>NC_141698.1:727656183-729120027 GCF_964263255.1 Lissotriton vulgaris
ATTCACATGCACATACCAGATGTTTTTTTGGAACTGTATGCATTTTATACTGCCAATAAAAACAATTAAAAAATAAATTGTGTCAATTGTGAAATTATAATAACTTTTCTTTTTTGAAAACCTTTATTACATCGTTTAACAAAAAGTACAGAAGTAGCCCTACAAATACCGGGGCCGGTCACCACATGTAAGCGATACGTATCAGGAGTTCCAATAACACAGCTCTTCAGCTGGCAACCCTGGGGTCCGGCAGCGGTAAATGATATACGGTGCATTGAAAATGTTTCGGATCAAGGATATACATAAGGTTTCATTTTACATTTAACCCCCCCTCCCCCCCCCAGAGACAAGATAAGGAAGAAGATACAGGATATCCGTAGCCACACATTCGAAGGTATAAGAAATGCGGGTAGGTGTAAAAAGGTAGTTGCGGACCAAGTTAAAGAAACAGTAAAGACGCAAGCGCTAATAAGTTCACTGAGGGTGAAGAACAAAACTACTGATCTCTCATCGTAGCCACCCACCCCAGACCCCGCCCACTCGTATACTTCAGGATGAAACCGAAAGTACTGCTACCAGACCCTGCAAGAAGAAAGAAAAAAGGGGCCATAGAACACAACAAAGGCAAAATAACAAACCCCCCACGCACCCCCCACCCTGCACCCCTGCAATGGCTATGGCCTACCCCACTAGCAGCGTGCCTGTCACCCAGAGGAATACCCTAAAAAGAGAGAGAAAGAAAGAAAAAGAGGCCATAGAACAAAACAAAGGCAAAATAACAAACCACCCTGCACCCCTGCAATGGCTACGGCCTAACCCACTAGCAGCGTGCCTGTCGCCCAGAAACGTCCCTAAAAGAGAAGAGAAGCGGAGGAGGAGAGACAAAACACACTCCCGGACTCCCTTACCCCCCATCAGTTGTGACCACCCCGAAACAAGGTCAAAATAGAATGCAGCGAAATACACAATCAATCCGGGGAAGCATGATACATACCACCCGACTCCCGCACTTTACAGGTCACAATCCCAGCGGCAGATTAAATTATTTTTCCGAACCTTAAAAAACACAAGTTAACCCTGGCCAGTACGATTCTTCACTAGAGCACTTATAACCCAGACCACAGCAACAATGAGAGAAGCAAAGCTTTCATAAAAGTTCAAGTCAGTATGAGCGAACCGAAGAAAGGATAAAAGTCCACGATGTCCACAGAGCAAGCGAGAAAAAGCGTGGAAGGATGATAAAACTCTCCAATAGCCACAGGTGATCTTGTTGAGGCCCTCAAGGTTGTCCATAGCGATATTCAGCGGGATATGGCTCAAGCAGGGGACGCTAACAATGTTCACAGGCGCGTGATCTGTCCTGTAGGGATCAGCAGCGCACACGGAATCCGGCTTCCGCACAGGGTCCTCAAAGTTGAGCATACAATGTTCCGTGGGTAGTACAGCTGGCTGAGATGATGCCGAAAAGTCGCCGTCCGGTCTCCGGCAAAGATCGTCCACTGTTACTGACAGTGCCTGGTAGTTGGCGATGATCTGTGAGTGGAGCGCTTTAATGGCCGCCATTACGGCATGCAGCGGTGGTGTGTCTTCTGTCCCCTCCATCTCCTCTCGCGAAGCAACAGAGCAGGATGTGAACCCCGGAGGTCGACTACTCCGGGGTAGCAGGCACAACCGGAGCAGACAACAACAATGGGCGCTCTCACCTCACGATTTCTGCACCTTCGCCGCTGGTCAGGGCTCCAGTCCGCCACCCCTGAAAAGCTTACGGTGTCTCCGGGTGTTGGATACAGGGCCGCAGCAAACGAAGAGTCACGTTGCTGCGTGGGCGGTGCAGGCAGGATACGAAATCGCCGTTAAAAACAGGTAAAGTGTGTCTCAGTTCGGGAGACCGGACGAAGCCCAAAGTTCACAGCCGATGTTGTTCAACTCCAGCCCGGACGGGTTGGAAATCGAGGCCCCGGCTTCCACGCTGAGGTAGGCTGAGAATGAAACACGGCATATCTTCGTCACCCGATGTGGTAAAAAGTTCGGGATTGCGCCTTCAGAGTCAGTCACTCCTCGTATACACGGGAGTCCGGTGTGAAAACAGGATAACTTGCAGGATATACGAGCTGCTGGCGGAGATCGGCGGAGCCGGGAGCTTATGCAGCCATCTTGCTTGCTAGCGTAGCTCCTCCCCCCAATTATAATAACTTTTAATATACATTTTAGAGGTGGTTTGCTGGGTTTTCAGGGGTATAGGGTGGGAAGTTAATTAAGAAATAACCTTTGATAAATAATCATTATTTTTTATTAATTATTTAATTGATAATTATGTAAATTGTGAAATTACCATATTTGTTCAGTTATATTTTAGGTGAGTGTTGTTTAGTCTATAGAGGCATAGGGTATGAAGGTATTTAACAGCAAAAACAGACCCCTCACTAAGAAATATTTTAAACTAGGTGGTACATCCTAGATACATATGCCAAAGAACATTGTCCCACAAACAGAAGTTATTAAAAAAATGTTGTCACTTTTTATTTACACATTTTTCTGATACTTTAGAACATAGTATGAATTAATATTCGTCATCACAATATACAACAAGTAATCTATATATACATATTTATATTATATAGACACAGAAGCACCCCCATAAACCAGAAACACAGGCAAACAAACCCAGTCAGTCAGAACCACTCATACACTTATCTAAACAGACAGTTTCAACACAATCACGAACTCACTACACATAATATTCAAAAGAATAAATAGCAATCCATTTCAATCAATAATACACAAACATAAGAGAAGACAAAACACAAAAAGAAGCGCTGACGTGCGTTTCGGAAAAGGAACAAGTGGGTCCTAAACTCCTTCGTCAAGGCGCAAATACATCATAGGTTCCATATAAATGTTTTTTATTCTGGATATTGAGATAAAAAATCCACGTAAATGGTTATGCGGGGGTACACTCCTCATTCATAGGAGTAACCTGAATTCAGATCTGTAGGGGACAATGAAGCCAAAATTATACATCACAGTTTGGTAGATCAAATCTCAATAGTACGCGTTGCTGAAAACAGGGCTAAATAAAAATAGCAAAAAAGAGAGAAAGCAAGCAAGAAGTGTCAACAGTGCTCAGATAGCATTCTTAGTGCGCAGGTAAGTAGATAGAGTGTTCAGAACCAAGGAATCGTGTACAGCGACCAACCTCTAACATGGTTGCGTTACACAGAACTATATAGATCAGAAGAAATAGTATCAACAGTACCCCTTCACCAAACCCAGTAGTGAGTCCATTCTCCAATGAACAGAGGATCAAAAGGGGAAATTCATGCAGCATACTAAATAACACAACATACCCAAATACATGGGAGAAGGCACGGGTCACGGACACCAGGTCTAGTAAATTCAAACGTTCAGTAAAAACAGCAAACATGCCCCCAGATGTAGGAAGTGTATTGCCTGTATAATGGAAGATGATAAATCCTAAGGTAGGGTAAGAATATAAATCCCTAGGGTAGTAAGAGATCTGTAGACATTACAAATTAGGTTACAGGGCACTTCATAGAGACCAAGTAGCCCGGACACTCGGAGGGTGGATGGTAGCACCCATATATCCGGAGTCAGGGTCTACCGCGGTCCAAGGTGAGGCTAATATAACGCTACTATCCTTACAACAGACACTTACCCAAAAGCAGAATCGGTAGAGTACAGTGTCGATATCACAAAAAGTCGAAACCACCGGATCGGCTCTAGCGTCTCACAATATCCACTTCACGGGGTCAGAGTTATTTCATCCACATCCGCTAACGAGTCGGATAATTTCAAGGCTGAAAACGATACAAAGTGTAAAGCGAAGGGATAAGTACCCACATGCGTCGGAAACAAGAGTCTAAAGTAGGCAGCAGGCGCGGGAACACACAAAATATAACTTGTGGGGGACATGACGGAGCTAGAAAATGCCGCCCAGCCTACGAATATATTAGGTCTCACGGCGTCCAAAAAAAACAGCTTACCTGAGTACGGCGAACACGGCGAACACGGTCCATCACCGGCGAGGTCAGCGTGCCAAAAGGTCTGAAATAAACAAAGATTACACTCGACGTCTTATAGTCCGTCCCAATCGGCCAATACAAGGAACACCTGGTGTACCGCCTAGTGTAGAAAAATAGAAGATGGACTAAGTCTCGCGTAAGCCAGCGCCATGTTGGAAAGGTCAAAATTCACCGATCTCCAGACAGTGAGACGGGGAAATGAGAATAAGAAAAATACGAGTATACGGGAAAACAATCCCAATCAGGTAAATAAGTCCAGAAGGAAGTGAGTATGCAGGCAGGGTAAAAATACCCTATTCACGGGGGACAAAATATATACCCCATACAGTCAGCAGAGTTCATGACAAGGAAGATGGAAACAGAAAGGGGACATAGTTTCTAGAGAATGGCATTGCTCCAGGGAATAGACTCATTCAGTCCACTCGCGGCGGTTTGCAAGGTATATATCCAATATACCTCTCTTTTTTCCCTCAGGCCATTGATGTTATTGTCTTTGGGATTATGCACCTTCTCGAGAATGATCCATCTAATGTCAGAGAGGGCATGTTGTTTTTCCTACCAATGTGATACCAGTGGGGCTCCTTTCCTGTTATTTCTGATTGAGGACATATGTTCACTTAGTCTAACTCTAAATTTGCGGCTCGTTTCACCAACATAGCCTTTAGAGCATGGACATATGATCAGGTATATGACATTAGATGATCTGCAGTTGGTCATTTCATGGAAAAAGTACTTGTTCTTACCCCAAATCAATTCATTGGAGGTAATAGCTGCGCTGCATGCGTGACAATTGCCACATTTATGTGTACCGGTAACGGGGTTCTCTCCCGTGATAGATCTCTGACTAAGTTTTTCCTCCTTACTAAATTTGGAATGTACCAGATGGTTGCGTAGATTCTTATTCCTACAGAATGCAAATGTCGGTTTGGGTAAGTTAAGATCACCACTGCCTCCATTCAAAATATGCCAGTTGGAACAAATGATTTTACGAACCTCATTATTCATATTAGAATGGCGGGTCACGCATACCAATTTGGGATCCGTGTCTACTTTCCTGTTCTGTAAAAGGGCAGCCCTATCGTAGTATTTAGCCCTTTTGAAGGAATCACCGACAAGTCTTGCTGGATATCCGCGTGCAAGGAGTTTGGTTTTAAGTTGCTCAGCATGAATATCAAACTCTCTCAAATTCATGCAATTACGGCGCAGCCTTAAAAACTGGCTAAAAGGAATACCATCCTTTTGACTGCGCGGGGGAAAGCTCTGGTATTGTAGGAGTGTGTTACGTGCTGTAGGTTTAGTATATAGTGTAACTTCAATACAGCCCTGTGGACGTGGGTGAAGGGACGACCGTGACACCAACTGTAGGGTTTAAGGAAGGTTTTATTTTGATAGTTCTGATAGGCTTATTAACCAACGTCTTTCGAGTCCTGAAAGTTAGTCTCTCCCGGGCGAATGTAGTGGAGTCCGTGGCGCTGCTCGTCTATAGGCGTTTTCCCCAGGAAGTGGCGTTCTTTCTTCGGGCGTCGGGAGTCTCTCCACATGCAAGAAAGAAGACCAACAGGACGGAAAGCCGTTAGGTCACAGTCCTCTACAGGTTTTGCACCATGGGGGCCCAGGGAGTGTGTGGTTTACACCCGGTGTGACTATTGGTATATACAGTGCACAGTGCAAGAGGGGTAGCGGTAAGAAAGGGCAGGGTGAGGGTAAGGGGGGAGATAGGCTGGAAGGTCGGATTCAGTGGAGGTAAGAATTAAATACAGCTGCGCACTAAACGCTATCGTTACGCTTTCCTAGCCAAGCCGCCAAACGCCGCCGTACCTGTGTCAGCCACACTCCTCCCTCGGGAGTGTGGCACGGCGGTCCGCAGGGTCGTTGGCCTCCTGGCTCGCCTTGTGGTTCAGCTTTTCCTCCAGCTCCTCTGGAGGCTCCTTCTTCGGTCCTTCCGGTCTCTGCTTCCAACGTGCTCCGCTTCTCCGCCTCCTCGGGTTCCGCCTTCCTTCTCGCGGTGTCTCCACACCCTGTGTACAGGACTTCCCCTGTTTTAACCAATCCAGAGCCAGGGACGTCACGGAGGGTCGGGGCTTCACCCTCGTATGCCGACGCCCACTTAAAGGGCCCGTTGTCTTCGTACTCGCTAGCAGTTACTTTTCCGTGTACCCACTCGTGATCCTGCGGAGAAGCCGGAAATGACAGATCAGAAGAGGTTGGACTCCACCATTCTCGACGGGTAAGGTCGCCAGCTTTACATTCCTCCCCCCCTGGATTCTCCCGATCGGGGAGAATAGGCATTCTGGAGAGAAAGTCAGCGTTCCCATTGTCAATCCCCTTCCGATGCACAACCTTGAAGGCAAACGGTTGCAGGAAGAGAAACCAGCGAAGTATTCTAGCGTTCTCTGACCTGTTTCGGTGCATCCACTGGAGGGGAGCGTGATCTGAATACAAGGTGAAAGATTTACCCTCCAGGTAATACCTCAGTTTGTCAATGGCCCACCTGATGGCGAGGCACTCCTTTTCCACCGTGGGGTACTTCTGTTCCCTTGGATGGAGCTTTCTGCTGACATAGAGCACAGGATGTTCGACACCGTCATCCCCTTCCTGTGATAGCACAGCTCCTATGACGGTGTCAGAGGCATCAGTTGCTAGTGAAAAGGGCTTCTCAAAGTTAGGTGGGATGAGAACTGGACTGGTGGTAAGGGCATTTTTCAGTGTTTGGAACGCACTGATGGCACCGTCTGATGGTGGGCTTGGAAGCACGTTTTTGACGTGTTTCTGCAAAAGGTCTGTTAATGGACTAGAAAGATCTGCGAAGTTCTTTATAAACCTTCTATAGTACCCTATAAGACCTAGAAAGGCTCGTAACTGTTTCTTTGTGGTTGGGAAAGGAGTTCCTGTTATGGCTTTGATCTTTTCCTCCTGGGGCGCTATGACTCCCTCCCCTAACATGAACCCCAGGTATTTCACCTTTGGGAATGCCGCTCTTGATTTTTTTGCGTTCACATGGAGTCCGGCTGCCTGTAGTGCGGTTAAGATATTGGACACATGTATCAGATGTTCTTTCCAGGATGAACTAAAGATGACTATATCATCCAGATACACCGAACTGTATGAGGTGTGTTTTGCCAGTACCCTGTTCATTAACCGCTGAAAGGTAGCAGGTGCCCCATGGAGTCCAAATGGTAAGACAGTAAACTCAAAGAGCCCATCTTCCGTTGCAAAGGCAGTTTTGTGGCAATCCTCCTCCCTGAGTGGTACCTGCCAATAGCCCTTGGTCAGGTCTAGAGTGGTAATGTAACGGGCATCCCCTATCCTCTCTATTAGTTCGTCCACACGGGGTATTGGAAAGGCGTCAAAAGAGGATACAGCATTTAGGGCCCTGAAGTCCATGCAAAAACGGGTAGACCCGTCAGGTTTAGGGACCATGACAATGGGTGAGGACCAATTACTTTTAGATGGTCTGATCACCCCTAGGCGAAGCATGTCCTGTACCTCTTTTCTTACGTCCGCCCTTTTTGCAGCTGGGATGCGATAAGGCCTTTGCTTTACTATTTGACCCTCTTTTGTTCGTATCTGATGCTCTGCCAAATGGGTACACCCAGGGGTGTCTGAGAAGATAGGGGAAAAGGGCAGGAGAGTCAACCTTAGCTCTTCTTTCTCTACTTCTGTTAACTCTGAATTCACTGGTAATTGATTTAGGGTGGACCCACTCTTGTCTTCTGGTAGAGTTAAGTTGGCCTGACGTGGACATGGACCAATCCATTTTTTTAGAAGGTTGATATGGAAAGTTTGTCTCCTATTCTGGGACATTTGTAAGCAGTATGTTGTACGTCCATACGTTTCCATAACTCTATAGGGACCTTTCCACTCACTTCGGAACTTTTGGGTTGAGGAAGGAAGTAGTACGAGAGCCCAGTCCCCTTTTTCTAGGGTCCTCCACTTCTTTCCTTTGTCATAGCATTGCTTTTGAGCAACTTGAGCTTTCTCTAAGTTTGAATATGCCAGGTCTCTCAATTTACCTAACCGAGATCTCAATTGCTGGGTGTAGTCTAACAAACTTCTCTGCTCTGCAGCCCCTTCTGTTTCCCAGGCTTCCCTTGTGATTTCCAACAGAGACCGGGGTTGGCGGCCATAGAGCAATTCGAAGGGTGAAAATCCCAAACTGCTCTGTACCTGAGCTCTTATTACATACAACGCTAAGGGTAATACTCTGTCCCAATCCTTATTTTCGGAAGTCAGTAGTTTCTTCAAGGTGGTTTTTAAAGTTCTATTGTACCTCTCCACGAGGCCGTCCGTTTGCGGATGATATGCGGACGTTCGGATGTGATGGAGATCAAGCGTTTTGCACACCTCTTTCATCATCCGGGAAACAAAGGGTGTTCCCTGGTCCATTAGAATTTCACGAGGGAACCCTACTCTTGAAAATAGCTCTACCAACTTGTCCGCTACGTTCTTAGTAGTCGGGGTACTGAGCACAAAGGCTTCTGGGAACCTAGTGTTGTAATCAACCACAACAAGAGCGTATGTGTGGCCACGGGATGTACGTGGTAGTGGACCAATCAAGTCCATCCCTACTCTATCCCAGGGATTGCCTATAATGGGCATAGGCTGTAGAGGTACTGCTGGTGGACGTGTGAGATTCTTTTTTTGGCACACCTCGCACTGTTTGCAATATGCGTCAGTTTCCTTGTATATTCCTGGCCAATAAAAGAGTCTTAGAATATTCTGTGTAGTTTTTTCACTACCGCTATGCCCAGCAGTAAGGTGGGTGTGAGCATAGAAGAGTATCTGGTCCCTGAACTCCTGGGGTACTACCAGTTGGGTAGGTTCTCCCTCTTTGCTTTCTCTATAAAGCAGATCATTTTCTATTCTGAACCTAGGGTAGCTCTTGGTGGGGCTGGTCTGTGCTACGTGTGCTGCTTCCCAGGCGTTTAACAGAGAGGGATCATTGACTTGTGCGAATTTAAACCCTTTATCTAATACCCAGGGGTCTGCTGACAGGTAGGCTTCTACAGGGTTCTCTTTCAGCTCCCTTTTAAATAAGGATAGGAAGTCTGGGTTATCCACTCCGAGTATTAACTCTTCGGGCAAAGACCTCACTACCCCCACCTTTACCGAACAGGGATCTCTACCTATAGGGTGTAGGGTAATTCTTGCCATGGGGTAGGGTTTGACATCCCCATGGATGCACCTAATTAGTACTGTCCCTTCCTGGCCTATCTGATCAGGGTGTAGGAGTCGCTCCTGAATAACTGATTGTCGACAACCCGAATCTAGTAATGCTCTCACTAACTTCTGGTTGACTCGTACCCTTACGTAAAAGGAGGGGCCCATTTCTGAGGAGTACATGACCGCCCTTGGGATGTATCCGACCTCCATGGGTTCTTCTGCGGGTTTCCTTTGGGGGCACATCCGGGCTATGTGACCCCACTCCCCACATTCAAAACACTGCGGTCCTTTCATAGGGGGGCCGCCATACTTGAACTGCCGTGTTTTCACAGGTTCTGGCACAGTCTTTTTTTTCTCTGGTTTGGTCGACGATGTTATAACTTTGGAACTTTTCTCATTTTCCCAGGGAAAAGACCGGGGTGCTGCTCGATTATAATTGGCTGCCATTTCTATGGCTTGGGCTGCCGTTAGTCCGGGGTGTTGTCTTAGCCATCTCTGTGTCCCGTATGGTAAGACCTCCATGAACTGCTCCAGTATGATACTGGTCATGACCTCTTCCTTACTCCGAATATCTGGCCGGAGCCATTTCTCAGCCGCCATTTTTACTCGGAGATACATGGTCTTTGGGTTCTCACCCGGTATTCCCTTCTCTTTTCTAAACCACAAACGGTATGCTTCCGCATCCATTCCTAGGTGATCTAAAATCACCGCTTTTATCTCGGCATACGAGGACGTTCCTGTTTGATTCGCCACTTGATAGGCAGTTTGTGCTTCTCCCGAGAGTAAGGGCGCCAAAAAGAAAGGCCATTTTTCTTCCGGCCACCCACATGCCCTGGCGGCCCGTTCAAAGTTTAACAGAAACGCGTCAGGATCTTCCCCATTCACATATTTTTGTAAGGCTACCCCTGACGGGTGTGGCCCTATTGGTCGTCTGTCTGTGGCGGTTGTCGAGAGGGGAGTTTGCACAACTTTTTGGATGGCGTCCAACTGTTGGGTCATAGACATTTTGAACAAGTCCCGGTCAGCGTCAGCTGTATTTATTTGTTGGCCTATTGCCCATTCCAATTTTTGTTGTCCATCAATAAGCGTTTGGATCACTTGTTCCATTGCCATGGTCGTTTGGGAAGGAGAGGATCCCACTTCTGACACCAGTGTGGACGTGGGTGAAGGGACGACCGTGACACCAACTGTAGGGTTTAAGGAAGGTTTTATTTTGATAGTTCTGATAGGCTTATTAACCAACGTCTTTCGAGTCCTGAAAGTTAGTCTCTCCCGGGCGAATGTACTGGAGTCCGTGGCGCTGCTCGTCTATAGGCGTTTTCCCCAGGAAGTGGCGTTCTTTCTTCGGGCGTCGGGAGTCTCTCCACATGCAAGAAAGAAGACCAACAGGACGGAAAGCCGTTAGGTCACAGTCCTCTACAGGGTTTGCACCATGGGGGCCCAGGGAGTGTGTGGTTTACACCCGGTGTGACTATTGGTTTATACAGTGCACAGTGCAAGAGGGGTAGCGGTAAGAAAGGGCAGGGTGAGGGTAAGGGGGGAGATAGGCTGGAAGGTCGGATTTAGTGGAGGTAAGAATTAAATACAGCTGCGCACTAAACGCTATTGTTACGCTTTCCTAGCCAAGCCGCCAAACGCCGCCGTACCTGTGTCAGCCACACTCCTCCCTCGGGAGTGTGGCACGGCGGTCCGCAGGGTCGTTGGCCTCCTGGCTCGCCTTGTGGTTCAGCTTCTCCTCCAGCTCCTCTGGAGGCTCCTTCTTCGGTCCTTCCGGTCTCTGCTTCCAACGTGCTCCGCTTCTCCGCCTCCTCGGGTTCCGCCTTCCTTCTCGCGGTGTCTCCACACCCTGTGTACAGGACTTCCCCTGTTTTAACCAATCCAGAGCCAGGGACGTCACGGAGGGTCGGGGCTTCACCCTCGTATGCCGACGCCCACTTAAAGGGCCCGTTGTCTTCGTACTCGCTAGCAGTTTCTTTTCCGTGTACCCACTCGTGATCCTGCGGAGAAGCCGGAAATGACAGATCAGAAGAGGTTGGACTCCACCATTCTCGACGGGTAAGGTCGCCAGCTTTACAAGCCCTCAATAGCTTGAATCCAGATGTCAAGGAATTCTATTCCATGTTTACTGGTCTTAGTACTGAACCTTAGATGTGGATCACATAAATTGATCCAAAGGATAAATTCATTAAGTTGTTCCTCTGGGCCCCTCCAAATAAAGAAAATGTAATCGATAAATCGATGCCATTTATAGATATTCTCGAAGAACGGGGCCATCTCATTAAAAATGAATCGTTCCTCAAAAGCGCCCATAAAGATGTTTGCTACACTCGGTGCGCAGGCCACGCCCATACTCACTCCGAGTATCTGTTTATAGATCGATTTGTTAAATTCAAAATAGTTCTCCTGGAGAACAGTACTCAGACACTCAAGAATGAATAAATTGTCTTCAAAATCATTGTGGCGCTCCAGAGCTTTTTTAACTGCCTCTAGGGCTTCCCTTTGCGGTATATTCGTATATAACGCCTCTATATCCATAGAGACTAGGATATCAGTATATTCGTTGAAGGTAAGACCTTCAATCGAGTTAATAAGATGACCCGTATCCTTAATATACGCAGGGAGAGTCTCCACCATTGGTCTGAGGAATTTGTCCACGTATTTTGTCAGCGGTTCTGTGACAGAACCAATGGTGGAGACTATCGGTCCAAACGGGGGATGATCCACACTTTTGTGTGTTTTGGGCAATCCGTAAAGTATCGGTACATTGGTGTCTATGGGATTCAGGTATTCGAACTCCTGTTGACAAATAGTGCCTCGTCCGAGTGCACTTTGAGTAAAGCCCAAGATACCATTCTTAATCCTCTTTATTGGGTCACTGCTAACCCTTAGATAGTGTTCAGGGATACTCAGCATACTTTCTATCTCTTGTACATAGTCCGTACTATCAAGTAATACAACTCCCCCTCCTTTGTCACACGGTTTGAGTGTAATCTCTTTATTACTTGACAGTTCTTTCAGACCTATGTATTCATCATAATTCAAGTTAAATGTAGGTTTCGGTATATATTTGGTGGGATTCAGAATTTTAGAACTCACAACTCGCTCAAAAATTCCCACCTCAGGGCCAACCTCATCGAGTGTGGGTGTAAAATTAGAGGGTGGGCGAAGTCCAGTACGGTTATTGTTCTGGATCTAATCATGCTGTTCAAAGAACTTTTTCAGTCTGATTTTTCTATATCCTAGCAAAAAAGTCCTGAATGTCCTGTTCAATTTCCGCTTTGAATACTGAATCCTGCATGTGTAAGGGGTTAAGTCTCCAGTTGGCATAGTGTGCCTGCTCTACCGGGGTCTGCAGCGTCATCTTAACGGGGGAGTGGTCAGAAAACGTGCAAGCAAGGTGGGTGACCTTTTCTAGCCAATGCGCTATGCCTACTGACACTATCAGGTAGTCTAATCTGGCCCAAGTCATATGTATAGCTGAGTAGTGTGTTCCTTTCTTCTGTGTGGGGTGTTTGTACCTCCATGCGTCCAACAGGTAGTCTGATTCTATCATATCTCGTAAAGTTCTCTGCACACCGGTATAGTACGCAGCGGAGGCACATGAGCGATCACACTGCGGATCCACAACAGTATTAAAATCTCCCCCCCATATAACATAGACAAAGCCTATCCTTTGTATTTTACTCCACAACAGGAGCAGGGTGTGTGTGTCATCTGTATTTGGCCCATAATAATTGGCAATGGTCACTTCACGTGAGTTCAATCTACCCCACATCAGACAGTACCTTCCATTTGCATCAGAGTCCGTCCCACCCAGCACAAACCTTTCCCCGCGTTGATCAAGAATGGCCACCCCTCTAGCGTACCCCGAATAGGACGCGAAGCATCTATGGGACGCCCCCTTTGCCGCACATTGGGCTGTGCTACTGGGGTGTATATGTGTTTCCTGCAATAAGGCCACCTTAACATACTGTTGGTCTAAATATGATAATATCTGCCTCCTTTTCCTCGGATTATTCAATCTCCTTATGTTCCAAGATAACACATTTAATTCCTGCACATCACCTGTGCTGTCTGCCATTTCATGTAGTTATACAAATCATGCGCCTATGTATACCACTTCCGTCCCTCCCCATTGATGCATGCATTTCCCTCTCCCAACTCCATTTCCCTTCCTCCCACTTCGGCTCTCCAAACATGCCGAGTAATGATTCCCTCCGCCCAAACTTAGGTCCTCAATCAGTCTATTCACTTTCCTCGCCCCAGAGTAACAACAGGAAAAGGGGGGTTCGCCCGATTGGGGGTGATGCCAGGGGTTCGCACTTTACCCACTCAACCTCCCTATGTCAACCAGCCGCTGCACAGCTTAACTAAGCAGGCCGCTTCAGGGGGATGGAGACGAGCGTCCGGGCAGAACAAGTAACTTATCTGTAATCAAACTGAATACACTTCAACATGGAGCTGTGCTCTGTGAGTCTCATCATATTAGTAGTCTTGCATGCCATTCTGTAGTTGCCTGTCATCATCCTGGATCCGTCAATGGTGAATGCGATCTGGATCTTCTGTGCGCTGTCTACTCTTGGGATGCTGCTTGTCGTGTTTGTCGGAGGTAATCATCTGCCTGCTGGAGGGTAGGGAAAAAGTGCTGCTTCCCAAGATCAGTGAACCGCAATTTTGCAGGGTATAACATGGCATATGATATGTCCTGTGCTTGTAGCTTTTTTTTATGGCTGAGAATTTGTGAAGGGCCTTCTGTACCTTTTGTGTGAAATCGGGTTAGAAGGCTAATGTGGTATTCTCATACCTCACTTGTTTTTTCTCTCGGGCAAGCCGCAGCACAGTGTCCCTGTCGCGGTAGTTCAGGAATCTTACTATTACCGGGCGCGGTTGCGCTCCCGGGGGCGTGCTCGGCGTGGCGCAAATGACCTGTGGGCCCTCTCCACCGTCATGTGTGCTGAGAAAGGGTCTTTGCCAAAGAGTTCCTGCAACACCTGTTCCACAAAATCCTCCATTCGCCCCATGTTTGTTGTTTCTGCCAGCCCTAAAATGCGAACATTATTTCTTCTGGAGCGAACTTCCAATTCTTCGTTCTTGTCCGCTATTATTTTGAGTAGTTTATCCATTTGTTGTACATGCATTTTATTCACTGCCGCTCCATCCTCTAGCTCTGATACCCTGTGTTCCGCCTCTTGGATTCGCTGGTCATGCTGTTCAAGCTTGGTCACCACCGCATCCAGCCTGGTGTTCGTGGTATCCATCTTTGCGTCGATGGATGCTAGGCTCCGCTTCATACCTACTAGCAAAGCCTTCCAGTCCTCCTCCTGCTGCTCTGCCGAGTCTGATTCCGCCGGGTCCATTGAATTCGAGCTGGGCGCCTTGCGGGAATCAAACAATAGCTTGGCCTGTTTAGCGTCCGTTCTGCCCATGATGGCAATCCGGTGTATTGCTTACACTTTTCGTGAGGGTGGGTGACCCCTGCACCCGCAGTTGTTAGCTTCTCAGTGAGCCCCGCCCTGGTCACCTACCCTCAGCTATGCACCGCTCTCTGGTCGCGTGGTGCTGAAGTGACACTCTGGTGCATCAAACTCCTGCCTTAAAATGGCTGCCTGATCGCGATAATCTTCCTGCCTGCAACCAGCCACTGATTGTGCCAATCTTTTCCCTCTGTTCACTGGGTACACATTTTCATGATGCCAGGTGTCCTCCCGCTTCGGTGTGCTCCTTGTCGTGTCTCTACTGTCTAGATGCAGGTGCGCCCACGTCTGCATGCTCCCTGCTGTTGATTTGTCTCGCTGGTGTATCCTGTTGCCACTCGGGCCCCTAGCGTGCATCTCCCGGCCCGCTCTCCGCCTTCGTTTGCACACTCACCGCGGGGGGTACGCTGCGCCAGGGTTACGGCGGCCTCGGGGACTCATCCATATCCTTCCTGTTTATTCCAGGTGATGTGCGTCCTCGCGAACAGCGTGTCGGGACTCTGGCTTGTCTCTGGCTCACGGCGTCTCTTCTATGCAATGGGCCTAGTCCGCCCTGGCCTTTCCTAGTTACTGCAGCTGGCTCAGTGCTCCAGCCAGTCTCTGCCGTCGGCCACTCGGAGGAGTTCCGCTCTGATGGTGCTGAACGGCTCAGCGCTGCTACCCATTCGTGGTGTTGCCGCAATCAGCGAGCATTCCGCTCCTCGATGGGATGCTTTTGGGGTTGTAGATTCAGTTCAGGATGGGGTAGAAGTGTGTTTGTCCGCCCGGTCCGGCGAGAGCCTCACGGGTGCGCGGCCATCTCAGTCGCGCGCCACCTAGCGCCCCCCCAGGGGTGTTATAGTTAGTTGGACATTTCACTCATACAAAACCATTGCAATTCCCCCGTTATAGTTAGTTGTACTAACTATACCTCACGCGCCCGCAATCCACTGCTGATGATGTCACATATTACAGCATTCATGACATGGTCAGTGACATCACTGATGACTTCACTGATGACATCTCAAATGACATCACTGATGACATAATCCAGTGAATGTGGTTTGGTTCGATTTTTAAATATGTATTATATATATATATAGCAATCTGCCTTGAAGTCTGAATTGATGTATAAGTGTCTGAATGGAGAATTTAGTAGCAGAGTGAATGACTATCTAAGTAATTAATTTGAAGTGTCTTACTAAATATATGAGATAGTGATTACAATTTGTGAATAACTTTATCACTCTATCTCTTAATGTGTAAAGTACTACATAAGTTGGTTACTAGCTATGTGAAAGTGTATATTAGTTAGTAATTATTTAAGTGAGTATTTGTATGTAATAGTGAATGAATGTGTGTGTGGTTGGGTGGGAGGTGTGTGACTGTCCAAAGATGTGTAAATAGTTGATTTAGTAGGTATATGAGGTTAAGACTGTATGTGAAAACATTTGTTTGGGTGAGTGAATCTCTTTATGGGTGTGATGATAAGTAAATATATTTCTCAATGATACGTGTCCAACAAACTAGAAATAGAAAAGGCAGTGTATGTGACAGTTGTTGTTTATAAATAAGTATACATGAGACTCAGTGATTGAATGAGTGTCACATGGATAACTGTATACTTGTAATAGTGATTTTATAACACACTAAGTATGATTTACTATCTACATGGATAAATGAAGTGGTCTTTGTGTAAGTGTGTAGCTTAGTAAATATAAGTATGATCAATTGTTTGCATAAGTGAGTAGGATAACTGCATAAGTGGATATGATGTAAGCTGGTGTGTAATGTTGATGTAGGTGTATACGTATATTTAATAGTGTTGTATTGATCTTTGTTACCATGTATGAGTGAATCTATAGGTAAGTGTTTATATGTGTGTGTAGATCTTGGAATTACTAAGTGGCTTTTTAGAAACTTGTATTAGTGTGTCAATGCTTTAAAGTATGGTACTTCATAATTTATAATGAGTGTTAAAAAGTTATACTAGTGAATGATAAAATGTATCAGATTGTCACTTGGATGATGTCATCAGTGATATCATCAGTGATGTCATTTGAGATGTCATCAGTGATTTCATCAGTGATGTCATGGACCATGTCATGAATGATGTAATATATGACATCATCAGCAGTGGATTGCGGGTGGGTGAGTTATAATTAGTACAACTAACTATAACAGGGGAATTTCAATAGTTTTGTACGAGTGAAATGTCCAACTAACTATAACACCCCTGAAACCTGTGGTTTTTTCGGTGAATTTCTGAGGTTTTTTAAATGCTAATTCCGAACTATAACATGTCTGAAACCTATGGTTTTGTCAGTGAATATCAAAGGTTTTTTAAATGCTAATTCCGAACTATAACATGTCTGAAACCTATGTTTTTTTCAGTGAATTTTAAAGGTTTTGTAAATGACAATTTTTAAATATATTTATTCTTATATTTATTTTTTTATACTGATTTACAAAAAAATTTTAAACTATTTATTTTTTAGATATTTTATTTTTTACATTACATTGTGTGGCCCCCCTTCCTTTGACTTTATTGGTGCCCTGGACCCCATCCCCTAGACCCTGACCCGCAAATCTAAATTTATTCATTTTTTTTAATAGGAAGTGGATTCCTATGGAACGAAATACAAGTTACTTGTAAGTATGCTTAGAACTACTTTTCAGGGTTAGTGCTGGGCTAAAAGAAGCAGCACTGGTTTCTCTCCTGATAACAGGTGAGTAAATTGGAATTCGTTGTTTGGATGATTTTAGGTGAATATTTTAAAGTTCCAAAACTCCACACTTAGAAGAATTTGCAAGTGAAACCAGTCAATGTTAGCCTATGAAAGAAAATTCGCTTAGCAGGTAAAAAGTGTTATCGTTACCTTTCCTTACTCAGTGGTGGATCCTGGATCCAGCACTGCTGCATCGCCTCTAAACAGTTGAAAGAATGCAAATTACCAAGGACGCGCGGAAGCCCACGTCTCTGTTTTTTTTTAATATCGCTAGAATGCGAGGATCATACGGGCATCCCACGATTTTACCCCAAAAAATAAATAAATTAGGGGTCCTTGTGGGACCCCCTGAACAGACCTAGAGGATCAGGGTGTGTCTACCCTCCCCCTTTTCACGTTTTAAATACACATTTCACCCGTTTCTTCAGCCTCCCTTGTACCGAGACATAAAATGACTGCCAACAGTTTCTAGTTTCGAATGTTGACAACCACTTGAGAGCCAATTAGCATTCAGTGCTTGTTTGAAAGCGTTAGCTTATGGTACGATGAGAATAAGCAAGGTATCTGTATAAATTTTTATTATTGGAAAGGGGCCGCGTGGCCCCCCCTCCAGTGGCCAATTCCGGGCACCGGGGTCCCCAGCCCCCGGGGCATGGCTAATAATATATTACTATTTTATGGAGGAGGGCTGCATAGCCCCCTCCTGAAGCCACTTAAAGGCCCCGGGGACCCCATTCCCCGGGGACAGACTTTTTCTTTTATTTATTTTGGCCGTCCCCATTGGGGACCGCAGAAGGGTCTTCAATTCACCCACTGTCCCGCCGGCTCCCCTCCTCCTGCGGGAGCTGGTGTTCCATCGACATCCGAACTCCATTTGTGTATGTACCCCCTAAGAGTTGTCTTCACTTTGCGCATGCATTTTAGAGGTAGCGCATGCATGTTAATGTTACGCATGCACACAATACGTCCCAGCATCTGGCTATGTACCCCTAATGTATTTCATTTTATTTGTGCATGCTCAATTACAACATGCCCAATCGCAGCTCTCACACTCAGTGACATCATGCTCAACCAATCATCGTTCTGCAAAGCATTTATAACCTGCCAACCTTCTCGAACTTTTCCTATTGCTCAGTCACAGCCATTGATAGTCTTCCTATCCACTTCTTCCTAGGTGAGCACTTTGTTTAAGAGTAATTAAATTAATTAATCTGAACGATCTTTAAATACTGCTTAAATGCAAATTTTTGTTCGATTTGACAATGTTGTTTTTAAGCACGCTTTTTCTGCTTTTTTATATCGTTAAAGTTGACTTTGTAACTTTTGTTTCTGGGCAATTCACTTAATCCTGCTGCGTTTCTTTAATTTGCCAAGCGCCACGTGGCCGTTCCCGCAGAAGTGTGCTACGTGCTGTTCAACTTAATGCGATGTAGTTTTTCTCATGTAAGTAGTGTGTCACGTGCCCCATGCATTGTAAAAGTAATGATTTCTGCAATAGTGTATTTTAGCATGGTTTCCAGCTCTTATACCTCAAATATCTTGCCTTGGTAGGCAATGTTTCTGGGCAAATCACTTAATCCTGCCGCCTTTATTTTTTAAATAGTGCGCCATGTGCTACTTCCTCCTCATGCACTGCACATGTAATCGATTGACCAATGTTGTATTTTAGCCCACTCTCCATGTTTTTAATAACGTTAAACTTGATTTCTTATCCTTTGTTCTGTTCAAATCACTTAATCCTGCCACGTTTCTTTAATTTGCCAAGCGCCACGTGGCCGTTCCCGCAGCAGTGTGCTACGTGCTGTTCAACTTAATGCAATGTCGTTTTTCTTGTGTAAGTATTGCGTCGCGTCCCCCATACATTGCAAAAGTAATGTTTTTGGCAATAGTTTATTTTAGCCTGCTTTCCAGCTTTTATACCTCAAATATCTTGCCTTGGTAGGCGATGTTTCTGGGCAAATCACTCAATCCTGCCCCTTTAATTTTTTAAGTAGTGCGCCATGTGCTTCTTCCTCCCCATGCACTGCACATGTAATCGATTGGCCAATATTGTATTTTAGTACGCTCTCAAACTTTTTTAATAACCTTAAACTTGATTTGTCCCCTGTTCTATCTTATTATACAGATATCTCAACCATGGGATGTACTGGTCGCCACAAGCTGTTTATTCCTGCCCATGCACTGTACCAGGTGGTGTTCAACAACTCAACACACCAGATCCACTGACTTCTCTCCATATGTTATCAGCCGAAAATTGCAATGGTCCTAATGGAGTTATCAGGTTTGACTTCAACGTTTCATGATAGAAAAGCATTCTGAGATAGACATTTGTGAATTTCATGTGTTTGCAGACAGATAACTGTGCTGTTGTCATATTTTGGTAGAATTAGTGGGCATTCTGATATCGACAAAACGAAAAAAAATGCAAGTCCTCCCCCTATTTTATTGGCCAAATATGTCATTAGAAATTGAACAATGTATGAGTTATAATTTTTCTTGCTTCTATAAATATTTTTATAAAATATAAATCTCCATTGTGATAGTCTTATAGACGCTTGTTTCTGAAACCCATATGTTTCTCATTTAAATATTGGTTATACGTTTTCAACTTGCACTTCAGATACAAAGTGAAAATGTTGTTTTGAATTTTTTTATTTGAAGACGTGTCTTTCAATTTTTCTTGATGTTTATTTCTCAATTTCTAGATCATGGAAGTCCAAAAAGGGTTCTATCAGATCAAGGCCAGGAGTTGTGAATGAAGTGAGTGACCAATCTCAGCCTAACATTTGTATAATGCAATGCTATTTCCTATTTTGCTTGCCAAATATAACCTCGGATGATTGCTTTTCATCCTCAATCCTATTGAAAACAATTGTTTTTATGTACATTAAAATTAACCTTGGCATATGTACAACATATACATTTTCAACTCTTTTTTCAGTTTGCAGAATGTTACATAAGTCAGCAGCAAATTGCTGAGATTGAAGAAAGTATATCCTCCTGTTCCAGCTCATAACACGCTGTCTCAAATATGGCATGAACTAGTTGTGTGAAGCCAGAAATATTCACAAATTTTTATTGGGTAACCTTAAGGTAAATACTCTCAATATGACTAGCCAGCAAAGTTAAAAAAAGTAACAGATATAAGTACTTGAGGGGCTTTTGATGGCAGATAATCTCCATTTCACCCTTGTTCGGATGGGTCTGATACAGGATTGATCTCTGTACAACTATTGGATAATTAGGTATTAGGATGGCATACAGAGCTCCAAACCTTCTTACTTTTTCTCTTAAAGGGTTCCAAAATTGGGGACGAATATTAGGCTGTTCAGTAGAGGTTGAGTGTATTGCTCCACTGGTACTTGGGCCTTCTCATGAATCAGGAGGGCCTCTCTCAATCTCCATAACTCTTCCCTTGCAAAGTTGACCGGATTCTTAGTCTGCAAGTGCTTCCGCATACTTGCAGTTCCACACCAGTACTCTTTATTGGGGCCTCCTCTTGAAAGCAGTCTTGCATATGCGGTAAGTAACTTTTCTTGCATTCACCCTTTTTAAGACTTGTGGAAATTAATTTCAAAACATTCAATAAATACGGTGTCACTATGCATCGTGTCAAATGCTTTATTAAAAATATGCAGAAAAACGGTCCCTTTAGTTGTCGTAACACACAGCCAGATAAGAATGAACACTGCAACTGAAGTGCATTACACAAAGGTAGTAAGAATGAAATTACATGATTGGGTATTAGCATGCCATACAGAACTCACATATAAAGTGGTTTCCCAGCCTTCTTACATTTTTCCTTGAAGACTTGATAAGCTTTTTACAAGAGAAGTTGAAAGAAGAAAGTAGGAGATAAAGAACAGAGGTACAACGTTATATCTCAAAGTGCAAAAATGGATAAAAAGGTTGGACCAAAGTCTGCATGTACAATGGCCAGTGGAAGCGTTTTGAGAGCGAGTACATCCAAGGTCAAGTGAAGAGATTTAATTAATAAGGCGTAGCAAAGGAGGTGGCAACAACGGGGAGGAAGGTCCATGGGTGGTGGAGGCTGGGTTTTTAAATCTGCTCCATCTGTAAATTTCTCTCTCTCACAGTTTTAATGTTGTTTTCTCTCTCTTTCTCTATCTCTCACATGGTTTCTCTTTCTTTTTTAAAGTTATGGATGCTGCTGTCCACTCTGACGTGTAGAACCAAAGCTGAGTTGAAGTTGTGAACTCTACTGTTCACAGTGTTTACACAAAGTAAGCAGAGCATCCTAGATATACAATGCCTTCGATTAAATGCATTAGAAATAAAAAAGCTTATTTACAAACCCCTTGCGTCACTTTCAACATGAGAAAAGTAACACAAAATTGGCATAAGAGTTTTGTAAAAATTCCCTAAAAAATATTGTCCTGCATAATGACTTGATCCCTCACCTAATTCTGTCTCTTCTCTGAATCATTTTAAAGACCTGTTTATCTGTAATATAAATATGATACAGTAGGCACTTCTATACAGACACCGTTTGATTGCAAGCCTATAAGATAAGTGAAATCTATCAGGCACACTGCCCACATTAAAATAACAGTAAATATCGTCAAGTGTTCCTTTGACTTGTAATTATTGACCGCATTTAGTCACATCGATCTAATTTTAAACACTAAGGCCCCCATTAGGATAGTGGGCGGAAAATCACCCGACCGCCATGGAGGTGGGAAACAACCTCCAGGACCGCGGATAAACCGCCGGCCAAATTAGGATCAACCGCCACAAAAGACCGACCGCGGCGGTAGCGGGCCAACCAAAACCGCCCGACGCAGGCGGTGACGGCAAAAAAATGACCGCGGCGGTCGGAAAAGCAGCTGAAAAGCAACAACCCGCTGCAAGGAAAGCGGAGACACCGCACGGGAAATTAGGATATCCTCGAGTGTCACGCGGTCAGAACCGCTGGTTCCGACCGCCGCTGTCACACACAGGAGTGAATGGGAGAGATAGCGGAAGAGCTGCAGCATAGCCACAGCAGCGGAAAGTACATGAAAAAAATGGTGGACGATGCAAAAACACTGCAGTGATGCCAAACATTGCACAAATCAAAGTAGCCATGCCCCCCAAATACATAAAACACATAAAAATGAAATAAATAAATGCAAAATCAAAAATAAAAGCACTGGACAACTCCCACAACACACCTGACAGCCAAATTCCACTTGGACACACCCACATAGCTGAGTATAAAACCAGCCCCTTCACTGACCACAATACTTTGTAGCACTCCAGAAGAGAAGGCCATAGACCACAACTGACAGGAGAGGGGCAAAAGAGCACAGCACACACACACAACCACCACCACCATCACTACCACCATCACACCAGCACCAACAATACCCCAGCACACAACACACCTCACACACCAACACCACACCCGCCACCCACACACCTGCACCCACAAACACTTCAACCACCACACACCATGACGTCACAGAAAATGCCCAAATTCACAGAGGGTGAGTTGACAGTCATGGTCAATGAGATTGTCAGAGTAAAGCCACAACTGTTTGGTAGCCTGGTCCAACAGACACCATTAGCCACAAGGACACAAATGTGGGAAAGGATAGTACAAAGGGTCAATGCAGTAGGGTCCACCCCGCGATCCAAGAAGGAGATCATGAAGCGGCGGCATGATCTCAAGAGGGTTGTCAAGCAGAAGAGGAGCAAGAACTGGGAGCTGGCGAACATGACTGGCAGTGGCCCTCCCATCCCACCGAAAACATTCAAACCATGGGAGGAGCAGGTGCTTGCCATACTGCATCCTGAGAGTCTCACATGAGTGCCCGGGGGAAGGGAGGCTAGTAAGTATAAACAAATGGCAAACAACACACTGATAAGTACTTCCTTTCACAACCCAAACACCATTGCACTGTTCAACCTCACCTAACAGGTAGCCAGCCATGTTCACTGTGAGGCCTGTTTGGGGGAGGGAGGCCTACACTACCACTCCCAGCATGCTCCTAATTCACACTCCAGCAGCATGGAGGCCTCACACACCCCAGAGCATGTGTCAGCCATTGCACTGTCCACCCTCACCTAACAGGTAGGTAGCCATCTTCACTGAGAGGTCTGTTTGGGGGAGGGAGGTTTGTTCCACAACTCCCACCATGCCCCTTGGCACACACCCCAGCCGCATGGAGCACTCCCTCCCACCCAGGAGCATGTGTCAGCTATTGCACTGTTCTCCATCACTTAACAGGTAGGTAGCCATCTTGCTTGTGGTGTTTGTCCATCTTGCTTGGGAGGCCTGTTTGGGGGTGGGAGGCCTGTACTACTACTCCCACCATGCCCCCTGGCCCACACCCCAGCCGCATGGAGCACTCTCTCCCACCCAGGAGCATTTGTCAACCTTTTCACTGTTCTCCCTCACCTAACAGGTAGGTAGCCATCTTGCTTGTGATGTTTGTCCATCTTGCTTGGGAGGCCTGTTTGGGGGTGGGAGTCCTGTACTACTACTCCCACCATCCCCCCTGGCCCACACCCCAGCCGCATGGAGCACTGCCTCCCACCAAGGAGCATGTGTCAGCCATTGCACTGTTCCCCCTCACCTAACAGGTAGGTAGCCATCTTCACTGGGAGGTCTGTTTGGGGGAGGGAGGTTTGTTTCACAGCTCCCACCATGCCCCCTGGCCCACACCCCAGCAGCATGGAGCACTCCCTCCCACCCAGGAGCATGTGTCAGCCATTGCACTGCTCCCCCTCCCCTAACAGGTAGGTAGCCATCTTTACTCTTCTTGATGTGTGTGTATGTGAGACCTGCATCCCTACACACTGCATGCAATGCATTGGCACCTGACATGTATGAGTAAATGATGTTCCTCTGCACCATGAAATTACACACAGTGTTGCAATGATTAATACTAGTGTAGACTTCACAATTGTGTAGTGTACGGACAGTCGATGATACGCAGATGATCCAATACTTGAACAGTGCCCAACACTGACCATTACCCATCTAATCCACTGGTGATGAAGAACTCACTGCTGAGGACCACAACAACGAACAGCAGAGCCAGTCTCCACCCTGGTACATGGACTCTCGGATGTTGACTCCCAGGACAGTTTGGACGATGAGCTCCAGGCCGGCCCATCTGGTGTGCCACAGACCAACAGGTCCCAAGACCCCATCCTCCCCACCACCACGTCTGCTGCAACAACAACAGCACAGCAGACCCCTGCAGTCACGGTCTCTGCTTCCACAGCTGCCACCACCGCCACCACCACCACCACCAGTACCACCAGTACCACCTGCAGCACCCTCCCTGTCCCATGGGATGACCAGGCCACACCAACAACTGTGGAGGGCAGGGAGAGTGTGCGTGGACCCAGAGTTGCGAGGCAACAGGTCCGTGGCAGCAGGGCAGGTGGAAGGGCCAGGGTCCCCACCAGACTTCAGGAGGAGTGGACACCATCCCTAGATCACTTCACCAGAGTTGTGGAGGCATACCAACAGGTCCAGGAACAAAGTGGCCAGTCTGATGAACTATTACGAGAGCTCATCCTGCTGATGAGGTCCATCGACAACCGCCTTGGACAGATGGTGGACCTCTTGGGCCAGCAAGTGGCATTACTGAGGGACAGGCCAGCGTCCCAAACAACACCACCACCCCCTCTGTTGTGCTACAGGATGACAGCAGCCGCCCCCCCAAAGAGATCAAGGGGGTGTGCAAAAAAGAGCCTAGGAGTCTCTGGAGGCAAAGCACCAGCCACACGCCAGTCACAGATCCAGCCCTGATGGCAACCCTCTTCCCCACTGCATTGACTCTTTGGACTGTCCTTCCCTGCACTGCCTTGTGAATGGCACATGTCTGTTGGACTGGGTCACCACATCCATGTGGTCTCTACTCTTGCATCTCATCTACTATGACTGTCAACTCACTGCTCCATCGCCACCTACATGTGAAAATGCCCGCACCCCTCACATGTGAACTTTTTAAATAAAACACCTTACACACTACAATTTGTGCAGTCTTGTCTTTAGTGCTATTTTGACGGTGTCCAAAATGTCCATGATTTATACAAAAGATGTACATTATGTAGGCCAGGATGACTCCGTAGCACCTAGGGCGACACAACAGAACAACAATCACTGGTGTTAGTGTGCTATCACAGACATAACACTACACCAAACATCAACATAACTGTACAGGCAGACAACACAATGTGGAGCAAGTGTCAACAAACAGAGTCCTGATCACATGTGAAATGTCACTGCCACAGTTTCACATACAGGTGACTCCACATGTGCCTGTCTGTTACATCCGCGCATAGCCCTTCACAACAACAGCAACCACACCGGACAATGTACAAGTCGTACCTCGTCACCCACCTTCAAGTGAAGTAGCGGTCGATGAGCTGTTGGCGCAGGTCAACTTCTTCCTCCTCTCCACTGTCCTCATCATTGGACTCAGGTCCTTGAGCAGGCGGTGGCCGTGGTTCCTCACCATCGTCCATGAGCAGGGGATCCTCTTGTGGATGGCCAGGTTGTGCAGCATACAGCATGCCTCAATGATCTTACAGACCTTCCCAGGCGAGTATGCAAGTGCACCTCCTGTCCTGTCAAGGCAGCGGAATCTTGACTTCAGTACGCCAAAAGTCCGCTCGATTACACGTCGGGTTCCTGCCATGGGCCTCATTGTACCGGATGTCACCCGGGGTCCTGGGATTAATTAGCAGGCCATGGCCGACTTAGATATGCCGAGTCACCTGTGAATGACAAACCCCCATTGCAATGTTGCACAGCCAGAGGGCAGCAGGTAACACACAGCATGCCATATCAGTAGGCATACTCACCCACAATCCAAGCACGCTCAGGATGCAGATTTTCCATCATCCGTGGCACCATGCTGTTCCTCATGATATACGAATCATGTGCAGAGCCAGGAAATCTTGCACACACATGGGAAATGGTCATGTCCGCAAGGTACACCACCTGCACATTGATAGAATGATAATGTTTACGATTTCTAAAAATGTGCTTAGTTGCCTGTGGTGTCACCAGACCTACATGGGTGCAATCAATGGCACCAACAACATAGGGGATGCGCCCAAGGGGATAGAAGTCACCCTTCACACCGGCCAATTCTGCTCCCCTAGGGAAATGAATGTAGCAATTCTTATATAGCATCATGGCTGCAAAAACATCCCTCAGCACCTGGCTGAACATGGGCTGCGACAACCCTCCAGCACTGGCCACGGTCTCCTTGAAGGAACAAGTTGCAAAAAAGTTGAAGGCTGCCATCACCTTGTATGTGGGTGGGAATGCTGTTGGATAGTGGTGGCAAGGCTGCAGGTGGGGATCCAAAAGATCACACCGGGTCTTCAGTGTTGGTCTGTCGAGGCGGAATTTCCGAATGATTGTAACATTCTCCATGTCCTCCAGCACTGTCAGGTTGTCAAGCATCATCAACCATCAAATGCATAAGTGACATGGCAGGGACCACAGACCAAAGTGTGTCACACAGAACGTGCGTCCACCTGTGAATGATATTGAAGAATGGCATTGTGTGTACAATGATGTGCCCTTCACCATGTTGCTGCTGTGTACTGATGCAGTGTTCATGATGGACATAGCCAGTAAATGTTACAAAAATGGTGGTACCGCCTGGCCACGGCGGTCTGACACCAGCACCACTCCCTTCACAAGTGAGGTAGCCATTGGCATGGAGACATGTGTAGATGGGTGTGGGCATGCTCAGCCACCCAAATGGCGGTAGCTACCGCCTGGCCACTGCGGTGTGACACCAGCACCACCCCTTCACAAGTGCGGTAGCCATTGGCATGGAGACATGTGTAGATGGCTGTGGGCATGCTCCGTCACCCAAATGGCCGTAGCTACCCCCTGGCCATGGTGGTGTGACACCAGCACCACCCCCTTCAGAAGTGCGGTAGCCATTGGCATGGAGACATGTGTAGATGGCTGTGGGCATGGTCCGCCACCCAAATGGCAGTAGCTACCGCTTGGCCATGGCGGTGCATCACCGCCATGGAGCATTGCCTACAGCCAATGGCAGCGATGTTCGCAGTGGCATGATGCAGATTTGAAAATCGCGTAAGGTGTGCACCGCCACCGCGTAGGAGGTCATTGGATGCTTTTGAAAGAGGCAGACCTGGACAACCAATTGTTGCAGCTTTGCAGCTTACAAACGACCCCAGGGGGCTATAAATCTGTGGGAGTGAGCCTCACATTTCCACTGCTCACAGAGCCTGCTGCCTGGGACCCTCTCCTGCTGCTGCCTCAAGAGCCTGCTGCCTGGAACCCTCTCCTGCTGCTGCCTCAAGACTGGGACCACTCACCACTCACTTCCACCACAGGTGTTCCATTTCCACAGGGATGGCAAGGACAGAGAAGATCCGTGCCAGTCCATTCACAAGTGAGGATCTGGAGGTCCTTGTGGACGAGGTGCTGGCACAGTACCCAAGGCTGTTTGGTGGTCCCAATGTAGTTGTAAGTCACCATGAAGGTAGCTGTAGGGCAGGGGGGTGTCAGACGTGTAGTTGTGCTGCTGCAGTATATGCCTGAGGGTGTGGGGTTGTGTCAAACACTGACAGACAAGCTGTCTCCAGGGCGAGGGAGTGTGTGTGTCCCAATGTCACTCTTTTCCATGCCTGTACTTGTATGTGTGAGTGGGGTGTGTTACATTGTCAGCCATACAGAGCCACCACATGTTAGCCATGTAGGTGCCAGGACAGTAATTGATTGTGTGAATATTTCAGTGTACCCCTGTTGTCTGACTCAGTGTGACCCAGAGGGTAGGTCCAGTGCCTGCCCACCCAAACGAGAAAACATCACCAGACTTACATGCTCCTTGCTCCAGTTCCTTCACACTGAATAGTAGATTTGGCCCATCTGTGCCCTGTATAATTGCACACTTACACACTTCTGTCGATGTATATTGTGTTGATGCTTTCTGCATTTGTGAGATTGTCGTGGACCCTCTACGCCCCCATGTGTGCATGCAATCACATCTGTTTGGGCCAAGCAGAGTTCCCTTGTGGGGGGTCCCCCAGTTTTGGAGGGAGGGAGTCTGTGTCTTGCAACTGTACTGATAGATGTTGGTACCTGACACTGTGCACTGGTCATTTACCCTTCTTTTCTCTCATACCAGCAGCTCAAGGTACACCAGCGTAAGGCCGTTTGGAGGGCCATTGCAGCAAAGGTGCGAGCCATGGGGGTATCGAACAGACGACGCACCCACTGTCACAAGAGGTGGGGCGACATCAGCCGGCTGGCAAAGCAAGTGGCAGAGATGACCATGGGGATGCTACCACGCACAGGGCGTTTGGCACGGCGCAGCATGACTCCACTTATGGGCTGCATTTCAGCAGTGACTCATCCAGACCTGGATGCACGTCTGAAGGAGCATCGCCAGCAAGGCAGGGGTGGTGAGTATCTGGGGAGGGTGCCTTTTACTGGGAGTGGATGCATGTGTACAGGGCCTGTGGCAGCGTTGACCCATGTGATGTGCGTGCGTTCCTGTGCTGTGTAATGTGAGTGGCTGCTGTGATGTGTGCTTGTATGAGGCATTGGTCCACCCTGGCCTTACTAAGCTGATCCTCCCTGCTGTACTTTCGCTTTGCCAGATGTGATAGAATTCACATGGTCATTCATCATTGGGCTAGTTTGGGGAATCTATAGTGGGGTGAACAGCAGTGTCCACTTTCTGAGTGGGACTTCATTAATGCCTACTTTGCATGCACCATCATCGTTGAGGCCCACACATCTGAAAACAATGTGCCCCAGATTACCACATGGTGCTTGCTATGGCCTACTTGGCATTGTGGACTGTAATGTCATAAAAGGTGTGTGTGTAGTCCCCTCCTGTTCCCTGAAGGTCTGTCAGTGGTAATAAGTGTTGTACCCACATCAAGTCCCTAGGTGAGGGCAGGGCAAGTTGTGTGTGTGGTGCACTCCATCTACAGGCAGGGTGTAGTGCTGTGTGGCATCAACATGGCTCACTCATGGCAGATATTCTGCGTTACAGGCACTGTTGTGGTCTATGTTGTGTGTTGCTGCACAGCGATTGCAGGGTGTGGTGGTTACCATGTAGATTTTGGCCTCTCCTGTACTGCATTGATTTGAATTCGTGTGACCAGATGATGACACTTACACAACCCTGTATCTCTCTCTCATGCAGATTTCGCAAGAGACCACGGAGGAACATGAGCCAGAAACCAGTGGTGGCGAGAGTAGCACAACAGCTGCAGTGGAGGCCAGTGACACAGAGCCCACCAGCGCATCTGTGGGGGACCGAAGTAAGCAAGAGGAATCTGTGGCAGAGACACAGAGTACCACATCAACTGATACCCGTGGGGATGCTTCCATGTTGGCAGGCACAGGGGATGGGGAGTCTGCATCATCATCTACCACCCAGCGGCCAGTGCCAAGCCTCCCATCTACTTCCTCTGGTGCTGCCCGTATCCGTGTCACTAAGAGGGGACGAGTCCCATTTACACCTGGCACCGCAGCCCCTGCACATGTCCCCCTGCTGCCCTCAGTGCAGAGTGTGTAGAGCTCCTGCGCCAGCTTTGTGTGGGCCAGACCACCCTGCTCAATGCCTTCAGTGACCATGACAAGAAATTAGACCAGGTGGTTTCATATATGGAGGGCATACACTCTGACGTGGGTGGGCTACACCGTACAGTCCAGGTGTTGTCATCCACAGTGACGTCTGCCCTTCAACAGGCACATGCTCCCATTCCAGCTCAGGTGCCTTTGTCCACCCCCCAGTCAGTGGCCACATCAGATGACAGTGACCATGGTACGCCTGCGTCACCAAAAATGACACAGCACAAGGAGCACACAACAGACACAACCCAAGCACTCCCGCCCAAAGACACCATCCCCACTGAAGAACAGGGCCACCCCAGAATGCACAGACAAGAGCCAGTCAGGGAAGAGCAAGGCCAGAAGAGCAATGAGGCAGACATCCGGCTCACATGCCGCAGAGGCATCACCAGCAAAAGACTCTCCTGTCACTGAAAAATCACACAGACCGACCCATGTAGTGCCTGTACCCAATGAAGAGAGGTGTGGCATATCAGGGGTACACCTAGGAAGAGCACAGGGACACAACCACCCACCACAGCAACCCCAATTCCAAGACCATTGAAGCAGGTATGGAGGGCACTGTTCAGACCCCCCTGGCAAAAAGGCAAAGGAGGGCAATTTTGAGACCCCCCCTGAGAAAAAGGCAAAGGAGGGAACTGTAGAGACCATCCCTGGCAAAAAGGCAAAGGAGGGCACTGTAGAGAACACCCCTGACAAAAAGGCAAAGGAGGGCACTGTGGAGACCACCCCTGGCAAAAAGGCAAAGGAGTCAAAGTGGTGAGGATAGGGAACTACCCTCTGGACTGAGCACCAAATTAACAATGAAAACAACGTTTTCTATTTCAAGTTCATAAGGTTTATTCGATTTCTTCTGTTTTATAAATCATAAGGCTTTTCCAACGTTATGTAGTTCAATTCACCAACATAATGATCATCTTGTCGAACTGAGTTTAGTGCATTAATCCACTTAATAACAATACCCAATGCATTTCGGGTCGTGTGAGAACCATGACCCTTCGTCAGGGGTGAAAGATACACGCGTCCGCGCTTCTGTGGATTCAAAGGTTATCGAATAAACCTTATGAACTTGAAATAGAAAACGTTGTTTTCATTGTTAATTTGGTGCTCAGTCCAGAGGGTAGTTCCCTATCCTCACCACTTTGACAGTTTCAGTAAGGCACGCTCTGGCTACGTGCGACGACGTGGGCACCTACCTGAACTATTTTCTAATTTAGATTTAAAACATTTATTGAGTGCTCAGGATAACACTGTTTTTTGAAAAAGGCAAAGGAGGGCACTGTAGGGGGTACACCTGGGAAAATGTCAAAGGAGGGCACTGTAGGGGGTTACACCTGGCAAAGAGGGGAAGGTGGTCCAGAGACGTGGCCAGACCAAGGGTTCCGCAGGATCAAGCACATCACCAGAGGCAGTGCCAGTGTCTGCACCTGAGGTGGGACAGTTGGTGATGGTGTCCTGTTGTGTCATCACCACTTCCCATCAACCCCAAGACAGGGAAGCCATTTCATATTCCCAAAAAGCGGAAGGGCACCCCTCAAACCTCTCCCACCCACACTGTGTCAGAGGTCTGCATGACTCCACCGCCAAGTGCCACTATGCCACCTGGTCCACACAGCCCTCCAGCTTGCCAAGCCCCTGTTAGCCCCACATCACCTGGGGCTCTGTCACCCCAGTCAAGTGGGCCTGCTGTCCCCGACACACAGCAAGGTCCAAGTCCGCATATCAGCCAGGAGTGAGTTGACAACCCCCTCATACGCCTGTGCCTCATACAGGTGTGCTAGTCCTGACCATTGTTTACAACCTGAGTGTGTTGCTGGCCCTGTTGCTCTGCTGTGCTGTTCTCTCCCCTGTGCAGCCTCTCATGTACTTGCTGTCTCACCTGTGCCATGGACACTGGCCCTGTTGCTCTGCTGTGTTGGGCTCTCCCCTGTGCTATGGACACTGGCCCTGTTGCTCTGCTGTGCTGTACTCTCTCCTGTGCAGCCTCTCATGTACCTGCTGTCTCACCTGTGCCATCAACACTGGCCCTGTTGCTCTGCTGTGCTGTACTCTCCCCTGTGCAGCCTCTCGAGTACTTGCTGTCTCACCTGTGCTATGGACACTGGCCCTATTGCTCTGCTGTGTTGCACTCTACCCTGTGCATCCTCTCATGTACTTGCTGTCTCACCTGTGCCATGGACACTGGCCCTGTTGCTCTGCTGTGTTGGGCTCTCCCCTGTGCTATGGACACTGGCCTTCCTGTTTGTATTTAACCTGTGCATAGTATCTTGCATATGATCATCATTTTGTGCCTTGCTGTTGTCTACTAATGTTCTACTGCTACGTCTGTGAAATATGTGAATAAACACAGTTACTCCTGTTGTGTGTTTTGTAGAATGAGATCTTTGACGGGAACGTTGTTCAATTGAGAAAGAAACCAACTGTGAAACCTCACAGTGAAGCCGCCAAACAAGTATTGTTGAAGTGTAAAGACCGACGGTCAATAGATAACGTATGAAAAGTCACCTATTCATAAGAAATCGTCCCACATTGAAACCACCTACAAAAAATATTGTGACAAAGAAGTGGCCCCAAGCGTACTACTAGATAATATAGGAATTGATTCCACGTTATATAAGAAAAACGATAAACTCACAGCAAACCTACTGTATGAAGCATTGAAGAAAGGAATTGATGTTTGCTGTATTTAAAAGAAACTGTGTTGATTGCTAATGAAGGATACCCATACAGAATTTATTCTTTTTGGGAAAGAATATCTGCTCTGCTAAAGGTCCTGAGGAAGGTGGTCCCATCCCACCGAAACGCGTCGACCTTGCGTAATAAGATCACATAACATCCTGTGACCCCTCAGCCACAGAAGAAAGAATGAATGTACAATGTATGAGAGTATATGCATGAGTGAATTGTGAGAGTGTATTTAATCTTGTTTTGCTGTTTTTCTGTATGGGCTTTTGAAAAAATTATTTTTATTCTCTAATGATGTTAAGGTATTTTTTGATGAAATAATTTTTGTGAAATTAAATAATACTGTAAACATTATAATCTTAATATAAAAAAATAAATTAAACTTGAAAATATGAGAAAATAGAATGGTGTTACCTTGTGTTAAAGGATTGTTGATGAAAATATGAGAATTACCAATTGTTAAAGTATTTAGGTCATGAGGGAAATTTTTTCTCTATGTTTGTTTTGTCTTGCCCTGTGTATAAGATTGTATGCACTTGTGTGAGCTGCTTGTTGTGCACTGTGCTGTGTGTTGGTGTCTCCATGCTGTTGTGTGTGACTCCTCCTTGTTGTGTTGGTAAATTAGAAGTGTGCAAAGTGTGTGATTTGCGCATCAGTGTTGTTTTTGTTTGATCCTCAGTGTGTCTTGGGTGTGTTTGTGTAGACTGTGTGGCCCTGCTGCTCCGCACTGGCATTGTGTTTGTGTTTGTCATGCAATGCAGGCACATGGTGGTTTTTCTCCTCCTGTATGGCATGGTATGTGTGGTGTAAAGCCATCCCCTATGTGTGCCACTTGTGCCTGGCCATTGTGGGTGGTCCCTCCCTCTATTTGTGTGTGGTACACCCCTTACATGTCTGCTAATGACATGCAGGGTATTTCACTTTGATGTCAGCTGTCCCATTGGTTTCCATGTGTGTGCCTCCCCATCACTTTATTTGTGAGATTGTGCTTTGTGGTGCAGTTCTTGGGCCATGAGTGTTGTTCCACTCTGGACATTGCCCCAATGGTGTATGTGTGCTGTCCTTGTGCTATTAGTCATTCTGTAGTGGTCATGTGCACTTCAGCTGTGCGTGCTGCCCAGTGCTCTGGTGGAGATGGCTTGACTCTTGTATCCCAGAGTGGTACATGTGTAGTTGTTGTGTTGGATGTGTGTGTGTTGCCTGTGGTATTGCTTCACTTCCTGGGTGTGCTGCTGTATTTGTGCTGTGCTGATTTGTGGTGTGTGTGATGAGGTTGTGTCAATCATGTCTGTGTGTGGCTGTTGTGCTTGTTATGCACACACTGCTTGCTGTTCATGCAGTGCTGTGTGTATGTGGCCTTGGCATTGCCTGATGTGCATCCCCTGATGTCCTGTGGTGTTTGTTGATTAGGGTTTCATGTGCATCTGTGGTTGGTTTGATGTGGCAGTGTGGTTTTGTCCTGATGCACTTCTTGTGTGATTTGTGTTATGGTGTGTGTGTTTTGGTTCTGAGTGATGATGTTGTGAACTTCTGTTGTGTCCGTGCTCCCATTGCCTTTCCCCAGTTTGGCTGACAGGGTATGTCTGTTTCTGTTGGGGTTCAGTATGTGTTCCTGTAGTGTTTGTGTGTTGTTCTTGTGCAGGCATCTGTTGAGGCATCCCTGTGTGTATGTTGTGTTTTTGGCTACACCCAGGGTGTGTGTTTGTTTGTGTGTGTATGTGCTGGCAAGGATTGTGAGCCTTCAGTGTGCGGCACTGGTGTTGTGTGTTCCTTGTCAGCCACTCCTGCAGTGGCTGTCTCCCTGATTGTGTGTTGTGTGGTGCAGGGTGTGTATGGTGCTTGCTTGCTGCAGTTCTTGTTGCTTGTTGGTGTGCATGGGGATGCACAGGATGGGCACCTGCCCTGTGACTTGATGGGGTGTGTTGCTGTGTGGTTGGGGGTGGTGTGTCCCTTTGGTGTTTGTGCCCTGCCCATGCCTTGGAGTGGCCCTGCCTTCTGCATAGTGCACATGTGTTTACCACGGTGGTGACGTGACCAGGACGTTGCTGCTGGTTGGCGGTCGATGTGTGTCCCGGGTGCTGAGGGCTGCCTAGTTGTCAGGTGGGTCATGTGTGGGGGCCCTTGTGGGTGTGTTGTGACCCCCAGCAGGGTGTCTGTGTGGTGATTGGACCCTGTGTCGGCCTGTATGTTGTGTGTTGTATTTGTGTAGTTGCATACCTGCGGTGGCATCCGCGGTGGCCCATCTGATGGTAGTGTTGTAGGAGGTACATCACCGGATGCATATGGAGGGCTGGGTTCATGGCGTTCATGACCGGGTCTCGGCTATTTTGCTCCGCTGTTGAGTTTCCGCCTGCTAAGGTTGGGCGGTGTTTGCGCTGCGGTGAGTCTGCTTGTTTGGGCCATCCTAATTTGTGTAGCGGGCAGACATCATTCTGCACGGTGGTGAGGCTCGATTGGCTCCCTCCGCCGCAGTGGCGGGCGCACTTTGATGGCAGTGCGCGGCGCTCCGCGGCGGACGGGATATGGCCTATGTTTTGCTATCCTAATGTGGCGGACTTGAGTACCGCTGCTCGCGGGGGGAAGAAGCTATTTTTCCGCCCCGCCACCACCCAACATCCTAATGGTCCCCTCATTTTCTTTTTTGTTTTGCAAATTATCTACAGTACTTCTATTGGAGTCCATATTATATGTTGTTTATTATATTGTTTTGTTAAAGTTATAGTTCTAGTTATTTATTGTATTGTTATCATTTATTTATATTTCCAGTTATTTATTGTTTTAATAAAAGTAAATTAAAAAAGTACATACGTCTTTTTTTGTGGGGGTAGCAGTCCTCAATAGAAATGATATTTATAATTTTAAGTATAATTTTGAGGCTATCTCTTTACCAGATCTGTGGAACATGAGCCCATAATTCTATCGATGCCCAGGCTGCTGGCGCAAACCGCCTCTTAGTTCCCATGTCGAATAATTACCAAATAAAGAGACGGGCGCTGGAAGCAGGAATCAAGAACAGAGTTTAATTCTCATGAGGAGAGCCAGTCATTTCGGACACGAAACACAGTGTCTTTCGGGAGGTGCTCTAACAAGTGAGCTGAGACTCTTGCTTTTATACCTTACAAAACACTTGATAGTACAATCAGGACAGTATGACGCAAAAGAAAGACATCCCTATAATCCTCGTGTCAATCCTACCCCACATATGTTCACAATGGGGACCCTTGACCTGCTGATAAGAGGGGAGGGCAATCACGCAGCTGAGTGTTCCGTAGGATGTGTACGCCTGATCATAGCCTCGGGGGTGGGGTGGCTAGGATCAATAGTGGATCCTTTGAAGGGGAGTGACTTCATACAATAAGGGCAGTAAATGGTATCTCCTGGCTCAGGCGATGGCCTCGGACATGTGTGGTCAGCCGGACTCGGGGGAAGGGGTCATCAAAGGAGTGGTATTCATGTCGCGTGGACAATCGAGCGCGGAGGGAAGGCTCGTCAACAGAGGGGTATTCATGGAAGGAAAGGAGGTGTTGGTCAGGCGCGGCCGTGACTCTCAAGGACAGGGCCTTGCAGAAGAAGAAGGTTTATGACTTGCCCATGTGAGGAGAAGGGAGGGGTAGCCAGGGTGGACACAGGGACAGAGTCACAGAGAGAGAGAGAGAGATCTGATGACCCGTACATGAGAGAGCGGGGGCAGTCGGGTGCAGCTGGGGAGGGCTACGTCAGCCAAGGCGAAGGATGCCTCTTCAAGAGGGAATGGGGGGGGGGTTTGTGCGGGTCAAGCAGGAGAGTTGCCTTTCACAGCAGGGTCGCGCAGAGGGAGAGGGTTTCATGGTCTATGCATGAGAGAGGGGGTTTAAGATACGCGCAGGAGGGAAACCGGGGATTCCAATGGGTAAAAGGCCATGGTGCCTAGAATGGCTGTACATATGCATAGGGGTATGGGCTCTTACTGGCAGGGTGATACGGTCAATAGTTTACAGTATTCATGGTGCTCACAGGGAGAGGAGTGGGAGAAGGAGGGGAATGAATGCTGTCTATGTACATCAATTTCTTCAACTTTCACAGTCGCCCCTTTTTACATAACAGCAGTCATTTTTGCAATTGATGGGTTTACAGGTAGACAGGCATCGTTGATGAATTAGCATTTTGTCGATACTAACATTTGGCGTACAATCATAGACAGTCGAGGTGATGGGCAGAATGCAGCACATAGGAAATTGCATTTTCGTTGTGTTCCTGACAATAAAACGCACTACGTAGCATAAATCCTTCTAACTTAAAAATGTGACCAATGAACAGTTTTGACCAGGTAGTTGAGAGCGGAATTCAGTTCAATACACGATATTTCTTCGTCACAGTGTCTAGTTATCATTGAGCCATCACTGGTAGGCTCTAGTCCGTGTACTTTTGTTGGCGCTGTTGAGCACCGGCGGTGGAGCTATAGGTCCAGCTCGGTTCTATCCTTACGCGTTGCAGGGTGCGGTCAGTCCTCTGCTGTTAGACCACAGTCCTGTTCCCTAAACAGTCCGTTTGGCGGCGCCTTATGCTCGGCACCTATATTTCTGTGGCAACACCCTATTCCCATATGAAGGCAGTTCTTCCCTTTGGCAAAAAGTCACGTGGAAAAGAGGGTGAGCATGGTTAAAATAGTCGATAGGAGAGAGAGCGAGCGGAGTTGGGTCAGAGTTCCTGGGACACACAAAAGGGACCAAGGGAGCAAAGGATAACAAGCAGGCAGGCCCATCAATCGGGCCCAAAGAAGGGGGACGGAGACTCCAGGCACACGTGGGTTAGCAGACGGAGGGCTTCAAGGCGGTCCGTCATTTTTCATTTTCCACGTTGAAATTGCGGTCTCGTCCCGTATCCTGTTGCTCTGCGGCTTCACCTTTGGTCGAGGTCACACGTGTCCCAAGATCCGCAGTCGGGCTGTACGTCACATCTGACCCATCTCCTTCGGTGATCGTGAATCTTTGAATAGGTACAAGACAAGGTTTTAGAGAAATGGCAGAAGAAGATATCTACGCATGTGAATTCCTCCCTCAATTCTACGCATTTGGGAGATACGCTCATTGGTCACAGTCAGAGGTCCATTACCAAGCAGTGCATGTGTCAGCATTCCTACTGAGTTCATGGCATGTTTATTCATCGTCCTATTTATAACTCAAGTGAGGATAAATGAGATTCCCATCAACTGTGCATTACATCATATTCAACATTACGGAGCATTTCACTTCAGGACTGGCTAACCTTTTCAAACAGGGCGGGGGTGCCATCATCGAGAGTCAGGCAGAACAATATTTTCTCGATGGTCAACAGTTACTCATGGTCATCATGTTTATATTCGGGACAGCAACTGGGGTCTATCAAAAATGGGGCGGGGATGCTTCGGGTGCTCGCGCTTGGGTGCAAAAGGGGGGGGTGGGGCAATCTGGGCATTGGGGGTCAATCTAGACGTTGGCGTTCGTCTCTGAAGAACAGACATAAGGTGCCATGGACATACAGTTCCCCTATAAATGGCCAGATTTGGGGGACTTTAGTCGTCTTACCTGTCCTTTCTTTTTCAGCCAATTCAAGTTCATTCATTTTGCAGAAAGGAGAGGCAGTAATATGGCGAGATACAATCATTTTAGTTTCGGTCAATTTCGCTGAACACCTTCGCATTCAATATGTATCAAATCAGACTGGTGCCGGTGGGGCACAATTTTACCAAAAAGAGGGAGAGAAAATAGGGAGACTCTCATAGAGAGTGAGAATCGTCCGCAATCTAAACGAGCCATTCGGTACACGTATGACATGTAGAGAGAGGGGGAGATAGAGAGAGAGAGAGAGAGAGACGTGTACGAAAATAGGTCATTTAGTGCGCTCACAACACGGAACAGCAAAGGTCAGGTAACACGCAGATACAGACAGAGGGAAGACATAAATCCGTACATTACACACACACAAGCTCAGACAGGGAAGACGGCACATGTATTACACATATATAAGACATTCACGACAAGACAGGAAACAATTGTTAGCCTACAAGATCTGTTTTATATATCCTACGTATCTTTACTATCCTATTTATCTACGTGCTTAGCTCTTTCTACCCTTCCCTCCTTTTTCTTCTCGCTTGTCACGTCTGCGAGCGTTCCCAATTACCGATACTCACACCTTGGTTGGTCGATCAGAAATTAACCTGGTCGTGCTAGTTACCCATGGTTGGATCTTAAACCATTTTCAGTTCCTTCCTTTGGTGGGAAGTTCTCCAGGCTGAGGCAACGGCAAGTATTGATCGGGAGAACAGTCGGGCAGCTTGGCTATATCTATAAGAGTGTGAGAAAGGGGGCAGTGCATTTTGAACATCAGCAACATTTCTAACTTCCTAGACGGGTGGTGCCGTGGCAACCCTTACCCGTATATTTTCCTTTGTCCTTTCCCTACCTAGTCAAACGTCCAGTTACATTATTTAATGCGTCATTTCTAGTCATTTTTTTCGTCATTCAGTACCTGTCCAATTTCTATGTCAGTCCATCTTCTCAGTCGCTATGTCCTAAGGAGGAACAGTCATGTTTAAGTCCACGTCTTTTTTAAAACTTATCGTTATGAGGACTACACACTTATTCCCTCTTTCCCTTTTCGTCGGTGGTCCGACCATCGCTCTTCCACACTTCAGCCGCCGTTCTGACGTGACCTGCAGAAGGGAGGGAAAAGAGGGGGTGGGGGGCAGCATTCAAAGTACATCAGCATGCAGTAGTCCGAAAACGTTTTTACCTACCACTTACTCGACCTATCTCCACGTACTGCATTTCGTTACCATCTCGGCGTTTAAGCCCAGAGGGACCAGTAATGTCAGATAGATAATCATTGACGATCTGCGTATCTACATGAGTTACTTGGTCGTAACCCTCTTTATCGGGTGCTAGGGTGACGGTCAGGTGGCATTTCCGTGGTGTTGTTTTAAGGGTGTCTAAAACACTTTTCCGGCTGCCTGTGACACATAATGTAGCTGCTAAATATCTGATCCCTTTTGATCTACATCCTTCATCATACTTATTCTTCGCTCACAGTGGTAAGGCATCCAAAACTCATTAATGCAACTGCTACAACCATGCTTTCTTTTTCAAAATACTTTTAATAAACGAAATTGGTGGCAGTTCATTGCATAAAGTGCAGCAGTGCAATAAAATCGTATTAAAACTTCCCTACAGAGCAAGCATGATGCATGTCAGTAATTCATCTTTAATAAATTCATAAATTCATTATCCAATGTTCATTCATTACCTAAATTACACCAATTCATTTTCCAAATCATAATCAGTACCCACCCTAAGTCAGTTCATTGTCCAAGCACATACTCAACATCCTTCATATCTACTTTCATTATCCAAAAACTGCATATATATCTCGGGACAAAAAGCTGCGCAATCAGGGTGCAACAAAGTTTATTCAAAAGTCTCATTTTGTGTCGGCGCCATTTTGGGTGGGGTCAGGCGAGTTCCAGCACAGTCAGAATATCTCCAATGACTCGTGGTTGGACCAGAACCTTCCGTTGGAAGTTCAAAAAGTTTTGAATCATGTGGTTAACAGTTCTAACAATATGGACCATTAGTCAAAGAGTGGGGAGGGCGGCAACAATTTTCCTACCGGGTCATTCTGGTGTTCCACCGGAACTGAACAAGTCTATGCCGTGGCTGCATTTTAGCCATTTCCAATCCGAGGCTGGCGCCGGCAGGAGTTGCACCGATGTCGTTGTTCCCAGTGAAGGGGGCGGGGGCGCCCATGCGGAGGGATCAGGGTGCCCCCCGGCTCTTATAGAATCTTCAAGGTTGAGGAGAGAAGGCATGGAGCGTGTGCCCGTCCTGGGCAGAAGACCGCTTTTTGATGTTGACCCTCTTTAAGTAAGAGCATTGGGGTGTCGCTGGAAGCCTCCACCTGGAGGGAGGTGGGGGAGGCTCGTTCGCGCCGCCTCCCCCTTCCAGCGACCCCGCGCCGTTCCTCGGCTCCGTCGCTTCGATATTGGCCGTGCCAGCCATTGAAGATGGGGGGGGTGGTCGGCGGCTGAGGCAAGACAGCCCCCCCTTTTCTCTTGACATGTGGCGGGACTACCTGGAACTGTCCAGGCGTCGACATGTGGCGGGACTACCTGTAACTATGCAGGCGATGGCATGTGACGGGACTACTTGCAACTGTCAGGCGTTGGGTGTAGTTGCGGCCATTATAGCACAAAGAAATGCCGCCATCCTTGCCTTGGCTTCGCCCATCAACGAAAGCCGGATCGGGTGAGAGAGAGGGGTGGTCGGTGGCCGAGGCAAGACAGCCCCCTCTCTCCCCGCGGCCTGCAGGGCGGCAGAAGAGAAGAGATGGAGAGGTCCTTGTCATCCTTTGGACCGCCTGCCCAACATCATCTCCTACTGACCGTGGCCAGGCGGGCCCCTCGTGCCTCGAGGCCTCGCCTTCCGGATGGGCGTAACCGCGGACCTGTTGCATTTCGGGAGCTTCTGGAATGGGGGTAGGTACCTATTGAATTGTTTCTATTTCATGTGACCGTTATTTTGGGCGTGGCGGGCAATGAGGCAGACATGTTGGGAGCAGGAATAGGCCAAACTTTTCGCCATTTTATATTTCTTATTACGAACTATTTCTAATGTTTCTTATTTTTAGTGAAGTCAAAAGCTCATCAGGGGGTTACTGACTTAGCCTGATTTCTTTTTTTTATTTTTCTTTCTCTTCCTTAGCGTGTTTCGAGCTAAAGCTTTCTGTTAGTAGGGAACGGTGATCACTTCATATTTTTATGTGTCCTTTTCACTAGGGGGTACTTCTGGACGGACCAGACAAGTTCCCTCCAATAAAATGGTCCGGGGTGGAACTAGATTATCGATCAAAAAGGGGAACATATATTCCTTCATTAGGGTATCATCCTGGACAGACCGAGCGATGTACTTCCACTTACTAGGGTAGCCTCCTGGACGGACCAGATGGTCTACTTCCATTAAATGGCCCATGAGCGGGGAGCATATGTCCTCCATAAGGGTAGTCTCCCGGGCGGACCATGCGAGCTACCCCCCAAATAACCAAACAGTGGGGAGTGGGTAGGACTGACGAATTCACAAAGGGGCATAACCTACCCTTTACTACTTGCAAAGACTAGATAGAATATTTCTATTCCACGTTGTTTGCAGGCAGAAAATACCTCAAACGAAACAATTCCTGGAACAACAATGTCCAGGCAACCAACCAATCAGTGGGGAGAAAAACAGGCATGACGGATTACAACGGGGACAAACGTCTGCATTACCTGCCCTTCGCTATCCAGAAAGGAAGACAGAATATTTCTATTCGTCTCAGTTTGTAGACAGGGAAGATCTCAAAGAGCAACAATCGATTATTAATCGATTTCAAACAATCCAGTGGGGAGAAAAGTAGGCATGACGGATTACAACGGGGACAAAAGTCTGCATTACCTACCCTTCTCTATCTGCAAAGAGGGACGACGTTCCTGTTTGCCGCTGTTTGCAAACAGAGAATGTCTCGTTCTCAAAAGAGAACCAATATGTCAAGTAGCCTTCAAAGCTAAATGAACCAATACCAACAATATCAGTATACAAATACCGATTCCAATACAAACAATCAATCAATCAGGTGGATAGAACCACCCTACCAATCAGGCGTAAAAACACCCTACTTAATCTTACCCGGACCGGACCATACGGACAGTTCTTCGACTTCCTCCTCCAGCGCCCGATCGTTCTCTTACTCCATGTAGCATTCCTGTGGGATTCCAGTCAGGACAATAGGTCACTCAAGAGAGGTCCGTTCAGAATTGGTGAAGTTCTTTCGATCGGCAGCCGGGCGAGGGCCCTCTCAAGGCAGGCATACCCCGATCATTTAGATGTTCACTTCTTCATCTGGATCTCTCTTACCGAACCTTATGTCACTGATGGACCCCGCGTTGGGACGCCAATTGTGGAACATGAGCCCATAATTCTATCGATGCCCAGGCTGCTGGCGCAAACCGCCTCTTAGTTCCCATGTCGAATAATTACCAAATAAAGAGACGGGCGCTGGAAGCAGGAATCAAGAACAGAGTTTAATTCTCATGAGGAGAGCCAGTCATTTCGGACACGAAACACAGTGTCTTTCGGGAGGTGCTCTAACAAGTGAGCTGAGACTCTTGCTTTTATACCTTACAAAACACTTGATAGTACAATCAGGACAGTATGACGCAAAAGAAAGACATCCCTATAATCCTCGTGTCAATCCTACCCCACATATGTTCACAATGGGGACCCTTGACCTGCTGATAAGAGGGGAGGGCAATCACGCAGCTGAGTGTTCCGTAGGATGTGTACGCCTGATCATAGCCTCGGGGGTGGGGTGGCTAGGATCAATAGAGGATCCTTTGAAGGGGAGTGACTTCATACAATAAGGGCAGTAAATGGTATCTCCTGGCTCAGGCGATGGCCTCGGACATGTGTGGTCAGCCGGACTCGGGGGAAGGGGTCATCAAAGGAGTGGTATTCATGCCGCGTGGACAATCGAGCGCGGAGGGAAGGCTCGTTAACAGAGGGGTATTCATGGAAGGAAAGGAGGTGTTGGTCAGGCGCGGCCGTGACTCTCAAGGACAGGGCCTTGCAGAAGAAGAAGGTTTATGACTTGCCCATGTGAGGAGAAGGGAGGGGTAGCCAGGGTGGACACAGGGACAGAGTCACACAGAGAGAGAGAGAGATCTGATGACCCGTACATGAGAGAGCGGGGGCAGTCGGGTGCAGCTGGGGAGGGCTACGTCAGCCAAGGCGAAGGATGCCTCTTCAAGAGGGAATGGGGGGGGGGTTTGTGCGGGTCAAGCAGGAGAGTTGCCTTTCACAGCAGGGTCGCGCAGAGGGAGAGGGTTTCATGGTCTATGCATGAGAGAGGGGGTTTAAGATACGCGCAGGAGGGAAACCGGGGATTCCAATGGGTAAAAGGCCATGGTGCCTAGAATGGCTGTACATATGCATAGGGGTATAGGCTCTTACTGGCAGGGTGATACGGTCAATAGTTTACAGTATTCATGGTGCTCACAGGGAGAGGAGTGGGAGAAGGAGGGGAATGAATGCTGTCTATGTACATCAATTTCTTCAACTTTCACAGATCTTTGCCAGAGTCTATAGCTACAACTAATGGTTCCAATTCAAAAGTTTTAAAACTACAACGCCATTAGCAACATAGTGTGGTGAACTTCTAACCTCTGTGCTCACGTAAGTGTTCCATGATCTGTTACCATGGTAACAGGCAGAAAGCCGTTTGGGGTAGGGTTAAAAGTTACTGGCTGTACAAAAACCATTATACATGACAGAAAGGAAAGCAAAGTAAAACAAAACATTGTGTACCAGATTTACAACCCCCTTGCACCACTTTCGCGTCCAACCCCCCCTACAAAATGACAAGTATGTGGGCCTCTACGACCCCCCTCAAGCTCCAGAAATCACCACCCCGGGAATTTGTGTATTACGGGAGGCAGACTGCATGGCCCTCCGAGTGGACCCCTCGAGGGCCCTGGGAACTACCATGACCAGCTCCTGCAGTGTCTCGGGGTGCCTACCCCCGTTATACTGCTGTTTGCTTTGACAGTGCGGGACTCTCACGACTCCCGCCCTCCCATAGCAAACTTAGGGGCCAATTACGATGGCGGACGAAAAACGTGTCCGACCGCCATGGCCGTGGTAAAAATACTCCTGACCGCATCGTGGACAAACCACCAGTGCGATTAGGATTTTTCGGCCAGCACACACCGACCGCGGCGGGTGGATCACACCAAAGACCGCCACACCTGGATGGTACCACATATAAACCTGTTTAGAGTGAATGAACCACTCAACCTCTGCGCACTGTTGCTCCTGGTCAATATATCATACCAGATTCATCATTCGGATTTCTTCCAATTTTATAAATCAGTTTTCAGAGTGATAAACTTATAACATATAACTCTTAACCAAATTAACTCAGGATTTCTTGTTTAATCATCAAATTCATTTATCGACATCTTAAAAATGTGATGTAAGCAAATATTTAACATTTCACAAATTCAACATAATCTTTTTTGGCAGTATACAGTTGCCGTAGCCCGATGCATTTCGAGTCCCTTAGGACTCTTCCTCAGGGGCCTGTAAATATAACCAATTCATAACATAAGCTTGTGATTATGATATATATAATAACAGATTCAATTTCGTAAAACAATGTAATACGGAAGACAACAACCTTCATTTGCATATAATCTGGATACTTCAAATGAGATAACGTAACATACGCTGTTGGGTGCAAATACCACCACCACACCTCTGTGAAAGACTATGAATCACCTAAAAAATATGTATACTTACACACAAAACCAAGGAAACACGCCCTTCCTATGGACAGAAAAATCTTTCTGTAAACAACTGATGAAACACATATAAGAGGCTCTCAACGACGTACTCCAGGGAGTTCCTGGTCTTACCTTAGCTCTCTAATATGGACACAACCGCGTCTCAATCTTTTTAACCAAATTTGCGACCACTGCCTGTGAACAAACATGAAACCATCCTTAATCATCACTCTATGGTTTTAAAACCTAAACAACGAGTCCAAACAATACCCTAATGCCTACCACGGCGTTCCTGCTCGTCTCCCTCGTATACTCCACTCGATTCCGGTTCAATGTAAACACCGGGTCTTCCAGTTTTAAAAACACCATGCTCCTTCGGATGTCGCTCACAACAGCGAAAACGGACTAGCGGGAATCTTTCACTACCGCCATCTTGAATCAGTCTAATTCCGATAAACTACCTTCTCACTTCCGACAAATAAAGCAGCCCGAGTAAAAAACTTGCCTGAAACAATAGGAACCCCTGGCAAATTAATTATCTCGAATGGTGAAAAATTATGAAAGCATGCTGTGCCGACCGAACGGTATTCTGAAAAATGTGAACAGACATGGAAATAAACGAACAGTGATAGTGTGACATGAAATAGAGGTAATCTGTGAAAAATATAAAAAAATATTAAAAAAATATAAAAAGAAATCTATTTCTTTTTTTAAATCATAAAACAACATTACATAGAACAATAACACAATATGATGCATCCATAGTGTATAGTGTTTCTTTCCTTATTGTACTCATTTTAAAGAGTTGCTAACCAGACCCTCAACATGTACCTTTCCTGGTATGCAGTATCATAATTACAAAAAACAGCTGTAATCAATTTTTTCATTCAAACCTTTTGGTTCCTGTGTCCCTAGGAACCTGATCCAGAATATTTCTCTTTGAAGTAGGGATCTGGTAAGATCCACTCCTTCATGACATTCAGTTCTCTCCAGGACTGAAAACTGCATTTGGGAAATTTTGTGCCTATTCTCAAACCAGTGTTTTGCAAGATCGCTTTTCATGTTGACATTTCTAATAGTACTCTTATGTTCAGATATTCTTGTTTTTAGTTTCCTTTCTGTTTTGCCAACGTAAAGTTTGCCACATGGGCATTTGATGTAGTAAATCACATTCTTAGAGTTACAATCACTATCATGATGAAGTTCAACAGTTTTACCTGTCTGTGGAATTAGACTGATTCAAGATGGCGGTAGTGAAAGATTCCCGCTAGTCCGTTTTCGCTGTTGTGAGCGACATCCGAAGGAGCATGGTGTTTTTAAAACCGGAAGACCCGGTGTTTACATTGAACCGGAATCGAGTGGAGTATACGAGGGAGACGAGCAGGAACGCTGTGGTAGGCATTAGGGTATTGTTTGGACTCGTTGTTTAGGTTTTAAAACCATAGAGTGATGATTAAGGATGGTTTCACGTTTGTTCACAGGCAGTGGTCGCAAATTGGGTTAAAAAGATTGAGACGCGGTTGTGTCCATATTAGAGAGCTAAGGTAAGACCAGGAACTCCCTGGAGTACGTCGTTGAGAGCCTCTTATATGTGTTTCATCAGTTGTTTACAGATAGATTTTTCTGTCCATAGGAAGGGCGTGTTTCCTTGGTTTTGTGTGTGAGTATACATATTTTTTAGGTGATTCATAGTCTTTCACAGAGGTGTGGTGGTGGTATTTGCACCCAACAGCGTATGTTACGTTATCTCATTTGAAGTATCCAGATTATATGCAAATGAAGTTTGTTGTCTTCCGTATTACATTGTTTTACGAAATTGAATCTGTTATTATATATATCATAATCACAAGCTTATGTTATGAATTGGTTATATTTACAGGCTCCTGAGGAAGAGTCCTAAGGGACTCGAAATGCATCGGGCTACGGCAACTGTATACTGCCAAAAAAGATTATGTTGAATTTGTGAAATGTTAAATATTTGCTTACATCACATTTTTAAGATGTCGATAAATGAATTTGATGATTAAACAAGAAATCCTGAGTTAATTTGGTTAAGAGTTATATGTTATAAGTTTATCACTCTGAAAACTGATTTATAAAATTGGAAGAAATCCGAATGATGAATCTGGTATGATATATTGACCAGGAGCAACAGTGCGCAGAGGTTGAGTGGTTCATTCACTCTAAACAGGTTGCTAAGTTATGGGCACGGTGTGTGGACAAACGTGCCACCTCCGCAGCACGCATGTGTTAAGAGAGAATCTAAACATAAAATAATTAAAAAGAGGAGTGCTACTCACATTGAATTTTACATTTTACCACATATAAACCGTCAGCCGCGGACACAACGCCCTCGGAAACAGACCCAACCTCCGCAAGGCCTGTGGAGGGCCCAGCCGCACGATTAGGATTACCCCGCAAACCCAACGGAACCCACCACCGTCCACGACCGCCGCGGAAAAAATTAATCGACAAACGGAACTTGGCTGCGGAAGAAACAAACGAACATCACCTCTGCCGTCAAACCCAAACAAAAATGGCGGACGGAAGTAAAAAGTAAACCCAAAAAAAAGGACACACACCTACCTAGAAAACCCACCCCCAACAACTCCACGCCTCAATGACACCAATGACACACCTCCAGCACAAACAAGAGCATCCAAGTCTCCACACCCACAGAAAACCTGACTGCAAAAAACCATTGGGACACAACGACCACACAGATTATAAAAGGAATCCCTCCCATCACCACAATCCTTTGCATCACAGCACAGCTGCAAAAAAGAGGCACACATCACACACAACTGACACACACAAGCACACATACAACCTGCCCACCAACACACCCACTATACCAACCCCGACAACACAATCCCTACATACCACACACCTGCACACCCAACACCGCCAATACCTTGCACATCACGCACCATGGCCCCCAAGAAAAACCCCAAGTTCACAGAGAGCGAGTTGAAGGTCATGGTGGATGAAATCATCCGTGTAGAACCACATCTGTTCGGTACCCTAGTCCATCAGACCACCTTGGCAAACAAGACCACAATGTGGAACAGGATAGTGACCAGAGTGATTGCTTCAGGGACCGTGACACGCACCAAACACGATATCCAGAGGCGGTGGCACGACCTCAAGGCAAGGGTGAAAGGCATCAGGGCCAAGAACTACCTGCGGGAACACCAAACTGGCGGTGGCCCTCCCATGGATCCAATACCATACACCCAATGGGAGGAGAAGGTGCTAGCCACACTGCACCCTGAGAGCCTGGAAGGAATAGATGAGGGAGTGGAGGCTGGTAGGTACAAACCAATGACCACCATCACACTGTTATGTCCTGCCTCGCACAACTGCTAAGACACATCTCCCAGTCTCCAATCCATGCATGTGGACCACACAGTCACCCAATTGTGAACCCAAAGGGCTCAAATGCACCCACCATGATCAACCACAAATGTAGCCTCCTACGTTCCCATGCATGCATGTGGTCAAGCAGCTAGCACCACAACTCCCAACAGGCCCCCATGTCCACAGGGAGGGTGGGTGGGTGGGTGAGAGGCCAGCACTACAACTCCCAACAGGCCCCCATGTCCACAGGGAGGGAGGGTGGGTGAGAGGCCAGCACTACAACTCCCAACAGGACCCCATGTCCACAGGGAGGGTGGGTGGGTGGGTGAGAGGCCAGCACTACAACTCCCAACAGGCTCCCATGTCCACAGGGAGGGTGGGTGGGTGAGAGGCCAGCACTAGAACTCCCAACAGGCCCCCATGTCCACAGGGAGGGTGGGTGGGTGAGAGGCCAGCACTACAACTCCCAATAGGCTCTCATGTCCACAGGGAGGGAGGGCGGGTGAGAGGCCAGCACTACAACTCCCAACAGGCCCCCATGTCCACAGGGAGGGAGGGTCTGAGAGGCCAGCACTATAACTCCCAACAGGCCCCCATATCCTACCCCAGAGCTAAATGGAGTCCCCTACCATGTGCTGACCAGTGCATCTCCCTCTTCAAACTTACAGGTAGGTTTCCATCTTCACAGGGAGGGGTGGGTGTGAGGGGGAAGTCTGTACTCCAAATACAAATGTGCACCCTCCACCCTCATGATTGCAGCTAGGAGCAACACAACACATGGCTTTGTAGTAACTCCATGGTGAAAATGTGACATAAAACATGGGCCAGGTGAGCACGCAGTGCCTGCATACTGTATTTGTCGAACAACAAACAAGTACCATATGTCCACATAAGGACCCACAAATAACAGACCCTTGGACACATGGAAGAGAAGCGTCACATCTGCACACATCAAAGAACTTGAAAGGGTAAACTCAGACATGGTGGCAGTCCACACAATCTATGTAGTAGGCAGTCCGTGCATGATGTGAGACTTGACATAGCCACAACAGCAAGTACAATGTGTGTCCTGACACAAGGCACATGGATGCAATGTCCAAAGCTTGTCACTAACATAAGGTAGACCATCCACATGAAAGACCAACACATGCCTCTTATGACAGTGACTAGACCAGGTACAGTAGCAAGGTAGGTTGTCCACAGCCATGGTGAACATGCCCTAGTCCACATTGCTGAACAACACCAACAATGTCAAAATGACTCCAATACTGCACAGAGTCTAGGGGTACCAAACAATAGCAGAACAGCACTACACATATCCAAGTATTTTCTCCCCACCTCCACACCACCATAATGCCCAGTACTGTGTGCCACACCAATGTGATGACATCAACAGCCATGTCCTGAATCCCTAGGAAATTGTAATGTAACAACAACAAACCTGTCATGTCCACAGCATTGATTTTAAACTTTTTGTCTCTCAGGTGACTGAGAACTGGCAGGAGAAGCCAGCAACCGCCAGAACTAGTCGCCCCATCCCTGCATGGACACTCTGGTGATGACTCCATGGACACCTCGGATGCGGAGGGCGATGCCGGTCCGCATACACTGCCTGGGCCCTCAGGCTCCCAGGACATCCCTGCCCCCACCACCTTGGCCAGTGTAACCACAGCAACTTTTGCCATTGTGACCTGTGCAGCTAACACCACCACCACCAGTCCTACCTGTGCCACCCTCCCTGACCCATTGGACGATGCCAGACCATCAACATCACAGGCTAGCAGGGAGAGTGGACGGGTGAGGACACAGGTGAGGACACAGGTTCCGGACAGGAGGGCAGGTGCAAGGCCTGGTGGGGGACAAGACCCACCCAATCCTAGGACCGAGACCCTGGATCTCATTTCAAGAGTGCATGCATCGTACGAGCGGTCACAGGCACAGGTGGATCGTGCGCGCCAAGACTCACTTGAGACCCGCCAGCTGTTGAGGTCCATGGACAACCATATGGGACAAATAGTGGACCTCATGGGCCAGCAAACATCTGTTTGGTGGGAGTGTTTATCCCGCAACACACCACCTCCCCCTCCACCAAGTGGCCAGCGGGACAGGACACCACCACCACCACCATCACCTGAGGCCACTGACCGGGAGGTGTCCCCCGAACAACCTGCCCCCACAGCTGGGTCCACTCCGGCTCAAAGATGGAGGGGCCGTCCAAGGCTGGATCCAGGACAGAGAAGTGGCAATGCACCAGCTACCCGCCAGAAGAGGGGCCGGCACTGACTTCAACATACCTTGAGCCTGGCATTCACTCTGTGAACTATCTTGCCCCACAATGCCATGCATTGGCACAAATCTGTTGGACTAGGTTTACACCACACAATGTGGTGTCCACACGGTGGGATCATCTGACATGACCTTCAACTACTCCACCACCATTTTGTAAATAGGTACTGACACAAATCCCCCCCTGTAAATAAACACCACAGAAACACTCAAGGCTGTGTGACCTCCATGTTTTAAACACAGGTTTGTCTTAGTAGTTGTCATTACCAGGTGCAGGGATCAATGTTCTTCAGAATCATGGCTCTGTGGGAGTGACCTAGGGATAATGAGAGAACAACAAGCACTGGTCAGGAAACTGAATCACACCCATCACACCACACCGTAATGCAACATCCCACAAACCACACTCATCACAAATTAAGCGGATCACAGGACACACATCAGGGAGCATTGCATGTACACCATCTCCCACACCCATTTGTGAACAGAACATACCAGAACAGGCAGCATTCACACACCACATCCACACCTCACCAGCAAACATACATCACGCATTGAACAGCAGCACAAGACGTACTTACTCACATTCAAAGAAAGTAGCAGTCAATGAGCTGACGTCTCTGGTCCACACCTTCTTCCTCCCCGCTATCGTCATCACTGGACATCGGTGGGATGGAAGGTGGAGCAACCTGTTGGTCTGCAGGGTCCATGATGATTTCAATGTTCTTGGGCAAGGCCAGGTTGTGGAGCATGCAGCAGGCAACCACGATTTTGCATACTTTGCCGGGTGAGTATTGCAGAGTCCCTCCGGTTTTATCCAGGCAGCGAAACCTAGACTTCAGAAGTCCAAATGTACGTTCCACCACCCAACGTGTCTTCCCATGGGCCTAATTATAGCGCATTTCCCCTGGGGTAGTTGGATTCCGTAGGGGGCTCAGCAGCCACGACCGGTTTGGGTACGCAGAGTCACCGAGGTGGGGGGATGACAGACACATACATCAGTACCAGTACTGGTGGGAACAGCATGGCACACATACAACACAGTAGTCATCACAGCACACTCACCTACAAGCCACGCACGATCTTGATGCAGATTAGCCATCAGTTGGGGCACAATGCTGCTCCGCAGGATTTGGGAGTCATGTGCAGATCCCGAAAATCTGCCACACACATGAGAGATGTTGTTGTCAGCCAGGCACACCACTTGCACATTGATTGAATGGTAGTGCTTCCGATTGCGATAGATGGGTTCACATACCTGGGGTGGGACTAGACCAATATGTGTGCCATCAATGGCACCCACTACATGTGGAATGTGGCCCAGGGCATAGAACTCCCCTTTCACTGCTGCCCCCATTCAGTCACATAGCGGCACCCACCGCCAGGTCCGTGTTGTTACCTACCGCCGGGTCCGGGCGGTAGGCAACCGGCCATGGCCATCCATGCCACGGTGACATCAATACACATATTGGCACCCACCGCCCGGACCCTGCGGTAGGTAACCGCACGGACCCGGCGGTAGGTAACCGGCCATGGCCATTCATGCCACAGTGACATCAATACACATATTGGCACCCACCGCCTGGATCCGGCGGTAGGTAACCGCCCGGACCCTGCGGTAGGTAACCGCACGGACCCTGTGGTGGGTGCCGCCATGTGACTGAATGGGGGATACCAACTGCCATTTCCACTTGCACAGTCAAATGTATGTTAGCCTGCCCCACCCCCACGGAATGCGTGCTCCGCCATTTCTATGCCAGTAAGTGTTAATTTTCAAATGATGCACCATCGCGGTAGCGCGCACATGCGGTTGGCGGTGTGTGACCGTGATGTTCCTTGCACATGCAGCCAATGGAAAGAGGTACCGCGGGACGCGTAAGCAATTTCTGAAAAAAGCGGAAGCCGTGCACCGCCACAGCGGGGCCAGTCATTGGCTCATTTTGAATGAGGCAGCCGGGAACACCAATTGCTGCTGACGTGTGCCACTGAAATCAGCTGAGGGCCCTATAAATATGTGAGTTTGAGCACCACACATCCATTGCTCCAGCCACTGCTGCCTGTACCCATTACCTCTACCTGCTGCTGCTGCCCACTCCACCAGCTGCTGCCTACACCCATCACCTCTACCTGCTGCTGCTGCCCACTCCACCAACTGCTGCTGTTGTGCCAGTGTCCTGGACCTTGCCATGGCGAGAGTTGGACAGATCCGGTCCCGTCCATTCAGTGCAGAGGAGCTCGAAGTCCTTGTGGACGGTGTGCTCCGCCACTATGAACGGCTTTACGGTGCCCCAGGACAGGTGGTAAGTGCAGTGGGGAACATGTTGGTGTGCAAGAGGTGGTCCCAGACTCCTGGTCTCTGCAATCTGGGAGGTGTTCTGTGGGATTCAGTGTGTGTATGCCCCAGCTGCCCAAGCACGTTGTGATGTGTTCCTGGTTCTGTCACTGACTGATTTACCTGTATGTTTCAAATTGTTATCTTTGAGGAGTCACAGACATGACATGTGTAGTCTTGAGGCTGTGCTGGGTCACAACCGATTACATATATCTTGTGGGTGTGTACCTCACCTGCTTTGCATGATGGAATAATGCCATATCGACCTGTCTGTCCCATACGTTGTACTGTGCATGGCTGCAGACAGATACTTGTAACTTCTATCTGTGTGAACGGCCAACTGTTCACTGACTTGCCCCCTCTTGTCTCCCATTATGGTAGGTCAAGCTGCACCATTACAAGGCCGTGTGAAGGGCCATAGCACGTGATGTACGGGCAGTGGGGGTGTGCAACAGGTGACACACACACTGCCACAAGCGGTGGGACGATATCTCCAGGCTCAGCAAGAATGTGGCGGAGATGACACTGGGGCTGATTCCACGGTTGAGAGGGGAGCAGCAGCAAACTAGCGGTATGCACACTGAATGGGTCTTTGACTTGGGACTGCATGCATGTTTTCCTGGTCAGACACAGTAGTAGTGACATCCGTGGTGTATATGGTGTGCTGTTATTGCATGTTGGTGGTATTAGCGGAGTGAGAGTTAGCATCCATGTCAGCCAGCTGCACATACCAGTTGCATTGTAGTGCAGGGGCCCAGGACATGCCATTCAGGTCTGTGGTCCCATGCCATCACATGTGTGGTGGACTGCATGCACTTGCCATGTACATGTGTCATAGGGCCCACTAATTCTCTGACATGAGGATGTCTAGTAGGGGTGGTTCATGTGCAGGATGGGTGCTACATGTTGGTCAGCAGGGAAGGAAGTTTGTATTTTGTAATTTGCAGTACGTGGGTGTGGTACTTAGGTATACCTCTTTTTTCTCTCTTTCAGCTTTGGACGAGGGCACTGACCCACATATGATGGAGCTTAGTGGTGGCAATGCATATGGATCTGAGATCACACACACGCAAACTGAGACTGAAGAGAGCAGCCCAGGAGAGGGGGACAGAACTATCCCTGAGGACTCACATGTGGAGACCCCATCGTCCTCATCTTCAGACAGCGGTGGTGTGTCAGCACTGTTGTTAGACACAGGGAGTGGACAATCTACACCTTCAATAGGTACACAGCACACTGGGCCCACACTGCCACCAACTGCAGCAAGTACTGCTCGTGCTCGCCGGAGTAGGGGGAGCAGAGTGGCCTTTGGTGCAGGCACCACTGCTCCTGCCCCTGTGACACAAACTGCCCTTAGTGCTGAGGCGGTTGATCTGCTGCGCCAGCTGTGTGTAGGGCAGACAAACATGATTAATGCATTCCTTGACCACGATAGGAAGTTGGGGCAGGTGGTAGCATTCATGGAGGGGATGCATGGTGATGTTGCTGGACTCCACAGAACAATACAGTCCTTATCCAACATAGTGTCTGCAGCCATTCAACAGTCACATGGACAAGGTTATACTTGAGTTCCCCCATTCACATCACTTACTGTCTCAGAGGAGAGTGATATTTTTCAGCAGGCCTCATTTTCTGGGTATTGCACTAGAAGCAGGCACAGGCAGCAAGGCAGGCAACGGAGGCCACAGACACCATCCCCTAGGAAAGGGAAATCTTTCACAGAACACAACATCAGCTACCCTGGAGTTGACACACAGGATCCTCAAGGGGTGCTGGGGGACACAGATTCACAGGGCACACAGGCATACCCCTCAACAAGTACTCCCAAGGCAAAGTCACATCTCATGGATAAGGCACACACCAAGGACAGGACACCACCCACGGACACGGCTCCTCCCAAGGACAGGGACACTCACAAGGACAGGGACACTACAAAGGACAGGGCACCTCCCAAGGACAGGGCACCTCCCAAGGACAGGGACACTCCCAAGGACAGGGACACTCCCAAGGACAGGGACACTGCAAAGAACAGGGACACTGCAAAGGACAGGGCACCTCCCAAGGACAGGGACACTACTAAGGACAGGGCACCTCCTAAGGACAGGGACACTCCCAAGGACAGGGACACTCTCAAGGACAGGGACACTCCCAAGGACAGGGCACCTCCCAAGGACAGGGACACTCCCAAGAACAGGGCACCTCCCAAGGACAGGGCACCTCCCAAGGACAGGGACACTCCCAAGGACAGGGCACCTCCCAAGGACAGGGACACTCCCGAGGACAGGGACACTCCCGAGGACAGGGCACCTCCCTAGGACAGGGACACTCCCACGGACAAGGCACCTCCCAGGGAGCAGGCAGATCCCAGGGCCAAGGCTTCTCCCATGGACAGGACATCCACCAAGGACAGGCAGCTATCACCCCTGCGTCCCCTGATGCTGGTGTTAGTGAAGGAGCGTAAAGCACATGTGTCAGAGGTGGAGTCGCCCCATACCTCTAGGGAGAACACTGTTGTTGCATCCCCCATTACACATGATGCAGAGGGCAGAAGGCAGGGCCAGAGCAAGCGTCAAGCAGGGTCCAGCACATCTTCAGAGAGCAGACCCCCACCAGCACATGATCCACCTTTGATGGGTGATGTTTCAGATGAGCCCACACCACTTACCAGTCCAGTCATGTCCAGGGTGCCCTTACATATCCCAAAGAAACGGAAACACACACCGGTGACACCTGACCACCCCAGCTCCCAGAGCCACCGTGCCTCCTGGCCCATACAGCCCTGTGGCTCATCATTTCAGTGGTCCTAGTGGGTCAGCTGCAGTTCACTCTCATGTGTCAGATAGTGGCACTGTGTCTGTTATTCGCTGTCATGCCTCATGTAGTAGCACTGTGTCAGTTGTGCCTTCTCCTGTTTCAGGTACTGCCACTCTGTGTGTCCGCCACTCTCATATCTCAGATGCTGGCATGGTATTTGGTAGTCACTGTCCAAGGACATGTGCTGGAAGTGTGTCTGGGTCTATGGCTCATGTGTCAGTCACAAGAGCTGTGGCTGTGTCTCACACTCCTGTATCCTGTCCTGCCAGTGTGTCTGGGTCTATGGCTCATGTGTCAGTCACTAGAGCTGTGGCTGTGTCTCACACTCCTGTATCCGGTCCTGCCAGTGTGTCTGGGTCTATGGCTCCTGTGTCAGTCACAAGAGCTGTGGCTGTGTCTCACACTCCTGTATCCGGTCCTGCCAGTGTGTCTGGGTCTATGGCTCATGTGTCAGTCACTAGAGATGTGGCGGTGTCTCACACTCCTGTATCCGGTCCTGCCCGTGTGTCTGGGTCTATGGCTCATGTGTCAGTCACTAGAGCTGTGGCTGTGTCTCACACTCCTGTATCAGGTCCTTCCAGTATGTCTGGGTCTATGGCTCATGTGTCAGTCACTAGAGCTGTGGCTGTGTCTCACACTCCAGTATCCGGTCCTGCCAGTGTGTCTGGGTCTCTGGCTCTTGTGTCAGTCACTAGAGCTGTGGCTGTGTCTCACACTCCTGTATCAGGTCCTGCCAGTGTGTCTGGGTCTATGGCTCATGTGTCAGTCACTAGAGCTGTGGCTGTGTCTCACACTCCTGTATCCGGTCCTACAAGTGTGTCTGGGTCTATGGCTCAAGTGTCAGTCACTAGTGCTGTGGCTGTGTCTCACATTCCTGTATCAGGATCCTGCTACTGTGTCCGAAACTACGAGGTCCCACAGTCCACCTGATTCTGTGCTGTAAGTTGCAGTTACCATCACTAAAATCTCATTGTAGTTGATGTCTGGAATGTCCAGTGTAACCACCCTTGCATTATTATTGTCCATGGGACTGTCCACATGACACACATTCATGTGCTTCCTCAGATGTACCTGCTCTGTTGTGAAGACTGCCATGTTGCTGTTCGGATGCTGCATTGTGCCCTCTCATGTGCTGCCTCAGATGGACCTGCTCTGTTCTGTACCAAGGACTGTTGATGCATTGTGCCCTCTCATGTGCTGCCTCAGATGGACCTGCTCTGTTCTGTACCATGGAGTGTTGATGCTCTTTGCCCCTCTCATGTGCTGCCTCAGATTTACCTACACTGTTCTATTCAGTGTGCATGCTCCTGCCTACTCACAAAGTCAACCTCTGTGCTGTGCAATATTGCAAGTTAATCCTGTGTTGTTTACTTTCGTTTGGCAGGGGTGACAGTCATTACAATATGGCTGTGGACTGTGTAAGGGTGGGGGAGGCACTCCGAGGCCTATTTTGGGACAACAGTGGCTTCCCATACACTGCAGGTTATGTGGATGTTTTTCATATGGTGCAGGTGTCACAGTCATGATTTGTGGCTACCCAAGAGGTTGTTCAGTCTCGACTTTGACAGTCAACATGTCAGGGCTCATCGTGTGTGTGTTGGTTCTTGATGTGCGTGCAGCAGGGTTGATTTTTCTGGTGTGTGGTGTATGAGCCCCTGTCTGTTAGTGGGATAGGTGTGGTGTGAGCCTGAGGGTGGGCCAGCATGTCTCCCTATGTGTGTTATGCCTTTGTGTGTTGGTGTGTGTATTTGAGCCTGGGAGCTGTGTGGTCTAGCCATTCCTGCCTGCCTGCCTAGGTGATTGTGGGTATGTTTTCCGTCATCTGATCCGCTACGTTGCGTTGTCCGTGGTGTGGCTGTTTGTTTGCGGTGCGTGTTTAGGGTGCGTGGGGTCAGTTGTAGCCAGGAGGTTTTGTTGGGGGTGCATGTATGTGTGTTCCTGTCCAGATCTGGGGTTCTGTTGTGGGCAGGGGCTTCAACACGTGCGTGGTGTGTGTGTTGTGTGTTTGCGTACCTGCGTCGTCGTCGGCGACGGTCCTTGACTTGCTGGTGGTGGAGCACGAAGAGTACCGGGAATGCATGTAGGGCTAGGTCCATGACTGTGGTCTGCCTGTGGTGGGTCTCTCTGTAATGTTTTGCCTCTCAGCTGTGGTGGTTCCACCGTGTTCGGCTGGTGGTTTTTCCGCAGTGATTTGCTATGTGTTTTCCGCCATGGTGATTGTGAGGATGGTAGAGACGTCATTCCGTACGGCAGTGTCTCTGGATTGGTTACGTCCGCCGCGGGGTCGGGTGCGTTTCCACGGCGGTACATGTATTTCCGCGGCGTACGGAAATTTGGCAGTGCTTCCCATCCTATTATGGCGGACGGACTATCCCTTTAACTATTCTAACATATGCCAAAGGCAGAAATGCAACTAGTCCAATCAATTTTGTCCACAGATTGAGAAAGCTAGGAAACATATGAATAAATCTGTTTCTACTTTTCTACGAGACTATAGAATGGTGTCCATATACCACAACAATCTGCGTTTTGATATGCATGGCATCTATGGAAGAGATAGTGTAAATTTTACAGATGAAGGGAACAGAGTCTTTCTCATGAACTGTAGACTCTGCATCGGTACTTACTTGTAAGTACTAACATCTCTCAATAAACACAAGGGCTCTTTTTAGGGCCGCCCAATATCTATACACATAAGTTTGATATATATCTCAAAAATACATGCTTCATCTTTTTCAGCGGCGAAATGCGTGGATCCTACGCGCATCCCATGACTTTTTTAATATAAAAAAATGTTCGTACTTTTTTGCCCTACGGGTCCTTATGAGACCCCCTGAGCAGGCCTAGGGGGCCAGGGTGTGTCTACCCTGCCCCTGTTCACATTTTGCACACATATTTCACTGACTTCCTCAGCCTCGCTTCTACCGAGGCACAAAATGGCTGCCAACAGTTCCTGGTTTCGAATGTTTACAACCGCTTGACAGCCAATTAGAGTTCAGCGCATGATCGGTGCGCTTGTGCTACAATGCCAACCCTCGCACAATCCGCGGATCCCCCGAGCCCATAGATATATAAATGACTTTTACCGTATTTTTCTCAGAAACTACTGAACCGATTGACGCCATATCAGCAAAAGGCACAAGTCGGAACTAAGGACTACCTCTCTGCCAAATTTGGTGTAATTCCGTTCAGCCGTGCAGGCTGTAGCCGTGTCTAAATGTCCTATGGGAAATTGCATGGGGAAAACATGTTTTGGGACCCCCTTTCTTCTCAGCCCCCGCTTCACCAATCACCCCCAAACTTTCAGGGAAGGAGCAGAACTGAACTGGCCAAAAGTTTGGAAAATTTCAAGAAGATTCATTATCGACGCCAAAGTTATTCCAAATAGAAAGCTGCGGTTTTCCTATGGATAATAGGTCCTAACTATAACTACCTACTGGCGACAGCCAGTAGGTAATATATATAACAGTATTTCATTGGTAAATTTAAAAACAATTATAAAATTATAATATAAGTTAAAATTAATATTTTTGTATTTAGTTCTATATCATATATGTGCATATAAACATACACACTTTGAAACGTATGGGTGGGTGTTTGTTTAAATTAGAAAACATATATATATATATTTTTTTCAAATAGTATTTTAACATATTTAATTTACATGATATCCGTGTTACATGGTAAAATATTTAAGTTATGCTTATTTAAGCTATATATATAGTAAAACTTGGTATTTTTGTATATATTTTTTGATTTTAGTGTAAAATGATATATTTCTTGCAATATTTTTGTACTTACCATTATAAGTATAGAAAAAGGATATTTTTTGTGATCGATATTTTTGACACAATATTTTGGTATCACAATATTTATGGTTTTAATATTGTGTCAGTGAACCATCACTGATTTTACTCAATATGCTGGTCATCTCAGATTTAGTGGCTCTTCCACATGTCAGGAATTGTAGTGAGACTTCGGGGCCACCTCAGCAAGAGGAGGCCATCCACTCGCAGACTACGAGATCCTCTACATATCTAGGGCAGGGTAGTAAGCTCCACATCTAATTGTGTTTCCTTGTTGACTGAACAGAACAATGCAGCTTAATTTCTCCTGCCCTTTTTTTATTACCACCCACAGTATTATTTTTTTCTCTCCAGTAAGCAGCTATATTTTGGGGCTGCTATCGTACCAAGGCAGAGGCATTGGGGAGAAACTGGGTCTTAGAGACCGCTATTGATTTTTCTTCCCGATTTCTCTCAATGCTATCCCTGAATTTGAGTCCACAAGGGCAATGTCAATCATGTGAAGGGCTTAGCCTAAGATAGGTTTTCAGGCTAAAAGTAGTGATTGACTCTTTCCCAGTTTGTTGTTAAGAATATTACTCAACAGTGGGTAGACTCAATTTTTACAGGTCCTACTTTTATAGCATTGGAATAGGGACCAAGGGAGTCATGTTGAGGTTGCCCTCCGAAACGTGAGGTTTATTGACTCTATTGAGCATCAGGAGAATCACTGGCTTTACACCAGCAGGCCCTCAGCAGACTCTGGCAGTGTGCGTCTTTGACCTACAGGTTTTAAATTTATGGTAGATAGGTAAAATCAATAAATATATTTGTCTTTAACCTAACTGCACATCATCTTAACCATTTAAATCCCCAGGAGGTACTAACACCTTTACTTCTATGTAGGAATTAAAGGAATCTGACACAATTAACATATACATAGAGCTCATGGAGAGTCCACCTAGAAATGTTCTTTGCTGGCAAGGAGCTAACCTAAGAATGAAACATGCAATCAAGCATGGTGATGGCTAAACGTTCTTTTTAAGGAAACCCCACTCATGAAATTTGCTATAAACAGAATTCTAACACACCACAGTGAGTTAGGAAGTGCCTTAATCTCCTTGTGGGAACCTTCCTACTTGTCGCGCACACTGGGTACATTGGAGTATCTGACAGGATCTCCGATAAGTAGAACTCTACATTCCTTTCTGCTTTGCACTGAAGGTTGCTGCCCGTAAGTCGGACAAGCCAGAACTGAACCTAAGAGGTCCACTCAGTGTCCAGCCATTAACAGTATTCTTTGTTATTAGGATATATTAAAGAGAGCTTACTAAAGGCAATATTCGGCATTCCGAATGATGGTCTTGAGGCAGTGGACCAAGTTGGGGCTAGTGCCTGGGCCAGGTTATCTTGGACAGAGCTTTTCCTAATATGTGCTGCAGACATCACAATTTCAGCTGAAACAGGAGCATGCATCCCTTCTGGCCTTGTGACCCATCAAGAAGTGTTTTTTACTAACCCAGTTTCTTTTTTATATATCAGCACTGTTTACAGTCACCAAATGCCCTATAAGCTATAGCTAATAGTAAGTCCTGTGGAAAGCAAACAAGTTGAATGTCCCTGCTATTTTGCCCTAATGGTGAATAACGAAAATATGAGAAATGTAGCCCTGCAGTTCTTTTTTGACTGCATTGAGAGAAAAGCAGTAGAAAAATGTTAGCACGCTAATTGTAAGCATATGCAATAATTTGCAGGCTTCTCAGGTATAATGAGGCAGAGCAGCACGAGACCCAATCTCATAATATTTTATTAAGATATTTAGTAGCACAGTAATTTCTTGGCGCCTCAAAACGAAGAACATGACAGTATGAATTTTGATAATAGAACACTGGGCACCTCACAGTACATCTCACGACAAAGTAAAACATCTTCATTCAGTTGATCTGATGTATATAGGGTTCCATGGTAAAATATCAATAGTAAAAATATCGATGAAAAAAATATCGATGTTAAAATATAGATAACAAAAATATCGACTTCCTATACATAAACAGGTAAGTACAATAATGTTTACACAAAAATATTGATGTAAAAAAACTTTCAACTTGAAAAAATGACAACTTAAATAAATGAATTAAATAATATTAATATTATTAACAGAATGAATTAAATGTATATATATTAACTAAATATAACTAATAAACTTGATTTAATAAATATAAACACAAAAATGTGTACATATACATACATTTACTTAAATACATTTTATTAACTATTATCTTTATTTAATGTATTAATTTTTTTTAATTATATAAAATTTAAATATACACATATATACATAATTTTAAATTAAATAAAATATTCTATATTTAATCAACACATTAAACTATTAAAAAAAATTAAATATACATTTAATAACAAAATAAACACAATAGTAGTGAAAACGTTGGATAGAGAGGGGGTAAAAATTACTATTCCCACTCCAGTGAGTGCAACAGTAGGGAAAGCATTGGATAGCGTAGGGGTAAAAATTACTATTCCCACTCCAGTGAGTGCAACAGAAGGAAAAGCATTGGATAGCGTAGGGGTAAAAATTGCTATTTCCACTCCAGTGAGTGCAACAGTAGGAAAAGCGTTGGATAGCGTAGGGGTGAAAATGACTATTCCCACTCCATTGAGTGCAACAGTAGGGAAAGTGCTCGATAGTGGAGGAGTAAAAGCGACTATTCCCACTCCAGTGAGTGCAACAGTAGGGAAACCGCTGGATAGTGTAGGGGTAAAAATTACTATTCCCACTCAAGTGAGTGCAACCGTAGGGAAAGCGTTGGATAGCGTAGGGGTAAAAGTTACTATTCCCAGTCCTGTGAGTGCAACAGTAGAGAACGCGTTGGGTAGCGTAGGGGTAAAAATTACTATTCCCACTCCAGTGAGTGCAACAGTAGGGAAAGAGCTTGATAGCGTAGGGGTTAAAATTACTATTCCCACACCAGTGAGTGCAACAGTAGGGAAAGCATCGGATAGCGTAGGGGTAAAAATTGCTATTCCCACTCCAGTGAGTGCAACAGTAGGGAAAGCATTGGATATCGGAGGGGTAAAAATTACTTTTCCCATTCCAGTGAGTGCAACAGTAGGGAAAGCGCTGGATAGCGTAGGGGTAAAAATTACTATTACCACTCCAGTGAGTGCAACCGTAGGGAAAGCGTTGGATAAAGGAGGGGTAAAAATGACTATTCCCCCTCCAGTGGGTGTAACAGTAGGGAACACATTGGATAGCGTAGGGGTAAAAATGACTATTCCCACTCCAGTGAGTGCAACAGTAGGGAAAGCATTGGATAGCGTAGGGGTAAAAATTGCTAGTCCCACTCCAGTGAGTGCAACAGTAGGGATAGCGCTGGATAGCGTAGGGGTAAAAATGACTATTCCCACTCCAGTGAGTGCAACAGTAGGGAAAGCGCTTGATAGCATAAGGGTAAAAATGACTATTCCCACTCCAGTGAGTACAACAGTAGGGAAAGCGCTGGATAGCGTAGGGGTAAAAATTACTATTCCCACTCCAGTGAGTGCAACAGTAGGGAAAGTGCTGGATCCCGCATCAATAACAAACAAAACCATCAACATTTTTAGTAAATTTAATTTCCAATATTAACATAATTATTATATACATTTAAATATATTATTATTATTAAAGATAATAAAAAATCATTAATTAACAGTATAATATCCACAACACACACCTAAAATGTATTACACAATTAAAATGACTAATTACTAATTAATTAATGGAAATTAATGTATAAATATTTAGTAATTAATCAATAAAAATTAATTACTTACCACCTTTCACACCATTTACACATCTAAACACCACAACACACACCTAAAATTAATTACACAATTACAATTAATAATTACTAATTTATTAATGGAAATTGATTTAAAAATATTTAATAATTAATCAATAAAACATTAAATACTTACCACCCTTCACACCATTTACACATATAAACACCACAACAGACACCTAAAATGAATTAAACAATTAACATAATTAAATATTAATTGATGAATTGAAATTAACAACTAATTATTAAACTATTATTAATTAATCAATTAACACATTAATTATTCACTACATTTTATATAATTAAATTACTTTCCACCCTATTCCCCTATAAACCCACAACCCGCTTCGGAAATAAAAACGCAAAATTCAAATAAAAAAAGAAATTAACTACTATAAATTATTATTTAAATCTATATAATGAAATTACTTCCCACCCTATTCCCCTATAAACCAACAACCTGCTACGGAACTAAAAACATAAAATGAAGCTTAAAATAAATTAATAACTAGTACAATTTTAAAACATATCATAAAATGACAAACAAGTCTCATTCAAAACACTAAAATACATAACATTATTAATATTTCGATATTTTTGTCAACTATATTTTTTCAACGATATTTAAGACGTTGATGTTTTTGAAATCGATATTACTTACCTGTCAGTCAATATTCTTGTCCACTATATTTATGTTGCCAATATTTCCTTCCCACGATATTTTTGCAGGGATATTTATGTCCCTCGATATTTATACGTTGATATTCCTGCTGTGCACCGTTTATAGCAGCAAAGATTTGTGGTAAATGCCCACCATTAGCTTATCTGCTATATTCAAATTTTAATGACGGTAAACGTTTTTCCACCCATGCACGTCCTTGACATGGTGTAGACTAGCCTGGTGGTGAGAGGGGTTTGAGTACTGGGAAATGAAACTAGTTGAGAGGGGATAGAAATAATAAGTACTTACTAAAAAGGGCAAACTCAAGGAAAAGTTGTAAAAGAGGGAGTGAGAAGCAATGAACATCTGAGAAAAATCAAGGTAAGACAGCCAATGAGCTCAATGAGCTGGGGCACAGTTGAAATGTGCTACTCGCTATTTACCAACGTTTGAGATGAACCAAATATTACCCTTTACAACACCTCTTTAGACTAATGTGATCAAAGAAGGATAGACGGGCACGGAAGGTTGGAAAACATAGGTGTAAAATCAATCCATGCTTCACCATCTTCCGGCAGTGCCGAACAAGCCGGTAAAGATTGTATATTCGATCTTTTACAAGGCTCCCTTTCCGAAACGTGAAGACCATTGATCTTGACAGACACATTCAGAGAGCACATTATGACCCATATCATTTAAGTATTCAAAGGACCACAAAAGAATCTGGTGAATGTTGTCAAGCATATAGCCAAGACCTAAGTTTCACGAAAGTTTTGAAATAAAAAACATATTTTTTAACGGTGTCATGTTCCAGCAGAGCTGATTCCTGCAAAGCTAATGATGACTGGAGATGGGGAGATTTCTTCAACGCCTGAGGTCTCATTGTGGAGTTGTATTCTTACATTTCCCTGCAAGATGTAAAGCCATATGCAATAACAGTATGAACATGGCTAATCACTTTTCAGTGGCAGGTTCCATTCATTCTGGGAGCATCAGACGTTCATAGAATAAGTCAGCATTTCAATTTCAGATTAGTGTTGCCTCGCTCAGTAAGCACTAATCATTTCTGTTCTGGGCCTGTGCTCTATTTTTCACTTTTTAGGAGTCTGCTTAAGGATTAGAGCCTCAAGGTATTTTCTGACCATGACTGATTGATGTCACACCTATAAACGTATATTGATTGCTGGATCCCTGGCCAGGAAAGTGATAGTTACAATTTGCTTTGTTAGTCTCTGAGTTAGGCATGCAGTCCCAACAGCATGCCTAACTCACAGACTAACAAACAAAATACTTTCCTCATTCTTTCATGGACTTCGTGGACCAAACATGGGATGAGCAACCCATCCAAGAAAACAGAAGATGTCACTGACTGAATTTAGAAAACATTATGTTATTCCCCTGCAGGAAATACCTATAGCTGAGGTAAATTCAGTTCTTTAGACAGTCTAAAGTGATCTCATCATGTGAGATAGATTGGTAACTTCATTAAATTCTGAACACTAGAATTTCTATCTCATGTCACCACATGCAGTTATAAGTGGAACCAGCCACAGTACGAAAACAACGCCCCCATGTTGGGCCTTAGTTTATTTTCCTAATTTCATAGAATGATCAAGTGGATAGTCTACCATTCTTTAACCAATCAATTTCATAGGGTTATATTTAAGCCGGCGGAGAACTCCGCTCTGCCCGCGGAGTGTGCGGAGATTTGCCTCCTCCCCATTCCGCAGAGAAGGCAAATCTCTGCACACTCCGCAAGGAAGCGGAGTGGGCCAGCCCCCGCTCCACCCCCCTATATTAACAAGTAATTCTACATTACTTAAAAGTAAATTAAAACCACTTACCTGTACTGCGGTGTCCCCGGGCTGCCCTCATCCTCTTTCTTGCCATCTGGGTAATCCTTGAGAAAACTGTGCATGCGCGTGCACCCGCATATTTCACCCACGCATTTATCGCAAGAAATACACGGGCGTGCGCGCATGCACAGTTTTTTCAAGGATAACCCAGACGGCGAGGAAGAGGAGGAGGGCAGCCCGGGGATGCCGCAGTACAGGTAAGTGGTTTTAATTTTCTTTTAAGTAATGTATAATTATTTGTTAATATATGGTGGGAGGCAGGTGGCGTAGCAGAGTTCCACTGAGTTTGTTCCCAACTCTGTGGACCTCCGCGTATCCCCGCTTCGCCCACTACGCCCAGGGTTTGGTATATTATTTTGCCAGCTGGAAGATAATTAATTTATCAGTGTTAGCTGCCTCTACAGCAGTTCACAGAAAGGAATGTGGTGTTTTCTAGCAGGATTTGTTGGGATATCAGTCACCTAGGACAAAATCACGAACGGAGGGTCGAGCCTTGCATAGTGCAACACCACAACCAAATAAGGTCTAGACTCGTCTAGAATGAACAGAATGGTACTGTTTTTATGGTTAATAATTACACAAGCTGTTCTAAATTCCTACAAGTTTGGAATATAAGGGAACAATGTAAAGATAGACAACATAATTTGCTGAGGAACATATAATACCTCTTTATTTGGGAGACTCGAGTTAGAACATATGTGTGGTTCCAAAATTGGCAATAGGGCCGTTAGACCATATCTGTTCTCATTGTGAATATAAAGATAGGGCAGTGCAAATAAATATTTATAAACTAGTTGTTTATGAAAATCTGTATACCTCAATTTAAATCCCACAAAGTCAGAAAGTCATGGTTTCAGTCGATGCATCTAGACATTTTCTTCAGTATATTCTCTCTGTAAAAGAAACAGACCCTTAGGATAGCTCGTAGAAGTCTAACACGGATAGACCAAATAGCAAGCAAGCTAAAAAGCATTATATATAAGGTTAAGGGCAAAATGCCATTGCCACAGACCAGAGTTTTGTCCCCTAGTCAGTTGGAACATGAAACAATATTATCCATACAGTGCAGTGCTAAATGTGCACACTTTTTCTCAATGCAAAAGATTTGAGGAAAGAACATGTGTTGAAACAGTGCATCAGATAGGCACTCATGAGCAGGTTTCTTGCTGTTCTCTATGATAGAATGTGTGCAGACCTTGAAGCTTGGTACAGCAAGCTATGGTAAATTGGTTGACTTCACCAATTTCTGCAGTTCACGCTTTTCTGCACCAGTTTCAGAATGAGAATATGCTTTATAGAATAGTGCATCTGAAATGTACAACATGCAATAATAAAAAGTCAGTGCATTTGTAATGCATGTCTATGTGCAATAGGTCTAAAGCTTTAGTGTACTGTAATCAAGTATAAAAGCGAACTTACAATTGTTAACACAAAGAACGCGGTATGTGAACATTTTCCGTTCTCAACTCGGCAACAAATTAATTTGCTTTGACACGACTCACATCTGAACTTCAAAACACACGTTTCAGAAGAAAGCAGATAGCTCGCTTCCAGCGCCACTCCTAATGCAAGATGAAAGGATGCACGGAAATCACCTCATTCTGAACCACAAGCCAAGCCCTTGCGCTGTCTCACATTGAAGTCCAAAAGAAACAACATGTGTACAAGTCTATTGGACTCCAACCAGTCCTCACGCTAGGATGCCACACTTAAGGAAATCGTGTCTTTCAAGACTTTTAACACTTTCTGCAGCTAAGCAGAGACACACAAGCTATGCCCCAGACTTTAAAATGTTGTATCGCACTAACAGCCTAATTCATGAAGCTGAATTCGGCTCGCAAAGGGCCAGATTCTGAGAATCTGGCCCTTTGCGAGTGAGATTTTTGCATTTGGGATTCATCATCCCAAATGCAAAAATCGGTAATTGCGTTTTCGCAAATTTGCGATGGATTACATTTAAGGAATCTCTATTTGAGATTCCTTAAATGCAATTCATCATCCATTTAAAAATTGCGAAATCGCAATTTCGGGCCGCTATTTACCGCGAGGTCAAACCTTGTGGTAAATAGCGATAACTCAGAAAAATGCTTTTAAAAGCATTTTTCGGAGTTGCATGTTGCACACACACATGTCCTTTGGACATGTGTGTGCGCAACCCCTGTTCATATTAGCATTTAAGGGGTGCTACAGGGTGTCCTTTGGACACCCCTGGCACCCTTTCAATCGCTATCTTATTTGCGATTAGCTAATTGCTAATCGCAAATAAGGAATACTCCCCATTCATTCCTATGGGCCTTTTGGCCCATAGGAATGAATGGGGAGTTATTCCCTATTTGCGATTAGCAATTTGCTAATCGCAAATAAGGAATTAGTGGAAATCGCATTTTTTTTGCATATTCCTACATGAATCCCGTTTTGCGAGTCCTTAATAGCGATTCGCTATGAATCGCTATTAGGGGCTCGCAAAACGGGAGTATGATGAATCAGGCTGTAATAACCCAGCCCCACACCCTCACTTGGGATCAGGAAAGAACTAAAAATATTCATTTGATGACAATATAGTCGAGCCCCAGGACCCACCTAAGTACTCAGACCACATCAGCTGTCCCTTCCAGTAATTTGACTGCCTCCTGGTGGGAGAAAGCACGCACTTTGTACATCTCAAAAAGTGTATATGCATTTGCGGCTCGCACATGTAAGTGCTGTGGGGCGGTTAGGCGGGGCAGGGTGGGGGCAAAGTGGGGTGGGTTATAGTATGACCGGTTCTGCGAAGGAGGCACTACAGGTCCACAGCAGGCTCTGGTCAGAAATCCTGATCAACCACTTTGCCTCTTCATTAACCTTGAAGAAATAATCCTTAAAACTAGCGTGGTCTTGAGAAGGGAATCCCCCCTCTCACACATAGATACACTTTAGGGCGTGTAGACACATAGTCTGCATCACACGTCCACTAGTTTTAATCACACACACTATTTATTTCTTTTTATTGTCCTGAAGAAAGCCAGCATATTCATAAGGCACTGGCTGAAACATGTTGACTTACGAAGGACGTGAGAGGTCGTAACTCGCCTCTAACGTCCACCTGCCTTATTTTTAACCGCTGACGGAGGCCCAGGTATTAAAGTCTGCTCTACCTTCGGGTACTGGGACCCCCGCCAAGCCGTTTTAACTCACATTTAAAACATCCTTCACCGCGCACACACACAGTGATATACCTGCTCCGCTGTCACCAGGCGTCGTAGCACACCCGGGACACGTTAGGTGTCACTGGGTGGGCCCGATGATGAAGCATGCCACCAACTAGTTTGGTGGGTGAGGGCTTCATGAGCACACCTACCAGGTGCCATAAACTACTGACAAAACAAACCTGAGTCACGAATACCTTTAAACTAGAATTCTGTTTAAATCAACCCCTTTCCCCTTATCTCAGCTAGTCTCTTTTTGATTAAATCATCTTATAGTGGAATTTGACATACGACAGGATAGTGAGAAGTAAAAAATAAATGAATAAAACTACTTACCTTGCGCTGAGTCGGCGATGCAGCGAGTGCAAAGTAAGGGTTTTTATTTATTTACTTTTGACTATCCCCTTGAATGTCAATGTGACATTGAGGACACATGCTATGCTTAAATACTAAACCAGGAGTTGGAAAAATAGGAAGGGATAACCAATTAATCCCCCTCACTCAAAAGGGTTGCAAAATCGAGGAACTGAACTATTGAAAGCACTCCGTCCTAGCTACCCAGAGGCCTGCCGAGCCTCACTTAACCCATCCAAGGGATAGCCATTAATTTTAAAAACATATATAAATGCAAAAATCAAGAACTGTCTACCCCAGCCTGCAAAGCAGTTTCCTTCCCACTGGAATTAACTTCTAAATTTACTATATCTGGTGCCCTAATATGTCGGTCCCCAGGGTATGGAGGGAATGGGAGCATGCTGCTCCCTGGCATATTCCCTCCCTTAATTCTTAAATCCTCTATCTTTATTCTTTTAGGTGACCTGAATATCAGCTAGAAGATGTTCTCTGTAGCGTTGGACAGACTTTGATTGAGGATCTTAGAACCCTGAACCTGACACCTATTAACTCCACCACAACTCATGCAGCAGGCCACTTTCTGGATCCACTTTTTTCTAATGAAAAATCTTGTTACTGCTACAACGGTGCCCCTATTGTGGTCAGATCATCACATGGTACTATTTGCTGGCTCAACTGGAATGGCCCCTTGTAGAGACAGGGTTAGACCTTTAGTCAGGACTAGAGCCTGGCCAATGCTGGATACCTCAGCTCTTAATCACCTACTGGGCAACACAATGACTAACTTAATCCTTGTGGCCATGCGTGATCAGCTTAGAATTGATTAATGGGACACTGTCCTGCCTTTTAAACTCATCCATCCTGCCAGGACTTACTCTCCGGCTCCGTGGTTTACTGAGGCACTTTGCGCTGAGAAAACCAGATGCAAGGGTTAGAGAGAGTCTGGAGACTCAAGTATGATGAAGAAACCAAACTGAAATATAAATATGCATTGATAAACTACCATGGGCTTTGTAGAACTGCTAATGCCACCTTTTATTTGGACCAAATTACCTCTGCACAAAAGTGCCCTAAAACTCTGCTCAGGTTAGTGTAAGAACTCTCTGACCCTTTTAAGGCTGCTCCTTCCCCCATACTCTCCCAGACGTAATGCTATGAAGTGACCCTTTACTTTGTTTGAAAAGTGGAGGATATCCAACTCTCATTAAAATCAGGGAGGGGGCTTGGTCTGCCTCAGTTGTGCCTTAATACAACACCCTTGACAACGGAGGATCCCACCTTTTCAGTTATAACCTCAATCTTTGCTCCTCATACCCCCACCACACAGATACCTAATGAATGAGACATGCTAGACCTTCCGTTACTCACATCACTGATAAAGTCTATAACATCGGGCACCGCTATAGACCCTCTTCCTCTGGATCCTGATATTTTGCAGCTACTGTTCGACCTTCTGAATTCCTATTTACAGGCAGGGTGCATTCTCAGCGTTGGAAACACACCATGGTTTTGCCCCTCCAGACAAAATCTAACCTGGATCCTCTAAATTGGTCCAATTATAAACCTATCTCCATGCTTCCCATCCTGGCTAAAATCCTGGAAAAGTATGTCAACAGACAACTTTCTATTTTTGTGGAGTCCCATAACCGACAATACCCCTCACAGTCAGGGTTCAGAGCAGGTCACAGTAAGGAACCAGCCCTTCTAGGAGTCACAGAACAACTTAGACAGCTCCTGGATGATGACAAGACAGCAGCTCTGATTTTACTAGATCTCAGCGCTGCTTTTGATACTGTGTCACACGAAACGCTGTTGGAGAGACCAGTCACCATAAGTTTACAAGGTACAGCCTTATCCTGATTGACATCTTTCCTGAGTGACAGTACATTTCAGATGTCCTCAGCAAATGCCTCTGCCACACGACATGCCCCTACATCAGGGGTTCCTCAAGGCTCAGCCTTAAATCCAGCATTATTTAACATCTATGTCCAACCTTTTGCAGACCTTGCAGAAAGCTTTGGCCTAACCATGTTTTCCTACGCGGATGACACACAAATTATCTTCTCTCTGTCTATCGTGTTGGATGATACATCTGAAGCCCTGAACTCCTGCCTGGCTGGGGTTGTCTCTTGGAAGAACATGAATTCCTTGAAACTGAATGGGGAAAAAATAGAGGTATTGGTATTAGGAAAGAACCAGGCCCTAAGGGCTCACAGCGCTGGCCTCACAACTTGGGTGCACTTCCTGCGCAGTCCCAAACGTGAATAATCTTGAGTGCCTTCTAGACGACAAATTGTCCTTGGAGCCTCAGATTGCAAAGATGGTTGCCATCTGCTTTGCTGCCCTGAAATGACTGCGGATTCTTCCTTTCTCAGCCCGAAGGACAGTCATTCAGTCCCCTATTCTATCCTGACTGGGCTATGGCACAGTCCTCTACCTGGGAGCAGATAACGCCTCTTCAAGAAGGCTGTAAGTAGTCCAGAACTCGGTGACCAGTCTACTCTACAGACTCCCAAAAAGTGCTTCTGCTTTCACTACCTTGAGGTAGATGAACAAGCTCAATGTGGAGAAGCAAATATAATTTAAAGCTCTTTGCTTTGTGCACCGAGCTAGATCAGGAGATGGCCCATGCTATCTCCATGGACTTGCAAGATCGTCTATCGACTTGCGCATTATGGTCCAGTGATCTTTCCTTAAGGGTGGTTCCAAGAATCAAATGGACTCGCATGGGAAGATGGTCCTTTGCTTACCCAGGCTCCAAGCTTTGGAGCAACCTTTGGCAAACTTTGAGATGTTGCACCTCACTGTCTGTCTTTACCCTATAAGTCTCTAAGCACCCCACTGTGGGCAGCTGTTGTGCTATGAAAGCTCTCTTAAAAAAAATGTTTGATCTGCTTAAATTATTTAATAGGCAAAACTATGGCAAAAAAAGACAAATATAATATGTGGGATTTAATTACTTTGCCACCACCTTTGCCAATGTGTCTAGAGGTAAACTAAGGGCTAAACTACACAAATGGGGCATTCCTCCACTTTTGCTCAACACCATCATTTCACTGCATATGGACACATGGGTTAAAATGAATGTCAGCTCACACGGGGATGCATCTGGCAAAATAAAATCCAGACCAACAAAGGGCTAAAAAAAGTATCTATCCTTGTCGCTCTATTATATAATCTATATATAACTGACCTAAAGGATCATTTGGAAGAAGTTTCCCTAGTTAGCTGGCCACAAAATCCAAGTGCTGCAATGCACGGACGACACAGTGCCACTTAATCAGGCGTGTATTGGTCTACACTACAGAGTTCGCTGTTTTTTAAAAAAAAATTCTTGTGAGTTAAACAATTTATTAATCCACATAACCAAAACAATGCTCATGATAATCGACAGCAAACTAATAAAAATCATGTCTTAGTTCATTCAAAAAAGTTAAATTCATAAGGGGGATACTTATAAGTTCCTAGGGATCTGGCTGGATGAAAGTGGTCTATTCTCGACACATGTCAAGGGCCGCCATCCTCCGTCAGCTCCCTGAGCTCGGCATTTTGTAAATTTTACAGTTCTCTGCAGTGTCCCAGTTTAAGAGCCTTACTAAAAGACATCAATAGCAAGTTAATACCCTCAGTAACCTATGGCGCAATGGTCTTCAAAAGCAGAATCCCAAACTGATTGGAGAAAACCCGAATTAGCTATGATACGAAAAAAAATTTTACCACCATATTGCACAACACAAGCCCAAGTTAGTCTAGAATTCAGTCCTACACAACACCATCTGTCATTGAATGCAAAATTCCTGTCCTACTCTTTAAAACTGAGAAGGGCACCGGCTGGTACACTGAAACATCTGCTCTGACCTACAATAGAACAGGTGTACTCTGCATGGCAACAGTATTTACACAGCTCTCTGGGCGATTTAGAGACTCATGATATTTAGTTTGCCAATCTTCAGCTAAAGCAGACTTAGAAATTACTCTTATAGCTAGCTAAAATCATCTCAGCAGACCTCGATAGGAAGTCCCTAAAGGAAAATTTCCAAGGCAGCTGGGCCACCAACATATATGACCTTGGGGTGCTTCCAATCTTCCCATCTCAGCCACCTGTAAAGGGTCTGAAGAAGCTGTTGCTGAGACTCGGTTTGATCCCTTTGAAGGCTTACTGGTATGACAGGAGGGGAAGCGACACAAATACACAGTGCAGGCTTTGCTTCATGTGAGCAGACTCTCTTGTTCATAAAGTATGCATTTGTAAAGCACTATTAATCTATAGAAATATTGGCTCCGCCCTATTTTGAACTCTTTGAATATTTGTACTTCTAATGAGGAAATGTAATGTTGCTTAAAGGGGTAATCTACTTAGCTGTCTGCTCACTTTTAGAAATTTCTATAAGTAGTTTTTTTGCCTTCCAGGTCGCTCCAGGAGCCTCAGCTCCTTAGGTACTTATGTTCCGTCCACAGCTCCAATCTTACATGATTTAGGAGAAATTGTGAAAGGTGATCAGAGTTCCCCTCACCAAAGCAGCTGTTAGGCATTACATCTAACCAGCATTAGCTGGGCACTTAGTTCATCTTATCTAGTAACCTGAAGATTGAAACACTTTAATTTACACCTCGGGCCGTACTTTAATTTGTGAGCTACGTTGCAGCTAGCTCTCCAGCCCCAGCAGCATAGCACATTTCCCACATGAAGTATTTATTGCAGTATTTTAACATTTAATTGATAAAGGGACACTGGGCTGGGATCCATTGCACTTTAGCTTGCATATTTGAAGCACTTTCCCCTTGCAATTTAAGTAGCCCTTTACCTTGCTGTCCCTATAGTAGCATTCCTTTTTGATCCAGCTGCTTGTGGATTATTTTGGCTTGAAATTACTTCAAGAACATCGGAGCAACCTGTATTTACCAGAGGTACCATAAGCTATAGTTTATTGAGCAACTATATACAACGGTAGCCAGCAAAACAACTGTAAAGTTTTATTGTACACCTAATCATGTTTTAGTATTCATTTTTGTTCTTCGAACCAAATGTAGACTGCTCTGCCATATCATTATAAACCCTTTTATGAATGTTTATCGGCCATACACCTGTGATTCTGTAGGTAGATAGCTCATTTTGATGCTTTATCATAGCATTTTGCATTCGCATTTACCATGTCCTTTGTCAGAATGTCAATGACGTTGATCGGCAGCTGACTGATGGTTAGATATTGTTTGTTTTAACAAATGTGCAGTTTTAGCAGAATTTTACAGGTGGGGATTTGATATTGTTTCCAGAGAAGAGCTTAGTTTATTCCCATAATGCCACCATTACCAGGCCTTCCCTCACCTGACAGTGACTGCACTGGGCTTCACATCCCCTGATGACTTTCAAGCTTCTCTTAAGCTTGCCCTAATACTAGAGCCCTTCTTCTTGCCCTTTACAGTCACACTAGCACTACTGACTTTCCCTTCTTATAAAGCTCCCCAGCAACAAGCTGCACTTTCTTTTTGATTGATTGATTGATAGGCTTTATTTCGATATAAAAATATCATAAAAGCTTGTACAACAAGTATAAAACACAACATTTATAGCAATCACTTCCTGATTACAAAAGGGAAAAAAGGGAATAAAATGTTAAAACAGTTAAAACAAGAATTAAATTGACAAAGACAGCCTTCTTACACAAATCAACCATGACCACTTTAAATATTTTGAAACAGCTCAGACAACCAAAGAGAATGTGTCAGACATTAGAATGCGTAGCGCCACTTTGTGCTGGTGGGTACCTAAGAGTCTGCATAGAGGTTTGAGCCAGCGCCTCCTTGGTGCACAGTAATCCGAACATTCAAAAAGAATGTGGGCTACCGACTCTACTCGAGTGGGGCAACAAGCACAAAAGGGGGAGAACTGGTGAGAGGATTTCCATCGGGCAACTAGTTCACCTACTGGAAGGGTCCCCACTCTGAACTTAAAATACAGGGCCCGGTCAAAAGGGATGGAGATCATATCTAAATAAGGTTCATATGCCACCACATCTTTAATCCTCACAAAGGCTGCAGTGGAATTACAATGACGGGGATCTGAAAATAATTTCGAAGAGACCCAATTCCAATACAGTTTCTTAATCATCGCTTTAGGTGGGGCACTTCTCGAAGCCCACGCATCACCAAGCCCTAGCTCCATTAATAGCCATTTTACATCCCTCAACCATTTAATCTAGACCAGCCTTCCATGGCCATAACCTCTGATAGCGCCTCTGCATAGGAGGCTAATTCGGGCACCCGCCACAACCGAGCCCAAAGAAGCAGGGGGCGGAGTTGTGCTTGGTCCTTAATCCATCTGCAACCTAGGTCCAATAACACGGGTACTGTAGGTGTGCTCAACGGGAGAGCCATCAGATCTTTCAGAAATTTGCTCTCCGATCTTGCTAGCACGTCCAGGTTGCAAGTACCCACAACTCCGCCCCGTACAAGGCAGCACTAACCCCTCTGGCTTTGTATATCTCTACAACTGTGGCAATAGGTTTGCTTGTGGAGGAGCGTTGTTCCTTAAGTAATACTCCACCCACCCTTTTATGACTGAGGAGCATTTTTGGGATGTGTGGGTTCCAGCTAAATGAGTTGTTAAGGCGGATACCCAGATAGTCGAACTCGGATACCCTCTCCAATGGGACAGAATTCAAAGCCGGAGGGCGCCCAGGTTTTTTAGGCGGATTCATAATCTAATACTTGGTTTTATCACTATTGATTACCAATCCCCTCAATGAACAGAACTCCTGGAAACTATTCAGGAGACTCTGGAGGCCCATGGGGGTCTTTGAAATAAGAAGGGTATCATCTGCAAAGAGCAGTGTTGGGATCCGTTTGCCCGCCAGGGAGGGAGCATCCGAGGGATTTCTTAACAAATGCTCAACCACTCCATTCACATAAAGAGAGAACAGAGTGGGAGCTAGCACACATCCCTGACGGACGCCCCTTCTCACAGGAATCCTATCAGTTTTTTCCCCATTCATGCCCCATCGCACCTGCGCAAAATTGCCAGCATGTAGTCTCACGAGGAGGGATAGGATATATGGAGGCAACACCAGTTCTAACAAAACCTTCCACAACTCCTCCCTTGGTACCAGGTCAAAGGCAGTCTTAAGGTCTATAAAGGCCAAATACAGACTGCCTTTGCCCAGCACCACCACCTTCCAATACAAGAGAGCCAGCCTGAAGGCCTGTTCAATAGTCCCGGTTCCAGAGCGAAATCCAGCTTGAAAGTCCGACAAGATGTTATTGTCGTCCATCCACTGGAGCACCCTTCCCAAAATTACCTTCCCTGCCACTTTTTGTGATGAATCGATGAGACTTATTGGCCTGTAATTGGCGGGGTTATCCCGACACTCCTTTTTGAATATCGGGACAACCTCCGCCCCCTTCCACGATTCGGGTACAGGCGCACCGCTATTGATTGCATTAAGCAATGACGAAATCAGCTTCCCCCACTCCTTGGTGTTTGCACGTAGAAGTCACCCGGTATCCCATCAGGCCCAGCTGCTTTTAGGGGCACCAATGATTTAATTACACCTTCCACCTCTCTAGCAGTGAAGGGAGCACCCTCAATATCCCCTGAACAATCATCCAGAGAGAAGGTGGTGTGGGAATCCACCTCAATAGGGGTATAGAGGGACAAAAAGTGGTTGAACCAGTTCTGGGCTGGGATGTTACACATCATCAGGGTGCTATCTGGCCTATCCCTAGCTCTTATAAGGTTCCAAAAACCTCTAGCATCCCTGCCCGTACTTGCTTCCATAAGATCCGCCCAGAACCCATCCTCCCATTCTCTCTTTGCTGCGATAGTTGTCTGGGAGTACTCTTTCCTAGCCAGCCTAATTGCAGCCTGGGATTTACTTTTGACAGCATCTATCAGGGCGTTTTTCTTCTCCCTGCATTTTTTAGTGAACCAACCCGGCGGTTTGGGCAGCTGCTTGCTTTTGCCCGATCGGAAGGCCTTACTTGGGAGAATGAAAAGGTCACTCTGGGCCTTGGATGTATAACAAAAAAGCACAGTGACTTCCCCGGACAGAGGAGTCAGCGAGTCCCATTTAGACTGGGCTATGTCTAAGAGTGCCCCAATGGCTAGCACTTTCTCTTCGTCTATGATAAGCTTGCTCCACTTCAAAATTCTACCACAGTTGGAGGGATGTACCTCCTGGGGGATAGATGCTATATGAGACGTATGCACCCCCTAATTCCCGATCCACAGGGGAAGGAGGGCAAGAGAGAGGAGATTGTGATCACTCTCAACTGAAGGGAGTACCTCCATATCCTGCAAGAAGCTCCAAAGCTTTACGTCAAGGAGGATATCATCTATCCTAGACGTATGGTTAACCCTATTATAAGTATGGGCTCCAGAGGGGTCTGACGTCATCCTTCCGTTAGCAGCCCTAAGGCCAAATTCAATATTTAAGGAGTTAATTTGGACCACCACTTGAGACCACCTCCTAATGGGCGGTATAGTAAGGGCTGGTATCCCTCTCCTGGTGTCTTCATCGGCGGTTCCCAAGGTGTCCTCCAACCCAAGGGGCTCAAACCTGCAGTTTAGGTCCCCCGCGACCAGGACATGAGATCTATTGGGACACTGCCTAAGCAAAGATTCCAACCCTAATTCTGTGGGTGATTGCGAGCCTCCCTTTGTGCCCCTGGCATAAATATTAAAGATGTCCAGGATCGGCCCTCTCCGCGGTCCCTTGATTGATATACTCAGTAGATTGGGTGAATTTGGCGCATACTGAGTAACTTGACAGCCAAGCGAGATAGCAACCCATATAAGGAGGCCTCCTGAGGGGCGGCCCTTCCCCGAAACAGGGGACACTGCTGGTACAAAAAAGGATGAATAACCTACCTTGTGACAAGGCTCCCTGCTCCAAGTTTCTTGGAAGATGCAAATAGAGTAGCCTTCCACAAGGGTGTTCCAATCAGGTAGAGCCAGCTTCCTCGGAATACCCGTAACGTTCCAGCTGAGAATCCTTAGATCTGGCTCCGCCACAGCAGGCTCCCTGCGGAGTTCGGGGCTGGATACCCCCTCCCTCTCAGGGGATGTCCATGGTGCACTATCTCCTTGTTGAGTACTGACAACTAGGTTAGGATCCTGATCTAGGGAGCTGCATTCAACTGGTGAAAGTGGCGGACTAGCATTACTTGGGCCTAGGTCATGAGGCTCTAACACAGATGCCAGGCTCGGAGCAGGGGGGCCACCCCAGGACAAATATAATTTCAATATCCTGGCATCCTCCCATATGGCCCAGGCTATGGAGCTGGCTGGTGTTGCAAAGGATTGAAGAGATTCACTGGAGAGCTAAAATTGTGCCTCCATCCACCACCCAAATTAGTACCATATTGGTTTCCCACAGATCTTGGGTAGAAGTAAGACAAATCTACTACAACAATACCTGCACCACCAGTCCCCAAATTCTGATTGCAAATTGTTTGGGCAACCCTAACATCCTTAAAATTTACCACCACACAATCTCCCTCAAAATGCTTGTGCCCATAGCCTACCCACCCTACCCTTCTAACGCCTAGGATCAGGCCATCTAGTTCCCTGTGGAGAGGTCTATTTGTCCTTAACCAAAGCATAGTTTTATTTTTTAGCATTTGGTAGGAATCTTGCTGGTCAGCCTTAAGGGATGGTACATTAGTAAGGATGGAAACATAAGGCTGACAATCTGGTGGTAGGTTCACGGGTGGTATTCTAGGGGCCTCTTTGGGGGGGAGCGCATCAGGCTGGATAGCCAGAGGAGGATTGGAGCTAATTCTTCTTGGTTGAGCTAGCTCAGGGCCTTTACTAGTGCCAGAGTTTCTTAATTTGGCAGGGCCAATTCTACCAGGAACCTCGGGACGCACAAGCTTCTTAACAGGGACAGTAATAGCCTTTGGTATGTTAGAATGTTCTGTAGGATTCGTTGCGGCCAACCCTGGGTTCCGAACACCCCCAGTAGAAGCCACAACATGTGCAGCAGGAGCGCTAACCGCTGCCACCCCTTTAGCCGTCCCAGATGCAATAGGTGGGCCCTGTGGGGATATAGGAGTCGCCCAGCAACAGATTCCCCCCTGATCCCTCCTCCCTCATTCTAGAGTGTAACTTAATGAGAGATTTTACGGAAAAAAGTTGTCCAGTGTCACTTGCTCAAACCTATCCAACCGCTCTACCAGCCCTTTAACTCTCTCTACTACCGGGATCAACAATGATTTCAAGATTTTCTCTAATTGATCAATCAAGGGGGTTTCATGGGGTGGGTGTTCAGCAAAATCTCTAGTCAAATCAACACATGGCTTCTCTGCTATAGCACCGGAGGGCTCTCCCCCGTGGCCCCCTGGGGGCAACTTTCACCAAATCCTGCGCCCTTATGGATCACGCCCACCCTGGTACCATGTCTCCTAAGTTTCTTGTAGGGTTTGGGATGGCAGTATTTGCGCGGGCTAACAGTTCTTTTCCTTTTGATATGAACAGGTCTATTTGCTACCAGCGGTACCAACACTGTTGGAGGGGGGGGAATCCCCATGACTAGAAGAAATGTTAGGAGGGAGCTTAGGGACAGAGGTCTCACTGGACCGTAAATCCAAAGCATTATCATCCGTAAGTGGGGCTATGTCTGCCATACTCTCCAGCCTATCCAAACTGACCCTTAAAGCAGCAACCCGTGGATGATCTAAAAGGGGAGAAGCATTCACCACGGGATCGGTTGCGCGTGCTGGAGAGGGAACTAGCGCCAAGGAACCCAGTGATGACCGCTTATTTGGAAGATGTTCTCGAGAAAGAGGCCGCTCTGTCATGGCGATTTCCTTCTCGATAACTGTGCCAACTCGGGTGATAAACTGGTCCATTGCGCCAGTAACACAACCAGGGCCTCCCCCCCTCTCAAACTCTTCCCTGAGCAAGTGGAAATTTGCGTACACAACCAATAGAAAATGGATACACTGGGCCCAGCGGAACAGCTTCCCAGATAAAAACCAATCAACAGTAAACAGGAGTTAGCTAACTGTCCATGCTTCCGCAGCCAAGTTTTCAGGGGGTGGCCCAGCCCAGCCCTGGACAGCCCTGGACGCCACCAGACGGTCCCGCCCTTGACCCGGGCTTCTCCCGGGACGCTCCCACGCGCTCCTGCATCGTGGGGAGGATGGTACTGTTATATAGGGTGGGAGGGGTGGTCACAGCTTGCTCCCGGGCCAGGTGGTGGCAGCTGAAGGATCCTGGGACTTGGAGTCTGCCTTGGTGTTCCGGCACGACTACCACAAGCCCAGGGTCACGGTCATCTCCCCGCTTGCCTCCTGAGTCCTTTGGGCAGAGCAGAGTTAGGTCAGAGGGTCCGCTGTCGCCCTCGCGGTTATCCTGCCAAAGTTCCACACGCTGCGGCTCCCGCGGAGCGGGAGCGACGAGATCGGTTAAGGCAGCTGGGAGGGGTGGGCACGGCTTGCTCCCGGGCCAGGTGGTGGCAGCTGAAGGATCCTGGGACTTGGAGTCCGCCTTGTTGTTCCGGCGCGACTACCACAAGCCCAGGGTCACGGTCGTCTCCCCGCTTGCCTCCTGAGTCCTTTGGACAGAGCAGAGTTAGGTCAGAGGGCCCGCTGTCGCCCTCGCGGTTATCCTGCCAAAGTTCCACACGCTGTGGCTGCACTTTCTACAATGACAACCTGCCAGGGCTGAGATTCCCATCCTCTCACAATCCCATTCCATCCCAGTGTGTCACGATAGTAACAGCTAGACCGAGAAGCTGTAAGATAATGAGTCTCTACACACATGCATGTGCAACTTGTCACAGGCGTGGCATGTATGGAATACATTGTGAAAGGTTCACCTCAGTGCCTTTGCACATGTACAAGCTTGAAGTGATAGAGTTTGTAACTGATGACGTAAAAGCAGCTGAGCCCATTGCAAGCAGTTAAGTGTACGCAGATCCTCCACTCATGGGTGCGTCAGTGCCTGCCCGGGGCCAGCCTGCTCTCTGTGACTCTGGGCCCTCCCACACCACAAGAGTAAACACTGAGGTAGGCCCCAGATGGGTACACAGAAAAAAACATCTGTGCGAGTGACCTTTTGCATACAGTACTTCTGGTGCAGGACACACTGGGACCCTCATCCCTTGTGCCACTGCACCGGCTGCACACTGCTAGCTACGCCCCTGATATTTTGTTTTTTCAAGGGGATCAGAGAACAATGCAGGAGCCTGAAAGATTCTATGACCATACCAGGATTAATGACAGAACATCCCAGACGAATGAGTAGGATTTATGGAGTAGAAAAAGATAACATGTAAAGCCTCTTATGGCATATATTTCTGTTTGCAGGGAGAGTATTCAAACACAAGAGGAGAATGATGGAACCAAAGGTCTAAGTGAAGTATCTGATGCTTGCTGATAATGTCATTATTATTTAAGAAAAGTTCTCTGTAATCTAGGATTGTACGCATTTGAGAAATGGAAGAGTCTGTACTCATCTGTCGTTCCAGATCTCCAGCCCCACAGTCCTTTCCTTAACATCATAGACCTCATCTGGTTACTCCAATGCTCAACTTATCTCTTTCCTGAGTCGGTGCTGTTGGCAGATGGCCTGCCGAGGGGAAAAGGACCTGACAGCAATGGATGCCACCTGCCACATGTGCGTAGATAAGCAACTTCGAATCAATTTATGCCATTGCAAGGAGGACCTTTTCAGAGACATCGCAACACACAATCTTAACGAGAGAATTGTTGATCAACATTTGAAGGACTCTTGAAACAAACTTGTTACACAAAATTATTTTACGGTTATAAAGTATTTTACACACCCTTGCCTAAACATGTCCAAACCGTAACCATAACCATACACTTAACTCTAAACAAGTTTTCATTTTGGCAATTTTATATTATTTTTCTCCTTAATAAGTTTCTGTCTAGTGCATTCCCTTTGAAGGCATTTCTCTCTTTAGTTTACTCTGTAATGATATAATCCCATTTAGCAGGAAACTGGACCCACCATCAACTCTAGAAGAAGAAGAATAACAAACTTTGAATATTACAGAAAACTTATAGAAGGGTCCAGTTATAGAGCAGAGTTTAAATGAGACAGTTATCCTCAAATGCAAAAAGAACAACTGATGGAAAAAATGCAGAACAATGTCATACATTCATCCCAGTACAGAGATCTGTGCCTAAATCCATCGTTTTTTTGCTCACCATGCCATTCCAGTTTGAACCCAGCCATATGCTAATCAGCCTTCACCCTGCGCCAAATGAGAACAGTCCATCCCAACTGACAGGTCAGGTCCTCCCTGGACTGGAAACAAGCATCCTAGGACCGGTTTCGGACATTCAGCCCTCATCAGCCATCCCACTCGGGGTGACAAATGCAAAAAGAACAATTGATGGACAGAATGCAGAACAATGTAATACATTCACCCCAGTACAGAGATCTGGGCCCAAATCCATCGTTTTTTTGCTCACCATGCCATTCTAGTTTGGACCCAGTCATATCCAAATCAGTCTTGACTCTGCACCCAATGGGAACAGTCCAGCACAAACTGCCAGACCAGGTCCTTCCCGGACTGCAAACAAGCATCCTAGGACCAGTTTCGGGCTTTCAGCCCTCATCAGTCAGGATAGCTTGACTCCAGTGGCATGGAGAGCACGGGATCCATGTTTAGGCATACCCGCCCCACTCGGGGTGACAAATGCAAAAAGAACAATTGAAGGACGGAATGCAGAACAATGTCATACATTCACCCCAGTACAGAGATCTGAGCCTAATTCCATCGTTTTTTGCTCATCATGCCATTCCAGTTTGGACCCAGCCATATGCAAATCAGTATTGACCCTGCGCCCAATGGGAACAGTCCAGCCCGAACTGTCAGGCCTGGTCCAAACTGGACTGGAAAGAAGCATCCTAAGACAGGTTTCGTCCTAAGTTGGCAGGGTATGCCCAGACGTGGGTCCCTTGCTCACTTTGCCACTGGATTCAAGCTAGCCTGGCTGGTGAAGGGTGTTACCCAGAAACCAGTGCCAGGATGTTTGTTTACGGTTCGAGGAAGACCTGGCTTGGCAGTTCGGGCTGGACTGTTCCCATGAGACACAGGGTCAAGACTGATTTGCATATAGCTGGGTCTGAACTGAGGTGGCAAAGTGAGCTTAAGAATGATGAGGGATTCAACCCAGATCTGTGACTGGGGGTGAGTGTCTGAAAAATTTCAGAGCTCCGTCCATCATCTCCTTGTGTTTTGCTTTGTTCGCCCTAAGTTGGCACGGTATGCCCAGACGTGGGTGCCTTGCTCACTTTGCCACTGGATTCAAGCTAGCCTGGCTGATGAAGGGTGTTACCCAGAAACCGGTCCCAGGATGCTTGTTTCCGATTCAGGGAAGACCAGGCTTAGTAGTTCGGGCTGGACTGTTCCCATGAGGCACAGGGTCAAGACTGATTTGCATATAGCTGGGTCTGAACTGAGGTGGTGAAGTGAGCTAAAGAATGATGATGGATACAACCCAGATCTGTGACTGGGGTGAGTGTTTGAAAAGTTTCAGCCCTCCGTCCATCAGCTCTTTGTGTTTACACAGTTATCCTCAACATATTGTGTCAGGCTTTGAGAAGTTGTGATTGGAACCCATCTTAGGATCAGGTCATCAACTCCTGAAATAAGATCCCACGAATGTGCATCACATTTTTTTAAAACCTGCCTTCAATTCTCTTTAGAAAGTGACCCTCAGAGCTTTTTTTGAACTATGACATTAACTAGCACTCATAAAATTTCTCTGTCGGTATTCAGCTAGCTTTTCATGGTGGATTAATTTTCTAATACAACTTATCCAGTAACACATTAATATCTTACCTTTTTAGATATACTTCTATTAAAGCAGTTAATAAAATTAAATTTTTGCCAGTTGTTTAACTACTGCTTTCTCATACCAACACTATCTTTTTTTGCCTACTTTAATTAGAAGCAATTAGGGGTTATTCAAAACGTCCTTTTGTTTCCTTCTGTAGTCACAGTAAAGGTTTTACAAGCATAAACGAAAAGGAGCTTCTAATACAGGAAAGAAAATTACTTAAATATTCCTGTTCTTTATGCACAAGTCTTTGAGCTCGGCAGCTCCCTTTGTTGGATTGTGTGGATAGAAATACTATTTTTAAAAATGTGCTAGTACAGGGAAAGTTGACACTCCACTAAATTCGGCACTCGAGAAGCTAAACAAATTACTGCCTGTTGCTACTGTAATCAGTTTGATATTGTACAATATTTTTTTATGTACACCCACAGAGTATGATTCAGTCGCATAACCTCCTACAGGTTTGTATAATGACTGGTTCCACACAGCAAACGCTCACAGTTCTTTCCAGAGTTGATAGTTTCAATGAAAGCAAGAAAGCCATCGATCCAGGACTAACTAAAGTCCGTTCACGAAGAGCTTGAAATGTACACAGGCTCTTTGTACCTATTAGCAATAATGCTTATTAAAATATAATTAGCAAATGAATGCGTTTTTGTGATATAAAATATTCAGAGAAAACTGTCAAAAAAAGCAGTGAAGAACATCCCAAATGAGGAAGGTGTAAAATTGTGCCACAATACAACTTCACCACAATAAAAGAAGTCCAAAATTAAAGTGGTGTCAGTCAAGGAAAGATACCGATAAGTGTATAAAAAATGTAGGTGAAGAATTCACCTCCACAGGAGGAAGTTAACAAAAACACACACATAAACTCACAATTGTAATTCCTTCTGAACAGGATGTTCTTCCACACAAAGTGGTTATCGGTGGACCAGCATGACAACATGACAACAAATGATCAACAATGCACAACTGAAGAAACTCCACTGGACAAGACGCAGGGTGCAGCTGAAAATATAAAAATACTGCCAATTTCAAAATTGGAGCTCAAACCGATTCCCGCCAGTGATCCACAGGGACAGAAGTAATCCTTGCACCCTGTTCCATCCACTCCCGCGCCAGGACAACTGATTGTGTATGTGCCAACATGTGACTAAATGGGAAGCCAAGTCTTATATGCATCCTACAAATGGGACGGTAGAGAAGGCCAGGAATACTTTCTTCCACAACACACACAGTGTCCGACATTCACAGGAAACAGAGAGTACATGGCAGCACACCACTGTAGCTCATCTGCCAGAAAGAGCACAAAGAGGACACAGAAACTCAAGAGGGTTGTGACCAGCAAAGCTGATTGAAATGGAAATTTGAGCCAGCCAGGAACAAGGAACCCATGTCCGAGGTCTAATTTACAACAACAACTTCTGCAGTGCCCATACAACTTATGCTATAAATCGACACACTAGACATACATGGGTGGCTGGGCCCAAGGGAAGAGAGGGTAGGCAGGGCCACAATAATATGAAAAAAAGAATTTTTGCCTATGCCTCCAAATTTTGAATTAAACACTGATTAGTTACAGATAAACCACACTTTATTAGTTTATCCTGACAATGATTTGTGTCTTTAAATCGTTATTTAATTTACAACAATTATCTTCATTCTACATCAACAGACATAAGATCGCCATCAACCTCATTTCTGGCCATATACAGTTCGAGAAACAATTTGTGCATATATACAGTGCAGAAAATCAATAGTGAACAATTAAAGAAAAAGCCTTTAGTCATAAATACATGATCGTGGCATGGACAGAATAAGTCATAAACATAGTGAGAAAAATACACATTTCACAATAGAAAATCACAATCGTGGGGAGAGAGAGAGCTAAAGTTTTTTTTCGAAAATCAACTCCCAACTCCTGAAACAAATTAGCTTGTTATGAATCAGGAAAAAATGCCCATTTTTTGCATCAATACCGTGGACCCTTAATGTCAGAAAAAGTGCTGACGAGTTTCGAATCCTGTTGCATTATTTGCAGGATTCTCATCAGGGCGGTGTGATTCTAGTCCATGGGAACTGTTTGTAAAAAGAAAAGGGGAGTTTTGTTTAGCGAACGGGGTCCTCTAGCCAATTGTGCTACTAAACAATAGCCGCATCCGAGTGCGGCATACCTTATATTGTATTGCCCAAAGTCGCTCCTGTTTGTATGAAGGATCGTCTATGCCAAACGGGTTTGGGCTGCAACAGAGCAAGATTTAAATGAATATTGCAAAGGGGTAGAGTATGGCTCACTTGTAGCAAGGTACATGGGTAAAAAAGTTACCTTAAGTGTTCTCAACCTTTCGGCTAGTGTGCCGGTATCAGGAATTCAATCTCAATGCTGGCTTGTTTATGTCTCTGAAAGGAAGAGGGATTTTGGAGAGAATTGGAATTTTATCCTGTTCACTCGGCCATGCACTGAAGCGATAGCACCTAACGGGGAAACTTACTTTCGGACGATTCTTTCGGACGATTCTGCTCGAGCGGGAAGGTCCTCGCTGGTATTGGTAATTTTCTGGTGTCAGATCTGGGGGGCAAGGAGGGAAAGAAGTGACTACTCTCGTTCTTTCCTTACAGCGCGGAAACGAGTCACAGTGAGAAAGGGACTCGGTCTTACCTTGAATCTGTGCTGAGGGCTCCGCTTGTCAATCCTACTGCATCCCGGCACACTCTGATTTTGGTTGTCTACAGCAATGCCGGTTCTCTCATACACATAACATGTGATGGGCTCTCGACCAATCAGAGCCTGGATGATTTATGGTGCTTTATGGGAAATGAAGTTTGGACTCAAGAAATCGGTTTTATGCCCTATTGATTTCACTAAGAGTGTTTAGGCCCTTATTAACACTGTCAAATTTGAGAATCATATATGCCTCCTTGCGTAGTAGCATAGTCTCAACATCAGGATAGCGTTTGGGATCTATCCAAACCAATGCTGTCCATTTAAAATCATTTTCAGTGTGGTTGTTGTAACTAATCAGTGTTTAATTCAAAATTTGGAGGCATAGGCAAAAATTCGTTTTTTCATAAATCGACACACAGCATGTGCAGGGCAAAGAAGTTATGTGACTATTAATCATCATACTCAACCCTCACATTCAAGGGGGTCCTTTCTCTCTCTCTCTCTCTCTCTCTCTCTCTCTCTCTCTCTCTCTATATATATATATATATATATATAGGGTATGCAGAGGGATTTCCCGAAGCACGGCATACTGCAGGCTATGCCTCGAAGGAATTGAAGCTGCAACTGTGGTCGTGAAACTATTGCCAGTGCATCGTGTCTGCGATATGGAACTATTCCTGTAAAACCTTGATGGCACGCAGTACACGATGTAAAAGTGAAGTTTTACTGCCATCTACATTGGAAACCAGTTGGAAAGCAAACGGGACAGTTGTGAAGCACTATGGGACATGAAGTCCAAGAAGTGGAAAAAGCAAATAAAACGGAGAACTAAGTAAAACAAACCTGCATTGCTTCACCACTTGGGGGTTACCAAAGAACTCAAAGTAAGAAAAAGTACTCTCCTTTGCTTTTGAAATGACATTAAACAGCGCGATATTCACAAAAGACTAAAAACTGTCCCTTTAAATCTGGATGTAATGGACTTGGTCCTTCTTCAATGTTTAAAAGTCCCGTTATTTAAACCTAACGAACCCACAGTTACACAGCATATGGCATTTGAAAAAGGGGTTTTACCCGAAACGCGTCATGCCTACCTTTTTAATAAAGATAAACTTTGAAGTATTGCCGGTGTGGTCTGGATTGCGTGACGGAGTGCGCACGTATCTTTGCAGCAATTAATGGAGGTGTCTGACACACCTCGAGACCAGACCCCGACCCGCTGGATGTGGCACTCTCCTTGTCAGGTTTTGGAACAGAAGCGAGTAGCTTGTTGAAAGGGTGCCCACCGGCTGCGAAAGGCACTGACACTAAGTCTGCGATGGAAGGGCTACCAAGCTAAGCGGCCCGCCCCAAACGAGGTGAATGGAGTTCAGCAGCAGCCAGGGTATGCAGAGGGATTTCCTGAAGCACGGCATACTGCAGGCTATGCCTGGAAGGAATTGAAGCTGCAACTGTGGTCGTGAAACTATTGCCAGCGCATCGTGTCTGCGATATGGAACTATTCCTGTAAAACCTTGATGGCACGCAGTACACGATGTAAAAGTGAAGTTTTACTGCCATCTACATTGGAAACCAGTTGGAAAGCAAACGGGACAGTTGTGAAGCACTATGGGACATGAAGTCCAAGAAGTGGAAAAAGCAAATAAAACGGAGAACTAAGTAAAACAAACCTGCATTGCTTCACCACTTGGGGGTTACCAAAGAACTCAAAGTAAGAAAAAGTACTCTCCTTTGCTTTTGAAATGACATTAAACAGCGCGATATTCACAAAAGACTAAAAACTGTCCCTTTAAATCTGGATGTAATGGACTTGGTCCTTCTTCAATGTTTAAAAGTCCCGTTATTTAAACCTAACGAACCCACAGTTACACAGCATATGGCATTTGAAAAAGGGGTTTTACCCAAAACGCGTCATGCCTACCTTTTTAATAAAGATAAACTTTGAAGTATTGCCGGTGTGGTCTGGATTGCGTGACGGAGTGCGCATGTATCTTTGCAGCAATATATATATATATATATATATATATATATATATATATATATATATATATATATATATATATATATATATATTTCCTACTGGCGGTCGGCAGTAGGTAGTTATAGTTAGTACTAAGTTTCCATTGGTAGAGCATTTTTTGTTTTGCTTATAACTTTGGCGTTGTTTGATAAATCTTCATGAAATTTTCCAATCTAATTCTTTATTCATCAGCTCCTATGTTGAAAATTTTGGGGTGATTCGTCAGGGGGGGACGAGATGAAATGGGGGTCCCAAAACGTGTTCTCTCCATGTTTATTTCCAGAGGAAATTTTAGACAAGGCTACAGGTCGAACGGGTGAACGGAATTACCCCAAATTTGGCAGGGAGAAGGGTCTTGGTCTAGAAAGCACACTTGTGTTTATTTGGTGTAAATACGTTCAGTAGTTTTTTAGAAATATCAAAATTTACAAATATCAATATTTGAGAATTCTGCCATCTGATTGGCAGAGGCGTTACAAGTACGAGCTTGAGGGTTATGGGCTGCGAACAGTGCGCGCGGTTGCAACTAGGAAGTATTGGCCGCAATTTTGTGATTCCATTGAAACGAGTAAGGGGACAATAGGGCAAAAAGAGTAGGAAAGAGGAGGAGAGGAGCGCTGTTACCTCTGTGGGGAAGTGCGAAGCAAAGTAGTTACACCTACCGGTCTGAAATTGCGGTGTTGCTCAGAGTGATATGGTGCTGAGATAAGATGCTGCTACACTCGAGTATGAACCCGAGAGTCTAAACCGTGAGCTTATTGCTGTAAACTGATGTGCTCTGGTCTTTGCATACCTGTGCAAGTAGTGTTAGTAGGCATTTATACCATACAAGGAGTGGAAAGCGAACTACTGACCGCTACAGTGCGTTTATACTGTACCAGAAGTGGGAAGCGAAGTACTCATGCCTTCCAGTGTGAAGACTCGGGGATCAAACCGAGCTGATTGCTATAAAGTGATGGGCTCTGGGTGCTGTAGCATACAGGCCGCTGTAGTATAACTGTGTAAGTAGTGTTAGTATGCGTTTATAGTATACAGGGAGTGGGAAGCAAACTACTCACCCCTACTGGTCCGAAGACTCAGGGATTAAACCGTGAGCCTAAATTGTGAAACCATTGCTGTAAAGTGATGTGCTCTGGGCAGTGTAGCATACCTATGGAAGTCGTGTTAGTTTGCGTTTATAGAATACAGGGAGTGGGAAGCGAACTACTCACCCCTACCGGTCTCAAGACTCGTGGATGAAAGCATGAGCTCATTGCTGTAAAGTCAGTGATCTGTGTAGTATCCAATGTAAGTCATAGTAGAATGTTAGTATGTAATTCTACTAGAATATAAGTATATAATGTTAGAATGTAGGGCTGTCATGAGAGGAACCTTGGGGAGTTTGTACACTGTGCTGGAGAAGACGGTTGCCTTACTGTCTGCACCTGTTGGTAGCTGTTTAGGCTGTCTTGTTTTCCTGCAATAAATGTACTTATCGGATACACTGCTGTCTACCTCTTCAGTACATAAATTTGGCGACGAGTGAGAGAAGGTAAAAAGAAGGCAGCAGTCACCAATATTTCGAGCTTGCTTACGTTGTGCTGAAGACCCATTTTCTTCATGAAGCTGTTTCTACTCATCCCAGGGTCGTCGCCTCATTAAACTATGTCATCCGACCTCTGGTAGGATTTATATTTTTAGAGACATTTCGCAGCCTAGGGGATCACCACCTCTCCGTGTATTGTTTACGAATTGTTCGGGGGGCTTTGAGGCCAACTGAAGTGAGGAAAATGAAATTTTACATGGCTAATGTGTCCCCTGCGTGTACCCCACGTTTAGTGTACTTGCATGTCATCCATGCATTTTACCTCCCATGTCTGTAATAATGAGGCCTCTGCATTTACGTCCCACATTAGAATGTCAGTTACCAAGTCTTCCATGAAAGAAACGTTAATTCTGCACTGAGGCCCATGTTGTCCATGTTTTTGCACTGTGCACGTTTAAAGTCGAGATGAACCCATTTTGTGGCTCAGCCTGAGCCAGGACCCGAATTAAGGTTTTCATGCCTCCAGACACTCTGAGAGCTGCAGCTCAGCTACGTATCCCTGACCTCTCGCATACTTTTGGCTCAGCCGAGAGGGGCCCAGCCCGGGGTGCCAAGACAGTATTTTGCACACAGTTATCTGCTTGCTCTACAGAATCACAATCTTGCCTGGAGAAGAAGGTAAACAGAACCCGTTTGCAGAGATAGGGCCTAGCCTTTCTGTCTCCATTTAAGTGATTTGCAGTGCTCGCATCCATAGAAAGCCCAAAGCCCCCACGCAATGAACGAAGAAATATATGCCCATACTGGCTCTTGGTGATGAGCAACCTTTGCTTGAGCGACCTTTACTTCAGATAATACATCCCCGGACCTAAGATATCAGATAATACCAGACGTGCAGGTCGTCCTGACACTGAAGGCCTCTCTACTAGACCGAAAGTCAGCTCCCCCCAGCTTCCCCCAGTTGCACGTCAATTACACGTCATGACCAAGTTGCGCACACAAGTAGGGCAAAGGTTCCAGCTGGCCATGCAGACCCCCTCCATGTATCCACCCACCTATGACTCACCTATGACTCCTCAAGTGAACGCCCACATGTACGCCCTCATGCACGCCCACACCCTCTTATCTCTCTCTTTCTCTTGCCTGGAGCGCTCCTCCCTATGTACAAGATTGAATGTATAAATATTGGACTCTGTGAATAAAGTTCAGAAGACCCTTCCTGAACCTTAGTGGTGATGGAACCCGATTCTCCCTTAACTCGAGTTACTGAAATAAAGCCCTTTTTGAATCAGACACCACGGACTCTGCCTCTCATTATATGCATGACCCTTTGTTTAAGTATAGAAATTATGACAGGGTAATACTTTATTTACCACAGAAGTCCGGGGATTTCCACCCTCTGGGGCTTTACTTAAATATGCAGGGTGGGACTTGCCAGTTCCTGAAGCCTCGGTGGTCCTAGGCAGTGCCTTATTGGTTCTGTAATCACACGGGCAGTACTCATTGCGTTGTAAAGTAATACACACATAGAACCCTTGCAGTTGTAGAAGTCCGCAGGCTTCATTTATGAAATAGTCTGTTGGTTTATATTTGGTAGGTGCACGGCAAAATTACAAATGTTTTCCCGCATAACCTCCTATAAACAGACAATTTTCACAATAAACTACAGACAAGTGTTGTCAGAAAAAGAAGACGTGTACACTCACTTATTTATTGGTAAAAAAAATAACCTTTATTAAAGCAACACAAATAAATGGAAACGCAACTTTATTACAACAAACACTAGTATAACATGAAATAAGTGGGTGGGACTCCTCCGGGAACAGCGTACAAAACATGCAAGACAAAAAAGAAACATAAGTATGTGTGCCATGTCCAAGAGAAAAAGAAAGGTAGTCAGAATGAAAGGAAGATAGTGAGAATTGGACAGAGAGGAAGTGGGTGGAGAGGAGAAAGGGAAGGAGAGTCAAAAGAACAGAGGGAGGAGAAGACAGAGCGTCGGCCTACTGCACCCAGCCCTCACTGTTCACCTCCCGTCACCCGAGTGTCTAGGGCGCTGGGGTCCGTGAGAAAGAGTGCGGTCCAGCAAATCCTTAAAATGAAACAGATATGAATGAGGCCAGAGATTACATTATTATCTATGGCAACATCGCTTGCCTGCACCTGTGCACCCAGGCTGCTGCACCACAGCCCCTTCCACGCACTGTGCTGAATTACACCTCCTGCGCACCGAGGCTTCACTGCTCATCTGCCACCATCGGTGTGTCCAATGATGTGCTGGTACAAGCTCCAAATCCTGGGTGCCTCTGTAAGGTTGGTACAGCAGGTCTCACATCAGGGACGGTGTCTTGGTACCACAGTGGAAGGCATCAGCATGCCCAGGGCATCATCACGGGGTGAACACCCGCTCCGCCCATTTTGGTGGACAGTGTCTGAAAAGGGAGAAAAAAAAGAATGGTGGAAACGTCTGGAGGTAAATTAAGGTTTATTTGAAGCTTAATAGAGAACACCAGTTGAGTGCATCCTTCGTTCTTGAAGTACGATCTACCAACTGTTAGTGGTGATTGTGGTTCAAAGAGGTGTTGGAGTGCACAAGAATACACAAGGTTAAATAATAATATGGTATGCCAACGTTCACATACAAAGGAACAGAGCGCATTTTAGAAGTATAATGTGCGCGTGTAAAGCAGTTGCGCAAGCCTGTGTGCATGTACACTTAGTAATAAGCTCACTTCAGTGCCCTAAAAGCCTAAGCCACGTGTCTGTAGGACAGCGCTGCCCGCTGGCTCAGGCCTACAGTATGGTCAAGCAGGTCCTTAAAATGAGACCGAGATATGACTGAATGAGGTCAGATATCACATCATTAAGCAGGGCAGCATCGGTTGTTCGCACCTGCGCACACAGGCTTATGCACCCCACCCTTCCCGCAGCACTGCGCTCAATTGTATCCCCTGTGCACCTAGGTCCCACTGCTCACCTGCTGTCATTGTTGTGTGTCCAAACACAATGGGCAGCAGTGTTCACAATACAGAAGCATTGTTAATTGCAGAATGGTGTACACCTCATGGATCCTTTTCGAAACACGACGTCCAGTAGGGTTCACAATTCATGTCCAGTGTTGATTGCCAGGATGGTGTACGCCTTATGGATCCCTTTTTTTATTGTGCATTGTGATTTTCGAGGTGGATGTGGCCATATCACCTGAGGCAGTATGGAAGAACTGGAACAGGTGGCGTTGTCGTTATCCTATTTATTCGTATGCAAAGTGGGCTGGGATTGCGTACGCCAGGCCAGTGGAGGGGTGTGAATAATTGTTCCTGGGACCTGGGCATTGTTCAGTTCCTGCCTGGCCAGGAGGTGTACTTATGAGTGATTCTGTTGCAGTTTTGACATTGCAGAATGCGCAATTTACATTAATGTAGCATGTACCGAGAGGGCGTGAACTTTCGCTAATGAGATGCTGTACGAAAACATTGAATGGCCAGCATCACGTGTCGTTTTCAAGGTGGTGGATATGCGCAGACATGCATGTAAATGGTTTGCGGTATCATGGAAAGTAAAGCGCACACTTGTGAATTTGCTCGGATGGAAGGAGGATCAGCAGTCAGGCTACATCATACAGTACTGTTTACTGTTTGTCACATGTGATCTAGGATGTGCACTCTGCCCGTGGCTGATGATACTCCTTAGAGTCACCAATACCCAGGCCAAAAGGCAGTACAATAATGTTCACACACACACACACCAGTGGCATCGTGTAACACACATTTGTTTTTTGATGTAAGGTTTGAGATGCATGCCCATTACATATGGAAGGTCATGAATATTGATCAAGATGATTGTTGCATGTTGTGTGTAGTATAACATATGTGTACACAGCAAAAAAACTGTTCAAAAAGCTCTCTATGCAGAAGGGGTGTGTCTCATCAAGCACTGTACCCGTCGGATACGAAATGCGCATCATTTACGAGTTCAGCAATATGGCGGATAGGATTCGCGTGGTGATGGAGCTTGGTACACTTCCAGTACGCGAGTGCAGTTTTCTCAAAAAAATAAAAAAAGATATACATATTTTTGGGGGAAGATATAAAACATTACATAATTTTAAAAATAAACATAAGAAGTATAATAGAGTTCCATAATATTACAAAAAAATAGGAAAAATATAGGTTTTATAAACATTGAAACATGACAGTTACATTTAAAAAACGTTAAAAATTCACTGAAAAAAGCTTAGGTTTTACAGACGTTATAGTTAGGAATTAGCATTTAAAAAACCTTTGAATTTCTCTAAAAACCCCATAGGTTTTAGGGACGTTATAGTTAGTTGCACATTTGACTTATATAAAACCAGAGAAATCCGCCTGTTATAGTTAGTTGAGCTAACTATAACTCGTGCGCCCGCAATGCATTGGTGATGATTTTACATATTACATCACTCATGACATGGTCAGTGACCTCAGTGATGATATCACTCATGACATCTCAAATGACAGCACTTAACTTATTATGTCATTTTTTCTTCTGCGTGGCTGGCCTATCATTTGGTGCTGGGCCAAGTCTAGGACGTAATAGCAACCAGAAAACGTAAAAAAGGTAGCTGTGTGATGTGGTCAATTAATGCCTGCGAAATCCTTCCTCCCCCTCTTTCTACTAATTATGTATAGATGTATGAGTGCATATTATAGTCCTGTATTGATGAGTAACTACATGTATAAGTGACTGGATGAGTGTGTAGACCTAGGAAATAGTGAGTGGTCTGTAGTATATGGCATTCTTGTGTGTATGGTTTCAAAAATAGTAGTCTGCATTTTAGAATGGGTGTATCAAAGTTTATATGAGGGCATCAGTATGTGCATCAGATTTTCCCGTGGATGAAGTCATGAGTGATGTCATGAGTGATGTCATTTGAGATGTCATCAGTGATGCCACTGACCATGTCATGAGTGATGTAATATGTGACATCATCAGCAGTGCAATGCGGGTGCACAACTTAAAGTTAGCTCAACTAACTATAACAGGCAAATTTCTCTGGTTTTATATAAGTCAAAAGTCCAACTAACTATAACGTCCCTGAAACCTTTGTTGTTTTAGTAAATTTGAAAGGTTTTTTAGATGCTAATTCCTAACTATAACGTTTGTAAAACCTATGTTTTTTTCAATGAATATATATATTTATATTAGTTGAACGCTTGCCAAAAGCAGTTTTTTAGGTGACAAACGAAGCCAACATCAATTGCGATCTTTTTCTTCTTTTATTTTCAATGCACGTCAGCCATGACTCGTTTCAGCTGGCACAGCGGCCTTGTTCACACAGTTTTACAGCGTCAGTGTCAATGGCCCTTACATACCATGTGCTTGACTGGTAAGGAGAACAGACGTACATTTCTTTAACGCTGCTCCACACCTCAAATACTTTAACAGTTTATTCTAGCGAGTTACAATTCACTTGTAAGTGTTTTAGGCGAAGATTTGACTGTAAAGATGTTATGCTGAAAAACAATCCGTCAAGCATTTTAGACTATGCTGAGTTGCCGCGCTGGTGTTAATACTGATACGCCACCCCTCATCAGCCAGGCTAGCTTGAATCCAGTGGCAAAGTGAGCAAGGGACCCACGTCTGGGAGTACAGTACCAACTAAGGGTATTTTTCGCCCTAAGTCGCAAGGGTGTGCCCAGATGTTCCCATGAGGCACAGGGTAAAGACTAATTTGCATATAGTTGTGATGATGGATTCAACCTAGATCTGTGATTCCTTTCATTGTCTACATGTGTTTGCTTTGTTTGCCTCAAGTTGGCAGGGTATGCCCAGACGTGGGTCCCTTGCTCACTTTGCCACTAGATTCAAGCTAGCCTGGCTGATGAGGGCTGTTAGTCTGAAACCGGTCCCAGGATTCTTGTTTCCGGGCCCGGGAAGACATGGCTTGGCAGTTCGGGCTGGACTGTTCCCACGAGGCACAGGGTCAACACTGATTTACATATAGCTGTGTCTGAACTGGGGTGGTGAAGTGAGCTAAAGAACGATGATGGATTCGTCCTAGATCTGTGACTGGTGGTGAGTGTCTGAAAAGTTTCAGCGTCATCCATCATCTCTTTGTGTTTGCTAAGTAAACAAGCATGGCAGCAGGTAAAGTCTGTGGCACTGAAAAAGGGCTGCCCTACTTTCAAAATGGACACATGGATAAATAGACAAACAGGTGCAAATATGTTGATACGATTGACAGCACTGTGTGCACAGGACCCTGGGGCAGTGTTCTGGTATGATGGTGACCACCAGTCTTTCTGTACAGGGAATGGAAAGACCAAGGCATGCCCTGGATGGCTCTATTCATTTTCCTGTGCACTTTTCTAGAGAATCTCACTTTTTCAACATCTGTGATTTCTTGCATCACAACCACACTGATTCAATGAACCACCAAGCAAACATGACTCTCCTGCAAAACATGTGTGCTTTAGCTTGGCTGTTGAGTCTGCAAGTTTAACAGAACCATTAAGAGAAGCACAAGCTTCATGGCATACCCAGCCCAAGCTAAACCAGTTAACCCTCTGACCCTTTCACAGTGTGACACTTGGGAGACTCTACTACAGCCTGAAGTCACATAGATTAAACAAACTATCAAGTGAAAAAAAACTAAATTTGTTTTTAATTAAATTGTTATTGAGGCCTATCAGGATTGTCCCAAAAAGTTTACCAGCCCCCCTGTAAAGGTGGGGCCCTGGGCAACTGCATGTGTACACAGGAAACGGACTCTTACGCACTTGCCCACAGTCAATTGAGATGAAAGCTTCTGTCATCCCAGTGCTCCAGCAAAAGGGGTGCACATTCAGAAGAATATAGCATGTTACAACGCATGCTATAACATTGCATACTATTACAACACGGTCGTTACAACCACCGTGTTGTTAGTACGCATTTCATTTACTTCGCAAGTCATCACAACGACTTGCTCTAGGGGCCGCGCTGGACTTAGGAATAGTATTAATTACTATTCCTACTCCAGTTTGTGCAACAGTAGGGAGGGTGTTGGAATTTTATTTTCAATACCTGAGCACCCCCTAGTGCAAGTCATTGCAATGACTTGAGATGTATTTGCATTGTGTACGAACAATGAGGTTGTTGTAACAACTGCATTGTAATGGTAGCGCAATGCAATGACAGTGTTGTAAGCGCTATTAGTATATATAGCTTAAATGTCAGATCTTTGGTCAAACATCATGCGGAGATCTTTGACATTCTTACTAATGATTCCCCAGATGTGTTTTTTATGACCGAGACCTGGCTACAGGATGCAGATACCTCGATACTAAACCTAGCTTTCCCCCCTGACTATGCCGTGGCTACCCTTAATCGCGGCTCGAGAGGGGGTGGAATTGCCATGGCAGTGAAGCGCCGCTTCCCCTGCGAATGGAAAGAACTAAAACTTCCGGGATGTGAATGTGCCCGGTTCAGAATTTCCTTCACTCACTGCTATAGCCTTACTGGTCCCTTAATATATCGGCCTCCGGGTTGCGATGCCGCCTTTAGGGCCGCTCTCCCGGACGTTATCAGCTCAGAGGCTCTTGGCTGTGCTAATTTTAATGTGCTAGGCGACCTTAACCTGCACTTCTCAACCCTCCATTCGGAGCTGTCTAGCCGACTTAGTAGCCTTGCAGCTTTCACAGAGAGTGTCTTCCCCCACCCATCAGGGCGGGCATATACTGGATCCGTTTTTCACTAATTTTGAGGACATAATTATATGTCCACCTATCCAGCTGACATGGACGGACCATATGCTGGTGAAGGCATCCATTCCTATGTCGGAACCTCTCTTTTTGATGCAGAACAAAATCACTCTCATACGACAGTGGAATAAATTAAAGTTAGAAGACTTCTATCTTCTACTAGAGAAGACACCCTTGCCTCCCTTCTCGGATGCCAATTGTGGCTACGAATCATTCTGCAACTGGATTGATACGGCCTTGGACTCTTTAATTCCTCTGGTCCGATCCAACTGCCGGACTAAAGTTCACAGTCCTTGGTATGATGAGACCTTAGCGTCTCTTAAGAGAGACTGTAGGCAAGCAGAAAGGCGGTGGAGAAAATCTTTTGACCCTGCGCTTAAAACCTGCTATCTAACTCAAACTAAGGCATACCATAGAGCGATCTGTAGAGCCCGTGCCGCCTATTATGTGCAGGAGTTTCGGAATAGCCCTAACCCCTCTAAATTTATTTTTAAGGTCCTAAAGGACCTCATGACTAAGAGGGCCACCGCAGCGGAAATATGCACAGACTCCCACTGTGAAAGTCTGGCTTCTTTCTTTATCCAGAAGGTGCAAGCAATTTACCGCACCTTTCCAACTAATCTGCAATATTCGGACTCAGCTGGTTGCCCTATGGGCGATGACGTGATTCTTGACCTGCTGGCCCCCCTCTCTGAGGAGGGGTTTGATTTATTGAGCCAAAAAATTAAATCTGGCTCCCATGTGGACCCACTTAAACTGGCCCAGTTTAAGAACATGCAGGCGACATGTCGCACACCCATGCTAGCTCTCATCAACCTGTCGCTGGCCTCAGGGATCGTGCCCATCAGGTGGAAGCAAGCAGAAGTGACACCTATTTTAAAAAAGCCTACCCTAGATCCGGTAAAACCTGAGAACTATCGCCCCATCTCACTGCTGCCGTGGGCTGCCAAAGTCACCGAGGCCCACGTGAATGGGATCCTGGCTGATCATCTCGCCAAAGCTAACATCTTGGATCCCACTCAAAATGGATTTCGTGCAGGCCACAGCACGGAGACTGCTCTGTTGTTTATGGTTGAACATCTGCGCTCCGTGCTGGATACCGGACGAACAGCGGCACTCCTGTTATTAGATCTGAGTGCCGCGTTCGACACGGTGTCTCACGAGATCCTGTTGTGGCGGCTAGAGGAAGCAGGCGTTAGGGGGTCTGCTTTGTGTTGGTTCCGGTCCTTCCTCTCTGACAGATCCTTCCAGGTCGCGATCCCACCCGGTAAATCTACCTCTTACCCGCTGACACTGGGGGTCCCACAGGGATCATCTTTGAGCCCCACTTTATTTAACCTATACGTCAGACCGCTGGCTGTGGTAGTCAAACGCTGGGGCCTGACAATGGTATCCTATGCGGATGACACGCAGCTGGCGGTCACGTTGAGTGGGGACTCAGCTGTGGAGGCCCTCAAGTTTTGCGAGGGGCTACGTGCGGTGGCCAATTGGATGAATCAGAACTGTCTCGAATTGAACACTAAGAAGACAGAGGTCATGGTGGTCGGAAAGCAGGCAGGATGGTGGAATGATAACTGGTGGCCTCCCGAATTAGGAATGACCCCTTCTCCTGTAATGGAGATAAAAAATCTTGGGGTCTGGCTGGATCCTACCCTTAGTTTCACCTGCCATACTAAGAGGGTGGCAGCCTCTTGTTTTGGCTAGGGGTGGGCGGCCAGCTACGCTCCGTCTGCGGAGTATGCGTAGTGCCGCCTACTCCGCATTTTGCGGAGTTGGCGGAGCCAGGCGGCACTCCGCAGACGGAGCGTAGCTGGCCGCCACCCGCCTCCCTCCCGCCCTCCCTAAATACTTTGAAATAAAGAAATGAAATAATTTAAAAGCACTTACCTTGCCGCCGCTGCCCGCCGCGTCCCCGGGGCTCACTTACTTCCGTCTTCCGTCTTCCGTACTAATGCGCATGCGCGGGCGGCCGCGCATGCGCATTTTCACGAGAAAATGCGCATGCGCGGCCGCCCGCGCATGCGCATTAGTACGGAAGACGGAAGATCGCGAGCCCCGGGGACGCGGCGGGCAGCGGCGGCAAGGTAAGTGCTTTTAAATTATGTGATTCTTTTATTTCAAAGTATTTAGGGAGGGCGGGAGGGAGGCGGGTGGCGGGGCTGGCGGCCAGTGGTGTTTGCGGAGTGGGGCTACGCGGAGTGCGGAGGTGGGCGTAGTTTCTCGCCCACTTCGCGTAGCTCCGCGAAGCCCCACTCCGCGAACTCCGCCCAGGCCTAGTTTTGGCATCATCAGGGGCATCAGACCGGTACTTAAATTCTTCGATGCCCCCACCAGACAGCTTGTGGTCCAAGCCTCAGTACTATCTAGGATAGTGCGCTGCTAGCAGGAACAAACCACGCTGAACTCGTGCGGCTGCAGCGAGTGCAGAACGCCGCAGCCAGAGCGGTTGGTAGGACTGCCTAGGCGTTGCTCGGTGTCAAGAACACTGCAAGCTCTCCACTGGCTGCCTGTTGGTCGGAGGATTGAGTTTAAGGTGCTTTGCTTGGCTTTTAAAATTTTAAAAGGCACAGCCCCCCCTATACTGATGAACTTACTAACCCCTTATGTCCCCTCTCGACCCCTGAGATCGATGGGTCAGAACCTGTCTGTTGTCCCACGTTTCTTGTTGAGTAGGACTGGCGGCCGCTCCTTTCGAGTAGTGCCTGCTAAACTGTGGAACTCTCTTCCTGCTGAAATTCGGGCATTGGACGACTTACTCCAGTTCAGACGTGCCATTAAAACCTTTCTTTTTAATAAAAATCTCTGATTCAGCTTCTTTATTGCGGTGTTGTGTATACCTTCTTTTGGCGCCAGGACGCCCCTTTGCTGGGGCAGCTGTGCGCGGTACAAAAACAGTTAACATAACATAACATAACAAATGCTGTTTCCCGTTCAGAATAGTCTTAGGTGCAATTCAAGCCTTCACCGCAAACACAGAGGGACCTTTCTGAAGTGGGCAGAATTGTAGTAATGTGGCCCCTTGACTTCAGCCCACACTAGAAGCATGACTTACAATTAGAGAAAGCACAAAGCAAAGGTGCAACAAAACAATGCAGATACCCAATAAGACATGTAAACTTCCAAAAAGGAGACAAAATTAAGCACATGGCAACACCAGCATAACCTAAAAATCAAATTAATAATGGAAGCCAGGCATTGACTATGAATTCAGTCAGTCAGTCAAAGCACGCTTTATTCGATTTACAAAGAAACCATAAAAAGCACATACAATACATATACATTAAAATCACATTTCATAATTAAATAATACAACGAGATGACCTAAAATTTTACTAAACTACATCATGCGTAATACTAATAAAAGATACCTTATTTACAATAAAATGTTCAGTGGAGCTCGTTTTTTTCTAAAATAGAAGGCTTCTGCCAGAAAACTGGCCACACTAAAAGTAATGTAAATATTGCCCAACATCTGGAGGTAAATTAAGGCAGGTCTAACTTGAGTAAAACCAGCCTCCCTCAGCACAGGTAATAGATGTTTTTTCCTGGCAGCAGTATAATACTCACAAAACATCGTAAAATGCATGGTATCCTGCTCCGAAAATTTATCACAGTGACAAGGGGGTGTATCTTTCGGGTGATTCCATGAAGGGTAGTAACCAAGAGAGAAGTGGATTAAATTAAACCTAAATCTTGTTAATAGAAATCTGTGAAGGGGTTTTGTAACAAAATTCAAATATGGTTCCAGGGTTGGGGTAGTAATTAACATGGCATGGGCTCTTATGGATGGTTTCATCATTTCCCTCCCCTCTCTACTAAGGCGGGCCCTATCTGAAAAATGGACTTTTATCCACCTTACGTCCTCTCTCTTGATGTTACGAGGCAGTAAGAAAAGTTCCTCTCTACCCAAAGCTGAAAAAGTGTTTTTTAAATACTTCAACCAGGGTATTTTTATGGCATGGTCCAAGGACATGACGTCCTCCAGAATAAGATGGTTTAAAGTTAATTCTGGGTTCAGCCATGTCCTTACCCATAATAAAAGAGGGGCCAAGTTCAATTTGTCTGTGATGTAACTCAACCCTACTTCCTCATGGATAGAAAATGTGGGGGACGATTTTGGCACTGAAAGCAATGTTCTAATTAGCCTGTTTTCTACCCTTTGGATTTTTTCTTGATTAACATAACCCCACAGAGCGGCTCCATAGGAGGCAATAGGGATGCACTTAGTGTTATAAACCTTCAAAAGTGCTTCCATCGGCCTGGCCCCCAGCCTTTTGGCAAAACCCAACAAAGCAGATGTTGAACGGGCTAGGGTTAAACTCTTTGCCTTTAGCTGTGGGGCCCACGACCCCCTTTCATCAAAAAGGACCCCCAAATATGGAAAAACCGGAACCCTGGAATTCAAAGTACTAAGTAAGTGCTTTCTTGGAAGGGCCATTTGAAGATGAAGATAGCTCTGACTGCTTGAGGATCAAAGCCCACCAGAGATTAGGAGTGTGGTGGCTACATAAGCCTGTTTATAGAGGTGAAGCAGTAATAGAGTTGTTATGTGATCTGAGCATCTAGCGCCAGAAATATAATGGATAGCCAAGTGGAACAGTCCCTTAAGATCATGTAAAGATGTTTGCAAGAAGCCTGCAAAAGGTAAGCCTTCTCCACTAACAAAGGAATTACCAAATGACCCACTGGCCTGTAATACATTTTGAGGTATGTTGTATTCTAGGTGGTTGTAAGGTGCTCTAATAGCCTCAAAAGTGATACTTGGCCCTAGAAAGTAGATTCTTTTATTTCACGCAATGCCATGCAGCAACCAAGGTTGCTGTGCTGAGTTGTATGAGAGAAAGAGAGCAGAACAGCACCATATCTACTAAGATATGACACTGCCGCCAGTTGCGGCTGCTACCTCCCACCTGCAGTGGGACAGGTGGGGTGAAAGTGGTGGGCGGGGGGATAGAGTAACAAAAAAAAACCACTTCCCTGCCGGATGGCCGGATGGCCAGCTGGCCGACTGCCGCTGTCTTTCCTGCGTCCCCTTTCTTCTTTGGGGGAACAGGAAGCTGAAAGTGCCACGGCTCCTATGCTTTCAGCAGCCAATCACAACTCTTCAATGTAGCATTGGGATTGGCCTGAGTGCCGTGTCACCGCACTCAGCCAAGGGCTGGCGGGGTGGGCATGTTCTGTTATGCAGCCTCCATGGAGGAAGGGGAAGTGCGAATGACTGTTATGGGCAGCCAGAACGGGCCAATCGAACAGTCATTACGCACTTGAGAGGGTTGAACCCTCCTCCCCTGCGCTTCAGCCCTGCCCTGCCCCCTCATGCCAGCTGCCACAGAAGGAGGTCAAAATAAAAAGATAATAACATTACGTTATTATCATTTTATTTTTTCCTTTCTTTTGCTGCATAAAGGCAGTGGGGCAACGCTCCGCTGCCTTAGTGGGGGAGCCGCCACTGACTGACACTCCCTCTTCATGCACTGGCAACTATTAGGCTCCCTAACATCAAGCACATACATTTGCACCATTGCGCAAAGTGCAAAGGTGTGAGCCCGCTCTCTAGCACAGGATTTTTATTGAAAGGGTGTCCTTCCAGAACAAACCACTGTGCTTAGACACCTTTAAAATGTTGCCACTTTGTATGTGTGCTGTACAGTTCAGCACGGATGCAAAGTCTGAAAACATTGGAGAAAGTAAATATTTCTGTTCATTTGTAACTACTTTGAGGAGGCGTAATGTTTGGGTGGAAAGCTCTGTCTCCCATTGTTAGTACTTAGGGCTTTGAGTCAAAAACAATGGGTGCCATGCCATCCTGGGTATTGGGATGTTTCCAGACATGGAACTTCCCCATGGGTCAAAGTAACACAAAGTAGTGCTTTGCATTACCTAAAGGTTACGTACAAATAACACAAAGCAGCACTTTGAGCTGCTTTGCATTACTGTTGGGCAACTTTCCAGTGCAAAATAAACTTTGCCCTGGTAAGCAAATAGCAAATGAATACTGTGAGACAGTTTGCATACATTTTGGTGACTTTGCACGGACAAAAGGTGCTGATAATTCTGGCCCGCTTATTTAGGGAGTTTGGAAGCTTCAGAAAATCAGTTTGTGTTCAGAGAAACCCAAAAAGGACACTGATAACCTGCATGCAAGATTCACCAGCCAGTCCAGAGTTGACAAATGGAAGGATTGCTACCAGTCCACTTGATGAAGATCAGATGAGGTGCCCTAAATGTAACTTGACTATCAGTGTAGATTGTAACAGTCAATGTACTGGCCATGCAGCAAACTCAAGTAATAATGGCAACACATTTAGGCACTTGTGCAGAAGTTACATCACACAAGTACGATGCATTCTAATGCATATTAATGTGCAGACCCCCCCCCCTCTGCTGCTCGTAAATTTCCATAGACATCACTCAAACATGAGCCATACACAAATAAAACCAAATTAGACAAATTGAGTGTCACCTCCTGAATATCTGCTCTTGGTTTAGTGCACAATTCTGTTGCATCAAGGCAATCATGATCAATTTCACACACAACCTCATCTCTGTCATCTTTTGGAGGTGGCAAAAGAGTAGCGGGGTTAAAAATTTCATATCTTTTTATGGAACCATTTTGTGCTTCTAGAACAATTAATTTATATTTAGATCTAGCATTTGTTATGTATTGGGTTTTCTTTTGGGTCAGAAGTATCACCAGTGAATGAGGCACTAACACATTAATGCCTGATGCATAACAAATGCTTTACTCTGAATAACAGCAGGAAAACCAGCTGCCACTGATCTCAACCAGTCAGGCAAAGCTATGAGAAATGGTTCTAGAGTGCCAGAAAAATAAAATTTACAACAGGTCTTTCTTAATTGCCATGTTGATGTGCAAGAAGTGAAAGCGAGCACCCTTCTTTTTCATGGCAAAATAAATAAAGCTCTTACTCAGTCCAGCATTCCTAGTGTGGTTGCCATACAAAAAGTGTTTTCCAGCTCCAGCAAGGCTTGCATACATACTTCCTGCCAGGGTACCGGATCAACGACATCACTATGGGTGTGATTATCAAATGGCACTTTGTAGTATGTTTTGTAGAACTAAAAAATGGACTACAAACATTACTACAAAGTATAAGTTTGGCCTGAACTCATATGTGCAGAGTTCTCCTCCCCGATTGCACCATCTCTGCACATGTAAGTACAATTTGAGTAGTAAATTTTGGAAGGGACACAGGGGAATGGGTGGGAAAAGGGGCAGACATAATATAAAAGAAAATGTAATTAGGGAGGAGTAAGGGGGTTTAGAGTTGTATAGGGAGAGGTGGAGGGAAAGATTTCACCCACTCACACAAGGTTACACCAATTTAATTACTCTAAATGTAGAGATGTGAGACTTTTGTAGTGAGTATATGAAAACCAAACACAACAAATTTACTACACAGTGTAAACTTATTCAAACGTGTAACTTACCTTTGTGACTCAGGCCCAATGAGCCAATCTCTGTAATGGGTTTTCAGGAAACATTGGAAATCTACTGACAAAAGTAGCCAACCATTTCTAGAAACACTGTCATTTCTCTCTGCGTAGTTGCTAGAATCTTTCTCGGAGTTGTAGAAATGCAACCTTTGGACACCCTTCTACCTTCTAGAGTCTTTTTAAATATGAGATCGCAGATAAGTAAATTCTGTATGACAATACTATACCATTTTAGGTGAAAATGTATGCACACTATCAGCTAAATGATTCAACAATGCAATAGTGCCCACGCTACATGCCTCTTTTGTTTTTGCTGAAATTATAAAATCATCAATGGATTGTAAGAAGTGAACACTAACACTGACTGACTCGCAGGGCAACTCCAAAGCTCCCAGATCATTAATAAGCACTTGGGAGAAGACAAAGGGTGACTCTGTATAACCTTGTGGGATGCTTCCCCAAACAAATATCTTTAAATCTGAATGTAGAAAGATACTGACTATTCTGTAGAGGAACGGAAAAGAATGCAGAACACAAATCAATCACTGTGAACCACTCTGCGTCTGCTGGAATCTGAAACAAAATCACTGCTGGATTCAGTACCATGGGTCCACATGGACCTACTGTCTCATTAATCTTTCTGAAATCTTGAAATATTCTCTATTTACCATTTGGTGTTTTGCAAACCCATTACAGGGGAATTATATGGAATTCCCAAAACGTCCCTCAAGATGCATTGCTGCTTTTCAATTACAAGTGTAATCTCTTCCTTAGCTTCACAAGAAAGTCTATACTGGGGAATGTGTATATACACTGCCTCTGGCTTCTCAATAACATCTTTCCCAGTAAAATCCCAAACCTCTCTTTTCACTGTCTGTCTTAAATTTAGAGGTATGTTCTCTTCTGTGAAGTCCAGAAATATAAAATGTTTATCTGCCCAAGATTTCAGTTTCAACCCTACATCTGGGTCTTTCATTTGAATGTAGACCCCATTTGGTGTACAATAAGTTATGCAATTTAACTTGCATAACACATTTCGACCCAACAGATTTACTGGACTAGTTTCACTAATCATGAATTCATGTTTTTTTCCAGTGGAACTTATCTTTACTGGAACATGTGCTGACAACTTATTAATCGTTTGTTTATTGAAATGCCTACTACTTGGACTACTTGGTCAGGAACTTCCAACGGTCTAACTGTGAAATGGATAGCACCAGTATCAACCAAAAAATGATGCAGGATTGCCATTAACTACTCCTTCCTCAAATGAGCCATTCTGGTCTACTGCTAGGACTACACCAAGGGCCAGATGTATGACCATTCCATTTTGCGGGTCACAAATTGCGACGTTATGCAACTCTGAATTTAGAATGTACAACAGTGTCTCCGACACTATTTGTGATTCTCAATTTTGTTGCAAACAACCTGCCTAATTAATATTTATAAGGCAGGTTGCAATCTGCGACCCCATTGGTAACGGCCAGCACTCACAGGAATGGTGGTCTGCTGGGGTCAGAAGACCACCATGTCTGTGACTGCTTTTTAAATAAAGCAGTTTTTTTTAAATCCAGGCTGTTTTTCTTAAAGGAAAATGGGATGCATTTAAAAAAGAAAAATGAAACGTTTCTTATCATTTTGTAAGAGAAAGCAGGGGCAGTTGTCCGAGGGACCACTGCCTGCTCTTAAAAAAAAAGAATTTGCTGCCAGTCCCGTTTGCGAGTGGCTTACCATCTACTTGAAGTAGGTAGTACTGTGTCTGTTGCATAGGGTACATTTGTAGTACCATATGAGTCCTATTAGCATATGGCTGTACATTACATCTATAACATTCCTTCTAATGTCCCTCTTTACCACATCTGTAACAAGCTCCAGAACGCATTATACTATTGTTAGCATTCTTATTAAAACCTCTACATCTACTTCGAAAACTTCCTCCCTATTTTAGAGGACCCTGAAAATGCACACCCTATCCCGAGGCGCTAATACTTTTTTCGTCCTTGCTGAAAGACTTCAGTCTGTACCACCTAAATGTCTTCTTTGTCAATTTCCTTTTAGACTGGCAATAATCAGTATGCAAATACCAACATTTCATTGAGTGACTTTTCGTGCCAGTACATCACACACTCTACTGACTCTGAGTACTCAAATCCAGATGCAAATCAAACACAAAACCTGTCACAAAAACAGGCACAACCTCTTTAGCTGGGTCTTCAATTTCATTATATTGTCTGTAAATCTGCACCAATCTCTCATAACATGAACTGCACTTACTCCTCTGCGTTTTGCATCCTCCTCATAATTTCTGATAACTTAAAGTGTTTTGCTGGAACCTTTTCTTAAAATGTTCAATAACCTCAGCATACCCCTAACCACTGAAGAAGCTTATAACTCGTCGGACTCCTAAACAGTTCTTCATTTGGCCACTTCACCATCATCTTGCATTCAATCCACAAATCCTTTGGCACCATGATCAAAAACAGTGTGTCAAATCTTCTCATAATAACTTTGACATATTAACAAACCTGTCCACCTCTGCGTACCATTTCTCATGCTCCCCTCTAAACTTTTGATTTTTTTTTAGTAAAAGCCCATGAATTATGTCTGTTCCATGGTAGTCAACATGAGCCAGGCCATTGCTCCTGGCTCTTCACTCCAATGGGAATTCTCCTTCAATAACATCTTATTCAGAATCGGTCACACCTCTCATTATGTCTTCTTTCAGCTGCTTTGAAATCCATTCTATCTTGTATACTTCCATATTCTCCAGATCTCTGATTAACTCCATTATCATTCTCAAATTTGCAATGAATTGTCTAATTGTCTTTTTATGCATTTTATCTTCTGTCATAACCTTTATATAAGACGTACAAATCTTCCTTTGTGCTAATTCACAACCAGTTCACTAGCCCCACTCTTGACCTTCTCATATGCATGACAAGCTTGCTGCCCTGCTTTCAATTTATTACAATTAATTATCAAATCACTAAGTTGGTGCAAGTTCACTTTATTCACTGAAACACCATCCTGAGCACCTTTTGTCACTGTTATGTGTGGCTCTTCAGGTTCTGAGTATCCCCATCTTTATAAGTAGGTGGTCTCCCTGACATACCTTTCTCTAACACGTCATACTCTTCATCAGAGTCACTCCTTTTCTCCTTTTTAGATTTCGCCTGAGGAAGCTTATGCACTGCCAGCAAAAGCTTTTACAAACAACAAAAAAGCTTAAAATGGGCTTAGAGCACATCTCTTTACTTACCAGTACTTAACATTGGCTGGCTTCGACCTCACTCTCATTTTCTTGCTTCTTATTGGTCAGTGCCTTCTACTGCATCCTGCTGCCCCCTGGGGTTGCGAGTTTGTTGGGATGGTGTACTCAGAAGCATGTCCTCATTCATGCAGTACAAAATGTGCTAGTTAACCTCAGTAGCCTTCTTGAATTTTGGATAGCATAATATCACTTTACTTTACGGGTGATTACATATAGAAGGTGGAACAGGATTCTTTGTTTCCTATATAAGTGGAGAAGGAGTGAATCGGAACTATCAACAGACAAGTCAATCACTTATAACGAAGCTACAAAGTGAAATGGAATTAGAGACAGCCATAAACCAGCGTTGGTTCTGAGGTGCCTAATCTCGCCAACCTCAGACTCAAACAACTCGTCAATACCCCCACTCACTACGCAGGTCACACATTCGACCCTATCTTCACCTCCAGCAAACATATCTCCTTCAGTCACACCACAGCTCTCCATTGGACGGACCACAGCTGCGTTCACTTTATCTACAAAAAGACCACAACCCACAACCATCCTCAACCTACTCTACGAAGAAACTGGAACAAAATCACCATCGACCAGATCTCCTCATCGCTTCTTCAAAACCCCCCTGCCCACTCTTCAAACCCCAACCAAGCAGCCATTAACCTCACTCAATGGCTAACCAACAGCGCCGACAACCTAGCACCTTTGAAAAAAAGTCAAATCAAACTAGGCAGCAAAAACGCCCCCTGGTTCAACGATGATCTTAAGAAATCCAAGAAACTCTGTCGCTCCCTTGAGAAGGCCGGGAAAAAAGACCCAAACACCAGCACCAGGGACGCCTTCAAAAACGCCACCCGCATATACCACCAACTGATCCGGACTGCCAAGAAAGCCGCATTCAAAGACCGACTAGACAACAACGCCCACAACAGCAAGGAATTATTCAACATTGTTAAAGAATTTACCAACCCCACTGCCAACTCCAACGACATCACTCCCTCTCAAACCCTTTGCGACTCCCTAGCTTTGTTCTTCCACGACAAAATCGCAGACATTCACAACAGCTTCGACAACCAACCCGGAGTCCAACCCACCCAACCTTCTGACGTACCTTCACCCCCCTTTGAACATCCTTAACGACTGGAACCCAATCTCCACTGAGGACACCATCCGCCTGATGAACCCCATCCACTCAGGATCCCCCACAGACCCATGCCCTCACCACATCTTCAACAAAGCAGATTCCATCATAGCACCACACCTCCGAGACGTCATCAACTGCTCCCTCAACTCCGCCACCTTCCCGGAAAGCTGGAAACACGCCGAACTCAGCGCCCTTCTGAAAAAACCCACAGCTGACCCCACCGAACTCAAAAACTACCGCCCAATCTCGCTCCTTCCATTCCCGGCCAAAGTCATTGAGAAAGCCGTCAACAGCCAGCTCGCCACCTTCCTCGAAACAAACAAATCCCTTGACTCCTCACAGTCCAGCTTCCGAGCCAAACACAGCACCGAGACCGCCCTCATCGCAGCAACAGACGACATTCGAACTCTACTGGACAATGGAGACACAGTCGCCCTCATCCTCCTCGACCTCTCCGCAGCCTTTGACACAGTATGTCATAGCACCCTGTTACAGCGCCTCAGAAACATCGGAATCCAAGGAAAAGCACTGGAATGGATCACCTCGTTCCTTGCCGGAAGAACTCAGAGAGTTCGCCTCCCACCATTCAAGTCAGAGGCCACTGAAGTAATTTGCGGCGTGCCACAAGGATCTTCACTCAGCCCCACCCTCTTCAACGTATACATGAGCCCCCTCGCGGCCATCGCACGCCAACACAACCTCAACATCATCTCCTACGCTGATGGCACCCAACTGATCCTCTCACTCACCAAAGACCCTAACACCGCCAAAACCAACCTACATGAAGGAATGAAAGAAGTTGCCGAGTGGATGAAACACAGCCGGCTGAAACTGAATTCAGACAAAACAGAAGTCCTTATCTTAGGTACCTCCCCCTCCGCCTGGGACGACTCTTGGTGGCCACAGGCCCTTGGAAAAGCACCTATCCCGACGGACCACACCCGGAACCTGGGCGTCATCCTGGACTCCTCACTCTTGATGACCAGACAAGTCAACGCCGTTTCATCATCTTGCTTCAACATTCTTCGCATGCTCAAAAAAAATTTCGCTGGATCCCCACCGAAACTAGAAAAACGGTCACCCACGCACTAGTTACAAGCCCCCTGGACTACGGAAACACCCTATACGCCGGTACCACCGCAAAACTTCAGAAAAAACTCCAACGCATCCAGAACGCATCAGCCAGACTCATACTAGACATCCCGCGTAAAGACCACATTTCTGATCACCTGAAAAACCTCCACTGGCTCCCCATCAATAAGAGGATAACATTCCGCCTCCTAACCCACCCACACAAAGCACTTTACGAACTTGGACCCGAATGCCTCAACACACGACTTTCCTTCTACACCCCCTCCCGCCAGCTACGCTCTTCCAACCAAGCCCATGCCGCTGTACCTCGCATCAACAAAACCACCATGGGAGGAAGATCCTTCTCCTACCTGTCGGCTAAAACCTGGAACTCACTTCCCATTCACCTTCGCCTCACTCAGAACCACCTAGCATTCAGAAAGCAACTTAAAACCTGGATATTTGACAAGTAACTCCCCACCCTTCTTCAAGCGCCTTGAGACCCTCTCGGTATGTAGCACGCTATATAAATTATTTGACTTGACTTGACTATCAGAGCACTGTATTAAAAAGAGTGGGTATAAAATGAGAAGGCCAGTGGGCAGTTTTGGTTGATTGGGGTCACATTGCTCCATATACGGGGGGCTAAAATTGTTTATCCATATAACTTTGTAAATGATGTACGAAAAACTGGTTGCAAAATACTTGTTGCAAATTGCAACCAGTATTTTGGTGACTAGAGTGGAATTTTGACACACTGGCCTTACACACTGACTTAATATTAAATCCAACCAATGTAATAATAGTCAGTTCACATGATTCTGAATTGTAAGGGTACCACTCTGACCTTGCTCATCAATATTAGTGAGGTAAGCCACCTTTTTTCTTATTATAACAATTTTTTTTAATTGAAATATGTACAGTACAACTAGCCAACCATGACAAACGGTCAGTACAGCTAATGTTAATGTTAATGTTAATACAGCTCTTCTACAGCGCCCGGCTACTCCTAGGAGTGTCCCGGCGCTTTGACAAAGACCCAAGAGAAAAAGATCAGGGGGAAAATGCAGGGCAAAATAAAATTACTGCGAAAAAAGCCATGTCTTCAGCTCCTTCCTGAAAACCAGTAAATTGCTGATTTTCCTAAGAGAGACGGGCAAAGAGTTCCAGCAACGAGGTGCCAAGTATCGAAAAGAGCGGCCTCCGATTCTTGCCCGTCTGATGGAAGGAACAGATGCCATAGCCAAAGACGCCGATCTCAAAGTTCTGGAAGGCAAATAGAAAGCTAAGCGCCTCCTGATATATCTGGCCCCTACAAGGTGGAGCGCCTTAAAGGCAAGAGTCAGTGCCTTAAAGGTAATCCGTTTTGAAACCGGAAGCCAGTGAAGCTTTTTAAGCAATTCTGATGCATTCACTCTACGCTGAAGGCCATAAATGGGCCTTGCGGCAGAGTTCTGCACCAGCTGAAGGCGCACAAGAAATTTTTTTGACAATCCTAGGTAGAGCACATTCGCGTAATCTAGGCGTGAGCCTATCAAGGCCTGTACAGTAGTCTTTCTATGCTCCAAGGACAAGATCGTAAGGAATTTTCTTAGCATTTTCAAAATGCCGAAACATTTCCCTGAGAGCTTGCGAATCTGAGGCCCAAAAGAAAGGCCATCATCAATCTGGAAACCAAGGTTCTTCGCCTTAGATGAAACATCTGCCGGAGGATACATGTCAGGAGGCCACCAGGCCTTCCATCTCGGATCAGGACAGCAGCCAAAGAAAAGCAATTCCGATTTATCGGAATTGCATATCAGACTGTGCTGTTTAAACCAGTCAAAAACCGCCCCCAGGCAGTCTCTAATCCGAATACCGTCAAAGTCAGAGCCCTTAGTGCAGGTAAAAAGGAGCTGGGTGTCATCAGCATAGGATACGATCTGGGCACCAAACGACTCCGCCACTGCCGCCAGAGGGGCCATATAGATATTAAAAAGGGTGGGACTCAGGATGGAACCCTGAGGTACCCCCACCTCCAATGGCGGCATGTCGGCGGAGAAAGGTGGCGCCCAGACCGTTTGCCGGCGGCCGGCCAAGAATGACTCAAACCACTTCAACACCGTTCCACACAATCCAATCTCCCGGAGTCTTAAAAGGAGACCGTCGTTGGGAACGGTGTCGAAAGCCGCCGACAAATCCAGCATAACTAAGATGGCCTTTCCTCCAGTATCTAATACCTCCCTGATGGCATCAGTAACTTCAAGAAGGGCGGTCTCCGTACTCATGTTGGTACGGAAACCCGACTGGGTGTCGTGTAGAATATCATTAGCTAACAGCAAGATTGTACAAATCCCGGAAACAATTACACTCATTCTAAGCCACAATGTGCCCACCATCGTCCCCATATCCTCTTCTGCTTCTGAGGACAGCCTCGGGTCTCATACATGACTCTTCAAGCTTTGCGCACAGGTCCATTTCTTTGCACCAAGCTTGTATCAACAGGGGTTATGACGCAGTCCAGGCACGGACAAAGTCTCATTTGACAAAGAGGGTACCCAAGCCCACAAGTTCCCTCTCCCCTCTGGAGCCTCCGACCTCTTCAACATAAGCTCAGTAATGCAACCTGCGGCGAAGCAGTAATGGGACCTTCCAATACTGGAACACACCATGTGGAAGAAATCTATTCCTTCCTCTTAGCATCGTGGGCAGTCTGGAGGTGCACATAGGTGGGCCTTATACAGGCTGGTCACTGTCTGATATGCAGTGTGGAGGTACTTCAATTGAATGAGGCGGAACCTAGAAGATATCGCTAGCTCTCTTATTGGCATGAGGGCCTCCATGGGACTGCACTCAGGAACCTTCTCCAGAGAGTCGCAATAAAACTCGAGCACATAGCAGAGCTGAAGGAATCCAAGGAACTGCGAGCGGTGAAGTCCAAAGTCTGTCTGTAAGACTTGAAAGAATTTCATGTGGAATCCTCTCCAGACATCTCCCAGCTTTGAAATTCCAATCAGAACCCATTTACCAAACCCTTGTAGTGAGGCCACCTCACGCAACCATTGTCCTCTCCAGAGTGGGGTCTCCTGGGTGAATTTGCCTTCCCACATCCCTCTAGAGCAGGGGCCTTCAAACTGTGAGGCGCGACCCCCAGGGGGGGGCGTGGAGCGACACAAAGGGGGTCGCGCCTTCACAGTCATACTTCTGCCCAGGCCCAAGGGCTTTAGCCCCCCTCCTCCCTCTTCGTGTGTCTCAGCCCAGCTGCTGCTGCAGGGCAAATCGAGTTGCTGGGGGCTCGGCTGGGCAGTGTCTGGAGTCATCTCCCGCACGCCCAAGTTTTTCACAGGTCTTTAAAGACCATTTGCATATTTAACAAGCCTTTGTAAATTTGTTACAGCTGTGTCTGACACACTGAGCCTCAGACATGATCTCCCAGTTCCTCTGTCTCTGACACTCTGTGCATCAGACTTAATCACCCAGCCCCTCACTCTTCCCCAGTCTGTCTTTGACGCATTGCAACATGTGAAAGATTATGGTACAGTAAATTGTGTCAAAAGAATGTTTGCAAGATGTGCATGATTTTGGGGATTCAATTTGTAAGCAAAACACACAGTAAGGCTAAGAACGTGTCAACAAATATTTAAACAGATCCAAAAAATCCTGCGCCTATCTACGCCCGTTCCGCGTTGATGCCTACAGGAAAAACAGACATTAACCGAATGCTGCGCATGAGGAAATCCAAGATAAAAAGAACCTTAATTCAAGTTACATATTTATTATTTTGAAAGAAGGTGCTCGAGCAAAAATAAATCATATACCCGGATCACATATTGTGCCTTTTGTAAATATTTTGACGCATCATGCATTCTTGATATGTCACCGATTTAAATGCTAGAAAGTGTTACCACTGTCTTTTTTCTTTACATTGTAGTACTTGTTAATATCTGGATACCATTTTCGTGTCATGTTGGCCTTGCACCCCTCTAAAGGCTAATTAAAGCTTGTAGATTTATACAGCGAGGCTTATCACCTGCGAGGGTAGCCAGTCGCTGTCTATGGGCACCGGTGCATTTAGTGGTTTGCCCAGAATCACAGGATGTTGCGCCAACACCGAAAAACCCCAGCTCCCGAGTCGGCTGCTCTGTCCGCTGCACCACAAACTCTCCTTGCTGTAAAAAAACTTGGTATTTGGATACAAAGAGACGCCATACAGTGCCCTTGCTGGTCGCCAGCTTCAATCCTGGCGCTCTCACTTGATTGAATTTAAAGAATGCAGTGATACTTGTAAACAAGGGGGGATTGAAAGAAGCACTACAAATTATTCACTGTGCCTTATAGCAAGCAATTTCTTTTTGTCATGATTTACCCCTTGCTAATATAGACACGTGCTCCAAGCATCAATTGTATAAATCACTGGAGCTATCCTGCCACAGTCATGACCCTAGGCCAGGTGCCTTCACCTACCAAGCTATCTTACTGCAATCTGATTGTGTACAATCACTGTGTACAATCATATAAGTGCCAAGTACTATTAATAACGATCCTAACACCTTTCTCTGTTTGCAAACGTCTGATATGCACCCTACGTACATTTCTTGCAGCTCTCAAGTGTGGTGAGCTTTGCTCCTGCGCAGAAGCAATAGAAATTTAAAGTGGCATTACACATGTCCATAGCGAACTCACATTTGTGTCAAACTTTATCACTTAAAGGAAGATTTCTGTCGGCACAATGTGCTCAAGAACCCTTAAGGAATTCCAGATTGGCACTACCATCACTGTGGACATTCTATTTGCTTAATGTCATGCCACTTGTGCATATTTCCCACAAGTATTCGTTTCCGTAGTTACTTTTCGAGCAACATCTGTCTTAATTCCGCTCTGAGTTGCCACTCACCTCCTTGTGTCTGGGTGCATTTACTCTTTGGGTGGCTGTCGCACATTTGAGATCTCTGTAGTTTAGGCTGAAGGCCGTGCAAGGGCCTTTTCAGTGGGCAATTTAACAATTCATGTGATCTATTTGGTCCAATACAGAGATACTTAGGTTTATATCAACTAATGAAAACTATTTACAAAGCGCGATGTTACCCCCAGTGAAAGGATGTTCAGGCGCTAAAGCTAATTAAAATTCGGAGGTCTCATCACAGCTGTTCATATTAACAATGTTTTAAGGAACTCTCTACAAGAAAGATAATCTGTTATCAGTCTCACGGTCAAGGTCTGCCTGTTCCTTACATTTGTATTTTACAATTACAGCTGTAGTGTGAGAATGCATTTAATGAAAAGGAATATAAAGTAGGGTTGCCAAAAGAAAAATGCCTGCCTGTTTTGTTTAAAGAGCCTGCAAAGACCTCCTCTTGACACTAAATAGACTTTTAAATACAAATGTATGTATTCGTTATGTGACTTTTTTGTCTTTTTTCTCTTTGTCAGTCATGGATCATTGAGGCAGGCCTAGAACACACTTAATAGTGCTTTCTATTTATATTTGCTGTTCGAAGTATGCACAGATAAGTGCTGAAAATACAGCTTTAGGTGACTGCTTATTTTTGTACCGACTGGGCCATCAAAATAATCTGCTGGCAACCCTAACCATAGGACGGTAAGCTTGTTGCAGGATCAGCACATTATTTATTTGCTCCACCCTCAATCCCCAATTAATGCCGCAATAGTTTAACTTAGATCTTAAGCCCTACGGCGCCATCAATAACATGCTGAGTGATTTCAAGTGTCTGGGAATGCACCCTGCCATCAGACAACTCGCTCCTCATTCTCGCTCTTCACTTTCATGCTCACCCTGCACTCACACTGATTGCCATGCACTCACACCACTCACCCTGCACTCACAGTGATCACAATGCACTCACACTGATCACCATGCACTCACACTATTCACCTGCTCACCCTGCACTCACAGTGATCACCATGCACTCTCACCACTCACCCTGCACTCACAGTGATCACAATACACTCACACTGATCATCATGCACTCACACCATTCACCCGCTCACCCTGCACTCACAGTGATCACTCTGCGCTCACAATGCACTTGCGCTGTTCACCCTATACCTCACCCTGCAGTCACACGAGTACACTACTCATCCTGCAATCATGTGACACTTCACTCACCTGACCCCCTCATTGCTCAATAAGCAACTCATTCAAACAAGCCCATCAGTAATCATACAGTCATTCGTCCCATTCTGAACTTGCATCCGCACCCAAATTCATATGCCACCTCACTCACCGTGCACTCACATGGGCACTCTTGTTACCCACACAGTGTGTAGAGGGTTAATGTGCCTGCTACAAAGAACGTGTACCATGCAGATCACAGAACTGAGTGTGAGTAAACTATGAGTAGAGCTATAAAAAAATGAAATGTTTGTCAGAAAGGTGCTATAGAGAGATGAGGTGCATTGTTGGTGAGTGGCAGTGAAGCAATTCATGGAGAAGGAGGAAACGGGGGTGGGGCACCAAAAAAGACTGTTGCATCGAGTGCGACCAGTGTTAGGACCAGCCCTCGCTGGGAGTGTTAGTCCCCTCCAAATTTCTGGTCTAGTGACTCCCCTGCTTCTGGCTATTATTATTATTTACATTTGAAGTGTGCTACTGTTACCAAAAGATGTCCTGGGGCTAATAACCATCTGCTGCCTGTAGGGAAATGAGAAACACACAGAAGGAGAAGGAGAACCAGCCAAATGGGGTAACCTACAGAGCATAGAGAAAGGTTTTTATATCTTCCTAAAGGATAATAGATTCTTGGTGGAGCGAAGCAAAGGAGGGTGCAAGTTCCATAAATGCGCGGCCTGCATCAAAACAGTGAGACAGACAACTCATGCCTTCTTGAATTAGGAAACAATACGCAGAATGGCACAGGCCGAAAGGAGTATACAGGTCCAACCCGTATGCTTGGTGAGGAGAGATGAGAGCATGAGAGAGGACAGCAAGTGAGTGAGAGAATTCGATTGAAGAGGTCAGGGATGAGGAGAAATGTGAATTGCCGAATAGAAGTGTGGACACACAAGAAGTGAGTGTGAGCCAAAGGTGAGGGCCTCTGTTAAAACAAAGTGGAGATGTGAAATTTGAATGGGGGGACTGGAGCGGTCTAAGATACAAATAGACAAAAATTTGAATGGAGAGACGAGGTGACTGAGAAGTGCTGAGGGGCACGAGAGGTGAGGGGACCAGAGAGGCCATGAAATAAATGCGAGAGACTGTTAGAGATGAGGACAGTGAGAAGTAAAAAGGGGAGAAAGAAAATGGCCTACATAGTGAGAGAGGGATCCAGGGTTAAGAGGGATACAGGGTTAGGAGAGGAGAGAGGGACGGAAGGGAGGGGTTGAGAGGAAAGCTGCATGGGTAAACTGCTTGACTCTTCACAAAACCGCCAGGTTTTTAAGGGACCCCCTGCTTCTCCTGGCCAGGGCCAGATGAGCTTCTAATGCGGCAGCACATATTCTTGCAGAGTGGAAGGCCCTTTTCAAAGGTTGACTAGAAATCTTTCTGATGTTAATTGCTGTATTTTCGTTATAAACGGGTACTGATGGGGTGAAATCTTTCCTCAGTGTTACTGTGTGTAAAAAATATCAACATAATGAAGCAATGCTATCCCAAAATACGCGGAATAACATCACTTACATTTTCTTCCCACACCATTTAGTCAAGCCTGTCATGGTAATTTGGTCCTCACTGCCTCATAATTCTAGTACCCCTGCCTGCAGGATTAGAAATTTTAGTCAGGAGGGGGTCCTTAAGCCTCAAAATGTTAACAGGGGGGTCTCGGCATCCAACAGTTTGAAGACATCTGCTCTAGAGAGTACCACAGCTCTCTAGACCAACTGGACCAGGCTTGATCATTCGAGAAGAGACCAGGGGATAAGGGCTGCATACAGCATGTCCACGAAAGCCTCCCACCCCATCTCACCAACCTCCCTCTGATCGCTGGATCCTTCCCACCTGATGCCCAGTAGTTAGAGTTGAACAACAGCTAATGCCAGTTGTATGCCAGTTGTATGTTTATTGCGTACACCTGCCAAATGCTATGCCCAGGAGTCTTGCCCGCCCAGAGAAAGGACCGCAGCACAGCCAGGATGTCCTAGTAACATTTGCAGGGGATTAGGTGTGGGAACCTTTGGTGGGTATACAAGTAACGGGGTAAAACCATTATCTTAAATAGGGCTGACCAGCCTAGGAACACTCAGCGCCACGCAAACTAATGATAGACGGAATGTTAAATAGATCATACATTCACTCCCAGGCAAGAGATCTGGGTTAAATCCATCGTTCTTTTGCTCACCATGCCACCCCAGTTTAGACCCAGCCATATGCAAATCAGTCTAGCCCCTGTCCCTCATGGGAACAGTCCAGCCTGATCTGCCAAGCCAGGTCCTCCCTGGACCGGAAACAAGCATGCTAGGACCAGTTTTGGGGTTTCACCCCTCTTCAACCAGGATAGCATGACTCCAGTGGCATGGAGAGCACGGACCCACATCTGGGTATACCAGTCCCACTCGGGGTGAGAAATACAAAAACAACAGTTGATGGACAGGATGTAGAACAATGTCATACATTCACCCCAGTACAGAGATCTGGGCCTTTGGTCTGTGGTACTGAAAATTCTGGGCCCTGCTATTGTGTGGTACCGAAGCTCTACACTCGTGTCAAAAATATCATCGTCTCATGACGATTTTACCCTGAAATCATAGTTTTCGTCTTTAACCCTCGGGTTCCATTTTGTGAGCGGCATCCATTTTGTGATTGCCCTTACATAGTCAAATGACTAAGGCCGAATTCGATCTGAAAGGACACGTACACCTTTGCTGACTCCTCTGTGACCTGGGCGAGCTGACTCCACTGCCTCAAGCCAAACCTGTTCGGGCAGTTCCTCTCCCAGTGGCCGAATGAGATTAGTATCAAGGCGCAACATGTCATAAACCATTCATCGCACACAAGCTATGCCTAATCTCACACACACCTGTCCCTGTTTCTTTTGTATGATCTGTTTTACAAGGAAGAGGTGCCCGATTTTATTATGGGTCCGCCGATATCTGATGAGAGTTCTGGGCCTTGCCAGGTAATCTATCACAAACTGGACAAACTAAAATGTGGGCTTGTCATCATGACTCTGCTTTTTCTTTTTAGTAGAAATATTTGTATGACCAACTGTAAAATGAGGAATTCCTGCCTGAAGCTTATTATTTCGTATAAAAAGAGAAGGCTGGTTCTGTAAAAACGAGCAGTCTCCTGAGAACATACATGCTGTTGTACTTCTAGGATATCTGTTACTGGTTGCAGCCAATAAATTCGATCTTTGACTTCACATAGAAGACTCTGTGTTTCTGTAGTCCGAAACAGGACGGACTCGAGGTCTTTGGGTGTTCTCCCTGGCACCGCCAGGTCCATAAAAACCCAGTACCTCAGTTGGCGCCCAATGTGGGGCGGTGTCAGCGGTACCAGTCCAAGCCAGAGGTTTGTGAGGAGCTTCGTGTGAAAATTCCGGAGGACAGCCAACCACTTCAGCGACCCCTGTATGTCGAAGTGGTCCGAAGGTCTTTGCTGCGAGGTTCCCCGCGTCCCAACGGCTATGAAGGACTGCTGCCATGACTATCGCCCTGTTTTGGACCCTTGATGATCGGTAGAGCGAAACGATAGACGAGTCTTCTGGTGACGTCATCGATCATCGATACCTCAGTTAAGTATAAGTGGAGCGTCTCCCAGTCCTTAGTTTGGTTCTTAGTTTGGTATCCCTTCGGGATCACTTTGATTTCGAACTTGCAAGTGCCAAAGCCGAAGGATTCACGAGACTATCGTATTCGATAATCCTTTGAAGTTTGAAGCTAGACTAGAGAGCGAAGATGCCTGGTTTTAACAGATTTGGGAATTTGTTTTGTCTTAGTTGTAATAGGGACTCCCGATTGGAGGACTCATGTCCGGTTCCTACGATTGGAACTCCAACATATGAGCTCTATGTGAAGCATGGCGTAGGCCCTACCACATATAACGAAGTATGGGTCCGATACACCAGAAAGGATGGTGTTTTAAAATGGCCCCAATATGGTAGCTTCGACACGGAAATCCTGGATAATCTAGAGGTTAAACTTTTTAAGAAGAAAGCCCGGCCAGCGATGTTTGACTCTTTTCGCCTATGGCGCAAAGAAGCCAAACAGAAAGAAATGAAATTAGCAAAGAAAAATAAACGAGGTATGTCAATGGTGCAAGCTGCTGTTGCATTCAGGGATAATGAAGAAGAACAAGAAAGTGAACAGATGAAATGAGTAAAGAAGTTAGCGGTAGATAGATGCTACCCAGCTTTGCCAACTAAAGAACAGGAAGCAAGGAACGATCTTGAGAAAGATTTGTTAATGTCACATCTCCTGAGTTCACCACCCCTTATGCACAGAATGCTACTGCACCACCGCCACCAGTTGTAGCTGTACAACATCCGATTATCGTGCCTCCTGTGATTCCTCCACAACCAGCTCCACTTCCGTTGGTTGCTGTTCCTTTGACGCAGCCTCCTCAGGGGCCGCCAACTTTGCCTTTGCCTGCTACTTCCACATCTGTTCCTAATGCTCCTTCTGCTTTTACTCTGGATTTTTCTCCGTCTTCCCTTATTCTCTCCTCTTCTCCTTCTGCCAGACAGCGAATGACTGCTGCCGTTTCTGGTTTATTTTCTCCTTGGTTGGGACAGCTGAGTATGTCCCCTGCTACAGGGCATAGACAGTCACCCAGTCAATTGCCTGACTCTAGAGAGAAAGAGATAATGGATCGGTTGGCGCATAAATGGGTTACAGACCCGGTGCAATATGAGCTAGATTCTATTATGGATGTCTTCCATCAGTGGGAAGCATCGAAGCAGAGATACGTTTTTGAGAAAATGTGTGTTTTCCTTTGTGAGGAATTGGAGGAAGATAATTCGGAACGAAATATGTCTGAGTTGTATCGTGTGCGGTTCGAGTTTGCAAAGGGCACAATTGTGGGTTCCGATGTTGAGAAAGCAGTTGCGACATTATTGTTGTTTAGGAGTGAGAGTGTTTCCCAGTCGTTGTTTGACTCTGAGGTTAAGAAAAAGGCAAGACAATATCCCATGAGAGAGGTCCCCCCAGTTTGGAGGGAAGGGAACGCCAATGTTGTTCCAGCTATTTTGCCACATTTTCAGCGTGTGTGGGTACATGTCCCATGGAAGCGAGCTGAAGTTTTGGCTCTTAAGCAGACATTGCCTGATCCCCGTAAAAATCCTGCAGGGTATTACAAAGAATTATCACAGACTGCAGGCTCAGGTATCATGAATTTAGCCGGTGTAGATATGTTGTTTGGAAATGTTGTTCCACAGCATTTATGGGGAAAGATTTGTCATATGGATCATGATCAAGAGTTAGGCGACACATGGGTAAATATCGCCGCTGCTGACGCTAGACAAGTTGGTGGTGCTAAACCTGAGCCCTTAGTAGCAGAACTTCCCGGTAGGATTATTACGTATATGAAGACTCTAATGCCCGAATTGCGCGTGAATTGGGATAAGTTGTCTGCGTGCAAACAGAAGAAAGATGAGACCGTGTCTGACTTCTTCACGAGGTTCGAGGAGACTTTTGTAGATCATAGTGGTCAGGCTATGACTACGGAGGGTGGCCCAAGATTGTTCGTTGACAAATTTGTACATAATTTGCTTCCCGAATTATGTAATAAGTTGAAGGATTTTGAGAGTGCTTGGGCTGTTTCCACGTCAGCACAGATTTTAGCCACGGCCCAGTACTATGAGAATAGGCGTAAAGATGAGTTAGAGAAAGCGGACAAAAAGACTAAGGAATTGAAAATTAAAGTCCTTCTACAGCAAGCTTATCCGCCCCGTAATAATAGCCAGCGCGACTATCAGCAACCTCCGCAATATTCGAGGAACTCGCAAAGAAACAAGTCTTCTCAACAGCGTTTACCGTATGGTCCCAATCAGTGTGCATATTGTAGGGAAGATGGTCATTTCAAGAGTAGTTGTCCGGTTTTATTACAGCGTACGAATGGTGCTTCTGGTGCGAGAGGTCGAGGCGTTCAACAAGCTCCTAGAGGTAGGGGACGTGGAAGTTTCCCCCAGAATGCACGTTCCTTCCCGCCTCAGAATTCTATGAATAGTTTCGACCAGCAGAATAACGCGTTTGCTAGGACGGCTCAGTACTATGCTGATGACTACTATGTAGAGGATGGGTATATGGAAGGTGATGATTGCTAGGACAGCCATGGACAAAGAGAGGGAGTCGTTTTAGTTCCAGTAGATCAGAGTGGGCCCTATGTTGAGGTGATTACATCAGGTGTGTTAGAGCCTTTTCTGTTGGATACTGGTGCTACAAAGAGTTCTATTATGCACCCAAAACTCCCTGGCGCACCTTTGTCTGGCGAAATGAATGTTTCAGTTGGTTTTTCTGGCGCCCTGGTTAGGAACCCGATTTCTAGTCCTATGTTCCTTTCTGTTGGACAGGTTGTGGTGAAAACTTGTTGGGACTAGACTTGTTGAAAAGATTATATGCAACTTTGTACTGTTCTCCTTCGGGAGTACAACTTACACTGGGTAAGAAAGTGGTTTCTCCAATGTATTTGTCGAAGGATAAACTCCCGACAGAATTGTCTTCGCTTCCGGATATTCTTTGGGCTACTGGCTCCAATGATGTGGATCTCCTGGAAATAGCGCCATATGTTGTGACACTGAAAGCCAATGTTAGAATGCCACGCATTCCCCAATACAAGATCTCTAGTGAAGGTGAAAAGGCGTTGTTAACGATCATTTATTATTTGATTGAGAAAGATGTGATTGAAGAGACAAGAGGCAACATTTGTAATAGTCCTGTTCTGCCGGTTCTGAAGCGTACTGATCCTTCCCAGCCACCTGTGTACAGATTCGTGATTGATCTTAGGGAGGTCAATAAGATAGTTGTGCCTCAGTTTCCCGTTGTCCCTGATATCACTGCCCTATTGACTATGATTCCAGCTTCAGCCACTTGGTTCTCAGTGATTGACTTGAAGAATGCTTTCTTCAGCATCCCAATTGCCGAGGAGAGCAGGGATATTTTTGGCTTCAATTTAGGAGGCCGAAGTTTCCGCTTCAAACGTGCTCCTCAGGGCTACTGTGAAAGCCCATCAATATTCAGTCAGGCTTTGAAATCACAGCTTGATACGATTGTTTTACCTGATGGCGCTGCTCTTATTCAGTACGTCGATGATTTGCTAATAGCTGCAGATACTGAGGATATTTGTAAATAAGCCACATTGTCGGTGTTGCGTCATTTGTGTAATTTGCGCCACAAAGTCTCTCTTTCGAAATTACAAAATTTCAATATTGTCGACAAGAGGTAACCTACTTAGGTCACCTCTTATCGAAGGAGGGAAGGAAACCGACCCCAAAAAGAATTCAGGCAATTGCAAAATTGAGTGTCCCAAGGACGCAGAGAGAAGTGCGTGCTTTCTTGGGCATTACATCATATTGCAGACAATGGATACCAAATTTTTCCTTATTGGCCAAACCTTTGGTGGCACTAACTTGTAAAGATAGACCGAAACCCATTCCGTGGTCTGAAGAGTGTCAGAAAAGTTTTTCCGAATTGCGCGATGCATTGTGTTCGGCTCCTGTGTTGGGTACTCTCAACTACAGTAAGCCTTTTACATTATATGTACATGAGAAAGAAGGTTGCGCATTGTCAGTTCTGACACAGTCTTTTGGGGACAAACAGCGTCCATGCGCGTATTTTTCGGCGACTTTAGATCCGGTAGCTAAGGCGTTGCCAAGTTGTTTGAGAGCTACTGCGGCAGCAGCTGTCTCCATTCGACAGTCTGCTGGATTAGTAATAAATAATATGCTGATTGTATTTGGTTCCGCATGCAGTGGACATTCTGTTAAATAAAACAAGGACACAGCATTTAACTAGTGCTCGATTGTCAGGGTATGAGCTGACACTATTGGCAAGTCATGTGCACATAAAGAGGTGCAATACACTAAACCCAGCCACACTATTGCCGATTTTAGCTGAGACAGATGAGGATAGTGAAGATCAGCATGACTGTTTTCTGAGAACAGAGGAAGAAACGAAAGGGAGGATAGACCTTAGGGACACTCCTCTTCCAGAATGTGATGGTACTTTGTGGGTTGATGGTTCGTGTTTCAAGTTGCCGAATGGTGATACAACTGCAGCATATGCTGTGACGACTTTGCATACTATTGTTGAAGCTGCACGTATCCCCCATAATTCAGCGCAAGCAGCAGAGTTGATTGCACTTACAAGAGCATGTGTGTTGGCGAAAGGAAAACGAGTGAATGTGTATACGGACAGCCAATACGCATTTGGTGTGGCTCACAGTTTTGGACGAGTGTGGAAAGAACGTGGGTTCCTGACTTCGCATGTTTGCTAAGATTCAGTCAGTTGGTGAATGAGCTTCTCGAGTCACTGACCTTGCCGCTACAGGTTGCAATTGTGAAATGCAGTGCACACAAAAAGGTGACGGATGATGTTGGTCGTGGAAATGCATTTGCGGATGAAGTTGCGAAAGAAACCGCTAGGAATGTAATGAGTCGAATGTATGTTGCAGGCCCTGCGAGATGGATTGGTGACGTTGGTATGTATGAAGATACGATTGAGAGCGTGAAGTCCATTCAAGCTAAAGCCACGGAGAAAGAATTGAATGAATGGAGAGAAAGTAAGGGTAAACTGGATGCGAATGGTTGTTGGATTGAATTGTCAGAGCATCAGAGATGGTTGTTACCCGATGCGTATGTGCTTGCAGTGGTGACAATGGTTCATGGAATGGCTCATATCAGTGTGAAAGGGATTTGTAAGTTGTTGGCTCCAGTATGGCAAAATGGTGGGATCCCTAAGTGTGCAGAGAATGTGGTCAAGAATTGTATGGTGTGTCTGAAATACAACCCTGGTAGGGGAACTCCAACTCCAGCTGGTCATTTTGCGCCTCCAACGTATCCGTTTGAGGTTTTGCAGCTAGATTTCATCCACATGGAAAGATGAAACAATCTGAAATATGTACTCGTTGTTGTTTGTGCCTTTTCAAGATGGGTTGAAGCATACCCCCTGAAGGACAATACTGCTTTGTCCACAGCCAAAGCCCTTGTCAAAGAGTTCTTCCCTAGATTTAGAATGCCTAGAATGGTTTGGAGTGATAATGGGAGTGAATGTGTGGGTCAAGTGATAAAAAGAGTGTGTGAAGGGCTAGGCATTCAGCAAAAATTCCACGCTGCAAATCACCCCTAATCAGCTGGACTAGTAGAGTGCTATAATGGCACGTTAAAACTGAAACTGGCCAAGATTCAAGCAAGCACAGGTCTTAAATGGCCTGACGCTCTGCCCTTGGCACTCCTATCAACGAGAATGACTGTTCAATCTAGAGTGGGACTTAGTCCCTATGAAATTGTGTTCGGCCGCCCGGCCAACATATGGGGAGTGCCAAGGCCCACCAGGTTTAGTGAAATGGAACATCCTGTACTGCTTGATTATCTGTATGAATTGACGGCTAAATTGCGTGTTTTACACCAACAGGTTCACGACACTCTACCCCAGGCCTCTAAAGCTCCAGGACATCCTATCGATCCTGGATCCTATGTGCTGGTTAAGAATTTCCAGCGAACAAAGAATGACCAGCCCCGGTGGACTGGCCCTCATCTAGTTCTTCTCTCGACAAGATCTGCTGTTCAAGTAGAAGGAAAGAAACATTGGGTCCACGGCAATCATTGTAAGAGGGTCCCACTGCCTCTTCCGTACGACCGGTGGGTCCAGGAGGGAATTGTTGACTCTGAAGCTGAGACTGTGCCTCGTTTCCTACCTTTTAGCGATGCACGTATAAAAGGAACAACTTCTGAAAAGGAGAGCGACAACATTTTGCAAGAAGCTGTGCCTCCGTCAATTCGATTGAACACTACAGAGCCTGAACTCTTGTTTCAAGACCAGACAGCACCAGGTAGAAATCGTTATAATTTGAGGCCGAGACCTATGACTATGGACAAATACATTTCTTTTTACTTTTTATTGTGCAGCTCTCTCATCCAGGAAACTTGCTCATTTTTGTTTTTCGAACCGCCATCCGGTTCTGCTGCTAGGGTCGCGGTTGCCACAGTCTTTGGAGTGCAGCTGGAGACGGTTAGGTCGACAGTTCTGGTTGGTTCAAGGAGCTACCCTGGACTGACAGAAGCACTCTTCAGCAGAAACACCCAACCACCGCGGGCAGCAAATTAGAGAGGATGGAGTTTTCTGAGATGAAGAGACCTGCCAAACGAATGAACTTTAAAGATAAAATGTGTATATCAATGTCGAAGAAGAGATCGTTAATATGTTGTATCTTTATGTTGCTTGGTGTCATGATGTTTTTAATAGGGTATGTTTTATACACTTTTCAAGTTTCATTTTCTCCCACCAATCAACCTATACCTCCTCCTACTGTTTCCTTGCATTCTTGTCACCCTCTGCCTGAGCATAAATCCTCAAGAAGATTAAAGTTTATTAATAACTCTTTCATTCAGCTCTTACACCAACACCAATTGGTAGTGAACACGACTAACTATTGGGTGTGTGGTCTTATGCCGCATGCGACAGGCAAGGGTATCCCATACCTGGTCTTACCATTTAGCTATAATGGTTCGTTATGGGCGTTCCAAACAATGTTCATATTTGCCATCGAACCGTATGTCCCACATTCCACGAAAAGTAACTCAAGCAACAAAGCATTGGTAGTAGGAATTGCGAATATGAGCAGAACAATTGACTCGTATAGAACGATTCCTAAAGATGAGTTACAAGCTTATGTTAGGTGGAATGTGACGAAATATGGAATTGCTTTGAGTGAGAACCAGCGAGCGAAGAGATCCTCCTCTATTTGGATTGTACCCCATCAGGGTCACCTATGTCTGCAAGGTAATGGCAAAAATCCCAGAGCTCAGTTGGGGAAGAGGGTCTGCACGGAAACATATGTGTGTGCATCACGGAATTCCCCTTCGTTCTTAGCAGCTAAGGGTACTTATTTCATCTGCCATGATAGAGCCTATACATGGTTGCCCCCTGATTTCTCGGGCACATGTTTTGTCTCATTCCTGTTGCCTCCCACCTACACGGCCAAGGCAGATTACCATAGGACAAGGATAGTTAGAGGTGTCATCAGTAAAGAAGACACTGCAGGACAAGAATTTGGAGATTTTGCAAAGGGTTTTCTGCCATTTTGGGGGCCTATGGTGAACAGCAGGAACATAAGGCAATTGCCAAAGGTGGTTGAATCCACTGTAGTTGAAACTGCCGGTGCCCTTAGTAATTTGACTGCTGAGCTCCAGTCGGATTGCCTTATGACTCTTCAGAACAGGGTTGCGTTAGATGTCATACTTGCAGACCTCGGTGGGGTATGTAAAGTGATCCAATCAAGTTGCTGCATTTTCGTCCCCGATAACGCTCCGACAGTATACCAGGCCATCTCCAAACTGCATAAGATCTCTGAGTCCATTCACGTGGACGAAGGAGACTGGTCCTTAATGGGGTGGTTCTGGGAACTGATATCTGCCTGGGGATGGAAGATTCTGATAGTCATTGGAATGATCCTAGCCATCCTTTTCCTGTTCCGTCTGTGTGTGCAGTGTGCTCCTGCAATATGTGGCCTCTGTGCTACATCATGTGTAAGGAAGCCTGTATCAAGAGATGAACTAAGTAATAGGATGATGTTACAGCAGCATCTCAATGCCTTCATGAATACGGACCTGGACTCAGATTAGCATGAGTATGGGTTATTGCCTATATAAGGGCAAAAGGAGGGTCTGTGGTACTGAAAATTCTGGACCCTGCTATTGTGTGGTACCGAAGCTCTACACTCGTGTCAAAAATATCATCGTATCATGACGATTTTGGTACTAGCAGACCGGAAATGGCTTAAATATTATACATAAGCATTTGCGTCACGATCGAGCGACGAAATCACCCTGAAATCGTAGTTTTCGTCTTTAACCCTCGGGTTCCATTTTGTGAGCGGCATCCATTTTGTGATTGCCCTTACATAGTCAAATGACTAAGGGAGAATTCGATCTGAAAGGACACGTACACCTTTGCTGACTCCTCTGTGACCTGGGCGAGCTGACTCCACTGCCTCAAGCCAAACCTGTTCGGGCAGTTCCTCTCCCAGTGGCCGAATGAGATTAGTATCAAGGCGCAACATGTCATAAACCGTTCATCGCACACAAGCTATGCCTAATCTCACACACACCTGTCCCTGTTTCTTTTGTATGATCTGTTTTACAAGGAGGAGGTGCCCGATTTTATTATGGGTCCGCCGATATCTGATGAGAGTTCTGGGCCTTGCTGGGTAATCTATCACAAACTGGACAAACTAAAATGTGGGCTTGTCATCATGAACGCTTTTTCTTTTTAGTAGAAATATTTGTATGACCAACTGTAAAATGAGGAATTCTTGCCTGAAGCTTATTATTTCGTATAAAAAGAGAAGGCTGGTTCTGTAAAAACGAGCAGTCTCCTGAGAACATACATGCTGTTGTACTTCTAGGATATCTGTTACGGGTTGCAGCCAATAAATTCGATCTTTGACCTCACCTAGAAGACTCTGTGTTTCTGTAGTCCGAAACAGGAAGGACTCGAGGTCTTTGGGTGTTCTCCCTGGCATCGCCGGGTCCATAAAAACCCGGTACCTCAGGTCACCATGCCACAACCTGTTGTAAGAATGAGGGGTGCTTCGAATTCACAAGGTCCAACAGAAAGGAACATAGGACTAGAAATCGGGTTCCTAACCGGGGCGCCAGAAAAACCAACTGAAACATTCATTTCGCCAGACAAAGGTGCGCCAGGGAGTTTTGAGTGCATAATAGAACTCTTTGTAGCACCAGTATCCAACAGAGATCGAGACCTACATCCATTGTTTATGTGCTCACCATGCCATTCCGGTTTGAAGCCAGCCATATGCAAATCAGTCTTGACCCTGCGCCAATGAGAACAGTCTATCCTGAACTGCCAGGCAGGTACTTCCTGGAATGTAAACAAGCATCCTAGGACCGGTTTCAGACTGTCAGCCCTCATCAGCCATACCACTCGGGGTGACAAATGCAAAAAGAACAATTGATGAACGGAATGCAGAACAATGTCATACAATCACCCCAGTACAGAGATATGGGCCTAAATTCATCGATTTTTTGCTCACCATGCCATTCTAGTTTGGACCCAACCATATGCAAATCAGTCTTGCCTCTGAGCCCAATGGGAACAGTCCAGCCCAAACTGCCAGGCTGGGTCCAAACTAGAATTCAGTGAGGTCTCCCTCTCCAATCGCGTGATACTGGCCTCTACCTCTGTAATATGCTGCCATCTGTGTCTATCTAAGGCTCTGATGTGCGACCAAGCCACTCCCCACATGTAAGCCTTTCCCGCCCACCACAGTTAGCCAGTCTACTGTGACATTGCTAGGAATAACCAGTTAATCATACAGGAGATGTGAAAGATGTCTGTCCTGGAGAAACACCACCAAATGTGTTGCAAGCCTTCGCCATGGCCTCCAACCCTAAATACCACCGGGGAGTGGTCCCAAACTCCTCTTGGTAGGATTTCGTCTCCCAATGTCTTCAGCAAGTCAGTTGCTGGCTTCAGAAAAATTTCAATTTGCGACCTTGAGCCATAGGCTGCAGAAGTATGTGTGTATTCCAACTGTGATGAATGCCAAACCCACCATATGTCACACAACCGCAAGCAGGAGGCCCAAGCTGCCAAACCTGACTCAGTATGTCGGTTGCCTCTCCCTCCACTTGAGCGGTCAGTCACCACCTTAATTATGACTTTAAAGTCACCCCCCAGAATGGTGCAGCCACTGTGGAGATGTAACACTTCCTCACTTATCTTGTTGAGTGTCGAGACTGTCAGCTGCAGGGGCACATATACATTGACAAGGTTATACCGCTGCCCTGCCTTCATTCCCCTCAATCACCAGGTAGTAGCCCAGGTCATCCGAGACCACCTGGAACACCGTCACGGGCAATCATGAGTGCATGATGACCGCCACCCCTCTGAACCCTCTTACATGTCCTGCATGGAGCAACCTATTATACCCATGCCGGGCAAAGAAATTACATTTAGCTACAGGTGCAATTTCCTGAAGCATTAATATCTTGGGTGTATAATGCTGTGTGCAGCCCAGGACCGCCCCTCTTTATCTTATGCAGCAATCCCTTGACATTCCATGTCATAACCATTAATCTCATCATGTTGGGTCATGTTGATAATATGCTGGAACAGGAGTATACCTTTGTGGCTCGACTGGTGCCCTATCTGGTATAACAAATGGCGTGGCATGCACACCATGAAATTATGGGTGACCCTTGACCTGTATTCTAATCTGTGTCACAAGCCAAACATAAACGTGAGCCAACGGGCCTCTCCCATCCCCTGTCAACACCCCCAACTCCCTCCCACTCAATACTTCCACCACGGAAGCATCTGTCATCCCATTCAACTAAATACACAACATCTCTTCCGGGGCCCAAGAACCGCAATAAGTATAAGTGGTTGCTGACCAATAAAATAATACAAACAGTTACAGAGTACTTCAGTCCTGGGGCTCTGAATCTCGTTTAAGTCCTGTGATGGCTGTCCTGCCTGCATTCCTCCAAAGGGAGAGGCTCTCCCTGGGCTTCATCCAGATTCCGGTCCAGGCCTGACTCCTCCGTCTTGGAAGCCCTGTGACCCAGGTGACCCATCCTCCAGCTGCTGCCTCCTCACGATGGGCTTCCAGGCGATGGCGGTTAGGGCCCCTTCACCGGCACGGGTTGACCCCGCAAATTGTGCTGCTCCGTGGACCACTCCCAGGACGACTTGGGTCCCATAAAAATCTGTCCTCAGCCAGAAAAAGGAGCCTGTAGGGTACCTGCATCACTCTTAACTTCTGCTTCACTGCCTCAAACGATATGCGTTGCTGTCCCATTTGGCGGGTATAGTCAGGGAAGATCAGGATTTTGGTGGATTGGTAAAGGAGGGATTCTCTTCCTCTCACCGCCTTTAAGACCAGGAACAGTCTCTGTAGCTGCTCCCCAGAGACCAAAGAGGTACGCCTTCCCTCCAAGGCATCTGGTTCAGTCACCTCCACGCCCTTAGGGAAGCTAATGAAGCGCACATTACTTTGTTGCACCCGTTTTTCAGGGTTCTCCACTCGATGCGCCAATATTCGAGATGCCATGGTAAGGCACACCTCCTCAACTTTTCAATGCAGCCTCAGAGTTCTTCAACTTAGAAATGCGGGCCTCAGTGCCCATCACTCTTTCTGGCAAACATTGTTTACAGTGCATGCGATACATCACATGCCATTACAACACAAGTTGTTACAACAACTTTCTGTCGGGGGCCGAAGGTGTTGGATTTGTTGGATTTAATCCAACACCTTCCCTACTGTTGCACACAATGGAGTTGGAATAGTAAATTATTCTATTCCAAACTCTAGCGCCCCCCTACAGCAAGTCATTGTAATAACTTGCGTTGTAATGGAATGCGATGTAACAATGTGTCGTTGTAATGACTTGCATTGTAATGGCATGCGTAGAAAACTTATGTGTTGTAATGAGTAACTTAGAAATGCGGTCCTCAGTGCCCATCACTCTTTCTGGCAAACATTGTTTACAGTGCATGCGATACATCACATGCCATTACAACACAAGTTGTTACAACAACTTTCTGTCGGGGGCCGAAGGTGTTGGATTTGTTGGATTTAATCCAACACCTTCCCTACTGTTGCACACAATGGAGTTGGAATAGTAAATTATTCTATTCCAAACTCCAGCGCCCCCCTATAGCAAGTCATTGTAATAACTTGCGTTGTAATGGAATGCGATGTAACAATGTGTCGTTGTAATGACTTGCATTGTAATGGCATGCGTAGAAAACTTATGTGTTGTAATGAGCTATTCTTTTGTCCACCACATTGCGGAGGTCCTGGTGCAGGAGGGCAACATCCACACCGACCTCACCAATCCTAGTCTACAGCACTGAGTATGGCCTCCAGCAGCACAAGGTTGTCTTGCATCTTACAGCGGTGGCCTCCCTCCAAAGGCAGGTGCAAAGGTATCCGACTGGGGCATAGTATATTTGTCAATGGTTACCTGGGCCTGAGGTTGTCCAGTGTGCCCCATAGTCTGTAGTCTGGTCCCAGAGGTATTTATCGGCCTAGCTCCAGTTGTTATGTTACTCAAAAAGAGTGTCCCGGCGCTTTTATTAAAAACCTGTACCAGAGTAACACAACACAATGATATAAAAGTTGTGCACCACAGGGTGAAAACCAGTGCAGTCTTGGGTGCCAGGAAAGGCCCTGGTGTCCCCTTTTCTACTGCTCCTTCCCAGTCCCCACAGTCAGGTGGCAATGCACCGAGCCCCACCCACCCCGCTGGTGAGTCACCTTACCCCAGGCCCCATAGAGAGAGGGAGTGCCGCAAAAACGGGTCCACCGCACGGGCGTGAACATCTGCAGGCCATCAGCATTCAGCCTCCTGCAGAGCACTGATCTGCTTAACCATAGGGATGCCACCCTCAGGCAGCACAAGCAGTCAGATCCCTGCTGCCAGACTGCTGGCAATCCACTAGGGTGTGCCTCTGTATTTATTGCTGCGGCCCCACATGCTGCCTGGACCCAACTCCCTTCTCCTCTCGTCCAGCTGCGGCCTCTCTTTTGGGCAAGCACAGGCCCCCCTTCCACCGCAGAGGCCGGTGCCGCTGAGTCTGTGTCACTCTTCAGGAGGTTACTCGCGTCCAGAAGCCTTCTGTCAACTGGTGTGCATTTCCACGTTTCCTCCCGCCTTCTCGTCGGAGCAGCACCAGGAAGCGGCTGCACGAATCACAGCCCCATGTCCTTAGGATCTCAACTTCAACTCGGAAGATCTCCAGGTCCTCTGGGCCATGCTGGCACCTCCACCACACAGCAAGCGCCTGGCAGCAACAGGGCACAGGCCTTTTTCCAGGCTCTGGTGCCAGGAGCTCAAGAAAGAGAGTCCGTCATCTTGGCCACTCAAGCCACAAATTGTAACTTGCTTCAATTGATGGCCATCACTAGCAATGGTGGCCTGTGGGGTTCAGCAGACCATCACGGCTGTGATTGTTTTATAAATATATATTGTTTTTTAATGCAGCCCTTTTTCAAAAAAGAAATGTTTAAATCTTTTTTAAACTTTTTGCGAGTAGATAGTGGTCCCCTACAAAATTGTTTTTTATATTCACAGAGGCTCCCATCCCAACTTCACTGTCAGTAACATTTACATGGTTTACGGCTTCTATTTCAGTTCTAATCTATTGATACACCCGAATAACAATTGCTATTTGGAAGGGATGCCTAAAACAGACCCTTTCTAATTAATGATTCTTTATTAATTTCTAAACCGATTTTTGGGAGTCGGAAATTGGGGTTAGAACATTGCAAAACACATTTTTGTGGTAGCAAACTCTTAATTGGAGCGTTAACAAATACACAAATGCTTTCAACATCGGGCCCATTGTCAGTATGCAACAAAGATGGAAAGTATAAAAACAAGTGATAGATGGAAAGCCTGAATTAATCTCAGCCACTTGTGTTTACTCAAGCCACATTCCCAGTCCATTGTTATTTTGCGAACCAGTTTGGACCCTGTCATATGCAAATCAGTCTTGACCCTGCTCCAAAAGAAATAGTCCAGCCCGAACTGCTTTAGTAGTAGATGGGTCACTACTTTCATAGGCAAGCATGTGCCAATGAAAGCCTTGGGTTTCTTTTCAACAGATGTATGCTTGTGTGTATGGGGCGGTGCAAGCTTGTGTGGGCGCACATGCCCTCTGTAGCAAAAGAGATGGTTTAGATCTCATTCTATCAGAAGTGACTTGCCTGGAGAACACTAAATGTACCTCCCCATGTGAATACAATTACTATATTATTAAACCAATGGAGTGATTAATAGATAATGCAAGAACAGAGCTGCTATTGCATGTTAAAATGTTTTCTAAAATGTGAGACATTATTTTTCTTTAATATTAGCATAATTAGCATATGGTTATATATTTATGAAACAATTAAATGTGCAATTGTCATAATGATCCTAACTATACATGATTTTCTATCTCATTCAAATCTAATCCGATAGGAAAACAGAGTGCATTCACTGCAAGGCCTGGCTGCTTAATTGGGGCATGCTTGTTTATCTAAAACACTGCAGTGCTTTCTGTTACACCTTGAGACTGTGAAACACTTTATGCAGTATCCTTTCTGACATATCTCAAAGAGAACCTGAGGTAATGAAATATTAAAATGCAATAAAGCACGAAGCATAAACCAATAACTATAAATGAAAAACGTAATGAGTGCATGCTGAGGGAGGCAGGGGGCGAGGCGCTTCTGGAGAATGTGCCGCTGAAAGACACATTTGGAGCAAAGCCCGCTTTATCTGTTTCATAATCCTACTCAAGCCAAGAAAAACACACTGTGCAATAACGCTGATCACATTTTTCCAGAGTGCACCAAATGGGTAAACCGCTTTAGACCGAAGTGCGCCTCGTCCTAACTCAGACTTACCATTTTCAAATCTTTAATGCCGGACATTTTCCATCTTCAAATTGGAAATAATTCTTTATTTCCGATACCATCAAAACAGTTTGAGTCAGAGGCTCAGTCTGCATTTGTTTATTGTGTTCTCAATAGTGTAAAACAAAGGATTGCATCCACATCTGGCTTCCTGTATTTTTCTGATATGTTGTTGTGACAGTCTCATAATTTTCAAAAGCACCATATTTCGAGACTATATGTCCTGTAGAGGTTTAGTACTAGAAGTCATGTTTGCCAGACACTTCCTACAGTTGGAGTGCAAGAGAACACGTTGCTCATTGGCCCAATCCCAGCTAGGGCCAGGCTGGGGAAGCTATGGCAAAAATGCTCCAACCACCCCCACTCACTTTGTTGCAATCTCTCTCTTTCATTCCATCCATACATTCTCTTTCTCCTATTTTCTTCTCTTTTTTTCCTACCTTCCAAGCCCTTTCTCTCTGTGTCTCTCTTGAAGACTTCCGGTGCCTGCTGTAGAGAGCCACTCGGGCTCTCCCATACAATGGATCTCCTCAACACACGCACGCACGCATACCCCGGGGCGGGCTCGCACGGGGTATAAATAAACAATGCGGAAGACCGCTCGGGGTCTTTCCGGCTAATAATCTAACTGTGTCTGTGTCCCTTATTATAGTCCGGTCACCCACGTGTTGGGCCTAGTCCCAGCACGCCACATTGGCGACGAGGCCGGCCTACCTGCACGCGTGCCAGGCTGCCTCTGTCGGTGGCGCCGCTACATGCCTACTTCCTGCTGCGGAGCCCACCCGCGTCTGCTGCCGTCCTGTTCCGGCTCACGAGACCCGCCTACGCGCCTCCCAGGAGGGAGCGCCTTCAGCCGGCGGGACTCGTTCGAAGAGCCCAGGGTGCATCTTGTGAGGAACTGCGGGTGAGTTTGCCTGTCCCCGCCAGCGCGACACCCCTCGTGTCCCTCCCTCCTCCTCCCTCGGGCAGCGCGGAGTCAGAGTGCCTCCCGGCAGGAGAAGAAGCCAGCGCGACTCGCGCTGCAACACCACGTGGGCCCAGCGAGGCCTAGGACCTGCCCCCAGCCTTCGCTGCAGCCGCGAGCGGAAGTACATGCTCCAGAAGGCCCGCGCCGCGCCCCCAGCCGTCATTCTGCGCTCACAGCACAGCGCACGTCGAACCGAAGAGCTGAAGCACACGAAAAAAAAGCACAAGCACATCCAATCGGCACCAGCTCTCTCACGTGGAGGAACAGCCAGACAGAGCCAGGGCCCCATCCTTTGCACCGGACCCAGTGGAAGAAGGGAGTTCAGGTACACCGGCTGCTAAAAGGGGAAGGAAAAGAAATAGAAAATAAAACAAACAAGCACAAGCCACATCAAGCCAAGAGTGGTCAAAATTCATTGTCCTGAAGGAAACGAGGAGCGGTGTAAGTGCGGTGTAAGTGTAAGTGTCCTCACGTCACACCAAAAGTCAGAAGCTCCACCACACAGGGACACACCGGAAAGCACCAGAAGGGCTAAAAGAGGACTGAACGATGTTGGTAGTGGCCCCAGGGGCAGGCCAGGATGGGGCAGGCCAGAACCCACCTCCTGCGGTCGTGCCCCCGCCGGCAATTGTCGCGCCGCTGCCACAGGCCCAAATCCAGGCAGGCGTTCCCCAGCAAGCGACACCCACCCACCTACACGCCAGTGCAGCGCCCATTCTCCCGTTAAGTGAGGCGGCAGACCCTGCGACGGCGGCGCTGAGATGGAAGGCGTGGGTTGGGAGACTCAACCTATACTTTAAAGGCACAAGGGAGACGGATGGAACCGTGAAAAGGTCGCTCCTCATTCTGTACGGTGGGCCAGAGATTTATGAACTATTCGAATCACTCCCTAACACGGGACCCGAGCATGACTACGAAGCCGCGGTCGCTGCATTTAATGCACACTTTGATCCCCAACTCAAAAATGACTTTGAAAAATTTAAATTCAAACGAGCCTGGCAAACGGAGTCGGAATCTGTCGATATGTACTATGCTAGGCTCCGCCGACTTGCGAGCACCTGCCCATTTACCAACCCACAGGAGGAGATCAGGGACCAAATCATAGTGGGATGCAAGTCGAAACTGCTGAGAAAGCTCATTCTCCGCCAAACGGGCATATCGCTAGATGAAATACTAATCCTAGCCAGGTCACATGAGCTATCTGATGCGAGGGCGGAGGAGATGGAAGCAGCGCTACGCACACCGGTGATCGCCCCGGCTGCCGCGAGGATGACGCAAATTAAAGAGGAGAGAGTCGACGCAATCCAGAGAAGATTTCTGGCCACTTGCCCACGAAATGCCCCGTCCAGAGGAAATCAGTGCGGGTACTGTGGTGAAGACCATCCAGCAACAGCCTCATGTGGCGCCAAAGGGAAGACGTGCCTGAAGTGCGGGCGTTTGAACCACTTCGCCGCAGTCTGTAGGGGATGAAAATTCAAGCCAGCTGGTCCGAGAGCCAGGGCAGTGACGCAGCGCATCCGACAGCTGTCGCTCGACCAAGAACCACCCCCCCCGACCATCAGGCTCAAGAAAGACGACCGAGATATGAAGACGATGAGGACGATGAGGTGTACCTCGTCTCCTACGTAAGCAGAGCGTCCACCAGGAGAAGGCCACCGCCTATGTGCTCCATAGCGGTAGAAGGCACCGAAATTAAAGCCCTGATAGACACGGGGGCGTCCGTGAATGTCATGGATTCCGATCAATATGAGAAGATGTCTCCCAAGCCCCCGCTGGCACATTCCACTGCGAGAATATACACCTATGGAGGCACTGAACCACTACCTCTACGAGGGGTGATCCAAACGACCGTCGTCAATGGCGAGTATTCCACAGAAACCCGTTTTCACATCACAGAGGGAAAAAAAGGCACCCTTCTGAGCTGCCACACGGCAGAAGACCTTGGCCTGGTGTTCTTCGCCAATCAGGTGCATCAGGCGCATGCGGACTTCATGCTGAAGGATTTCCCAGAGTTGTTTCAGGGCCTAGGGAAACTCAAAGGACGGAAATTCAAGCTGCACATAGACACGTCTGTAGGGCTTTTCAACCTAAGGCCACAAGTCGGAGAAGAACTCCGGAAGCTAGAAGACCTTGGCGTCATCGAAAAGGTGTTGGGCCCGACACCCTGGGTTTCCCCACTAGTAGTCGCACCAAAACTGAAGCAACCTGGGGCTATCAGGTTATGCGTGGACATGAGGTTACCCAACGCAGCCGTTAAACGTGAAGGACACATCACTCCTACCATGGATGATATAGTGGCCGATCTAAATGGGGCGAAATGGTTCTCAAAACTAGACCTCAATTCGGGATACCACCATCTCGAATTGGAACCAGCTAGCAGGTATATCACCACCTTCTCGACCCATGTGGGGCTTCGACGCTACAAACGGCTAAGCTTTGGTGTCTCCTCCGCAGCGGAGGTGTTCCAAAACGCCATACGAGAAGTACTATCTGGACTGAGTGGAGTCATCAACCTCAGTGATGATATACTAGTCTATTCAGCAACCCTCGAAGAGCACCATGCCCACCTGAGGGCTACCCTCCAACGACTCGTAGACAGCGGACTGACCCTACACAGGTCGAAGTGCTCCTTTTATCAAGAGACAATAGATTTCTTTGGCTACACCTTCACGCGGGAAGGTCTGAAAGTGGATCCCAAGAAGGCAGAAGCGATCAAGGCAGCGAGCACCCCAAGGAATCCCACAGAGGTGCGGAGCTTCCTAGGCATGGCCACCTACTGCGGGCGGTTCATACCCAACTTGGCCGCACTGGCAGAACCCCTCAGAGCCCTCACATGAATAGACCAGAAGTGGGACTGGACAACAGCCGCCAACAAGGCATTTCAAAATATCAAAGCCAGCCTCCTCGACGACACAGTGATGGCTTACTTCCAACCCCGACGCAGGACAGAACTGATCGTCGATGCCAGCCCAGTGGGACTGGGAGCAGTGCTCCTGCAGGAATACGGCCCAGAAGAGTGGAAACCTGTCGCATACGCCAGCAAGGCGTTGTCGGACACTGAAACCAGGTATGCACAGATCGAAAGAGAAGCCCTGGCCATAAGATGGGCCTGTCAGCATTTCCATCTTTATCTGTGCGGGCAGGAATTCACCGTGGTGACAGACCACAAGCCGCTGCTGCCACTGTTCGCGGGGTCATCCAGACTCGCACCCCCACGCATCGAACGCTGGGCAGTCCAGCTACAGGGTTACAACTTCAGGATTGTGTTCAGACCCGGCGCGCACAACCCGGCGGACTATCTGTCCCGGCACCTCGATGTTGTCAGCCAATATCCACCAAGAGAAGAAGGCGTGGAAGCTGAAGAGTTTGTCCACATGATCTCGCAGGCCGCATGCCCAGAAAATATGTCACTGAAGGAAATTGGGGAAGCAACCGCCGCGGACGAGACGCTAGTGAAGGTCCGCCAAGCCCTGGAAGGAAACCGCTGGGCCCATTTCCTGGATGGAGCACCGAGCCTTCAACTGGAGGTGAGCCAAGCGAGGCAACAACTGTGGCAGATCCATAGTGAGCTGAGCGTGGGCGATGAAGGAGTCATCCTCCGAGGGCATCTCATCATCATGCCTGAGAGTCTCCAACAGAGAGCGCTAGCCCTGGCACATGTAGGCCATCAAGGCATGGCTAAGACAAAAGCACGTCTAAGGAGCAAAGTATGGTTCCCCGCCATGGACAGCCAAGTGGACCCGATGGTACGCTCTTGCCATGCCTGCACAATCACGGGCAGTGATCCGACCCCGGCACCAGTGATCACGGAGGATGCACCCCAGACGCCCTGGACACCCCTCAGCATAGACTTTGGGAGCTTCCCCGATGGCAGACACATGATGGTCCTTGTCGATTCGTTCTCAAAGTTTCCGATAGTGGAGGTTATATCGTCAACTGCATTTCCACAAGTCAAAAAGGTGCTGAGTCGCGTCTTTGCAACCATGGGACTCCCGGATGAAATCAAGTCCGACAATGGACCTCCTTTCCAAGGGAGGGAATTTCAGACTTACCTCGAGAGCCTCCGGATCAAGCATAGGAAAATCACCCCGCTGTGGCCCCAGGCAAACGGGGAAGTCGAAAGACTGATGAGGACACTTAACCGAGCACTGAGGATCGCGGTGGACAGTGGGGAAGATCCGGAAATAGCCCTCGACCAATTTCTAGGAGCCTACCGACAGACGCCTCACAGCACTACCAAATGTGCTCCAGCACATGTGCTGTTTAAAAGAGCACCCCGTGACAGTATCCCGGCAGACAGCACCTGGACGCCAGAAGAAAGAGATGCTGCAACCATTCAAGCACGGAGGCGAAACTCCAACCAGAAAGCGAGCGAACATCGTCACGCAAAGGAACCCACTATCAAGGAAGGTGACAGGGTTGTAGTGCGAGATCGCCAGCCAGGGTGGAAATTCCGCACGCCCTATGAGTCGGAGGTGTGGATCGTAGACAAGGTCCAAGGAACAATGGTGACGGCAAGACGAAATGGACAAGTGGTGACCCGTAATGTGTCATGCTTTAAGAGACTAAGGGAGGGGGCTGGAGCCCGCGCCACCGAGGAAGGTCAGGAGGCAGTGGATGATGAAGGGCTAGATCTAGGAGAGTCACTGCAAGAGCCACCCACAACCAGGCAAAGAGGGGGGAGTCCACCGAGAATGACGCAGCGGAATCTCACTGCTGAGAACAACCGACCCTGGGCGACCCTCAGTGGCGAGAATGCAGGGGCAACCCCGGCTGGGGTTGCAGGAACGCTGTGTGACCGGAACCAGCGTTATAATCTGAGGCCCAACCCGAGGCCCAATCAACATCTGAGGGACTTTGCCTGGACATCTCCGTGAGTCAAAAGAAACGCGTGGATGCTGCAAGGACAGAACTAAATTGAAGGAGGGATGTAGAGAGCCACTCGGGCTCTCCCATACAATGTATCTCCTCAACACACGCACGCACGCATACCCTGGGGCGGGCTCGCACCGGGGTATAAATAAACAATGCGGAAGACCGCTCGGGGTCTTTCCGGCTAATAATCTAACTGTGTCTGTGCCCCTTATTATAGTCCGGTCACCCACGTGTTGGGCCTAGTCCCAGCACGCCACACCTGCTGCAACTAGCTTCGGGGAGCTGAAGAAAGTGAAAGAGATACAAGGAGCGGCCCTAGGCTGTCAAAGCTGCCCCCCAAGGGGACCAACCCACCGAGGAAATGCCCAGTGGAACAAAAGGCCTGTCCGGCCCTGGGCAAAAATATTCTTTGATGGCTGAGCTGTGTGCATTGAGCTCTCTGGGCCCTTTTCACAATAACATTTGCCCATCTAAGGAGCTCGTTAGGAGAGGAGGGCTAATTTCTGATCTCGGAATGAAAAGTTGTGTAATGATCATCACAATGTTGCAATGTTCCTCTGACAGATCATGGCAGGTCAAACCTGTCAAAATATATTGGGATAAAAGGCCCATATGAAAAGCAAAAATGCCGAATTCAGTGTGGTAAACACCGATTCCGCACGTTATGCATCATTTGCATCTGAGAATCTCGGGGCAGAACGTATTTACCACATGTTATAATTTCCTCACCTGTAACGACCGGATTCTCGAACCAGATGGGATCAGCTCCTAAGAGCCCCTCCAACCCAGTCGGAACGTAATCACCTCCCTCCTTAGAACGTATTTACAATGGGTATATGTATATGTATGTACATCTCGTACCTAAGGATGGGGAAAATAGCAATACACATGCATAGGTTTTCTACAATATCCTATTTATACCAACTAATCTCACGGCCACTTAGGCCCAGACTAATCTACCCTGGGGCAGTTCTGATTATGTACCATTACACACTGATCACCCTCAGTGCTCACTCGACACGCAATCCGGCATGCCATACACACTGATCACCCTCAGTGCTCACTCGACACGCAATCCGGCATGCCATACACACTGGGCTGCAGTCCCAGTGCTCTCTTTTTATCTGGTCCACAATCCGGCGGACCTACACACTGGTCTCTCCAGTGCTCGCTTACTTACAACCCGATCCGCAATCTGGCGGATCTACACATCAGGCTTTCGCCTGATTCTCTCACTAACGCCGCTTACCAACGACGATCACTCTCCTATGAATACCTTTGGAAGGAATCTCTCATTGGCTACTCGGGATGATACTACAATAATACGAATTAGCACAGCTTTCCAAATTGAATCATGTACCTTCTGCTCTCAGCATCAAATGGTCCCTCTCTCCCTCATTATTCAGTCACCTCTTACCTGACCGGGATTTACATCCGTTCATGAAAACGATGTCTGACTAGAAGACCAGGTTACCCTGATTGAACAAGAATACAAGGCACATGTCGGTTCACTAAGAACTGGGGTATTTTATTACAATGATTATAAACACAACACTATACTATAACATATATCCTGCAAAGAGAAGTAAAAGGTTAGAATATGCACACTAAAAGAGGTGGAGCAGATGTCACCTTGTTAACGTGAAGTCGGGGTTCGGCAATCATCTAGATTCCCTTCTCGTCTGTGCCTTGGCTCGTCTCGGAATCACACTTCAGCAGTCACGAGTACACGTCTGCACCGCTATGCTCTGTCTCCTCTGCTTCCCTCCAAGTCACTGGAACCTTTCTCCTTATTAGCTGCTGTCTCTCTCTCTGTCTCTAATTGCTCTGCGCTACTTCTCCTTCTCCTTCAATCTTTCTCAGAGAGTCTCAGCTTCATGATCTTTCTCGGACTTCAAAATGGCGACTATCTGTCTGGAAATGATTAATGGCATTGATGCTAAAGGCTAGCTGCCGCCTACAGACTGACTGACTCACAGCCTAACACTTTCGCTAATATGGAAGCTTGTCCTTTCATGGAAAGTTACGGCCAGTAACCTGCCGCCCACCAAATTCTTGTACCTCCCCGTACCAAGGACACGTTCCCAGCTGGCCAGCCTGATGTTGTGTCTTCGGAATGGAGAAAAATACAGTCTTTCGATAAGGGCCAGCCTGAGCCGGTTCTCTCCAAGCGAACAACACTTCGAAACTAAAACATTACACTTGACCTAGAAGCCTCTCAAGCTGCCGGGGCAGAAAGCAAGATGGAGTCTCTCCCGTTTGAGGCCTACAAGGCCCGAAGTAAGCATAACTCCATAGAAGGTATACTAACACTCTTACAAAAGGACGGATTATCACTAATACTAATATATCTATCCCCTAGCTTAAGTTTATAAGCCCTGATCTAAGGAAAAGGGTACGAAAATACACTATTGTGCCTTATGAATAGGCCCTATTTATGGTTCTAATCCCTGCACTAGGAGGGTAATAGGCTGGAGTCACCTTCAATCATTCTCCCTCCTAGGAGGGCCGAAAAAGTCGGTCAGAACACTTCACCCTTGACTCCAGTCTATTAACCATATTCTATATGGAACTAACATCTGTGGAAGAATAATAGGAAACAAAACTAACTGATCTATTCCTTGTACCAAATCTACAATATTGGAGTAGAGAAGGAATGCACTGAAGAAAGCAGCAAATAGCCACTAAAATACAAATGGAAATCATAATACCCCCTAAAATCTGTCGTAGGGAATGGAGGTCAGGTAACCAATTGAAGAGCCAGTCAAACCAGCCCTGATCAATATGTTTTCTAACCTCTGCAGTCAAGTCGTGGAGTTTGTCAATATGGGCCTGGATCGACTTGGTGTGGTTAGATAAATTGAAGCAACAAAGACCCTCAAAGTCAGAACAATCATGTCCATGCTTTAACAGGAGGTAATCAATAGCTGCGCGGTTCTGCAGAATTGCTCTGCGTTCACCCTGGGCATCTAATAACATGTCAGATAAAATGGTAGAGGTTTGGTTAATCGATTTTACCATCCAACAGGCCATTTTTCCAATGGATTTTGCGTTGTAAACCGCCAACGCTGGGACACCAATGATTGAGATCGCTAAACTAAGATATTCAGATTTGGAATAGAGATGTAGGGAAGAATCACAGTCCTCATGTAACATCATGGAATCGCGGACTATCCGGTAATAGGTATTAGGATGCGAGGAAAACATTAATAAACTCAATCTAGTGATGGCACACGGGCCTCCGGAAATATTTGCAGGAATATAAGGCCAGGAGGAATTACCGCAGGAGAAAAGCCAACCAGAATGTAACAACATTGTACGATAATGGCTAGGAGCAACTACTATACTTTTACAGGTCATATTATTTTTAACAGAAACACATGATTGGGGGAGTCTTCGTAAGCACAACAAACGTTCATGAGCCGAAAAAGAAGTGGCGGCTCTCAATTTTAACTTCACACATTCAGTAATTGCCTTAGGATCACAAGTCAAGAAAAAGCACAAATCACCCTGTGTGATATTATACGTAGTGCTCTGAGAATGAATTGGGGGAATGGACTCTGAAAGAATAGTACATATGGGACAAAATTCATGGGCCACGAAATCGCCCAGAATAACATTAGGTTGAGCATTTGATATATTAAAAATATGCTTCAAAGTTTCAAGGGAGGCAGGGACAGCAACCAAGCAGGTCGCTAAAATGTCAGTTACAGAACGCATAGGTGTCAGGCACAGGCAGAAATGCGGAGAATTAGTAACTCGTTTGGCCAGAGTTATCCAAAAGTTTGATGACGAATCCCACGCAGCGAAGGAACGCGGTACTCGGGTTCTCGAATCAACCAAAGTCTGTGGGTTCCCTCCTCTCCCGACGTAGCAGACCAAAAGGAGTCCAACGCCGGCACATCCTGCAGCAGCAGTCCAGAGAATGATCTGAAAGAAAATCAAATACAGGCATTATTCATTCTCGTAAATAACATTTGTCAGCTGGGACAGCTTCCCAGCTATCTTTCCCTGGTCTCATCACCAAAATGGTGTTGTCATGACCGGTTGCAATAATTTCAGCTTGTTCAGGGGGATGTTTAGGCGATTGCGCCCATATTCTCGCTCCAGGATTATCCGTAGAACCGAAGCCTTTTTGGCCTCGTACAGTTAACAATGTTGGGGCAGTGCCTTTCTGAATCTCACCACTGAAAACAGGCATAATTAGCAATTGAGCAACTCGGTCAGTCTTTTGAATCGATAAATCAACCTCACTGCTGGTCAGCAGGAGAACCTTAATCTCTCCCTGATAATCACTGTCAATTACTCCTCCGAGTACTTGAACACCTTTTAAGGCAAGGCCCGATCTTGGGGCGATCAGACCAAAACTTCCGGCTGGTATACAGACACCAATGCCAGTCTCGACAATTATTCGGTCTTTACTCTTTAGTACAATGTCGTTCATGGCATGCAGGTCCAAGCCTGCGGAACCTGGGGTAGCTCTGCATGGAGCCAAAGCTCCGGGGGTAATTTCCCAGTACATTACAGTATTGCCGATGGTGTTGGGTTTCGCATCAACATTTGGGGGAAACAAACGCATCAAAGGAGATTCAGCATGTAACAAGGGACGATTATTCAGAATTAACAATGCTTGAACTAAATACTCCCGCCAGTTTTTATAGCGGTCGTCAGTTAACTTTCGCAACTGTTCTTTAAGCAAACTATTCATCCTTTCAATCAGGCCTGATGCCTGTGGATAATAAGGAATATGAAACACCCATTCTATATTGTTTTCCACACAAAATTCCTGTACCAATCTTCCACGAAAGTGGGATGCATTATCAGATTGAATTTGAAATGGAACACCATAATATAATATGATTAATTCCAATGTTTTAATGGTATTTATTTGAGTAGCTTGTTTGCAAGGAAAGGCCACCAAAAGGCCACTGTAGGTATCGACAATTGTACAAACATATTGACAATTTTTGCTCATAGGGAGCGGGCCAATATAATCAATCTGCCAAATTTGAGCGGGCAATTTTCCTCGATGTAAATGACCTTTAACAATTTGTGGTACTTTTCGTTGTCTGGAATGTTGACAGATGGGACAATGCAGAATAGTATCTTTAATGTAATTTAAAGGAATATAAATTCCTTGATCGGCGGCCCACCTGCTAGTGGCTCTTTCTTCAAAATGTCCTGCTTTCTGGTGGGCCCATTTCGCCAATCCCGCCAAATCAGAATCTTGCATGTCCACCACTGCCTCAGCAATTTTAGATTTCTCATCTGCAATGTTATGAAAGAATTTGTCAAGGGAGTCTATCGGGGTATGAGCATCCACATGAAAGATTGTCACAGTACTCTGTGGGAGCATTTCCCAAATTTCTTGCCATAATTCTTTTCCCCACAATTCCTTTGAATGCAATTCCCAATTATGAGAATGCCAAGTTGGTAACCATAACGCCAGTCCGTTAGCTGTGGACCAGGAATCAGTGAAAATATGACATGTGCCAGGTAGTTCCTGTTTCAAAACTTGGTAAACTGCGTATAATTCAGCATATTGACTACTCTTTCCTTCACCAGTTGTACACAACAATTTCTGTGTGATAGGATTATAGGACACTGCCTTCCAATGCCGTTTATCTCCAATGAACCTCGCTGAATCATCCGTAAACCACACATGTTTTCTGTCCTCCGCGGACAAATCATCAAATGGCTTACCCCACTTAACAGGAGATTCCTGTACTACAGGTACGGAGCAATCACTCCCAGTCTCATTCGATGGCGCCTGCGCCACCTGCTCATATAATTCTGCCACACGCTTCGGACCCAAACGTGCCCTGTCTTGAATGTACCATTTCCACTTAATCACACTTGCTTCTTGAGCATGTCCAATTCGATGAGTTTTCGGCGAACTCAAAACCCACTGCATGATAGGAATTTCAGGTCTCAAAATCACATCATGACCTAAAGTCAATTGCTCGGTATCGACCAGAGCCCAATAACATACGAGTAACTGTTTCTCAAAAGGTGTATAACGCTCACCAGCCTCAGGTAACTTTTTAGTCCAAAAACCTAACGGCACCTTTTGTCTGCCTTGCTTTTGCCACAGACTCCAATTTGCATACAGACCTTGTACGGACACATTCAAATCCACATCACCCTCGCCCACAGGCCACAGATCCAAGGCGTACTGAATCGCTTCTTTTGCCAACTTAAATGCATTCTCTTGTGGTTCACCCCATTCAAACGCATGCTTTTTGCGAGTGACTCGATATAAAGGAGCCAATATCTGACTCAAATGGGGAATATGTTGACGCCAAAAACCAAACAAGCCAATGAAACTCTGAGCTTCTTTTCTATTCCTCGGAACTGCAAAGTCTAAAATTTTTCGTTTAACCTGCGGGATCACCTCTCTGTGACCTTCATGCCAATTGATACCTAAAAACTTAACATTTTGAGATGGACCTTGTAACTTATCAGGATTAATTTCCCAACCTTTTTCACGTAAGCGGTCAATGATTTGATCTAATTGAGCCTGAACTTGATCCTGTGTTTCACCTTGAATCAAAATATCATCAATATAATGGCACACTTGAATTTGCAGGTGTACAGGTACTTCGGACAAATGCTCCGCCACCAGCCGGTGACAGATCGTAGGACTATGTACATAACCTTGAGGAAGACTTCTAAACGTCATTTGACGCCCATTCCAGGTAAAACTGAATTGTTCCTGACACTCGGGGGCAATCGGAATTGAAAAGAAAGCATTAGCAATATCAATAGACGCATACCATGTACCTGGATGCTTTTGGATCCTTTCAATCAAAGTAACAATATCTGGTACTGCAACAGTCAAACGGGGTGTGTGTTTATTCAATTCTCGATAATCAACGGTCATGCGCCAAGAATTATCACTCTTGCGCACGGGCCGACGGGATTATTCCAAGCAGAAGTAACCGGAGTTATAACTCCTGCGTCAACCTGTATAGTGGCACTGATCTCTTCATGACCACCTGGAATACGATATTGTTTCTGAGAAACCACTTTTGTAGCTTGGGGAATTTTTATGGGGGGGCATTCGTAAACGGCCAACCCGTACGGGTCTGGACGATATGTAGTGCTTAGTTCCAAATTGATAACAACCATCATCCAAATGCAAAGTCATTCCTTTTAAAATATCAATTCCAATTATATACTCTAAGAGTGGTACAACTAACACAGAATATTCTCTTCGGGGAATTCTACCTATTCTCATTTCAAGTGTAGTTTGCACTGCAGGAGTCTGCTTTCCACTTAAACCAGTAATTGTGAAAAATTGGCCTTTGAATTTCTTTGATTTACCATGAATTAAAGTGGCCTCCGCTCCTGTATCTACCAATGCTCGGGCCCTTTGGATATTACGATGTTTCCAAAAAATTTCAATATCTACATAGGGTCTATTATCTCTATGAGCCCACCTGTGTACTGGAGCTTGACCTATTTCCTAGTCATGTTTACTGCGTTCTGTCAACCAAGACAAATCAGGGTAGATGCTCTCAGGTTTCTTGGGTATCAAAATATCCTGTTCATATCCATCTCCATTACGAAACGGATTTTTGTCATTTTCATAGTACTGTGAATTACAGTCAGAAAGCCTGTGACGATCCTCCCTTCTCCTCAACTCAGGGGACTGATCCCTTTCATCTCTATATCTGTTGTAAACACGATCATCTCTTCCCCTTTCTTTTTCCCCCTCTCTCCCCCTAACTCTCTCACGACAAGGGGAATCATCCCGCTCACAACGCCGTCCTTCACGGCGATGAGAATCCACACGACGCCTCTCATCACCACTGTTATCAGAATAACCACGATCACAATCATTCTTTCGTACACGACGGGCACCCTCCTTTCGATCCGAACCACGCTTACGAAACATGTCCCATAAGCGGTTATTAGGTTCACCGTCCATGTCTTGCTTTTCACACCATCAGCCAGCAGTGCAAGAAACATATCACGTCTAGTGAATCTATAATCGCCAGCAGTACGACCCTCCGGTCTGGACTGCCTCTCAGGTTTAAACCAGTCACCCAACTCACCAAGTTGACGGACAGACTCAAGCACCATAGATAGAGGATTGCCAGTTTGATTAATTAACAAAGCCATCATAACCTGCTTATAAGCAACAGGGGAAGAACGGATAATGCGATTTCGCACAGAAGATGTTAATAAGCCATCCAACAACCTGTCAGAAGTACTGAGAAAAATCGCAGTTTTCATAACTTCTTCTTTCAAACGCTGCGACACATCGCGCAAATTATACCACGGCTTGTCATTGACAGGCCAATCAGATTCAGTAGGGTATTTATGGTTACAGCCATCATTTGCGAGCTGAAGTAAACTAATTTGGCCAACACCATTATAATTACGAAAATGGTCTTGTACAGTAGAATCGGAAATTAGAGAGCAAAAGCGTAAACAATCACCTGCATAAAGCATGATACCAGCAGCACCCAATTCATAAAGGCGCACCATCCAAGTAAGCAAAGCCTCACCAGGCCGTTGTCGAAATCGTTGTAAAATGTCACTAACCTCCTGTTGAGTAAAATCTTCAATACTATCCAAATGGACACCATTCGGCATACCAGGAGCCTGTTGCAATTTGCGTCGAAAAACCGGGTGAGCAGAAACCTCCGGACGAGCCTCCGAAGAAGCCCGATCCTTAGATTTAGAGGAACAATCAAAAGTAGGTACGTCACCAGAACGGGAAGAGCGACCACGGTCACAAGAACCATCGTCTTTGTCACAAGAAGCAGATTTACAATCACGACCAGAGCGAGAAGACTCGCGCACGTCACTCTCCTCAGCCGAGGAGCCAGAATCATTTGAATCCCAGATATTACCATCCCATTTGTCGGGGTTCCAGTCCAGTCCGGCTTTCGCCACGACCAGACGCACCTTCCGGTTAGAAACACGACCACAACGGTTTCTATATTTGTATTTTGCAATACACACTGCAGCCCTTTCGGCTATAGTCTGATAAGTCTCAAGTTTGTCGGCAAGCAATTTATTCTGACATCGCAAAAGAGTATGCTGATTCTGCACTTCAACAAACTTTTCTTCCATATCCACAAACCGCTTTTGCAATTTAACAAATTTTTCATGAAGCATTCTATATGCAGTCAGTACAATCCAACCTCTGCGTCCCAAAATAGGAAGCTCATCACCCTTCACTACTGGTGCCTTCTGCAAGCAAGAAACCACATCAGCAGGCTCCGCCTGCTCCAAACAAGAAGTCCAATTCTCACTCAAACCAGTAGAATCGGCCCACTCACGGGCCAAGGCCTCGTAAGGCGTTGATTCCCAGCCGGGAATATCAACAGGCAATTTGAAAGTAGATTTCGAATTCCGCGAAAACATTTTGACACACAAAAGATATACACAGAATTAACAAGAAAGAAAATACGTACGAGCCGAGCGCAAACCAACAAGATGAAAACAATATAGCGCACACAGGCTTCATAAACAGTTCGTGACGCCAGATGTAACGACCGGATTCTCGAACCAGATGGGATCAGCTCCTAAGAGCCCCTCCAACCCAGTCGGAACGTAATCACCTCCCTCCTTAGAACGTATTTACAATGGGTATATGTATATGTATGTACATCTCGTACCTAAGGATGGGGAAAATAGCAATACACATGCATAGGTTTTCTACAATATCCTATTCATACCAACTAATCTCATGGCCACTTAGGCCCAGACTAATCTACCCTGGGGCAGTTCTGATTATGTACCATTACACACTGATCACCCTCAGTGCTCACTCGACACGCAATCCGGCATGCCATACACACTGATCACCCTCAGTGCTCACTCGACACACAATCCGGCATGCCATACACACTGGGCTGCAGTCCCAGTGCTCTCTTTTTATCTGGTCCACAATCCGGCGGACCTACACACTGGTCTCTCCAGTGCTCGCTTACTTACAACCCAATCCGCAATCCGGCGGATCTACACATCAGGCTTCCGCCTGATGCTCTCACTAACGCCGCTTACCAACGACGATCACTCTCCTATGAATACCTTTGGAAGGAATCTCTCATTGGCTACTCAGGATGATACTACAATAATACGAATTAGCACAGCTTTCCAAATTGAATCATGTACCTTCTGCTCTCAGCATCAAATGGTCCCTCTCTCCCTCATTATTCAGTCACCTCTTACCTGACCGGGATTTACATCCGTTCATGAAAACGATGTCTGACTAGAAGACCAGGTTACCCTGATTGAACAAGAATACAAGGCACATGTCGGTTCACTAAGAACTGGGGTATTTTATAACAATGATTATAAACACAACACTATACTATAACATATATCCTGCAAAGAGAAGTAAAAGGTTAGAATATGCACACTAAAAGAGGTGGAGCAGATGTCACCTTGTTAACGTGAAGTCGGGGTTCGGCAGTCATCTAGATTCCCTTCTCGTCTGTGCCTTGGCTCGGCTCGGAATCACACTTCAGCAGTCACGAGTACACGTCTGCACCGCTATGCTCTGTCTCCTCTGCTTCCCTCCAAGTCACTGGAACCTTTCTCCTTATTAGCTGCTGTCTCTCTCTCTGTCTCTAATTGCTCTGCGCTACTTCTCCTTCTCCTTCAATCTTTCTCAGAGAGTCTCAGCTTCATGATCTTTCTCGGACTTCAAAATGGCGACTGTCTGTCTGGAAATGATTAATGGCATTGATGCTAACGGCTAGCTGCCGCCTACAGACTGACTGACTCACAGCCTAACACTTTCGCTAATATGGAAGCTTGTCCTTTCATGGAAAGTTACGGCCAGTAACCTGCCGCCCACCAAATTCTTGTACCTCCCCGTACCAAGGACACATTCCCAGCTGGCCAGCCTGATGTTGTGTCTTCGGAATGGAGAAAAATACAGTCTTTCGATAAGGGCCAGCCTGAGCCGGTTCTCTCCAAGCGAACAACACTTCGAAACTAAAATATTACACTTGACCTAGAAGCCTCTCAAGCTGCCGGGGCAGAAAGCAAGATGGAGTCTCTCCCGTTTGAGGCCTACAAGGCCCGAAGTAAGCATAACTCCATAGAAGGTATACTAACACTCTTACAAAAGGATGGATTATCACTAATACTAATATATCTATCCCCTAGCTTAAGTTTATAAGCCCTGATCTAAGGAAAAGGGTACGAAAATACACTATTGTGCCTTATGAATAGGCCCTATTTATAGTTCTAATCCCTGCACCAGGAGGGTAATAGGCTGGAGTCACCTTCAATCATTCTCCCTCCAAGGAGGGCCGAAAAAGTCGGTCAGAACATCACCCTAGGGTCATTGCATTTACCTGTGGTAAATACCTCATCCTATTCCGCCTAACTTTTAAACCAGGCTAAAGTCTCATTTCACGTGCAAGTGGATGAGCTACTGACCTCAAACAATTCACAAATGGTGACCTTGTAGTGAGAAACCCTATTAATCTTTCACAGGATTACCCCACAGTGGTGTGATATGATGAAGGAGTAAAACCCAGGCAAGGGATGAGGAATGAGCATTTCAAGGTCTTTTTTGCTTTGAATGTTGAAAGCACCCATACACATGTGACCTTCTGGATATTCGTAAACTCCTAGCAATGACAATGGTCCAACTTTACATCTGTCAAAGGCTGGAGACACTACATTCCCAGAGTCAAGATGGTAATGAAAGAGCTCCAAATGAGAGGACAGAGAAAAAGAGGTTTCTTCACTGGAAAAATTATTTTCCCCACAGAGAAAAATGTATAAAACATGCACAACGGCATCTGACAGGGGTAATGATATATCATGTGCACTTCACATTGGCGTAAATACAACTGCCAGGAAGTCACGAATCATTAAAGGAGACATGCCTGGCAAGTTGTGTTCAAGGTGTGTAGTGGAGTTTTGAGCTAACCAGAAAGTCGCAAATATCGCCAGTTCGATTACTTCATAGTGATTTAGGACTTCTGGTTGTAAACTGGGCCCTCTATTTAGTTTTGTCAGCGAGATGGCCAGAAAAGAAAACATCCATTGTTTAAATCAAGGTCTTATCAAGCTTTTAGAGATCTAGCGCCAAATTTACCTCACTGATGTGTTGTCCGGAAAGGATACCAACCTCCCCATCCCCTCGGCGTCATGCGCAAAACACTGTCCTGGCAAAGACCATTTGTGAATGGTAGAAGGTCGAGTGCACATTTGCAGGAGTGTAATTGACTATAACTTGCAAAAACAGCCTTTGCGATTGGTTGTACTCATGACATCCCAATTACAACATTGCTTTCCTCCAGGCACTACAATACCCCTGGGTTAAGCACAATTTGCACAAAACCCGTGTTTGTGAATATCTGGAATGCCCTTTGTATACAATTTTACAATTGTCACACCACTCAGAATAGGATGACAAGCTGGATGACCAACGATGACGTGGTGATCCATTTCTTTGGCCATGTTTAGTTAGCGCTGTTCCCCTGAGGAACCACAGGATGTTCACAACCTTTGTCACTCTAGAAACAAATACAGAACAGCAGCAACCCACAGATAAACAGATTAACGTATGAAAATCTTGTTCTTGTTCATCTCAACAGTAAATGCTCTTCTTAAGTTAGAGACCTCTGCTAGCAAGACACAGCCTCCACAAGCACTCTTTGACTAATTGCACAGTTCCAGTACCCACAAATAACACTAGAGTGTACCAGATTTGTTCTCCAAGCAGGCTGGGTCGTGCCACTCCACACAATAGATTGTATATGCAAATAGAGAGGCAGCAACATGTGATGAGTGATAATTCTTTGCATCCTGAGCAGCCCACTACTGAATGTGTAGTATAATGTAAGACTGGCATTAGATGCTATTGAGGTGAAATAAAAAAATAGCATCATTTGTTACTCATCACCTGCTAACTAGCAAAAGTGTCTTTAACTGGCTAATGTGATGACTGACCAATCATTCATGTGTGATATTTTAATCTTATCACATTTTAACCGATTTTGGCCAATGTGCTTAAGGGGCAGAATATTATAATTGTTGGAAAGAGCACGAACCCCGAGTGTGCTTACATTTAGGGTTTTGTCTAGCAATAAGGGTAAGCCTCTTGGGGACTACATCAAAAATGCAGAGAAGGGCTCTTCTTGTGTTGGTCTCTCCCCTGGAGTGTAGCAACTTTGCAATTCTTTTGATTGGCTGAATTGTATGCTTCCACTAGCCACATTTGGGGAATTCCTTTTTTGTTTTTCTATAAGCACTCTATGAGCGAGCATGTGTTTTCAGGATCTTACTCTCGAGCGCCGCTTCCTCCTAACCAAATCCTGCACCCTCATCTCAAAGCGCTTTGTGTTGCTCCCTTCTACCCCAACAGTGTCTACTGCTTTTTGCTCCTTGCCTCATATATATATATATATATATATATATATATATATATATATATATATATATATATATATATATATATATATATATATATATATATATATATATATATATATATATATATATATATATATATATATATATATATATATATATATATATATATATATATATATATATATATATATATATATATATATATATATATCTGGAAACACTCGAACCACTTCCTGATACTCCGCACCAGCAGACAGGCGAGGAAAGAGACACAGACTTCCGAGGTATTTCAAGTGGGCAGTGATTTTATTTTAAGTGACCCAACCCAACGCGTTTCAAGCCTGTAAGCCCTTGATCACGTGTATATATATATATATATATATATATATCCAGGAAGGGATCTCCCAAAACGCGTAATGGCGGCACTGGCTGAATAAAGAAATTTTGCACTACAATATCTGGGTCCACGCTCGTCTGTTTGTGCCTGAAGGTGAAGTGAAGGCGAGTTTTGGAGTGATATATATATATAGTTCTGTATTACTGCCATCCTCGCGGACCGCCGAAACGCGTCAAGACACACTACCTAATGGCTAAATAAAGAATGCTGAAGGAAAGTTGGTCCTTGCCTCGAGTCTCTTTGCAAGGAGCGCTGCTGCGAGGTATTTGCAGATATAATATATATATATATATATATATATATATATATATATATATATATATATATATATATATATATATATATATATATATATATATTCGGCAGAAGGACGTCATGCAGCAGTCACGCAGCATCAAAGGACGAGGCAAACCCAGATAATAGTGCTTAGTGATTTATTTCGCTCTTCACCACACCGCCACTACGTGTTTCGGTCAAACAAGACCTTGATCACATGACAACGTTATGGGGCGGGAGTGCTCCTTTTAAAGTGACAAGTGCCAATAGTAAGTTGTGTTTCACAAAAGACATAGAAGACATACTGTCAAAATTCAATATATGTTTGAGCAAGGTGCGCAAGCGCTTTGGGAGGGCTCACCACAGCACCCAAACCCTCCGGTTTCTGTTTGGCTCCCGTGCAGTCTCACAGGCTCCCTCCAAATTAACATTGGTCCGACGCGTTTCGGGCCACAAACGCCCCTTCCTCATGGACAGAGTGAAAGAACACCAGGCTCACCTTGCGCTGATCAAACATTTTTGTATTTGAAAAGAAGGCGTGGTCCGCCCTAAGTGGGTGGAGTTTCAACACCGGGACTTCTGGATATTGTAGTCCTGCAAGGTCAGTAGTCATAATTGCCTTGAGTAGGTTGGGGTTCCTTTACATAATTAATGTCTTTGACATTCTTTAGTAGGAGGGGAGGGCAGACTGTGAGACCGCTTCTTTCTTTATGAATGTTGCGCTGTCAGGTGATGATCACTCTCCTCGCCTCAGTCCTCACAGGTATTCCAGATACTTGTTCCGCCTGTGAAGCGGAGCTCCTCTCCACGACTAAGGCCAGCCGTAAATATGTGTTTGAGCAAGGTGCGCGAGCGCTTTGGGAGGGTTCACCACATCATCCAAACCCTCCGGTTTCTGTTTGGCTCCCGTGCAGTGTCACAGGCTCCCTCCAAATTAACATAGGTCCGACGCGTTTCGGGGCCACAAACGCCCCTTCCTCGTGGACAGAGTGAAAAAACACCAGGCTCACCTTGCGCTGATCAAACATTTTTTTATTTGAAAAGAAGGCGTGGTCCGCCCTAAGTGGGTGGAGTTTCAACACCGGGACTTCTGGATATTGTAGTCCTGCAAGGTGAGTAGTCATAATTTGCTCTAACATATATTTACGGCTGGCCTTAGTCGTGGAGAGGAGCTCCGGTTCAGAGGCGGAACAAGTATCCGTACCTTTGAGGACTAAGGCGAGGAGAGTGATCATCGCCTGACAGTGCAACATCCATATAAAATAAGTGGTTTCACAGCCTGCCCTCCCTTCCTACTTAAGGATGTTAAAGACATTAATCATGTAAAGGAACCCCAACCTACTCAAGGCGATGTGATCAAGGCTGCAGGGATGGCCGAAACGCGTCGTGACAAGCTGTTTATTTGGGAATAAATGAATGCTGCAACATAAGTTGGTCCATGCCTCGTATTTCTACCTAAGGGTTGGAGTGCTGCTGCTGCGAGGTATTGCAAATATATATATATATATATATATATATGAACCAAACGATCTTCACATAACCACACTCCTGTCGTGGAAACAACGAAGACACGGACCCAATGGCTGTAGTCAAGGAAATCTTTTAATCAATCCCTCGCCGGTTACGCGTTTCGAGCACCAAGTGCCCTTGGTCACACACCGCGCACCAGGTCAGTTACAAATTTATACATTTTTTTAACCAGTGATGCTCCACCCATTTTCGTGGGTCTCAAAGTATAGACATAGAAAAAACACGTGTACACTTCGCAACTACGTGCTCATCTCTATATACAATTGAAACAAAAACCTGTGTTATATGAAAAGTTATAACTGCATGAATGCAATATTATTAACTCATTTAACCATGACCATGTACATATAATAATATATTTGTACAACTACATATGTAGTGTATATACACCCATACATCCCATATTAACTCATGTCCATTAACTTCCAAATACATCTATATACACCTTAACACATAAAAATATATATATATGTACGTACCATCCTATATACAATATCAAAGTGTAAAAAAAATATATATAAAAATATATATCTCTATAAACCTATACCTATGTACACATCTATACCCCACAAAAATATATAATCCCTTCTTATCTACAAATATACATTCATTATAATCCTAATTTGGAAATTTCATAGCATTTATATGGACAAAGGGACATATAGCAATGTATAGTTATTGACAATACTTTAGATATATATATATATATATATATATATATATATATATATATATATATATATATATATATATATATATATATATATATATATATATATATATATATATATATATATATATATATATATAATATATCAGCAAAATCTTCAAACCTCCACATGCAGCGGCGAAAGAAGAGACAGACCCCACGCTCTCCAGGCAAGATGTTATTTATTCCTTGTGCCTTCCAATATATATATATATATATATATATATATATATATATATATATATATATATACTAGCAGCCCGCCCCGGCGTTGCCCGGGGCAGAAGGGGCTGGGGGCAGCATCGCAGCAGGAGAGGCGCAGCAGAGCGGCCGTTTTGTTGGTCCTGGCCGCTTCTGCCCACGCTTTGTTTTCCCCGACGTCCCGACTTTGTGGAAAAGGCTTTCTGAGCACTCAGTGTTCATGGCCCCCGCCCGTCGTAGGTCCTGGCCGCTTCTGCCCACGCTTTGTTTCCCCCGACGTCCCGACTTTGAGGAAAATGCTTTTTGAGCACTGTGTTCATGGCCCCCGCCCGTCCCTTGGTGCGCACCCGCGGCTGCTTCACTTACCTCATCTGCTGATCCTCCCTGCGCTGCTGAGTTTACCGCTCCACTGCTCCTCCGCTTCTCACCGCTCCTCACCGCTTGTCCACTCGCCGCTCCTCCACGCCTGTCCGCAGCTCCTCCCCGCGCTCATGTCGGCCGCTCTTCCTCTTGCTCCTGAACGCCGCTCCTCCCCGTGCTCCCGATGTCATCACGCACGTCGTGGCGGGCGCTACTTCCAAGGGACTACTTTTTTTTTATTCGTAAATTTTTTAAAGAACGTATATTTTTTATTTTTATATAGCCTATGTCCTTCTGCTTGCCCTGACGTTTTCAAAGATGTCTTGGGTGTTTAGATTGGTGGTGTACTTTTCGAGTTTACCTGGCTCAAAGGACACAGTTCTCTCTTTATAATAGTAGTATAGATATATATATATATATATATATATATATATATATCCAACCAACAGAGTCGCTGTAGAACCTTGCCACTTGCCAAAGGCGGGCCTCGAATGGGATAGCGAATCCCAATAACATCCAACCAACAACCTTCTCCAGTAAGGAAAAAGAAATCCGGGCCACTTGTAAGTGCAAAGCGTGATTTATTCAATGGCTTTCTCGATGCGTTTCGCAGTAAGTTCTGCTTTTTCACGAGACCGAAACCAACCAAGAAGTGCAAGTTATATACAATCACATGGTACAGTCACATGGTATTAAAATCATACACATGGAAAACAGACTACCCATAACTTCGTGGGCTGTGTCCAATGTAAACAAACACTCGTTGTGCGGTAGAATGGACATAAATTGGTCATGAATATATAATAATGGTGCACAGTGCAGTTTATTAAATTAAATTAAATCCTCGTGTGGCCCCAGGATTTGGTAAGATGGATTCTTGGCACCTAACCATCCAAGGATTGCCTTGTGGTGCCGTTTCTGTGATTGCGCCCAAGTGGGCGAGGCCACTTCATAAGGAAGTTCGCCGTTCAGTATGATCCAGTGGTATTTACCAAACGAGGCTAATGTTCAGACATTGAATATGTCTAGGGTACTAAGTGCAGCCCAAGTGGGCACATAATTAGTCCAAATGAGGTGACTGCAAGAAAAGGGGGTTCAATCCATAACCTTGGCACCTTGACAGCCGTGAATTAATTCATTCATACTGTCCATCTCAGAGATTGCGCCCCAGTGGGCGAAGCCAAATCATTCTGAAGTTCACAGTGAAGTCCATTCATACATTTCATGCTCATCCGAGGTTTGTACTTTTGGATAGATTCCCAGGCAATTCTGTAAACCAAAAAAGTGAGAGACATGCGATGAGTGACTGTACTAAACGTCATAAAGTAATAACACAAAATTAGTTAAAAAACGGCAGATATATACACAGACAAACTAGCATGTCAACCTAAGTGAACACTCAATTCCTCATGTAAATTGTGGCCATTGGGTTGGGTTGTCCTGTACTTGATGATCAGTCTAGATTCTAGTCTTCTCATCTCTTTTATGCGATCTCCCCCCCGTTCTCTTGAAGGGACTGTCTCCAGGACACAGAATGATAGCAGGTGGGCATTGCTTTTGTGGTGCGTGGCGAAATGCCTGGCAATGGGATACTGCTTGTCCCCATTGGCTTTGGCCCGCATATGTTCAAGCACTCTTTTCTTGGCCTGGTGTTTCGAGCTGCCAATGTAATGCAACTGGCAGGGGCATTTCAGTGCATATATCACATGGTCTGTTAAACATGTCACATGCTTGGTGATTTTAAACTTATTGGTATCTTTTGACAGTTGTATTTCCTTTATGTTTTTACTGTTGCGACAGGCTTTACACCTGCCGCAAATGTAAAAGCCTTGTACCGGGTTTCTCTGTTTGATCGTCTTGGGTAAGAGAGTCGAACAGAGAAGATCTTTCAAGGATTTTGGTCTTCTGAATGTAAGTTGGGGATGCTCAGAGATTCCTGGTGCTAGATCTTTGTCCAGTTTTAAAATGTTCCAGTATTTGCTGAGGGCTTTCCTCACCCCCTTGGAGTCACAGTTGTAGTCAGTAATGAATCTACTGATTACACCTTTGTTAGACTGGCTCTCTAGTATATTGGGGCTGAGGAGGCTTGTCCTATCTCTCTCTTTCACTTTAGCCAGAGCCCTGGCTATGCATTTGCGGCCATACCCTCGTTCTTTGAACCTTTCACTCATGAGGGTTACCTCCTTGTTGTAGTCTAATTCATCAGAGCAATTTCGTTTAGCTCTGAGAAATTCTCCTACTGGGATGGAGTTGATGAGATTGGTCGGGTGACAACTTGAGGCGTGCAGTAGGCTGTTCCCAGCCGTACTTTTGCGGAACAGGGTTGTGGCAAGAGTGTTCTTCTTGCTCTCAACCCTGACATCAAGGAATTCAATAGTTATGGGATCTGTGTTACAGGTGAAACTCAGGTTAAAGTTGTTACAGTTCAATTCCCTGACGAAGTCCACCGCCTCTTGCTGGCTACCCTTCCATATAACGAAAATATCGTCTATGTAGCGTAGCCAGCAAGCAACTTTAGTGAGGAATGCCGGGGACTGGTAGACCACCTTCTCCTCCCAGAGTCCTAGGTACAGACAGGCAAAGCTCGGCGCAAAACAAGTCCCCATCGCCGTGCCAAGCAGCTGATGGTACACTGTTTCATTAAATAAGAAGAAGTTCTTGGTCAGGCAAGTAGGTGCCATTTCAAGAATCATCTCCGTGTGGAGAAGATAGGAGATAGACCGTGTTTTGAGGAAATGTCTACATGCCTCAATCCCTTGTTGATGGGGAATACAGGTGTAAAGGCTATTTACATCAAGTGTCATAAACAACCATTCGGGGCTCCAGGGCATGTTATTGATTTTTTGTAAGAAATGGCCAGAGTCTCTGAGATATGATGGTAACTTCAACACCAATGGTTGGAAGAAGAAGTCCACATATCTTGAGGTGTTCTCCCAGCAGCTACCCCTGGATGATACAATGGGTCTACCGGGGGGATTGGTTATGTCTTTGTGGACTTTAGGTAGGAGGTACAGGGCAGGCAATTTGGGGTGTCTATTGAGGATGAAATTAAATTCCTCTTTTCTGATAAGTTTCCTTTCTCTCCATTCGTTGAGCTGTTCGGTGTATTTTGAAACACAGGCCAGATAAGTTGCCCTATTGCTTTTCTCGTATTTTATGCAATCACTCAACTGGGACAGACCCTCATTGATGTACATATCACGGGGTAACACTACCATGTTGCCCCCTTTGTCGGATTTCTTGATGACGATAGATTTGTCATCACTCAAGGATTTGATGGCCTCAGATTGCATTTTAGTTAAGTTGTGCCTTACATGGTTATTAGACCTAGACAATCTTTCAAATTCTTTGACCATAGCTTTTTCAAAAATATCGATTGACTCGTTGGTGATTTGCGGCAAGAACACAGATTTGGGTCTAAAACCGCTCTTAACATACAAACCAATATTTACATCATCAGGTATCACATTGTACAAAGGGTTTTCGAGCATGTCCAAGTCTCCCTCCAGCTCATGGAGTAGATGCAGCGTTTCCACATCTTCACCTGTGATACTGGTGGGTACTTGTGCAGTCTCGTGGGCCTCGGAGGAAAGTTTAGTGGCATACCACTTCTTGAGGCGCAACTTACGGGTGAAGTAAAAGAGGTCAATACGACTCTGGGTATAGTCAAAGGAAGATGTGGGGCAAAAAGATAATCCTAAGGAAAGTACCTCTTTTTCAGCTTCATTCAGCTCCCGGGTGGACAGGTTGATAATAGTGTTGGACTCCATTATTTTCCTCTTCTCTGGCCCCTTGTCCTGGATCCCACTGGGCTCGATATGTTGCTGGTGTTTATATTCACATTGTTTCTTCCGGCGCCTTTCCCGCCTTGACCTCGTCCTCTTCCTCCTCCGGATGGCTTGTTCTGCCCGGTTAGTCTTCCCTGGGCCACCATGTTGAACTCCATTAAAATTTTCTCTTTTGGGCTCATAAGCTCAGGGTTGCGTGCTGGTAGAGTGCTTGACCCAGCTGAAACTGTAGCTGGTTCCGTTGAATCGACATGATCCTTGTTTCTTGAGGCAAGTGTTCCATTTGGAGCAGGGGATGGTGTAGGCTCCTGTGTGGTTTTTGATCGCAAATGATCGTATCTTTTGGCAAAGGTCCACACTTGGCCACGCTCATAGTCATTACGATCCCGTATGAATTTACTCTCTTTTTTATCACGTATTTCTTTCTCCAGTTTTTCAAGCTTACTTTCGAACTTTGCCATTTCGCTGTCAAAGTCCTTTTCATTCTCATAAAGGCTTTTTAACTGGTTTGTGATGGCCTCTATCTCTGAAGCCAATTTTTCGCAATGTTTGTTTGCGTATTTCACAAGAATTTTGAGCATTCTTAGAGAGCATTCATGACTATTCCGCGCCCATTCTTCCACCATGTCCGGGTCCGGGTCTGCAAGGGTCGGCGTGGTGTAGATTCTCAGCCCCCTTGGCACTCTGTCAACTTCAATATACTTTTGCAGTGTGGTGGCTTCCCACCATTTACTTTGTTCTGTCACCAACAGTTTCCACAAGGCATTCCACAAGTTCTGTTTGTTTGGGCCAGTACTTCTCTGATTAACATTCTCAGAGGTATCGCTAGAGGTAGGTGAGTCCAGATTGGTGAACATGCGGCTTGCTGCTTCATTCCGCCGCTGGTTCCTACTAGAAGCCATTGTAGGTACAGTTGTTTAGGTGTATGCGGGAAATGTAAACTTCCGCCCGCTTTGCATTTGTGACACACTCGCGCACCGGTATGCGTGATGTGTATCAAGCCTTAAGCCCCTTAGAACAGCGCTGCAATAACGTGGCTCGTGATTGACGATATTAATACAAACATCAATCAGTAACGGAGTGCAACAGGACACACGGGAACTCACCAATGTCACTGGCGGGTACTGGGTGGGCGTTTCTGCAGTTAATCTCCGCTGCCGATTTAGGAAAGTAGATTCCAAACGATTGTCCGTTGTTTGTTTGTAGTCAGCGTTGACACAATGTTGCCGTGTCCAAGTTCAGAAAGGGGCGGGCGGGGTTCTTTTTCAAACAAATCCAACCAACAGAGTCGCTGTAGAACCTTGCCACTTGCCAAAGGCGGGCCTCGAATGGGATAGCGAATCCCAATAACATCCAACCAACAACCTTCTCCAGTAAGGAAAAAGAAATCCGGGCCACTTGTAAGTGCAAAGCGTGATTTATTCAATGGCTTTCTCGACGCGTTTCGCAGTAAGTTCTGCTTTTTCACGAGACCGAAACCAACCAAGAAGTGCAAGTTATATACAATCACATGGTACAGTCACATGGTATTAAAATCATACACATGGAAAACAGACTACCCATAACTTCGTGGGCTGTGTCCAATGTAAACAAACACTCGTTGTGCGGTAGAATGGACATAAATTGGTCATGAATATCTAATAATGGTGCACAGTGCAGTTTATTAAATTAAATTAAATCCTCGTGTGGCCCCAGGATTTGGTAAGATGGATTCTTGGCACCTAACCATCCAAGGATTGCCTTGTGGTGCCGTTTCTGTGATTGCGCCCAAGTGGGCGAGGCCACTTCATAAGGAAGTTCGCCGTTCAGTATGATCCAGTGGTATTTACCAAACGAGGCTAATGTTCAGACATTGAATATGTCTAGGGTACTAAGTGCAGCCCAAGTGGGCACATAATTAGTCCAAATGAGGTGACTGCAAGAAAAGGGGGTTCAATCCATAACCTTGGCACCTTGACAGCCGTGAATTAATTCATTCATACTGTCCATCTCAGAGATTGCGCCCCAGTGGGCGAAGCCAAATCATTCTGAAGTTCACAGTGAAGTCCATTCATACATTTCATGCTCATCCGAGGTTTGTACTTTTGGATAGATTCCCAGGCAATTCTGTAAACCAAAAAAGTGAGAGACATGCGATGAGTGACTGTACTAAACGTCATAAAGTAATAACACAAAATTAGTTAAAAAACGGCAGATATATACACAGACAAACTAGCATGTCAACCTAAGTGAACACTCAATTCCTCATGTAAATTGTGGCCATTGGGTTGGGTTGTCCTGTACTTGATGATCAGTCTAGATTCTAGTCTTCTCATCTCTTTTATGCGATCTCCCCCCCGTTCTCTTGAAGGGACTGTTTCCAGGACACAGAATGATAGCAGGTGGGCATTGCTTTTGTGGTGCGTGGCGAAATGCCTGGCAATGGGATACTGCTTGTCCCCATTGGTTATGGCCCGCATATGTTCAAGCACTCTTTTCTTGGCCTGGTGTTTCGAGCTGCCAATGTAATGCAACTGGCAGGGGCATTTCAGTGCATATATCACATGGTCTGTTAAACATGTCACATGCTTGGTGATTTTAAACTTATTGGTATCTTTTGACAGTTGTATTTCCTTTATGTTTTTACTGTTGCGACAGGCTTTACACCTGCCGCAAATGTAAAAGCCTTGTACCGGGTTTCTCTGTTTGATCGTCTTGGGTAAGAGAGTCGAACAGAGAAGATCTTTCAAGGATTTTGGTCTTCTGAATGTAAGTTGGGGATGCTCAGAGATTCCTGGCGCTAGATCTTTGTCCAGTTTTAAAATGTTCCAGTATTTGCTGAGGGCTTTCCTCACCCCCTTGGAGTCACAGTTGTAGTCAGTAATGAATCTACTGATTACACCTTTGTTAGACTGGCTCTCTAGTATATTGGGGCTGAGGAGGCTTGTCCTATCTCTCTCTTTCACTTTAGCCAGAGCCCTGGCTATGCATTTGCGGCCATACCCTCGTTCTTTGAACCTTTCACTCATGAGGGTTACCTCCTTGTTGTAGTCTAATTCATCAGAGCAATTTCGTTTAGCTCTGAGAAATTCTCCTACTGGGATGGAGTTGATGAGATTGGTCGGGTGACAAATTGAGGCGTGCAGTAGGCTGTTCCCAGCCGTACTTTTGCGGAACAGGGTTGTGGCAAGAGTGTTCTTCTTGCTCTCAACCCTGACATCAAGGAATTCAATAGTTATGGGATCTGTGTTACAGGTGAAACTCAGGTTAAAGTCGTTACAGTTCAATTCCCTGACGAAGTCCACCGCCTCTTGCTGGCTACCCTTCCATATAACGAAAATATCGTCTATGTAGCGTAGCCAGCAAGCGACTTTAGTGAGGAATGCCGGGGACTGGTAGACCACCTTCTCCTCCCAGAGTCCTAGGTACAGACAGGCAAAGCTCGGCGCAAAACAAGTCCACATCGCCGTGCCAAGCAGCTGATGGTACACTGTTTCATTAAATAAGAAGAAGTTCTTGGTCAGGCAAGTAGGTGCCATTTCAAGAATCATCTCCGTGTGGAGAAGATAGGAGATAGACCGTGTTTTGAGGAAATGTCTACATGCCTCAATCCCTTGTTGATGGGGAATACAGGTGTAAAGGCTATTTACATCAAGTGTCATAAACAACCATTCGGGGCTCCAGGGCATGTTATTAATTTTTTGTAAGAAATGGCCAGAGTCTCTGAGATATGATAGTAACTTCAACACCAATGGTTGGAAGAAGAAGTCCACATATCTTGAGGTGTTCTCCCAGCAGCTACCCCTGGATGATACAATGGGTCTACCGGGGGGATTGGTTATGTCTTTGTGGACTTTAGGTAGGAGGTACAGGGCAGGCAATTTGGGGTGTCTATTGAGGATGAAATTAAATTCCTCTTTGCTGATAAGTTTCCTTTCTCTCCATTCGTTGAGCTGTTCGGTGTATTTTGAAACACAGGCCAGATAAGTTGCCCTATTGCTTTTCTCGTATTTTATGCAATCACTCAACTGGGACAGACCCTCATTGATGTACATATCACGGGGTAACACTACCATGTTGCCCCCTTTGTCGGATTTCTTGATGACGATAGATTTGTCATCACTCAAGGATTTGATGGCCTCAGATTGCATTTTAATTAAGTTGTGCCTTACATGGTTATTAGACCTAGACAATCTTTCAAATTCTTTGACCATAGCTTTTTCAAAAATATCGATTGACTCGTTGGTGATTTGCGGCAAGAACACAGATTTGGGTCTAAAACCGCTCTTAACATACAAACCAATATTTACATCATCAGGTATCACATTGTACAAAGGGTTTTCGAGCGTGTCCAAGTCTCCCTCCAGCTCATGGAGTAGATGCAGCGTTTCCACATCTTCACCTGTGATACTGGTGGGTACTTGTGCAGTCTCGTGGGCCTCGGAGGAAAGTTTAGTGGCATGCCACTTCTTGAGGCGCAACTTACGGGTGAAGTAAAAGAGGTCAATACGACTCTGGGTATAGTCAAAGGAAGATGTGGGGCAAAAAGATAATCCTAAGGAAAGTACCTCTTTTTCAGCTTCATTCAGCTCCCGGGTGGACAGGTTGATGATAGTGTTGGACTCCATTATTTTCCTCTTCTCTGGCCCCTTGTCCTGGATCCCACTGGGCTCGATATGTTGCTGGTGTTTATATTCACATTGTTTCTTCCGGCGCCTTTCCCGCCTTGACCTCGTCCTCTTCCTCCTCCGGATGGCTTGTTCTGCCCGGTTAGTCTTCCCTGGGCCACCATGTTGAACTCCATTAAAAGAGATAGAGGCCATCACAAACCAGTTAAAAAGCCTTTCTGAGAATGAAAAGGACTTTGACAGCGAAATGGCAAAGTTCGAAAGTAAGCTTGAAAAACTGGAGAAAGAAATACGTAATAAAAAAGAGTGTAAATTCATACGGGATCGTAATGACTATGAGCGTGGCCAAGTGTGGACCTTTGCCAAAAGATACGATCATTTGCGATCAAAAACCACACAGGAGCCTACACCATCCCCTGCTCCAAATGGAACACTTGCCTCAAGAAACAAGGATCATGTCGATTCAACGGAACCAGCTACAGTTTCAGCCGGGTCAAGCACTCTACCAGCACGCAACCCTGAGCTTATGAGCCCAAAAGAGAACATTTTAATGGAGTTCAACATGGTGGCCCAGGGAAGACTAACCGGGCAGAACAAGCCATCCAGAGGAGGAAGAGGACGAGGTCAAGGCGGGAAAGGCGCCGGAAGAAACAATGTGAATATAAACACCAGCAACATATCGAGCCCAGTGGGATCCAGGACAAGGGGCCAGAGAAGAGGAAAATAATGGAGTCCAACACTATCATCAACCTGTCCACCCGGGAGCTGAATGAAGCTGAAAAAGAGGTACTTTCCTTAGGATTATCTTTTTGCCCCTTTGACTATACCCAGAGTCGTATTGACCTCTTTTACTTCACCCGTAAGTTGCGCCTCAAGAAGTGGCATGCCACTAAACTTTCCTCCGAGGCCCACGAGACTGCACAAGTACCCACCAGTATCACAGGTGAAGATGTGGAAACGCTGCATCTACTCCATGAGCTGGAGGGAGACTTGGACACGCTTGAAAACCCTTTGTACAATGTGATACCTGATGATGTAAATATTGGTTTGTATGTTAAGAGCGGTTTTAGACCCAAATCTGTGTTCTTGCCGCAAATCACCAACGAGTCAATCGATATTTTTGAAAAAGCTATGGTCAAAGAATTTGAAAGATTGTCTAGGTCTAATAACCATGTAAGGCACAACTTAACTAAAATGCAATCTGAGGCCATCAAATCCTTGAGTGATGACAAATCTATCGTCATCAAGAAATCCGACAAAGGGGGCAACATGGTAGTGTTACCCCGTGATATGTACATCAATGAGGGTCTGTCCCAGTTGAGTGATTGCATAAAATACGAGAAAAGCAATAGGGCAACTTATCTGGCCTGTGTTTCAAAATACACCGAACAGCTCAACGAATGGAGAGAAAGGAAACTTATCAGCAAAGAGGAATTTAATTTCATCCTCAATAGACACCCCAAATTGCCTGCCCTGTACCTCCTACCTAAAGTCCACAAAGACATAACCAATCCCCCCGGTAGACCCGTTGTATCATCCAGGGGTAGCTGCTGGGAGAACACCTCAAGATATGTGGACTTCTTCTTCCAACCATTGATGTTGAAGTTACCATCATATCTCAGAGACTCTGGCCATTTCTTACAAAAAATCAATAACATGCCCTGGAGCCCCGAATGGTTGTTTATGACACTTGATGTAAATAGCCTTTACACCTGTATTCCCCATCAACAAGGGATTGAGGCATGTAGACATTTCCTCAAAACACGGTCTATCTCCTATCTTCTCCACACGGAGATGATTCTTGAAATGGCACTTACTTGCCTGACCAAGAACTTCTTCTTATTTAATGAAACAGTGTACCATCAGCTGCTTGGCACGGCAATGGGGACTTGTTTTGCGCCGAGCTTTGCCTGTCTGTACCTAGGACTCTGGGAGGAGAAGGTGGTCTACCAGTCCCCGGCATTCCTCACTAAAGTTGCTTGCTGGCTACGCTACATAGACGATATTTTCGTTATATGGAAGGGTAGCCAGCAAGAGGCGGTGGACTTCGTCAGGGAATTGAACTGTAACGACTTTAACCTGAGTTTCACCTGTAACACAGATCCCATAACTATTGAATTCATTGATGTCAGGGTTGAGAGCAAGAAGAACACTCTTGCCACAACCCTGTTCCGCAAAAGTACGGCTGGGAACAGCCTACTGCACGCCTCAAGTTGTCACCCGACCAATCTCATCAACTCCATCCCAGTAGGAGAATTTCTCAGAGCTAAACGAAATTGCTCTGATGAATTAGACTACAACAAGGAGGTAACCCTCATGAGTGAAAGGTTCAAAGAACGAGGGTATGGCCGCAAATGCATAGCCAGGGCTCTGGCTAAAGTGAAAGAGAGAGATAGGACAAGCCTCCTCAGCCCCAATATACTAGAGAGCCAGTCTAACAAAGGTGTAATCAGTAGATTCATTACTGACTACAACTGTGACTCCAAGGGGGTGAGGAAAGCCCTCAGCAAATACTGGAACATTTTAAAACTGGACAAAGATCTAGCGCCAGGAATCTCTGAGCATCCCCAACTTACATTCAGAAGACCAAAATCCTTGAAAGATCTTCTCTGTTCGACTCTCTTACCCAAGACGATCAAACAGAGAAACCCGGTACAAGGCTTTTACATTTGCGGCAGGTGTAAAGCCTGTCGCAACAGTAAAAACATAAAGGAAATACAACTGTCAAAAGATACCAATAAGTTTAAAATCACCAAGCATGTGACATGTTTAACAGACCATGTGATATATGCACTGAAATGCCCCTGCCAGTTGCATTACATTGGCAGCTCGAAACACCAGGCCAAGAAAAGAGTGCTTGAACATATGCGGGCCATAACCAATGGGGACAAGCAGTATCCCATTGCCAGGCATTTCGCCACGCACCACAAAAGCAATGCCCACCTGCTATCATTCTGTGTCCTGGAAACAGTCCCTTCAAGAGAACGGGGGGGAGATCGCATAAAAGAGATGAGAAGACTAGAATCTAGACTGATCATCAAGTACAGGACAACCCAACCCAATGGCCACAATTTACATGAGGAATTGAGTGTTCACTTAGGTTGACATGCTAGTTTGTCTGTGTATATATCTGCCGTTTTTTAACTAATTTTGTGTTATTACTTTATGACGTTTAGTACAGTCACTCATCGCATGTCTCTCACTTTTTTGGTTTACAGAATTGCCTGGGAATCTATCCAAAAGTACAAACCTCGGATGAGCATGAAATGTATGAATGGACTTCACTGTGAACTTCAGAATGATTTGGCTTCGCCCACTGGGGCGCAATCTCTGAGATGGACAGTATGAATGAATTAATTCACGGCTGTCAAGGTGCCAAGGTTATGGATTGAACCCCCTTTTCTTGCAGTCACCTCATTTGGACTAATTATGTGCCCACTTGGGCTGCACTTAGTACCCTAGACATATTCAATGTCTGAACATTAGCCTCGTTTGGTAAATACCACTGGATCATACTGAACGGCGAACTTCCTTATGAAGTGGCCTCGCCCACTTGGGCGCAATCACAGAAACGGCACCACAAGGCAATCCTTGGATGGTTAGGTGCCAAGAATCCATCTTACCAAATCCTGGGGCCACACGAGGATTTAATTTAATTTAATAAACTGCACTGTGCGCCATTATTAGATATTCATGACCAATTTATGTCCATTCTACCGCACAACGAGTGTTTGTTTACATTGGACACAGCCCACGAAGTTATGGGTAGTCTGTTTTCCATGTGTATGATTTTAATACCATGTGACTGTACCATGTGATTGTATATAACTTGCACTTCTTGGTTGGTTTCGGTCTCGTGAAAAAGCAGAACTTACTGCGAAACGCGTCGAGAAAGCCATTGAATAAATCACGCTTTGCACTTACAAGTGGCCCGGATTTCTTTTTCCTTACTGGAGAAGGTTGTTGGTTGGATGTTATTGGGATTCGCTATCCCATTCGAGGCCCGCCTTTGGCAAGTGGCAAGGTTCTACAGCGACTCTGTTGGTTGGATTTGTTTGAAAAAGAACCCCGCCCGCCCCTTTCTGAACTTGGACACGGCAACATTGTGTCAACGCTGACTACAAACAAACAACGGACAATCGTTTGGAATCTACTTTCCTAAATCGGCAGCGGAGATTAACTGCAGAAACGCCCACCCAGTACCCGCCAGTGACATTGGTGAGTTCCCGTGTGTCCTGTTGCACTCCGTTACTGATTGATGTTTGTATTAATATCGTCAATCACGAGCCACGTTATTGCAGCGCTGTTCTAAGGGGCTTAAGGCTTGATACACATCACGCATACCGGTGCGCGAGTGTGTCACAAATGCAAAGCGGGCGGAAGTTTACATTTCCCGCATACACCTAAACAACTGTACCTACAATGGCTTCTAGTAGGAACCAGCGGCGGAATGAAGCAGCAAGCCGCATGTTCACCAATCTGGACTCACCTACCTCTAGCGATACCTCTGAGAATGTTAATCAGAGAAGTACTGGCCCAAACAAACAGAACTTGTGGAATGCCTTGTGGAAACTGTTGGTGACAGAACAAAGTAAATGGTGGGAAGCCACCACACTGCAAAAGTATATTGAAGTTGACAGAGTGGCAAGGGGGCTGAGAATCTACACCACGCCGACCCTTGCAGACCCGGACCCGGACATGGTGGAAGAATGGGCGGGGAATAGTCATGAATGCTCTCTAAGAATGCTCAAAATTCATGTGAAATACGCAAACAAACATTGCAAAAAATTGGCTTCGGAGATAGAGGCCATCACAAACCAGTTAAAAAGCCTTTATGAGAATGAAAAGGACTTTGACAGCGAAATGGCAAAGTTCGAAAGTAAGCTTGAAAAACTGGAGAAAGAAATACGTGATAAAAAAGAGAGTAAATTCATACGAGATCGTAATGACTATGAGCGTGGCCAAGTGTGGACCTTTGCCAAAAGATACGATCATTTGCGGTCAAAAACCACACAGGAGCCTACACCATCCCCTGCTCCAAATGGAACACTTGCCTCAAGAAACAAGGATCATGTCGATTCAACGGAACCAGCTACAGTTTCAGCTGGGTCAAGCACTCTACCAGCACGCAACCCTGAGCTTATGAGCCCAAAAGAGAACATTTTAATGGAGTTCAACATGGTGGCCCAGGGAAGACTAACCGTGCAGAACAAGCCATCCGGAGGAGGAAGAGGACGAGGTCAAGGCGGGAAAGGCGCCGGAAGAAACAATGTGAATATAAACACCAGCAACATATCGAGCCCAGTGGGATCCAGGACAAGGGGCCAGAGAAGAGGAAAATAATGGAGTCCAACACTATTATCAACCTGTCCACCCGGGAGCTGAATGAAGCTGAAAAAGAGGTACTTTCCTTAGGATTATCTTTTTGCCCCACATCTTCCTTTGACTATACCCAGAGTCGTATTGACCTCTTTTACTTCACCCGTAAGTTGCGCCTCAAGAAGTGGCATGCCACTAAACTTTCCTCCGAGGCCCACGAGACTGCACAAGTACCCACCAGTATCACAGGTGAAGATGTGGAAACGCTGCATCTACTCCATGAGCTGGAGGGAGACTTGGACACGCTCGAAAACCCTTTGTACAATGTGATACCTGATGATGTAAATATTGGTTTGTATGTTAAGAGCGGTTTTAGACCCAAATCTGTGTTCTTGCTGCAAATCACCAACGAGTCAATCTATATTTTTGAAAAAGCTATGGTCAAAGAATTTGAAAGATTGTCTAGGTCTAATAACCATGTAAGGCACAACTTAACTAAAATGCAATCTGAGGCCATCAAATCCTTGAGTGATGACAAATCTATCGTCATCAAGAAATCCGACAAAGGGGGCAACATGGTAGTGTTACCCCGTGATATGTACATCAATGAGGGTCTGTCCCAGTTGAGTGATTGCATAAAATACTTGAAAAGCAATAGGGCAACTTATCTGGCCTGTGTTTCAAAATACACCGAACAGCTCAACGAATGGAGAGAAAGGAAACTTATCAGCAAAGAGGAATTTAATTTCATCCTCAATAGACACCCCAAATTGCCTGCCCTGTACCTCCTACCTAAAGTCCAGAAAGACATAACCAATCCCCCCGGTAGACCCATTGTATCATCCAGGGGTAGCTGCTGGGAGAACACCTTAAGATATGTGGACTTCTTCTTCCAACCATTGGTGTTGAAGTTACCATCATATCTCAGAGACTCTGGCCATTTCTTACAAAAAATCAATAACATGCCCTGGAGCCCCGAATGGTTGTTTATGACACTTGATGTAAATAGCCTTTACACCTGTATTCCCCATCAACAAGGGATTGAGGCATGTAGACATTTCCTCAAAACACGGTCTATCTCCTATCTTCTCCACACGGAGATGATTCTTGAAATGGCACTTACTTGCCTGACCAAGAACTTCTTCTTATTTAATGAAACAGTGTACCATCAGCTGCTTGGCACGGCGATGGGGACTTGTTTTGCGCCGAGCTTTGCCTGACTGTACCTAGGACTCTGGGAGGAGAAGGTGGTCTACCAGTCCCCGGCATTCCTCACTAAAGTTGCTTGCTGGCTACGCTACATAGACGATATTTTCGTTATATGGAAGGGTAGCCAGCAAGAGGCGGTGGACTTCGTCAGGGAATTGAACTGTAACGACTTTAACCTGAGTTTCACCTGTAACACAGATCCCATAACTATTGAATTCCTTGATGTCAGGGTTGAGAGCAAGAAGAACACTCTTGCCACAACCCTGTTCCGCAAAAGTACGGCTGGGAACAGCCTACTGCACGCCTCAAGTTGTCACCCGACCAATCTCATCAACTCCATCCCAGTAGGAGAATTTCTCAGAGCTAAACGAAATTGCTCTGATGAATTAGACTACAACAAGGAGGTAACCCTCATGAGTGAAAGGTTCAAAGAACGAGGGTATGGCCGCAAATGCATAGCCAGGGCTCTGGCTAAAGTGAAAGAGAGAGATAGGACAAGCCTCCTCAGCCCCAATATACTAGAGAGCCAGTCTAACAAAGGTGTAATCAGTAGATTCATTACTGACTACAACTGTGACTCCAAGGGGGTGAGGAAAGCCCTCAGCAACTACTGGAACATTTTAAAACTGGACAAAGATCTAGCGCCAGGAATCTCTGAGCATCCCCAACTTACATTCAGAAGACCAAAATCCTTGAAAGATCTTCTCTGTTCGACTCTCTTACCCAAGACGATCAAACAGAGAAACCCGGTACAAGGCTTTTACATTTGCGGCAGGTGTAAAGCCTGTCGCAACAGTAAAAACATAAAGGAAATACAACTGTCAAAAGATACCAATAAGTTTAAAATCACCAAGCATGTGACATGTTTAACAGACCATGTGATATATGCACTGAAATGCCCCTGCCAGTTGCATTACATTGGCAGCTCGAAACACCAGGCCAAGAAAAGAGTGCTTGAACATATGCGGGCCATAACCAATGGGGACAAGCAGTATCCCATTGCCAGGCATTTCGCCACGCACCACAAAAGCAATGCCCACCTGCTATCATTCTGTGTCCTGGAAACAGTCCCTTCAAGAGAACGGGGGGGACATCGCATAAAAGAGATGAGAAGACTAGAAATCTAGACTGATCATCAAGTACAGGACAACCCAACCCAATGGCACAATTTACATGAGGAATTGAGTGTTCACTTAGGTTGACATGCTAGTTTGTCTGTGTATATATCTGCCGTTTTTTAACTAATTTTGTGTTATTACTTTATGACGTTTAGTACAGTCACTCATCGCATGTCTCTCACTTTTTTGGTTTACAGAATTGCCTGGGAATCTATCCAAAAGTACAAACCTCGGATGAGCATGAAATGTATGAATGGACTTCACTGTGAACTTCAGAATGATTTGGCTTCGCCCACTGGGGCGCAATCTCTGAGATGGACAGTATGAATGAATTAATTCACGGCTGTCAAGGTGCCAAGGTTATGGATTGAACCCCCTTTTCTTGCAGTCACCTCATTTGGACTAATTATGTGCCCACTTGGGCTGCACTTAGTACCCTAGACATATTCAATGTCTGAACATTAGCCTCGTTTGGTAAATACAACTGGATCATACTGAACGGCGAACTTCCTTATGAAGTAGCCTCGCCCACTTGGGCGCAATCACAGAAACTGCACCACAAGGCAATCCTTGGATGGTTAGGTGCCAAGAATCCATCTTACCAAATCCTGGGGCCACACGAGGATTTAATTTAATTTAATAAACTGCACTGTGCACCATTATTAGATATTCATGACCAATTTATGTCCATTCTACCGCACAACGAGTGTTTGTTTACAATGGACACAGCCCACAAAGTTATGGGTAGTCTGTTTTCCATGTGTATGATTTTAATACCATGTGACTGTACCATGTGATTGTATATAACTTGCACTTCTTGGTTGGTTTCGGTCTCGTGAAAAAGCAGAACTTACTGCGAAACGCGTCGAGAAAGCCATTGAATAAATCACGCTTTGCACTTACAAGTGGCCTGGATTTCTTTTTCCTTACTGGAGAAGGTTGTTGGTTGGATATATATATATATATATACAACCAAAGACGCCATAATGCCTAGAAATGGAGAGCATTTGAAGATATTCAAAGCAGAAAATGCTTTATTGTGCAGACCGCCCCCCTGCACTGACAGACGCGTTTCGCCGACTGGCTTTATCAATGTCAGTTTTTTACGTGCATCATGGAGGCATTTAAACTTTACATGCATCGCATGATTAATTAAAAGATGGACTTAGGCAACATTCTTAGAAAATTCATGGCGCTATCTTTTAGTGACTTTTTTACAAGTGCTGTCCCTGTGTGATAATAAAAAGTGCAAGTAATATATACAAATACTATATATTTGCACAAGAATTGCATCATTCATTCATAAGGTGACAATTTAAGTGAGGGATCACATAATTACATACAAGAATCTGTATATGAATATACATGAAATATATACATCCTATATACAAATACATTATCTCAGTTTATCAATTGTTGGGAACATCTTAACAAATTATTCTTATTTAGGATAAATATCCAATTCATATCAGTTCGCAGCAATAATGTGTTACCCCCTAACTTTCAGCTTATTTATCCCTTTATGGGCATTAGACCAGCTCTGTGGAGAGATATTTCTATTGGCAGAGACTGATAGATGTACAGTTCATTAATAGGCGTACAGTAGATGGAATTAATGCCTATATTCGTGGCCTAACATGAAAGGTGGACCCATAGCTCCTCGTCATTGTTCAACCTTACTGGGGCCTTCGTTTGGAGATCAATTATGTAGGTTGATTCCAAAATACGAAGTTTGCGCACCCTGTCGCCTCCTCTTTCAGATTTTTCAACTTGATCAATACAGTAGTATTGCAGCAGATCACGGTTGCTCTGATGAAATTGCTCAAAATGGCGAGCAACCGGATATGCGGGATCCTTGTTAGTAATAGCCCGCATATGCTCGAGGATACGTTTTTTGGCGGGGTGTATTGTGCTCCCGATATAGCGTATAGAACAGGGGCAGGTAGGCAATAAACGGTGTATTCTGAATTACAATTAAGTAAAAGCTTAATGTTTTGGATCGGTCTAGGGTCCCCTGGTCTGCCTTGATAAGATGTAACTTTGTCACTATATTTGCAGGCCTTGCAGCGTTTACATGAAAAAAATCCTGAGATGCCTAATTTGTTCCTTACTCCGGGTATCAAATCAAAATGACTATGAATTAAATAGTCACCCATTGATAGGCTGCATTTGTAAGAGATTTGTGGGCATGAAGGTAGTTTCTTTTTTAGGATGCTATCAGTTTTTAAGATATGACAGTTCTTTTTAAAGATCTGCACCATCTGACTTGATTTTTCACTGAAGCTGGTAATCATCCTTGCCGGGCCATCTTCTTTAGATTTGACAGATTCTTTAGGTATAAGTAAGTTTTTTCTGTCAACTTTACTGATTTTGGTTTCAGCGGATCTGAGGTCTGAGTTGGTGTAGCCTCTCTCCTTAAACCTTTTGATGGCCTAGGTTTTGACCTGTTCATAATCCTGATCAATAGAGCAATTATGTTTTAGGCACAGGAGTTCACCAAATGGTATATTTTTGATGACACTCCTAGGATGGTGACTGTCGGCATGCAAAACCGTATTGCCTGCCGTAGGCTTTCTGAACAACCTGGTTGACAGTGTATTATCTGTTACATACACCTCAAGATCTAAATAGGTGACTGAGGTGTCACTAATATCACCTGAAAAACCAAGATTGAGAGTGTTATTGTTCAGAGAAGCTACAAACCCCTCATGAATGGGGAGATATTCCTTATTTGCGATTAGCAATTTGCAAATTGCAAATAAGGATGCGATTTCCAGGGTGCCAGGGGTGTCCAAAGGACACCCTCTAGAACCCCTGAAATGTAAATTTAGACTTATGTTGCGCACACACATGTCCAAAGGACAACATACAACTGAGAAAAAGTGCATTTTTCTCAGTTTTCGCTATTTACCACGAAGTCAGACTTCGCTATAAATAGCAGGCAAAAAATAGCGAAATCGCAATTTTTTAATGGTTCATGAATAGCATTTAAGGAATCTCAAATTGAGATTCCTTAAATGCGATCGCAATTTGAAAAATCGCAATTTTCAAATTGACCCATTGATGAATTCCAAATGCCATTTTTGCCGGCGCAAACGGGCGAATTCTGCGATTCGCACCGTTTGCGCCCGCAAAAATGCTTGATGAATCTAGCTGAATATGCCATATATATATTTGGATTATTCTTTCATCTCGTCCTTTGCGCCCTGCGCCCGTTGCTTCCTCACCTGCTCTTCGTTGCTTCTCTCCAACCTGCTCTCTCCTTTCTCCTCCACACCTCGTGGTCATTAAAAAAACTTTCATAAAAATTTATCGGAGGACCTAACAGCCAGCTGCTTTTGCTCCTCTTTTATAAAAGCACTTTCGTGCAGGTAATTTCAGGCAACGCTTTGCTCCCCAAAAGGTCTTCAAATAGACCTGTTACGGCTCATGGTAGAAAAAACCCACACTAACCTTTCCACACTTTCAGCTTAAAAAAAAAAGGTTGTGCGCATATTCTACAAAATTATACAACTCGAAGCTCAGTAACACCAAAATATAGTGACATTCCTTTACTCCGAGACAACCCATTAAGAAGAAAGTGTTACATATGTATTGAAATACCCAATTGCTGTCTACTGCACTCAATTCAGTGTGATGAGTTATACCTTACAATTATACCACCCCTTATTTTTATTTTATTTTTTTATTGCTTTTATTTCAACAATCAGTCGTGCATTGAGCAAGGTACATAGCAAAATTACATAAAGATCAAAATAAAACATCATATAATAATATATAATGCTTCCTCAAGAGCAAATGGCACCACATACAATAAACAAGTCAAATTAAATCCATTTAGATATCGGATCCCATATTTTTTGTCCTTGTTTTTTTTTTAATCCCTTTGGATTTGTACATTGCCATTTCTAATTGATATATAGGGAGCAGTTTAAGTTGCCATTGATGAAAAACTGGGGGTTCGATATCAATCCAGCGAGAAGTGATACAGGAATGAAAGACTGTCATGCAAATAAACAAGAAAGCTTCTGCGGCAGTATACCTAATTCCAAGGTGATCCGTTTGAATACCTAAAATGACTAGTTCAGGAGTTAGATTAACAACAATCCCCAAACTATTATTTATAAAAAATTCGATATCTGCAATAAAATGGGAACGTTTAATACATTTGAAAAACATGTGAATAGAGTCAGCACCAATCTCATCGCATCGGTTACATCTATCTCCATTGTTAACTTTCCATTTAGCTATTTTAGTAGGGGCAAAATGCGATTGCTGCTATGACAATTTTAAATTTAGTTTTTTTTATAATAACTAGGTTCTATGATTTTTACTAAACATTGAGATACTTCTTCACCTAGTAGTATTTCGTAAATTGACGGATATACTGATTCTTCAGTGATGGTATCCATAAAAAGTAATATACCCATATGTCTTAACTATATAAGCCAGTAATATAACCAGAAGTTAGGGACCCCCAACCACGCTTTATTCTCGGTAAAACACACCATTTTAAGGCGCGCCTGGATCGGTGATAGCCCCAGAGGAACCTAGATACCATTCTATCAATTTTAGTAAAATAAAGTGACAAAAATAAAAGAGGTATTGTCTGAAATAAATATAAACATTTTGGAAAAATTAGCATTTTAATAATATTGACTCAACCATAAAGAGAAAAATGTAGGTTATTTAACCTTTCTAAAACCTTGTTAGAAGACTTAAACGGGCTCAATATTAAGGCGTACAATATCGTCAATCCTAGAAGATATAGTTATCCCAAGATATTGAGCTTCTGGAAAAAAAGCTATTTCATTAGGTCGTCCCCATTCAGAATTAATCAATTGAGTTTTGGTTATATTTAATTTATAGCCCGACAGTGCGCCAAATTCTCCAGCTAAGAAGATTATTTTTGGAAGTGCACGTCTTATGTCTATGGTCGTGATAGCGACATCGTCTGCATAGGCGAATACTTTGAATTGATTCTTTCCAATTGTCACGGGGATAATATCAGCTTCAACAGATAATTTACGAAGATAAGGTTCTAAATATAAGGCAAACAATAAGGGGGAACAAGGACAGCTTTGCCTTGTCCCCCTCGTTATCGAAAATCCTTTAGAGTGAGAATCTGTTATTCTAATAACAGCTTTCGGATGCAAGTAAAGAGCTTTGACTGCATTAATATATGCCTTTGGAAATCCCAGCAAAACCAGTACCGACCATAGGAACTCCCAGGTGACCCTGTCGAACGCTTTTTCTGCGTTCTACAGGGCTACCGCAACAGGAGATTCTGAGGCCTGTGCCCAGTCCAGCAAAGCTATTATTTTTTTTACATGAACAGTAGTGTCTCTTTTAAAAATGAAACCATGTTGTCCGATAGATACAAGAGACGGCATTAATGTATTTAGTCTGTTAGCTAGAATCAGCTGTTATAAGTGAGATAGGTCTATATGAGCCTACCTCTTCACTATTTTTACCTTTCTTTTTAAAAATAACTATTGTGGCAAGTGACCATGTAGCTGGTGGATAGCCCGCAAAGGCGGACTGAAAGATCTTAATCAGCTCTGGCTTCAGGACTTTTCTAAAGACTCGATAAAATTCTAAAGGAATGCGGTCCAGTCCCATTGCTTTACCGGCAGCTAATCCAGTGATAGCTGTTTCAATTTCTTCCCAAGTAACTGGGGCACTAAGTAGCTCTTTCTGTTCTATCATCAATTCGGTTGTATAAATATCTTCAAAGTATTGTTTTATATGTGAATCTAGTGGATTATCAGGTTGATGATATAATACTTTATAAAATTCGTTAAATGCTGCCAGTATATCTCCTTTAAAAGTTTTCACCTCTCCACCAAGATCTTGAATTGTAAAAATCTCATTAGTCATTGCCCGCTGACGTAATCTTTGGGCCAAGACTTTCCCTGTTTGTTCATTCAATTCATAGCTTTCTGTCCGGTGTTGAATGAAACGTAAAGCTACCTGGTCAGCAATATAAGAATAAACTAAACTACGTTTAATAGACAAATCAAGTTGAGATTCTTCTGTATATTTATTCATTTTAATGTTTTCAGCTAATCGTATTTCTGCCTTTAGGACCATGTCACAATCTTTTTTAAATTTATTACGTTTATTCTTCTGTTGGAAATTCAAGTACTTTAGAGTTTCTCCTCTTATAGTAGTTTAAATGTATCCCAGACTATTGGAACTGATGCAGTCTCATTATTAATCTGAAAAAATCCCTGAATAATAAAATGTATGTAGTCCTGTTGTGATAACAAGTTTCTCTGAAACGACCAGGTTGATTGCAGACCTGACCCAGTTAATAATAAACTGAGATTTAGACAAACAGGATTATGGTCTGATAATAGTTTAGGAAGAACTTCTATCTTTATTTCCTATGTGGGGTAGAGAAAAAGCTAAAGCCAGGAGCCTCAGGATGTAAGACATGCCAAGCATCCTAAAGACCGTTATCTAATACCAAGGTCCTCAACGCCTTAATCGTCTGTGGTTTAAGACCTATGTATCTTTCGTTTTGTCTAATACTGAAGCTGGCTCTAATATGGATATTTAAGTCACCACTGAAAATAATAGGAATATTACATAATGAAAGCTCCTGATTTAAAGAATTAAACAACTCAGAGTCATCCAGGTTAGGACCATAGACAGAGTAGATCATAATCCTATTCTGAGATAATAAAATTTCGGCGGAATCCCACCTGCCCCACTTATGAGCTGATGTCTTGAGGGAGATACCTAAATTCCGCCGCATAAGTATAGCCACCCCTCGTTTAATGCCTGTCTGTTTAGAACAGATTAACAGATCTAATCCAAGACTCTGTAAAAGATCTCTTTTTTCCCAAGGAACAAGCCAAGATTCCTCTTTTTTTGCCATCATTAAGACCATTAACATTAAAAGTACATATTCTGATTTCCTTACCCATTAAAAAAGATAAGAATTAAACAACCGAAATATATGACAGAAGTCCAGGCGTTCCTTATTCCACTATATATTGGTTTATTACATAAAGACCTCCTTGCTTTACCATAATTAATGCTTTTGGTAAAACTATCTAGACTATCTAAAGTAAAATGCACATACCAGTTATATTCCATCATATTCAAATCTTGCTCAGTTCCGACTGTTGTTGATTTACACCCCCACCACCACCCCCAGACACCATCACCACCCTTCCTTCTTCCCCACGCCCTCTCCCAACCCACCTTATGAGGCACAGGGACAGACAGTCCCTGGGAACACCGAGTGCCTTCCCCCCCACCTCCCGAACGACTTGAAGAAAGAAAAAACATTATTCAGCTTAACCCAGCCTACTGACAGTTCGAATAAAGGAGTACTAGCGTTGCACTTCAAATAAAATTATACATTTCTTACATCTAATCATAAAGAGGCTAGATATTCTTTAGCAACAATTTCAGAAAGGAAAAATCTTGTTTGACCTTTTACTGTGACTTTAAGTTTAGCTGGGTTTTGAAAGTATACTGTGGCACCCTTTTCTTGAAATCCAGCTATCAATTGCCTGAAATGCCAGCGCTTGGACACAGTTGCCTGACAAAAGTCGGGTCTAACAAAAAAGCTACACCCTTTAGCAGAACGCTTTTTATCCGGTCTAGCTAAATCAAAAACAGCTTCTCTGGCCAAAAAATTATTAAATCTAACCAAAATAGCTCTCGGATAATCTCATTCTTTTGGTTTAGATTTGATAGAAAAGGGAAAACGGTGAGCACACTCAATTACCACAGGCCAGTCCCAAGATGTGAGTTCTGGAAATGCTGCAGAGAAAAGTTCACAAACAAACTTCCGAACATCTGATCCACCTAGATTTTCTGGAACCCCTAAAACTCGTAAATTGATCCTCCGAGATTGATTTTCAAGCTCAGTGAGTTTGAAACTGATGTCATATTGTTGTGCTTTGACTTGAGAAAGTTCATTGTTTTGTGCAGCAACTTTATCTTCAAGGGTGGATATTCTAGTTTCAGCCTCTGAGACCCTTGCCGACATATCAGTACATATTTTGGTAACACGACTAACAGCATTCTTTACCTTTTGACAAGTAGCTTGGGCCAGAATTAGGATCAAGTATTTCAGAAAATGCTTGTTCATTTGTAGAGCAATATTGTGCCGGCAGACGATCCTCCAAGCCGTTGGAGTTAATCCTAGATGCAGATGATTTCCTAAGCCAATGTTTCTTGACTGTAGTAGTCGAGCCGGGCGAGATCTCACTGCCCCCTTCATCTTCTTCTTCCAGTGTGTGTGTGTTTATATAAATCATACATCCCAAAAAGAACACTTTAAAGCAGACATCCTAACATACCTCCCACCCTGGGCAAGTGGAAAGGGGAGACCACTCGGTCACCCCGAACGTATGGCTGGGTGCCCCGATCCCCCGGGAAACCTTTGCGGGCGGGGGGCGTGTCCCGGCCGGTATGCCCATAGTGGCGTGGTTAGAGGACGCCCCCGTCGCCTAAAAGGGTTGTCCTAACACCCGCCCGGACGTCCGTGCACTTCTGGGCGGGATGGGGATGCTGCCCCACCTTCCCGCTGCAAGATAAAAGGCACGGGAATCCAGGCAGGCGTCCTCTTGTTCCTGCGCTCTGAAGGCTGCACCACTCGTCGCTCGTGAGCCCTCAAGGGAACAAGCTGCACTTTTTTGACCCACCCACCAGCCCCTGTGGCAGAAGTTTGGGAGTAAGCAAAATTTGAATTTGTCATTGAATGCAATAAACAAAGCGGCTTGTTGGAATCATTTCTCTCATCTTCAATGGATGCCGAGAATGTGCATGCAACTGAATACTTGCCTATAGGCCTTTTCTCCTTTGTAGAAATGTAATGAACTTATGCAATAAAAGCGTTCTCTGTTATAGGACCTTTTTTCCTTTGTAGCAATGTTATAGTTTATTGGATATATCTAGCGGTAATTTGAGATTAAGCATAGGTTTTTCCCCTTAGTAGGTAACTAACTGTCGTATTTATTTAGTCTTCTGTCGGGCGGTAAGGTCATGATCGGGGAGCAGTGATTTCAAGGTCCCTAGTGGGGGCGCCACCCATTATGGATGGGAGCGCCTGGGGGGAGGCGGCCATTGGCCCCTCCCATGGGGGGGCGGCACCCATTACGGATGGGTCGCCCAGGGTGAGATGGCCATAGGCCCCTCCCAGGGGGAGACGGCTATATGTCCCTCCCACGAATTTCCCAGGGGCCGGATATCCGCTCCGGCGGAAGAGAGTGCGGGGAAAGGGGGGGAGTCCACGCTGTCCTTCTTACGGATACCCCGCAAGGAAACTCGGACGACCTTAAGATGGCGTCGAGTGAAAGGGGGCCCCCATGACAAGGGAAGTTACAGTTGGCTACGAGGGTAAAGCCCTCTGCGCATGCGCCACTCACACGTGAGGGCGGGAATTTGCTGATAGGGATCTGACACCGGTTAAGACCTTGCCGTTGGCCCCTAACGATAGGATGTACAAAATTCATATGCAATGCATTATGTCATGATGTTAGACTCGGTTAGGAAAATCTTTGTATTAGAGATTTGTTAAGGTTAGCCTGGATACCTGTCTTCATCAAGTGTAATGAAAGTTGAATTTTGTACATGATACATGAAACGTTTTAATTTAAATTTTTAAATTTTGTTTCATATTTTAATAAATACGGCCGGGGGGGTCGTGAGGCCCCCCCTGCCTTCCAAAAGTTCAAACTGTGTCTGTCTCCTACCATTGGGATTGGTGGTGGAAGGGGTGGCGGGCATCCCTGACCATAAGTGCCTGGTACCAGCTATCACAGCACCCAACAGCACTTGCTGCCTACAGTTGCATTACAAATATCCAAAAATGTCTGCCATGCAATTGGCATACCTACTGACCTTAAAGGTGCCTAATCTGTTGGGTAGAGCTCTAGGGTCTCACTTATTTAAGACCAAGAACGTTCACTCTCACCAGCATTGATATTTCCACCTAACTGAAGAACATAATCAAGCAAACTGCTGGCAATAAACCTTCAAAACGCTAATGAGACTCTGGTCTGCCATGGACACCTCAGAAAAATTTAAGAAAATCTCTTGGACTACGAAGGTCTCTGCTGCTCAACATCTGTGGCAGATGTTGTGCTACACAAATTGGAGTTATATAACATATTTTCATACATCTAGAGAACACATCCTCTATATTTAGAAACAGCAAATTATTTGTTATGGGGCAAGCTGTCTTAAAAAGTGATTTTTAGGGCTGCATTTTGGGGCAGAAGCCCCTTCACTGGGGAGAGGCCAGTGGTCAATGCGGCACTCAGTCAAACAATAACTGATACGTTTTGCACCACCAGAAAAAAGTTTATGTATATCCCTATCCTAAAGTCTAGAATATGATTTTACAACTTCAGTTAAGAACTTTTATAGTTACCTTCTATGCACATTTGGAAGGTTTTGATTTTAGTAATTTGTCAGAGCCTGATTCTTGAAATCATGAACAGTAAAGAGTACTTTAGGTCTCAATCTTTCTCTTTCAGCATTGCCTTTGGAGTGTTATTAATTTATGGTGTGTATTCTGATACGAGTGAATGGCTTGCAAGGACTGTAAATATTGTTTTTCCTCAGTGAGGGGGAGGTTATGTTTGAGGATTCAAGCACAGACCGCTGCATGGAAACAAATCAGCTTAATAGAAAAATGCATTTACTGCGCACCATATTGTTTCGTCCACTCAGCACACTTTCTCCTCTTTCTTTTTGTTTGGATTGTTACATACTCAGGGTGTTTTCAGTTTAGAAACTTAATTACTTAGGTGTCGTCCGACCGCCATTGCAGTGTGAGTAGGATCACCTGATAAGGAGTCAGAGGCCCCACCTGCCAGATTAAGGTGCGACCGCTATGTAGGCGTTCGGAGACATGACTTTTTCTTTTGGGGCCGGTGCTGTGGCCCGGAAAACAAGCACAATCAGCAATAGAAAAAGGGATGTTTTTAAACATCCATGCACTGGGTGCCAGGCACCATTTGGTGCCTAACACACGGTGCATGGATGTTTAGGGGGCACCATATGTGCCCCCCAGGCCACATAGAGGAGGTACCTGGGGTACAGGGGTCCTGCTTGGGGCCTCCAATGACCCTTTCGGACAGCCCTTCCATGGTGGTAGGACTGTAATGGAAAGGCTGTGGGAAATGGACATCGTAATCTCTATGGTGGTACCTTCGCAGGCACCACCTTCAATGTAGGGGATACAGTCCGACCGATACTCCGACAGGCTCAAGGAGCCTGTCGGAGGCGTCATTCTGCTACTCTGACCGCTGCGGTCTGACGAACTGCATCATAATGCGGCAGTTGGACCACTATCTTGGATTTCAGAGGTATAGTGGCAGTCCCACTTACATTACAGTAACGTCTATAATGTTCAATTTGCCTACTACCAGTTTCCCAATGTCTGAAAGAAGTAAAAAAACACAAATCAAACATTGCTTAATAAAGGAAAGAGTAATACATACTGAACCATGAGGTACAAAGTTTAAAACAACATCAACATTTTTTTTTTACTTAAAGCACTTTTTACAGAGTAGCTCATTACAGGATAAATAATGTGTTTGGGGTCTTTTTTAGTTCTAGAACTTGTAGCAGATCCGACAAGAACAGTGTTGACCTTCATATTTGGCCTTTGTACAGGAAAAGAAGGAACCTAAATCTGTCTTGCCAGCACAATGTCTGTAGTTCTTCATATGAACTCTGTGACTTTCATGGAGGGGTCTTTTGGAAGCTGGGCATTCTGATGTGTGAATTGTTACTGTAATAAAGCATAACTCACCATCTAGGAGCCAATCAAAATGCAGATTTTGGTATTGTACAGTTGTCTAATTTACAAATAGCAATAAATAATATTAATAATAGTCAATAATCCGTCAAATATTAGTATAAGCACATGTAGGCGCTATCATTGTCACCTTACATTATTCTCATTCATTTAACCAACTAGCTTCTCAATTGATTCTGAGCTCTCCTTTTCTAATGTGTGCATTATCCTCTCCTCCAAGCAATGTTTGCTCTACAAGACCTCACCCTAACCTCTGATCTTCATCATATAATACCTTAATCATCAAATAAAGCTGAAAGATCGACCTGCACCTTAATGTTAAGGAATGAGTTGAACTAGAACAATTGTGATGCTGGGATGTGATTCTGCTGGACTCCTGCATTTCCTTTTCTGTGATAGCATGGACGGCAGGGGAGCCGGGAATAGGCTTGCAGAGGCCTCAAGGCGACAGGTTGGTACTGCCTGTTGAAGGGGAAGTCTATATTTGGGGTCACCCACTTCTGATTGGCCTGGCTTTCTTTTGGCTGAAGAACTTTGATGTCAAACTGCTTCCCATGAACGATTTTTAGGCTACGGTTAGTAAGCTGGAATGGAACAAACCTAGCGTCCTTATGTAGTGAAACTGATCTTATGTAAACCGCTAGTTATCACAAAAAAAACTAAAATGGTAATTAGATAAATGAAAAATGTCTCTCACTGCCTCACTGCAGGCATTCTGTCTCTGCTCAATGCCAGTAGTATGAATTATCTGTGTACTTTCAGAAGATTTCAGTGCATAAAATATGAACTTCATTCTAAGGATTTTATTTTCTTTGTCACTCTTAACATTCCATCAAATTTGCTAAGATACATCAGCCATTAAATAGTCAAGATTGACATTCAACCTGATTTGGACGGATGCTTTTGTGAGCCTAAAGTTTGTTTCTGTCTCATTATATTCCTTGTTTTAAAACAATGTTGGATTTGTGTACATACGGTTTCATTAAAGAATACAATCAGGAACTAAAATTTTACCTTCAACATAAAGGACAACAAACTAACAGAATTTAGATGTAAATCATATAAGAACTCTCTTAAGTGTAAGAAATTGCCATAAAGATTTGAAACTTTCATCTATCAGTAGTATTCTTCATTTTCCATAACAATGGGGATCTAGAAATGCTCTATTAGTAGAAGCAAGGGATTTGTCATGTGGTGAATCAAAGAGCAATGGAGGTTGAGATGAGAGCAGAAGTATTCATAGATCAGTAATCTAGTCACGAGTCTCGCAGTCATAGGATACTCCATAAGTCTCGCAGTCATAGATACTCCATATACCAGGTGAGACCTAGCATATAGAAGGTAAATGTGCAGTGTGCTAGGGGTCGCTGGACTTCCCTAGTTAAGTGGCAGGACAGAGCCAACATAATCAGCCATGATATAGTGTCACTCAGGTGGAAGACCGCATCCTCATATGGCATTTTATAAGGTTAGGGCAGAGTGTATTGAGTTGTCCTCCCCCTAGCAACCATCACTCTGTGGGATTTTCCAGACATTCAATATGGGGGGGGGGTGAGGGGGGGAATGTTTCCAGGCCAACATCGAGGTGGTCGTATTGCACAGCCTTGGATAAGGATATTATTCAAAAACAGAACAAGAATGAAGTTGCAGGGGGTATTTATCCGATTTAGTCGTTCTGAGACACTCATCTAAGAAGAAACAGACATGGGTACGGGGGACAAACTGCTCCATTAGGTTAAAGAACTATGCGCTATAATCAGGTAAAAGAAGGAGGCCAATATCATGTTCAACTGTTGTCTTCTGATACTATGTTTTCAGACTTTTTCTCGTTGATTCTCTCTCACTCACTTCACATAGGAGTACTTTCATCTTGCACCCTTTTCTAGAGCAACCGCATATTGATATAATTGTGAGCATTTAATTGACTCTTTTATTCATATCAAGAAACATACATTAAAAGATTTTGTCTATAATATAATATATTATAGTTAACTGTGTCCTTTTCCCCTGGTGTCATTGTATGTATGTTTTGTTCTCTTCTGTGTGAGTAATATGAAAAAATGAAATATTTTGGTAGTGACTCTGCTAATTAATATCTGGAGTCACGTCCCCCATCCTTGTCTCTACCCACGAGAGCAACTGAAGGGGCTACGTCGGGATCTCTGTGTTGTGGCTTCTAGGGCTGTGTTACATTCTGTAGTCATTGTCTTTGAGATTCTCATAGCAGATAAGTTGAGCCAGTCCAGGAAATGCTTGAATTTTGCAGGTTCATAGAAATCTCTGGGCCCGATTCACAGAATGACTTTAAGACTCAATCCTAAACTTACTACTATTTTGGTATTCACAGAATGCACTTACTACTTTTGGCATTCACAGAATGAACTTAAGACTCAATCCTAAACTTACTACTATGTTGGTATTCACAGAATGCACTTACTACTTTTGCCATTCACAGAATGAACTTAAGACTCAATCCTAAACTTACTACTATTTTGGTACTCACAGAATGCACTTACTACTTTTGGTATTCACAGAAGTTAGGATTTTGTCTTAAGTGTGTCTTAAGACAAACTTAAGACAGACTTAAGACAGACTTAAGTTAGGATTTTGTCTTAAGTCTGTCTTAAGTCTGTCTTAAGTTTGTCTTAAGACTGTCTTAAGACTGTCTTAAGTCTGTCTTAAGTTTGCCTTACGACAAAAACCTAACTTCTGTGAATACCAAAAGTAGTAAGTTCATTCTGTGAATGCCAAAAGTAGTAAGTGGATTCTGTGAATACTAAAATAGTAGTAAGTTTAGGATTGAGTCTTAACAAGTCCAAACAAAGTTCATTCTGTGAATCGGGCCCTCTGTGTTTGTCATCCTGGACCAACAACATCATGACAGGTTCCAAGAGGCTGTAAAGAATGCTTCAGTTGATGGAGAGAGTGCTGGGAATTGTTTCATTTTCAAGTTTGCCTTTTTTGAGGTGTCAGCTGAGATCTTTTTTTTTTTTTTAAGTTTAAGAAATTTTTATTGAGTATTTAAAGATAACAATAGTACATATGTTATGCGTGTACAGAAGATATGTAAATGATACGTGCAAATAAGGAGTACATAGCATATGCAGTAAAAACTAATTAGGGTGATGAAAAGGATAAAAAAAATGAAGAAGAGAAAATGAATTAGGTAAAAGGTAAAAAAGCAGAAAGAGAACAAGAAAGAAAGAAGAGAGGGAAGAGAATGAAAAGAAAAGAAAGAGGAAGAAAAAGAAAAGAAAAAAGAAAAAGGAGAAAAATGTATGTGGGATTAAAGAGGAAGCATTCAAGAGGGAGAATTAGAAGAAAGATAGGATGTAAAAGGAAGCCAAAGAAGATCAGATTTAATTTTTAGGGGAGTAGATGAGGAGGCAGCAATAGAGATCCTGTGTTCATCACATACAAAATTCCACCAAGTAAGAACAGTAATCTTAGAGTTATCTTTCCAACACAATAGAATGACTTTGAATGCAATAGAGATGAACAGGTCTAACAGTCTGGCAGAAGAGCTTATAATATCAACATCATCGGATAAAGAACCTAGCAAAACATTCTGTAAGGTTAATGGAGCGGAACAAGAGAATATATGCATACAAGTCTTCCAAACTTCCTTCCAAAAAGAGGAAACAAAGGGACATTCATATAATAAGTGTTTAAGTGTTCCAGTCTCTTTAGAACATGACCAACAAAGGGTAGATGAAGTTTGGGAAAACTTATGAACAGTAATAGGTGTGATAACGACTCTATGATAAATAAAAAACAAAGATTGAGTAATTCGAGCAGCAATAGATGTCTTGAACAGTTTAGACCAGACACGATCCCACAACAAAACAGGGAAATTAGTATCTAGGTCATTTTCCCATGCAATCTCAACAGAAGATTTGGGACGATCACCAACATTCGAAGTCAAAATTGTATACACATGAGCAGCTTTGGGTTGATGGCTGGAGAATAAAGGGTAGAGAGGGGAGGTAGGGATAAAAGAGGGAAAGGTAGCTGGAGGTGAAAGGGAGGATAAATGAGATAGAATGGCAGACATAATAATATTGTATTCATTAATAGAAGAAGAGGGCAAGTCAAATAGGGTTTGCAATTCCAAAAAGAGAATGAGAGAGCCATCAACAAAAAACTGATAAACAAACACAATATTCTTCTCCTTCCAGTGTTTGAAGTAAAATGATTTACCTTTGTAACGAAGGAATTTGTTATACCATACAACAGATGCTAAAAAACATTGCAAAGGGGAAAGGTAGGAGGAGACATTGGATATCACAGTTTGGGAGTGCTTTAAAATAGGGAATTTAGTTAGAAAAGAACAATTTGACATAAAAACAGTATGCTGGAAGGAAAAATCCTTCAAGAGAGAGCGTTCGAGAAGAACCCAGGCAGGTATAGGGGTGTCTTGAAAATCATAAGCCAACGAAAAGGCTTGTCTAATCAGGAAGGCTAAATGATAAGTCTTAAAGTTGGGAAAACGGATTCCACCTTCCGATTTGGGGCGCATCAGCTTAAGCAGGGCTATACGAGGATGTTTATTATTCCATAAGAATTTGGAGCAAAAGGAATTTATACGGGTGAAATAGGAAAGGGGAATTTTAAATGGAAGCATAGAGACAGTATATAAGACATGAGGAGCAATCATCATTTTAATCGTGTCTAAACGACCCCACCATGAGAGAAATAGGGGAGACCAACTTTGAAGAAGGGATTGGAATTTCTGGGTAAGAGAAGCAAATGTAATTTTGAGGGTTTCTTTCAGGGAAGGCGCAAACCAAATACCTAGGTATTTAATTTTGGTGGGACACCACGCAAAGTCAGTGTTATTAAACATGTATTGATAACATAGCGTATTGAGGGGTAACACTTCAGTTTTGGACAGGTTCAACTTATAACCCGATATAGCGGAATACAAACGGACCTCCTCCAAAAAAGGGGGAAGAGAGGATTCCGGGTTTGACATATAAACCAATACATCATCTGCATAAGCTGACAATTTGATCTCATTAGAGGACAATTTAAACCCAGAGATCTTGGGATTAGAACAAATTCTTTCTAGGAAAGGTTCGAGACACAAAATAAATAATAAGGGGGAAAAGGGGCATCCTTGTCTAGTACCTCTTGATAGGGAAAAAAAAATTGAAAATTGATTGTTAACAAAAATGCTAGCATGTGGTGAGGAATAAAGGAGTTTGGCCATTGAGATAAAAGAGGGACCAAATCCAAACCATTGTAAGGTATGAAACAGAAATTTCCAGTTGATGCGGTCAAACGCCTTTTCCGCGTCTAAGGAAAGGGCTGCTAGAGGAATTTTTAATTTTTTACTGTTGGAAATGACATTGGAGAACATGTGGGCATTATCAGCAGCAAGTCTACCTTTAACAAATCCAACCTGATCAGTTTTAATTAAACAAGGGATAAGGGAGTCAAGACGTAAAGCTAGAATTTTTGCAAAAATTTTGCAATCATAATTGATTAAAGAAATAGGGCTATAATTTTTACATTGGGAGTGATCCTTGTCAGGTTTGGGAATGATAATAATTAAAGCATCCAAAAAGGATCCAGAGGCCTTCACATCCAAAATAAACGAGTTAAACAGTTGTAAGAGTTTGGGAGCAAAAACAGTATGGAAAGAGGAATAAAATTCTACGGGAAGGCCATCAGGACCAGGTGCCTTGGATTTCTTAAGCGAATTAATGGCCCGAGTTACTTCGTGGAGCGTGATTTCTTTTTCCAAGAGGGCAAACTCTTCTGGAATGGACGGGGGGGGGGGGTGGAAGACAACCAAAAAATGACATTAAATTAACAGTGGAGGGATGCTTATCATCAGTGTATAAGGCTTGATAATAGTTATGAAAAACTTCAGCAACATCCGCATAAGCTAATTTGTTTAGAGAGTCATTAAAAACTGGACCAATATTTTTACGTTCTGACTTTACTTTCAAATAGTTTGCTAGCATTTTTCCCGCTTTATTTTGGCCACCATGAAACTTGGACTTTATTTTAAGCAGAGTGTTACAGGCTTAATTCGTAATTATCTTATTCAAGTCTGTTTTGGCAGAAATTAAATCTTGAAGGGAGGAGGGAGATTTAGAAGAAAAATATATATGTTCCATGGATTTAATTTTTTTAAGTTGCTCCTCATATTTTTTCCTATTGAGTTTCTTTTTGTTAGCAACATAGGAAATAGTAAATGCCCTGAAGGCAGCCTTAAAAGCATCCCAGTTGTTTGGAATGGAGGTGTCAGAGGGGATATTAAAGGAAAAGAACTCTTCAAAAAACTCCACACTTTTCTTCATAAAAATCGGGTTAGAAAGGAGAAAGGAGTTAAATTTCCAACAACTAAATTTGGAAGAGGTAAGGGAGAGGTCAAGAGAAGTAAAAACAGGGGCATGGTCGGAAATAAAGATGGAGCCAATTTCAGAATTTTGGATTGAGGGGAGTAACGATTTACTAATCATAATATAGTCAATCCTAGATCGGGTATGATGAACATTAGAAAAAAAGGTATATTCCAACACATCAGGATTACATAATTTCCATGAGTCAAATAAAGGACGCGAGGCAATGGCCAATTGAAAACTCTTATGGGATTTATCTGGTTGAAATTTACTGGAAGAGAGTCTATCAGAAAAAGGGTCTAACCATTGGTTAAAATCACCGGCGACAATAAAGTCAGGGGAATCAATGGAGGAAATCAAAGTTTTAATGTTGCTCCAGAACCCAGGGTCAGGACGTGTCGGACCGTATACATTTAGCAACACCAGAGTCTTGTTATGGATAATCACCTTAGCCATTGCCCAGCGTCCTTCATCATCATTTTGAGTAGAGATAATCTGTACATTTAAAGCTTTATGAAAAAGGATTGCAACCCCCCCTTTTTTATGAACAGCAGGAGAAAACACAACTTGGCCCACCCACTGTCTCTTCAGTTTTAAAGATTCTACATCAGAACAGTGCGTTTCTTGAAGGAAAGCAACCTGTGAAGTAAGTTTAGATAAATGAGACAATACCTTTTGACGCTTGACAGGATGACCAAGACCTCGCACGTTCCATGAGACAAATTTACACACCATGGGGGGAGAAGGAGATGGGCGACACGTGAATGGAACACATGGTAAGGAAACATCTACGGAAAGGGAAATAACAGAGACAAAAAACATAAGAGGAGGGAACTCTCGGAAAACTCTCCACAGAAAAACATGGCTGACAACGATTTAAAGAGGGTGTCATGAAAGAAAACACTTGAAGAAGAGACCGCATAGGAACAGAGAAACATAGAACAAAGAAGAAGAAGAAAACAAGAAGGAAGAAAAGGCAAACTAAGAATAGAGAGAAACATATAAACAGAGCAAGGCAAAGAAGCCTGGTCTGAGAAGCGAAAAGCAAGAATGACATCTGGAGCGAGGATACGCCAGATAGGGGACAAACCCCACGAGCTACCGAAAGAAAAGGACAAAAATAGTGATAAAGAAAATTTTGTGAGAGCGACAGCAGTAGGATATAAATGAAAATTAGAGAGAAGAGTCAAGGATAGGCCACAAAAGGAGGAAAGTAACCACCATAAAAAGAGAAAACATTATATAGAAGGAGAACATGAAAAATAAAAATTAGTAATATTCAGATAGCAGTGTTCATCGTTGAGGGAGAGATGCTCTGCAAATAATCATGAAGTTTCTGAGGATCATCAAAGGAGCTGGTTCGACCATTATGGGTGATCTTGCAAAAGCACGGATGTAGAATGCCATACTGTATGTTGAGTTGACGCATGAGGGGTCGAAGATTCAAGAATTCTTTTCTTCGGGCATTAGTCGCAGTTGAAAGGTCCTGAGAGATAAAAATGTTATGCCCTGACCACTGGAATCGTCGCTTGAGTCTGGCAGCATTCAGAATAGACATTAATTCCGTGAATTCTAGAAAGAGTAAGATGATGCCACGAGGTTTAGTAGAATTAGAGTTTAGACGACCAAGACGGTGAGCCCTTTGAATGTTGAGAGGGTGTGACGCAGGTTGGAGATCCAAAAGATCCCGTAGAAATTTTTGCATGAAAGACACCATGTCAGGACCTTCCAAATTTTCTGGAATACCATAAACGCGTAGGTTGTTTCTTCGATTACGATTTTCCAAATCCTCTGTGTGTAGCTTGAGTTTATGGATTTCTTGCTCCAGTAGTGGAATTTTAGTAGAAGCATCCTGTATGTCACTAACCCTCTGCTCCAGATTTAAAACTTTGCCCTCCATAACGACCCAGCGGTCTTCAATTTGTTTGAGCCTCTCATTAGTGGCAACCATGAACGGTTGAAGGCCGCGAACCTCCTCGAGGATGGAATCCAAAACAGGATTTGAGCAAGACTTAATGGGGGAGGGCGGATCATTCTTTGGCCTTTTTTGTTTAGCACCAGTTTGAGAGAGTTTAGAGTCATTGGCCATGATGAATTAGTGATGTGTGAGTAGAGAAACAGTACAAGCACAGCACAAAGTAAATTTTGATAGTATTAGCAGCAGGCTCTCCCTCAGTATGCCGCAAATAGGATGGGCCGCGGCTGTAAGAGACAGGCTGAATGGTGGCAGTTGAGGAACGATGAAACACAGCAGATTTGAGGAGTTGGCACAGAACTATGAGGAGACTTGACCAGGAAATCACCTTATGATTTTAAAAACGACGAGGACATCTCCACAACATGAAATAGTATGGGGCACTTAGGAAGTGCAGTGAGCAGTAGAGCTAACACACCCAGAGCGAAGATAACACTGCAAGCAGGAGAGAGGAGTGACAGAGTATTCAAAATTCGGCAAGCTCAAAATGGCGGCATCCTCTCCTGACCTGACATAGCATTGTGAGGTGCAAATTGCATGTAACAGTCACAAAATTGCCAAAAAGACATGAGAGCGCCAAAGGAGAAGGAAGAGTTACCATGAGCCATGATGTAACATGATAACCAGCCGGGGAGACATAGCGGTAAGAAAGTACCGCGAAACGGGCTCAGCAGTCAAAATGGCGGCCGCCCGCTTCACGGGAGAAAGAGAAAATACCGCTAGATAGAAGAGTCTTCCCGCGGGTTGAATTCCTCCGGTAACCGCATCCTCAGGATCACGGAGCCTTCCGCTGCCCTTGTAGTCTTCACAGTGGTTCCGGAAACGGAGAAAAGTGCTCTCACGGCATTCGCGAAGCAGCCCCGGTACGGAGCTCACGGGAAAGGCGTCCTTCCTAGCCGGCGCGCAAGCCACGCCCCCGTCAGCTGAGATCTTGACATTATTTTTCTGGAGTTGGAAAGCACCATGTTTCCAGTCCAACATTATCACTTGTCTGGCCTGTTGTAGTTGATGTGGCTAGCTCTTGGGAGGGGGTGAGTCATTGGTGTTAAGTGTGCTGGAGCAAATATGGTGCTCTCTGTGGCTCTAATGGTGGACTGAAGTTGAGTTGTCATCAGTAGGAAGGAGCCCAGTTTAATAACCCAGCATATCTTCCACTTCCAGCTTCTCTGGCCATAGAGCTACACATTGTGCTTTCTGAATTTGTCCACCAATTCATTATTTCCTCTTTGTAGAGTCTACATTTGAAGTCCCACGTCTGGTGTACGGTTTACATACATTTTAACAGACCTATTTCAGGTGGGAGACTCCCAATTATTAAAGCTAAAAATGGCTTTCACTTAGCCTTCTCCCAACGGAAAATTTCCATATTCCAATATATAGGGAAAATAAATACTCCTGTTTTTTTTTAAAAACCTCCCCCAAAGTATGCCACTGCAAAAAGGCTTTGTACATCAGACCCATAGTGCCCCTGGCAATCAGCAGGACTCATTTCAGAACCAAAATAACTTGGATTTATTATTTTGATGCCAAAATGCAATGTAAAGGCTAGCATGCCGTTTAAGTACAGAACCTCAAAGTAATGTAAATTTGTGAATTTTTCATCTTCTTACTCATTCTTTGTAAACTTTCTGTACATATGTGCAGTGATGGATTCTTGTGTGACAAACTTAAGTACTAGTTGATGAGGAGAGTGATGATTATGATAGGGTATTGGTAAAGCAAATGTAGACCATGCCAGAAGGATCCAGTCAACAGCAGAAACAAACCAAACAGAGAAGTGGCTTTGTGTGGCTTTATAAATCTAACTTTAGGGTTGGGTTGTGCATGTACCACTTTGTGTGGTGTAAACACGAAGCAAACTGTTCATAAATAGGCCCCCAAGTCTAGAAGCGTTGCTCCTGAGTACTTAGAGTTTTGCCACCTCAAGTTGCCAAGAGAGCAATGGAGATTCTAATGGAAGCAAGGTGACTAACAACAAGAAAATGCTACAGCAACTAACGACAGATATTTCAACAATGGTGAAACATACCGGGGAAACAGAAAGACTGGACACAGGACATATTAGATACATGACACACTTACTCGACAAGCATCTCTCCTGGGCCTCTATCAAGGTTCACCTAACAGCCATTGTAGCATACACTAGAGGCAAAATTGGGAGAGGTTTTTTTACCACACCAGTGGTAACACGCTTTGAGGGAGAATAGAAGGTTGCACCCCCAAAAAGCACAGCCATACCTGACAGTAGTACTCATGCAACTAATGGCATCATCCTCAAGCCAATGCAAAATCACAACTCATTTTCCTAACTCTCAAGACCGCATTCATCATCGCTGTCACCTCACTAAGGAGGGTCAGTGAAAAACAATTGTTCACCATCCATGCACCATCCATGCACCATATCTGCGATACACAGAGGCAAAGTAATAATGAGGACAAAACCAATGTTTATACCTAAGGTGGTGTTGAAGTTTTGGGTTAACCAAGCCATCTACTTTCTGATGTTTTTCAGCAGCATAAAACACAAGCAGACAGATCAATGCACACACTAAACATGTGAAGGGCAATTATGTACAACTTGGAAAGACCAAAAACCCATCAAGAAAGGAAAACTGTTATTTGTGTACTTTGCACACACTAGAAAGGGATCCTAGGTCACCAAAGAAACTGTTACGAGATGGGCAGTGCAAACAATACAATATTGTCACAAGCCAGGGAGAGTAACACTTAGAGGAAAAAATCAGGCACATATGACAAGGGAAAAGGGGGCAACCTTCGCCTTCCTAGGTAGCGTAGCACTAAAAGACATTTGTGCAGCCACTAAAGTGTCATCTGTACATACCTTCACAAAACATTACTGAATGGACATTCAGAGAAACAGGAAGACAGAAGTAGGACAAAGAGAGCTGAAACAGTTTTTATAAACGCATTGAATTTGCAATATTCTTCTCTGAAAAAATATCTAACATCGAACTCACTTTCATGCCACCCACCTCTGTAGCCAACACCAACGGTGCCCCCAATCAAGGAGGGTCCACCCAGGACCCTACCTCCAACTGATGGCTGTTTCCCCAACCTTCCCATCTCAGCAATCCAAAATACCAAACTCAACTCCTTGCAATTGAAAAATGATGCAACTTGGACAGAATTCAACTATATCCCTGAAGAAAAAGTCCTCAAATTACAAGCCTGCATGAAGCCGACAATGCACATCGCTGACTCCCTCTCTGCTACGCTTGTCAAAAATCTAAGTCACATCATCTCTCCCATATGGACCAAAATCCTTAACTCCTTATTGAACGGCTCTATGCCAGCCTCCCACAAACTCTGACAAATCACCCCCTCATCAAAAAAACAGACGCCTACAAAATGACCTTAACAATTACAGACCTATAACTAACCTCCCTCTCCTTGCCAAATCCATCAATAAATGTGTGCTTGCACAATTCAACAACCACATTGAAAAGTGTAACCTGCACAACACCTTCCAATCTGGGTTCAGGAAAAGCAGCAGTACAGAGACTGCAATACTTCACATCACAGACGACCCACACAGATCTCTGGATGATTAGCAGGCATTCCTCCTAGTCCTCCTGGACCTCTCGGCTGCCTTTGATACTGTCAACAATGACATCCTCCTAAACACCCTCTTACAATTGGTAGGGATCAACGGAACTGGCCTTTAGTGGTTTGCTACTTTCCTGAACCAATGATCCCAGCTACTCAAACTAAACAGCAGGACCTCACAAGCAACACCTATCGCACAAGGAGTTTCTCATGGATCATTCCTGTCTCCTGATTGCTATGATCCTGAAACAAGCCAGAATTGCCTATCATCTCTATGTAGATGACACCCAACTCTATATTAAAATCTCATCAGTTAAAGACATCCAGTACCTAAATAGCCCTCTCGCCATGGTTAATTCCTGGCTAACCAGGAATCATCTTAAGCTCAACCCCAAAAAAAAACGATCTCCCCTGATCCAACTGAAAGAAAGGTCCTTTCCCGAAGATATCTTGCTCAACAACCTCACTGCATTAAACTGCAAACTATCCATCTCCAACTCTATTAATTCTCTGTGGATCACACTTGACTCAAACCTGAACATGAAACAGCATTACAATGCCTCTGCTAAAATGCCCTTCTACAATTTAAAACACGTAAAAAAAATTCAATTCCTTCACCACCATTGAAGACCTAAAGACTGTGGTGCAATCCTTAGTCCTCTCAAAGCTGAACTAAGGTAATACAATGATCACGGATGCCCCGCAAACACACTTATCCCCTTTAAAAGCTACACTCCATGCAGTGGCCAGACTTTTGTCCGGGGAGAGTCGTTTTGACCAAATCACTCCCACTCTCAGGAAACTCAGCTGGCTACCGATTAAAGCCAGATGAATATTCAAAACTACCTGCATAACCCACCAAGCTCTCTACTCAGAAAAAGTAGTCTACCTCACAATCAAACTATTAATAAGCCTGCCAAAAGAGACCTCTTCGAAGCTCAATCAGCCTACTCTTGATTCCGCCCAAATTTAAAAAAGAAAAACCTTGCACCCGATCCTGGATGAATGCTCCCAGAATCCAGAACTCGCTGCCTCAGCATTTATGTCCCAATCAATCATTCCACTTCAGGAAGAAACTTAAACTTCTTCTCAATAAATATAACTCCCTTCACCCTAAGCCATCTGACTGGCCTGATGTTCCTACTCACACTCTCTAAATAAATCTGTGCATCACTACCTACTATCTCGGGGAAAAACTGTGCCTCTACTCCCTTCACCTTTCCAACACCCTACTGTAACTACCTCAGAATGATAATATTCACATTTTCTATTGTCTATCGTCTGCTTCTTGTATATATTCTGTTACTAAGTATTTGTAATTACTCCATGTATTAGTTTACTCAATATGTAACTCATGTAACTGCTGCTTTGCCAACTCTGTAAAGCGTTCTGATACCTTTGGGTCAAGTTTATGCTGTACAAAACTTGATAAATAAATAAATTAACTGAACAAAAAAATTTGAATTGAATTTAAATAAATGGGGTTGAGGGAAACCCAGGTCAAAGGCCTGTCACTTACATTTCTAGGATTCGCCTACAGACAGCGTTAGCGTTAGCTGTCTGGCAAGAGCTCATGTCGTCACAAAATACACATAGCAAACAGACACATCTACACACAGATACACAGGGCACAAGTCCTAAAAAAGAAATGGAGGAACTAACCAAAGTAGGCAGTATGTGCATGACATCACAGTGCAGGACATCACAGCACGTGAAATCGCATGTGCCATCGCAGGAAGTGGCATCACAACCCATGACCTCACAGGAAGTGTCCACAAGAAGTGATATCAGATCTTAAGACCTCAAAAATATGTTTAGCAGGTCTGTCATGAGCATATTTGAGCGCATTACAATATTTACCACATGCGATTTTGAATCGCTGTTGTTCCAAAAAATGTACACAACCTTGACGCAAAATCTGGGCCTCAACTCGTAGATTTTATTTCTACAACCCTGACACAATGAAATTGGCAACAACGAGAAATGTGGCAGTAAATCTGTTCTGCTTAATTGGCTGCGAAGTCTGCATTTTTAAATATCTTCAGGGTTAAGGCACCTGCTGAAGAAATCTTTGTGTGCCAACTAAATCTCAGGGAATAATACTATTGATAAGATAACTCTAAAGGTTAACTTATTTGCTGGACAGATCTGTGTTTTGTCTAGTTCCAGTTTTGCCTCAAAGTCGCATAGAGGGTTAATATGTCTCCTGCAAAGCACATTATGTAACAAGCAGATGACAGATTTTTATTTTATGGAAATGGATAAGTCAGTTACTGCTTTTAGCACAGAGATCCTTTTCTGACATGCAGCTCATAAATTCTAATTGTTGCAGGACTTCTGCTTGGAAACAGAACTATGCCTGGGACCATAGAACATCAGTATGTAGGGTCTGAGCCACCATACCACATCAGTACCTATGGGCCAAATCCTACTAGCTAACAGTGTCTCATGTGCCCTCCTAACCTTTCCAGAGAGACATGTGAATCAGCACCTCAAAACACAACACTCTAGACCCTCTCAGGGATCACAGTAGCAGGTCATCACCTTTCGTTCTCTCACTCATACATGTCCACAATAAAATAAAAAGAGACACAAACAAAGCTTACAATATTTATTGAAATTATCATACTCTATTATGAAACAACTGCGCTACAATTAGAAAACATATGCAGGCCAACTATGTGATTAGCATAATTAAGAAACTATAAACAATAAAAGCCCTGTCATATTGACTGACAGATCTGCCTAAGCCTACCCTCACTATGGAAGCACAGAGGTATATCATAGATCTATGGGATTAGTGGCAAACCCCATACCTGGCATACATAGGTAACTGTGTTACATCTCAGCTGGTGTAGCTCTCTTCTCTCTGAACCTTTGCTCAACATGTCCTGGCTTATATGATAAAAACTGTGTGTTCATAAACAGCAGCTGCGTTTCTCTAGTATGTCTAGGTGTTAGTGTTCTGCCAGAGAGAATAACAGGGAGCAGTGTTGTTTGACCTTGTATGAAATGTTCTGACTGAACCCATGCAAAAGAACCAAATACCAAAACATGTGCAGCCTATTTGAAAAATAACAATGTGGCACAAAAACAAGCCTGATATTTTGTAACGTGTTCAAAGCAAAAGTGGACTACAATGTGCAGAGTTAGGCTAACATAGGGGAAAACGACAATGGGGTTCATAGGAACACACAGCATAATCCTTCTAATATATCACAGTGAGCTATGAAGGACATGTGCAACCCTCACTGTCGTGTATAAAGCATCCTGTTGACTGATTTATACACATATGGTTTATTGTCAATGTATAATGTGTATGTATGATGTAAAGCGCTCTGACACGTTCATTGGGATGAGTAGCGCTATGGCACTGTAAAATAAAGAAAACAAAATAGTGGTATTTAAATTGCTATTTGTGTAAATACTGGGACTGACCAACACATCTGACATTCTTACAGTGCATGCATATCTCTTATATACAGGGATTGAACAAAGTCAAAAGCATGCTTCTCTTAAGTACGTGTTAAATGACAAACTGTGTGCCTTTGTTTCCCCTCTATTGTATTTAGCTGTGAGGCTCCTGATAGCTCCCAAAAGAATACTCCAACAAAAGGAGGCTGATGGTCCCTTATCTTTAACCTTTGTTATGGGTCCAGCCGGTTGCTGCTCATCAAAACTAAAGCAGAAAACATGCAGGCGCTGCTGAATGAGTTTGGGTGGAATACAAGGAGTTAGATAGCTTTGTGAAAGAAAAAGCCAAAGAGGCTTATGATGCACCAGGTACCAATGCACGGGATCCAGAAGGTAGCAAACAAGCCAAGGTTGCATGAGATGACTGGTAGCATGCAGATGATGCCAACAGAGCACAAAGCAGCTCTAAGACATTGGCCTGAAGAAAAAGGGAGGTCATATATTGACTTTCCTTCAACGAGAGACACTAACAAAATCATGTCTACTTAGCAGTGAAAATTATGATGGAGGAGTTCGTGATGTGGCGAAGCCAGGTGTGAGTGGTGAAAGTATGACACAAATAGAAGATGAATTAGAAATGTAGAATGAAGATGACACTGTGGAGTAAGAAGAAGGAGAACCGAGAAAGTGGGAGTGAATCAGCAATTTGAATAGTGCGAATGTTGAAGAAAGGGAGGGGAGCTAACTAACTGGACAGAAAAGTGTTCCTGATACAGTGCAAGAGTCTGGAGTGGACAGTGCACAAATGTATGAGCAAAAGGAACAATAAAAATCGGCTACCCTGCAATGGGGAGGGAATTATGGTGGCCTGTGTGGGAGAGACAAGAAAAATTGTGTAATATTGCAAAATGCTCAATTGGTATGGGAGAGGGAACAGTAGAAAAAGATAGCGGTTTGGGAAGCCCAGGAATTATAATAATAGAAAGTAACAATGCAAATAGGATAAGAATATAAAAGGACGAAGTCAATGTGTGGCAAAGACATACAAAGTGACAAAGAGGACAATTCTGATAAAAAAGACGATGCAAATGAAAATAGCAAAAAAGGCAGATATGTGTGTAAAAGATTACTATATATGGGAATTACATTGTCTTGAAGGTCACATTCACCAGATAAAACAAAGAAGAAGATCTGAAAACATGAATTTGTAGACATATTCAAATTACTACATAGGGACATTCATGCAAAAGAAAGTTCAAAGGAAGAAGAATGGGAACTGGCTAGAAGGCCTAAATTACCTCCAAATATTTAAAACTGGACATCAGTATTCTTAATTTATATGAGTGTCTATTGCAAAATATATAAATGAAAGAACAGTTGCTATTTTCAAATATATAGATATTATAAGAAAAGCTCAAATGCATTTTGGGTAATATTCATGGTTGAACTTTGATTAAGAATTCAGAGTAAGGGTCAGTGTGAATAATGACAGACCATGGGGTGATGTAGATTCGGAGCTGTGGTTCCAATGGATGTCATCCGCACAGCCTCCAGCAACAACACATACAGGCATTGGTTTACCCCTGACTTCCCAGTCTTTTGAATATAGTCCCATGCAACATGGGATGGGGTGGTATGAAAAAAATCATACAGAAACAGCTGACATCCTTACACTATTTCTCAGAAGTCAGGTATGGCGAACTAGGGAGGCAGCAAAGGGGAAGTGGTCAACAACTACAGTTACACAACAGGGCTCATACCCCAATTATAGTTCAGGTTTTACAACACTGGTTGCAGTTTTAGCCAAACAAAGACGTAACAATTAAGCTGTTTTGGGGATTTGAACATGGTTTTTATATGGGAAACCAAGGCCCTATGTTAAAAAGATGGGCAGACAGTTTAATGTCTGCAAAAAAATTGCACGATATAGTGCATCAAAAATTAAAAAAATTACAAGCAGGAAGGTCCGCAGATACCTTCTTACATTGGCCTGTAGACTATTTAATCATTTCCCCGTTATAGTGAGGTAGCTTAAAGTAAGAAAAACACCAGAATCGTGCTAAATGTCATACTAATATGGCACTTAGAACAGTGTTAGGTAGTCATATGAAAATAGATTTCTGAATATAGACCCCAAAAATCTAACCCCCATTTTAGGCGTGTGATGACATAATACGAAATGGCTACTAGAGGGCAAGTAAATTATCATAAATGTAATATTAGTCTTTGAACACATAATTGTAATTATTTTTAGCCTAGGACTTAAAAAATATTGCAAATAGGTTGACTCATAGTACACTATGATAACTATGTAGGTATATCGTAGATATACAGGGTGTTTCACATAACTTGCTCACCCTTTAACTTTTGAACGGCTAAAGATAGAAATTTCAAACAAAAATCATGGTTCTTCAAAAAATTGCTAATTCATGTTGTTACTATTTAAGGGACAGTTGGGGGTCAAATATACAGAGTGTACCAAAAGTTTATTACACAATTTTAAATGACTCCCTGAATAATATTTGCTTACTTTTCTGTTATAAAAACAGATTTTGTAACATTTAAACATGAATACATTTTTTATTGAAGAAGAATGAAGATACAAATGATATTGTTATTCATGTTTATTGTTATTTTAGTCAACAATTTTTTTAGAGGTTAAAATTTGGTCAGTCATCTAAAACATGTCCTCCTGATTGCATTATCCATCGCAAGCACACAAACTAGTACCCGGAAGAGAGAATTGTTTACAACAAGCATGGGTACACAATGTTTTACATCCACATTTAAAGTTCCTTGCAGTATTTTTAAGCATCAGGAATAGTGACCACAGATGTTCATATCCAGGATCTTCCCTCTGCCATCCCCTCTGAGCTTGATCAGGTACATCAGGATACACATTCCACCTCTGAGAGCAAACATAACCCACTTGGAAAGTAGCTCTCTTGCTGTGCTGTAAAAGAGCAGCCTCACTTGGTGGCACCTTTTCTAGGGAGCTATTAAGTTTGCTCACCATCATTCTTCGACAACGGAATCTGTTTTAATGTACTTATTGCATGATCTAATTACAAATTGCTGAAGCTGACTGAAACTGTAATTTGAAATATTTGGTGGGCAATGAGCGAGCTCAATAAATGTTTCCTTGACAGCCTGAAAAGTTTGCCCCGTTTCCCAGCCTGTTTTCTTGCCACAACCTGCAAATGCAAATACAGTGTTGCAACCTGCAAATGCAGAGAAAAATAAAATACCATCAAAAACACATTGGCCAGGTTTATAAGCATACTGATGGATAGGCAGTAGCCTTTGATGTTTCCCAATACCAAAATCAATCCACAAATTAGAAAGGTTTAAGCTGTTAAAAGCATAAAGAGCAATAACTGCTACAATGGCCACTTCCACCAGCGTGCTTTGCATATAATAATATTCTGATATCAGCTTTGTCTTGCTAACATGGTCTGAGTTCAGATACATTCAGATTTTCAGGAATATTCACTACTTTATCATCCTTTGTCATTACTACAATTTTACATTCTGGTATCTCAAGACTCAAAACGTTAGAAGCCAAGAATTGGGACAAATCATTTTTGTTATCTACATTTTATAGAAAAAGCACCTAGTTTTTTGGTATATTTGTTGAACCTTTTACACAATAGCGTTAACCAAAATGTCACCTAATTCTTTCTTCCTTTTTCAGAGACCCCTTTATGTAATGGTCAAATACTATGTCTACTAGTTTTGATTTGTTAAGTATGTTCATTACATAAGGCTGGAATATATAGGTGCTGGAGTCTTGAGAATTGCATACGTTGTAGGGTTTTGAGAAATAGATTATGACCAATCCATTCATAATAACAGAACTTGCAGTATCTGGAATGATATTTATGTTATCTACAGCTCCATTAAGCTTTTCCAAACAAGAGATGATGTCAGACTTTGTCCCTTCTCTTAACAGTCCTCTTTCAGAAAGTGATGGGAGATAATCAAGATTATGTTCAATGCAATATTCATAGGATTTTCACCAATATCACAGGCATAAGGATTTATGTTATCATGTGAAAACACTTGTTTAAGTTCCTTAACATCATTTACAAATCAGGTATTGCAAGAGACATCTTCATAGTGTACACAGTTATTGTTGTTTTCTCTGAATCCCATTTTTTTATCGAATTGTCTGAGTAGATTGGCAATTAGAGTTCCAGACACCATCCATTTCATCAATGCACAAGGATTATCAAGAATACCAACTGTCTCACCATCTGATTTTATATCCTTGCTACACTGCTCATGCATCTGATCATGAGAAATGCAATATTAAGGTCTACCACGTTTACAAGCAACAAAATACCAGTTTGGAAATTCTTCATAAAGCTCTGGAATTCTTGTTTTCAGCTTTGCAAGCGTTTTAATGAACACTGGCATCCACCAAGCATAGTGGGTGTGGTCCATAACAAACATCAAAGGACAGATCATTTGCAGGGTTACCATTAACTTCTCAAAATTTATTGATTGACTGGTATTAAGAAATAATTTGAGTTGAAGTGTAATATGCCAAAATTTGAAATGAACAGACTATGCAACTCTTCCTGTGATCCACTCTTTCATGGATCATAAGCCTTCTTCAAAAGTACATACAGTGATGCAACACTAACTTCGTGTATGTAGCGGGATAGTTTTGCATGAGACCTTTTAGACATTGTCCAACTTTACCCTCACTGGTAACATTGGCTTCAACTAAAATATCTGCCAAGCCACTACCATCAAGCCAATCTCTTAAAACTGCAAGGAATGACATTTCAATTTGTAATGCTCTCATCATGACTACCATTTTGCCTTCCCCATACAATTTTGGAAGTAACCACGGTAAGGGGGTCATTAGGATCGCGGACGGACTTGAGTCCGTCCGCGACCCCAGAGCATGAGGGAACGTCCGCATGGGCTGCGGCGTTCCCTCTGTGCAGATTAGGATGTGACCGCCAGGGTGGCGGTCACATCCTCTATTTTTAACATTGCGGCGGGTGGAGCTTCAAGCTGCACCCGCAGCAATGTTAAAAATGCATGCACAGCATTTGCGTGCACAAAGCGGCAGGCACCGCGCGGTGCCTGCTGCATTGTGCACGCAAATGCAGGGGGGTACCATAGGTACCCCCCATGTGCACCCCCCACCCCCCACTACACCTAGGGGGCCCGCAATGGGCCCCTGCAGTGCAGTTACACATGCTTTTCCACGGCGGAAAAGCCGCCGCGGAAAAGCATGTTTCCATGCACATCCTAATCTGGCTGAAGGTGTCTAAGAGACACCTTCACCATTTTAGTGCTTTTCCGCCGCGGTTGTAAGCCAGCCGCGGCAGAAAAGCTGCGGACCTAAACCATGACCCATCAGCCATCCTAATGTGGCGGTGGGTCCTGGTGGGTCCGCAGAGGATTTTCCGCATCCTCCGGGCCGGCGGTGGCTTCCGCCGGCCCGGAGGATGCGGAAAATCCTCCATCCTAATGACCCCCTAAGTGTTTAGCTGTTGTATTGACTGATCACATGTCACCACGTGAGTCTGATTAGGATTAATTGTGGCCAGTGTACGCTTTAGTACATCAAAGCAGTGGCATACCATTCATTTAATGAAGGTAGCAATGTATTATGGCTTTTTGTGACAGAACCACTTCCGTTGGAGTGAAAAGCAGCCCAACTAGAGTGGTTTATATTGGTTAGATTATTGAGATCAAGAGTTTGAATGATTTGCAGTCATTCATCTGACATAGGTTCATTATGAATAGGAGGAGGCTGGAAGGCATTGATATTACTTACAGTTACATTTAGTTGTTTTATTGTACATGGTAACTGCAAATAACACATTGGTAGCGAAGAAGAATATTTCTTGGCCCACTCATTTTCTTCTATTTTTAAGAAGGATGATGTATCCTGTGCATCTGATTTTCTCTGAATCAGAGATGCGGCTCTTCCGTGCAATGGCTGAGCGGATGAAGATGACGAAGGGCTGTGATCAATTTTGTCTATTGCAGCGTATGTGAAAGTGGACAATTGAAGGCCTGTTGGGCACACAACCCTGTCATTGCAGAATTGCTTACATTGTTTGTTAGTTATTGTTGCTGACACTTCTTGAATACACTCATATAAACGCATACGCCCAATTTGTGCAGTTTGTCAACTAATTCCAGTTTTTTAGTTTTAGCATGCACCTTTAACCCGATATAAAGAGGTAGAGAGTTTCATTATCTTTTTTGTGGCAGATGTTTCCTTTAGGATTTGACTTCTTACACTTACTGGTATGATACTGAACAAGCAGTAAAACTAACAAAGCTGCACCGCTCTTATCGTTTGCTGTGCTGTCCTTTAAAATGTTACAACCTTCAATAATACTTCATGGTAAATTTAGCATAGCAGTGCCTTCTGACTTTTCTTGGCAATTTTGCTCCAACTGTCCACTAAATCCATCTACTTCAAGTTAAATTATTTCTTTTTGAATAATAGCAGCTGCATTGGCCAGGCAGACACCATACTGAAGAGCATTATGTTGACAGATACTAAATATATTTTCTCCTCTATCATTTTTGTGTATTAGAAGAATATTTCTACCTTTCGGTTCAGCTGTAAGTTCTGGTATGAACGCAAGAATCTTTTCTTTAATCGTGTGCAGTGCACATATTTGTCTGCATTTTCTACACATAATTCTGTCATACGACGAACTACAAGTGATTTGATATTAGATAAAGTAAATACTAGTGATACTAGTGATACTTCAGAACTTTGAAGTGTATCTTCGAGATAGTTTACAATTTCACCTAATACCACCTACAATTTCACCTAATAACATGCCACAGATTAATGTCATTTTAATGTCAATTTAATGTTAATTTGTTTTCTTTGCTTTTTTTGTTTGTTCTGTATTTGCCGAAGCTGTTTATAAAAACTAACAAAACACTTTTTATGGTACTGTGATTCAGTCTCAACCATATCACCACCACTTAAATTGGCGAGTACTTTTGAGTCACTTTATGCAATTGCAGCATATTAAACTTGATTGCTCAATTCAAGTGTACGCACATTTAGAAGCTCTGCCCCTGACTTTTCGTCACAGAAAAAACACGTATCTTTCATTTCACCAACTATAATGAAGCACACGTACACCTTGAAGTACTCTCTTGAACACTGTCTTTAAATATTTTAGTTTTTTTTGATAACCTTGCAAGTTTCTGTTTGTAAAATTTGTTTCCACACGTTTTATGTAATTTTGCACAGTTTTCATTTAACAGTTGTTCAACTACATCATGATTTTTTAACAATTTTGTCTTGATGATAGATGGAAGTCTTTTTATTTAATCAATAGTTAGCAGATCATCAAACAAACATTTGTACCCAATTCCGTTATCAGAACGTTTACTATTAGCTGGGCACACTAAAACCTCTGGTAAATCTTTTTGACACAATACACACAGATCCCGATCAAGCTTAGTACCAACATTATGTGTACTAGATATAATCTATTTGTTAATATTTTCAAATGTACATCTTCTTCTGGTAGACTTTTTTACTCATTGGTAATCTTTTAGCAATTTCAGAAACCTGCAACAAAAAAATAATTGTTAGTTTACAAGGCAGTACAACATACTTTTTTATTTACATCATAAGGAATTTACTTACTGGATCCATTAAAAGGTTCTCACACTTCAGGAGTCAACTAAAATGCAGAATTTGTACCCCTTTTGGCATTCCCGACCAGAAAAGTGTGTGAAACCATGTGAAGGCTGTTTAACATTAGATTTATAATTGCTGTACAAATAATAGCTTCGACCATTTTCTTTTTATAACGTAATATGGGCAAAGTAGCCATATGATTTTTGGGGTATGTATCATCACTCTTGCTTTACCTTATTATTAAGTCCTGTGCAATGTTTCATGTTGGTATCACATTTTGTACGATTCTAACTCTAAGCTATATCATATTCGGTGTCATTCCTAAGAACGCTACAGGTAAATATAGGCTAATACACCATTTATCATGGCCGGAAGGACAATCTATCAATAATTATCTCTCCAACAGATTCTAGTGTCATATACGCCTCTGTCAATGATTCTATGAAATTGGGCTGTGGGAGTTGTAGTGGAATTGGCAAAAAGTGGTATATGATCGCCATTCAGGCTCCGACCAATACATCCTGCTGATTAGCTTTTTTGGGTATGCAATTAGGGGGAGCTATTTATGTGAACAAAGTATTACCTATTGGTTGTTCTATATCCTGTGCACTACCTGAAACATTTAGCACCTATTGTAATGGTTTTTCACACGCAAAAGCAGATACAAATTTGTATGCCACTTTCTAGATGATTTTCTATTTGTGAGTGAAAAAAATACAGGGCAATGTCAGAAAGCTTTGAAAAAAATCTCAAAGTACAGCAGAGGAATTGGGTGTTCCGTTAGCCCCTGAAAAACTACCACATCACAGAATAAGGCATATATTTAACTTTTTTAGATAGTTTTAATGGAGTTTCTTTCTATTTTTTGGAAGAGAACACCATTTGGCAGGTACAGATTTACTCTGATGCCCCAGATGCAAAAGATTTTTGAATTTTCTGGGAGCGTAGATGGTGTGTGGAAAGTTGGCTAATACATTGATTACAGCAAGGACGCAGTATCACCTTTCCGGAGCTATATCCTTTGTTTCTGGCATTGTATGCATGGGGTGCATCAGCAGAACTCAGGCCCCCGCAGCCCCCACTGTGCGTGGGGCCCCAAGATCCAGGGGGCCCCGTTCAGCACAATACTCTGGCTGGAGAGCTCCTGATTGAGTCTGGAGGAGGGGCCCCTAAAGTTTTGTTACACCAGTGCGGGGGCAAACTGAAAAATGAGGCAGTAATGTTCAATGTGGATAGCATAGCAGTAGCAGAATTGGTGAATAAACAGAAAGTGAGAAATTTGAGGGTTCTGAGATTGTTACGGGCATTTATGATAAAGTGTGTGAAGCTTAGTATCATCTTTAAGGCAAGACATATGCCAGGGGTTCAAAACAGTACAGCTTTCCCCTCTTCTTTTTTCTTTTTCTTCTTTCCCTCTCCTTTTTCTTTACTCTTAAGAAACTAAAAATTGCTAGTGTTTTGACTATTTTGATGCTAAGCATTGCGGCTTTCAATGGGTCTGCTCACTAATCTATAATATTTTGTGTATGTTTGTTGTTTTACTGTTCTATATTTGATGCACTCACAATGCTCAGGCGATGTATATCATTATATTCTTGTATTGCCTTGCGATTCTCTTCAATAAAGCACCTTAAACTTAAAACTTAAAAAAAAGAAATAATATAGGAGAGATGCATTATCTTATTTTCAGTTTTGGGCAAGGGGAATGAGAATAGTGGAGTTGGTAGAAAAGTCTATAGCCCCCATCAACAAGAAGAACGTATCTGCAGGCATGGCAAGAATTTGTAATTCATGGTAATACCAGAAACTTGAGAAAAACTGACCCAATTGCAAATGAACAGGCAACCTTGTGGCTCATGGTGTTTTTTGATTGATAAGGGTTCATCACACACAACTATATCAAGAAGACTGTCTAAGATATCATTGTATTGCAAATTAGGGTGAGAATAGGACACAGTACAGGGTTATTTAGTGAGAAAAGTTTTGAAAGGCTTGAGAAAAGAACAAAACTGATGTCTAGCATTAAGGGAGCCAGTAAAATTTGATCTATTGAAAAAACTTTTAGCACAGTTGCCTTGTTGCTGTTATTACGAGTTTGAAGTACTAGTCTTCAGGTTATGTACGTTATCAATTTTTTGGGGGTATTTAGAGCATCAAAGCTTCTAGGTATGAGGAGGAAGGGAGGAAGGCGGGGACCTAGCGTTGTGCTTCACCTCACCTCCCCACCTGAGGAGCGGGGTTGGCGAAGGTGGCACATCTCTCCTCCTAACTTGGTTTTCTCGCTGATTCTCCCGCACAAAGTGGGGGTCAGAACCAGTAGGAGCCAGTTGCTGGGAGCAGCAAATGTCTGGGGTAGCTCACAAACATGGCAAGCCTTTGAAGCTTCCCCTTTGTGGACTCTGCCCATCCTGGGGGGAGGAGGCTTGGCACCTCATCCAAGGATACGCTTAGTTTTGGGACCCCAAGAGCATCAGGCTTTCGATCCAGGGGTCCAGAAACATGGCTGGTGGTGGCAGCTGCCCAGCAGCCACGCAGCCGCAAGACCAAGGTCATTTTCATGGGGAATTCATAAGGCATGCCATCTGAGTTTATTTTTCATTAAATCCCCCACTGGCATCAGTATGGGTTTCATGTGCTGAGAAGTTTGATACCAAACTTCCCAGTTTTCAGTAAGGTCATAACAGTCCTGTGGAGTTTGTAATGACAACATCCCATACCATATACTCTTTATAGCATTACTGCACTTACAATGTCCAAGAATTGACTTAGACACTGTAGGGGTACAGGGTTCATGCACCTGTACCCTAAGCACTGGTATGTGGTTCACCCAGCTAGAACGGTGGCTTACCTGTGCCAAGGCAGTGAGTTGTAGGCATGGCACAAAGGGATGTGTGCCATGTTGACTTTTCTCTTTGTTCTGCACCAAAACATGCAGCCTGCAAAGGCAGTGTGTGTGTGCTTGAAGGTACGGGGCCTCTACGGGTGGCACAATAGGTGCTGCATTCCTTAGAGGACTTCCCTGGTCACAGTGCCCTTGGTACCTATGCTACCCTTTACAGGGGACTTACATGTGGCCAGAGAGTGCCAATTGGGTTTTGCAAAAGTACAGTTTAGGGAAAGAACATAGGACCTGGGTTCCTGGTTAGCAGGAACCCAGGGCACACTCAGTCAAAGAACATCAACAGTAGGCAAAAAGAGGGGGGCAACCATGCAAAACAGGGCACTTTACTTACAGCAGGTAGAAGAAAATTGGTATGGATGAACAAGAGTGGAAAAGCAGGAGTATGCCTAGTCGAAGAATGATCAAGTTTCCAAGCCCAATTTCAGCTGCAGGATAATAAAATATTTTGCCACAAGAACGGACATAAAATTAGTATCTCCAATTTGTTAGGGGTGTTACATTTGGCTCTGACACAACTAGACAAGCCCACATGCAATTGCGAGACATGCTCATTTTGCATAAGGGCAGCAACTGAAGCAGCTAGATTGAGTTGATCATGGGCTGATATAAAGAGGATTGGAAAATGGATATCAAAATGCAGGTAAATTGAAGAAATAAGTAGCACAAAGCATTTAAAATTCTATGATAAATATTTCTCTAAGTGATAATTTCTTTTACCTTCAGTTGTGTACAACGTCCAAATTCGGTCAAGATGATTTCATGGATTGTGGAACATTCAAATGCACGATGGGCAGCGTCTTCTGCAGACCAACAGTTGTATAGTCATTCCCTTGGACCTCCAAGTAGCAGACCCAAAGTGGTATGGAAAGGTAAAAGCAGAATGTGTTGGGGCAGTCTACTTCCAGTGTTAGCAGGACTTTTTTCTAACAGAGGGAACCCGGATATGTTGGTGATCCGTTTAGGCAAAAATGATTTGGTGCAATTATCTTCCCTCACACTGATTTAAAACATGAAGAAAGATCTCACAGAAATAGAGAGGAATTGGGTGGGTACATGCATTGCATGGACAGAATTAATTTCCAGAAAACATTGGAGAGGGGCAACAAGTCAGTCAGCCGCAGAAAAAGCCTGTCGGAATTTAAATTGGGCCATGTGCCTTTTTTGGGTGAAGGTTGGAATTCAAGTTTTGTCTTATTATACATAAAAGAAATGGATGATCATCTTTTTAGGTCAGATGGGGTACATTTTTCAAAATTCGGACAAGCAACTAACTTCTTGAGTTACAGGAAATGTTTGAGCACTTGTGGAAAGAAACATTGTGGTGTACTGAATTCACAAACTGAATTTTGCAGAAAGGGTAGGCAGGATGGAGCAGGAAAACACCAATGGGTTATCCTGGGTTGTGGTATTTTTGGGGGGGTTAAGAGTCTGCAGCAGGCGCATCCATCCCTCAGGGGACGGGAGAGCACAGTGGAGGGAAACAGTAATGACTGGTGCTTTCAAATACAATAGGCAAGTTTGCTCAGGGATGCTTGATGGGGCGTGATCGAGGGAGATTGGGGAATCCAAGAAAAGGCAGTGAGTGGAGGAAGAAAGGAAAGAGGGAAGAGCATGGGGCTTTTTGGTTGATGCAATGTTCGTTGGGAGTTTTAGGGGTGTGAGAATGATAAAAATTAAGGGGCAGATTTACAAGAAAGTAACGCATCTGTAGAGACGTGCCACTTTCCCTGTGCCACTCTGATAACCACCATGGATGTGCCGTATACGGCACACCATGGCGCAAGGATTGACAGATGCGTCAGAAATTCTGACACATCTGTTGGGGTAAAAGTCATGCATTACTGGAGTTGTGTCACAAGCATGACGCAACTCCAGCAATGTATTTTGAGGCCTATTCCCACTACACTACATCACTCCTTACGCCTGCTTCAAGCAGGCGTAAGGTTATGACGCAGTGGCGTCCTTGACGTGACGCAGTGAAATCTAGTAAATTTCCCTGCATCACTTTTACTAAGCTTTCTTGCATGGGAACGCCCACCCTGCATACATTATACCTGACGCATGTATAATGTGAAGCAGGGCTTTACAATGTGACACATCTCCCTAGATGCGTCACATTGTAAATTGGCCACATTCTTTACACCGCCGCTGTGTCACAAAAGTGGCGCAATGGCGGTGCAATGTGTTGCAAGGGACTTGTAAATGTGCCCCACAATGAATTAGTGCTGATGGTTTTTTATTTTACAATGTGTTAAGTCATTTAATGAATTAATGCCACAAGCCTGTCTTAATAAAGTGGAATTTTTTGCTAATGTAAGAAATTGGACTGTGTTATCATTGGGTGATGTAGGGACCATGGGGGAGCGTGGCATCAGCCATTCTACCCCTGTGTGACTTCACACAACTGTCCCAGGTCAAGAGACAGGATAGGTGGAACAAGGGAGGTTCGGGGTTAGGTAGGTAGCTATATAGGTTAGGTTTTAGACAGGAAGTTATGTCAGAATATAGTACCAGGTAGGGTTTATCAGACATGCACCCACCGCAGATAGTTGAGGGGGACATATTATATTATTATTATTACATTTCTTATATAGCGCCAGAATCGACCCCCAAAGTGGTATCTCCGCACTTGCCTTGGAAACCCGTCCTGGTTTTTCCCTGAGAGATAGCCCCTACAGGGCATCCCCAAGGTGAAAGCCAGGCATCCCACCCATTGTGGAGATTAAGCAAGCTTAATGCCCAGAGTTGCAGAGTGTGAACCCATGATTAGGTCAGGCACCGAAGCGAGAATAATCAAGTCCGTGGACATTTGAGCTCAACACCCTGCCGCGTCGGGAATCGAACCCTGGTCCCGGGTCTGACCTCTGCTTCAGGGTCTGCCTGCTCTAACCAGTGAGCCACACTTCTCCACATACAACATGAAATTAAAAAGTCCACTAAGATATCTTGGAAGTAAAACACTGCTTGCCACAGTAAGACAGGTGTAGTCTTTTTAAGTCAAGGCGGTATTTTTGGGGGGTTGTCTTTTAAAGTCAAGGGGGTAGTTTTGGGGGGTGGACTCGGGGGATGAGAGGCGAAGAGTAACATCTGAGGCTTTGAAACACAATAGGCGAGTGCGCTTGGGGATGATTGATGGGGTGTGATAGAGAATGATGAAGCGGGCTTCAGAAAATATTTTATTCTGACTCGTGGATTCAATTCCCCATAACATGAACTAATCAATTAATGAGCTGTTACATGATCTGTTTAATTAACACAACCTAGATTAAGTTTGCACCACACATATACACGCGGGAAACTAATTACATGTGCTCTTGTTGCATTTGCAAGTCTGTTTTGTAACACATGATTAATATTGCCTTGTTTGTTATGTCTGTCCTATTGTCTTTGTCACTATTAATATGCGGCTGATCATTCATGGCATGTGCTTTTTATATGTGCTTACATGTATGTCCTATGTTGTGTTTGTCTGTCTGTGTATCATTTAATTATCTTTTTATTCTTTCAGAAACATAAAGCTGGATTACATGAAGAATGGTAGATATTTTATGTGCTGCTTTAAATGTTTGCTTTTGCTAAATGTCTTTTTATTAGTGGGTTAATTAATAATTAGCAAGGGATTGGGTGGTACAGAAGGGTTTGCTTTACCTGAATTAATCACTCTTTTTGTGTTTGTTTAAATATTAGCTCAAGAATGGTTTGAGGGCCTAGTCTCTGTTTCTGAAGAAAAGTTGGTCGGCCTGAACTGAGCAGAAGCTGGAGCCAAGTGTACACGTTTTGAAAATCTTCCATGCGTAGTTTGTTGAACTTACTTCTTGAATGGATTGTGGCTCTGACTTTTGAAAAAAACTATGGCTCTAACAATGGAGCTTGTTTTCATGGACTGCTCTGGATGTTCTTTTACAAGGCCGAGGAAGTGACAGGCATATTTCTGCCGAGCTTTTGGTGGAAGTCAGATTGGCAACTTTTAATGTTGCAAAGCTCGGAAGCTGATGTCACTCTATGTCAATGGACAATGGCATAGTGACGCGCTTATTCTCTGGATGTGGTAGTTGTGGTGGCCTGACAGCCATCAACCAATCACAGTGCTGAACTTTTCTAAAAAAGAACATTTAGTTAAATTTGAGAGCAAAAATGATATAAAATTGGCTCTCTTGAAGGGTTTGGGGCTGTCTGTTCCAGAGGGGCGAAGTGCTGTCCGATTACCTTGGGATTGTAAGCATTCTACTGTTTATTATTTGTTTCCCTTTCAGGTCAGAAAACTAACTTAGAGAGCAAGATTTATGTTTTCTTAAGTTCATTATTTTGATCAATACTGATTTGACAGTAAACATTGTGCCAATGTTAATGCATTTAACTGAATTAATAAACGAAATGTTTGATTTTAATAAAGAGAGTTAATAAAGATTATTCAATTATGAATTTTTAAAATAAACTTTTTAAAATGACAAGCTGGTCTTGTTTATTGTAGATAGTTTATAGCTTAAAATCAAACAACATATTGATCCATTCACCTCATGATTCAGCTGCTCTATGTTTCTTATGGGCCTGGTATTGATTGGTAAGTGTGATAGTGGATTGTGACATCATTTATAAAGTATTTTATTTGCAGCGCTGGATCAAGAGAAATAATGGAAAGCAAGGACAAGGCAGTGAGCTGAGAAAGAAAGGAACGAGTGAAGAGCATGGGATGTTTTGTTGGTTGATGCAATGTTCCTCAATTCTGGAGTTTTAGTGGCAGGAGAATTATAGCAATTCAATGTATTAACAAGGCTGTTTTCTTTTTACAATGTGTTATGTCTTTTGTTACAAGCCTGTCTTAATAAACTGCCCTTTTTTGCTAAAGTAAGAAATTGAAGTGTGTTGTCATTGTGCGAAAGGGAGGAGGTGAACGTGAAGTGTTCTGTCCTCTCACATTGGACACCCAAAATGTATTAAAAATATGCATTACAAATCGTGTACATATTTTAAAAAAAAGCCAGCCGATTTCCATGTCTTTGTTTGTGCGCCACAAGCCAACACAAATAATCAAACACCTGGAAACATCGACCATTCTATGGAAAGTTTGCAGAACACGTGCAGCTTCCATACAATCTGTCTGAGTCCAGAGGTCGAACTGCTTCAGGATGCTTCACTTAACAAAGGAAAATGAGCAGATGGAGATGTTTCCCAGCTGCAGGATGAAGTGGAGGAAGGCCAACTCTGCGAATCAGACAATGCGGGGCAGACAATACAAGGAAGTGACAGAAATAGCAGCATCCAGTGTGTTGCAGATTCCTTGTGAGGAATACAAATATCAAAGTTAATGTGTTTATTTCATGTTTAAAAAGAATATGTACTTGTTTAGGCCAAATTAAGTTGTTATGTTCATGATGTAGAAATAACTGCGTTCACCAGCAAACACTGTATTTTTATGCACATATTCTATGTTTAACTTGATAAACCAAGACCCTCTAAGTATGCACTATCAATTTCACTGGAAGTGGGATTTATGGTTAATTCTGCAGGTTTGAGTGTTCACTGCATGATTTACCCTAGGAGTAACCATGCTGTTCTTCTTTCTGAGGTCTAACATTGGTAATGGGGCTGCAATAACACATCTGGTAAATACTACACCGTGCAGAGGTCCAGGGTGTGGGATTTGAGGGGGTACAACGTGCTCAAACTTTTTTTAATTTGTCAAAAAACCATTCCCCTACTTTTTCTTAAAGGGCAGTTATTCCACCATAAGAGATGGCTCAGCTGAAGAGGAAAGGAGGGAGTCTTCCAGTGCTGTGAAGCCCAGGGCGGAACAGGCAGTTTGGGTGTCTGCTGCCTGAAATAAATGTAAATGTATACATTTGGTTAATCTGCAAATGTAAAGGCTGCTTGGAATTTGGTATTGGCTTCGATGGACATCACTTTTTTTTTAAATTATTTTTATTTGCATTTTGTGTAAAGTTACAAACAATAACATAACAAAAACAGCAGTACATTGCTTGCAGACCGTCCGGCAAGCTATGCAAGTAGGCCTGCAAGTAGGCCAGCCTATATAACAGATCATTATTGTACCTCCACAGCCCTTGGGCATGATACAGTCCAGTAGTTAACTCCACTATCTGTGTACACATATGTCTAGACAAACAACAAAAAGGGAAAAATGCATTATGATCGCGGCAGCAGAAAACCTCAACCAGTACCCCAGTGCAGTCCAGGGTGCTCAACACAGTGATGCCCCTTTCAGGGTCGTCTGTGGCTGCAGAACTCAACCAGCTCACAAATGTGCCCCATATATCTTATGGACAAGATTGCGTCGGCCTTAGCTCCCAGAAGCCGGTCAATTGGGCTCTACAAAAGGTAACATTCCGGACCCACTCCTTCGTCGTCAGGGGGGGGGGGGGGGCAGCACCCCAATAGAGGGCCACCTGTCGCTTAGCCATCAGCGATAACAAAGCCAGTAGTTTCTTCAACTTCGGTGGTATGTCAGAAATAACTCTCAACCGCACCACCAATGGTGTGCAAGGCAGATCTTGTCCTGTTATGCCCTTAACATGGTGTAATACTTTTAGCTAGACGTTGGCAATAGGTCTGCAGTGCCATGCCAGGTATATGAATGACGCTTGGGGAGCTACACATCGCCAGCAGTTATTGGAAACTAAGATCTTCCTAATGAGTAAGTTCCTTCCATAGGCTTGGCTCAGGACTATAGAATACATGAACAAGGACTGAAACTAAAAAGTTGCACAAGAAACAGATACTTGGGATCTATTGATTCTATTGCACATTATATTTAGCTAGATACAAAATCTATGTCATACCCTATATATATTTTACTGTATAACTATTAATGTATAATATCAGTCTATTGCTGTGTATGTACCTACCTCATAACATTGTGAAAATCTACTTGAAAAAAAAAAATACTTGTCTATAATTACCTCATGTAATGTGAAGCGCTCTCATACCTAAGGGTCTTTTTCGCGCTATAGAAAACTCTTAAAATAAATAAATAAATAAATAAATTGTCAGACCGGAATCCCATTCTATGGAGCTGCACCGGAATGTAATAGAGTCGGTGAAAGTATTTGAACTGGATAAGTCTGAGGCGATAATTAGGAGACAGCTGCTCCAGTTGTTTAAAATCCCACTATTCATCTGTGATGGTCACACCCCGGATCCACCTCCCGCGCCATGGGTCCCGTGCTTCACTTGAAGCTTCCTGAGGACAAAGATGCATTCTTTTTGAGAGGTATCACAAGTCTAAAATAATGGCTATCACAGTCAGGGACCTTACCATAATTTGAGTCGGTGGTGGCGGTAAGGGGTCGTGGAGTGCCTTGTAGTGGATTTAAGATTACCAGTTTAGGCATTCGGCATGCCAACATTTAAATGCACTGGCCATTGGCTTCTGAGCAGAGCTTTGAGCACCTGCACTCTTTCCTTCAAAAACGAAGCACTAGACCTTCCTAAAAACGCACTTCACTTTTCCCCACTGCAAAAACGTAATTAAGTACTGAAGCTTTCTGTTGCAGCATGCACAGGCTAGAGATGGGTGAGCCAACAAATTAACAGGGAGAGCTGAGCCATTGCGAAGCCAAGGGTTTGGGTAGTGCATAAGCTGAGCCATGAAAATGTTTGCTACGTAAATTATACAACAAGCATCACATAAAATATTATAAACACTTTTCAAAATTTGAAAAAGTGTATTTCTTTAACATTTGGACGCTTTGACATTAACACGTAACATTATAGCACTGCACTGAGAAATACTTATTAAAAGTCATACAGCCTGATTCATCAACGACCCGTTTTGCGAGTCTATAATAGCGATTCATAAGGAATCGCTATTACAGGCTCACAAAACGGGATTCATATAGGAATCGCAAAAAAAAATACGATTCCTACATATTCCTTATTTGCGATTAGCAAATTGCTAATCGCAAATAAGGAATAACTCCCCATTCATTCCTATGGGCCAAAAGGCCCATAGGAATGAATGGGGAGTATTCCTTATTTGCGATTAGCAATTTACTAATCGCAAATAAGATAGCGATTTAAAGGGTGCCAGGGGTGTCCAAAGGACACCCTGTAGCACCCCTTAAATGCAAATTTAAACAGGTGTTGCGCACACACATGTCCAAAGGACATGTGTGTGTGCAACATTCAACTTAGAAAAATGCTTTTAAAAGCATTTTTCTAAGTTTCCGCTATTTACCACGAGGTTTGACCCCGCGGTAAATAGCGGGCCGAAATTGCGACTTCGCTATTTAAAAATGGATGATGAATTGCATTTAAGGAATCTCAAATAGAGATTCCTTAAATGTAATTCCTCGCAAAATAGCAAAATCGCTATTACCGATTTTTGCATTTGGGATGATGAATCCCAAATGCAAAAATCGCACTCGCACACGGCCAGATTCTCAGAATCTGGCCCTTTGCGAGCGCAATTCAGGTTGAAGAATCAGGCTGAATGTTTTTAAACATGAACCATTGGTGAACTAAGAGGCATGGCAGTTGTCAAGTAAACCTTGTATGTGGCCCTGAACAATATAGAGCAATGTTATAGTCTATTAAGTCAAACACAATAGTTTTTTGTGCAATTAGTATTCTGAACTCACATATTTGAAAGTGATTTTATACACACTAATGAAGAAAAAAGAGTTTTGATGAAATAACATTTTTGCCTAAGATCACAAGCATCCTCGAACCGGTTTCGGGGATTCACCTTTCATCAGCCAGGATAGCTTGACTCCAGTGGCATGGAGAGCACGGGACCCACGTCTGGGCATACCCGTCCGGTTTCGGGGATTCACCCTTCATCAGCCAGGATAGCTTGACTCCAGTGGCATGGAGAGCATGGGACCCACGTCTGGGCATACCCGTCCCACTCGGGGTGACAAATACAAAAAGAACAATTGATGGACAGAATGCATAACAATGTCATACATTCACCCCAGTACGGAGATCGAGGCCTAAATCCATTGTTTATGTGCTCACCATGCCATTCCAGTTTGAACCCAGCCATATGCAAATCAGTCTTGACCCTGTGCCCAATAGGAACAGTCCAGCCCGAACTGCCAGGCCAGGTCTACAGGGCATCTACAGGGCATCCCCAAGGTGAAAGCCAGGCATCCCGCCGCGGGGGGGCCGTTGTGGAGATTAAGCAAGCTTAATGCCCAGAGTTGCAGAGTGTGAACCCATGATTGGGTCAGGCACCGAAGCGAGAATTATCGAGTCCATGGACATTTGAGCTCAAGACCCTGCCGCGTCGGGAATTGAACCCTGGTCCCGGGTCTGACCTCTGCTTCAGGGTCTGCCTGCTCTAACCCGTGAGCCATACTTCTCCACATTAGCAAATCAGTCTTGTCCCTGTGCCCTATGGGAACAGTCCAGCCTGATCTGCCAGGCCAAGTCTGAACTGGGGTGTCGAAGTGAGCTAAAGAATGATGATGGAGTCAACCCAGATCTGTGACTGGGGGTGAGTGTCTGAAAAGTTTCAGCGCTCCGTCCATTCTCTCCTTGTGTTTTCTTTGTTCGGCCTAAGTTGGCAGGGTATGCCCAGACGTGGATTTCTAGCTCACTTTGCCACTGGATTCATGCTAGCCTGGCTGGTGAGGGCTGTTAGCCCGAAACGGGTCCCAGGATGCGTTTTCGGTCCAGGAAAGACATGGCTTGGCAGTCAGGGCTGGACTGTTTCCATGAGGCACAGGGTCCAGACTGATTTGCATATAGCTGTGTCTGAACTTGGGTGGTGAAGTGAGCTAAAGAACAATGATGGATTCAACACAGATCTGTGACAGGGTGGGGGGGAGTGTCTGAAAAGTTTAAGCGCTCCATCCATCATCTCCTTGTGTTTGCTTTGAAGGGCCTTAGGGCCCCATAACAAGTGACCAGATTGTTTTCCGGATGCTCAAAGCAGTGAAAACCTGGGCAAAATTGAGGCCAATAATGAGAAATAACTATTCTAAGTGGATGGAGCAGACCCGGTTTATCAGGAATAATTTCCCATTTCTCGTGGATGCTCACAATTTAACTCCTAATGATGTACTGCTAGTGAAGTCCAGCGGTGTAATGCAAAATGATGCCCCTCCTCCACCCCTCTCAGAATGTGATGAGGGGCACCAGAGTCTCCCATATTTCACAAATTTTCATTGGCCTACTGTTAAATGGGGGTCCTCTGAATGGTTGCCCCACATACCTACCCAGCTGATCAAAGCCCAAGCTTCACCATAGAGTTGGCCCTGCCTTCTTTCACTACGGTAGACGAGGCTAGCATAGAGCTTTGTGTTTTTGAATAGGGGGGATGCTTTGTTATTTGGGGCGCTGGGGAGTGGGAGAAGGCTGGTAACTAAGATAAGCAGAGCTGGGAGAAAGTGAAACAAGAACTACTTAAACAGAACTAGACATAGAATAGGAAAGACAATGCATATGATTGATAATAGAAATACATCTACAGAAAATGAAAAAAGAAGACTTAAAGGTGGATCGACAGACAAAACACAATAAAAGGAACAGGCACAGAAAGACGAGCTACCCGGTGTACAAAGGCAGGAAGAGCTGCAATGAAATCAGATTGTTTTCTACTTAGATTTGTAATATGCATTATTACTGGTTAACTTCAAATTCTTACTTGTTGGACGGTCTTATTGGAACAAGCCACATTACGAGCAAGGGAAAGAAAATGAATGTTCCTTTGTATAGTTTGAGAAAGCAACAAGGGGTAGATTGTTTCTATTGACTGGAAGTAATGTTTGTCGGTTGCACTTCCTGGTTTGCTGGGAGCTCACTTATACACACTGTGTGCAGTCACAATGAAACAGGAAGCTGAGGCAATGCTTCACCATTACTATCCAAGAAATTTATAAAATAGCATATGGCACCACATAAAAACATGCACAAACACATTTGTGTTGTGCTTATGATACAAAGGAGACATTTGTGTATGTACATGTGTGTTTGTCTTGTGTAGATTCGATATGTGTGTGTCTAAGTCAGTTTCAACTAACAATGGTCAATGACACACGATTAGTGTAGGCTACAGCAGTTCTGGGGCCTTGTGAAAGTGGGGTGTTTGTGTGTGCGTGTGCCCACATGTGTGCGTGTGTGTGCGTGTGTGTGTGTGTGTGTGTGAGAACAAATATAAAGTTAGGTGTAAGTGGAGTTAGCAGTGCAGCTTTCAGCCATGTGTAATGTGACCTGACATAGCCCCCCAGTGAGCTGAGACATCACAGAAGTGTATCCTGACTGATTAGAAGTGATTCACAGAGAAGGAGGTAAAGTTGTTCATTCTTGGAGCGGGTTGGAGGAGGATGACAAAAAAAACTGTCCTGTTAGACGTCTGATGTAATAATGAGTACCCTTCCACCAAAAAGAAAACAAAGGTAGCTGTAGTAGTGGCTAAGTTAGTGTATGTGTAGTTGCTCCTTAAATGAAACCTACAGTAGTGTAGAATGTTGGGGAGTTCTTATTTATATCGTGGAACGTGGAATGTTATGGTTCAGTGTCATGGTTATACTTCTGTGTTAAGTTGCTGTTGTGTATATCCTTGTGAGGACTAAGTCACAACAATATTCTAGTCATGAGTGGGAGTTATCTACTACAATTGAAAAAGGAGCAATTATCTACTATGTCTACAAATGAAAGTTTTCTGTGTCGGGAGGAAAACCGCTAAAGTATAAGGGTTTGTCCTGACTTGCAACACCCTTCCAAGCCGAACGAACTATACTGGATGAAAAACATGAAAGGTACGGTTTAAGCGTGTAGTTGTGAAAGTAATCATGCTCTAGACCTTCACCAGTTTTATTGTTGGATTACCGTTATTGGAGCGCGTGCTGTTGTTACCTCAGGCGCGCTTTTCTGGTTTGTGTGCTCGAGGAAGCTGTAGTGTGTGCAGCAAGGGGTACTGCCCTTAGAAAACTACACGCAACGACGTACAGCACATCTACTATACACCCTCTGATTCCTCTGGAAAGAATGTTAAACAACGCTTTGGGGGGCAACTTACTTGGTTGGCAACATCACTTTTGGTTCCCATGGGTCACATGTGAGGTATGTTGAGCATTTCTGGCGGACATTTTATTTTTTGCTCATTTTCTCTTCAGTGGCAGCATAGTAAAGATTGTTATGGACACAGTTTATCTGACATTTCAGTCAGTTCTTCAGGCAGGATGTGCAAAGCAATTAAGTATTGTGGTGTACAACAGCATGGTAGCAAGGATGTATACAGACTAGCACGTTAAAAAAAATAATCTCTACATGGTTATTTTGTACACTGAACGATGACCGCTAGTCATAATGTCCTCCAGTGAATCAGCAGCGACTCCAAGTGGGGGAGTTGTGCATCCTGTGCACTTGAGTTCACCTAAAGAAACAGAAGTGGGGGTGATACAGATGTTTTAAGTGTGCACTCCCTGCTTGGATGAACATTTTTCACCCACTGTATGCATTGTAGTAATGCGCCATGCGTTATTTCAAAGGAAACAGGAGAAGTATGAGAGCATTGAAGATTTTGTTTCACTGTTAAAAAAGGTGCCGATCTCATGTAGATTTTAAGATTTGCATGACAAACTTGTTTGGGACCAAATTGTAATGTACGCCACGAACAAATCAATACAGGAGAAGTTGTGGGTAAAAGGTGAGGCCAACCCCAACAACATTGTAACGATTGTCAAGAAGGCAGAACTTTCTGAGCGGTGTGCTAAAGCTCCATTGGCTTAGGAAAAGAAAGTGGTAGATACGATGAATAAAGTATCGGAGGGAAAACAGAGGATTGTACAGACTGGTGGGCGATACACAGACCAAAGAAATGATAGAAAAGAAGGGGACTATGTAGAACAAGCAAAGAACTTTAGTATAATGTGTTGCAGACGTGGTTGAACATCATTTCAGCTAGGTTCGAAAGGTATCCGGCTAAGGCTGCTAAATGTTTAGAATGTGGCATAATAGGACGTTATGCTAGAGTATGTAAGAGAAAGCGGAATAAAAAAGTACCACTAAAGTGGCATGGGTGAGAGAGAGTGAAGGGGAAGAGTCCTCAGAGGACAGTGGGGACGGTGAGGAGACAGGAACATAGGGTGAAATAAGAGGTGCTGAGCATCACAGGGGAAATTACTAGTAAACCTTAATGTTGGGTATCTCATTGCAGGTGGGGGTTGACTCAGGGTCCCCAAATACTATAATTGCTGCAAGTATCTGGCAGAATTTATTTGTCAGTAACACTGGTGATCAATTGGAACTCCTGGACATATCTCCTGAGAGTTATACTAGAGAGAGGAAAGACATGGTGGGGTTCAGTCAATTAGTCTATAGATTTAAAAACATGCATGCATTGTGTAGACTTTACGTGGCCAAGGATGGACCTTTAGTTTTAGGTCAGAAGGATCAAGAGAAATTGAGTATAATTCTGGATCCTAATAGCTTTGACCAGGTATTAGTAGCTTGTGATGAGAAAAACACAGAAAGGTGGGTTTGAGAGGAATTTTCTGGAGTCTTCCAAGAGAAAATATGTTGTCTTAAAGATTTTACTCATCGCCTCTGACTTACGGAGGGCGCTGTGCTCAAAATTCATAAAGCGCGGAGTATTCCTTTAACTATCAGGGAGGAAGTGTAAAAAGAATTGGAGAAATTATTAGAGTTACAGATTATTGAAACAGTGGAAGTGTTTGAATGGGTTTCTCCATTATTTGCAGGATATAAGGCCAACGGCAAGGTGCGTTTGTGTGTGGACTTAAGGAAAATGAATAACAATATTGTCGTAGGAGTGTTCCCACTGCTTCGTATTGATGAAAAGATTTCTTTGATTAGAAAAATGAAGTGGTTTCTACGTTGGACTTGTCTGCAGCGTACCACCAGGCAGTGTTGGATCACAGCAGCAGACATCTCACTACATTCTGTACACCATTCGGTTGTTATCAATTCAAATGCATGCTGTTTGGATTGGCATCGGCCTCAGGCCTGTTTCAGAGGCTGATGGCACAATTGTGGAGACATATTCCTGAGGTTACTTTCTTCCAGGATGACATTTTAGTGATGGGTAAGGACAAAAGATATTGTGATGAGGTACTGAGGAAAGTATTATGTACCTGGAAGAAAGAAGATTATCAGCAGAAGCCAGGAAGGGCAGATTCGCACAGAGAAAGGTCACATATTTGGGCCATGAAATCAGTGATGGAGGGATCAAACCAAAAAAGAAGTTAGTGGAGGCTATTGTAAGTGCTCCTTCCCTGAAATCCAAGGATAAGTTGAGATATTTTCTAGGATTAGCTTAATTCTATTCTAAATTCCTTGAAACTTTCTCACACAAGAGTGATGAAATGAGACTTTTATTGAAGAATAGAGCCAAGTATGAATGGAAGAACAGTTGTAATTTCAAGAAATCAATTGAGCAATTGCTAATGCTCCCATGTTACAAGGTTTTGAGCCCAAAGCAGACACTTTTGTCAACACTGATGCTAGCGGAAAAGGGTTAGATGGTGTATTGACTCAGAAGAATCAACGGGGTAGAGACTGTGTAATTGCTCTTGCATCTCACTCTTTATCATCCAAGGAGGAGAAGTACTATGTGATAGAGAAACCCTAGCATGTGTGTGGGCTTAAGAGCATTTTCATAAGTTTATTTGGAGGAGAAAATTCACGTTAAGGTTTGATCACAAACCCCTCACCAAAATGATGACCACTGAAGGGATGTCCAGGGCCTCAGCAAGGATTGCTAGATTATCCATCAGACTTCAAGATTTCTTTTACGATGTACAATATGTAGCTAGAGTTAAAAATATTACAGCTGATTTTTTGAGTAAAATGTCAATACCTCTGAAAGAATTGGGCCAGCATCCTTCAAATGTGTGGTGTGTTGCAGGGATCGTTACTGAAGGAAATGCCAGTACTATACAAAAAGAGAAGCGGATGAATGCATACAGCAAGGATGACGTTTTGAAGGAAGTAGGGGATAACATTGTGCATGATGGGAAAATTCAGGAAAAAGCAGGATGAAGGAGGAATTGAAGGCCTTCTGGTAGATAAGAGATGAGTTAAGTGTGCATGATATGTTTGTGTGTAGAGGCAAAAAAATATTCCTCCTTGTGGCATTTGGCAAAGGATTATATCCATGGTGCATGAAGAACATTTTGCCATTCCATGTACACAAAGAGTTATAAAAGTGCTGTATTGGGGCCTAAGGTGGACTTTGAAACTGAGAGATTTATATGAGAGTATGCAGATTGTGAAAGTGTGGGCAAGTCTCTGAAAACATTGAATCCTCCCATGTCCTTGTTGGGATGTTCTAAAATGCTTTGGGATGCGATAGCTTTGGATATCAGTGGTCCGGTTACATGGTATGATGTAAGTATATAGTAGTTCTAGTGGATATGTTGTCCAGGTGAATTGATATAGCACTGGCTGAAATAATTAACTTGAGTGTAGTGATCAAATTTCTGGAGGAAGTGTTTCTTAGGGAAGGATTTCCAGTGTCAATATTGATGGACAATAGTGTATAGTTCACATCAGAGGAAATGAAACCTTTTGTGAAGTTGGCTGGCAAAGAACAAACATTCACTGCTTTGTATCATCCTAGGGCTAATTCTGTAGTGGATAGACCAAATAGAGTGATTAAGGGAATTCTTCAGATGGCGAGCAAAAGACAGAAAGATGATGGGATGATTGGAGGCAGGTTACCTTATTCCAAAATTAATCCTGGATGGATGAGTAGGAGCAAGAAATTGAATTGGGAGACAAAGGATGTGAGTATTTTGACAATAAACATGGAGTGAAAGAAGTAAATATGAATGTAGACCAATGGGTTCATGTGAAACCCGTCAAAAAAGTGGCTAAAGGAGAAAGCAAATTCAGTAGTCATTAAATGGTTAGGAGAGTAATGAAGAATACGGTTGAACTAGAAGATGGCACTATTTGTTACTTGAGTCATATTGCTCTTGCCGAAAGTTGTAGTGCAAGAGAAGAAAATGCAGATGAATTGCAGTGTGTAGGGAGAAACAGAAAAGGAAAGAGAATAACAAGCATTGGCAATGCCAAGAGGGGGCAAGATGGCAGCCGAATGCTGGGCCGAGTGAGCTGACCACTCAACCTCTCCAGTGCTGACCTACACGGACGACGATGAGAGCGCTGCAATGACCTGATGAGGAAAAGGAAACATCAGTTGAAACGCTTTGGTGCCCGGCCGTTTGATCCTGTTAATGCTCTAGAGACTCTGTGGAGAGCGGAGCGCGGAGCTGAGGACTTCGCTTCCCTGCTGGCTGGTGCTGCGGGCTCTCGGTTGCTCCGTGTCTGCCTGGATTGCGTCTGGCCGCTCGAAGGAAGGGGCCATCAGGATGCCGCCGAAAACTGGGAGCAAGGGCTTGAGAGGATGTGGAGCTGCCTCTGGTTCAAAGGACACAGCGAGGACAGCCACGGCTGCAGTGGGAACGAGTGGCTCAGCAGGAGGTGATTTTGGGACAACAAGCCCCCGACCTGGTGCAGAGAAAGGGAACACAGGAGATCAGCAGAGGAACTTGAAAAACTGAGCCATAACATGCGGTAAGCAGTCAGTACCAGCGATGTTTAAGGCTCAGACTGTTAAAATAAAAAAGACAGGCAATATTGCTAATTCCACTAATCCTGTGGGCAGCAATGGGGCTGGCAATGTGGGTCTGTCGCCTTCTGGAAAAGTCAAGGCTGTGGCCCCTGAAGTACAAGGGAAGAAGGTTTTGAAAGCATCCCGGAACCAGGTCAATGGTACTGATGGTACTGAGCGAGGTGTAGAAATGATGGTGCCCACCCCCCGGGGTTGGGGAACCGGTTCCAGGGGGCCCTAATACTGAAGCTTTAAAACACAGGATGGACCCTGCTCAGGTAGTATTAATTGCAAAAACAAACATTTCTATTGAAGAGCCAAACCTAGCAGAAGCACTGCAACCCCAGGGCATCTTGGGAGAAGAATCCAAAGAATGAGTGGCATGGGAGGAGATCCCGAGGGCTCGGACTTAGCTATGCAGGAAGACCTCCCTATTCAGAGAAATATCAATGACATTAATTGTCTAGAGGAGGAGCTTACTGACAAGTTTTTTTCACTCTCGAATCAGTCTAACTCCTCAGAAGATGAAAACCATGGCAAGGACTGGGCAGGAGAAGGAAGCGATACTAGTAGCATGCACTGGGGAGAAGATGCAGATAATTCTTCGTCTATTCCTGGCATGATTAAAAAGGCTTCTAGCCTCCCATTGTCTGCTAGCAGGGTTGACGGGCCGCCGGGAGTATGATATGGGACTACTCCTTTTCCCAAAATCTAGTAATAAATCAAGATACTGGGAGAAATGGTGAGCCTCCGTCAGAGACTGGCAGTATGACGCAATGCACGGAGGAAATAACACTAGCCACGATCTACCAAGTTTTCATGACTCATCGAGAGGAGGCCAGGGCAGAGAGTGCTCGGACGCAAGGGGCCTGCAGAAAACAGCAAACCTCAATTAGAAGAATTGCTAAGACTTGTGCGGACTCTGCTGTTAGAATCGGTGAGGCAGAAACTAGGATATCCCAATTGGAGGATGAACTTGATATGCAGAAAAAGAAGAGGGGCAAGATGGCGGCTGCTTCCGTCAGCCGTTTGCAGCTCTCTGACTATGAGCTTCGAACTACGTTAATCTGATAATGGCAGGAGTGGACGAACATTAAGCACACACCTGGAGTTTTGTCTAAGGAAAAGTAAAATCAGCGGGTCAAATAAAATCGGGACGGAAGGTTGAGAACAAATAGGAGGGCAAGATTGGTATGGATGCCGCGTCCTCATACCTGAAGTTGTGTCCCGGTCCTGCCCCGTGTGGAACAGGGTTTTGTCGAGCTGAGATTCTGAGAGCAGTCTTCGTTTGTTTGGCAGCACTGACATCTGGTGGCTGAGCGAGGAAATACTGCCTGCAGTGCTCAGAGCTATACCAGATGTGTTCTCTGATCATGGCTCTGAAAATTCCTGTTGCCACAGGGGTAAAGGGGAAAATGAGCTCGGGAATGGGCGCTAGCTCATTTCCCAAAGCGCCAATACTCTCAGATTCCCATCCAAAGCTAGGAATTGGGGGAAAAAAGCAGAATGCAGCGAGTGTGAGTGCCTCACTGAAGGCGGAAGAAAAGAAGAACCGGAGCGAAATGCAACCAGCAGCTGAACCGACTGTGCTGGATCTGCTACAATCAACGCCAGGGGCGAAACAACCACTATGGCAAAGAGAACAAAAAGGTGAGCAGCACCAGGGGGGGGAAGCAACATGGAGAGGGGAGATGTGAGCAGGGAGGTTGGTGGCCCAACGTTTGCAGTCTCAGATGAAACACCAATCCTGAATACAGATATAGAAACAGCCTTGTCCAACCAATATATTCAGCCTCCCCCACCTCCTGCCGCCCCTGCCTGCAACCACAGACAGTAGACACCATGAATGTAGGTACTGAATTGGGACCAGAGATTCAAGGAGGAGACTGTAAATCGGGGGCTATGATCCCTAACTCCCCTCTTGGAGGGGCTATGGCTATGACTATGGATACTATGGCTACTAACCATGCTATGTCTTCAAATCATAGTGAGCAAGATTTTTTTTTGCTTTCTGATGGCATCTGGTCAGTTTCGGGCTCAAGCTCGGAGTCACTAGGGGACTCCAGTGAGGAAAACTCGGACACTGGCAGAAGAGATGCTATAGCCACAATGCGCAAGGTAGTAAAGAGAGTTAGCCATCCCAGTCCACAAAAAAAACAATCTTAGATGGGACTATTCTGGAGCAGATTTACTCAGCAATGGCACTGTTTCACCAACCAAAAGTGAGAATACATCTCCCCCAGTGCCCCCAACCGTGGATACGGTTATCCAATGTATACTCTCCCATCGTGAAGAAACGCGCCAAGACAGCAAACGTGGACAAGTGACAATGCGAAAGATTCAAGGGGCTGTCAGAAAAGTTGCGAAAGCCTGCGCTGTTATTACGGAACGCCTCACAACCCTCGAAGTACGCACTGAAGCTTTGGAAAATGATCTAGCAACTACACGCACACGCACTATCTCGCGCGATGCTCAATTAATAGATATTCAATGGAAACTTGAAGACCATGAAAATCGGCAGCGCCAAAATAATCTAAGAGTCCTGGGCATACCGGAGGGAAACGAAGGGTCGGATACCCGGAGCTACAAGGTTTATATGCTAGCTAAGGCATTCCCAGATCTGGAGGGATGGAATTGGGCACTGGAAGTGCAAAGAGCTCATCGAGTTCCTTTTCATCTTAAATCACCTGTGAAGCTAAATGAGTAAAATCACTATTTGTTCGATTAATGTAGGAGGTCCTAATGACAGGTCAAAGTGCATCAGAGTGGCTGAAAAGATTTGTTTCTTGGAGTACAGTATAGTGGGATTTCTCCCAGAGTCTTGGCATAGAGCAGATATTGTGGTGTTTCTAAAAAAGGGAAAACCTGCTGATAAACCTGCATCGAATAGACCCATATCCCTTATGAATGCAGACAGAAACTTATATTAAAAAATCTTAGCCACTAGGCTGGGGGGGGATCATAGCCCATCTAGTCTCACCATGGCAGCACAGTTTTGTACCAGCGATGGGCACAACAGATCATATCAGACGTGCTATAGCCCTATTCGACATCACAGAGACAATGGATGAGAAGATGGCTATGATCCTCCTCGATGCCGAAAAAGCATTCGATCGTGTGGCATGGCAATATCTCTGGACAACTATGGAACAGAGGAGATTTGGGTCTGGTATATTGACCGCTATACAGGCAATGTACTATAAAATATATGCTAGATTAAATATAATGGGTCAGGAATCAACTGCCATTGATATTGCACAAGGGACGATATTATTTGCCCTGTATATTGATATCTTCATAGAGCAAAATCTTCGAGATACGATTATCACCCCAGTTAAGTGCAATGGGCATCATACAAAAATAATGGCCTATGCTGATGATCTGGCTATTGTAAACACGGATCCAGAAATAGTAATGCCACAAATTCAAAAACTAGCTGATGGATATGGCCGAAAATCAGGATATCTGATAAACACTGGGAAAACACAGATCTTATGTAATTCTAAAACCCCATGTAATGATTCTCGGAGGTTAACTGAGATAATCTATCTGGGTATTTATATTACCAGCAACGTGGAGGCCATCTGGAAAATAAACATGGCACCAATAATTACCAAGATTAGTGTAGACCTGCGCCATCTAGATAAACTCCAGTTATCACTTAAAGGTTGTTGCAATATCCTGAAAATGGTTATGCTCCCTAAAATATTATATGTGTTCAGGTCTATCCCAATAGAAGTTGAAGATCACTTAAAAAAAAATAGATAGTATATTTAGTAATTTCCTTTGGAAGTACTCTAAAATATGACGCTCCCTTAAATTTTTAACGCTACCACAAAATATAGGAGGATGGTCCGTCCCAAATCTCAGATATTATTACTATGCATCCTTTTTGCAGCATATGGCTTTTGTGATCCTACCTGGTATGGGGAATCGACAACGTAATATTGGTGGGATCTCCCTTCGATATACGAATTAGCTATAGGAGCCAACACACAAGGAATACTTCTTCTACAAATGGAACCTAGCTATTATAAAAAAACTAAATTTAAGGTGGTGATAGCAATCTGGAAAATTTGGAAAAGGATGGTCGGCCTTGCAAAATTACCCCTTTATAATAGATATACCCCATTGTGGCGATCTCCCCTTTTTTCCTATTTCAATGTATGATAAATTGGCTAGGCAATGGGAGGAAAAGGGAATTTTGAGACTAGTAGACCTTTACTTAATAGAACAGAGATTGTTGTTTTCTGAGCTACAGCAAAGATATGGCATATCTGTTGGTACATATTTTAAATACACACAGTTCACAAGTCTTTTAAATAAAATGAAGGAGAAGGGATTTTCCTTGCATAGGAACATGTTAATTGAGACTATCTGCCAGCCCCAGACAAAGATCAAATATATAAAATCTTAATTGATACACTCCTGGATGATATTGAGTCAGCAGAAACTAAATGGACAATAAAAATTGGAGACGGCGATATTGATTTGGATCGCTCTTTAGCACTAGCAAAGGAAACATTTGAATTGAATTGAATTGAATTGAATATTGATTTATATAGCGCGATTGCTGCCCAATGGGCGTCCAAGCGCTGGGGATGTAGACAGAGCTGGGCAGTGCCAAAGAGGTTAGAACTCGGTGGACCTTGTAAACAGAAGGGTCTTCAGTTGTTTGCGGAAGGAGAGCAGGTTCGGGTTGGACCGGAGTTGTAAAGGAAGTGAGTTCCACAACTTCGAGGCGTTCAGAGAGAACATCCTACCTCCGGTCCTAGCTCTCCTAACTTTAGGTACCACAGCCAAGAAAGCCTCCGCAGAGCGGAGATTTCTATTTGGGTGGTAGTGGGTGACTAAGTTGTCATTGATTGCTGGGCCTGTCTTCCAGAAGGCCCGGTGGGCAATGCAGAGTGCCTTGAATGCCACTCTCTGCCTCACTGGCAGCCAGTGCAAGCTTTTTAATCCGGATCTGACTGAGTGCGTGGGATCTGTAGCAGGTTACGGGCTGCACAGTTCTGTATCACCTGCAACTTTCGTAAGGTCATCTCGGGGGCTCCCACGTATAGGGCGTTGTTTGAATCTAGCCGGGACTGAATCAGGCCTTGTACTGCCACTTGTTTGGCTTCCATTGGCAGAAGGGGTAGAACCTTCCTCAGTGTTCTGAGTAGGCCAAAACATGTGGCAGATAGCTTAGTGGCCTGAGTGGTGAAAGAGAGACTTTTGTCCAGCCATACTCCTAGGCTTTTTACACTTTCCTTAGGGGTAGGAGGGATGCCCAGACAGGAAGGCCATAGGGAGATGAGTGGCACTGGTGATACTGGGCCCAGGAGCATGAGCTCAGTTTTATCTCCATTGAGTTTTAGAGAGGAGGATGTCATCCACTCCTTGACATCCTCTAGACATTTCATCAGGCCTTCCGGGGTTTGCCTGTTGCCCTCTTGGGCCAGAGAAACCACTAGCTGGGTATCGTCGGCATACGATATGATTTTAATACCGTGCGGTTCAACGACCCCAGCCAGTGGTTTCATATATATATTGAACAACGCAGGGCTTAAAGAAGAGCCCTGCGGCACCCCACAGCTCAGTGATTTGCTGGCTGACACTATTTCCCCGTCAAAGATCTGAAAAGATCTGTTGGTCAGGAAAGAGTCAAGCCACCTCAGTGCATCGCCTGTTACTCCGATGTTACGTATACGGATCAGCAAGGTGGCATAGCTGACCGTATCAAAGGCTGCACTTAGGTCAAGGAGGATCACTGCCACTGATCCTCCTTGATCTAGTATCCTGCGTGATTCTTCGGTAACCGCTAACAAGGCGGTTTCAGTACCGTGCTTAGGTCTGAAGCCTGTCTGGGTCGTGTCCAATAGCAAGTTGTTCTCAAGAAATTGGACTAACTGGGTGTTTATATGCTTCTCCAGGACCTTGCTTACCCAGGGGAGAAGTGAAATAGGACGGTAGCTGGAGTGATCTTCTGGATCAAGATGGTTTTTTTTTAATAGTGCCCGTACCATGGCTCTCTTCCATACAGTGGGCACTGTACAGGAGGAAATGGAAGAGTTTAGTAGATCCAGAATTACGGGAAGGGTGGCTTGGCTTGCCTGGAGCAAGATCTCCGGGGGAGCTGGGTCACGAGGAAAGCCAGATTTGACTTGGCGTGCCAATTGATTAAGGGTGTCAAGGTCTAATGGGGGGGAAGTGTTCAAGATTTGGCTGGTCTGGGGGAGTGGGGTGTCTCGAAGATGTTTGGTCGGCTGTTACTGGATTTGTGGCTGCTATCGGGAAGGAGGAGTAGATTTGTGTAACTTTGTTATGGAAGAATTCCGCTAGCTCATTGCATTGTTCTTGCGTTTTTGCCAAGGGGGGAGCTGTGTTCACTTTGGTGCATTTTTTTACCAAGTGAAAGATTTTCTTGGGTTTGGATTTAGCTTCCATAATTTTCTTGCTGCACACTTAAAAGTCCAACATTACTACACGATATATGACTTATATTTTACACCTGCAAACCCATTTTGTTGGGGGAAAAGGGTGGACGATAAATGTCTCAGATGCGATCAAGGGCTGTGGGATATAGTCCACATGTTTTTTAGCTGCGAGAAATTAGATCCTCTTATAAGACAAATGGAGGCATTTCTGACAACAGCTATAGAGAATATCATTAGAATAACCCCAACTTTAATGCTGCTAGGATGCGATGAGAAGATACAATGTGATAGTCTCAAAAGTAAATTTGTTTTTATGGCTGTATTCGTAACACAACTTCTTACTGCCACTCATTGGAAGGATGTGGATCCTCCATGCTTCCAAGCCTGGATCAATCAATTGCTGGCCATATACCATCTGGAAAAATCTCTGTATACATCTAAAGGCCGAGGGACGAGCAGGAGAGGCAGGGAAATCTGGGCCCCCATGAAAAAATGGATTATAAGGCAAATTAGCTTGTAAGGAGAAAAGCTGAATAGGGCCTCTGGATTTACTTTTTTGATTGAAAGTCACTGTTTTATTAACTACTTTGCTATTATTTATCTACTTGGTTATTTTTTCCTCCTCTTTCTGATATTTGATTGTATTATGTATATGAAATATGGAACAATAAGTTTTTGCCTAGTAATAAGACGTTGCTTATGAATTTGTGTGATTTTTATAATATGTAAACTCTCTCCAAATAAAAAAGAAAAATTAAAAGAAAAAAAAAGAAAAAGAAGACCGAGTCTTTGCAATTGCTACGGGATGATAACTTAATAAAGCTGACCGATTTAGAGAATCGCGCAAGACCGAACAATCTGCGAATACTGGGCGTTCCCGAGGGGAAGAAGAGTCCGACATTCATCAATTTGTCATAGAGTTACTTGAAGAGGCTTTTCCGAACTTACCCCAGTGGGACTGGAAGATGCAAATTCAAAGGGCACATTGCTTCCTTTTTAATCAAAGGAGAGCAGTTTACAAACAGACAATCACCCATGCGCTATCATCATTTCTCTAAATAATTTCTTAGCCAGGGAATCCTTGTATGTCCTTGCTAGACCTGACCGCAAAAGATCTGGGAAGGGTTGTGAGTTTTTCGGTCGCCCGGACTTTTACTAGAAAACGGTAGAGAAGCGTTGGCTTCTCCGACAGTTGATATCTGTATTTCAGGCAAAAGGGGCACAGGTATTCCTTATTAGTCCAGCCAAATTGAAGGTGGTCTTTCAGGGCCATACACAGTATTTCCAGTCAGAAATTCAGGCCAAGGAATTTTTACTGTCAATGACTGTGTCCTAAGATGTTGTCAGCACAACTGAAGGGAATCTCAGTCACAGAAATATAGTGGGAGCTTAATTTTTATTTCTTCTCTCCGTCTTGTATTATCTGTATTGGGTCCTCTTTTTATTTTCCTTTTTTTTCTTTTCTATCTCTTTTTCTACTTTCCTCTTCCCTCATATATGAGCCTATGTGTGGCTTTTTGAGTGCTTTATTCGCCAATGCAATTTTAATCATTAATTCACATAGCTTAGGTTAAGGTCTCACTAATAGGAGGGATGAGTTGGGTTAGCTCTACATCACCAGGGACAGAAGGTCCCCATGCCTTGTATGTTGGGGGGGTGGGGAGGGGTTGAGATTGGAGAGGGAGGGTTTTTATTGTGAAGGGTCTCAGGGGGAAGGCAGAGGGGAATGGGAGGGGGAGGTGGAGGGAGGGTAACACTCAAGTATACGTTCTACTGTGTAGTATGACAAATACAGCAACTATGATAAGAATAAATTTCTTACGATTATGTGTTTCATTTTTGATGGGAAAGATTGCGGCCAAATCTTAGTCCTTCTTAGGCTGCTGGGTACAACCTCTCGATATGGCAGGAAATATTAGGAACATCAGGATTGGCTCTTTAAACTGCTGTGGCCCTAATGATAGTAAAAAGAGAGGGATATTGGCGAAACTGATCAGGCATATGAGGTTTGACATAGTATGTTGCAAGAGACCCATATTTGCTGGAACAACCGAATGTGGCTAAAGGAGCTGGGACTCAACCTTCTTGCATGTACTCAGCAAGCCACTAACAACCATGGAACAGCTATAATTGCAAGGCATGGGCTCAACCTGTAACTGTGTGAAAGAAGACAGTTTAGGGAGGTGGGTAATTATCGAGGCAAGCATCAGGGGGACACTGTATACTATATGTTCCTTCTATGGCTCTAACTTAGATGATTTACCAGCTTGGATTTTTTAAACACTGAGTTAGCTTTATGGCCTCCATTGATAGTGTTCGGTGGGGACTTTAATATTCATTTGAATGCCTGTTTTAATCTCCAAAGTAATGATCCTTATCTTGGATGGAAGGTAAAAAATGTTAAGGCTTTACAAGGCTTATGTCAGGAGCATGGGTTAATTGATATCTGGCATAGTTAGAGTCAAGGAGAAGCCGGATATACGTTTTTTTCGGCTCCCCACAAAAAATGTGTGCATCTAGATTATTTTTTTGTCACTAATTCAATAGCAGGAAGGGTGACTTGCGAGCTTTTCCCTAGACTGATCTCTGATCATAATCTTTTAGTGATCCAACTCCTGACTGTAAACTCTGTACAGGTAACGACGACGTGGTCTTTTGATAGGAAGTTACTGCTGGATGTAGAATATTGTCAACATATTTCAAAATGGATTGCCGAATTTTTTGAGAATAATAGGGGGACTGCCTCTGAACTGATAGTTTGGGATACCTTTAAGGCGGCAGTAAGGGGCGAGACCCTCAGCTTTGCTTTGTACCAACAGAGGAAAATAAGGGAAATGGTCAATGGTTGGATAGATCAGCTTAGGGAAGCTGAAGAAGAGCTTATGCAGGTAATCGGGGATCTACAGAAGAGTTAGGGCTATCAATAAAAGATAGCAATAACTAAAACTAAAGTTCATCAGCACTTTGGGGAAGATTTAGCTATGAAATCTAAGCAATATAAGGCTGATGTATATGAATTTGGAGAGAACACCGGCAAATTGCTGGCTAAATAAATCCAGCAAAGAGCAGTCTTGATCAGGATATGCCGTATAAAAAATTCAGGGGGACTGATTCAGGACCTTCCGGATAAAGTCCTGGATGTTTTTCATGGATTTTATCAGGTACTATATACTACAAAGAAAGAGAGTGTAGATTATGCAGGTGAGGATTTTCTGTCTGATTATGAGGTGAGACAGATTACTCTTGACCAAAGGGAAACATTGTCCGCCCGATCACATGGGAGGAAATAGAGTCGGCCATAATTTCGCTGGCGGCAGGTAAGGCTGCAGGTCCTGATGCACTCCTCCTTGAATGTTGTCATACTTTTAGACAAGCTCTGCGGGGGGAACTGGAGCTGCTGTTTCTAAAAGCTCAGAGTGCTATACTCCCGATTCATGGCACTATACTACTATTGTAGTTTTTTTTAAAAAGGATAAGCCGGAATTAAGCCCCTCTTCATATCGTCCCATTTCTTAAATGTGCACAGACAGCAAGATATATTCTAAAGTAATAGCATTAAGGCTGGGAAGGGTTATCACCCCTCTTCTCTCTATACAGCAACATGGTTTCATCCCTGGGCGTGATACATGTTAGGCAGGCAATAGCGCTGCTCGACTGGGCTCAGGCTGAAAGGAAGTCCCTGGGGATGATCCTGTTGGTTGCAGAGAAAGCATAAGACAGGGTCTCCTGGGGGTTTCTTTGGCGGATGCTGAGGATCAAAGAATTCCCACCGGAATTTGTTACAGCTGTACAAGCTCTATATGTTTCATCTAAGGCCCGGGTTCGGATATCTGGGCGGGAATCAAATCTATTATCTATCAGCAGAGGAACTCGTCAGGGGTGCCCCTGCTCACCATTTTTGTTTGCCTTGTATATAGACCTATTGCGAGTAAGCTGGATGCTGATCAACTGGTCGAAGCTGTCACGGTAAATGGGACCTCATATAAAACAATGGCTTACGCTGACGATGTAGCTATATTTTCATAAAATATAAAATCTGCATTACCCACGGTTTATGATATAGCAAAACAATTTGGCCTTATATCAGGCTATAGGCTAATTGCAGCTAAAACTCAGGTTATACATTCTGAAACTGCCAGACCGCAGGAGATCCCAACAGTATCAGTGGCAACTTATTTGGGTATAAAACTCTCCAATGAAGTAGAGCGAATCCCCGAACTGAATATGCTACTGTTGTATCTTACCTTTTCCGCTAGGTACACTCCACCCCTTTTCCCCCTCAGGTACTGCTTATGGGCCTACCACACTGCTCCTAATCTTGTCAATAGTATTTCTCCTTTTGTGGCATTAAGGGGAAGAGAGCCAGGCACCAAGTTGAATCCTCTATGGTTAGACGGTGGAAAAGCGGTTACAGTCAACACTGATGCGAGCCAGCAGAGAGTCCGTCAATACCATGCCAACTACAAGAATTGGTACGACCGCAAACATGGGGTGAGAGACTTAAACATTATGAATGGTACTCCAGTGGTTGTGAAAAAACCTACCCATACACCATTCGGACAGAGCAAATACTTCCTTCCCCAGAATGTAAGAAAATGTAGGAGGAATGTAGTGCAACTGGATGATGGGCACACTTGGAGCGGGGATAGACTTGCCACGAACTGTTGATCATTCGCTTCCCCTTCACTTCTCTGTTCCTTATTTGCTCCCTCCTTGCACCTTGCTCTGCCATCTCTCCTCCTTCCATCTTCTCTCTCGTTTCCCCCCCAGGTATAGAGGAGGGTTGTATATTACCTTTTCCGCTTGGTACACTCCACCCCTTTCCACCCCCTTTCCTCCTTACCTGTTGGTATGTCCGGGAGCTCGCATTAGAATGTTGAGAGATTGTTCTACCACTCATGAGAGAGTGGATGACTGGAATAAACGTACCTTCCATCTTCTGATACTGAGTGAGACTTTTCATTGAAATTACAACAGCTACCTATAATAAAAAGTTCTGATCAAGCATTGTCAAGATTAGATCACCTCCATCTTTCATTACACGGGTGCTGTAACGTCATAAAGATGTCCATCTTCCCAAAATGTTTATACTTGTTCCAGACAAATCCTCTCGAATTCCCAGCTTCTTGCATTGCGAAAGCTGAAGGAATCGGTGTTAGATTCCTGTGGAGTTATCACAAAGCCAGAAGGGCAGCAAAATGGCTAATCCTTCCAAAATCTAGGGGGGCTGGGGACTCCCATCTCTCCGGTTGTACCACTGGGCAACTTTGCTGCAGCACATGGGGATATTGTTGGCCGGAAATAAGGTAGTAGTACCGGAACCACTTAAACCTACAATATATGAGCTCTTATTAGGTAAGGAAGCGGAAAATTCCCTGATTCGAATTATAGGACCTAGCTATTACAAGAAAACAAAATTTAAGATAATTCAATCAGCATTCTCAATATGGAGGAAAATGAGGTGGCAGGTAGGGATTCTGAATTTAAATTCACATACTCCTTTGCTTTCTTATGGCCTACTGCCGTTGATATTTTAGGATTCAATAGCTAGGGGGTGGGCGCCTTGGGAGTTAATTTTTTGGGAGATTTTTTTTCTGAGGGTCAAATGATGTCCTTCTCCGAATTGCAGGGAAAATTCGGACTCCCCACAAGACATTTTTTTACGTTTTTACAAATTAGAAGCTTCCTGATGAAAACTATGTCACAGGGGAGGGGCAATTTCGTAAAGGTGCCGTTGTTGGATATCTTAGCTTCCAAATCCAGACTTGGGAAAATCTACCAACGATTACCCACAAAGCTTCCTGACGACTTAACCACCCAGGCTCTCAGATGAGAGAGTAAATTGGGGCAGGGCAGCACGGACATGGAAGGCTCTATCGCATTAGCTAATCAAATATTAATGGAAAGGGAAGAGAATAGAAGGATAATGGATGAAGGTGATGGGTAACATGAAATGGAGGAGAATAGTAGGACCACAATTGAAAGCAAGCTACTGGAGCAGTTTGTCTCGAAGATAGAATCTGAGTGGTTGTGAAGGAAGAATGAGTACTTTCGGAATAATCTTACGAAAACCTAGAACGCTAGAGAATTTTGTGTGTGAGTAAGCGTTTTGATGGTGTTAAAAAAAAGAAGAAAATGGGGAATTAGGGGTAGAGTTTTAATGGTATGTTTTTTATTTTTAAGGAAAAACGATGTGTAGGTAGTGGGTAATAGTGTAGGTGTAGTGGCTCCTTAAATGGAAACTAGAGTAGTGTAGAATGTTGAGGAGTGCTTATTTATATCGGGGAACGTGCGATGTCATGGTTCAGTGTCATGGTGATGCTGCTGTGTTCATTTGCTGCTGTGTACATCCTTGTACAAGATTAACCAGAATAAACAATTAACAACTCACAAGCATTTCGGGATTGTTAGAGAAGCAAGTGGCTTCTGGAGTCATAGCTCAGGCCATGAGCAGTGGATAATGAGAAGGGGATGCCAGTAGTATAGGGCTCCTGGGTTCCTTGAAGGTGCTATCCTCTCAGTAGATCACCAGTACTGATTGGCGATAGCGATAGGCTGTCGACAGGACAGATAAATGAAGGGAGAATGGCAACAAAGTGCACCCAGGAGCGTCCAGATTGCCATAGGACAAGAAAATGTAGGGGTAGAGGTTGCATTGCAGATGCAACCAATTATGCCCAATTATGCCCATTGTTGACATATAAGCTGTGATTCCTGCTTCCTGGATTGGTAATGTGATACTTTAATGCACTATTGAATTTATACTGTGAACGTTTTCTGTTGGTTCATGATAGTTTAAAAATGCATGCAAACGTGATATATTAATGTAACGTTAGCCTCAATAATATTTCCCATTGCTTCTAATCAACAACATTGTGTAAAGCCTGTTACTGAACCCAATCATGTGTACAGTCTGTATACCAATCTGCCCATTACCTTACGCAAGTACAACTTCTCGCACCTTGGCCTTGTGTTTGGTGGAGGTGATCACAAAGACGCTTCTCACATTTCTAGATTTTATTTTTTTCTGGTTATTTTATAGCGCTGCTCTACCTGGAATGTGTATTAGAGCATTTCGCAGAAAAAAACCTTGCCTGAAAGGATCAGGGGTACAATTAACAGATGAAAACATAAAGTAATCATCACAATGAAATAACTAATACTAAACAAAATGTGTCAAAGAGAGTGTCTGAAGAGTTAAAAGCAGCTGAAGAACTAATCAGTCCAAAATAGAGGCTATGTAGTAACACTTATGTATTTAGGTGTTGCTTAAAAATAAACGTTTTCATTGCTTTCCTGAAAATGGTCAGCTTACGGGAGTTGCACCAGTAAATGATATTGGTAAGTCCTGGTTTAATTTAAATTTGTTGCTTTCAGGTTGGAAGGATCCTTTGCTTCTTAGGTCTCTTTTCCCTCCAGAGAAAACATGGTAGAGAGTGAAAGTAGAATGGCTGGCCTCACTTCAAGGCTTTGAAAGTAAGTCGGTAGAAAATAACAAGGAAACGGCACAGCAATATGACAAAGCCAAATCAAGATCCAGGAATCAACATCAATAAAACATGTAGAGGTCTGATAAGACGAAACAACAGTAAAAAAAACTTGAGATGGCAAACGAAACACCAAGCCACACAGAAAGTTGGTAGGCAGCTTTCATGCTCCTCTTAGGGCCTCATTTATGAGAAGTGACACATCGCTGCGTGAAAGCATTTGCAGGGAAGGACAGATACGTCAGTATAACTGATGTATCTGTCAGTGCAAAAAGTGGTGCATTGCTGGAGTTGTGTCGGAAGCCTGACGCAACTCCAGCAATGTTCCTTTCACATGGGGCAAGCCCCATGTGAAAGGGCCTGCGTCACCGTTACGCCTGCCCTGAGGCAGGCATAAGGTTTTGAAGCCTTGGCGTCCTAGAAGTGGGGCAGCAAAATCTCATAGATTTCGCTGCACCACTCCTACGATCCTTACTTGTGGGGTTACGTCCTGCGTTGCCGGGATGATTATTTTTGCACAGGAAGGGAAACCTTTCTGTACAAAAATAATCACAAGAGGCTTTTTCCTCTTTTTACATGTGCTGCAGAATGCAGCACACATAGAAAAAGGAAAGATATTCCTCCCCGTTGCGCCTCCCTTACGCCTCCCCTGGGGAGCCGTAAGCTTTTGGCACTGCTTCAGAGTTACGATTTCTCGTAAATCTGGGGCAGTGTCAAAAGGCCATGGATGTTGCTGGGAACACCCCCAGCAACACCCATTGCACGCCTCTTTAACACAGAACACTGAGTTAAAAGAACTGGTATTTATCAGGCAGCATTAAGCCAACAAAAGTGGCTTAGTGCTGCTTGATAAATATCACGCAGGCTTCTGCGCCACGGAACGTCACAAAAAGTGACGTTCCGATGGCGCAAGGGGCCTAAAAAATGAGGCCCCCAGACTTTAATGCTTTCAAGGGATGAATTTAGAACATATATTGTAATTCCAACTTATTGTCAGTATTAGCTAAGATATACCTTTCTAAATAAGACTTTGAATAAGTCACTATATCTTAAAGGGTAGTCAAAAAGTATGAGTAGAATGTGATTTTTGATACCTGATGGGAGACGGAAATACTGTTCATTAAGAGAATTTAGTTAAAAGTACCATGGTTGATACAATATGGCATAATAATTTGTAAGATTGTTAATGATGAAGTTGAGGCACATGTAATAAAAGAGTAAAAAGAACAGAAATACCGCCTGTAGGAATAATTTCTACGGGAAAATAAAAATAAAAAAATATATTATTTCACAGCAACACTAGAATTTTTTGCAGTTTCATACAGTGCAAACTTTCCTAAGGACATTAGAGCACTTTCCATGAGCAATAGAATACATAAAACACTTTAAGGCACAGGGAGTTTAAGTGATTTGTCCAGAATCACAAGATGTTGAGCAGTGGTTGGGACATGATCCTAGTTCCCAAGTCTCCAGGCCGGACACTCAGGCTATTAGCTTATTTTCAAATGCTATGGCAGTTGGTGCCAAGTCAACCAGCCATTCAGATCTTGTGCTAGACTTTTGGATGAAGTCAACCAAATGTAAGTGTATCTAATTTTGTGATAACTGTAGTGTTGTGAAGACAAGGAAACCTGTAATAGTTGCAGTGTCTCAGGATCTATGGTGATGGGAAATATTCATTGGTGCCTGCAGGGCAATTGGTTAAAGGTCCTCAAAGGTTTCCAGCAATGGGAGAGGCTGTAGATAGATGTGGAGCACATCTTCTTGAGCCAAACACAGGATAAGGTAAGGGGCAGAGAGCACATCCTTTTGTCTTCGGTCAGATCATGTGGCCATGTCCTTGGGCAATTCTTGTGTCTTCGTGCTGCTACCTGCACGCTGCAGGAACACCTATTGCTTCTCACTCAAGCCTATCAGGTAAACACAAAGGTTTCCTCTCTGCTCCATGGCAGCATTGTTGATTTGCACCCTGGGCTCAACAACATGAGCTACACAGGCCAGTGCAGGGAGACTGGGAGGAATGAGCACACAAGGGAGATAACCACCAACAAGGTCCGCAACTCTGTACGCTGGCAACTCACCATCTTGGGTCTACACACAGACCCTTGGCGACCCCTGGGCAGGTGTGGCCCACCATCATGTAATCAGGGACGATGAGGAGATCCTTTCATACCACACAACATGGATACAAAAGAGAGAGCCACGAGACAGCCTCCACGCTAGGGTTACCTCCAACTTCAGCACAATTTGGAATTCTGAGTGAAGGTGGAAAACAATAAAAATCAACATGAACTAGTCCGTAAAATAAAAAGAAATAAAATCAGAAGCAGGGCAACTACAGATTAGCCAGACCAGTGTTTCAACTCTCCAGAATTTCTTTGCAATCTGACATGTGTGACTGTGTCTACTTACCATACACTGTGCTACATTGATGCTTATACACTTCAGAGCCTATGCACATCCTCTACCCTCTTTCCAAACCAAGGGCCGGACTTATCATAGTGTTGTGTCGCCCATGTGCTAAAATAGGGGGCGCCAGGACGACGCGATACCAAAGTCTGATTTATCAAACCATGAAGGGCCGCCTTGCGTGACCCTGGAAGGCTTGATAAATCTTGAGTAATGCAATGCAGTGCAAACCGCTGCCTTGCGCTGCTCTGCCCCAGGGAGGTGTTCCATGGGTGGAGCGTGGATGTTTTCACGCATCCAGCCATCGATGTTGGTGCATTCCCAGATCTACTATTAGTAGGTGAACGGGGAATGTGTCAAAATGCCGCGCCTCCCGAAGGGAGGCACAACAAGGAGAAATATCTTTATTTCTCCTTGTTTTTTCCTCTTTCTTTCTGCAGCACACATAGAAAGAGGAAAATGCCTCTGAGGGTTGTTTTTGTGTAGGAAGGTGCCCCTTCCTGTACAAGGTCAATACTTCATTGGCACTGGGCAGCCAAAGGTGCGACTGGAAGACACCATATAATGTTAAATTCGGCCCATTCCTGCCTTTTCCCTTTCACACATAAATATGGCCACTGATGCATCGCACCAAACTAGTCCCATAGAGGCAATACTACAACCACGTGTTTTTCATCAGAGAGCTCCGCGACCGCCTCAGGACTACGAAACACTATATAAATGATGCAGCGCTTCATGACTCGTAAGGGATATGGAAAGCGCTATATAAATAGCAATGAAGTGAATTTTAGTGCATGTCAGCCCTTAAGAACGAGCCTACATAAGGGGTTAAGGATTAACAGCATGCACTCTGTGTAGAGACGAGGCTGTATGAATGCACAGACAGTCTCAAAGTACGTGTGTGCTACAAACCACAGAGAGGAAGTTTTGCTCCCTTGCAATTCGCGCGGCAAAACAACAGGCCCTCAGCGCATAAACAGAGCGCGCTTATCAAATTCAATATCCCGTGCTTCAAAGGGCCTCTCGTGTTTACTCAACGGACGTGGGGTTTTCACAGAGAATGTCCTTCCAGCGATGTGCTTTGATAGACACCACCCCGGCGCACTTTGTTTTCAGAGCAGCCCTCTTCCAGCAGTTATCTTGACTCGCCTTCTTGGGAGAGCTTTTCCTTTCTATAAAATACACAAACCACGGCAGCTTTCATCTCCCCCAGGCTAAAACTTGAGCAAGCACCCTACATTAGATGTTTATTCATTTTGGGTCGAAATTGAAAACCACAGACACTGTGATTCCAGGGCGGCGAGCCTGCGTCTCCTCTGCGCGAATAACTCGCCCCACGTTTCCCGCCCTACACTGGCATTTCATGAGGTCAACTGTTCTATATCCATGAATCTTTTCAGTTTCTTGTGAAATAGACAAGCCACAATGATAGTCTCACGCTGAGGTGTTATTCTGTTGTGAGAGCAGCAAACGCTGTTAGTTGCCTTCCTTAAGGGCCCAAGTCAAAGGTGCATAATGAAGGGGAAGAGAAATACAGAACAGAGGTAACACATAAATTACCTGGAACCAGGGGCAATGAACATATACTAAACAATGGGTCTTTGTGGGGTGATTCATTAAATATAAGCATTAATAATACTTCATCAAAGTGTCAATCGAGGACAGACAATTACGTCAGACATAACCAAACCTGTATCATAATGTTTGGTACATATAACCGGAGTTCAGTGCTCAAGTTATCACACAGTGGGTGAAAAGTAGAAATAACATATAGGTGTATATAACACAGGGAAGGCAGTGGTACAGTAATACTTTCTTAGATGCAGTTTTGATCAGTCAAAGTCCTTCCTTTGTATCAATGCAACAAAGTTATTGAAGTGTGAGTCCAATTGCCAAGGGTGTCAACCGCGTTTCGACCTGTGGTAAGTTAAAGAGTCGTTGTCAGGACATGGAAATTGAGAAGAGCCATACTTAATGTTCCTATTGTCAACAGATTTTGCATATTTGTGGAGAGGTGTGGTGCAGCGGCCAGGGCAGCTGACTTTGGAGCACAGGGCTCATGGTGCGATCTCCGGCTCCAGCGGCAGCTCAGCTCAGCACCGTGTGACTCTGGGCAATAGCTCACTTAATTTCCACGACGGCCCCCATCGCCTTGAGACCTGTAAGAGTGAGGCTTTACAAATACGGGTTTATTTGTACAGAGTTACTTGGTATAGTGAATGAGGCAAGCCTTCTTTGGAAGCTAAAGAGGTCTTAGAGTCCCTCACCATTTGAGGAATCACTATTTTGATTGAGAACAAAATCTCACTTCTGTCTACCATGTATCTACCATTCTTGAAAGTTTTTTTTTATGGTTCGGGGACCAAAGAGAAAAGATAATTTGGCCACAGCTTTCCAGGGAGTTCAAAGGATCCCACCAAAATAGGAGAGTTAAGCTCCAAAGATGGAACCGACACTGCTGCTGTCGGCGTCCTCTACAAACAGCAGACTGGTCTGCTAGATGCACCAGTGCTGCCTGCTGTATCTGCCAGGTCTTCTCTAAGCTTAGGGACTACTACCTTGCTCCCTAGGAAGGCTTCTTCTAGTTTTGCACCTCAGGTGCTTACTTTTCATCTGCCTGTGAACTCATTGCTGTCTGCAGTGTTTCAGCTTTCTAGTGCAGGATCACCTATTTTGCTTCGACATTGGTTACCATTACCACTTGAACACCTTTGTCTGCTTCTGCGCACACATGCTGTCTGCTCTCAATGCCCATCTGCATTTTCTCTACCATGCACACCCATATTGCTTAGCCTCTTCCCTCAGGGACACCTCCTTTGCTACCAGAGCTACATGCCTTGCCTCTCCCCTGCATAGCCATCTGCTCTGCCGGTGTCCCAAGCAAGTGTCGGACCCCCTTGGAGAGTTTCCGCCAATCGCCCTATCACAGCAAGCATATTGGGAGGAAGGATTCTTAAGAGGCACAGATATATTGGCAGTGTAGTAAAATGGAGGTCAAGCTGGCAGTATTGGAATTTCAAGAGAAATGGAAGAAACTCGTGTTTCAGCTATTTCTGATTTTATTGCCTTTATTATAGATTGAGGAACATGCTGAGTGAAAGTTTCATAATTTATTGGACAACCCAGAAATTCCATTTGCTTGGAAGAAATTAGAATAGATTTCTCCTAGTTGATAATGAACACTAGGTCTTGTAATAGGGAATATTTGATCTGGATCTGGGAATGCAATTATTTTTGGCCACCAAACAAACGTTGTCTAAATAAATAATTACATGGATCCCTTAAGACTGAGATGGGCAACAACTGGTTTCATTACCTTTATAAAGCACCAAGGTGCTGAACATAAACTGAATGGAAGGGAAGAAAATTAATACTCTCTGCCTTTCCACTGAAATTGTAGGTATTTTCTGAATTGAGGATTAATTGATATAGTTAAATATGTGTCTTGTAAGTCTAAAGTGGCCATCCAATTATCTGGTAAAAGACAGTCCATGAGATTAATTATTGTTTCCATCTTGAACTGATGGTATACAACAAATTGGGTGAAATTTCTTAGGTTCATTATAGAACGCATTTTATTGGGTTTTTTCTTATTGTAACAGGAAAATAGCACTTCAAACCTGCTGAATGTAAGTAGGTTTCTTTGATTGCTGGCTTGTGTAGATGGGACTGAATCTCTTTGGATAACAAAGAGTCTAGTGCATGGTAGAATTTTAAAGGAGGAGGAAGAAAGTACTGGAAATGATTTGCCCGATTGTAGGAAGGTGGCTACCTGACTATGGTTACCCCAGATTTTTTGCCTTGTGTTTAGCTGGTTTTCGACTTAGTTGGCCTGGTTCCCTGCTAATCAGGGCCCCAGGCTATCTGCTCTCTCTGTAAAATGGATTCCATGTACCCTAGGTGCATAACTAAATTGGCTTGGGTCACCTTATCAGCCCCTGTACAGAGCACTATAGGTGCCCAGGGCATAGGTGCATCCAAGGCCTACCAGGGGCTGCAGCATATCTTTTGCCACCCCTGGCTGGCTATCCAAAATTGACACAACTGGCTGATTACTCAGCTGAGGCAAGTGGGTGTAATCACCCCTTGCTTAGATATAGGATACCTATATCTAAACCTATATCTGGACACATATAAACCTGTGAATCACTCCTATGGAAGGCCTTATCAATCCTGGAGGCAGAGTGCGTGGTTTAATGTGAGATGGAGCTCTGGCATGAGCTGAGCCTGTCTGCAGCTATCGGGAACAATTCCCTAAGCTGATCCGGGATAATGCCATACCATATACTATTAAGTGCCTTATAATCCTCGCAGTTATATAGCAACTTTGGTTTGGCTTTATCAAAACATGTCGTGTAAGGTGTCATACGAATTGGAATACTACCCCCTCGCCAGTTCTGGCGACGGGGGTAGCATTCCACCCTTCTAGAGGGAGAAGACATGTTACTTTACTGAAACGCGGTTGATTTTAAAAGAGCCTCAGATCCACAAAATGGATGCCTCTGCCACAAACACGGGTCAGGCCTCCTGCTGCTGACCGAAACTCAGCAGATGGTGGCCTGGACAAAGGGTTTCCTGTCGCAGGGCGGTGTTACACCACCCCAGACAGGAGATAGTGGATTGTAACAGGGAGGTTTCAAAGAAACCAGACACTGCCTGGGGAGCACAAGGCTGCCCCTTGCATAATCCGGCCAAACCGGTTCTGGGGCACACCAGCCCCAGTCCCAGCACGGCCTGAATCAAAGTAAAAGGGTGTATCCACCCCCTTCCTGGGTCCCACCCATAGGAGGGGACCTAGCAGGTAATCCAGCCCACCAGATTGGAATAAGAGTGGGAGCAGTGCCAATGCAACTCAGATTATCCTGACGAAACATAAGAAACAAAACTCTGGACCCTTCGACATCCTACTCAACGTATAAGACTGAAGAATCTCCCTTGTGGTCAAGGAGTGACCACCCTGTGCAAACAGGCACCATCCAGCACCTCGACCCTTGCTTTGTTGCAGTTCCCGCCAGAACTCGAGCAACAGAGATCAACGAGATCAAGCTTGCCTGCCTTCCTCCAGTCCGATCCACAGTCCCTGCAGAGCTGAGACCCGTGGAGGAGACCGGAAGCGTGGGGCACGCCATCTTGAAAAGTCCACAAGACAGTGACCGTCCAGCCCATGAGTGGCCCTCGAAGCTGTACACCAGGGTTTGAGAAGCCCCAACCCTGAGCTACTCTTGCAACGAAGCTCACCCCTCCACACTCGACGAGTGCTGCGCGGGGCCTTTCTGCTTGTGTTGGCTCGACGCGTTGGCCCCGTCACTTGCCAGCTGGCTTGTGGCCCCTGTGCCGACGAAAACCTTAAACTGACTTGCTTTTCTGGTTGCTCCGGATTTGCACCAGCTCCTGTGAAAAGGACCTCCTGGTCTGGTCTGAGTGAGAAGCAATCTCCCAGTTCCGCGTGGATTGCTTTTGCCAAGAGTTGTTTGCTCTAATCTTGAAGCCGATGGCGCTGACGGCGAGAGCCTGCATGGGACAGATCGTGACCTGCTCCTGGACATCGCAGATGCCCCAGAGCCCACGTGACAGTGGAGAGAAGCTCCTCAACAACCATCTGATTGCGCCCAACATTGCCTGGTTCCATCCTGGTTCCACCCTGGTCACTGCTGAGTGACCCAGACTCTGTCCCCTCTGCTTTCAGATACTTCTCAACTTCGATCCACCCTTGGATCACACCGGGCACTTCTGCTTCCCATCGCCTGCAGCATCTTCAGCTCCAAGCACCAAGAGCCTGCGTGTCAAAACCCGACACCACTTCGACCCTATGCACCGCTTCCTGTGGGTGAGGTAACATTGCAACGCCGGTGTGCCCACATTGGTACACACCTCTAGGGTCTGTGTCTTAAGTTTTGTTCCTCTAGGTTCAGCGGAAGTATCTTTAAACTCACTTTGTGTAACGTTTACGCACCATTGACATTGCATTGGTGCAAGCTGCACTTTACGTGCTGCACCCGAATCCCGCGGGCTTTTCCCGACTTCAGCATTGCTAGTCCAGATTGCTCCCAGCGATTCTCTAGGCCCTAGGCCTAACCACTGTTCGATTGGTATCTCTTATACCACTTTTTTAATATATGGTTTGAGTGGCCACCCGCCCTCATCCATAATTGTGCAACTTGTATGTTATACTGTGCTTTTGATGTAACGCTTGTGCCCCTTTGCTCATAAAGAGTACTGGGGATTAATTTAGAAATAAACACATATATTTTTATAATATATACTTGTGTGGTGTCCTTTCATTTGGCATTACAGGATTGTATGTGGTAAAACAGCTCGCTTAACACGACCTCTTAAGTTAAGCCTTTAAGGCTGCTTAGTCCATGCTACCCCTAGGATAGCTTGTCTACAAGGTTGACTTACAACCAGACACCATAAGGGATTGTTTGGACTGATACAAGGTGGTTCCAGAATTGGAAACACCACATATCAGGCCAACTTCTCACACCGATTGCTATAGAATAACCCTGAACAGTCTTCCACACCCAAGGATTTGCTGTTATAGACTGCCATTTAGTTTTTTTAGAAAACCTCTTAAAAGGCCCCCTACAATAAGAAGTTCAAAATGTTGGCTTACCTGTTGGGTTTGCACCTCTGTGCACTGTTGATACCTGATTCTGGAAATGTTGTCCTTGTTGCGGGTAGATTGGAGTCGAAAGTCTTTAGAACCATAATAGAAGGAGCCTCTGTAATTCTGACTTCTGTTAAAGTGGGAGAGGAGGCTTCTCCGGCATCTGCAGGCCCTAGCAGACACCTGTTGTATCAAAACTCTATGAAAGGACTGATGGGCTTTATCCAAAGTTGCAAAATTGCTAACATATTTGCTTAGTTCCTTAATAAAGGAATCTCCAAATAATTATCCCTCAGCTTTGACTCCGGCATCTACCGAAGCCAAATCAGCTAATTTATGGTCGATTTTCGAAAGAGGACCTTTTCTAATTTTGTGTGTAATGGCAGATACAGCATTTCCAAAAAGACATATTGCCCTCTGGGTCCACATGGACTATTCTTCAGCATCTATGGTAGACATTTCAAATGTAGCGCATTCAAAATCTAAAATGTGAGTTAGGGGACCCACATTGTTCAACATTTTATCTTCACAATTGGACCATGATTTAATTTATCCACTCCTGTTCGAGGCCCATTACCAAATTTAGCAAAGAAAGTTAACATGTTCTAATCTATAGGAGGGGTAGAGGTAATATTGAGAAGCAGGGAAGGTCTAGGTTCTAGGTTCTAGATATCAGTTTGGTCCAGGTTTGTTTATCTAATGCCAAACACAATCTACTTGTAATGTATTCTTCTACGTGATCAGCAGGAAGCCATTCGGTAGAAGTGGGGTGATGAATTAGTTTGGGTTTGAACATCTGTTTCCCTTCTGCATCTACGCTGCTACTTTCGTATTGAAATTTGCTAGAGGGGAGGAAAATCATTTTGTTTTCTTCTCCTTAGGTCTGATCCAGAAATCTGAATTGCCATTTTTGTCGTCATCATCATCAATCTCCAGACAATAATTATCATCATCTGTATCCTGAATGTCATGTATTAAAATATGTGGAGAATTTTTATTGCTAGATGCTGTGTTTTCCTCCTTCATTGGAGACCTTGAAGAGGTGTCGCCCTCATCCACCTGTGACGAACTTTCACAAACCAATTGGGTATTTTTTACTGATAGCTTTTTTGAAGGGGTTTCATCCTTCTAGGATGTAGAAGAATTATTTTTTACAGAAAATATTTTAATATACACATTGAGCACCCTGTGCTTTCTGCATTCCCTGAAAAATGTGCCAGAGTATTTTTTGACATCACATTTTTCACAGCATTTTCGATATTTCTTGTTACATTTGACATGGGGACGAAACAGCTTTTTCAACCGAAAATTGTATAACATTTATATTATTACGAAATTCTTCACCTTCAACATCCTCATGAAAGGCTGAGGAATTATCAGAATGTACTATAAAATGTTGTAATTAAATGATTTAAAAGAAATATATTTCAATGAATTGTAAATCCTGTTAAATGGCAATGTGAAATAATTTTTTGATTGTAAAATCTTATTAAATATCACATTAATTACAAAAGAACAAAACATGAGGGGTTAAAAATGAACTTTCCTATTGAAGAGTTAGATTATGTTGCGGAACACCACACCCACAAGGGAGAGGCCACGATTTAGGCTGCCAATGCCTCTCTAGCTAGATGCAGGTGTAATAGACTTAAGCCACGTCCAAGAGAGTAGCGATGGCCGCTTGGAGAAAGCGCACCAGAAAGGAAAGCACCAGCAGACCATGGAGCCGTGCTGAAACAGGAGCAGTGTGAGGCCACAAGGCCGCCAAAAAAGAAAGAGAACAGGGGGTTTACCAAGGGATTGCACAAATCCTCTGGGAATCGACAAAACTGACAAAAACGGCAGAAAACGGTCCCCAAAGTCGGTCTGTAAAAATAACGGATGCTGTATGAGAGCAAAGAAAGTTGCACATTGCGTCAGACATTTATATCCCTGAACATCAAACTTCTTAGGACAAAAAATGCAAATAAAAGTTAAAAGACAAGAGACAATACAATATATGAATATATATATATTTTTCGCTACAAGGAAATAAATACTGGTCTTTACTGCAAGCAGCATACAAAGAGGACTGTTTGCTGTCAAGATAAGTGTTATAAGGGAATCCTTTATCTCAGATTGGTTCAATGTTGTTCTACTATCGTTCTACCATTGGCTTGTTGTCTCTAAACTTCATGGGAAATGTGATGTCGTTTTGTTGTTATGTTCTTGAATGCTTCTAATAAGCAAGTTAAAAGAAGCATAACATGAGACTCAGGTCTAGCCGTAAAATTAATTGATAAACACAGATTACATATTTACAAAATGCTAATTCACAATACCCAGGCTAAGTACTAAGAAGAACATACTTCATCTGTAAAAAACCCCGCTAAAGAAATGTTAACCATTAACAATCCTCCAGCTCTTTCCCGAGCGACTACTATATCAGTCGCTCCCTCACAAAAGTTTTGTTTGGAATTATCATTTGTTTTCCACTATAAAATCATGCACCTTCTGAGCTATCTTGGCACAGACAATTATTCACTTTCATTGATACAACACGCCTTGAGTTCTACCCCCTTCAACCATTCTTTAGTACCCTGGTCTTATTTCCTATTGCTGAGTATGTTGTTCTTTCTACGCTCATTCACATTTCCTCTCTCAATTCAAGGTGCTCACATTGGGTACTTGCCAAGCTGCAATCATCCAAGCCTTTGCATCTCTAGTAGCCGTGGTAGTCACAGCAATTTGTAGCATCTCCCTAGCTTTGGCAATGCGCTTGTTCTGTGGTAAAACGTGCTTGTGACCCCCCTTGCTGAAAAAACCCACACTAGACCCTCTGGCACTGTCCAAATGTGGTCCTCTATCTCCCCTGTCATTGCTAGATAAAATCACTGAAAGTTGTGAAAATGTGAAACAAATAGAAGACCATGTTCTTCGGAACTCCTACTAATCAGGCTTCCACCCTATTCTGGTGCTGAAACCGTGGTGACAGATCCCAGGAATGGCATCCAGATGGTTCTGGAGCTGCTGGTGCTTCTGCCCTTATTCTTCTTGATCTCTCAGCTGCTTTCAACACAGTTTCTCATACTTTTCGCTTGGACAGCCTTGCTGAAGCTGGATTACAGGCAGTGCTGTCTTAACACATGGGCACCCTGGGCTGTTGCCCGGGGGCCCCACGAGCTTAGGGGCCCCTTGCAGACCAGAATTTATTTAACACAAATTTTCCGTTAAACATTTTTATTCCTGTGAGTGATTGTGTATGCAAGACCAAGTGCACTGCTTTAACTGGGGGCCTATAATGCTGTTAAGACAGCCCTGATTACAGGGAAATGTACTAAGCTGGTTTGTGTCACTCTTGGAGGGGTGCATTCAAGCAGTCTACATAGCTCATTATTAAACTAGTTGTAAAACAGCAAATTGCGGGGCCCCACATGGCTCATCATTAGGCTCCACACATTTTAACCTTTACGTCGCCTCTCTGTCTGATCCTATAGGATCTCCTGACCTCCAGAGTTCTGTCTACGCAGATGACTTCCAAAGTCTTTTACTACAGGAAAGAGTAAACTTCTTCCATGACCATTTTAAAAGTTGTCTGTGTTATGTGGCCATCTGGATGAATGTACATTTTCTAAGGATTGACATTGATAAGACTGAGGTCCTGGTTTTTGGTAACTTCTCTGCCTGGAGTTTATGATGGTGCCCTGAATTTGGGAATAATATATTTTTACATTCAATGATCTTTTGAAGACCACATCAATAAATTAAGCGCCACATGTTTTTATACGATGATGGTCCTGAGAAAAATGATTCCTCTCTTACCCAGTTTTTCCAGGAAACGTTTAATTCAGTCCCTCATCACTAATAGACTGGATTATTGTAACACTCTTTTCTTTCAGACTCTCTAGCCATCTCCTTTCCAGATTGTAATTGATACAGGACACCGCTGCCAGTCTTATTCTAGGTCTTAGCAGACTTATCAGCACTTCCTCTCACGTGGCGCTCTTCAGTGCCTACCCAAACATAAATGCTGTCTTTTCAAAACTCTTTGTTATGGTCACAAAGCCACACTTAGTTCTGTGCCTAGAAGCTAAATAGCATCCCTTTTGTTCCTCCTATTGGCCTCTTAGACCTTCCCACTCCACCACATCACACCTGGTAAATATTCCTAAATGATGTAACATGCACACAGGTGGCTGAGCCTTTTCTGTGCTGACTGCCCAGGCCTGGAATAAACTTCTGCTTGCCATTTATGCCGAACCCGGGGGCAAATTTACATACAAATGGCGCAGCACAGAATCGCAAGAAAAGTTGCTTCACTGAGCAGCGTCATTTTTCAAAATGCAGGGATTCGCCGTATTAACAAGAACACCTTCCTGCACAAAAACAATCATTAATGGCACTTTGCTCCTTTTTGTGTGCTGGAGAAAGAGCAAATAACGAGGAGAAATAAAAGGATGTCTCCTCATTGCTCCACATTAACGCCTCCTTTTGAAAGGCGTTAGTTTTTGCCGCTGCCTCAGACTTACAGATCCTTGTAAATCTGGAGCAATATCAAAAAGCCAAGGGTGTTGCTGGGAACACCCACAGCAACACCAATTACACGCCCCTTTGCTGCAGAAAACTGCATTGCAGAGGGCCATATTTACAAGGTTGTGTTAAGCCATGCAAAGTGGCTTAGCGTGGCCGTGTAAACATGGGCTTGCATAAAGGGTCACCAGAGCGTCAAAAAAAGTGAAGCTCCGGTGAAGCTAGGGGCTTGTAAATATGGCCCCTCATCTCCTCACCTCTAAGAGGCAGTTAAAAACTCACTTATTCTTGCTTTGAGAAGTATACCTCTCTCTCTTTATTAGCGGCAGGACACCCTTTGAGTAATCATGCGCTTCATCAATCAAATCAAAGAAATGAAGAAAAAGATGGGAAATAGAAGGAAAGGAATGAAAAGAGATGGTACAGTAAATGAGGCCCAATATTTCAAGCCCATTTTCATTATCCTAAGATTTAGTTTTTCTCTAGATATATTGTACATTGGCCCTGATTGCTTTCAGTTTATAACCTTTGTGTATGTATGCATGCGTTATTTGTACAGTACAAACCTAGCCAAAAGGTAACTGAGTGGTGTACAAGTTCACGTTCTACATCTTGGGTGCGTAGACGGAAATGGCCTGTTGCCTTGCTTTTTCTTTCTTACACTTACTTGTCTCCAGTCTTATGGTGTCCTGGTTGGAGGTATGCAGATAGTAACCAGAGATGGTGAGCTTGTCAGCCAGATAGGCGAGTGCTGATCGAAATGGCTTTGTAAATGAAGCAGATAGTTTTGAAGCAGATAGTTTTGAGGCTGGTAGAAGCTGGCAAGTGAATCACAGGATTTCTATCAGAACGGGGTGATCTGATCACATTTCTTCAGGCCCTCTATGAGACGTGATGTAGCATGTAAGATGCCCCTAACAGGGAGAGAAGCAATGGAGCAGAGTATTTCTACAACTACAGTGAAGATGTGTTTTTTGGGTGGAGTTGAACTGGGATAAAAACTATGTCCAGGCACGGCAATAACAGTGGGCATTATTATTAGTGAATCAGACTGCTAAAAAAATGAACTTACCTTTAACATCCTGCCACTGCTTCTCCTACGTCCTTGTCCTTTTCATCTTCCTATCACAGCTGGCAGAAAGAAGCACCGGGGCAGACAGGCTCACCTGAGCCAATCACAACGCTGCAGTGCAGCGTTGGGATTGGTCTGAGTGCTGTGGATCAGTGCTCAGACTGGAACAGCGAGCCTGTGCATGTTCCTGAACAATTGTGCATGAACTGTTTGGTTGGCCCAAGAGGGCCAGCCAAACAGTTCATGTGCACTTTGAGGTGCCAGGTTTTTAGGAACCCGGTGGTGCCAGGGGATAACACCCGAAGACCTCTGAGTTCTCCCTGTTCCGGACCACAGAAACACAGAGTCTTCTAGGTGAAGTCAAGGATCGAGTTTTATTGGCTGCAACCAAGTAACAAGTGTCCTAGAAGTACAACAGCACGGGATGTAAGTTCTCAGGAGACTGTTCGTTTTTACAGAACTAGCTTCCTCCTTTTAAAAAAAAATAACAGCTGCAGGCAAGAATTCCTTAGTTTACAATATGGTCATATACATATTTCCACAATAAAGCGAAAAGCAAAGTCATGACGGCCAACCCACATTTTAGATGTCCAGTATGTGATAGATGACCCAGCTCGGTCCAGAAATACCATCAGATATCGACGAAACCCCAATAAAATCGGGCACCTCCTCATCGTAAAACCGGCCATAAACAAGAAACATGGACAGGTGTATGTGTGTGGATAACATGGTTTGTATGTAGTGAATGGTTTATGGCATGTTGTGCCTTGATACTATCTTACTCACCCACTGGGCGAGGGACTGCCCGAACAGGTTTGGCTGGAGGCAGTGGAGTCAGCTCGGCCAGGTCATGGGGGAGTCAGCTAAGGTGGACGTGTCCTTTCAGATCAACCTCGGCCTTAATCAATTGACTATATGAGGGCAAGCCACAAGATGGATGCCGTTCACAAAATGGAGTCCGAGGGTTGGAGACGGAAACCATGATTTAAGGATGATAACAACACTCAATCAGGACGCAAATGTATAGGGATAATGTCCTAATCATTACCGGTCTGGAGACACCAAATTCGTCATGGTACGATGATATTTTGTGACACAGGTGTTGGGCCTCGGTACCGTATTATGGTAGGGTCCAGAATTTTCAGAACCACAGACCCTCCTTTTGCCCTCATATTAGGCAATAACTCATGCTAATCTGAGTCCAAATCTGTATTCATGAAATCATGGAGATGCTGCTGTAGCATCATCCTGTTGCTTAATTCGTCCCTCGACACAGGTTTCCTTACACATGATGTAGCACAGAGGCCACATATTGCAGGAGCGCACTGTACAAACAGGCAGAACAGGAACAGAATGGCTAAGATCATCCCAACGAATATCAGTGTTTCCCATCCCCAGGCAGATATCAGTTCCCAGAACCACCCTAGCAAGGACCAGTCCCCTTTTCCACATGAATGGAATCAGAGATCTTGTGCAGTTTGGAGATGGCCTGGTACACTGTCGGAGCATTATCAGGGATGAAAATGCAGCAACTGGATTGGATCACTCTACATACCCCTCCACGGTCTGCAAGTATGACATCTAGGGCAACCCTATTTTGTAGAGTCATAAGTCGGTCCGACTGGAGCTCAGCAGTCAAGTTACTAAGGGCACCGGTCGTCTCAATCACGGCGGATTCAACTCCCCTCGTCAATTGGCGAATGTTCCTGCTGTTCACCATAGGCCCCCAAAACGGCAGAAAACCCTTCGCGAAGTCTCCAAACTCTTGACCCGCAGTGTCGTCTTGACTCACGACACCCCTAACTGTCCTTGTCCGATGGTAATCTGCCTCGGCCGTGTAGGTGGGTGGTAGCAGAAACGAGATAAAACAGGTGCCCGAGAAGTCAGGGGGCAACCACGTATACGCTCTATCGTGGCAGACGAAGTGGGTACCCTTAGCCGCTAAGAACGAAGGGGAGGTCTGAGACTGCAAAACGTAAGTCTCAGTACAGACACTCTTCCTGAACTGGGCTCTAGGGTTGTTGCCATTTCCCTGCAGACATAGGTGACCTTGGTGGGGTACTATCCAGACTGGGGAGGATTTCTTTGCTTTCAGACTCTCAGCCAAGGAAATTCCATATTGTTTTATATTCCATCTGCTGTAAGGCATCAATTCATCTCTGGGAATCGTTTTGTATGTGTCGACATCCCTACTCATATTCCTAATTCCCGCCACTAGTGCCTTGTTGCTTGAGTTTTTCCCTGGGACATATGGAGGGCAAACAGGAACATTGCTCGAAATGCCCACAGAGAACCATGGTAGCCAAATGGCAAGACAAAATACGGAATACCCTTATCTGTTGTGTGTGGCATAAGTCCACATACCCAACAGTTCGTTGGGTTCACTACAGATTGGTGCTGGTGTAGGAGTTGGACGAATGAGTTATTCACAAATTCTAATCTTCTGGCAGACTCGTGTTCCGGCAGAGGGTGAAAAGAATGCGGGGAGACAGTAGGCGGAGGTGTGGGCTGAGTGTTATGTACAAAGGTAACTCGAAAGATGAACAGAGCATAGCCAATTAAAAACATTATTATGCTACACAACATTAAAATGCATATTACTAAAAATTGTTTTCTTGCCATTACAGCGCATACTCTCTTTTCAAAGTTCGTAGATCTAACAGGTCTCTCTACCCTCGGAAACTCCATCCTCTAGTTGCTGCCCGCGGTGGGAGATTGATTCTGCTCAGGGGTGCTTCTGTTCAGTCCAGGGTAATTCCCTTAGACCAACCAGAACCGTTGACCTAAACGTCTTCAGCTGCACGTCCCAAGACTGTCAACCGCGACCCTAGCAGCAGAACCGGATGGCGGTTCGAAAATCAAAAATGAGCAAGTTCCCTAGGCGAGAGAGCTGTACAATCAAAAATAGTTCTTGGGGGAAAAGAAAATCTCATCAGTTTATTTTTATTAGTTCGTTTTTCTTGGCCTCAGATTATACCGTTGTTTCCCAGGTATGGTGTGGTCTTCAAACAATGTTTCAGGTTCTGTAGTGTCCAACTGCATTGACGGTGGCACAAATCCTTGCAGAATATGATCACTCTCCTTATCGGTACCAGTTCCTTTCAGTCGTGCATCGCTGAAGGGTGCAAAGCGTGGTACGGACTCTGACTCCGAGTCGGCGACGCCGTCCTGGACCCACCGGTCATAGGGAAGGGGCAGCGGGACCCGTTTGCAGTGGGCGCCGTGCACCCAATTCTTCTTTCCTTCCACCCGAACGGCTGATCTCGTGGAAAGAAGGACGAGGTGTGGGCCGGTCCACCTGGGCTGTTCGTTGTTCGTGCGCTGAAAATTCCGCACCAGTACCCAGGTGCCAGGTTCAATGGTGTGGCCTGGATCATCAGACGCTGGCGGAGAGGAACTGTGAACCTGTTGGTGTAAAACACGCAATTTAGTTGTCAATTCGCGCAAATAGTCAAGTAGTACAGGGTGCTCTATCTCACTCAGTTTCTTGGGCTTTGGCACGCCCCAGACGTTGGCTGGGCGGCCAAATACAATCTCATGAGGGCTAAGTCCTAATCTGGAATGGACAGTCATTCTGGTAGACAGGAGTGCTAAAGGCAGGGCGTCAGGCCATTTAAGACCTGTGCTGGCTTGGACCTTGGCCAATTTCAACTTTAACATGCCATTGTAGCACTCTACTAATCCAGCTGATTGGGGGTGATTTGCAGCGTGGAACTTCTGGTGTATGCCTAGACATTCACACACTCTCTTCATCACTCGTCCCACGAATTCACTTCCATTATCACTCCAGACGATTCTAGGCATACCGAATCTGGGGAAGAATTCCCTGACAAGGGCTTTGGCTGTGGACAAAGCAGTATTGTCCTTAAGGGGATACGCTTCCACCCACCTGGAGAAAGCGCAAACAACAACAAGCACGTATTTCAGATTGTTGTACCTCTCCATGTGGATGAAATCGAGCTGCAAAACCTCGAACGGATACGTTGGAGGCGCAAAATTACCAGCTGGAGTTGGAGTTCCCCTACCAGGATTGTACTTCAGACACACCATACAGTTCTTGACCAAGTTCTCTGCACATTTTGGCTGCCATACTGGGGCCAACAACTTACAGATTCCTTTCGCACTGATGTGAGCCATCCCATGAGCCATCGTTACCACTGCAAGCACATACGCGTTGGGTAACAGCCATCTTTGATGTTCAGACAATTCGACCCAACAACCATTCGCGTCCAATCTACCCTTGCTTTCTCTCCACTCATTCACCTCTTTCTCAGTGGCCTCGGACTGTATAGATTTCACACTTTCGATAGTGTCCTCACACATACCCACATCAGCAATCCATCTCGCAGGACCCACAACATACATTTGAATCATTGCGTTCCTTGCAGTCTCTTTCGCAACTTCATCTGCAAATGCATTCCCACGACCAACATCATCTTGAATCTTTCTGTGTGCACTGCATTTCACAATCGCAACTTGTAGTGGCAAGGTCAGTGACTCGAGAAGCTCGTTAACTAACTGTCCATGCTGTATCTTTGCACCATGCGATGTCAGGAACCCATCGTCCAAAACTATGAGCCACGCCAAAGGCGTATTGGCTATCTGTATACACATTCACTCGTTTACCTTTTGCCAACACACACGCTCTTGTAAGTGCAATCAACTCTGCTGCTTGCTCAGAATGGTAGGGGATACGTGCAGTTTCTACAATCGTGTGCAATGTTGTCACAGCGTATGCTGCAGTCGTATCACCATTTGGCAACTTGAAGCATGAACCATCAACCCATAAAGCATCATTACATTCAGGAAGGGGAGTGTCCAATAAGTCTACTCTCCCTTTTGTCTCTTCTTCTGTCCTAAAACAGCAATCATGCATTTCGACCTCATCTGTCTCTGTTGGAATGGGCAATAACGTGGTGGGGTTGAGTGTATCGCACCTCTTTATGTGAATGTGACTCGCTAACAGTGTCAGCTCATAACTTGACAGTCGAGCACTAGTTAAGTGCTGTGTCTTCGTTCTGTTTAGTAAAATGTCTACTGCATGTGGGACCATAACGATCAGAGTGTTATTCATTACTAACCCAGCAGACTGTCGAATACAGACAGCTGCTGCAGCAGTGGCCCTCAAGCAACTTGGTAATGCCTTAGCTACAGGATCTAGAGTCGCTGAGAAATACGCGCATGGACGCTGTTTGTCCCCAAAGGATTGTGTCAGGACTGATAATGCGCAACCTTCCTTCACATGGACGTATAATGTGAAAGGTTTACTGTAGTCGGGGTTGCCCAACACAGGAGCCGAACACAATGCATCACGCAACTCGTGAAAACTCTTCTGACAATCATCAGACCAAGGCACAGGATTGTGTGTATCTTTACAGATTAGGGCCAGCAAAGGTTTAGCCAACAATGAGAAGTTCAGTATCCATTGTCTGCAATATGATGTAATGCCCAAGAAAGCACGTACTTCTCTCTGTGTCCTTGGGACACTCAATCTTGCAATTGCCTGTATTCTCTCTGGGGTTAGTCTCCTTCCCTCCTTCGATAAGATGTGACCTAAGTAGGTCACTTCTTGTCGACAAAATTGCCGTTTCGAAAGAGAGACTTTGTGCTTCATGTCACATAAATGACGCAACAACGACAATGTGGCTTCCTTGCAAATCTTTTCAGTATCTGCAGCGATCAGCAAATCGTCTACATACTGAATCAGAGTCGCACCATCAGGTAGAACTATTGTGTCAAGTTGTGTTTTCAGAGCCTGACTGAATATAGATGGGCTTTCACAGTAGCCCTGAGGAGCGCGTTTGAAGCGGAAGCTTCGTCCTCCTAGATTGAAGCCAAAAATATCTCTGCTCTCCTCAGCAATCGGGATGCTGAAGAAAGCGTTCTTCAAATCAATCACCGAAAACCAAGTGGCTGAAGCTGGAACCATAGTCAATAGGGCAGTAATGTCGGGAACAACTGGAAATTGTGGCACAACAATCTTATTCACTTCTCCGAGATCGATCACAAATCTGTACACAGGTGGGTGCGAAGGATCAGTACGCTTTAAAACAGGCAAAATAGGACTGTTACAAATGTTGCCCGTTGTCTCTTCAATGACATCTTTCTCAATCAGATCGTAAACGATCGCTAACAAAGCCTTTTCACATTCGCTAGAGATCTTGTATTGGGGAATACGTGGCAACCTAACATTGGCTCGCAAAGTTATGACATATGGCGCTATCTCCAAAAGACCCACATCGTTAGAACCAGTAGCCCAAAGTATATCTGGAAGAGATAACAATTCTCTTGGAATATTTTCCTTTGACAAATACATTGGGAAAATCACTTTCTTACCTAGGGTAAGTTGTACTCCCGAAGGAGAACAGTACAAAGTCGCATATAATCTCTTTAACAAATCCAAACCTAACAAGTTTTCGCCACAACCTGTTGTAAGAATGAGGGGTGCTTCTAATTCACATGGGCCAATAGAAAGGGGCATAGGACTAAAATTCGGGTTTCTAACCGGGGCGCCAGAAAAACCTACGGAAACATTAATTTCGCCAGACAAAGGTGCGCCAGGAAGTTTTGAGTGCATAATAGAACTTTTCGTATCACCAGTATCCAGCAGAAAAGGTTCTGACACTCCTGATGTAATCACCTCAACATAAGGTCCATTCTGATCTACTGGAACTGAAACAACTCCCTCTCTTTGTCCATGGCTGTCCTAGCAATCATTACCCTCATTCTCGTTTTCTGCGTAATAGTCATCAGCATAGTACTGAGCTGTCCTAGAAGACGCATTATTCTGTTGATCAAAGCTATTCATAGAATTCTGAGGCGGAAAAGAAGTAGTATTCTGGGGGAAATTTCCACGGCCCCTACGCCTAGGAGCCTGTTGAACACCTCTACCTCTTGCACCAGAAACACCATTTAGACGTCGCAATAAGGCTGGACAGCTATTCTTGAAATGACCCTCTTCCTTGCAATACGCACACTGATTCGGACCATACGGTAAACGCTGTTGAGAAGACTCATTTCTTTGTGAGTTTCTCGAATACTGCTGAGGTTGCTGTTAATCGGGCTGACTAGGAGTGCGAGGCGGGTAGGCTTGCTGGAGAAGGATTTTGGTTTTCAAATCTTTAGTATTTTTGTCTGCTTTATCTAGCTCGTCTTTGCGCCTATTCTCGTAGTACTGGGCTGTGGCCAAAATCTGCGCTGACGTGGAAACAGCCCAAGCACTCTCCGAATCTTTCAATTTATTACATAGTTCAGGAAGCAGATTATGTACGAACTTGTCTACAAACAATCTTTGGCCACCCTCGGTAGCCATATCCTGACCACTATGATCGACGAAAGTCTCTTCAAACCTCGTGAAAAAGTCAGACACATTCTCATCTTTTTTCTGCTTGCACGCAGATAACTTATCCCAATTCACACGCAATTCAGGCATTAAGGTCTTCATATATGCGATAATCCTACCAGGAAGTTCGACTACTAAAGGCTCGGGTTTAGAACCACCCACTTGTCTAGCATCAGCAGCGGCAATATTAGCCCATGTGTCACCTAATTCTTGATCATGATCTGTATGACGAATCTTACTCCATAAAGGCTGTGGAACAACATTCCCAAACAACATGTCTACATCTGCTAAATTCATTATACATGAGCTGGCAGTCTGCGATAACTCCTTATAATACCCTGCAGGATTTTTACGAGGATCAGGCAATGTCTGCTTGAGCGCTAAGACTACAGATCTTTCCAGGGGACATGTACCCAAACACGCTGGAAATGTGGTGGAATTGGTGGATTTGCATTCGCATCACCTTCCCTCCAAACTGGAGGGACCTCTCTCATGGGGTACTGTCGCGGCTTTTTCCTACCTAATATGTCAACCTCATATGGTGATCTAGATACATTTCCCTTACTCCTATAAGATAACAATAAATCTATTGCTCATTCAACATCGGCACCTACAATCATGCCTTCATAGAACTTGAAACGCATACGGAATAATTCCTTCATTTTGCGTTTTGGATCGTTTGTCTCCAAATCTTCGCAAAGATTTACACACATCTCTTTGAATACATATCTCTGAGTGGGTGCGTCCCACTGGCGGAAGACTTCCATAACAGACTGAACATCATATTTTACAGTATCAGTAACCCATTTACTTGCTAACTCATTCAGCACTTCTCTTTCCTCGTAATCAGGCAGTTGACTATGCAACTGTCTACGTCCTGTTTTAGGGGTCGTCTTAGGCGACCCAAAAAAAGTGAGGACAGACCAGTGACAGTACTTGCCACCCTCTGTCGAACGGAAGGAGAAGCTTGCGGAGAGGCAGATGTGCCTGAAAAGACAGGCTGATGTAAAGAGGAAGTCGAGGCAATGGCAGAGGAAGTTGAGGCAGTGGCAGAAGTAATATCATGATAAACAGTTGGAGCAGTAGTCAAAGTCGCAGAAAAAGTAGATGGAGTATGTAGCAAAGGCGGCGGCCCTTGAGAGGGCTGTGCGGGAGAAGTAGGAACCAGCTGAAGAAGAGCTGGTGCTTGTGCGAGAACTGCATTTCGTGCGCTGGGGCGCGGTATAACAAAGCGCTTCGGGGGTGCAGTAGCATCTAGTGCATATGGGGGTGGTGAACTCAGTAAATGGGACATTAATGGATCCTTCTCTGATGTCCTTTTTGAACTTTGTCCTTCATGTGGTAACATTGGATAGCATTTATCTACTGCTAACTTCTTGCTTCTGAGCATTTGTTCACTCTCTTGCTCTTCCTCATTATCCCTGTATGCAACGGCGGCTTGCACCATTGACATACCTCTTTTATTTTTCTTTGCTAATTTCATTTCTTTCTGTTTGGCTTCTTTGCGCCATAAGCAAAAAGAGTCAAACATCGCCGGCCGGGCTTTCTTCTTAAACAGTTTGACCTCGAGATTATCTAAAATTTCCGCGTCAAAGCTACCATATTGGGGCCATTTTAAAACACCATCCTTTCTGGTATATTTTATCCATACTTCATTATATGTGATAGGGCCTACTCCGTGCTTTATATAGAGCTCATATGTTGGAGTTCCAATCGGAGGAACCGGACACGAATCCTCTAATCGGGAGTCCTTACTACAACCAAGACAAAACAAGTTTCCAAGTCTGCTAAGACCAGGCATCTTCGCTCACTAGTCTAGCTTCAAACTTCAAAGGATTATCGAATACGATATTTTCGTGAATACACGAATCCCTTTGTTTTGGCGCTTGCAAGTTCCAAACAAGGTGTATCTCAAGGATACCAAAAACTAAGAACCAAACTAAGGACTGGGAGAAGCTCCACTTATACTTAACTGAAGTATTGAAGATCGATGACGTCACTAGAAGACTCGTCTATCGTTTTGCTCTACCAAGGATCTCTGGGTCCAAAACAGGGAGATAGTCAGGGCAGCAGTCCTTCGTAGCCGTCCGGACGCGGGGAACCTCGCAGCAAAGACCTTCGGAACCACGTCGACATACAGGGGTCGCTGAAGTGGCTGGCCGTCCTCTGGAATTTTCACACAAAGCTCCTCACGAACATCTGGCTTGGAGCGATACCGCTTGATACCGCCCCGAGTTGGGCGCCAACTGAGGTGCCGGGTTTTTAGGAACCCGGTGGTGCCAGGGGATAACACCGAAGACCTCTGAGTTCTCCCTATTCCGGACCACAGAAACACAGAGTCTTCTAGGTGAAGTCAAGGATCTAGTTTTATTGGCTGCAACCAAGTAACAAGTGTCCTAGAAGTACAACAGCACGGGATGTAAGTTCTCAGGAGACTGTTCGTTTTTACAGAACTAGCTTCCTCCTTTTATACAAAAATAACAGCTGCAGGCAAGAATTCATTAGTTTACAATATGGTCATATACATATTTCCACAATAAAGCGAAAAGCAAAGTCATGACGGCCAACCCACATTTTAGATGTCCAGTATGTGATAGATGACCCAGCTCGGTCCAGAAATACCATCAGATATCGACGAAACCCCAATAAAATCGGGCACCTCCTCATCGTAAAACCGTCCATAAACAAGAAACATGGACAGGTGTATGTGTGTGGATAACATGGTTTGTATGTAGTGAATGGTTTATGGCATGTTGTGCCTTGATGCTATCTTACTCGGTCACTGGGCGAGGGACTGCCCAAACAGGTTTGGCTGGAGGCAGTGGAGTCAGCTCGGCCAGGTCATGGGGGAGTCAGCTAAGGTGGACGTGTCCTTTCAGATCAACCTCGGCCTTAATCAATTGACTATATGAGGGCAAGCCACAAGATGGATGCCTTTCACAAAATGGAGTCTGAGGGTTGGAGACGGAAACCATGATTTAAGGGTGATAGCATCACTCAATCAGGACGCAAATGTATAGGGATAATGTCCTAATCATTACCGGTCTGTAGACACCAAATTCGTCATGGTACGATGATATTTTGTGACACGGGTGTTGGGCCTCGGTACCGTATTATGGCAGGGTCCAGAATTTTCAGAACCACAACTTGGGGAGTGCACACTACTCCTCCCCTGCTCTGGCCACATCCGTCCTGCCACTGACTGCAATAGGAAAAATAAAATTATAATAACTATATTTTATTATCATTTTATTTTTCCTTTTCATTTTTATATAAACTCTTTTTATTAGTCTTAATCAATACACAGTTGTATGAAATAGAAGTAGATATCACAGTGACAGAACACGCAGTGTACAGTTAGTATTTACATTTGTTGGTTATGTCCTAAATCATGTTATTACAGCTTCGCAGTATTTCATCTACTTGTTTCCCTCTCAGAGGTCATTCTGTTTTTCACTGTAGCTGGGGCACACACCTCTACCCTCCGAGTATTTGACTTACTCCACATCTGATCCCATTCCTTGGGGCAATCTCTATGCTCAAAGACGGTCTTTTCTGTCTCCATCGGCCAGTCCATATCTCGTTCCCATTCTTCAAGTGTGGGTCATTCACTTACCCTTTATTTCCTTGCTATCTTTTGTTTAGCAATGGCAAAACCTAGTTACCCAGATTCGTTCCTTACTGTTGAGGTTGGTCTGTCCCCATATATTGAGCAGGCATAATGTATGTGTCTCTTTAAGTTCCTTACTACTTACTATATGGAGCTGTATAACCACCGACCCCCAGTACTTTTGCATGGCATTACATTCCGTAATATGCGGGAGAATGTACCATCTGCCTTACACTGTCTTCTACATGTGGGATCCTCTTTTCTTTTCATTTATGTCACTGTGTTGCAGGAGAGAAAAGTTCGGTGAAGGTTTTTTTTAAAGTTCAAGAAAGTGTATTGATAAATGCAAGGGTGTCAATAAAGAATATATAGTAATAGCCTCATATCAAAACATCCAGAATAAACATACAGAATAAACATATTTGCAAATAAACTAATCAGACTTATAACTGATATTGTGTAAGATAAAAAATAATACACACGTAATCTGAGTATCAGTAAATTATAAAAGAAAGTAGAAACAATTAGGGGATCACGGGGTTTTGGAACTTCTTGTTGTAATGGTTGTGGTTGGGAGAACTTCTTAGCACTTGCATCAAGAAATATCGTAACAGGTGACCATAAATCCAAACGCTTTGTTGCCAGATTAATAGGGTAAAGAAAAGCAGTACCTAACCTATGGTTGTGGCAGCCTTTGAAAGGAATTTTCATAAAATCTTTCCAATTTGTAGTAATTTGTTGAAAAGCAACAGCTAATAACAGATCAAGAATTTTAACATTAAACGTCATGTTTTCTCCAAACAGGTGAAAGACTCCCCAAAAAGACATTGGTGAAAGAAAAGAGAAATTTGTGTCAAAGATTAAGTTAATTTGAGTCCATAATTGTTTTCAAAATTTACATACAAAATCACAAGAGAACAGCATATGGTATATATCGGCGTTTGAAGATGAGAATGTCCAACAAGCATCCGAGATATTCGAAAAACTTCTGTTTAAAACGTGTGGTGATAATAATAGTCTGTTTTAGACAAAAACCAGTGTTTGTATTGTGTTTGCTGCTCTCGAGGATTTGCGCAGTTTGATCCACAATTTCTTCCATAAAGAAATTGGCCAGGTGATCTGGAAATCATGTTCCCATGCAGTTTCAACTTTAGATTTTGTCGCGTTCTAATCTAGGACCCTGATCGATACTGTGACCTTATGCCCCTATTCGGCTATAAATCCATTCATTCCCTATTTTGGCATAACTGTTCAAGTGCAATATTCAGAAACTCGTCTCTGGCCCCACACGAACAGAGCCACATTTCAGAATCGCTTTCTCTGCCACTTCCTTTGCAACCAATTAGTGCAATGACATACCAGAAGTTACTATCTGAGATTCCTAGATTAACACTCCGAGGTCTTCAACAAGATAAAAACTCAGCAACCTGGAAATCCCCGCTTGCTGTGTTTTGATTAGTAATAGAACTCTAATGAGCACTGATAAACGATCACTTCCTAGTGACATCTTTATTGACGTCTTAGGTCCAAAAACTTACGTCAAACAAGGCACCTTTCAGGTATAAATATTACCAACATTGCCTTAAGCAAACGCTGTCTCGTTGCTGTCTCGGTGAAGCTGATGCTGCTAGCTATCTCGCTGCTGCTGAAGTAGCTGTCATGCTGATGATACCATAGCTGCTATCGCTACTGCTATCGCTGCTAACTAGCGAACAATGGTGTGGTGAACTTAGGAGCTGAACAGCCGTCCCCTGCAAGAGCCCAGCAGATGCAAGCTGCCCGCGGACGCTGCCGCTCCTCCTCCTCCTCGACGCGCTGAGAAGAGACGTTGTCTTTCTCCTGCAGAGAAATCCAGCTCCGGCGTTTCTAGTCTACCCTTGCGGGTGACTGGGATATCGACCCCCTGAAGGAGATAACAGACCTCGATCAATCTATTCCAGAGGTATGGTGTTGACTAAACCCTTAGAGAGAATTCTTGAAGCAAACCTTGGCAAAACCAACTTAACTTAAAGCTACTTACTTACTCCCCTCCCAAGTATTAGGCTTAGGTCAGGTACACTGGGGTAGGCGTAGTTAGAAGCACCAGTTGAGTATTTTAGCCTAATGTATATATGAATGTATATATGTTTTATTCATTTTAAACCATTGTATGGCTAAGAAACCATATCAATGCTTTTACAGTGTAGCAGGGTTTCCGTTCTCCCACAGAACTGTGCATAGAGATCTAGAACCTCAGTGAGTTAGGATGATCCAAAACTCATCTCAGTATCAGAAATCCCCTTACCTAGCTAGCTACAGTGTCTCATGGATCATTATGAAATGATCCATGTCTTAGACAAACCAGAACATGATCTTTAGAATACCTCAGGAATCGTGGAACACATGAACACTCTTTCGTTATATAATCATTTCAAACCAAAACTGAGAGTCAAAGAACACACGTGCAAGTTTGAAATATTTATTATTCAATGCAAGGTTCTCAAACGCAGTATCTTGTATAATACCAAAATACATATTATAAAAATCAGAGTTATCAGCATAGTCACTAATCCATAGTAAGCAAAAGGTGATAGCATGTTACAATGCAAAATCTATAGAAATCTATATCACCTATATTTTGCGCACCCTATTTAGCATATTATATTATATCTAAGAAGGTCTCATTCGGGTTTTAGCAGGGCGGACCCATACCTCTAAATGTCAGTAGGAGTAGATCACATCAACAGCTACCAGCTCTCTTCATGCGCAGCACCAAGTGTCTACTTTCATTCCCTGTAACTCTATCTTAAACCCGCGTAGAGCCCAAATGTTGGCATCAACATTATTTGTGTTATGTCTAATGTGGTGCGAGGATCAGGCCTCCCAGCAACCTTGTGTTAGGTTATTCTTAGAGTGTGCAGCTCTCAGTGTGCAGACAGTTGTACCAAGTGTACCAAGCAAAACTGATAGCATAGTAATAACATATTATTCTCAAATAAATCACATCACCGCTTCTAGGGTGAAAGCGACAACAACAAGTAGGTGTCGTGTGCAAAACTGAAGCCGAAGGAAAAATGGCTGTTTAGACATGTAATACACTCATGCTAACTTAACGCAATATATGTAACGAAGTATCCATATGACACCCCCCCAATGATCCGAGCACCGTCAAACATAAGGGAAAGGCAATACTAAATCAGATACATAAAATGAAAGCAAAGTTCAATAATCTTGAGCTAAAATAAGCTAAAAAAATATGTATGAATGAATATGTATGAATGCCTACAGTGGCCTCCAATATAAAAAGAAAAACAAAACTTTCGAATCAAAAGTTATCCGCCAGGTCTCCAAAATATGAAATGTAGGACCAAGTCGCATTAATTCAAATGTCTGTAAGAAAAAAAAACAAGGCACTTATCCGATATCCAAAGTCATGTGCCACATTAACGTTATTCTCAGCGACATCACATGATTGAACTCTCCATCATCTGAACACAGTTCATCCCTTCAATTCAGCAAGGGGAAAGTCATATTCCTTAACAAAGCAATCCTCCCAGGCATCTCACGATTGGACAGTATATACAAAGTAAGTTGCAACAGCCTCCAGTATGAAATCACTGCCATCATCCGAAAATAGTTCAGCAATCCAATTCAGCAATGGGAAAGAACATACGTGCTCCTCCAGCATCGGATCCTCCTGTAACGTCAGAGGACAACTCGGTGGGTTCACCAGAACGCTGTGTGTCAGAAAGGCATGCGCCGCTGCAGAGATCTCCCATTGACCCAGTACTCCATTTATCGCTGCCAAGACCATAACTCTTTCGCCAGAACAAATCAGCTCGTGAGCCACTACGGGACGCATTAGCTGATCAAAATCGACGTCAGGAGCAGTCCTCAAGCATAGACACAAATCAATGGCCCAATCGAACTCGCAGCTCAGGCAGTGAAACACAGGTTGGACACACGTGAAGTCAGTGAACCGAAATGACAATCTATAAGCCGTGCTTAATGCTGCAAGCGGCAATGTTCCATAGTAATTGAGCATCCGATTACGGCACAGTGTCAGGAGGCGTTGAACGGCTTCTTGCGCAGGATGGGCATCCATGTTTTATAAAGAAAAACAATAACAAAATGCCTGCAGCCACAGCCAGTAAAACATGTAGTCCACCAAACAAACTTGAAAAAATAGAATGGAAAAACGTGGGAATGATACCAAAAATTTTCTCAAATGTAGTCACGAGGCCACTGCTAACCAATTTAAAAAAATGTGCGAGCCCAGTCGTGGAAGATGCATTAAAGATCTGGTGCACCAGCTCACAGAAATGAAACGGCAAGTCAGTATTTAAAAGCGCCTGCACCTCTGTGCGTGTGTTAGCTATGTGAAGGACATAATTTTCCCGGGCCGAACTCAGGGTCACTTGTTTTTGAGACAAAAGGGCCCTTATTCTGCTTAAACCATTGAACTTCGCCTTCAAGGTTGGTATCCGTGGCCAGATGGAGACATCTGAAGACCCATGCGTGGGTGGGTATAGAACCTTTTTGCAACACACCACATGCTCTGATACAGTTACCACATAAGCCACACCAATTAATAACCCACAACATACTTCGTTGTTTAAAAGCAAATAACTACCATTAGTCAATAATGTAAATGTGGGAACCACAGCTGGAACTGGCGTGCCTTTTAAAACACATGCTAAATTTGTCCGGTCCTGATTACAAGAACCGTGTAACTGAATGTGTCTGCATATTAATGAATGGTCAGGTGACTGTGTGCATTCCTCACCATTAAGATTTACTTCTGTTCCATCCTTCAGACATCTGTATGTGTATGGTAACGACCATGCCTCATGGAGGAATGCATTGCCTAGTCGTTCATATCGTCCTATAGCAATATACCGCATACAATTAGTAAATTTGTATAAGGGAAATGGTAATGTAATTAATCCATGAATAAGCCACGTGGCAGTAGTGGTTTCAGCAACAGAGAAAGGTAAGGATTCTAGCTTCTCAATATGTAATATAGAAAATGATGCATCACGCATTGAAAGCATGCGTTGCTTTTCAGTCAGATTAAAAGGGGCGAAAAGGGACGAAATGTTCAATGAGTTCCAGGGAACTCGACCAGACTTAAGTGTCTGTAGGGTCCATGCAAACTGCATTACAGAGTGTAATTGATTTTGACCATGGTATAACGTGGATACTTCATCATGCACAATATCAACAACAGAAGAAACAATATTATCCAACGTGTAAATCCTGGAAGAAAGCATGTTAATACTGTTATCGACCACCGCAAGCACTTTTTCCAAATTTGCTTGATCAATAGCTCTCAGGCTTTTAGCTGCCTCAATCTGTGAAAATTTCCAAATTTCATTGTAAACAGCATAAAGCCAGCGCTTAGACCTACCCTTAGCCGGGCCTTTTATAAAATCATTCAGCTCTATATTCTCATTCAACTGGGACAGATGTAGTTTAACTGCAGCCAAAGTGGAATGTTGTAACCAGTTCTGACACAATTTGCCTACTGAATAAGTAGTAACAGTGTGACCTGTTTCAAAACGGGGATCTGGCCTGATGTGTGTAAAACCTTCAGACAAACCCAAAAAACAACGTTGGCAAGAATCAGAGCTTCTTTGCCACAAAAGCCACCCCTCCGGATCAAAACTGGAAATATCAAAGGAGGAATTGTGCAAGAGTGCTTGTATCCCACTGATGGACAATGTAGTGAAATTATTCCAACCTGAATATTCTTCCAAATCAGGGATAGTAGGTGTATTCAATTTTTTAGATGTAGCCAATCCAAAGCATGTTGTTTGGGAAATGGTAGAATTTAAAAACAACATGTGATTCGGGATGAGACATGCACAATGCAAAGCCTCAGTGCCTTGTACCTGCCAATCTTTGGTACCCCAAACCGATTTAAGGTCAATAACCTCCTTCCATAACTCATAGCCATCTATAGCTAACCTGTCTAGAAAGGACTTCGAATACAATAATTTTGTATCGGTAAGTCTAACTTTGGACATGAATTTCTGTGTCACTTTAAAATAAAACGACTCAGGATGTGATTGATTAAAGTCTGTAAAATAAGAGTATTTACCCAGAAATGTACTAGAGCTCCCTTGTAAAGGAGCAGGGCAATGTTCCCACTGTGTGTAATTCACAGGAACCCTCCTGGAACTTGTCTTATGTAAGAAATGATTCCCATAATGTTGAAAACAAAATAAATCACCATAATTGACAGAATCTAAGTACAAATCCTCAGCATCAAAGGCCGCATAATATTTTAAATCAGAGAACAATGCTTCCACGGCCTGAAGATCCCAATCATCAGAACGAATATTTTGTTTAATCACATCTCCCATGTTTACTCTAAGCACATTAGGAACATTAATAACTTCTGTGGGGCCATGTATCTGAAACCTAACCGCATCCCACACAATCCCATCAAGGACAGGCCAAGCAGTAATCTCTACTGTATTTAAGTCTCTTTTTAGTCTGTGTGCTGAATGTGAGGAGGAAAGAGGGGCCAATGTTCCATTAAGGTACCGAATTCCTGTTCTTTCTTTCACATAGTGGCCATCGATCAGGCGGAAAAAATAAAACACAAAACCAATTGACATAAAAAGATAAAATAAAAATAGTATCAGCCAAACATATGTCCAAGGTGGAATTAAAAAATGTTTTTTAAATAACGTGGTATATTTTGCAATAGTCGATGGTTTCTTTGAAAGTTCCGAATCAGAGTCAAAAGAGAATCTGGACTGGTTAGCCAAACGAGCTTGTAAATCAGACATAGATAAATCAGCAGGATCTGCATAGGTCAGCTCATCAATGTTAGTAACAGGAATAGTATTTAATAAAGGACTGGATATAGCAGGCATCTCGAGCGACACCTCCTGTTCTGCACCAGATGTAATAGCCAGCACAGAGTGCCTCACCATGGAAGGACAGGATACAGCCGGTGTCATGCTATGAAGAATCGGCCACCCTGTGTGCCTTGACATTGTCAATAGAAATAAATCTGTTTTCTTTACGACCTGGAAGTGGTGGTAATATGACTGTTCTTGTGCCCTTCACTCCAAGAACTCGAACCGGTGCTCGATATGAGGGACCAAACTCTTTCTTGTTATTGATCTTCTCACGAACCAGTTCTCCAACTTGGGGTAGCCAGCCAACTACCGGGATCTGCAACGCATCATCCAACGTGGAGGGCAAGTGTTCCTTAGCAAGACTGTCTCTGGTCTTTTGTAGATCCTGTAAAACATTGCAATGTTCATCTACGTCAAAGGCCGCGGCCTGGGCCTGGCAGTCTAAACCATCGAGGTCAGGGACGTACATCTTGATACCAAAGAGCATTTCGTATGGGGTCCGCCCACCCAGAGACCTTCTAGGGAGATTATTAAGCGCACGCTGCACGTCATTGAGGTGGGCCAGCCAGTTTCTACCAGTGCCTATAACTCGGGCTGTCAAAGATTGCTTTAAGTTGTGGTTCATTCGTTGTACTACACTATTGCCCTCGGGCCTGTAGGGACTTGAAAACTTGACTTGGACTCCCAACGAAACCATAGCATCCTTGTACGCCTTAGAGGCGAAAGCCGGACCCTGGTCCGAATGGAAAGTACCACAGGCAAAAATTCCCACAAAGACACGTAAATCCTTAATGACAGTCCGCGAATCAGCGCTTCGATGTGGCCATACCCACACAAAGCGTGTGCATGAGTCAACTGCTACTAAGATGTATTTAAACGCAGTATCAGAAGAAAAAGGACCGCAGTGATCCAAATAAACGCAACCAAGCGGTTTATTAGAGATGTACAACCGTGTCTGAGGCGGACGCGCAGCAGTAGAAGGCTTAATCTGCTGGCAAATGTCACACATAAGGACATAATCACGCGTCTGTTTGTACAGTCCCCGCCACCAGAACCTTTGTTGTAGCTGAGTTACAGTGGCTGAGACGCCCGCATGCGCAGACGCCACACCTTCATGAGCCGCTGTAATCAGAGAAGCCCTGCAATCCGAGTTGGGAACTAGACGTTCGCCAACTTCAGGAATTTTCACATAAGGAACCTTATCGGGACTTAAGTGGTATGTGTACTTCGAAGGGAACCCCGCAGGATATTTACCTCCCTTCTCCGTGGCAGCAACAGCCGCCAAGATGTCATCATCTATTTTGCTTTTGGACCTTGTGACTGCTGCAACTAAGTATTTTGATACCGCAGACTTCGCTGCTTCATCAGCAAGCGAATTTCCAACAGCGTGGACCCCCACGCGCTGATGGCCGAGAGTATGAATCACAAACACGAGCGGCAGTTTCTCTTTAAGTTCCGCCACTCGGACCCAGATCATTTTATGTTTTATTGTGCTACCTTTGGAATCACGAAAATCATTCTGAATCCAAAAGAACAAGTTCTCATTGTAAGACTGGACACAGTAGTAAGAATCACTTACGATTAAAGTCGTCACACTAGGATCAGCGTACTCCAACGCGAGCATCAGAGCACGAAGCTCCGCTAATTGTGCGGTGCAATCTCCTAGTGTTTGCGTGTGCACGACACTGGACTTGAACTCATCGTTCACCATGGCACCGACCACAATGGCGCAAGCGGAAACGTAGGCATGTTTAGAGCCATGCGCAACCTGCGCCGAACCATCAGTGTAAATGATACAATGGAAATCCTCCAACGGCCGCATCGCTAAAGGAGCCGGATGAACAAATTCATACTGTAAATACTCCTGCGACCGTAAAGCGGCGTCAAAAATAAACGTGACATCCTGGGATGTCAAGGATGTAGCCCACTGAATCCACCGAGGGTGCAAAGCTTTAGAATTTGGTACACTGGCTTTCGTGACTGCCTCCAAGGCAGGACACGGGGTAACAACCAACATGCGCTTTCCCTGCGACAGGGCACGTTCCTTAAGAATTGCCATCTGCACAGCCGTTAAAACTTTCTCCACAGTGGAAAAACGCAGTTCAGCCGAAGTGTACAAGTGTGACTTGTAAGCAATAGGTACTGTATCTCCTTCAATAAAAGTCAGGTACGTGAAACCCACCGCCCCAGGGATAATTCTTATCACCAGGTTGGTCTGGTTATCACGAGTCTGTAAGTAGTCAGAAGCGAGCAAATCAGCCTGCAAAGACTGCAGAATGTGTGAATGCTCAGGCAGCCAGCATGATTTGGAAAAAGATGGTTGTATCAAGGCATACAAAGGCTTGATACGCTGGGCATATTCCGGAATGTATGTCCTCCCGAAATTTAAAAAACCCAGCAAAGACTGTAATTTTTTCAGCGTTGTCGGAGAGCGCAACTGCGCGCACTTCTCCAGGAATTGAGGAGCCAACCCCTTTCCTTCGTGGTTAAGTTCATAACCCAGAAACAACACTGTGTACTCCGCAATGTGTGATTTCGCAAAGTTAAACTTGTAACCCATGTCTGCAAAGTTACAAATTATGCTGTTTACTCGACACAGATGCTCCCAAAACTCGTCGTCTGTGAGATAAATGTCATCCACATAAGAACAAGCAACTGGATCGAAGCTCTCCAAAAGAGAGACAATGCGGGCGGAAAACACTTCAGGACTATTCTTATAGCCCATTGGGAGCCGTTTAAACATTTTTTGTACACCGCCGCACGTAAAACTGGTCCATTGGGAACTTAGACCATCTAATCTGTGTGCATAAAAACCATTGGAAATGTCAAGCGTGGTTTTGAACCGTTTACGCTCAAGACTATTCACTAGGGCAGAGCCGTGAGTATTCTGTACTGCACAGTTACGGCAATGCGAGTTCAAATGCCGGTAATCCAAAACCAGACGATATGAGCCGTCCGGCTTGTTCACAGTAAAAAGGGGATTATTCATTGGTGACACACACGTTTCAATTACACCTTGATATTCCAATTGTTCAAGGATAGCCGCGACAGAAGCTTTAGCTTCACGCCGTATGGGATACTGAGGTTGTGGCTGCGGCTGTGACCGTAAAGGAATCTCATGGCTAGGAGATAATTTATCCCAGCCACACTGATTTCGGTACACGGCCGGCGCAAGCGCCAGAGCCCACTCTTCTGCAAAATGCAGCGCTTCCACTCACGATACAGTGTGCGCGAAACTGGGGAGGATCACCTCCTCCCCTCGCGGAGCTGCGGGAACAAAAGGTGGGGGCCAGTCAGCCTCCGAAAGTAAAATGTCATACGTAGACGAAAGATTTTCCCAAAATACCCCTTTTACAGTTCGCTGCATGTCACCTTCTATTAACAGTACAATTTCAAAAAGTCGTTCAGGGGGAGCAACATGTGTATCAGCCGTTTCAATCACAACATAAGTGTCAGTCGCTGTCACCTTCAACAGTGGACGGAGGGCCTCTCTCACTATGGTAATCTCCGCCGCGCTGTCCAGCAAGGTCAGAGCCCACGTCAGATTCCGAAGCCGCGTTCTCACTATCTGGGGCATATCGATGCGCCGTTAAGGCTGCGACCTTCTTCTTGGCAAACTGCGGTCTCTTGGGCGTAGAGTCGTCCCGCTGATCCCCTTCACTTCGCGGGCGGGGCTGACCACGTCCTTGCTGGCCACCCCTGCCCCTGCCGCCCCCTCCACCACCGGTTGACGGAGCCGATGAGTCCTGAAAGGAACGAGGAGAGCGTTGGTCAGAAGCCTGAAATCTTTCAGGCGATTTAATCGTCGCGCGATCCCGCAAATCATAAACTCTATCCTACTGCGCAGGCAGCGAAGGCGCAGGACTAGAAACCTGTGTCTGCTGTTGTTGTTGTTGCTGCTTACCCTGATTCTGCTTTTTCGGCCAATTTTGTTTTTTGGACTCGGGTTGTCCACCCGTTTCCGAAGACTGTCCCTGGGGCTGTTTCTTCTCCTTTTCAGAAAAAGCCTTTACACCCTTAGAAGTGCGGCCATCCATTTTATAAGCCGCCACAATAATCCTTGCTAACTGACGGGGTTTATCGGCATCGGGAACTAACGCCAGAGCATTGGCCACCTGAAAGTTCACTGCATCCCCCTTGACATTCGCAAGGATGAGTTCGCAAACCACATCAAAGGAGCCACTCAGACGCATATCCAATTCAACCGCCGACTCCGGTCCGTGGTCATCTTGAACACGTTTAAGGACCGCAGACAGGTTGGACACAGTCGGGGTGCCATAGCACCTCGAATAAACCGCTGCAAAAGTCTTACCCCATGTCTCACAGTCAACAAGTTCAGGGGCTAAATCTTTCGGTAAACTGAGCGTAAGAATCCGGTGTTTCTCTCCAGGAGTCGTATTAGGAAACACAGCCTCCAGCTGGTCGAATTTCTCGGCAAGCCAGAAAGGAAAATCATCCTTATCCTGGGGCTTCTTGCCCATAACGGAATTCACCATGACAGGACTGATTTTCAAACCAGACTGTTCCGCTCGAAGCTGCGCACCTGCGGGGGCTGCGCCATGAACATTACGACCAATGTAATGAACAAGTGCCCTAATCACTCCAACCGCGACTTCATGAAGACGCCGCAGGTCAGCCACATTACAAGTGGCGCGATTAGGGTGAGGAGTAAATCCACCCAAAGCGGGCCAATTTGTGCCCGGAATGGACAAAAGACCTAACCTCGGATTGGTTAAAGAATGGGGTAGGGCGCCACCAAACCAAACTCCGTGCTGCCAAACATCTATAGGTACTTCCAGTGCCCTGTACGGAGCATAAGCCACCGGTACAGCCGAGGCAGTGTATGAATGGAACACACCAGAATTAGCGTCCACTGCCGGAAATGTCACCCATGAATAAAACAATTCGTACGGGTACGCATGTTCCGCACTTACCACTAGAACCACAGCTAAGCCATCCACAGGGACATTATATACCCGCAAGTGGTCACGAACCGCAATGCGGCTATGCTGTGGGATGTCCACGGCCATGTTAGCACAGGAAGTGAAAAAAGACAAAGAACACTTTGTAGCACAACTGGGTAGTAAGTCAAAGAAACCGTTTTTAGAAGAATTCAAGCTTGAAAAGACCTATTTTAAAAATAGGTAGGTTTTTCCGACACCACAGTTTTCCGGAAACGGGAATGAAGGTGTTAAGGTTTGAATGATATACTACTCGAGTGTCATGATATAAGGCCAACAACGTACGGGCGCCATGTAGCAGGGTTTCCGTTCTCCCACAGAACTGTGCATAGAGATCTAGAACCTCAGTGAGTTAGGATGATCCAAAACTCATCTCAGTATCAGAAATCCCCTTACCTAGCTAGCTACAGTGTCTCATGGATCATTATGAAATGATCCATGTCTTAGACAAACCAGAACATGATCTTTAGAATACCTCAGGAATCGTGGAACACATGAACACTCTTTTGTTATATAATTATTTCAAACCAAAACTGAGAGTCAAAGAACACACGTGCAAGTTTGAAATATTTATTATTCAATGCAAGGTTCTCAAACGCAGTATCTTGTATAATACCAAAATACATATTATAAAAATCAGAGTTATCAGCACAGTCACTAATCCATAGTAAGCAAAAGGTGATAGCATGTTACAATGCAAAATCTATAGAAATCTATATCACCTATATTTTGCGCACCCTATTTAGCATATTATATTATATCTAAGAAGGTCTCATTCGGGTTTTAGCAGGGCGGACCCATACCTCTAAATGTCAGTAGGAGTAGATCACATCAACAGCTACCAGCTCTCTTCATGCGCAGCACCAAGTGTCTACGTTCATTCCCTGTAACTCTATCTTAAACCCGCGTAGAGCCCAAATGTTGGCATCAACATTATTTGTGTTATGTCTAATGTGGTGCGAGGATCAGGCCTCCCAGCAACCTTGTGTTAGGTTATTCTTAGAGTGTGCAGCTCTCAGTGTGCAGACAGTTGTACCAAGTGTACCAAGCAAAACTGATAGCATAGTAATAACATATTATTCTCAAATAAATCACATCACCGCTTCTAGGGTGAAAGCGACAACAAAAAGTAGGTGTTGTGTGCAAAACTGAAGCCGAAGGAAAAATGGCTGTTTAGACATGTAATACACTCATGCTAACTTAACGCAATATATGTAACGAAGTATCCATATGACAACAGTATTATTTCGCAATACTTATCTTACTGTACGTACTTTTTATAATAACAAGTCTTTCAATTGTGACAATTCATTTCTCTTGTACGAGAAGAAAGACTGTTCAATAAATGTTACCCGTTATTGACAAACGCCCGTCTCTCTATTCTCTACATATTGTGAAAGTAAACTGCACAACCACTGACTGAGTAAAATAACTGTCTATTGTTTCACACGACCCTAGAGATTGACTCTTGATTTGAGGAGCAAAGTTGTCATGTTGCACGGTTGTTGGAAAACTGAATCCCTTCTTGGCTGTGCCAGGGAAGCTGATCACTTCCTATTCAGTCAAGAAAGTTTCCAGTGACCTCTGAGCTAGTTGGTAACAACCCCAAATAAGTGGGGGGCGGAGCTTGCCGGCGTCCATGAAAGACGTGTGAGCGCTGAGCTCCTCGCCTGAGCCCCGTTAAACTCCGTCAAAATTATCCTTTGGGCGCCTAACTAGCTCTAAAAGTTGAGGCGAACTCTCTATCTACGCTACGGCCTGGCGGGGGGCCTTTCCCCGGTCGAAATCCGGTGTGGTGGTGCTTTGCTGCTTGGAGGACGGCGCTGTGGCGGACCAGGCCGTAATCCGCGGTCTATCCTGAGTGGCTGCCCGTGCTGCGTCACGCTACGTGCGGTTTGCGGTACTGAAGTGGTCCCGGTCTACCTATCCTGCGACCGAACAACTGGTCCTGCCTGGCGATAACACGCCCTGTTATCAAGCGAAGTTGTGGTGAACTGGCATTCGATTGTGCATTCGGAGGGAGCAGAGGTGCTGGTGTTTGCAGTGCTACTGGCCCCCGAAGGAAGTTTCTAGCTGGCCGCCAACCTGCTTGGAGATCGCTCTATCTGCCTGTGCCTGGACCCTGCGCGACCTACGGAAGGCTGTGGGACTGTGGATGTGAGGTGTTCTAGAGTGGTGGTGACCCAACTGCCCGGCTTTGGTGTGGTGTGGTTGCAGGGGAGTGCTCGACGGTGTATCTCTCTGGCGACTGGGCCTACTCGTACTGCCGTGTGATTGGCCACCATCTTGGACGCATTTCTTGCTGCGTAACACCTTGTCCTTTGGAGCCTGCTGCCTCAGTGCCTCCTATCTACCCTCCTAACATTGGCTGGTGGTGTATTGCTGGCGGTCGGGCACCTCGACTGGATGTCCACCAGGAACGCTATGGGGAAGGGCGACAAAACCCAGCCCAAACTGACGTTTGATCAGCGGAAAGCGAAGGGTGCTGTAGGACTGGCCCCGGATGCCTCGCCGCGACCTACTGCCTCCGAAAGCTCACTGTGTGCGGACATTCGCGAAATGCTGGTTTCGATGGAGAAAGGCTTGCAAGACAGCATGGCGGCGATTGGCACTAAAATTGATGCATTGATATACCGGATGGACCGCATGTCCGAGAGAGTCGATAAGCATGCTGAACGGCTGGATATGGCGGAAAGGCGGCTGACGGAGGCGGAGGAGGCCCAGACGGAATGGGATAAAGATCGCAAGCAGTTCGGAAGGTTACTTCAAGTCATTCAAGACAAGACGGAGGACTTGGAGGCGCACTCACGGCGCTCCAACGTTCGCATTACTGGGGTGGCGTAGTCTACCAACACTGGTAAAATGGAGCTGTTTGTGGAGAAGCTGCTTCGGACCCTGTTAGGGGAGGAGGTCTTCTCCCCTATGTTCATCGTCGAGAGGGCTCATCGCACTCTGGGGCCGAAGCCGCAACCAGGACTCCCACCGCGGCCGATTATTGCGAAGCTCTTGAACTATCGAGACAGGGATCTGGCGCTTCAGCTGGCGAGGGAGAAAGGAGATTTGCAATTTGAGGGCATGAATATCTCCCTCTATCCGGACTTCACGGCGAGAGTGCAGGAGGAAAGGAAGCGCTTCGCCCCATATAAGAAACAACTGAGAGACCTTGGGCTGGGCTATGCCATGTTGTACCCTGCGAGACTCCGAATTAACAGGCAGGGGCATTCACACTTCTTCACCGACCCTGCGGAACTGAAAAAATCCCTGAAGGAGTGGGCTAAGGAACAACGCAACAGTCCGAGGAGTCAACGAGAGGACGCTGATGCTGCCTCTAACATGGACGGCCAGGGGTAACCGAGTGTATGGTCTCCTTTCTGGGTCGACTGTGCCCTACCGAATCTTTGACTCTTGTACAGAAGCTGTGAGCCTACTGTGTCACAATTATGGGGTGAGATCTTTCTAGTTACTCACTGAACTAATAACAGTGTACTGGGGGTTTGGTGGCTGCACGCTCTGCTGTCTGCCGGTTGCTCTGGGGAGGGCCCTCCCGCGCGCGGGAGTTTCGTTCTTTGATGGTGAGGATTTGAGCTGGTGAGGGCGCCGAATGCTGGTGGGGGCGGGGTGGTGGAGTAGCTGAGGTTTAAGGTCCTAGACCCAATCGTACTGTTGTCTGGATGGGAACCTCTGCCCCTGCGCTTTCGGCCTTTGGCTCTTTTGAGGGCCCCTTGGGTCTGTAGAGTCAGTTGGTGGTTTCGGGGGGGGGGGGGGTGGTGGGTGGTGGTGGGACCTGTCTGACCGGGTTGGGGTTGGTCGGCTGTGGGTGGGTGGGTGGTTGTTCTATTCTTCTTTTGTTGACCATGTGTATATGCCAATTGGGGACTGTTGGGGGGAGGGTTTTGTTCGGCCTACTACAGGACTGTGTCTGCTGTGCCACCTGTGCGAAGTTGATTCACTCACTACTCTGCAATGGCGGACGTTGAGGTTTTAGGGCCGGAGAGTGGCCCCAACTCTATCAGAATGCTAACTTGGAATGTGAGGGGGCTGAATGATTTCCGTAAACTCCGGAAGGTACTGGCATACTTACAGTGCCACCGGGTTGACCTCGCACTGCTCCAGGAGGCCCACTTGCCTCTATCTAGTACTATGCTGTTGACCAGGGGTCTTGGGGGCGATTGTGTTGCTGCAGTGTTTACTACACATGCAAGGGGTGTGCTTACGTGGGCTAATCCCAAATCGCAATTGAAACTACAGAAGATTGTTGTGGACCCGGAGGGTCGATATACCATTGCCCGTTGTGTGGGGAAAGGCCACGACTTGTTGGTTGTGAATGTGTATGGCCCCAATTACGACACCCCTTCCTTTTATACCTCGCTAGCGGGCCTATGCAGACAGTATGAGGGTTCCGGGTTGCTGTGGGGGGGGCGATTTCAATTTTGTGCTGAATCCAGAGCTGGACAGGTCGGCTGGCGCTTCCAAAAGCCCGGCGGCCTCGGCATTACTCATGCAGGCGGACTTGGTGAAGCTTGATTTGTTGGATGTGTGGCGTCATAGACACCCGGGGAGTGGTGGTTTCACTCATTACTCAGCCTATCATAATATACACACGAGAATTGATTATTGGTTTGCCTCCCACTCCCTCCTTAATTCAGTGAAGGGATGTGCAGTATTGCCCCGCACGTTATCTGACCATTCACCACTGCTTTTGCTGCTAGAGGCACCGGCTAGAAGGATTCCCCCGTTCACTTGGAGGTTCCCCCCATATTCACTCCTGGATGAGGCTTTCAGAGGGGAATTGGCTGAGGATATAGACACTTACTTCACGACTAATGTGGGGTCGGTGGATAGTGTCCAGGTTCTTTGGAATGCGTTCAAGGTGTACATACATGGGATGACGATGGCCAAACACTCAGGGGTGCTCAAAGCTATCAGGCAGCGATTGAAATACTTGGAAACACAGCTGTCTGATCTGGAGCGACAAACGGGGGGTGCAGAGGAAACTGACACGAATGAGAGGCTTAAATCCCTGCTGGCGGAATTCCACGATGAGGCGGACAGGGAGATGCAACATATGGGGAAGTACGCCACGGCACGCACCTACGGGGAACAGGACCGCCCTGGCTCCCTGTTGGCTAAACTGATGCGTAATAGCAGACCACCATTGGTGATTGAGGAGTTACTAACATCTAGTGGTGAGGTGGTAAGGGATGTACTGGCGGAATTTCGTGCTTATTATACCGAACTGTACAAATCACGGTCAGGTCACCTAGAGGAGGAAATAGACAACTACCTGAGCTATACCCAGATGCCCTTCTTGGCCAATTGGCAGAGAGAATTTCTTATGGCACCGTTTCAGAAAGAGGAGATTTCGAAGGCGCTGGAGGGAATGAGGTCAGGCAGCGCTCCGGGGGTTGATGGGCTTACGGTGGCCTTCTATAAGGCTTTCCAAGACAAACTTATACCACACTTGATGCTGCTTTTTGATGACATTTGCCAACAGGGTAGTATGCCGAAATCTATGAGGGAGGCACTTCTCATTACCATCCCGAAGCCGGGGAAACTCCCCAATGAGTGTGGCTCGTATAGGCCGCTCTCCCTGATTAACGTAGACGCCAAACTATACGCAAAAGTTCTGGCTGCGCGTCTGGCTCTACTTGTCCCAGATTTGGTTGCTCCGGAGCAGGCTGGGTTTGTCCCCGCTCGGAACTTGACGTATAACATCTGAACGGTGCTAGGCACCATTCAACATGTCCGGCAAGAGAATAAAGCTGTTGCTATCTTCCTGGACATGGAAAAAGCCTTTGATTCAGTGGAGTGGCCGTTTATGCTCAGGGTTCTGCGTAAGTATGGGCTGGGCGAACCTTTTTTACAGATGCTAGGGGCCTTGTACTATAAGCCGACTGCACGATTGAAGATAGGGAACTCGGTCACTGCCCCGATTGAGATCAGCAGGGGCACCCGACAGGGTTGCCCCCTCTCCCCGCTTATGTATGCTTTAGTGGCGGAACCGCTGGCGTGCGCTATTAGGGAATACCATGGGTTTGAAGGGATCAACTTCCCTACCTATCAGATTGGCATTTCGAGGTACGCTGACGATACCCTGTTATATGTTCGTGAACCAGAGGAGAACTTGGCGTCTGTCTTGCGGGAAGTGGTGAGGTTTGGAGCCCTGTCTGGATTGCGGGTCAACTGGAACAAGTCTGTGGCGTTGCCTCTGACCCCGGTGACCCTCCCGTTTGACTCGGAGTATCCGCTGCAGTGGACCACGGATTCTATCCGCTACTTGGGGATCCGTGTCCACACTGATCCTGAGATACTGGTGCGCGAGAACTATGGTGTTGCGTACTCTAGACTGGTGGATGATGTGGAGGTGTGGTGCAGGCTTCCGCTGTCCCTGATGGGCAGAATAGCGATAATGAAGATGGTGGTCCTCCCCAGGTTCCTCTTTCTCTTTGCTAATATCCCCGTGGTGCTTTCAAAGGCTTTTTTCTGGCAGCTCACGCAGACGCTCATCAGGCTTGCGTGGGGGGGCAAACAACCGAGGGTTCAATGGCAGACTTTAATGCTCCCCTATGAACGAGGGGGCCTGGGGGCTCCAGATCTGGAGCGGTACTACAGAATAGCGCAGGGGGCCCATCTGCACACGTGGATCCATGGGGACCCTGGCATCCCGCACGTGAAACTTGAGCGCCTCTTCGCGGATCCCACCCCGCTCCCAGCCACAATATGCTGCCCTGTTGACCGTAGGGTTGGAAATTTAGACTCCATTGCAGCCACGAACCACGCTTGGCATGAGCTAGTCCGCTCTCGGGATAGCGAGCTGCTGTATTCGCCCCTCATGCGTGTGGAATGGGCGGTGTGGTTGGCCCCACTGACAGAGAAGGGGGTCCTTAAGGCGTTACGGGACTTGGGCATAGAAAAGATGGGGGATTTCTTCTTGAACAGCACGGTAAAGACGTTGCATCAGGTCCTGCAATCCCATCCTGGGAAGACGCTGTTGCACAGTTTCCAATATCATCGGGTCCGTAGGGCGCTACAGGTGTTGCTGGGCCCGGAAATGTCGGAGCCGCAGGAGGTGCCGGAGCTTACATATGTTATCAAGAACCCATCGTCCAGTAAGTTGGTTACGAATCTTAAGAAATTGGGGGACAGGCACAAGCAGTACCCACTCTCCAAGGCCAGATTGGCTTGGCTGTGTGATCTCCAGTTGACGATCTCGGATGAGATGTGGCACTACTGTTGCACGAACACTAGAAAGATTTCACTTAATAGCAGACATCGTTTGATACATTTTAAGTATCTGCAGCGGGTCTATTACACACCGGAAAGATTGCACAAGTACGGATTGAGGGAGTCGGCGGAGTGCGAGCGATGCCACTTTCCCTCGGCTGATTTCTTACACATGTCCTGGACTTGCCCTAGTATTCATACATTTTGGCAGGGGGTATTCTCGGACCTTAGTGTGATGTTGGGGACGGAGGTCCTGCCGTGCCCGGCACTGGGGCTGCTGGGCTTTTCCAAACCACTGCCGGTGGCAGTCCGGCGCTTGGCGGATATTGCGCTGCTGACTGCCAAGCGCCTGGTTGCGTTGTGCTGGATGAGGGGACCAATTCCTACTAAGAGGCGCTGGGAGACGGATTTACTGTATTGCTGTACACAGTCGGAGGTGTATAATGAACTGCTTCCCCCGAAGAGTCGCCCTGAGAATTTCTGGGGGCTATATAGGGAATACCAGTGTGCCAAGGGCGGCGGTGAGTCAGAACCTGAGGGGGAGGAGCTGGATGAGATACAGGAGGAGGGGTGGAGGCGTCAGAGATTGACATACTACACGTTTGACTGTTCTTTTTTGTGAGGTGGTCGCCTGGTTCCTTGTTGCTGTTAGCTGTGATGTGGGGGGTGAGAGTCCCCGGGGAGGTTACACAGGGAGGGTGGTACTCGGTGGCTGCCTTAGTGGGGTCCCTTGCACCCTTGGGCCTATGAGTCCTTGGCTATAGGTGCATTGTTAACGTTCAGACTCAGCAGATATAGCAGGTGGGTGGGTGGACACAGGTACGGGTAGGCTGGTTGTTTGGGGGGTAGGGGGTTTGTCAGGATGTGGGTTTATTGCACTTTTCTTTAGGTACCTTGTTTAAATGGTTTCGGGACTTCTTCTGCACAGTCACACTAGCTGCATTGTATTTGCACATCACTCCGTGGTCATGGGCGCCGATGCCCGGATTATCCACTCCATTCTTGCTACACGGCAAAGCTATTCATGTAGAACGCTTTTCCTGTCTGCGCCGCCAGGCCTCCGGGATGCTGGCACTAAGGCTGTGTATGATGCTACTGACCACTGTGCTTGATGCTATTTACTGTTGCCGCCGGCCACCGGGTTGTAGGCGATGAGTGCTGTGTGCTTACATCGAAGGTGCAATAAAGTACAAATTTTATTAAAAAAATAAAAAAAAACAACCCCAATTAAGTTTAGCATAGTCAGTGGAGGCCTGCAACAGGCCGCCCGCAGAAGCTGGAACAAGATCACAGCAGACCAGCTCGTCACCTCCCTGAGCCAACACCCTCCTGCCAGCTCAGCGAACCCCAGCCAGGCCGCCGATAACATCACGAAGTGGATCAGCAACTGCGCGGACGAACTCGCCCCGCTGAGGACCCCGCCCAGCAGACCCGGCAGCAAGAAGGCCCCATGGTTCACCGACGAACTCAAGAGCTCCAAGAAGAACTGCCGAGCCCTCGAGAAAGTCTGGAAAAGGGACCCGACACCGGACAACAGAACCTCCTACAAACTGGCCACCCGGAAACACCACCAGCTGATCCGCGCCGCCAAGAGAACAGCATTCAAGGACCGGTTGGACAACAACGCACACAACAGCAAGGAACTCTTCAACATCGTGAAAGAGCTTTCCAACCCCAGCGCAGGAAACAACGACATCACCCCATCGCAAGACCTCTGCAACTCCCTCGCCTCATACTTCCACAACAAGATCACGGACATACACAGCAGTTTCAACAACCAACCAACGCACACCACGACCGACCAGCCGCCCCCCCCCACCACCACCCTCCACGCCTGGACCCCGATCAGCACAGAAGACACCATCCGCACGATGAACTCCATCCACTCCGGATCACCAACCGACCCCTGCCCTCACCACGTCTTCAACAAGGCCGACGCTGTCATCGCACCCCACCTGCGAGACATCATCAACACATCCTTCGACACCGCCATCTTCCCCGAAAGCTGGAAACACGCCGAACTCAGCGCTCTACTCAAGAAACCAACAGCGGACCCCACCGACCTCAAGAACTACCGCCCCATCTCGCTTCTCCCGTTTCCAGCCAAAGTCATCGAGAAGACCGTCAACAAGCAGATGGCCGCCTTCCTCGAGACGAACGGATCCCTCGACCCCTCACAGTCCGGCTTCCGAGCCAAACACAGCACCGAGACCGCCCTCATCGCCGCCACCGATGACATCCGAACCCTGATGGACAATGGAGAAACAGCGGCCCTCATCCTCCTAGACCTCTCCGCGGCATTCGACACGGTCTGCCACCGCACCCTAATACGGCGCCTCAGCAACATCGGAATCCAGGACAAGGCGCTGGAATGGATCATCTCCTTCCTCGACGGAAGAACACAGCGAGTCCGCCTACCACCGTACAAGTCAGAGGCCTCCGAAGTCATCTGCGGCGACCCCCAAGGATCATCACTGAGCCCCACCCTCTTCAACGTCTACATGAGCCCCCTCGCGGCCATCGTACGCAAACACCACCTCAGCATCATCTCCTACGCCGACGACACCCAGCTGATCCTCTCCCTGACCAACAACCCCGCCGCCGCCAGAACCAACCTGCACGAAGGGATGAAAGAGGTAGCCGAGTGGATGACGACCAGCCGCCTGAAACTGAACTCGGACAAGACGGAGGTCCTCATCCTGGGCTCTTCACCCTCCGCCTGGGACGACTCCTGGTGGCCTCCCGCCCTGGGCACCGCACCCAAACCGACAGACCATGCACGAAACCTGGGCTTCATTCTGGACTCCTCCCTCTCCATGACCAGGCAAGTCAACAGCGTCTCCTCGGCGTGCTTCAACATCCTACGCATGCTACGGAAGATCTTCTGGTGGATCCCCACAGAGACCAGGAAGACCGTCACCCAGGCCCTCGTCACCAGCCGACTGGACTACGGCAACGCCCTCTACGCCGGGACCACCGCCAAGCTCCAGAAGAGACTCCAGCGGATCCAAAACGCCTCAGCCAGACTCATCCTCGACATCCCACGATCCAGCCACATCTCCGGACATCTGAGAGACCTTCACTGGCTCCCCATCAACAAGAGAATCACCTTCCGCCTCCTCACCCACGCACACAAAGCCCTACACGACCAAGGCCCGAGCTACCTCAACAGCCGAGTCAACTTCTACGCTCCCAAACGCCACCTCCGTTCAGCCACCCACGCCCTCGCCGCCGTCCCCCGCATCCGAAGAGCGACTACAGGAGGAAGGTCCTTCTCCCACCTGGCCGCCAAGACCTGGAACTCCCTCCCGTCCGACCTGCGCCTGACCCAAGACCACCTCTCCTTCAGGAAGAAGCTGAAGACCTGGCTGTTCGAGCAGTAGCGGCACCCCCCCTCCCCAGCGCCTTGAGACCCTACGGGTATGTAGCGCGCTCTATAAGTGTCACTGATTGATTGATTGATTGATTGGAAGATCCGCACTTCTACGTCGATACTACTGTTTATGTTATTCCAATGCGCAGGGCCTATTGGGAAAATAGGAACTACACTACATAGCGCCCAAACGTTTGGTAAGGCGATAAACTAACGCAAGACGTTAGAGTAACTCAGTCGTGCATATTTCACACAGACCCCTTTCTCCCGTAAATACTCCAATAGACGTCTGGAGTGGGTGAAAGGTTAAAATCCGCCCGAACTCAGTAGGAAGAGATTCCTATGTAAAGCTCTGGTTTATTCAACGTTGAAGGATACAGTGTTCCAAAATATTGTGCACCTAATCTTTGTCTCCTTGGAGACCTACTCTGCAAAGCCTGCATTTATAAAATGTCAGTAGAAAACAACGGAACTGATGCCGCAGTAGATGCGACTCAGCAGGGTCCCGACGGGACTACTGAACCGGGTGCGATAATCATCCCGGTACATTTAAGAAAGTCTATAACTTTAAAAACTTATAGAAAACGGACTGACACCACAAGGTGGTACAGTAATTTTCGTGATAGAGGCACACGAATATCGGCAGACAGAGGTATTCTATTCATGGATAAACTTTCCAGCGGCAAACGCTAGAACAAAAGAGTTTCACTATTACAAAATAGAGAAACCACCGGATGAGTACGCTCCATTCCAGGAGACTGAAATCCCACTAAAATTCCAAGAGCACCTGCTCTGGTTTAATGGCGCCCTAAAACATAATGATCATATTACCAGGCTCAGTCCACTAGGTAGACCAGGAGCAACGTGGCCGGTTCTAGCCAGCTACACACCACATCCGGACATTGCAAAAATGTCAAAGGAAGAGCTGTTAGTACAGCTAAAAACATTAATAAAAATTCATAGGCAATTAGTCCAATATGTAATGCGGACTGCAACAGTCCAACCAGCTGTTAATGTACCACAGCTGACCCCTCATCAGGGGAACACTAATAAAATTACACCACAGAACATACAATCATGTCTTGGTAAAACACCCGTAAAACGGGAACAAATTCCTTTCTGGTTAGCACAGAAAATCACTCAAATAGAGGCAGTATTTCCGGATACTACCCCTATCGAGAAACACAGAATCTTGACCATCTGCCTTCCTATGGGAATCGCACCACACGTGAGGACTGTGACACTTGGGGTACAGTCTTTGCTTCCATTTACACGAAAACACATGGTGTTCCGTCTATGGCGGTAATACCAGAAGTGCTAAAACAGATTCAAAATGATTACGGTCCAGAGCCCGCTTTAACTCTTGGTATGAAATTACTGAAAGACTTCAAGCAGGTCTCGGCTATATTATTAGCCAATATAAAGGGAGAAGCAGCATCTGTGGCGATCCGCCAGAAGTTGAAGGAAACAGATATAACAGATCAGCCAGTTGAGCTTGCCAAAATCATAGAGAAGTGCTATGAAGAATTAGGTAGAGACAGCTTGGGTGGGAAACCAGTAAAGCCCCAACTGCTCGAAAATCCTGAAAAATTATTTATTAAAAATAATTTAAATACTCCTAAAAAGAGCTGGGATGGAAATAAACAATCCACTCCAAGGAAATAGTTTTCCAGTTCAGAGGAAGGTCTCCTCGACGGAGGGAAAGAACTCCGACTCGAGAACACCAGTCTCCCCAGAGGGAGCCCTCTGAGAAAAGATATAACCTTAGAAATAGGGAAAATCTGAAAAAACCTGATAGATATCAAAGTATTGATACACGTCCCTCTCGATCTTTTTCGCAGAAATCGGAAAGAAGAGGACGGTCAGACCCAGGAGAGCACACCAAGTCCAAAGACAAGGAACCTGCTCAGAGTAAAAAATCTCAATTTCCAAAAAAGAAGGTAGCCAGTATTAGAGTAATCAACCATGCCGAGAATACTGAGGACACAGTTGAAAAACGGGGAGTGGGCACAGACAATGTTAGACAGTGCAGCAGAAATCAGTATAGCCCGCAAGATTTTGATGAGTCATCTGGAGACAGTGGACACGAATGAATACATTCAGGTTGAAACTGCCGACACCAGACTTAGCGAGCCCCATAAAATATACGAAATAACATTGCGTATAGAGGGTGATGAGACTAGGAAAATAAAGGGTCTATTTTGGGATAAACTCTCAAAAGGCTATGATATTCTGTTAGTTGAAAAAGATTGGCCCCCAGAGTTTGTCAGGGAGTGCCCTCATGGCGAAGAAATGATTATGCCTGCCTTCTCGAATCACATTCCGATTCACAAAAAAATATACTTATGCAAGGAAATGGGCAGTAGCCCAGGCACCGGCATTATACAAAAATCATGTAGGATGGGATGAGGACTCACCTCCTCACAAAATCCAGTTAAAAAGTGAACCAACTGCCCAACGGCAGTATCCCATTAAGCAAGAAGCTAAAAAACAAGTCAGGGAGATCTTAGATCAACTTGAATACCAGGGGGTGATTGAAACATGCATCTCTCAAATGAACAATCCTTTGTTTCTTGTCTACAAGCCAGACAATTCATATCGTCTAGTTTTGGACTACAGACACCTTAATGCATGTTGCAAAACTTTTGCAGTACAAAACTCGCATAGTGCAGCCCTAATGAATAACATAGTTAGGAAAAAATATAAAACGACATTAGACATATCTAATGGTTTCTTTTGTCAAAACATTGCACCAGAAAGCAGGTATTTGACCGCTTTCTCCGTAATGGGGTCTCAGAAAAATTTCTGTTGACTCCCACAGGGGTTCAAGAACAGCCCAGGACTATTCTCAGCTAGGGTAACAGAGTTACTACAAATATATGATGATGAGGCATTATCTTACGTAGATGATATCTATCTCACAGACGACGACTTGGATACTCACTTGAAAAGAGTGAACACCATTATACTTGGGTTCGCAGCAGAGGGTTACAAATTCAACTTTAAAAAATCTCGAATTGCCCATCTGACAGTATTATTTTTAGGATACGAATTATCAAGTGAAGGAAAAAGCCTAGCGGACAACTTCTTAGAGAAGTGCGCTGTACTCCAAGCTCCAAAAACACTGAAGAATTTACAATCCATACTAGGTTTTCTGAATTTCAGAAGAACATACATTCTAAATTACGCAGAGAGGGTTAAACCTCTCTACGAACTAATAAAACCTGATTTTAAATAAATCAATTGGACTCAAAAACACACAGAAATTTTGAGATCACTGCAAACAGACATGTTAGCTAAAACTAAATTAGATACACGTGACAACACACGCGATCTTGTAATCCGAGTCATCCCAGGAAGATGCGGATTCACGTACCTAACCTCTAATGAGGGAGAAAAGGTAACAATTTCAATTAAATCTCACTTGTACACACAAGTAGAAAAAACATTCAGTCACACAGAAAGAACTGTGAAAGCAGTGCAAATTGCACTAGCCAATGAACGAGAACTAGCACACGGCAAAAGGATTAATATCCTCACAGCGGAATCCGCCTTCGAGGCGCTATTCAGCCCAGTGAACCTGCCTACAGTGTCACTGGATCCGAAATGGATACAGTATGTAGATTCTCTAGGAGCGGAAGATGTGAAATACTATTTCGCCCCGCAATTCGAAGAACTGAATGATTTAGAATATGAAGAAGAATATCCTCTGCCAATCGAACTTCTGCCTCTCCCACAGTACGCCTGTATAATCTATACAGATAGATTTGTACAGCATTTCAACGTAGAGAGCAAATCCTACGATGCAGCCTGTGCGATTGTTAAAGGTCGTTGGCTGTGCGGTAAATTCAGACCGAAAGTAACAAAAACTGAATCAGTAAGAAACTGTTCGGCTCAGAGAGCTGAAATCAGATCTTTAAAGATGGCGTTTGAAAATGCAGAATGTGAATTCCCCACACTAATCGTGTGCGATTCTCATTTATGCGTCAACTCTTACAATAATAAACTGCAGAGTTGGATTGAAAACGATTACAAAGATGACACAGGTGCCACAATAAAGCATAAATTGCTCTGGAAACAGGTAGCTCTTATACAAAAAGAACTACAAAAGACTCACGTGATACACTCACAGAGTCTTCAACGTGATGGCGTTCACGTTGCAGGGAATTCATTGGCTAACACAGCCACAGCGGAAGCAACTAAACCGGCTTCCGTAGCCACAAAAAAGTGTGCAGAAAAATACATAGACGGGGAAACCATGCTGGCAGTAAAAACGACCGTAAAAGGCGACTGGGCAGCACTACCCGTGAACTATCCACTCAATTATGCATACGTAATCGATGCAAACTCTGTTCCTTTTGCTCAAATCCCTGGAGTGGGCGATAGGGTAATTCCAAACACGAACAGGAGAATATTTTTAATAGCAGACGCACACATGGGTTTGGGTCCTAGGCACAGAAAGTTCAAGGAATCCCTGACTGAATTACAATCAGTATACTGGTGGCCGGGAATGAGTGTACAACATCAAATATATGCAAACAACTGTGAAAGCTGCAACAGGGATCGCAGTAGTGAACCATGCTACCGGCTACCAATCAGAAACAGCGTAAGGCTGTCTACACCCCATCCTGCGTCCTATTAATTATTAAGGCTAAACACACTTAAAAAATGTGGCCCCCAGCGCTCGGCTGACGCTAGAACGGTAATAAAAGATCTGCAAGTCTTTATCGGCACATACGCAATTGCCACGTTCCATTCTGACCAGGGTCCTGCTTTTAGCTCTTGAGCTTATAAGGAGGCCATGGCCAGCATGGGAATTGGGTTGCGGTATTCTTGTCCATCACACCCCGAAGTGAATAGTGTGGTTGAAAGAAAAAAAACGGGACATAAAGCGATCTATAACAGCGAAGGTATTAGGTTCAGGCGCTGGGTGGGTCAAACATCTAATAAGTGTCCAGACCAGTCTTAACAATTTGCCAAGAAATTCTCTAAAAGGTTTCAGCCCATACGAACTATTGTTCGGAATTAGAATGAGAGTTCAGGACTTAGATAGTCAAGTATCAGTGGTACAAGATAAGAAAACAGACTTTGACATCAAAGATCGTTTGGCTGTTTTACAGGACTTTTTAGTGTAGTTCCTAGTTTCCCACTAGGCCCTGCGCATTGGAATAACATAAACAGTAGTATCGACGTGGAACTGCGGATATTCCAGGCCTCCACTGACTGTGCTAAACTTAATTGGGTGTGTTACCAACTAGCTCAGAGGTCACTGGAAACTTTCTTCTCTGCATGGGAAGTGATCAGCTTCCCTGGCACAGACAAGAAGGGATTCAGCTTTCCAACAACCGTGCAACATGACAACTTTGCTCCTCAGATCAAGAGTCAATCTCTAGGGTTGTGTGAAACAATAGACAGGTATTTCACTCAGTCAGTTTAGTGCAGTTTACTTTCACGATATGTAGAGAATAGAGAGACGGGCGTTTGTCAATAAAAGGTTAACATTTATTGAACAGTCTTTCTTCTCGTACAAGAGAAATGTATTGCCACAATTGCAAGACTTGTTATGATAAAAAGTACGTACAGTAAGATAAGGATTGCGAAATAGAACTGTAAAAGCATTGATATGGTTTCTTAGCCATACAATGGTTAAAAAGTAATAAAACATATATACAGTCATATATACATTAGGCTAAAATACTCAACTGGTGCTTCTAACTATGCCTACCCCAGTGTGCCTGACCTAAGCCTAACACGTGGAAGGGGAGTAAGTAAGTAGCTTTAAGTTAAGTTGGTTTTGCCAAGGTTTGCTTGAAGAATTCTCGTCTAAGGGTTTAGTCAACACCATACCTCTAAATAGAATGATGGAAGTCTGGTATTTCCTTCAGGGGGCACTCAATATCCCAGTCACCCGCGAGGGCAGACCGGAAACGCTGGAGCTGGATTTCTCTGCAGGAGAAAGGCAGCGGCTCTCTTCAGCGCGTCGGGAGGAGGAGGCGGGGGACAGCGTCCGCGGCAGCTGGAATCTGCTGGGCTCTTCGCAGAGGGACGGCTGTTCAGCTCCTAAGCGTACTGCACCATCGTTTGCGCTTTAGCAGCGATAATGGTATCAGTAGCTTCACCACCAAGGTACAGCAGCAGCAGCGTACTGCCTGCAGCAGCAATGGGATGCACACAGGGTGCACGGCAGCTTACAACAGCACGACAGCTCTCATTGCTCTCATTGCTTAAGGTAACGTTGGTAATATTTATACCTGACAGGTGCCGGGTTTGACGCAAGTTTGCTGGACATAAGACGTCAATTAAAGATGTCACTAGGAAGTGATAGTTATCAGTTGCTCATTAGAGTTCCATTACTAATCAAAACACAGCAAGCGGGGATTTCCAGGTTTGCTGAGTTTTTATCTTGTTGAAGAACTCGGAGTGTTAATCTAGGAATATCAGATAGTGACTTCTGCTCTGTCATTGCACTAATTGGTTGCAAAGGAAGTGGCAGAGAACTATGCTGGAATGTGGCTCTGTTCGTGTGAGGCCAGAGATGACTTTCTGAAAATCGCACTCGAACGGCTATGCCAATATAGGGAATAAATGGATTTATAGCCGAATAGGGGCATAAGGTTACAGTATCGATCAGTAACCTAGATAAACACGCAACACCCACTCCACGTATTCATGTCCATCAAATTACTAAAACTAGAGCAATTGGATGCATGTGTAACATTGCCCACCCCAAAATACATAAATGCATTCGAAATAGGCGTATTTGTAATACATGAAATTTAGGTACTGTACGTTTTTTGAAGCATAGAAATCATTCAAAAGTATTGCATATGAAATCAATGAACGATTATGCATAAGAATTACACATGAAGTATCTCTAACAGAAGAAGGGCGAGATAAATCATCACATATAAATGCATTGTAATAACATGTGCTAGAGGCTGATGTAATGTTGTTATGTCTCTAGATTTGTTTAGAAATAGAAGTGTGAAGCTTCTGTTCTCTAAGAATAGTTTTTAAGTTAAGCAAAGAATTGTTTGTGCCAAAAAAGGGTGAATATTAAAAAAATTGTCCAAATCAAAAGAATTAATGCTTGAACGGGGAAATAGAGTTACAAAGCTTTTTGCAGTTTTTGTTGATCAAAACTGAAGACCAAATTCAGAGTTCATGGGAACGCTGTGTGTCGGAAAGCTTCTCCAAAGTTATTGTTTCTGTATGGGTGAGAACATCATATCAGACAGGCTCTCAAAGAATTGGTCTACAAAATCAGGTGATAGTTCAACCAAATTAGATAGCGCTGTAACTTGGCAGGTGTGAGAATGATTGCTGTCATCATAGTCGGGAGCAGCAATGCTCACAGAACGTTGTACCTGGATGATGTTGCTTTTGTCACTCGCTCCACTGTTACCACTTGGTTGTAGCACAGGAGTCTCCACGAATGCTGTCATCAGGATTGGTAGCCGCTGGGGACAACACAATGCGTGAGCCGTTATTGGACTGAGCAAAGTATCGACGTCCATTGGTACTGCTGATGGAAGTGAAAGACAGATGTCCAACACGCATTCATTTCCGCAAAGCATACACCGTAGCACAGGTAAAATGCAATTTTGCCATATCGGTCTGAATGAAAGGAACCAGGTCATGTTTAGATCTCTCAGCCTGGCCAATCCAAGGACGTTAGTTATCCTGTCCCGGTAGCGCATTGCTAGGACTGTCTCTTCCATTCCCATGGGAGCTATGTCTGAGCCGAGGCTTGCCATAACGAAGCAGGAGGGTCAAAAATAAAATCCCTGCGACGAGTCCCAAAAATAATGGTATGCCGCCGAAAACAGAGTGCACAAAATTAGGAACGATTCCCAAAATTGTCTGGAAGGGTGTTAGAAGTCCCGTAAAGACTGTCTTAAATATGCCTGGGATGCTTGTTGCACTAGACATGTTAAGGAGTTGGCTCAACATTTCTACGAAATGCACGGGGCAATTTGTTGATAAAAGGTCATAAACTTCAGTAGCTGTCCTTGCAACTAGAAGATCATACGTCTCTTTTGATGACGTTATAGGCACTGTTGTCTGTAAAAGTACAGATTTCATTTTGCTTAATGTATCAATTCGTATAGAATAGAGATTCAGACGAGGCCAGATGGGAGTCACTGTGTCTGCAGGCCCACTCGGAAACAATGCCTGCATACAGCATTTGACCGTGGATGTTACTCTTACTAGATAACTTTTCCCTGGCACAAGGCCACAACATCTGTGATCCGTTCTAAGAATGTAACTCCCGTTTGAAAGTTGCATAAAGAAGGGCTCTATCTGAGTTGCAGGTGTGACTAGCTGGTGGCATGAAAGGTTTTTAGAATTTCCATCACATGCTCCGTGTAAATTAATACCCTGACACAAAAGTATACCGCTTGGTGAACGTTTACAGTTGTTACCACTAAGAAATACATTTTTGTCGCTGTCACTGTAGCAAGAATGTGTGTATGGTAATTTCCATTCTGATTTTACATATCCTTTACCCAATTGTTCATACTGGCCAGCAGGTATGTACTCAAGGCACTTTTTAAATCGGAAAGTTGTTATCGGAATAGTGATAATTCCGTGTATTATCCATTCAATGACAGGACTCTCTGACATTGTCAATGGTAATCTCTCAAGTTTTTCGATGCTCAGGATTGTAAAGTCTGCTCCTTTCTGTGCCAAACTGATCTGTTTATCAGTAAGGTTAAAACTGGAAAATAATGACGTTGTGTTGATTAAACGCCAAGGCACATAGCCTGAACGAAGATTTTGCAGCGTCCAGCCTAACTCTATAATAGAGCGTAATTGAGACTGGCCATGTTGTAACATTAGCAAGTCTCTGTCTATCACATCAAAGGCAGAGGATACAATATTGTCCAACGAATATATTCTGGAAGACAGAGTCATTAACCCATTGTCTACTACAGAAAGTGATTTTTCCAAATTAATACGATCAATTTCCCGTATTTTTTCAGCTGTTTCAATTTGTTTGACTTTCCAAGCCTCATTGTAAGCAGCATAAATACTGGTCGCTATGAAACGCTTTTGACGCTGTTTGCGTGGTCCAAGAATGAAATCGCGCAAATCAGCACCATCTTTTAGTAAAGACAAGTGTTGCTTAATTTCAGCCAGTGTGGATGTTGTTAGCCATTCAAGGCAGAGTTTCCCTACACTGTATGTTGTTATTATCCCTGGATGTTGTCTCTGGGAATATCTCGAGTCTAATCTGGTCATTTTTAACCCCTGTGTTTTATTCAGGAATCTATCTTGACAGCTGTTTGTGTCAGTAGGCCAGATTAACCACTTTTTACAATCAGGATGTGATCTGTTGAAATGTATAATTTGTGACACGTCTAACTCAATATCTGTGGTTGCATTCTCAGGTATTGGCTTTGGTATAGACGGTGTTTTAAGGTCTTTGATCTTAGCTAGGCCAAGACAAGATGTTTGGTGTATTGTGTCATTTAAAAACAACATTTGTTCTGGTATCATGCAGGTTCTAAAGAGTGCTTCAATGCCCTGTACCTGCCAATCTTTTGTACCCCAAATTGTTTTCGTTTCAATATTATTTTTCCAATAATCAAAACCAAATGTCATCATTTTGTCATAAAATGCTTCTGAATATATCAATTTAGAATTTGTCAGCATTGTTTTCATTCCTGTTTTATCTAACAGTTTGTAATAAAACGTTTCTGCATCACTGGTGTTAAACCCTGAGAAGTATTTGAATTTCTCAAAAATTGCTTTAGAACTGCTTTTAGGTGGTGTAGCACAATGTTCCCATTGATTATACATAAAAACATTTCTAGGCTGTGCAGATTTATGCAAGTAATGATCCCCATAGTGGGTGTAACAGAATAGCTGCTCATAACTAGATGAACCTTGTAAATAATCATGATCTGTGAATCTAGCTGACATTACTAAATCAGACATCATGTCATTAATACTATTAAAGTCCCAATCATCAGAGAATGTACTAGGTTTTACAAAGTCACTTAAGGAAACCTTCAGTTGATGAGGATACTTCAGGATTTCGACCGGACCATATATCTCATAGTCAGTTTTCTCCCATACTACCCCACCAGGTATCGGAATTGCTGTGACATTTACTGTTGACAGTTCTCTTTTCTTCACGTGGGATGATCTGTGTGGTTTCAGGACTAGGTTGATGTTCTGACTTGCTGTGTCCATTGTAATATATTTTCCTTCAATGAATTTTCCCAAACACAGTACCATGATGAGCCAAAGCAGGAGGAAAAATACACCTAGACCGAACCAGAACTCTAGCCAAGGGGAAATAAGGTAGATTTCCTTCAGTTGATGAAAGAGTTCCGTTGCTTTTTCTTTAAAATGCTTCTTTGTTTCTGGCATCACTTCGGGGTCGTTTTGATCTTCAGAGAAGTTGTCGAAGTTGATGAAATAACCAGAGGCAGTTCTGTCAATTGTTGGGATTGTTCTTTCAATCTGTCTTTCGGTAGCACTTTCTGATGCCACATCATTGTAGACTGGTGTTGTTTCTTGACGAACTGTTTCAATCTGTGTCTCAAGAGGCACGAGTTCCATGGCATTATTGCATAGTCCTTCATTGTGCACTGCAGGCTGATCGAATGTGATGAGTCTTTCAGTTTGAACCTCTTGGATTGTTGCAAGTTTGGGTATTCTGTTGTTTCTTGGGAGTCCACTGGGCCTACTGTTGATTATAGGCCACATGCTTGTGGTTTTACCAGGTCGATGGACATGACTCTGTTCTCCTTTTTACCAGCAAGGGGCGGTAGCACAACTGATCTTGTTCCGGTGACTGCCAAGACAGGTACTGCTTTTCTGTAAGAAGGCCCAAATTCCTTCTTAACCGCGATCTTTTCTCTGACTAGATCCCCAATCTTTGGAATCCAGACAGGCCTTGCTGGGGCTGTTGCTGGTGGTGCCTCGTCAGTGGTATTTGGCTGTTGCTTTAACTTTATGTTGCTTAAGGATTTTCTTGTTTCATTCAGTTCCTGTAAAACAGCCAAACGATCCTTTACATCAAAGTGCGTTGTTTCTTCTTGTACCACTGACATCTGACTATCGAGGTCTTGAATACGCATTCTAATTCCGAACAATAGTTCGTATGGGCTGAAACCTTTTAGAGAATTTCTTGGCATGTTGTTAAGACTAGTTTGGACACTTATTAAATGTTTGACCCACCCAGCGCCTGAACCTAATACCTTCGCTGTTATAGATTGCTTTATGTCCCGGTTTTTTCTTTCTACCACACTGTTCCCTTCGGGGTGCGACGGACAAGAATACCGCAACCCAATTCCCATGCTAGCCATGGCCTCCTTATAGGCTCGAGAGCTGAAAGCAGGACCCTGGTCAGAATGGAACGTGGTAATTGCGTATGTGCCGATAAAGACTCGAAATCTTTTATAACCGTTCTAGCGTCAGCCGAGCGCTGGGAGCCTCATTTTTTAAGTGCGTTTAGCCTTAACTATTAATAGGACGCAGGATGGGGTGTAGGCAGCGTTACGCTCTTTCTGACTGGTAGCCGGTAGCATGGTTCACTACTGCGATCCCTACTGCAGTTTTCACAGTTGTTTGCATATATTTGGTGTTCTACACTCATTCCCGGCCACCAGTATACTGATTGTAATTCAGTCAGTGATTCCTTGATCTCTCTGTGCCTAGGACCCAAACCCATATGTGCGTCTGCTATTAAAAATATTCTCCTGTTCCTGTTTGGAATTACTCTGTCCCCCACTCCAGGGATTCCAGCAAAAGGAACGGAGTTTGCATCGATTACGTATGCATAATTGAGTGGATAGTTCACGGGTAGTGCTGCACAGTCGCCTTTTACGGTCGTTTTTACTGCCAGCATGGTTTCCCCGTCTATGTATTTTTCTGTACGCTTTTTTGTGGCTACGGAAGCCGGTTTAGTTGCTTCCGCTATGGCCGTATTAGCCAATGAATTCCCTGCAATGTGAACGCCATCATGTTGAAGACTCTGTGTGTGAATCACGTGAGTCTTTTGTAGTTCTTTGTGTAAAAGAGCTACCTGTTTCCAGAGCAATTTATGCTTTATTGTGGCACCTGTGTCATCTTTGAAATCGTTTCAATCCAACTCTGCAGTTTATTGTTGTAAGAGTTGACGCAAAAATGAGAATCGCTCCTTTTTGGATGAAATTGACCTCCCCTGCCTCTCTGATCTTGAACGAGAAGATATGGATCGAGACCTGTCTGACGACGAGGTTGCCCTGGCGATCCGCTCGCTGCGCTCTGGCAAAGCGCCGGGTCCTAATGGTATCCCGGTCGAATTGTACAAACTGAAGGCTGATGCGCTGGCAGCACCGCTGCGCAAAATGTTTCTCGAGGCCCGCGAGCAGGGGGTACTCCCCCCCGACCAGAGACTCGCCACTATTGTGGTGATTCACAAGGATGGGAAACCGCGGAATTTGCCCCGGTCCTACAGGCCCATTTCGCTGTTAAATGCCGAACCTAAGATCTTGGCAAAATTGCTGGCCAACTGGCTGGTGGGCGTGATCACGGATCTGGTACACCCGGACCAGTCCGGGTTCATACCGCACCGGAACACGGCGCTTAATCTACGGAGACTCCACGCGGTTATGGCGCGCGCCCATTTGCTTCGAGATCCGGCGGTCCTGGCCTCGCTTGACGCTACTATGGCTTTTGATTCCCTAGAGTGGAATTATTTGTGGGCAGGTCTAGCCAAAATGGGCTTCGGGCCGTCCTATATTGGATGGGTCCGACTGTTATACTCTGCACCGCTGGCTAATGTGGCCGTCAATGGTAGACTTTCGGCCCCCTTTACGCTGCACAGGGGCACCAGACAGGGCTGCCCGCTCTCGCCGCTCTTGTTTGCACTAGCGCTAGAGCCCCTAGCGGCAAGGCTTAGAACGCACCCCGATGTTTCGGGGATCACGTGGTCGCCTGGTTTTGAGGACCGAGTGTCGCTCTACGCGGACGACATCCTCCTTTACCTCTCCTCCCCTTGTCACTCGCTCATCGTGGTGTTTGACCTGCTGGGCACCTTTGGGTCGTTTTCGGGACTGGTGATTAATTGGTCTAAATCCTCACTGTACACGTTGTGTGGGGATACTCCGCGCCTCCCTCGTGGGTGCTCGATTCAGGTGGCCCAACAGGGCTTCCAGTATTTGGGCATCTATGTGTCGCGCGACCCTCGTGCCCGGTACTCGCGTAATCTTCTGCCGCCGCTCGAGCGCTTACGGAGGGATGTCGAGATTTGGAAGAAACTGCCTATCTCTTTGATGGGCAGGGCCGCACTGTTCAAAATGATGGCGTTGCCTCGCTTCCTATATGCTTTGCAGAACTCCCAAGACCCGATCCCGACCAAGTACTTTGGCGAGATCGAATCCTTGCAGCGGGCGCTGCTGTGGGATGGGCGGCCGAGGATCTCACTGCTCAAATTGACTATTCCCTGCTATGACGGTGGTATTGCACTACCGGATATGCGGCGGTACTATTGGGCGTCCCAACTCGCGGCGGTTAACCACGGCCTTTATGGCCCTGCGGTAAGTCCGGGCTACGCTATGGATCGGTGGCTGGTTAACGACAGTAACTACTACAGAGCTCTTTACTCCAGGTCGCTGGATTATAGGTTGACGGGCCCCACCAGAACAATGGTGCACGTATGGCGTGCGGTCACCGACACCCTTGGCTGGAAAGATAAGATCACTCTGGCCACTCCCCTGTATGACTCGGACGTGCTGGGGAAACTGTGGAAGACCAAAGGTTTTGACCGATGGGACACCATCGGAATATCTAAAGTCGGAGACATGGTTGTACGGGGCAGGATCAAGTCGTTTGCCACGCTGCAACTCGAGTACCAGCTAGCGTCGACGGAATATTTCCGCCACGCCCAGCTTAGCCATGCCCTCTCCCCCCACGTATCCGACGGTGGTGCTATCCCTGAATCATCGCCCCTGGAGGATCGGGTGCTGGACGGCCACATGCCGGACAGCGCCATTTCCCTGACTTATAAAAAACTGATCAACGTGAGGGTGGACTTGCTTGAACGACTGAGGATGCACTGGGTGAATGATGGCATAGAAATGGACGACGAGGAATGGCAGTCAGCGGCCTCCTCCCCTAGGGAGGTGGCCATCTCGGCGCGGTTACGTCTGGTCCAGTTGAAAATCTTACATAGAGTGTATGTCACCGGCCCCAGGCTCATCCATATGGGGCTTTCCACGGATGGCCTGTGTCGGCGGGGTTGTGGTATGCTTGCTACCTTCCTGCACATCATCTGGGAGTGTCCTGGTGTGGCCCGGTACTGGAGGCGAGTGCATGAGGTGATGGAGGAGGTGACTGGTGTGGCCCTGCCGGCCGAGGCTCGACGCTGCCTCCTCAATGTGTGGTGTCCGAATGACTACAGTGTGGCCCAGACCCGATGGGTCACCTTGGGCAACATGGTGGCCAAGAGGGACATTGCCCAGAAGTGGGGTGCGCCCGCTCCCCCCTCCCTTAGCCTCTGGGAGACCAACATGGACTGGTGCATGCTGCGGGAGAAAACGGTGTATGTGGCCAGGGGTAAGCCCAAAATGTGGAGATCAGTGTGGGGGGCCTGGAATTCGTATCGGGGCGACTTGTGCGAACCCCCGCTTGAGCCGGACTTGGAAGTCCAGTCCACCCCATAGACTGCAACCCTTCCCGTAGTTCCGGACGGAACATCCTGGTGCGATACCCCCCATACCCTCGTGCTGCAATTGATATTCTGTGTTGTGTTGGATGTGCGGCCCCCGGCCCCCTCCCGCTGCGCCCCTTCGATATTTATGTACTGTCCTCGGCCACTTCCTTTTCTTCTTTCTCTCTCCTTACCTTCTTTAGTGCCCAGGCACTTCTTTATCTGGTGGCCTTCCGAGGCCCTCTTACTCTCTGGTTCTCCCTTCCAAGTTGTTATTTATTGAAAATTAAACCTGACAGCTTCTGCGCACTGTTCTTGTACATGAGCCTACCTGTTTTCGTAATGCTGCCTGGCCTCCGGGATGTATGGCTGAATAGCGGTGTACTTTTCTCTACAAATAAAGGTTTTTCAAAAAAAAAAAAAATGAGAATCGCACACGATAAGTGTCGGGAATTCACGTTCTGCATTTTCGAGCGCCATCTTTAAAGATCTGATTTCAGTTCTCTGAACCGAACAGTACTTTACTGATTCAGTTTTTGTTACTTTCGGTGTAATTTTACCGCACAGCCAACGACATTTAATAATCGCACATGCTGCATCGTAGGATTTTCTCTCTACGTTGAAATGCTGTACAGAGCTATCTGTATAGATTATACAGGCGTACTGTGGGAGAGGCAGAACTTCGATTGGCAGAGGATATTCTTCTTCATACTCTAAATCATTCAGTTCTTCGAATTGCGGGGCGAAATAGTATTTCACGTCTTCCGCTCCTAGAGAATCTATACACTGTATCCACTTCGAATCCAATGACACTGTAGGCAGGTTTACTGGACTGAATAGCGCCTCGAAGGCGGATTCCGCTGTGAGGATATTAATCCGTTTGCCGTGTGCTAGTTCTCATTCATTTGCTAATGCGATTTGCACTGCTTTCACAGTTCTTTCTGTGTGACTGAATGTTTCCTCTGCTTGTGTGTACAAGTGAGATTTGTAAGCTACTGGTACCTTTTCTCCCTCATTAGAGGTCAGGTATGTGAATCCGCATCTTCCTGGGATGACTCGGATTACAAGATCGATCGTGTTGTCACGTGTATCTAATTTTGTTTTTGCTAACATGTCTGTTTGCAGTGATCTCAAAATTTCTGTGTGTTTTTGAGTCCAATTGATTTGTTTAAAATCAGGTTTAATTAGTTCGTAGAGAGGTTTAACCCTCTCTGCGTAATTTAGAATGTAAGTTCTTCCGAAATTCAGAAAACCTAGAATGGATTGTAAATTCTTCAGCGTTTTTGGAGCTTGGAGTACAGCGCACTTCTCTAAGAAGTTGTCCGCTAGGCTTTTCCCTTCACTTGATAATTCGTACCCTAAAAATAGTACTGTCAGATGGGCAATTCGAGACTTTTTAAAGTTGAATTTGCAACCCTCTGCTGCGAACCCAAGTATAATGGTGTTCACTCTTTTCAAGTGAGTATCCAAGTCGTCGTCTGTGAGATAAATATCATCTACGTAAGATAATGCCTCATCATCATATATTTGTAGTAACTCTGTTACCCTAGCTGAGAATAGTCCTGGGCTGTTCTTGAACCCCTGTGGGAGTCGACAGAATTTTTTCTGCGACCCAAATGCAGAGAAAGCGGTCAAATATCTGCTTTCTGGTGCAATGTTTTGACAAAAGAAACCATTAGATATGTCTAATGTCGTTTTATATTTTTTCCTAACTATGTTATTCATTAGGGCTGCACTATGCGAGTTTTGTACTGCAAAAGTTTTGCAACATGTATTAAGGTGTCTGTAGTCCAAAACTAGACGATATGAATTGTCTGGCTTGGAGACAGGAAACAAAGGATTGTTCATTTGAGAGGTGCATGTTTCAATCACCCCCTGGTATTCAAGTTGATCTAAGATCTCCCTGACTTGTTTTTTAGCTTCTTGCTTTATGGGATACTGCCGTTGGGCAGTTGGTTCATTTTTTAACTGGATTTTGTGAGGAGGAGAGTCCTCATCCCATCCTACATGATTTTTATATAATGCAGGTGCCTGGGCCACTGCCCATTTCCTTGCATATGTATATTTTTTGTGAACCAGAATTTATAGCCGAATAGGGGCATAAGGTTACAGTATCGATCAGTAACCTAGATAAACACGCAACAACTTGAACGAAACAAGAAAATCCTTAAGCAACATAAAGTTAAAGCAACAGACAGATACCACTGATGAGGCACCAAAAGCAACAGCCCCAGCAAGGCCTGTCTGGATTCCAAAGATTGGGGATCTAGTCAGAGAAAAAATCGCAGTGAAGAAGGAATTTGGGCCTTCTTACAGAAAAGCAGTACCTGTCTTGGCAGTCACCGGAACAAGATCAGTAGTACTACCGCCCCTTGCTGGTAAAAAGGAGAACAGAGTTGTATCTATCGACCTGGTAAAACCACAAGCATGTGGCCTATAATCAACAGTAGGCCCAGTGGACTCCCAAGAAACAACAGAATACCCAAACTTGCAACAATCCAGAGGTTCAAACTGAAAGACTAATCACATTCGATCAGCCTGCAGTGCACAGAGAAGGACTATGCAATAATGCCATGGAACTCGTGCCTCTTGAGACACAGATGGAAACAGTTCGTCAAGAAACACCAGTCTACAATAATGTGGCATCAGAAAGTGCTACCGAAAGACAAATTGAAATAACAATCCCAACAATTGACAGAACTGCCTCTGGTTACTTCATCGACTTCGACAACTTTTCCGAGGATCAAAGTAACCCCGAAGTGATGCCAGAAACAAAAATGACTCTTAAAGAAAATACAACAGAACTCCTTCAACTAATCAAAGAATTATATCTGGATACAACGTTGATTGAGCATTGGAATATTTCAGGGGTACTCATACTCCTACTATGCCTAATTTTAGTTTTAATTTTAGGAAAGTTTATTACAATTGAATGGACACAGCAAGTCTGAACATCAACTTAGTCCTCAAACCACACAGATCATCACACGCGAAGAAAAGACAACTGTCAACAGTAAATGTCACAGCCATTCCAATACCTGGTGGGGTAGTATGGGAGAAAACTGACTATGAGATCTATGGTCCGATCGAGATCCTGAAGTATCCTCATCAACTGAAGGTTTCCTTAAGTGACTTTGTAAAATATAGTACATTCTCTGATGATTGGGACTTTAACAGTATTAATGACATGAAGTCTGATTTAGTAATGTCAGCTAGATTCACAGAACATGATTATTTACAAGGTTCGTCTAGTTATGAACAGTTGTTCTGTTTTACACATTATGGCGATCATTATTTGCATAAATCTGCACAGCCTAGAAATGTTTTTAAGTAAAATCAATGGGAACATTGTGCTACACCACCTAAAAGCAGTTCTAAAACATTCTTTGAGAAATTCCAGTACTTCTCAGGGTTTAACACCAGTGATGCAGAAACGTTTTATTACAAACTGTTAGATAAAACAGGAATGAAAACAATGCTGACAAACACTAAATTAATATATTCAGAAGCATTTTATTTGTATTTATTTATTTATTTTTTTTTTTTTGAAACCTTTATTGATGACCAAAGTGATAGGTAGTACACAGCTTCACGCCTATACCCTGCAATTGCAGGCCGGCAGCTACATAGAATGGAGCCCAGAGCAGGACATAAGTAAAAAGGGGCACAGCATTAGTACTTAAACACAGCATGCCGCCTACAACCCACTGGGCCGGCCGCGATAGAAATGTGGCCTATTCAGGTAGTACAGATGTCATATCTACCGGCCGAAGCACATTGTATACCAGCAAAAAGCAATTGAGGCTTCTTTTTCAAGTTTTTTGTGAAAGAGAAAACCAGAAATCAAACACAACTGGGGACCGACCTTCCCATGATATACCACCATACAGTGTATGTGGATCAGAGGATCCGAGGGTGAGGAGCCTTAATGCAACATGAAGAAATAGGAGGAGCAACCTCCATCAAGGCCCGAAGGCTCCGCACCAACTAAATACTTCTGGCTGGCATGGTAAGGGCAAAGAGGGAAGAGGGGGAAGAGGGGGATAAGGGGGAGGGGGAGGGGGGAAAGGTTCATAACCGACCCAGTGAGGTCAATAATGTGCTAAGGGCTTGTATGTGGTGCTACATGTAACATGTTGCTAACGTGAGTGCGCAGTCAGGTGCAAGGTATGCGTCGCGGACCAGCCCAAAGCCGGGCACCAGGAACTGCCAGGATATAGAGGAGTCTGTCCATCGGTACAGGAGGACGATAAGAGAGCAGAAGGGGAGGACAGCATGTAAGGGTATGGATTTAAGTGTCAGGATGCTCCTCACTCTGTTGACGGAGGAGATAGGCAGACAGGGGACCCCAGATATCTTTGGGACGTGACTTATGTGGTAAGAGTTCGGCATAGTTATGGAGGTGATCTTGCCAAGTGGACATAATGTCGAGCCAGATTTTGAATTTAGGAGCACGTCCTCTACCCCATCTACAGGCTACATGGCGTTTGGCTAATAAAAGGCCCATTGCGAAAAACTTTCTATGTGATTTCAGTGCAAAGACCGATTGACCTAACAGGGCCGACCCAGGACAGGGATCAATAGCAACTCCAACCATATCCGAAAGGGCACGAAAAATGGCCTGCCAGTATGCCGCGACGGAGGGGCATGTCCACGCGAGGTGGAAGAAATTGGCACCCTCCACCCCGCATCTAAGGCAATGGTCAGTGTCACGGAGGCCAAGCCGAAACAGTTTGGAAGGGGTAAAGTAAATGCGATGCAAGAATTTAAAATGTATCAATCGGAGCCGGGTATTACCGGTAACTGCATTAGTGTGTGAGCAGCTCTCTTCCCATTGATCATCTGACAGTGGGGAGCCAAGGTCATTGTCCCATGCACTGCGGACTTTGAGTGGAGGCGGCGTTGGGGACGGCTGGGCATGCTTGTACAGCATGGACACCACGTGTTTGGGGTTGTCCGTTTGTAAGAGCGAGTGCAGAGGGGCCAGTGTGTCTGGCTCGTCAGGAAAATTCGGAGTAACTGCCTTAACGTTCTGTCTCAGCCGGACATAGAGAAATGTGTCCATGACCGAGGCAGTGTGCTCTCCGAAGAATTGCGCCGATGTTCGGAACTGCCCCTGGAGGTATAAATCACCCCATGTGTGAATCGCCAGTTTCAGGAGTAGTTTACGGCCAATCTCCTCACAGGCGACCCGTAATCTAGGGTCATGTGCTAGAGGCATGCATGGTGAGTACAAAAACTCAACCTCCATGTGAACCGCAATTCGCCTCCACGCTTGCACCGTGCAGTCGACTGTGGTAGGGTCTCGGTCCGAGACATTCGGCGTAGTATAGAGATAGCCCGACGGTTGCACCGGGCGCATGTATCCATCCTCCACTGCTAAATGGGCCATGAAGGGGGGAGGATGCAGCCAGTACGCGGCGAAGTGGCCCTGGGCACAGTCGTAATAACGCTGGAAGTTAGGAACGTCGAACCCACCCTGGTGATAAGGTAACATGAGCGTCTTCAGACTTATCCTGGCCTGTTTACCCCCCCAAATAAGCCTCGACAATTGGGAATTGAGGGCGCGGAAGAAATGGGAACCAGGATTGTATGGTATGTTAATAAAGAGGTAGAGCAATTTGGGGAGGACTACCATCTTTATAAGTGAGACGCGTCCTGCCATTGAAAGTGGGAGATGGATCCACTTAGTGATTGTATCAGTAAGTTTGTCCAGCGCGGTACCATAGTTAGCCCTGATGAGGGTCTCGCGATTCCGGGAAACCACCACTCCGAGATATTTTAGGTCATCCGTTTCCCAAATCAAGGGATAGTCCAGGGGAAATTGCGTGGTCTTATCCGTTAAGGGGAATAGAGCCGACTTCGACCAATTAATTTGTATTCCTGAAATCGCACCGAATTTGGTGACTTCGCGTAGTATGGGGTTAAGGTTTTCCTGCGGTTTATTTATATATAGGGTCATGTCGTCAGCATATAGAGCTATTAAGAGCTGACGCTCCGGATAAATAAGGGAACGATGGTTATGGTGCTGATGAAGTTTGGCTGTCAGCGGCTCGATGGCAATCGCAAAGAGGGCTGGGGAAAGGGGGCAGCCTTGTCTGGTGCCCCTATGTATGTTAAACGGAGCCGACCTGGCCCCATTGAGTAAGACTGAGGCACTGGGGTTGCTGTACAATAACTTTATCCAATCGAGGAAGCTGAAGGGGATCCCCATGCGTTCAAGGAGGGCCAGCAGATAATCCCACTCAAGGGAATTGAACGCTTTGGTGGCGTCGAGGAACACTGCCGCAGCTTCGGACTTGGGGTTAATGTCTTGCAGTACCGCCTGAAGGGTGCGAAGGTTATGTGAGGTCGCCCTATTGGGGACAAAACCCGCCTGATCTGGCAGGACCAGGCGCTCCATCAACAGGTTAAGGCGAGACGCCAGTACCTTCGCTAAGATTTTGACATCTGTATTGAGCAAAGAAAGGGGTCTATATGAGTCGCAGTGCTCAGGTGGTTTGCCCGGTTTCAAGAGAGATGCGATAAGGGACTCGCGCATCGAGGGCGGGAGGATTCCCACTTCGAGGGCGGAATAATAAACTTGTTGTAGTATTGGGGCAAGGATGTGAACATATGCCTTATATAATTTGATTGGCAGCCCATCAGACCCAGAGGATTTGCCCGATTTCATGGACATGATGGCATCCTTTATTTCATCTACCTCAAGGATGTGGTGGAGGAATTTTTGTTGGGTTGGACCAAGCCACGCAATGGCCGTGTCCTCCAGGTAAGGATGTAGGTTAATAGGAGCCGATCTTTGAGAAGTGTAGAGGGTGGAGTAGTGATTTGTAAGGATGCGGAGCTGTTCAGGAAGGTTTCGCTGCGGGATTTGTTGTTCATCAAGCAAGACAGTGACGAAATTATTGTATCTAGGGGTCCGGACCGCGGAGGCCAGAGCCCTGCCAGGTCTATCCCCCTCACCGAAAACCCGTGCAGAGTGCTGTTTGCCGAGGAATTTGCACTCCCTATCCGCCGCCTCCGCGTAGTCGTTTAGTTTCTCCCGAAGGAGGGCATTCGTAGCATGATCGCGGGCCTCGCGAGTACCAATCCGTTCTAAGTCTCGAAGTTCGGATTCAAGTTTACGAAGATCACTTCGCAAGGATTTAAGGACTCCGCCTCCCTTAGAGATGCACCATCCCGAACGGTGACCTTAAAGGCTTCCCAAACTACAGAGAGATCCGACACCGATCCCACATTTCTGTCGAAAAAGTCTTGGATGTCCTGTTCAAGGTCTGCCCTGAAGGCGGAATCGGTGAGATGGGAAGGGTTGAGGCGCCAGCTCAAATAAGGGGAGGTCTCAATTGGAATGCGTAGTGAGATAAGAACCGGGGAATGGTCAGAGAAAGTCCTGGCAAGGTGTCGGGCTGTGATTAACCAGGGGGTGAGGCCTGCCGATAGGAACACGTAGTCGAGCCGCGCCCAAGTGGAATGCACTGCGGAGTAATGAGTGCCCTGTTTAAGGGACGGGTGGAGGTGTCGCCATGCATCAATGTAGTGGTGTTCAGCAACTATGGAGGATAGGGTACTTTGGGTATGGGAGTAGTGTGCCGGCAGGGGGTGGGATCTGTCAATACCCGGTGCCACCGCGGAGTTGAAGTCCCCACCCAGTATCACATGGCTAATGCCCAGAGTTTGAATTTTACCCCACATCGTGAGAAGTGAGGAAGTGTCGTCTACATTGGGGCCATAATAGCAAACGAAAAGGACCGTATGAGAATGTAGTTTACCCCACATCATACAGTATCTGCCACCGGGGTCCACGTCCGTCCCGGCAGGCGTGAAGTTCACACCCCGTCTAACCAGAATTGTAACCCCCCTTGCATAGTTGGAATAGGAGGAGAAAACCCTGCAGGAGGCCCACCTGGTAGCGAAGAGAGATGAGCTATCCTGCATTAAATGAGTTTCCTGCAGCATAGCTATTGAAATGCCCTGTCTATCTAGGTAACCTATAATTTGCCTCTTTTTCCTAGGGTTATTCAGCCCCCGAATGTTCCACGACAATAGCTGAAATTGGTGCGATGGTAGTGTGTCACCTACGTCACCCATTCATACATAGAAGAAATCTTGTAGCTCGCAATCACACAATTGACCATTAAAGCACTTTGGATATCCAGCACAGTACAATCTCCCCATAAAAACCTCCCACCGATCCCCCCTCTTGACAGCATAAAGAACATTTCCATGTCAAAGGTAGTGGAGCATACTTCCTTCCCACCCACACCGGCAACCCCAACTGGCCGGGAATACAGCCCCCACCCAACAACCCAGAAAGAAAACAGAGTATTACCCAGAAAAGGCATAATCCAGAACCCAACCCGCAGGGGGGAAGGGGTGCTAGTGGGGGTACGCCCGCTCGGGGACCAGGACTAGGGGCACCAGACCTACCAATCCACCTCCCTACTTACACCCACAGACAACAGGGAGAGACCCTAGTCGCCAAAAGTGGGACGGAGGTGGGTGACCGAGCACGAAGGAGAATCATGGACCGATAAGCCCCGTGCTGACCAGGTACCTAAAAAAGGAATAGCAATACTCAGACATCTGTTAGCAAATGAACACTGCGCGCCTTATGAAAAGGAAACGATACCGCTAAGTAGTCTCTTAGTCCTGTTGCGCCATCGGCGATCTCGACCCAGATCTGCGTTGAGTTGCATCGTCACTGGTACGTTCTCTTCTGCTGTGTTTAAGGAAATCCTCAACTTGTTGCGGGTTTAGAAAGAAGTGCGTTGTACCCTGAAAGGTCACTTTCAACTTCGCAGGGTATAGCATGGCATATGGGATTTCTTGTGCCTGAAGTTTCTTTTTAACCACAGTGAATTTGCGCCTAGCCTCCTGGACAGAGGGGGTAAAATCAGGAAAAAAGGAGAGGGCAGTATTGCAGTAGTTCACAGTCCCCATTGCTCTCGCTCGCTGGAGCACCGCATCACGGTCTCTATAGTTCAGGAAGCGCACGATGGGACGAGGTGGGGCTCCTGGAGGCGGGCGCGCTGCCAGAGATCGATGAGCACGTTCAATGATGAAATGTGGGGAGAAGGATTCCTTTCCAAACAGTTCAATAAGCAGGTTTTCTACAAAGGGCTCCATCTTCCCGGTGTTGGTGGATTCCGCAAGGCCTAAAATTCGAACGTTGTTGCGTCGAGACCTCGCTTCCAAGTCCTCATTCTTGTCCGCGATAAGTTTAAGCAACCTGTCCATTTGAGTGACCTGTTTACCAGTGGAGGAGGCCCCATCTTCAAGAACCGAGATTCTATCCTCTGTTTCCTTGATGCGGGTGTCATGTTGCTCCAGTTTAGAAACCACACTGTCCATGCGTGAATTAATGGTGTCTATTTTGGCGTCGATTGAGGATAGGCTTTGTTTCATTCCCAACAGTAATGACTTCCAGTCCTCCTCCGGAGGAGCCGGTGCAGGAGGACTGCCGCCGGGCTCCGGCGTCGTTTTGGGCTGTTTTTTAGATTCAAAGGGTATTTTGGACTGGCGTGCGTCACTTCGGCCCATGTCTCTTCTGGGCGTCCGCGATGTAGTGGGGGAGGTGGACGCCAGAGCGCAGGAGGGGCACAGCAGAAGAGAAGAAAATGAACTCTCAACAGATCCAACGTAGTGGAGACTGGTAAATTAAGGAGTCCGTGGCAAAAGGTGCAACTGAAAACAGGGACCCTGGTGGAGAGGGCAGCGTGAAGGGCTAGCACGTGGGGAAATAGTAGCAGTGCGGACCGACGTCCCACGCAGATGCCCCGAACAGCTATGGTCTTGTGTCAGGCCGTGCCTGTGCCCTTGCCCAGTGGGGGGGGGGGGGGGGGGGGGCTCAGGATGCAACCTGTATTGCGTGCAGCACTTCACAGTCATGGAGGGAAGGTGAGGGAGTAATCCGTCCGTAACAGCAGGGCCGCCCTGGTGTCAATGGGTCAGTGCACTAGGTGATCGTCGGTCCTCGCGGCGCCACACCCACAGCAGGGACAGACGGCAGGGAGTAGGGCAGTCCCCCTCCGACCTCGGGAAGGATGCTCAAAGGTGAGGGCGGGCCGGCGGACACGTCGATGTGTAGGTTACCCCCTGTGTAGTGAAGACAGTAAGAGCAGCCCACACATCTCAGGCAGAGTAGCGCCCGCCACCCGATAGTGAGAGGAAGGCAGGTGTTGGCCTCAGAGCCGAGGGAGGCGGGGAGCAGCAGAAGCGGCAAACTGCAAGTCCGACCTGGCAGCCGGTACACCCGATCCGCAGCCGCCCGGGAGGGCCGCAGGACAGCACAGGCAGAGCAGTGCCGCAGGATAGCACAGGCAGAGTAGTGCCCTCCGCCCGTAAGTGAGACACAGGCAGGTGTTGGCCTCAGAGCCGTGGGAGGCGGGGAAGCAGCAGACGCGGCAAACTTCAAGGCCGACCTGACAGCTGGGGAAGAGGCGCCTTGAAGGGGGGCCGGTGCACACGCTATGCAGATGTCCGGGAGGGCCGCAGGATAGCGCTCCAGTGGGGAGACGTGTCAGGCAGGAGACAGGTACAGCGCCGACCGGGGGGGGGGGGCGGGGGCTGCGAAGGCACAGAGCTGGAAAGCAGCACTCACCCGCTGCGACGACTGAAGGCCCCCCCGGGAGCGCAGCGGCAATGCAGGGTCCGGCAGGCGGGTGCATACGGCAGTGGTGGCACACTGTAGGCGGGTCAGTATGTATGGCCCGCTGACGTCCAGGAAGGCACGAGATGGCCGCGGGACAGCGCGCCGGTTCAATGGCGGGCTCAGCAAGAATGAAGGTCAGCGCCGACCGGGGGTAGAGAGTCGGCTGCGGAGGACCTCAGCCAGCAGGCAGCCCTCACCTGACACAGCGGCCGGAGCTCTTCTCGGGAGTGCAGGTGTAGTCTCGAGTTCGACAGGAGGGCGCCCCTCAGCAGGCCAGGCTCACTCGTCCCTGCTGGAAAGGCCGCAGAGCTCCGGACTCTCCCAACCAGGCAAGGCCGCCAGAAGCATGCAGTCAGCCGCTCCTCGACTCGCACAGGTCGTCCAAGGCTTCCGTCCTCGCCAAATCAAGAATATCTGGAACATATGAGGTGTCGCCCTGATCAGCATGGAAAGATGCAGACAATGGGACAGGTTACAAGCAGATACTCGCGGTCAGGATCACTGCAGGATAGGGAAGCGTGCTCGGCCGTTTGGGAGCCTCACACCAGTGCGGCCATCTTGGTCTGGCGCCACCTAGCGCCCCCTATTCAGAAGCATTTTATGAAAAAATTATGACAGTTGGTTTTGATTATTGGAAAAATAACATTGAAACAAAAACCATTTGGGGTACGAAAGAGTGGCAGGTACAAGGCCTAGAAGCACTATTCAGAACCTGCATGATACCAGAACAAATGATGTTTTTAAATGACACAATTCATCAAACAACCTGTCTTGGCCTAGCTAAGATCAAAGACCTAAACAAACCGTCTATTCCAAAGCCAATACCTGAAAATACAACAACAGATATTGAAATAGACGTAACTAAAATTTTACATTTTAACAGAACACGTCCTGATTGGAAAAAGTGGTTAATCTGGCCTACTGACACAAACAACTGTCAAGATAGATTCCTGAATAAAACACAGGGGTTAAAAATGACCAGACAAGACCCTAGATACTCCCAGAGACAACATCCAGGGATAGTAACAACATACAGTGTAGGGAAACTCTGCCTCGAATGGCTAGGATCATCCACACTGGCTGAAATTAAGCAACACTTGTCTTTACTAAAAGATGGTGCTGATTTGCGCGATTTTATTATGGGACCACGCAAACAGCGTCAAAAGCGTTTCATAGCGGCCAGCATCTATGCTGCGTACAACGAGGCTTGGAAAGTCACACAAATTGAAACAGCAGAAAAAATACGAGAAATTGATCGTATTCATTTGGAAAAATCACTTTCTGTAGTGGACAATGGGTTAATGACTCTGTCATCCAGAATATATTCGTTGGACATTATTGTATCCTCTGCCTTTGACATAATAGACAGAGACTTGCTAATGTTACAGCATGGCCAGTCGCAATTACGTTCTATTGTACAATTAGGCTGGACGCTGCAAAATCTTCATTCAGGCTATGTGCCTTGGCGTTTAATCAACACAACGTCATTGTTTTCCATTTTTAACCTTACTGATAAACAAATCAGCTTGGCACAGAAAGGAGCAGACTATACAATCCTGAGCATCGAAAAACTTGAGAGATTATCATTGACAATGTCAGAAAGTCCTGTCATTGAATGGATAATACACAGAATTATAACTATTCCGATAACAACTTTCCGATTTAGAAAGTGCCTTGAATACATACCTACTGGCCAGTATGAACGATTGGGTAAAGGATATGTGAAATCAACATGGAAATTACCATACACACATTCATGCTATAGTGACAGTGACAAAAATGTATTTCTTAGTGGTGAAAACTGTAAACATTCACTAAGCGGTATACTTTTGTGCCAGGGTATTAATTTACACGGCGCCTGTAAAGGTAATTCTAACAACCTTTCATGCCACCAGCTTGTCACACCTGCAACGCAGATAGAGCCTTTCTTTATGCAATTTGCGAATGGGAGTTACATTCTAAGAACGGATCACAGATGTTGTGGCCTTGTGCCAGGGAAAAGTTATCTTGTAAGCGTAACTTCCATGGTCAAATGCTGTATGCAAGCATTGTTCCCGAGCGGGCCTGGAGACATAGAGACTCCCATCTGGCCTCGTCTGAATCTCTATTCTATACGAATTGATACTTTAAGCAAAATGAAGTCTGTGCTTTTGCAGACAACAGTGCCCATAACGTCATCAAAAGAGATGTATAATCTCCTAGTTGCAAGGACAGCTACGGAGGTTCATGACCTTCTATCAACAAATTGCCCCGTGCATTTCGTAGAAATGTTGAGCCAACTCCTTAACATGTCTAGTGCCACAGGCATCCCAGGCATATTTAAGACGATTTTTACGGGACTGCTAACACCATTTCAAGCTATTCTGGGAATCGTTCTCTCCCCAGTGATATTTGAGTGTCTTGCAGTTCTGGCGCCAGGAAACCCTTTGTGGGTAGCTGCGCGCCTTACAAATGCCATAAAATAAATAAAAAAATAAGTGACAAAAGCAACATCACCCAGGTACGACCTTCTGTGAGCATTGCTGATCCCGACTTTGATGACAGCAATCATTCTCACACCTGCCAAGTTACAGCACTATCGAATTTGGTCGAACTGTCACCTGATTTTGTAGACCAATTCTTTGAGAGCCTGTCTGATATGATGTTCTCACCCGAACAGAAACAATAACTTTAGAGAAGCATTCCGACACACAGCGTTCCCATGAACTCTGAATTCGGCCTTCAGTTTTGAACAACAAAAACTGCTAAAAGCTTTGGAACTCTAATTTCCCCATTCAAGCAATAATTCTTTTGAATTGAACACTTTTTAATATTCACCTTTTTTTTGGCACGAAAAATTCTTTGCTTAAAGTAAAAACTATTCTATGAGAACAGAAGCTTCAACTTCTATTTCTAAATACATCTAGAGACATAATAACTTTACACCAGCCTCTAGCACATTTTACTACAATGCATTTATATGTGATGAAATTATCTCGCCCTTCTTCTGTTTCAGTGATATTTCATGTGTAATTCTTTTTGCATAATCGTTCATTGATTTCGTATGCTATAATTTTTGAATGATTTCTATGCTTCAAAAACGTACAGTACCTAAATTTTCACGTATTACAAATACGCCTATTTCAAATACATATATGTATTTTGGGGTGGGCAATGTTACACATGCATCTTATTGCTCTAGTTTTAGTAATTTGATGGACATGAATTCGTGGAGTGGGTGTCGCGTTCTAATCTAGGACCCTGATCGATACTGTGACCTTATGCCCCTATTCGGCTATAAATCCATTTATTCCCTATTTTGGCATAACCGTTCAAGTGCAATATTCAGAAACTCGTCTCTGGCCTCACACGAACAGAGCCACATTTCAGAATCGCTTTCTCTGCCACTTCCTTTGCAACCAATTAGTGCAATGACATAGCAGAAGTTACTATCTGAGATTCCTAGATTAACACTCCGAGTTCTTCAACAAGATAAAAACTCAGCAACCTGGAAATCCCCGCTTGCTGTGTTTTGATTAGTAATAGAACTCTAATGAGCACTGATAAACGATCACTTCCTAGTGACATCTTTATTGACGTCTTATGTCCAAAAACTTACGTCAAACAAGGCACCTTTGAGGTATAAATATTACCAACGTTGCCTTAAGCAAACGCTGTCTCGTTGCTGTCTCGTTGCTGTTTCGGTGAAGCTGATGCTGCTAGCTATCTCGCTACTGCTGAAGTAGCTGTCATGCTGATGATACCATAGCTGCTATCGCTACTGCTATCGCTGCTAACTAGCGAACGATGGTGTGGTGAACTTAGGAGCTGAACAGCCGTCCCCTGCAAGAGCCCAGCAGATGCAAGCTGCCCGCGGACGCTGCCCCTCCTCCTCCTCCTCGATGCGCTGAGAAGAGACGCTGTCTTTCTCCTGCAGAGAAATCCAGCTCCGGTGTTTCTAGTCTAACCTTGCGGGTGACTGGGATATCAACCCCCTGAAGGAGATACCAGACCTCCATCATTCTATTCCAGAGGTATGGTGTTGACTAAACCCTTAGAGAGAATTCTTGAAGCAAACCTTTGCAAAACCAACTTAACTTAAAGCTACTTACTTACTCCCCTCCCAAGTATTTGGCTTAGGTCAGGTACACTGGGGTAGGCGTAGTTAGAAGCACCAGTTGAGTATTTTAGCCTAATGTATATATGAATGTATATATGTTTTATTCATTTTAAACCATTGTATGGCTAAGAAACCAGATCAATGCTTTTACAGTATTATTTCGCAATACTTATCTTACTGTACATACTTTTTATAATAACAAGTCTTGCAATTGTGGCAATTCATTTCTCTTGTACGAGAAGAAAGACTGTTCAATAAATGTTACCCTTTATTGAGAAACGCCCGTCTCTCTATTCTCTACATATTGTGAAAGTAAACTGCACAACCACTGACTAAGTAAAATAACTGTCTATTGTTTCACACGACCCTAGAGATTGACTCTTGATCTGAGGAGCAAAGTTGTCATGTTGCACGGTTGTTGGAAAACTGAATCCCTTCTTGGCTGTGCCAGGGCAGCTGATCACTTCCTATTCAGTCAAGAAAGTTTGCAGTGACCTCTGAGCTAGTTGGTAACAACCCCAATTAAGTTTAACATAGTCAGTGGAGGCCTGGAAGATCCGCACTTCTACGTCGATACTACTGTTTATGTTATTCCAATGAGCAGGGCCTATTGGGAAAATAGGAACTACACTACAATTTCTGTCTTGTGGCGTCAGTACCTCGTAGAAAATTATAGATGGTAGATGCTCTAGGTGTAGTTTTTAATATAGTGTGCAAAGGTATGGTGGAGTCAGAAGTGATAGGTCTGCTGGATATATGGGAGTAAGTAGTTAGATCTGCTTCCTTTAATAAATTGTATTTGGCAGTGAAGGAAGTGGGTAGATTGAACAGTTGGATGAGTGAGGAAAAGGATAGAAAGAGTGATTGGGACAACTACTGATGAACCCAAATTAATCCTTTCCGTCTCCAGGATTTCCAGTAAAAGGGTTTATTATGAATGAGCAAGCTTTTATTGTGCCAAATGGTGGAGTTGAGGAAGGAGTCTGCAGAGCGCAAATCAAGAGGAATTAGTTGGTGGAGGAGCTTAGAGGTCAGTTTAATTATGGGGGTGGAAAGTGCCTGCGGTTTGCGTGAAAAAAAGATACTCCTGAAAGGAAAAGGGGGATATAAACAGACGTTCAATTGAGGCCCACAAAGAGGATTCATCCATGGGCTCTAGCAACCAGAAGGATGCCTGACGCAAAAGGAATGCTTTCTGATACGTCCAAAAATCTGAAAAGTTAACTCCTCCTTCATCCTTAGAGCAAATGAATCTCTGCAAAGACATTCAGTTTTTTTGTTGTTCCATAAAAAGGAAGAAAGAATTGAATTAACCTTATTGAATGATTTGATAGGAATTGAAAGTGGTATGTTAGATATAGTATATAAGACTATGGGTGATAGCATCAACTTAATGGTGTCCAGACGTCCCCACCAGGATAAATAAAGAGGATGCCATCTGGCGGTTAAGTCAGAGAGTTTTTGGGTACACTTGTTCATGCATAATGTTACTGTGTCTTAGATGCTAGGTGTGATATATAGTCCTAGATATTTAATATGTTTAGGACTTCAAGTAAAATTGGAAGCAATAAATTCCGGTTTGAAAGTATATTTGGTTAAGGGCAAAATTTTGCACTTGTCGTTGTTTAGCTTATATCCTGAAATTAGGGAATATGTTTGGACTTCAGCCAAAAAAGCAGGGATTGATTCGCTTGGGTTAGAAATATAGAGCAAAATGTCATCAGCATAAGCTGCAAGTTTAATATGATAATCGGTCAAATGGAAACCATGTATGCTTGGATTTTGGCGTAATTTGGAAAGGAAAGGTTCCAAAGCTAAATTAAACAAGAAGGGAGATAAGGGGCAACCTTGAAGCACACCTCTGCCTAAATCAAAGAATGGAGAGACCAAACCATTAGCGCAAACTGCAACACAAGGATTAGAATAAAGAAGAGATACCACAGAAATAAATTTAGGGCCGAAACTAAACCATTTAAGAGTATAAAACAAATAATCCCATTCAACTCTATCAAACGCTTTTTCCGTGTCTAATGCAATTGCTGCCATGGAATATTTCAAACAGGACGATTTGGACAGGATGTTAGAAAGCAGTTGAGTGTTATCTGTGATAAAACGTCCTTTAACAAAGCCAAATTGTTCCTTTCCCAATAATTTTGGTAAATAGGAATCCAATCTAATAGCTAATGCTTTCGAGTAGATGTTATGGTCAATGTTAACCAAAGATATGGGTCTATAATTCTTGCAGAATCTAGAGTATTTGCCTTCCTTAGGGATACGGCAAATATGTGACTCTGAAAAAGATCCAGAGGATTTATTTAGGGAGCTGAAAAAATGTGTTAAAGAGTATAATTTAGGAAAAAGAATTATAGAAAAGTGTAGGTAAAATTTGACAGTAAAACCATCCGGATCCGGTGCTTTGTCCTTTCTAAGGATTTAAAGTGCAGATAATAGTTCCTGTTGTGTAACGTCTGATTCCAAAGAGGACAGGTCCAAGGAGGAATGGTGGGGTTTTAGGAAGGTTAGAAAAGAAATGTGATAAGTAGTGCTGGGTAGGTTGTGTTTCGGATGAATATAAGGATTTGCAAAAAAGGGAGAATTAGTTTAGAATATCGGCATCCTTAAATTTTAAATTCGAACTAGTGTCGTAGATTGATTCTATGTTTAATTTATTTTGTTTAACCTTTAAATAGTTAGCCAATATTTTGCCTGCTTTATTTTTACCTCCATAGAACTTGGAACTTGATTTTAACAGGTATAGTGAAGCATCATCAGTCGACTTTTTGTTGAATAGCAATTTAGCATTGATAAGAGCTGCGAGACAATCTTTTGAGTGTGAAGTGTAATAGGAGTGCTCTAACTTTTTGATATCTTGAAGAAGATTTCTAGTATGTGTACGGGCATTTCTACGTCGCTTGTCGACAAAACCAATGATAAAATCTATTGCCGAAGCTTTATAAGCGTCCCAAATAGTTGAAAAAGGCATATGCTCGGAATGGTTTATTTCAAAATATTCATGAAAGAAATTAGTGAAAGAAGCAGTAAACTCTGGGTTTAAAAGGAGAGTGTTATTAAAACGCCACCTTTTAGGTACTGAGGATTTAGGTAAAATACCTATTCCAATCAGAATAGGAGCATGATCAGAAATTAAAATAGGGCCAATTTCTGCAAATGTGAGTGTTTGAGATATATTGTGGGATACAAAAATATAATTGAGTCTGGATTGGGTGTGGTGAGTAGGGGAATAGAAAGTATGTTCTCTGGTTATTGGATTACACAAGCGCCAAGCATCTAGAAGTTTGTGTTGACTAATGGTGTGAACAAAAGACTTGTGTGCTTTATTGGGTACAAAGGGGATTTTAGAATTTCTATCAACAAAAGGATCAAAAACCTGATTGCAATCTCCAGCTAGTATAAAATTATCCTCCATGGAATGTGTAATTTGTTTGGCCAATGTAGACCAAAAGGAGGGCTCACCACAAGTGGGGGCATAAACATTAAAAATAGAGACTGGGACACCTTTTAACAAGAGTTTAACATTCAACCATCTACCATCGTTATCATATTCTTGCGACACAATCGAGATTGGAAGCGTTTTACGGCAGAGTATCATTACTCCATTACGTTTTCCATCTCCTGGAGATTAGAAAACATCCCCTACCCACCCTGTTTTCAATTTTAATGACTCAGTATCTGTTAGATGAGTTTCCTGCAAAAACACCAAATCAGCATTTAATTTAGCTAAATGGTTGAGGACTCTTTGTCTTTTGATAGGAGAATGTAGACCCCTAACATTCCATGAAACGGCTTTCTGGGACATAAGTAATCAAAAACAGAAGGAATCAAAACTTTGAGTCATAAATCTAATTCGTTATAACAAAATCTTATATTAATAAAAGAGAATAGAGAGAATTGGAGGAAGGGTAAGAGTTTAGATAAAATAGAAATATAAAGCATAGGAAGAATGAACCATAAATAGGAAGCAAGGTTAATACAAGGATGAAGAATGAGATTAATGGTAAAATAATGGAGAAACGTGAAGCAATAGGTGATAAGTGTTAGATAAGTAACTAGTACCACGAAAAGAAGAGAAAAAGAGTGTAAAAGATTATAAAAGACACCAGAAGCAAAAGGAGAGACACATTGTAAGACAAAACAGAAAACAGAAGACAAAACAAAAGACATACCTACACTGAGGGAAGAAGAAAGTGGGGGAGGGTGAAGCCACATGGAGCATGTGAGAAGTTGGCCTGATATGTGGTGTTTCCAATTCTGGAACCACCTTGTATCAGTCCAAACAATCCCTTATGCTGTCTGGTTGTAAGTCAACCTTGTAGACAAGTTATCCTAGGGGTAGCATGGACTAAGCAGCCTTAAAGGATTGTTTGGACTGATACAAGGTGGTTCCAGAATTGGAAACACCACATATCAGGCCTACTTCTCACATTGGTGTTCAGCGGTGCGGATTTGAGCTTGCTTTTTGTTTTACCATTGCAATCTTTATATCAAATTGAAAGATCACATCAAGTACCTTAGGTACATATAAAATCAAAAGCTTAGCATATTAAGTTCTACTGAACTTAGTAGTTGTAGACTAAAGGGATTAGCACACCCTGACTACAACTCACTAGCAAGGTACAGTAGGAAAACACTTAGTGTAGGTAAGTGCACCACTTACACCTCACTAGCAGTCATGTCTGATACAGGTGGAGCCTCAGGCTCTGCTCCTGTAGCAGTTGGCCCTACCAAGGCAACTTCCAGATATGACAACCTTAGCCACAAAGACTTGGGTGCCTTGTGCACAGCAAGAGGGCTAAAAAAGGGCAGAGGCCCTACCATTCCTTCCCTTACAGCTATCCTGGAAAAGGATGACTTAGATAAGGTGAGTCAGGCTCCCTTAAATTCAGGTTAGGGGGTGAACTCCCCTGAGGATGAGGATCTTCCAGAAGAAGAAGAGGAGGAGAAAGAGGAAGAGGAAGGTTCAGAGATATAGGAGCCTGAAGATCAGGATCAGAGGGTGACCCAGGTACAGATTGGCAGGCTTAACCAGGCCAATCTAGACCTACATGGGGGTGGGGAGGGCCAGCACCTCCCCAGATCCCATAACTTAATTCTCCCAGGCAACAGGAGGGTGAGATCTCGATCAGGACACTCTCATGTTTCTAGTGTCTCAAGAGAATCTCAAAGGGGAATGACTTTCCCCCAGAGGAAAGAGCATAGGGCCAGGATGAGGGCTGTCCAACTCCAGATAGAGAGGGAAGAGATAGCCTTGGCTCAAGCTAAACTTGCTTTAGCAAGAGAAAGAAAATTGTGTGGCTTAGATGCCACTGGTGGCAGCAAAGTTCCTAAAGAGAAAGACAGGGCCTATGATAATATAAACCTGACAAAAATGGTGCCCCCCTACAAGGAAGGGGATGACATCCACAAATGGATGACTGCTCTTGAGAGGGCCTGCATGGTACAGCAGGTCCCTGGGGATCAGTGGGCAGCAATTTTATGGTACTCCTTTTCTGAGAAAGGGAGGGATAGGCTCCTCACTGTTAGACCTGAGGATGCCAAAAACTACTCTGTCCTGAAGAGTGCTCTTATTGAAGGGTTTGGCCTAACCACTGAGCAATACAGGTTGTTGTTCAGAGACACCCAAAAAGCACAGACTCAGGACTGGACTGATTTTGTAGATTGTGCCACTAAGGCTCTGGGGGGTTGGCTGCAGGGAAGTAAAGTCTCAGACTATACAGGATTGTACAATCTTATAATGAGAGAGCAGATCCTTAATAACTGTCAGAACCAGCTGTTGCATCAATACCTTATTGACTCTGATTTGACCTCTCCCCAAGAATTGGGAAAGAAGGCAGACAAATGGGTCAGAACAAGGATTAAGCAGAAACCCCAGAACCATGGTGACCAGAAGAAAACAGACCAGAAGGGTGGGAATCAGAAAGATAAAGAAAAGGACCAGAAGTCTTCAGGCCCCCAAACTAGTAATAAGGAGTGTGGTTCCCAAAATGACAAAGAGAAAAAGAAGAATGATGGCCCAAAGAAACCTTGGTGTAATACCTGCAAATCAGTTTCACACTGGGGCAGTGAATGCACTAAGAAAAATCCAGTTCCTGCCACTGCAGCTCCTAAAGCAACTGCACCCCCTAGTACAGACAGCAGTGGTAGTGCACAACCTAAGGGGATAGTAGGGTTAACCCTGGGTACTGAGGTGGAATCTGGCCTAGTCAGAATCCCCACACAGGCAGTTCTCCTATATGATGTGGACTTATCTTTGACCACTGCGGTAAGCCCCAGTAACCTGGGCAAATATAGGGAGACTCCCTTAATCAATGAGAAACTGGCTCAGGCCTACAGGGACACTTGTGCCAGTGTCACTATGGTGACACCATACTTTGTGGACCCTGGTCAGATTGTACTAGGTGAAAGTTACCTAGTGAGCAATGCAAGCAACTCCACTACTTCACATAGTGTGGCTGTTGTGAACTTCTCCTGGGGAGGGGTAAATGGCCTAAAGAAAGCTGTTGTGAGTGCAGACCTCCCAGTAGACTGTCTGTTAGGCAATGATCTTGAAAGCTCAGTTTGGTCAGAAGTGAAGTACAGGACTCATGCAGAAATGCTAGGGATTTCAGCTCATGTCCTTGCAGTGACAAGGTCTCAGGCTAAGAAGTGCCTTCCTGAACCAGTGGTGGATCTTGAAACATTAGACCAACCACAATCCAAGAGAAGGGGCAAGAGGGTTAAGGCTGTGCCTTCCCACTTGCCCCCGGTTGAGGATCAGGTTTCACAGGAAACTGATTCTGCAGTCCAAGAGGAGACTGTCTCTGAGGAGCTTGAACCTGACCAGGTTGAGTTTCTGGGGACAGGGGGACCCTCAAGGGCAGACCTGGGGCAGGCCCAATTAGATTGCCCTTCACTTGAACCCCTCAGACAGCAAGCTGCTGCTGAGGCTGCAGGGAATGCTCAAGGTGCCCATAATGTTTATTGGGATGAAGGACTCCTTTATTCAGAGGCTAGAGACCCCAAACCTGGTGCCACCAGGAGGTTGGTTATACCTTTGAAGTTTAGGGGTTTCCTTCTCACCTTGGCCCATGATATTCCCCTTGCAGGACACTTAGGCCAGAATAAGACTTGGGACAGGCTTGTTCCACACTTTCACTGGCCTCACATGTCAGAAAATGTCAAGGAGTTTTGTCGCTCCTGTGTCACTTGCCAAGCCAGTGGTAAGTCAGGTGGCACAACAAAGGCCCCCCTGATACCACTACCTGTGGTGGGGGTACCCTTTGAAAGAGTTGGGATAGATATTGTGGGTCCCATGGATCCTCAAACAGCATCTGGGCACAGATTTATACTGGTGGTAGTGGATCATGCCACCAGGTACCCAGAGGCAATTCCCCTGAGGACCACCACAGCACCTGTGGTGGCAAAAGCCCTCATTGCAGTTTTCTCAAGAGTGGGCTTTCCAAAGGAGGTTCTTTCAGACAGAGGTACCAACTTCATGTCTGGATACTTAAAAGCAATGTGGAAAGAGTGTGGAGTAAGCTATAAGTTTACCACACCCTACCATCCACAGTGCGATGGGCTTGTTGAAAGGTTCAACAAGACCCTAAAGGGAAGGATAAAAGGGTTACCAGAGAAGCTTAGGCGGAAATGGGACATCCTTTTACCCTGCTTGCTCTTTGCTTACAGAGAGGTCCCACAGAAGGGGGTTGGCTACAGCCCTTTTGAACTTTTGTTTGGCCACCCTGTGAGGGGTCCATTGTGTTTGGTGAAGGAAGGATGGGAGTTACCTCTCAAAAAGCCTAAGCTAGATATTGTGGACTATGTACTTGGTCTCCGCTCCAGGATGGCTGAATACATGGAGAGAGCATTCAAAAACCTTGAGGCCAGTCAAGAATTACAGAAAGCTTGGCATGACCAAAAGGCTGTTCTGGTTGAGTTCCAGCCAGGACAGAAGCTGTTGGTGTTGGACCCAGTGAGGCCAGCAGCTCTCCAGGACAAATGGACTGGACCCTACCCTATCATTGAGAAAAAGGGGGAAGTCACCTATGTGGTTGACTTTGGCACCCCTAGGAGCCCCCACAGGGTGCTCCATGTAAACCGTTTGAAAGCATTTGTTGACAGGGAGGACATGAGTCTCCTCATGGCCACAGATGGGGATCAGGAGGAAGAGAGTGACCCTCTCCCAGACCTGCTTTCCCAGAACCCTGATGATGGTTCAGTTGATGGAGTAGCCTTGGCAGGCAGCCTCACTGAGCAGCAACAGGTAGACTGCAGACAGGTGTTGCAGGCCCACAGGCATATGTTTTCACTCACACCCAGCCAGACTAATTGGTGCACCCATGAGGTGGACACTGGTGACAGTCTGCCTGTGAAGAATAAGATCTACAGGCAACCTGACCATGTCAGGGATTGTATAAAGGCTGAGGTCCAAAAGATGTTGGAGCTTGGAGTGATTGAGCGATCGGAGAGCCCATGGGCTAGCCCAGTGGTCCTTGTGCCAAAACCTCATACCAAAGATGGAAAGAGAGAAATTAGGTTTTGTGTGGATTACAGAGGTCTCAATGCTGTCACTAGGACAGGTGCACATCCCATTACAAGAGCAGATGAGCTCATTGATAAATTGGCATCTGCCACCAGACTAGCTGAAGAGTCAAAAGCTAAAACAGCATTCTCTACCCCTAGTGGTCATTATCAGTTTGTGGTAATGCCCTTTGGTTTGAAGAATGCACCTGCCACCTTCCAAAGGTTGGTGAATCAAGTCCTTGCTGGGTTGGATGACTTTTGCGCAGCATATCTAGATGATATTGCTGTCTTTAGCTCCACCTGGGAGGATCACCTGATCCACCTGAAGAAGGTTCTGGAGGCCCTGCAAAAGGCAGGCCTGACTATCAAGGCTACCAAGTGGCAAATTGGGCAGAGCAAGGTTGTGTACCTGGGCCACCTAGTAGGTGGGGGTCAGGTTCAACCATTGGAGAGCAAGATCCAGACCATACAGGACTGGGCTCCTCCAACTACCCAGACACAAGTCAGAGCCTTCTTGGGCCTGACTGGGTATTACAGAAACTTTGTAAAGAACTATGTGTCCATTGTGACACCATTGAATGACTTGACATCCAAGAAGATACCCAAAAAGGTTCAGTGGACAGTTAGCTATCAAAAGGCATTTGATGACCTGAAGAAGGCCATGTGCTCTGCACCTATCCTGAAGAGTCCTGACTACTCCAAACAGTTCATTGTACAGACAGATGCTTCTGAGTTGGGGGTAGGAGCTGTGCTTTCACAACTTAATCAAGATGGTCAAGACCAGCCCATTGCTTTTATTAGTAGAAGGCTGACCCCCAGGGAGAAACGTTGGTCAGCTATTGAGAGGGAGGCCTTTGCTGTGGTTTGGGCCCTGAAGAAGTTGAGGCCATACTTGTTTGGTACTCACTTCCTAATTCAGACAGACCATAAGCCCCTCTTGTGGCTAAATCAGATGAAGGGTGAAAATCCCACACTGCTCAGGTGGTCCATTTCCCTACAGGGGATGGACTTTATAGTGGAGCACCGCCCAGGGACTGACCATGGTAATGCAGATGGTCTCTCCAGGTACTTCCACTTAGAACATGAAGTCTTATCTGGCCGAGGTTAAGTTTAATGTCCCTGCGTTTGGGGGGGGGGGGGTTTGTGTAGGAGAGTAGGGTCTGCTATCCTATGGTCACCCCAATTTTTGCTTTTTGCTTCACTGGTTTTCGACTTACTGAGGCTGTGGGCCTGCTAATCAGACCCCCAGCCTGCTGTTCTCTCTCTAAATTTGTAATACATGTGCTATAGGTACATACCACAATTGGAAATGGACTCCTTGTCAGCCCCTGTACCATGCACTATAGGTGCTCAGGGCATAGGTGCCACCAAGGCCTACCAGGGGCTGAAGCATGGCTTTTGCCACCCCTGGCTGGTTCTTAAATTGACACAACTGGCTGATCACTCAGCTGGGGCAAGTGGGTGTAATCACCCCTTGCTTAGATATAGTATACCTATATCTAAACCTATATCTGGACACATATAAACCTGTGAGTCACTCCTATGGAAGGCCTTATCAATCCTGGAGGCAGAGTGCGTGGTTTTATGTGAGATGGAGCTCTGGCATGAGCTGAGCCTGTCTGCAGCTGTCGGGAACAACTCCCTAAGCTGATCCGGGATAATGCCATACCATATACTCTTAAGTGCCTTATAATCCTCGCGGTTATATAGCAACTTTGGTTTGGCTTTATCAAAACATGTCGTGTAAGGTGTCATACGAATTGGAATACTACAACCTCGCCAGTTCTGGCGACGGGGGTAGCATTCCACCCTTCTAGAGGGAGAAGACATGTTACTTTACTGAAACGCGGTTGATTTAAAATGAGCCTCAGATCCACAAAATGGATGCCTCTGCCACAGACACGAGTCTGGCCTCCTGCTGCTGACCAAAACTCAGCAAATGGTGGCCTGGACAAAGGGTTTCCTGTCGCAGGGCGGTGTCAAACCACCCCAGACAGGAGATAGTGGATTGTAGCAGGGAGGGCTCAAAGAAACCAGACACTGCCTGGGGAGCACAAGGCTGCCCCTTGCATAATCCGGCCAAACCGGTTCTGGGGCACACCAGCCCCAGTTCCAGCGCGGCCGGGATCAAAGGAAAGGGGTGTAACCACCCCCTTCCTGGGTCCCACCCATAGGAGGGGACCTAGCAGGATGTCCAGCCCACCAGATTCCAATAAGAGTGGGAGCAGTGCCAATGCAACTCAGATCATCCTGAAGAAACATAACAAACGAATTCTGGACCCTTCGACATCCTACTCAACGTAGAAGACTGAAGAATCTCCCTTGTGGTCAAGGAGTGACCACCCTGTGCAAACAGGTACCAACCAGCACCTCGACCCTTGCTTTGTTGCAGTTCCCGCCGGAACTCGAGCAACAGAGATCGACGAGATCAAGCTTGCCTGCCTTCTCCCAGCCCGATCCACAGTCCCTGCAGAGCGGAGACCCGTGGAGGCGACCGGAAGCGTGGGGCACGCCATCTTGAATAGGCCACGAGACGCTGACCGTGCAGCCCACGAGTGACCCTCGAAGCTGTACACCGGGGTTTGAGAAGCCCCAACCCTGAACTACACTTGCACTAAAGCTACCCCCTCCACACTCGACGAGTGCTGCGTGGGGCCCTTCTGCTTGTGTTGGCTCGACGCGTTGGCCCGGTCACTTGCCAGCTGGCTTGTGGCCCCAGTGCCGACGAAAACTTGAAAACGACTTGCTTTTCTGGTTGCTCCAGATCTGCACCAGCTCCTGTGAAAAGGAGCCCCCACTCTGACCCTCCTGGTCTGAGTGAGAAGCAATCTCCCGGTTCTGCATGGATTGCTTTTGCCAAGTGCTGTTTGCTGCAATCTTGAAGCCGACTGTGCTGATGGCGAGAGCCTGCGTGGGACAGATTGTGACCTGCTCCTGGACATCGCAGATGCCCCAGAGCCCACGTGACAGTGGAGAGAAGCATCTCAACAACCATCTGATTGCGCCCGACATTGCCTGGTTCCGTCCTGGTTCCAGATCCCACTTCTGAAATAAGGACACTAATTGAAACCGTAACCAAAAGTGGACTGGAAGGTTTCCTGAGCCAACAAGAGCATGACTTTTTGAATCAACGGGAACCCAGGATCCCTACAATATATGCACTACCTAAAGTGCACAAGAGGCTTGAGAAACCGCCCGGTAGGCCCATAGTGTCGGGCTGCGGCTCGATCCTAGAGCCTTTAAATAAATACATTGACCACTTTTTACAACCCTGGGTCGCACGTACAAAATCGTATGTGCGTGACAGCATGCACATTATCCAACTCCTCGAAGGCCAACCCTTTGATGATAAAAAACAGATTTTGGTGACACTAGACGTGTCATCTCTGTATACTTCGATCCCTCAAACAACCGCACTGGAAGTAATTAAAACCACACTAGATAAGAGGGAACGACCACATTGGATACCAACTGACTTTTTAATCAATATCCTGGAAATAGCAATGAAAAAGAATTTCTTTGTATTCAGAAACCAATTCTACTTTCAATGTAAGGGAGTTGCTATGGGCGCTACATATGCCCCCAGCTTAGCGAATATCTTCATGGACAATTATGAAGAGGAACATCTGTATGATCTAAGCAACCCTTACCTGGCTAAAATCGATGTATGGAAACGATACATCGATGATGTGCTGATGATTTGGTCTGGAGGAGAAACTGAATTAAAAGAATTCCACACCTGGTTGAACAGCAGAAGCAACGATATCCAATTTACCATGACACACAGCTCTGATACCATTGATTTCCTGGATCTTACTTTCAAAGCTGAAGAAGGCCAGCTATATACAGATTTATTCCGTAAACCAATGGAACGGAATACGCTTTTGATGTACAGATCCCACCACCCAAGGAACCTTAGAGACAATTTGCCCTATGGGCAATACCTGAGGATAAGAAGGAACCTGCTACCGGAGAGATGACTTCTTCCAGGCGGCGAATGACTTAACATTGCGTTTACAGAGACGGGGTTATCCAACAGGCCTACTCAAGCGAGCAAAGAAAAGGGCATGGTATCAATCACGCAAACATTTACTTGAACCCAGGGAGAGAGCGGAAGAAACAAGAAACCTAGTGTGTGTAACCACATACAACACCAAGAGTGCGGACATTAAAAAGACCATAAAAAGATACTGGAGCCTTGTGGCAACGGAGTTGCAAATGGAAGATCAACCTTTGTTTGCTTTTAAGAGAGGGAAAAACATCAAGGACACAGTGATTAGAGCATTCCTGGACCCTCCCAAACAACCAGATCTGAGAAGCATGATGAACCTACCACCATTGGTGGGCCACCACAAATGTGGTAGCTGTAAAGCCTGCGATTTGTGTGAGGAAGGACCAAGCTTCATCCATAACTCAAAAACATATAGATTGTCACAATTCACTAATTGCAACAGCACCAATGTGATATATTCCATCAAGTGCCCGTGTGATTTGGTCTATGTGGGCCAAACGACCCAAAAAGTTAAAACACAAATACTCCAACATATGAGCAGACTAAGATGCAATACTATTGGGGCTCCACTAGTAGAGCACTATACCAGCCACAAACATAAACCAGAGGAATTGGCTTGGAGAGTGTTGGAAAAGGTAACTGTAGGTGCCAGGGGAGGTTCTCTAACTAAGGCAATGGCCTACAAAGAATGTAGGTGGATACACTCTTTAAATAGTGTGTAACGGGGTTTGAATGAGAGAGAGGAAACAGCAAGACAGATGGGACAATTATAACCGAACAGCAGGATCAGTCAGATGAAACCATCATGTGGTTTTACGTTGTATCACACACTTGAGCAATAGCTTAACATTGTCTGTGAATTACACTACACCACACACCTGGGCAATATTTTCAACATTGTTTATGAATTTAAATTGTATTCATTGGCAGAATTGGATATTTAACCCCGTAATGACATCAAATTTTAACTATGTTGACACCTAGTACTGCCCTGAAGTAGATAATGTTTGAAATTGTCTGAAAATGTTTGCATGCACCAACCCCGTTGAAGCTTGTGTCTCAGCTACATATAGGAATATAGACACCGCCAATTGTGTTGTGCTTGGCTTGCTGGACTAAATGTAAATTCGACCCGTGGTGTTACTAAAGAAACCCCCGCCGGTAATATACAATATTTACTGCATTAGAACATGTCACCAAATAATGGTAGATACACCCAAATGTGCGATATTGCAACTGTAAAACGAATGTAAATATCGCATCGCGATCCAGCAGTCGCGCAACTGAACGCTGAAATAGGTCGCTTAGCAACGTAGAAACTAGGGAGGCCACGTCATCACCGCGTTGTGCGTGTGACGTAGGGTTGCCTAGCAACGAGGCAACGTCCTTGAGGAGAATGCGGAAATGAAAACACAAGCGTTACCGCATTCGTAGCCCGATTCTGACATGAACGGCCTGTAGCCGGCTCCAATTCCTGCATAAACCACTAGAACCGATGTTATGGTGAGTACAGTCCACTCGGCGAGCAGTAGTGACTTGATAGACGAACAGCCATAATGCGCGAATACTTATCGGTTCGCTCTTTTAAATTCCAGATGGTGAAAAATATTTGAAGGAGAACCATTCGCGTCTCGGATAAAGATAATTAGAGACCTCCTAAATAATTGTGGCGGTAACCTGATGGTGAGTCCTGGCATAATTTTCCATAAACAACCTGGAAAGTGATCGCTACCACAAAATATAATAGTCCCTGACACCTTTGATTTTTAAATTACAGATAATCAGAAATAGTCAACAGATTGATACGACATTAAAAGGAAACGCCCAAAATGTCAGGACTGATTCAAAATGAGAGGCAGATGCCTGATCTTAATTGGTGAGTTAATACCATCACCGAGGTTAAATCAAAATATGTAAGAGTCTACATTAGAACCCAATTTTACTTACCCCTCACAATCTCACCATGTTACACAGATTAAACGGCCAAGAAGAGGAATTCCCAAGCAGCACCGCTCCATGGTGTCTATTCAAAGAAGGGACCCAGGCTGGTGTCAAAGTAACTGGTAATTTATGATTCCCAACCCCAAATGGAAGTTTTTATCTTTTTGGCGTAAATAACAAGGACCCCCTGTTTAGACAACTGAATTTGTTATACAGGGAAAATAGACAATGTAAGAAAAACACGAAATCTAATATAACCAGGGAGAGAAAATCATATGGAAAGCACAACAACCAATTAAAAAGCACAAAATTATATTTATTTATAAGTGTACATACTCATGATAAAAGCATTTTAATTCAAAAACATAAACACCAATTATTTAAATGGACAATCAATGAAGTACAAATGAAAATATTTATAACACAATTAAAACGGCCAAGAAGAGGAATTCCCAAGCAGCACCGCTCCATGGTGTCTATTCAAAGAAGGGACCCAGGCTGGTGTCAAAGTAACTGGTAATTTATGATTCCCAACCCCAAATGGAAGTTTTTATCTTTTTAACATAAACTTTGTGCAAAATCCAAACCTGATGGTTTTATTCTAATTAACCTACAGGCGCTATATAACTTCCCTCATCCCTGTCCTGAAGAAGAAGACCCGCCAAGACCCACAATTAAGGCGTCAGAAGGGTCGAAACGTCGACAAAATACCCTAAGGACCAATCATCCAAATCCAGCGTAGCATAAGCTAATCAATATAGCGTGTTGGATTTGAGAATCTGTGAATGAGAGATTGGCTTTCTAGTTGTTGTTTCCTGCCCCCAAAACTCCCCATTCACATGTATATAAGTCACTTTTTGTCACTTAGTCACAATATTTCACTGTATGTCACAATTTGCACTTATTTGAATCGATGCGCCGTACTTGTAAATAATTTCTATGCATAATTTAAGGAGTCAGTTGAAAACAAGAAGATAAATCATGAATGAGAAATAATTCATGGAATAAAAACATGTCCTGACCCTTCCTTTGTTTGGTTTGCACATAATGATTTAATCTTGAGTCATAACAATTAATACTATTATGTTATCGAAAAAATGTTTTGAAATATATACAGTATTTGAAGCAATCCTGCATATACCCGACAGGACCATTGTTGATATTATGATTGAATTGCCCAGGTTCTGAGGGATACTGGGTTACCCCATAAGAATTTTTCGTGAGTTTCGGTCAGCAGCAGGAGGCCAGACTCGTGTCTGTGGCAGAGGCATCCATTTTGTGGATCTGAGGCTCATTTTAAATCAACCGCGTTTCAGTAAAGTAACATGTCTTCTCCCTCTAGAAGGGTGGAATGCTACCCCCATCGCCAGAACTGGCGAGGTTGTAGTATTCCAATTCGTATGACACCTTACACGACATGTTTTGATAAAGCCAAACCAAAGTTGCTATATAACCGCGAGGATTATAAGGCACTTAAGAGTATATGGTATGGCATTATCCCGGATCAGCTTAGGGAGTTGTTCCCGACAGCTGCAGACAGGCTCAGCTCATGCCAGAGCTCCATCTCACATAAAACCACGCACTCTGCCTCCAGGATTGATAAGGCCTTCCATAGGAGTGACTCACAGGTTTATATGTGTCCAGATATAGGTTTAGATATAGGTATACTATATCTAAGCAAGGGGTGATTACACCCACTTGCCCCAGCTGAGTGATCAGCCAGTTGTGTCAATTTAAGAACCAGCCAGGGGTGGCAAAAGCCATGCTTCAGCCCCTGGTAGGCCTTGGTGGCACCTATGCCCTGAGCACCTATAGTGCATGGTACAGGGGCTGACAAGGAGTCCATTTCCAATTGTGGTATGTACCTATAGCACATGTATTACAAATTTAGAGAGAGAACATCAGGCTGGGGGTCTGATTAGCAGGCCCACAGCCTCAGTAAGTCGAAAACCAGTGAAGCAAAAAGAAAAAAGAAAAAATTGGGGTGACCATAGGATAGCAGACCCTACTCTCCTACAAAGCAGATTGAAACATCCAACGAGGACCGGACCTGAGCATGGAGGGAACACGCCAAAACACAAACGGAAGCAAAAAAGGTAAGGTAACAAGTTTAACTCAAGCTTATATACGAAGTGCGAACATCTGAAAACAACAACTTGCAAAGTTAAATCAATAAAATCTAAAATATAAGTAAAATATCAGACCAATAAAGCTATATTACATCAAAAACTCTAAGTCAACCATAGAGTGACATCTCAAGTAAGAAACTCAAAATGTTCAAGTTGCGTGTGAAGAGTATGGTCTCGAAGAATCCATGAGATCTGTCTTGTGCGCGTTAATGAAGCTTTGCAGACGTATTGGATCATCATATGTAGTAGTTTTGTTGTTGTAAGTTACTTTAAACAAACATGGATGAAACAGGTCGCATCTGGCGCCTATGGAGCGTAGAGCTGGTCTCATGTCAAGGAAAGCTTTGCATCTCGATGCAGTGGCTCTGGAGTAGTCTTGTGCGAAAAATAATGTAGCACCAGACCAAGAGATCTTTTGAAGAGCCTTGGCCGCAGACAGAACTTTTAATAAATCCGTGTACTCCAAGAAGTATAATATGACTCCTCTCGGTCTCTGGGAAGATGATGTGGCTGTGACAATACGACCTAATCTATGAGCTCGCTGTATATTGAGAGTGGTGTCCTCTGGCAAGCGAAGTATCTTAGGAAGGAAAGACTTAAAGGAAGCAATTGGATCTGTACCTTTGCCCCCTTTGCCAGATTATAAATACGTAGGTTGTTCCTTCAATTTTTGAGGTCCTCGATTTGCTTTGCAGGGTTGATACTTGAAAATGCAAGGAAGTAACGCATTTGGCAGTATCCTGAAAATAGGTGACATTTTGTTCCACTGTTGTAAGTCTGGTATCAACCTGCGACCAGTTCTCAGACAAAATTTGTAATTTGGTGTTAGTTTCCTCCATGAAAGGTCTAAGGGCCCTTATTTCTTGTAACAATAATTCCATAGAAACTGGAGAAGCTGGCTTAGGTGGCGAAGGGGGATCCTTTTTTAAGCGCTTCACATTTGATTTACCTGTTAGTAGCTGAGTCAGTTCCATGTCTGCGTCACACTGGTCTACTGCAAGAAGACCCAAATCATTCAAGTTAGAAAGTTCTGAAAAGACTCTAGAGTTTTTGATGAAAGTGCTTTCAGGTTTTGAAGTGGCAGAGAGGGTACCTTCTGATCTTCCCATAAAACTGTAAAAGCTCGTGGCCAGAAGGTGGGCACCCACTGCACAATGGATTTTGAGGTGAAAGATGAAGCTGAGAAGTTATGCAAAATACCCTACAGACTGGAGAAAGAGATACTTAACAGTAATTACATTGATGCACCTTTCATTAATACTAAAATAGAGTGAATGTCACCCCAACCGCTGTATAAAGTTGAGATATTACTGGATCACAACATCACCAATAACCTTTTATGAAAAATAAATAAAGCGTAGTGCAGGTTTATAGATGCGCTCTGAACCACTTAAGGAGTTTGCTGAAAATAAGCCCACCAAAGGAAAATTCAATTGAAAAAACAACGTTGTGCCTTAACAGTGCTCCACAGTGTATTGCTGATGTGTCAGCTCCTCAAACAGTCAGCCGGAGAGGTGTTCCACATAACGTGAGGAAAAACGGCAATTTACTTTTGAGCTTCTCTAAAGACTTACTATGTCTGTAAATGCGTCACTTACAAGGCATGAAAACATAAGTACGCCGAAGACGAGCGTTAAAGCCGTTCCGCCGAGACTTGCTGTAGCGAGATCTGCTTGCGGCAAAATCCGGGCATTTGAAATGGCGGCTGTCGCTGCGTGCTCCTGTGTGGTTGCGTTACCTCAGATATCTTCAAAGTAGCGTTGCATGCGCCAGCCAAATCATTCCCATCATCTGGAAAAACTTGCGCTGGAAAGGAGAAGAGCGCGTTTCCTCCGCACTGGACCGGGAGCCTCACAGAAGCACCGCCATGTCCTTTGGGTGTCAAGCCACGCCCCCATCTGTGAAGGGTTTTAATTTGGATTAGTTTTAGTCTAGAGGTTATGGCCACTTCTCTGGGGGAACTAGTGCCTCTTGCCAGTCTTCTTCTTCCAATTCTCTCAAATTGACTTGCCATTGCTTGCGTGGCTTTAGAAGGAGATGAGGCATATGATTTAGTAGTTTCCTATAGGTCATGGATATCGCTTCGCAATCTATATGGTCATTTAGCAATCTGTCCTCTAGTGGTGATAATTCTGGGAGTTCTGAACCCGGTGGGATGGCTCCCATTAATGCATGTCTCATTTGTAAATATCTATACATATCGGATTCTACCATTTCATATTCTGTTTGTATGTAGTCAAATAGTTTGACCCTTCCTTTTGGCCATAGGTCTCCCATTCTTGAGATACCGATCATATCCCATTTACCAAACACCGGACATGTAATCAATATACCAACCGCCTGATTCATCAAGCTTTTTTGCGCTCGCAAAGGGCCAGATTCTGAGAATCCGGCCCTTTGCGAGAGCGATTTTTGCATTTGGGATTCAGCATCCCAAATGTAAAAATCGCTAATTGCGATCTCGCAATTTTGCGAGGAATGACATTTAAGGAATCTCTATTTGAGATTCCTTAAATGCAATTCAACATCCTATTTAAATTTGCGAATTCGCAATTTCTAGGCGCAATTTACCGCGAGGTCAGACCTCGCGGTAAATTGCGAAAACTCAGAAAAATGCATTTAAATGCATTTTTCTGAGTTGCATGTTACACACACACATGTCCTTTGGACATGTGTGTGTGCAACACCTGTGTCACAGATCATTTGAGGGGTGCTACAGGGTGTCCTTTGGACACCCCTGGCACCCTTCAAATCGCTATCTTATTTGCAATTAGCAAATTGCTAATCGCAAATAAGGAATACTCACCATTCATTCCTATGGGCCTTTTGGCCCATAGGAATGCATGGGGAGTTTTTCCTTATTGCGATTAGCAATTTGCTAATCGCAAATAAAGAATGTGTAGGAATCGCAAAAAATATTGCGATTCCTACATGAATCCCGTTTTGCGAGTCCTTAATAGCGATTCGATATGAATCGCTATTAGGGCCTCGCAAAACGGGAGAATGATGAATCTGGCGGCAAGTCTTTCTGCATCTCATAGTGGCATGGACTGAGTTACTTTATTTCATCATCCCAAACGTTTTGACACTTTATGCCACAGATTGACAGTTTGTTGTGTTGGGCCCATGAGTGACGGATGTGCAGGGTTCGTGTATAGTGAGTGTCTGTAACCTCTGGGGCCCATGAATAGTTTATCCATTTGGTATGCCAGGTTGGTAAGTGAGCCATGTACTCACTAGTCGACCACCGCTAATTTGGTCGCCCCATATTACTTTTGGATATTTGGGAGGGATATTCCTCCATCGTAAAACCCCTTCACAAGTTTATGTTTGGTGATCAGCGGGGTTTCTCATATCACAGTAGTGACCGTATCTCACTTTTTATATCTGGGAAATGTGTGTTTTGCAGGATCTTCAGGAGTCTTGGCAGTGCCATAATTTTAAAAAGGGCAGCACGTCCCAATAGGGACAACGGTAATGTTCTTCAATGTTGTGTGTCGTTTTGCTGTCATTTTAGGGGCCAAGTAGATTGTGTGTGTAAAAGAGGGCAGGGTCTCTTGTAACATAGATCCTGAGGTAATGGAAACTTTCCTCGGGGCACCGTCGCTGCGCAATTGGCTGGTAATTTGGGGGTAGGGCCTTAAAGGATAAATAGTACAGATTTGGACCAAATAATGTTGTAGCTGGAGTGTTTCCGAAAGTTAATGAAGATCTGCATAATCCTATTTATAGATGAATGTCCTAATACCACGTAGAGCAGAATGTCGTCTGCATATAAAGAGATTCTGTCCTCCCATCCCTCGGCCCACCACAATCCTTGGATCAACGGATCTCCTCTTATCCCGGTTTCAAGGGGTTTCAGCATTAATGCAAAAATCAGAGGTGACAGGGGGTATCCCTGTTGTGTAATTCATTTGAGGGGAAAGTTGTGTGATTTATGCCCGTTTACTACTGCTTGTGCTAGAGGTACCGTATACAGCAGCCTAATCCATGCAATGTATTTGGGGCCAAATCCTTGGCACTCTAGCACTACAAAGAGGTAAGGCCATTCGATGGTGTCAAACGCCATGCAGGCGTCTCGTGTCAGTATTGATCCTGCTTTCATGATGGTATCTCTCCTGCCCAGCATGCCGTGAAGGCGTCTCAAGCTCAGCGCTGTATTTCTCCCTGGCATAAATCTGGATTAGTCTGCATGTACCAATGACACTGTAGGCAGGTTTACTGGACTGAATAGCGCCTCGAAGGCGGATTCCGCTGTGAGGATATTAATCCGTTTGCCGTGTGCTAGTTCTCATTCATTTGCTAATGCGATTTGCACTGCTTTCACAGTTCTTTCTGTGTGACTGAATGTTTCCTCTGCTTGTGTGTACAAGTGAGATTTGTAAGCTACTGGTACCTTTTCTCCCTCATTAGAGGTCAGGTATGTGAATCCGCATCTTCCTGGGATGACTCGGATTACAAGATCGATCGTGTTGTCACGTGTATCTAATTTTGTTTTTGCTAACATGTCTGTTTGCAGTGATCTCAAAATTTCTGTGTGTTTTTGAGTCCAATTGATTTGTTTAAAATCAGGTTTAATTAGTTCGTAGAGAGGTTTAACCCTCTCTGCGTAATTTAGAATGTAAGTTCTTCCGAAATTCAGAAAACCTAGAATGGATTGTAAATTCTTCAGCGTTTTTGGAGCTTGGAGTACAGCGCACTTCTCTAAGAAGTTGTCCGCTAGGCTTTTCCCTTCACTTGATAATTCGTACCCTAAAAATAGTACTGTCAGATGGGCAATTCGAGACTTTTTAAAGTTGAATTTGCAACCCTCTGCTGCGAACCCAAGTATAATGGTGTTCACTCTTTTCAAGTGAGTATCCAAGTCGTCGTCTGTGAGATAAATATCATCTACGTAAGATAATGCCTCATCATCATATATTTGTAGTAACTCTGTTACCCTAGCTGAGAATAGTCCTGGGCTGTTCTTGAACCCCTGTGGGAGTCGACAGAATTTTTTCTGCGACCCAAATGCAGAGAAAGCGGTCAAATATCTGCTTTCTGGTGCAATGTTTTGACAAAAGAAACCATTAGATATGTCTAATGTCGTTTTATATTTTTTCCTAACTATGTTATTCATTAGGGCTGCACTATGCGAGTTTTGTACTGCAAAAGTTTTGCAACATGTATTAAGGTGTCTGTAGTCCAAAACTAGACGATATGAATTGTCTGGCTTGGAGACAGGAAACAAAGGATTGTTCATTTGAGAGGTGCATGTTTCAATCACCCCCTGGTATTCAAGTTGATCTAAGATCTCCCTGACTTGTTTTTTAGCTTCTTGCTTTATGGGATACTGCCGTTGGGCAGTTGGTTCATTTTTTAACTGGATTTTGTGAGGAGGAGAGTCCTCATCCCATCCTACATGATTTTTATATAATGCAGGTGCCTGGGCCACTGCCCATTTCCTTGCATATGTATATTTTTTGTGAACCAGAATTTATAGCCGAATAGGGGCATAAGGTTACAGTATCGATCAGTAACCTAGATAAACACGCAACAACTTGAACGAAACAAGAAAATCCTTAAGCAACATAAAGTTAAAGCAACAGACAGATACCACTGATGAGGCACCAAAAGCAACAGCCCCAGCAAGGCCTGTCTGGATTCCAAAGATTGGGGATCTAGTCAGAGAAAAAATCGCAGTGAAGAAGGAATTTGGGCCTTCTTACAGAAAAGCAGTACCTGTCTTGGCAGTCACCGGAACAAGATCAGTAGTACTACCGCCCCTTGCTGGTAAAAAGGAGAACAGAGTTGTATCTATCGACCTGGTAAAACCACAAGCATGTGGCCTATAATCAACAGTAGGCCCAGTGGACTCCCAAGAAACAACAGAATACCCAAACTTGCAACAATCCAGAGGTTCAAACTGAAAGACTAATCACATTCGATCAGCCTGCAGTGCACAGAGAAGGACTATGCAATAATGCCATGGAACTCGTGCCTCTTGAGACACAGATGGAAACAGTTCATCAAGAAACACCAGTCTACAATAATGTGGCATCAGAAAGTGCTACCGAAAGACAAATTGAAATAACAATCCCAACAATTGACAGAACTGCCTCTGGTTACTTCATCGACTTCGACAACTTTTCCGAGGATCAAAGTAACCCCGAAGTGATGCCAGAAACAAAAATGACTCTTAAAGAAAATACAACAGAACTCCTTCAACTAATCAAAGAATTATATCTGGATACAACGTTGATTGAGCATTGGAATATTTCAGGGGTACTCATACTCCTACTATGCCTAATTTTAGTTTTAATTTTAGGAAAGTTTATTACAATTGAATGGACACAGCAAGTCTGAACATCAACTTAGTCCTCAAACCACACAGATCATCACACGCGAAGAAAAGACAACTGTCAACAGTAAATGTCACAGCCATTCCAATACCTGGTGGGGTAGTATGGGAGAAAACTGACTATGAGATCTATGGTCCGATCGAGATCCTGAAGTATCCTCATCAACTGAAGGTTTCCTTAAGTGACTTTGTAAAATATAGTACATTCTCTGATGATTGGGACTTTAACAGTATTAATGACATGAAGTCTGATTTAGTAATGTCAGCTAGATTCACAGAACATGATTATTTACAAGGTTCGTCTAGTTATGAACAGTTGTTCTGTTTTACACATTATGGCGATCATTATTTGCATAAATCTGCACAGCCTAGAAATGTTTTTAAGTAAAATCAATGGGAACATTGTGCTACACCACCTAAAAGCAGTTCTAAAACATTCTTTGAGAAATTCCAGTACTTCTCAGGGTTTAACACCAGTGATGCAGAAACGTTTTATTACAAACTGTTAGATAAAACAGGAATGAAAACAATGCTGACAAACACTAAATTAATATATTCAGAAGCATTTTTTTTTTATTTTTATTTATTTATTTATTTTTTTTAAATCTTTATTGATGACCAAAGTGATAGGTAGTACACAGCTTCACGCCTATACCCTGCAATTGCAGGCCGGCAGCTACATAGAATGGAGCCCAGAGCAGGACATAAGTAAAAAGGGGCACAGCATTAGTACTTAAACACAGCATGCCGCCTACAACCCACTGGGCCGGCCGCGATAGAAATGTGGCCTATTCAGGTAGTACAGATGTCATATCTACCGGCCGAAGCACATTGTATACCAGCAAAAAGCAATTGAGGCTTCTTTTTCAAGTTTTTTGTGAAAGAGAAAACCAGAAATCAAACACAACTGGGGACCGACCTTCCCATGATATACCACCATACAGTGTATGTGGATCAGAGGATCCGAGGGTGAGGAGCCTTAATGCAACATGAAGAAATAGGAGGAGCAACCTCCATCAAGGCCCGAAGGCTCCGCACCAACTAAATACTTCTGGCTGGCATGGTAAGGGCAAAGAGGGAAGAGGGGGAAGAGGGGGATAAGGGGGAGGGGGAGGGGGGAAAGGTTCATAACCGACCCAGTGAGGTCAATAATGTGCTAAGGGCTTGTATGTGGTGCTACATGTAACATGTTGCTAACGTGAGTGCGCAGTCAGGTGCAAGGTATGCGTCGCGGACCAGCCCAAAGCCGGGCACCAGGAACTGCCAGGATATAGAGGAGTCTGTCCATCGGTACAGGAGGACGATAAGAGAGCAGAAGGGGAGGACAGCATGTAAGGGTATGGATTTAAGTGTCAGGATGCTCCTCACTCTGTTGACGGAGGAGATAGGCAGACAGGGGACCCCAGATATCTTTGGGACGTGACTTATGTGGTAAGAGTTCGGCATAGTTATGGAGGTGATCTTGCCAAGTGGACATAATGTCGAGCCAGATTTTGAATTTAGGAGCACGTCCTCTACCCCATCTACAGGCTACATGGCGTTTGGCTAATAAAAGGCCCATTGCGAAAAACTTTCTATGTGATTTCAGTGCAAAGACCGATTGACCTAACAGGGCCGACCCAGGACAGGGATCAATAGCAACTCCAACCATATCCGAAAGGGCACGAAAAATGGCCTGCCAGTATGCCGCGACGGAGGGGCATGTCCACGCGAGGTGGAAGAAATTGGCACCCTCCACCCCGCATCTAAGGCAATGGTCAGTGTCACGGAGGCCAAGCCGAAACAGTTTGGAAGGGGTAAAGTAAATGCGATGCAAGAATTTAAAATGTATCAATCGGAGCCGGGTATTACCGGTAACTGCATTAGTGTGTGAGCAGCTCTCTTCCCATTGATCATCTGACAGTGGGGAGCCAAGGTCATTGTCCCATGCACTGCGGACTTTGAGTGGAGGCGGCGTTGGGGACGGCTGGGCATGCTTGTACAGCATGGACACCACGTGTTTGGGGTTGTCCGTTTGTAAGAGCGAGTGCAGAGGGGCCAGTGTGTCTGGCTCGTCAGGAAAATTCGGAGTAACTGCCTTAACGTTCTGTCTCAGCCGGACATAGAGAAATGTGTCCATGACCGAGGCAGTGTGCTCTCCGAAGAATTGCGCCGATGTTCGGAACTGCCCCTGGAGGTATAAATCACCCCATGTGTGAATCGCCAGTTTCAGGAGTAGTTTACGGCCAATCTCCTCACAGGCGACCCGTAATCTAGGGTCATGTGCTAGAGGCATGCATGGTGAGTACAAAAACTCAACCTCCATGTGAACCGCAATTCGCCTCCACGCTTGCACCGTGCAGTCGACTGTGGTAGGGTCTCGGTCCGAGACATTCGGCGTAGTATAGAGATAGCCCGACGGTTGCACCGGGCGCATGTATCCATCCTCCACTGCTAAATGGGCCATGAAGGGGGGAGGATGCAGCCAGTACGCGGCGAAGTGGCCCTGGGCACAGTCGTAATAACGCTGGAAGTTAGGAACGTCGAACCCACCCTGGTGATAAGGTAACATGAGCGTCTTCAGACTTATCCTGGCCTGTTTACCCCCCCAAATAAGCCTCGACAATTGGGAATTGAGGGCGCGGAAGAAATGGGAACCAGGATTGTATGGTATGTTAATAAAGAGGTAGAGCAATTTGGGGAGGACTACCATCTTTATAAGTGAGACGCGTCCTGCCATTGAAAGTGGGAGATGGATCCACTTAGTGATTGTATCAGTAAGTTTGTCCAGCGCGGTACCATAGTTAGCCCTGATGAGGGTCTCGCGATTCCGGGAAACCACCACTCCGAGATATTTTAGGTCATCCGTTTCCCAAATCAAGGGATAGTCCAGGGGAAATTGCGTGGTCTTATCCGTTAAGGGGAATAGAGCCGACTTCGACCAATTAATTTGTATTCCTGAAATCGCACCGAATTTGGTGACTTCGCGTAGTATGGGGTTAAGGTTTTCCTGCGGTTTATTTATATATAGGGTCATGTCGTCAGCATATAGAGCTATTAAGAGCTGACGCTCCGGATAAATAAGGGAACGATGGTTATGGTGCTGACGAAGTTTGGCTGTCAGCGGCTCGATGGCAATCGCAAAGAGGGCTGGGGAAAGGGGGCAGCCTTGTCTGGTGCCCCTATGTATGTTAAACGGAGCCGACCTGGCCCCATTGAGTAAGACTGAGGCACTGGGGTTGCTGTACAATAACTTTATCCAATCGAGGAAGCTGAAGGGGATCCCCATGCGTTCAAGGAGGGCCAGCAGATAATCCCACTCAAGGGAATCGAACGCTTTGGTGGCGTCGAGGAACACTGCCGCAGCTTCGGACTTGGGGTTAATGTCTTGCAGTACCGCCTGAAGGGTGCGAAGGTTATGTGAGGTCGCCCTATTGGGGACAAAACCCGCCTGATCTGGCAGGACCAGGCGCTCCATCAACAGGTTAAGGCGAGACGCCAGTACCTTCGCTAAGATTTTGACATCTGTATTGAGCAAAGAAAGGGGTCTATATGAGTCGCAGTGCTCAGGTGGTTTGCCCGGTTTCAAGAGAGATGCGATAAGGGACTCGCGCATCGAGGGCGGGAGGATTCCCACTTCGAGGGCGGAATAATAAACTTGTTGTAGTATTGGGGCAAGGATGTGAACATATGCCTTATATAATTCGATTGGCAGCCCATCAGACCCAGGGGATTTGCCCGATTTCATGGACATGATGGCATCCTTTATTTCATCTACCTCAAGGATGTGGTGGAGGAATTTTTGTTGGGTTGGACCAAGCCACGCAATGGCCGTGTCCTCCAGGTAAGGATGTAGGTTAATAGGAGCCGATCTTTGAGAAGTGTAGAGGGTGGAGTAGTGATTTGTAAGGATGCGGAGCTGTTCAGGAAGGTTTAGCTGCGGGATTTGTTGTTCATCAAGCAAGACAGTGACGAAATTATTGTATCTAGGGGTCCGGACCGCGGAGGCCAGAGCCCTGCCAGGTCTATCCCCCTCACCGAAAACCCATGCAGAGTGCTGTTGGCCGAGGAATTTGCACTCCCTATCCGCCGCCTCCGCGTAGTCGTTTAGTTTCTCCCGAAGGAGGGCATTCGTAGCATGATCGCGGGCCTCGCGAGTACCAATCCGTTCTAAGTCTCGAAGTTCGGATTCAAGTTTACGAAGATCACTTCGCAAGGATTTAAGGACTCCGCCTCCCTTAGAGATGCACCATCCCGAACGGTGACCTTAAAGGCTTCCCAAACTACAGAGAGATCCGACACCGATCCCACATTTCTGTCGAAAAAGTCTTGGATGTCCTGTTTAAGGTCTGCCCTGAAGGCGGAATCGGTGAGATGGGAAGGGTTGAGGCGCCAGCTCAAATAAGGGGAGGTCTCAATTGGAATGCGTAGTGAGATAAGAACCGGGGAATGGTCAGAGAAAGTCCTGGCAAGGTGTCGGGCTGTGATTAACCAGGGGGTGAGGCCTGCCGATAGGAACACGTAGTCGAGCCGCGCCCAAGTGGAATGCACTGCGGAGTAATGAGTGCCCTGTTGAAGGGACGGGTGGAGGTGTCGCCATGCATCAATGTAGTGGTGTTCAGCAACTATGGAGGATAGGGTACTTTGGGTATGGGAGTAGTGTGCCGGCAGGGGGTGGGATCTGTCAATACCCGGTGCCACCGCGGAGTTGAAGTCCCCACCCAGTATCACATGGCTAATGCCCAGAGTTTGAATTTTACCCCACATCGTGAGAAGTGAGGAAGTGTCGTCTACATTGGGGCCATAATAGCAAACGAAAAGGACCGTATGAGAATGTAGTTTACCCCACATCATACAGTATCTGCCACCGGGGTCCACGTCCGTCCCGGCAGGCGTGAAGTTCACACCCCGTCTAACCAGAATTGTAACCCCCTTGCATAGTTGGAATAGGAGGAGAAAACCCTGCAGGAGGCCCACCTGGTAGCGAAGAGAGATGAGCTATCCTGCATTAAATGAGTTTCCTGCAGCATAGCTATTGAAATGCCCTGTCTATCTAGGTAACCTATAATTTGCCTCTTTTTCCTAGGGTTATTCAGCCCCCGAATGTTCCACGACAATAGCTGAAATTGGTGCGATGGTAGTGTGTCACCTACGTCACCCATTCATACATAGAAGAAATCTTGTAGCTCGCAATCACACAATTGACCATTAAAGCACTTTGGATATCCAGCACAGTACAATCTCCCCATAAAAACCTCCCACCGATCCCCCCTCTTGACAGCATAAAGAACATTTCCATGTCAAAGGTAGTGGAGCATACTTCCTTCCCACCCACACCGGCAACCCCAACTGGCCGGGAATACAGCCCCCACCCAACAACCCAGAAAGAAAACAGAGTATTACCCAGAAAAGGCATAATCCAGAACCCAACCCGCAGGGGGGAAGGGGTGCTAGTGGGGGTACGCCCGCTCGGGGACCAGGACTAGGGGCACCAGACCTACCAATCCACCTCCCTACTTACACCCACAGACAACAGGGAGAGACCCTAGTCGCCAAAAGTGGGACGGAGGTGGGTGACCGAGCACGAAGGAGAATCATGGACCGATAAGCCCCGTGCTGACCAGGTACCTAAAAAAGGAATAGCAATACTCAGACATCTGTTAGCAAATGAACACTGCGCGCCTTATGAAAAGGAAACGATACCGCTAAGTAGTCTCTTAGTCCTGTTGCGCCATCGGCGATCTCGACCCAGATCTGCGTTGAGTTGCATCGTCACTGGTACGTTCTCTTCTGCTGTGTTTAAGGAAATCCTCAACTTGTTGCGGGTTTAGAAAGAAGTGCGTTGTACCCTGAAAGGTCACTTTCAACTTCGCAGGGTATAGCATGGCATGTGGGATTTCTTGTGCCTGAAGTTTCTTGTTAACCACAGTGAATTTGCGCCTAGCCTCCTGGACAGAGGGGGTGAAATCAGGAAAAAAGGAGAGGGCAGTATTGCAGTAGTTCACAGTCCCCATTGCTCTCGCTCGCTGGAGCACCGCATCACGGTCTCTATAGTTCAGGAAGCGCACTATGATGGGACGAGGTGGGGCTCCTGGAGGCGGGCGCGCTGCCAGAGATCGATGAGCACGTTCAATGATGAAATGTGGGGAGAAGGATTCCTTTCCAAACAGTTCAATAAGCAGGTTTTCTACAAAGGGCTCCATCTTCCCGGTGTTGGTGGATTCCGCAAGGCCTAAAATTCGAACGTTGTTGCGTCGAGACCTCGCTTCCAAGTCCTCATTCTTGTCCGCGATAAGTTTAAGCAACCTGTCCATTTGAGTGACCTGTTTACCAGTGGAGGAGGCCCCATCTTCAAGAACCGAGATTCTATCCTCTGTTTCCTTGATGCGGGTGTCATGTTGCTCCAGTTTAGAAACCACACTGTCCATGCGTGAATTAATGGTGTCTATTTTGGCGTCGATTGAGGATAGGCTTTGTTTCATTCCCAACAGTAATGACTTCCAGTCCTCCTCCGGAGGAGCCGGTGCAGGAGGACTGCCGCCGGGCTCCGGCGTCGTTTTGGGCTGTTTTTTAGATTCAAAGGGTATTTTGGACTGGCGTGCGTCACTTCGGCCCATGTCTCTTCTGGGCGTCCGCGATGTAGTGGGGGAGGTGGACGCCAGAGCGCAGGAGGGGCACAGCAGAAGAGAAGAAAATGAACTCTCAACAGATCCAACGTAGTGGAGACTGGTAAATTAAGGAGTCCGTGGCAAAAGGTGCAACTGAAAACAGGGACCCTGGTGGAGAGGGCAGCGTGAAGGGCTAGCACGTGGGGAAATAGTAGCAGTGCGGACCGACGTCCCACGCAGATGCCCCGAACAGCTATGGTCTTGTGTCAGGCCGTGCCTGTGCCCTTGCCCAGTGGAGGGGGGGGGGGGGCCTCAGGATGCAACCTGTATTGCGTGCAGCACTTCACAGTCATGGAGGGAAGGTGAGGGAGTAATCCGTCCGTAACAGCAGGGCCGCCCTGGTGTCAATGGGTCAGTGCACTAGGTGATCGTCGGTCCTCGCGGCGCCACACCCACAGCAGGGACAGACGGCAGGGAGTAGGGCAGTCCCCCTCCGACCTCGGGAAGGATGCTCAAAGGTGAGGGCGGGCCGGCGGACACGTCGATGTGTAGGTTACCCCCTGCGTAGTGAAGACAGTAAGAGCAGCCCACACATCTCAGGCAGAGTAGCGCCCGCCACCCGATAGTGAGAGGAAGGCAGGTGTTGGCCTCAGAGCCGAGGGAGGCGGGGAGCAGCAGAAGCGGCAAACTGCAAGTCCGACCTGGCAGCCGGTACGCCCGATCCGCAGCCGCCCGGGAGGGCCGCAGGACAGCACAGGCAGAGCAGTGCCGCAGGATAGCACAGGCAGAGTAGTGCCCTCCGCCCGTAAGTGAGACACAGGCAGGTGTTGGCCTCAGAGCCGTGGGAGGCGGGGAAGCAGCAGACGCGGCAAACTTCAAGGCCGACCTGACAGCTGGGGAAGAGGCGCCTTGAAGGGGGGCCGGTGCACACGCTATGCAGATGTCCGGGAGGGCCGCAGGATAGCGCTCCAGTGGGGAGACGTGTCAGGCAGGAGACAGGTACAGCGCCGACCGGGGGGGGGGGGCGGGGGCTGTGAAGGCACAGAGCTGGAAAGCAGCACTCACCCGCTGCGACGACTGAAGGCCCCCCCGGGAGCGCAGCGGCAATGCAGGGTCCGGCAGGCGGGTGCATACGGCAGTGGTGGCACACTGTAGGCGGGTCAGTATGTATGGCCCGCTGACGTCCAGGAAGGCACGAGATGGCCGCGGGACAGCGCGCCGGTTCAATGGCGGGCTCAGCAAGAATGAAGGTCAGCGCCGACCGGGGGTAGAGAGTCGGCTGCGGAGGACCTCAGCCAGCAGGCAGCCCTCACCTGACACAGCGGCCGGAGCTCTTCTCGGGAGTGCAGGTGTAGTCTCGAGTTCGACAGGAGGGCGCCCCTCAGCAGGCCAGGCTCACTCGTCCCTGCTGGAAAGGCCGCAGAGCTCCGGACTCTCCCAACCAGGCAAGGCCGCCAGAAGCATGCAGTCAGCCGCTCCTCGAGTCGCACAGGTCGTCCAAGGCTTCCGTCCTCGCCAAATCAAGAATATCTGGAACATATGAGGTGTCGCCCTGATCAGCATGGAAAGATGCAGACAATGGGACAGGTTACAAGCAGATACTCGCGGTCAGGATCACTGCAGGATAGGGAAGCGTGCTCGGCCGTTTGGGAGCCTCACACCAGTGCGGCCATCTTGGTCTGGCGCCACCTAGCGCCCCCTATTCAGAAGCATTTTATGAAAAAATTATGACAGTTGGTTTTGATTATTGGAAAAATAACATTGAAACAAAAACCATTTGGGGTACGAAAGAGTGGCAGGTACAAGGCCTAGAAGCACTATTCAGAACCTGCATGATACCAGAACAAATGATGTTTTTAAATGACACAATTCATCAAACAACCTGTCTTGGCCTAGCTAAGATCAAAGACCTAAACAAACCGTCTATTCCAAAGCCAATACCTGAAAATACAACAACAGATATTGAAATAGACGTAACTAAAATTTTACATTTTAACAGAACACGTCCTGATTGGAAAAAGTGGTTAATCTGGCCTACTGACACAAACAACTGTCAAGATAGATTCCTGAATAAAACACAGGGGTTAAAAATGACCAGACAAGACCCTAGATACTCCCAGAGACAACATCCAGGGATAGTAACAACATACAGTGTAGGGAAACTCTGCCTCGAATGGCTAGGATCATCCACACTGGCTGAAATTAAGCAACACTTGTCTTTACTAAAAGATGGTGCTGATTTGCGCGATTTTATTATGGGACCACGCAAACAGCGTCAAAAGCGTTTCATAGCGGCCAGCATCTATGCTGCGTACAACGAGGCTTGGAAAGTCACACAAATTGAAACAGCAGAAAAAATACGAGAAATTGATCGTATTAATTTGGAAAAATCACTTTCTGTAGTGGACAATGGGTTAATGACTCTGTCATCCAGAATATATTCGTTGGACAATATTGTATCCTCTGCCTTTGACATAATAGACAGAGACTTGCTAATGTTACAGCATGGCCAGTCGCAATTACGTTCTATTGTACAATTAGGCTGGACGCTGCAAAATCTTCATTCAGGCTATGTGCCTTGGCGTTTAATCAACACAACGTCATTGTTTTCCATTTTTAACCTTACTGATAAACAAATCAGCTTGGCACAGAAAGGAGCAGACTATACAATCCTGAGCATCGAAAAACTTGAGAGATTATCATTGACAATGTCAGAAAGTCCTGTCATTGAATGGATAATACACAGAATTATAACTATTCCGATAACAACTTTCCGATTTAGAAAGTGCCTTGAATACATACCTACTGGCCAGTATGAACGATTGGGTAAAGGATATGTGAAATCAACATGGAAATTACCATACACACATTCATGCTATAGTGACAGTGACAAAAATGTATTTCTTAGTGGTGAAAACTGTAAACATTCACTAAGCGGTATACTTTTGTGCCAGGGTATTAATTTACACGGCGCCTGTAAAGGTAATTCTAACAACCTTTCATGCCACCAGCTTGTCACACCTGCAACGCAGATAGAGCCTTTCTTTATGCAATTTGCGAATGGGAGTTACATTCTAAGAACGGATCACAGATGTTGTGGCCTTGTGCCAGGGAAAAGTTATCTTGTAAGCGTAACTTCCATGGTCAAATGCTGTATGCAAGCATTGTTCCCGAGCGGGCCTGGAGACATAGAGACTCCCATCTGGCCTCGTCTGAATCTCTATTCTATACGAATTGATACTTTAAGCAAAATGAAGTCTGTGCTTTTGCAGACAACAGTGCCCATAACGTCATCAAAAGAGATGTATAATCTCCTAGTTGCAAGGACAGCTACGGAGGTTCATGACCTTTTATCAACAAATTGCCCCGTGCATTTCGTAGAAATGTTGAGCCAACTCCTTAACATGTCTAGTGCCACAGGCATCCCAGGCATATTTAAGACGATTTTTACGGGACTGCTAACACCATTTCAAGCTATTCTGGGAATCGTTCCAAATTTGTCTGTTCTCTCCCCAGTGATATTTGAGTGTCTTGCAGTTCTGGCGCCAGGAAACCCTTTGTGGGTAGCTGCGCGCCTTACAAATGCCATAAAATAAATAAAAAAATAAGTGACAAAAGCAACATCACCCAGGTACGACCTTCTGTGAGCATTGCTGATCCCGACTTTGATGACAGCAATCATTCTCACACCTGCCAAGTTACAGCACTATCGAATTTGGTCGAACTGTCACCTGATTTTGTAGACCAATTCTTTGAGAGCCTGTCTGATATGATGTTCTCACCCGAACAGAAACAATAACTTTAGAGAAGCATTCCGACACACAGCGTTCCCATGAACTCTGAATTCGGCCTTCAGTTTTGAACAACAAAAACTGCTAAAAGCTTTGGAACTCTAATTTCCCCATTCAAGCAATAATTCTTTTGAATTGAACACTTTTTAATATTCACCTTTTTTTTGGCACGAAAAATTCTTTGCTTAAAGTAAAAACTATTCTATGAGAAAAGAAGCTTCAACTTCTATTTCTAAATACATCTAGAGACATAATAACTTTACACCAGCCTCTAGCACATTTTACTACAATGCATTTATATGTGATGAAATTATCTCGCCCTTCTTCTGTTTCAGTGATATTTCATGTGTAATTCTTTTTGCATAATCGTTCATTGATTTCGTATGCTATAATTTTTGAATGATTTCTATGCTTCAAAAACGTACAGTACCTAAATTTTCACGTATTACAAATACGCCTATTTCAAATACATATATGTATTTTGGGGTGGGCAATGTTACACATGCATCTTATTGCTCTAGTTTTAGTAATTTGATGGACATGAATTCGTGGAGTGGGTGTCGCGTTCTAATCTAGGACCCTGATCGATACTGTGACCTTATGCCCCTATTCGGCTATAAATCCATTTATTCCCTATTTTGGCATAACCGTTCAAGTGCAATATTCAGAAACTCGTCTCTGGCCTCACACGAACAGAGCCACATTTCAGAATCGCTTTCTCTGCCACTTCCTTTGCAACCAATTAGTGCAATGACATAGCAGAAGTTACTATCTGAGATTCCTAGATTAACACTCCGAGTTCTTCAACAAGATAAAAACTCAGCAACCTGGAAATCCCCGCTTGCTGTGTTTTGATTAGTAATAGAACTCTAATGAGCACTGATAAACGATCACTTCCTAGTGACATCTTTATTGACGTCTTATGTCCAAAAACTTACGTCAAACAAGGCACCTTTGAGGTATAAATATTACCAACGTTGCCTTAAGCAAACGCTGTCTCGTTGCTGTCTCGTTGCTGTTTCGGTGAAGCTGATGCTGCTAGCTATCTCGCTACTGCTGAAGTAGCTGTCATGCTGATGATACCATAGCTGCTATCGCTACTGCTATCGCTGCTAACTAGCGAACGATGGTGTGGTGAACTTAGGAGCTGAACAGCCGTCCCCTGCAAGAGCCCAGCAGATGCAAGCTGCCCGCGGACGCTGCCCCTCCTCCTCCTCCTCGATGCGCTGAGAAGAGACGCTGTCTTTCTCCTGCAGAGAAATCCAGCTCCGGTGTTTCTAGTCTAACCTTGCGGGTGACTGGGATATCAACCCCCTGAAGGAGATACCAGACCTCCATCATTCTATTCCAGAGGTATGGTGTTGACTAAACCCTTAGAGAGAATTCTTGAAGCAAACCTTTGCAAAACCAACTTAACTTAAAGCTACTTACTTACTCCCCTCCCAAGTATTTGGCTTAGGTCAGGTACACTGGGGTAGGCGTAGTTAGAAGCACCAGTTGAGTATTTTAGCCTAATGTATATATGAATGTATATATGTTTTATTCATTTTAAACCATTGTATGGCTAAGAAACCAGATCAATGCTTTTACAGTATTATTTCGCAATACTTATCTTACTGTACATACTTTTTATAATAACAAGTCTTGCAATTGTGGCAATTCATTTCTCTTGTACGAGAAGAAAGACTGTTCAATAAATGTTACCCTTTATTGAGAAACGCCCGTCTCTCTATTCTCTACATATTGTGAAAGTAAACTGCACAACCACTGACTAAGTAAAATAACTGTCTATTGTTTCACACGACCCTAGAGATTGACTCTTGATCTGAGGAGCAAAGTTGTCATGTTGCACGGTTGTTGGAAAACTGAATCCCTTCTTGGCTGTGCCAGGGCAGCTGATCACTTCCTATTCAGTCAAGAAAGTTTGCAGTGACCTCTGAGCTAGTTGGTAACAACCCCAATTAAGTTTAACATAGTCAGTGGAGGCCTGGAAGATCCGCACTTCTACGTCGATACTACTGTTTATGTTATTCCAATGAGCAGGGCCTATTGGGAAAATAGGAACTACACTACAATTTCTGTCTTGTGGCGTCAGTACCTCGTAGAAAATTATAGATGGTAGAAGCTCTAGGTGTAGTTTTTAATATAGTGTGCAAAGGTATGGTGGAGTCAGAAGTGATAGGTCTGCTGGATATATGGGAGTAAGTAGTTAGATCTGCTTCCTTTAATAAATTGTATTTGGCAGTGAAGGAAGTGGGTAGATTGAACAGTTGGCTGAGTGAGGAAAAGGATAGAAAGAGTGATTGGGACAACTACTGATGAACCCAAATTAATCCTTTCCGTCTCCAGGATTTCCAGTAAAAGGGTTTATTATGAATGAGCAAGCTTTTATTGTGCCAAATGGTGGAGTTGAGGAAGGAGTCTGCAGAGTGCAAATCAAGAGGAATTAGTTGGTGGAGGAGCTTAGAGGTCAGTTTAATTATGGGGGTGGAAAGTGCCTGCGGTTTGCGTGAAAAAAAGATACTCCTGAAAGGAAAAGGGGGATATAAACAGACGTTCAATTGAGGCCCACAAAGAGGATTCATCCATGGGCTCTAGCAACCAGAAGGATGCCTGACGCAAATGGAATGCTTTCTGATACGTCCAAAAATCTGAAAAGTTAACTCCTCCTTCATCCTTAGAGCAAATGAATCTCTGCAAAGACATTCAGTTTTTTTGTTGTTCCATAAAAAGGAAGAAAGAATTGAATTAACCTTATTGAATGATTTGATAGGAATTGAAAGTGGTATGTTAGATATAGTATATAAGACTATGGGTGATAGCATCAACTTAATGGTGTCCAGACGTCCCCACCAGGATAAATAAAGAGGATGCCATCTGGCGGTTAAGTCAGAGAGTTTTTGGGTACACTTGTTCATGCATAATGTTACTGTGTCTTAGATGCTAGGTGTGATATATAGTCCTAGATATTTAATATGTTTAGGACTTCAAGTAAAATTGGAAGCAATAAATTCCGGTTTGAAAGTATATTTGGTTAAGGGCAAAATTTCGCACTTGTCGTTGTTTAGCTTATATCCTGAAATTAGGGAATATGTTTGGACTTCAGCCAAAAAAGCAGGGATTGATTCGCTTGGGTTAGAAATATAGAGCAAAATGTCATCAGCATAAGCTGCAAGTTTAATATGATAATCGGTCAAATGGAAACCATGTATGCTTGGATTTTGGCGTAATTTGGAAAGGAAAGGTTCCAAAGCTAAATTAAACAAGAAGGGAGATAAGGGGCAACCTTGAAGCACACCTCTGCCTAAATCAAAGAATGGAGAGACCAAACCATTAGCGCAAACTGCAACACGAGGATTAGAATAAAGAAGAGATACCACAGAAATAAATTTAGGGCCGAAACTAAACCATTTAAGAGTATAAAACAAATAATCCCATTCAACTCTATCAACCGCTTTTTCCGTGTCTAATGCAATTGCTGCCATGGAATATTTCAAACAGGACGATTTGGACAGGATGTTAGAAAGCAGTTGAGTGTTATCTGTGATAAAACGTCCTTTAACAAAGCCAAATTGTTCCTTTCCCAATAATTTTGGTAAATAGGAATCCAATCTAATAGCTAATGCTTTCGAGTAGATGTTATGGTCAATGTTAACCAAAGATATGGGTCTATAATTCTTGCAGAATCTAGAGTATTTGCCTTCCTTAGGGATACGGCAAATATGTGACTCTGAAAAAGATCCAGAGGATTTATTTAGGGAGCTGAAAAAATGTGTTAAAGAGTATAATTTAGGAAAAAGAATTATAGAAAAGTGTAGGTAAAATTTGACAGTAAAACCATCCGGATCCGGTGCTTTGTCCTTTCTAAGGATTTAAAGTGCAGATAATAGTTCCTGTTGTGTAACGTCTGATTCCAAAGAGGACAGGTCCAAGGAGGAATGGTGGGGTTTTAGGAAGGTTAGAAAAGAAATGTGATAAGTAGTGCTGGGTAGGTTGTGTTTCGGATGAATATAAGGATTTGCAAAAAAGGGAGAATTAGTTTAGAATATCGGCATCCTTAAATTTTAAATTCGAACTAGTGTCGTAGATTGATTCTATGTTTAATTTATTTTGTTTAACCTTTAAATAGTTAGCCAATATTTTGCCTGCTTTATTTTTACCTCCATAGAACTTGGAACTTGATTTTAACAGGTATAGTGAAGCATCATCAGTCGACTTTTTGTTGAATAGCAATTTAGCATTGATAAGAGCTGCGAGACAATCTTTTGAGTGTGAAGTGTAATAGGAGTGCTCTAACTTTTTGATATCTTGAAGAAGATTTCTAGTATGTGTACGGGCATTTCTACGTCGCTTGTCGACAAAACCAATGATAAAATCTATTGCCGAAGCTTTATAAGCGTCCCAAATAGTTGAAAAAGGCATATGCTCGGAATGGTTTATTTCAAAATATTCATGAAAGAAATTAGTGAAAGAAGCAGTAAACTCTGGGTTTAAAAGGAGAGTGTTATTAAAACGCCACCTTTTAGGTACTGAGGATTTAGGTAAAATACCTATTCCAATCAGAATAGGAGCATGATCAGAAATTAAAATAGGGCCAATTTCTGCAAATGTGAGTGTTTGAGATATATTGTGGGATACAAAAATATAATTGAGTCTGGATTGGGTGTGGTGAGTAGGGGAATAGAAAGTATGTTCTCTGGTTATTGGATTACACAAGCGCCAAGCATCTAGAAGTTTGTGTTGACTAATGGTGTGAACAAAAGACTTGTGTGCTTTATTGGGTACAAAGGGGATTTTAGAATTTCTATCAACAAAAGGATCAAAAACCTGATTGCAATCTCCAGCTAGTATAAAATTATCCTCCATGGAATGTGTAATTTGTTTGGCCAATGTAGACCAAAAGGAGGGCTCACCACAAGTGGGGGCATAAACATTAAAAATAGAGACTGGGACACCTTTTAACAAGAGTTTAACATTCAACCATCTACCATCGTTATCATATTCTTGCGACACAATCGAGATTGGAAGCGTTTTACGGCAGAGTATCATTACTCCATTACGTTTTCCATCTCCTGGAGATTAGAAAACATCCCCTACCCACCCTGTTTTCAATTTTAATGACTCAGTATCTGTTAGATGAGTTTCCTGCAAAAACACCAAATCAGCATTTAATTTAGCTAAATGGTTGAGGACTCTTTGTCTTTTGATAGGAGAATGTAGACCCCTAACATTCCATGAAACGGCTTTCTGGGACATAAGTAATCAAAAACAGAAGGAATCAAAACTTTGAGTCATAAATCTAATTCGTTATAACAAAATCTTATATTAATAAAAGAGAATAGAGAGAATTGGAGGAAGGGTAAGAGTTTAGATAAAATAGAAATATAAAGCATAGGAAGAATGAACCATAAATAGGAAGCAAGGTTAATACAAGGATGAAGAATGAGATTAATGGTAAAATAATGGAGAAACGTGAAGCAATAGGTGATAAGTGTTAGATAAGTAACTAGTACCACGAAAAGAAGAGAAAAAGAGTGTAAAAGATTATAAAAGACACCAGAAGCAAAAGGAGAGACACATTGTAAGACAAAACAGAAAACAGAAGACAAAACAAAAGACATACCTACACTGAGGGAAGAAGAAAGTGGGGGAGGGTGAAGCCACATGGAGCATGTGAGAAGTTGGCCTGATATGTGGTGTTTCCAATTCTGGAACCACCTTGTATCAGTCCAAACAATCCCTTATGCTGTCTGGTTGTAAGTCAACCTTGTAGACAAGTTATCCTAGGGGTAGCATGGACTAAGCAGCCTTAAAGGATTGTTTGGACTGATACAAGGTGGTTCCAGAATTGGAAACACCACATATCAGGCCAACTTCTCACATTGGTGTTCAGCGGTGCGGATTTGAGCTTGCTTTTTGTTTTACCATTGCAATCTTTATATCAAATTGAAAGATCACATCAAGTACCTTAGGTACATATAAAATCAAAAGCTTAGCATATTAAGTTCTACTGAACTTAGTAGTTGTAGACTAAAGGGATTAGCACACCCTGACTACAACTCACTAGCAAGGTACAGTAGGAAAACACTTAGTGTAGGTAAGTGCACCACTTACACCTCACTAGCAGTCATGTCTGATACAGGTGGAGCCTCAGGCTCTGCTCCTGTAGCAGTTGGCCCTACCAAGGCAACTTCCAGATACGACAACCTTAGCCACAAAGACTTGGGTGCCTTGTGCACAGCAAGAGGGCTAAAAAAGGGCAGAGGCCCTACCATTCCTTCCCTTACAGCTATCCTGGAAAAGGATGACTTAGATAAGGTGAGTCAGGCTCCCTTAAATTCAGGTTAGGGGGTGAACTCCCCTGAGGATGAGGATCTTCCAGAAGAAGAAGAGGAGGAGAAAGAGGAAGAGGAAGGTTCAGAGATATAGGAGCCTGAAGATCAGGATCAGAGGGTGACCCAGGTACAGATTGGCAGGCTTAACCAGGCCAATCTAGACCTACATGGGGGTGGGGAGGGCCAGCACCTCCCCAGATCCCATAACTTAATTCTCCCAGGCAACAGGAGGGTGAGATCTCGATCAGGACACTCTCATGTTTCTAGTGTCTCAAGAGAATCTCAAAGGGGAATGACTTTCCCCCAGAGGAAAGAGCATAGGGCCAGGATGAGGGCTGTCCAACTCCAGATAGAGAGGGAAGAGATAGCCTTGGCTCAAGCTAAACTTGCTTTAGCAAGAGAAAGAAAATTGTGTGGCTTAGATGCCACTGGTGGCAGCAAAGTTCCTAAAGAGAAAGACAGGGCCTATGATAATATAAACCTGACAAAAATGGTGCCCCCCTACAAGGAAGGGGATGACATCCACAAATGGATGACTGCTCTTGAGAGGGCCTGCATGGTACAGCAGGTCCCTGAGGATCAGTGGGCAGCAATTTTATGGTACTCCTTTTCTGAGAAAGGGAGGGATAGGCTCCTCACTGTTAGACCTGAGGATGCCAAAAACTACTCTGTCCTGAAGAGTGCTCTTATTGAAGGGTTTGGCCTAACCACTGAGCAATACAGGTTGTTGTTCAGAGACACCCAAAAAGCACAGACTCAGGACTGGACTGATTTTGTAGATTGTGCCACTAAGGCTCTGGGGGGTTGGCTGCAGGGAAGTAAAGTCTCAGACTATACAGGATTGTACAATCTTATAATGAGAGAGCAGATCCTTAATAACTGTCAGAACCAGCTGTTGCATCAATACCTTATTGACTCTGATTTGACCTCTCCCCAAGAATTGGGAAAGAAGGCAGACAAATGGGTCAGAACAAGGATTAAGCAGAAACCCCAGAACCATGGTGACCAGAAGAAAACAGACCAGAAGGGTGGGAATCAGAAAGATAAAGAAAAGGACCAGAAGTCTTCAGGCCCCCAAACTAGTAATAAGGAGTGTGGTTCCCAAAATGACAAAGAGAAAAAGAAGAATGATGGCCCAAAGAAACCTTGGTGTAATACCTGCAAATCAGTTTCACACTGGGGCAGTGAATGCACTAAGAAAAATCCAGTTCCTGCCACTGCAGCTCCTAAAGCAACTGCACCCCCTAGTACAGACAGCAGTGGTAGTGCACAACCTAAGGGGATAGTAGGGTTAACCCTGGGTACTGAGGTGGAATCTGGCCTAGTCAGAATCCCCACACAGGCAGTTCTCCTATATGATGTGGACTTATCTTTGACCACTGCGGTAAGCCCCAGTAACCTGGGCAAATATAGGGAGACTCCCTTAATCAATGAGAAACTGGCTCAGGCCTACAGGGACACTTGTGCCAGTGTCACTATGGTGACACCATACTTTGTGGACCCTGGTCAGATTGTACTAGGTGAAAGTTACCTAGTGAGCAATGCAAGCAACTCCACTACTTCACATAGTGTGGCTGTTGTGAACTTCTCCTGGGGAGGGGTAAATGGCCTAAAGAAAGCTGTTGTGAGTGCAGACCTCCCAGTAGACTGTCTGTTAGGCAATGATCTTGAAAGCTCAGTTTGGTCAGAAGTGAAGTACAGGACTCATGCAGAAATGCTAGGGATTTCAGCTCATGTCCTTGCAGTGACAAGGTCTCAGGCTAAGAAGTGCCTTCCTGAACCAGTGGTGGATCTTGAAACATTAGACCAACCACAATCCAAGAGAAGGGGCAAGAGGGTTAAGGCTGTGCCTTCCCACTTGCCCCCGGTTGAGGATCAGGTTTCACAGGAAACTGATTCTGCAGTCCAAGAGGAGACTGTCTCTGAGGAGCTTGAACCTGACCAGGTTGAGTTTCTGGGGACAGGGGGACCCTCAAGGGCAGACCTGGGGCAGGCCCAATTAGATTGCCCTTCACTTGAACCCCTCAGACAGCAAGCTGCTGCTGAGGCTGCAGGGAATGCTCAAGGTGCCCATAATGTTTATTGGGATGAAGGACTCCTTTATTCAGAGGCTAGAGACCCCAAACCTGGTGCCACCAGGAGGTTGGTTATACCTTTGAAGTTTAGGGGTTTCCTTCTCACCTTGGCCCATGATATTCCCCTTGCAGGACACTTAGGCCAGAATAAGACTTGGGACAGGCTTGTTCCACACTTTCACTGGCCTCACATGTCAGAAAATGTCAAGGAGTTTTGTCGCTCCTGTGTCACTTGCCAAGCCAGTGGTAAGTCAGGTGGCACAACAAAGGCCCCCCTGATACCACTACCTGTGGTGGGGGTACCCTTTGAAAGAGTTGGGATAGATGTTGTGGGTCCCATGGATCCTCAAACAGCATCTGGGCACAGATTTATACTGGTGGTAGTGGATCATGCCACCAGGTACCCAGAGGCAATTCCCCTGAGGACCACCACAGCACCTGTGGTGGCAAAAGCCCTCATTGCAGTTTTCTCAAGAGTGGGCTTTCCAAAGGAGGTTCTTTTAGACAGAGGTACCAACTTCATGTCTGGATACTTAAAAGCAATGTGGAAAGAGTGTGGAGTAAGCTATAAGTTTACCACACCCTACCATCCACAGTGCGATGGGCTTGTTGAAAGGTTCAACAAGACCCTAAAGGGAAGGATAAAAGGGTTACCTGAGAAGCTTAGGCGGAAATGGGACATCCTTTTACCCTGCTTGCTCTTTGCTTACAGAGAGGTCCCACAGAAGGGGGTTGGCTACAGCCCTTTTGAACTTTTGTTTGGCCACCCTGTGAGGGGTCCATTGTGTTTGGTGAAGGAAGGATGGGAGTTACCTCTCAAAAAGCCTAAGCTAGATATTGTGGACTATGTACTTGGTCTCCGCTCCAGGATGGCTGAATACATGGAGAGAGCATTCAAAAACCTTGAGGCCAGTCAAGAATTACAGAAAGCTTGGCATGACCAAAAGGCTGTTCTGGTTGAGTTCCAGCCAGGACAGAAGCTGTTGGTGTTGGACCCAGTGAGGCCAGCAGCTCTCCAGGACAAATGGACTGGACCCTACCCTATCATTGAGAAAAAGGGGGAAGTCACCTATGTGGTTGACTTTGGCACCCCTAGGAGCCCCCACAGGGTGCTCCATGTAAACCGTTTGAAAGCATTTGTTGACAGGGAGGACATGAGTCTCCTCATGGCCACAGATGGGGATCAGGAGGAAGAGAGTGACCCTCTCCCAGACCTGCTTTCCCAGAACCCTGATGATGGTTCAGTTGATGGAGTAGCCTTGGCAGGCAGCCTCACTGAGCAGCAACAGGTAGACTGCAGACAGGTGTTGCAGGCCCACAGGCATATGTTTTCACTCACACCCAGCCAGACTAATTGGTGCACCCATGAGGTGGACACTGGTGACAGTCTGCCTGTGAAGAATAAGATCTACAGGCAACCTGACCATGTCAGGGATTGTATAAAGGCTGAGGTCCAAAAGATGTTGGAGCTTGGAGTGATTGAGCCATCGGAGAGCCCATGGGCTAGCCCAGTGGTCCTTGTGCCAAAACCTCATACCAAAGATGGAAAGAGAGAAATTAGGTTTTGTGTGGATTACAGAGGTCTCAATGCTGTCACTAGGACAGGTGCACATCCCATTACAAGAGCATATGAGCTCATTGATAAATTGGCATCTGCCACCAGACTAGCTGAAGAGTCAAAAGCTAAAACAGCATTCTCTACCCCTAGTGGTCATTATCAGTTTGTGGTAATGCCCTTTGGTTTGAAGAATGCACCTGCCACCTTCCAAAGGTTGGTGAATCAAGTCCTTGCTGGGTTGGATGACTTTTGCGCAGCATATCTAGATGATATTGCTGTCTTTAGCTCCACCTGGGAGGATCACCTGATCCACCTGAAGAAGGTTCTGGAGGCCCTGCAAAAGGCAGGCCTGACTATCAAGGCTACCAAGTGGCAAATTGGGCAGAGCAAGGTTGTGTACCTGGGCCACCTAGTAGGTGGGGGTCAGGTTCAACCATTGGAGAGCAAGATCCAGACCATACAGGACTGGGCTCCTCCAACTACCCAGACACAAGTCAGAGCCTTCTTGGGCCTGACTGGGTATTACAGAAACTTTGTAAAGAACTATGTGTCCATTGTGACACCATTGAATGACTTGACATCCAAGAAGATACCCAAAAAGGTTCAGTGGACAGTTAGCTATCAAAAGGCATTTGATGACCTGAAGAAGGCCATGTGCTCTGCACCTATCCTGAAGAGTCCTGACTACTCCAAACAGTTCATTGTACAGACAGATGCTTCTGAGTTGGGGGTAGGAGCTGTGCTTTCACAACTTAATCAAGATGGTCAAGACCAGCCCATTGCTTTTATTAGTAGAAGGCTGACCCCCAGGGAGAAACGTTGGTCAGCTATTGAGAGGGAGGCCTTTGCTGTGGTTTGGGCCCTGAAGAAGTTGAGGCCATACTTGTTTGGTACTCACTTCCTAATTCAGACAGACCATAAGCCCCTCTTGTGGCTAAATCAGATGAAGGGTGAAAATCCCACACTGCTCAGGTGGTCCATTTCCCTACAGGGGATGGACTTTATAGTGGAGCACCGCCCAGGGACTGACCATGGTAATGCAGATGGTCTCTCCAGGTACTTCCACTTAGAACATGAAGTCTTATCTGGCCGAGGTTAAGTTTAATGTCCCTGCGTTTGGGGGGGGGGGGGTTGTGTAGGAGAGTAGGGTCTGCTATCCTATGGTCACCCCAATTTTTGCTTTTTGCTTCACTGGTTTTCGACTTACTGAGGCTGTGGGCCTGCTAATCAGACCCCCAGCCTGCTGTTCTCTCTCTAAATTTGTAATACATGTGCTATAGGTACATACCACAATTGGAAATGGACTCCTTGTCAGCCCCTGTACCATGCACTATAGGTGCTCAGGGCATAGGTGCCACCAAGGCCTACCAGGGGCTGAAGCATGGCTTTTGCCACCCCTGGCTGGTTCTTAAATTGACACAACTGGCTGATCACTCAGCTGGGGCAAGTGGGTGTAATCACCCCTTGCTTAGATATAGTATACCTATATCTAAACCTATATCTGGACACATATAAACCTGTGAGTCACTCCTATGGAAGGCCTTATCAATCCTGGAGGCAGAGTGCGTGGTTTTATGTGAGATGGAGCTCTGGCATGAGCTGAGCCTGTCTGCAGCTGTCGGGAACAACTCCCTAAGCTGATCCGGGATAATGCCATACCATATACTCTTAAGTGCCTTATAATCCTCGCGGTTATATAGCAACTTTGGTTTGGCTTTATCAAAACATGTCGTGTAAGGTGTCATACGAATTGGAATACTACAACCTCGCCAGTTCTGGCGATGGGGGTAGCATTCCACCCTTCTAGAGGGAGAAGACATGTTACTTTACTGAAACGCGGTTGATTTAAAATGAGCCTCAGATCCACAAAATGGATGCCTCTGCCACAGACACGAGTCTGGCCTCCTGCTGCTGACCAAAACTCAGCAAATGGTGGCCTGGACAAAGGGTTTCCTGTCGCAGGGCGGTGTCAAACCACCCCAGACAGGAGATAGTGGATTGTAGCAGGGAGGGCTCAAAGAAACCAGACACTGCCTGGGGAGCACAAGGCTGCCCCTTGCATAATCCGGCCAAACCGGTTCTGGGGCACACCAGCCCCAGTTCCAGCGCGGCCGGGATCAAAGGAAAGGGGTGTAACCACCCCCTTCCTGGGTCCCACCCATAGGAGGGGACCTAGCAGGATGTCCAGCCCACCAGATTCCAATAAGAGTGGGAGCAGTGCCAATGCAACTCAGATCATCCTGAAGAAACATAACAAACGAATTCTGGACCCTTCGACATCCTACTCAACGTAGAAGACTGAAGAATCTCCCTTGTGGTCAAGGAGTGACCACCCTGTGCAAACAGGTACCAACCAGCACCTCGACCCTTGCTTTGTTGCAGTTCCCGCCGGAACTCGAGCAACAGAGATCGACGAGATCAAGCTTGCCTGCCTTCTCCCAGCCCGATCCACAGTCCCTGCAGAGCGGAGACCCGTGGAGGCGACCGGAAGCGTGGGGCACGCCATCTTGAATAGGCCACGAGACGCTGACCGTGCAGCCCACGAGTGACCCTCGAAGCTGTACACCGGGGTTTGAGAAGCCCCAACCCTGAACTACACTTGCACTAAAGCTACCCCCTCCACACTCGACGAGTGCTGCGTGGGGCCCTTCTGCTTGTGTTGGCTCGACGCGTTGGCCCGGTCACTTGCCAGCTGGCTTGTGGCCCCAGTGCCGACGAAAACTTGAAAACGACTTGCTTTTCTGGTTGCTCCAGATCTGCACCAGCTCCTGTGAAAAGGAGCCCCCACTCTGACCCTCCTGGTCTGAGTGAGAAGCAATCTCCCGGTTCTGCGTGGATTGCTTTTGCCAAGTGCTGTTTGCTGCAATCTTGAAGCCGACTGTGCTGATGGCGAGAGCCTGCGTGGGACAGATTGTGACCTGCTCCTGGACATCGCAGATGCCCCAGAGCCCACGTGACAGTGGAGAGAAGCATCTCAACAACCATCTGATTGCGCCCGACATTGCCTGGTTCCGTCCTGGTTCCAGATCCCACTTCTGAAATAAGGACACTAATTGAAACCGTAACCAAAAGTGGACTGGAAGGTTTCCTGAGCCAACAAGAGCATGACTTTTTGAATCAACGGGAACCCAGGATCCCTACAATATATGCACTACCTAAAGTGCACAAGAGGCTTGAGAAACCGCCCGGTAGGCCCATAGTGTCGGGCTGCGGCTCGATCCTAGAGCCTTTAAATAAATACATTGACCACTTTTTACAACCCTGGGTCGCACGTACAAAATCGTATGTGCGTGACAGCATGCACATTATCCAACTCCTCGAAGGCCAACCCTTTGATGATAAAAAACAGATTTTGGTGACACTAGACGTGTCATCTCTGTATACTTCGATCCCTCAAACAACCGCACTGGAAGTAATTAAAACCACACTAGATAAGAGGGAACGACCACATTGGATACCAACTGACTTTTTAATCAATATCCTGGAAATAGCAATGAAAAAGAATTTCTTTGTATTCAGAAACCAATTCTACTTTCAATGTAAGGGAGTTGCTATGGGCGCTACATATGCCCCCAGCTTAGCGAATATCTTCATGGACAATTATGAAGAGGAACATCTGTATGATCTAAGCAACCCTTACCTGGCTAAAATCGATGTATGGAAACGATACATCGATGATGTGCTGATGATTTGGTCTGGAGGAGAAACTGAATTAAAAGAATTCCACACCTGGTTGAACAGCAGAAGCAACGATATCCAATTTACCATGACACACAGCTCTGATACCATTGATTTCCTGGATCTTACTTTCAAAGCTGAAGAAGGCCAGCTATATACAGATTTATTCCGTAAACCAATGGAACGGAATACGCTTTTGATGTACAGATCCCACCACCCAAGGAACCTTAGAGACAATTTGCCCTATGGGCAATACCTGAAGATAAGAAGGAACCTGCTACCGGAGAGATGACTTCTTCCAGGCGGCGAATGACTTAACATTGCGTTTACAGAGACGGGGTTATCCAACAGGCCTACTCAAGCGAGCAAAGAAAAGGGCATGGTATCAACCACGCAAACATTTACTTGAACCCAGGGAGAGAGCGGAAGAAACAAGAAACCTAGTGTGTGTAACCACATACAACACCAAGAGTGCGGACATTAAAAAGACCATAAAAAGATACTGGAGCCTTGTGGCAACGGAGTTGCAAATGGAAGATCAACCTTTGTTTGCTTTTAAGAGAGGGAAAAACATCAAGGACACAGTGATTAGAGCATTCCTGGACCCTCCCAAACAACCAGATCTGAGAAGCATGATGAACCTACCACCATTGGTGGGCCACCACAAATGTGGTAGCTGTAAAGCCTGCGATTTGTGTGAGGAAGGACCAAGCTTCATCCATAACTCAAAAACATATAGATTGTCACAATTCACTAATTGCAACAGCACCAATGTGATATATTCCATCAAGTGCCCGTGTGATTTGGTCTATGTGGGCCAAACGACCCAAAAAGTTAAAACACAAATACTCCAACATATGAGCAGACTAAGATGCAATACTATTGGGGCTCCACTAGTAGAGCACTATACCAGCCACAAACATAAACCAGAGGAATTGGCTTGGAGAGTGTTGGAAAAGGTAACTGTAGGTGCCAGGGGAGGTTCTCTAACTAAGGCAATGGCCTACAAAGAATGTAGGTGGATACACTCTTTAAATAGTGTGTAACGGGGTTTGAATGAGAGAGAGGAAACAGCAAGACAGATGGGACAATTATAACCGAACAGCAGGATCAGTCAGATGAAACCATCATGTGGTTTTACGTTGTATCACACACTTGAGCAATAGCTTAACATTGTCTGTGAATTACACTACACCACACACCTGGGCAATATTTTCAACATTGTTTATGAATTTAAATTGTATTCATTGGCAGAATTGGATATTTAACCCCGTAATGACATCAAATTTTAACTATGTTGACACCTAGTACTGCCCTGAAGTAGATAATGTTTGAAATTGTCTGAAAATGTTTGCATGCACCAACCCCGTTGAAGCTTGTGTCTCAGCTACATATAGGAATATAGACACCGCCAATTGTGTTGTGCTTGGCTTGCTGGACTAAATGTAAATTCGACCCGTGGTGTTACTAAAGAAACCCCCACCGGTAATATACAATATTTACTGCATTAGAACATGTCACCAAATAATGGTAGATACACCCAAATGTGCGATATTGCAACTGTAAAACGAATGTAAATATCGCATCGCGATCCAGCAGTCGCGCAACTGAACGCTGAAATAGGTCGCTTAGCAACGTAGAAACTAGGGAGGCCACGTCATCACCGCGTTGTGCGTGTGACGTAGGGTTGCCTAGCAACGAGGCAACGTCCTTGAGGAGAATGCGGAAATGAAAACACAAGCGTTACCGCATTCGTAGCCCGATTCTGACATGAACGGCCTGTAGCCGGCTCCAATTCCTGCATAAACCACTAGAACCGATGTTATGGTGAGTACAGTCCACTCGGCGAGCAGTAGTGACTTGATAGACGAACAGCCATAATGCGCGAATACTTATCGGTTCGCTCTTTTAAATTCCAGATGGTGAAAAATATTTGAAGGAGAACCATTCGCGTCTCGGATAAAGATAATTAGAGACCTCCTAAATAATTGTGGCGGTAACCTGATGGTGAGTCCTGGCATAATTTTCCATAAACAACCTGGAAAGTGATCGCTACCACAAAATATAATAGTCCCTGACACCTTTGATTTTTAAATTACAGATAATCAGAAATAGTCAACAGATTGATACGACATTAAAAGGAAACGCCCAAAATGTCAGGACTGATTCAAAATGAGAGGCAGATGCCTGATCTTAATTGGTGAGTTAATACCATCACCGAGGTTAAATCAAAATATGTAAGAGTCTACATTAGAACCCAATTTTACTTACCCCTCACATTCTCACCATGTTACACAGATTAAACGGCCAAGAAGAGGAATTCCCAAGCAGCACCGCTCCATGGTGTCTATTCAAAGAAGGGACCCAGGCTGGTGTCAAAGTAACTGGTAATTTATGATTCCCAACCCCAAATGGAAGTTTTTATCTTTTTGGCGTAAATAACAAGGACCCCCTGTTTAGACAACTGAATTTGTTATACAGGAAAAATAGACAATGTAAGAAAAACACGAAATGTAATATAACCAGGGAGAGAAAATCATATGGAAAGCACAACAACCAATTAAAAAGCACAAAATTATATTTATTTATAAGTGTACATACTCATGATAAAAGCATTTTAATTCAAAAACATAAACACCAATTATTTAAATGGACAATCAATGAAGTACAAATGAAAATATTTATAACACAATTAAAACGGCCAAGAAGAGGAATTCCCAAGCAGCACCGCTCCATGGTGTCTATTCAAAGAAGGGACCCAGGCTGGTGTCAAAGTAACTGGTAATTTATGATTCCCAACCCCAAATGGAAGTTTTTATCTTTTTAACATAAACTTTGTGCAAAATCCAAACCTGATGGTTTTATTCTAATTAACCTACAGGCGCTATATAACTTCCCTCATCCCTGTCCTGAAGAAGAAGACCCGCCAAGACCCACAATTAAGGCGTCAGAAGGGTCGAAACGTCGACAAAATACCCTAAGGACCAATCATCCAAATCCAGCGTAGCATAAGCTAATCAATATAGCGTGTTGGATTTGAGAATCTGTGAATGAGAGATTGGCTTTCTAGTTGTTGTTTCCTGCCCCCAAAACTCCCCATTCACATGTATATAAGTCACTTTTTGTCACTTAGTCACAATATTTCACTGTATGTCACAATTTGCACTTATTTGAATCGATGCGCCGTACTTGTAAATAATTTCTATGCATAATTTAAGGAGTCAGTTGAAAATAAGAAGATAAATCATGAATGAGAAATAATTCATGGAATAAAAACATGTCCTGACCCTTCCTTTGTTTGGTTTGCACATAATGATTTAATCTTGAGTCATAACAATTAATACTATTATGTTATCGAAAAAATGTTTTGAAATATATACAGTATTTGAAGCAATCCTGCATATACCCGACAGGACCATTGTTGATATTATGATTGAATTGCCCAGGTTCTGAGGGATACTGGGTTACCCCATAAGAATTTTTCGTGAGTTTCGGTCAGCAGCAGGAGGCCAGACTCGTGTCTGTGGCAGAGGCATCCATTTTGTGGATCTGAGGCTCATTTTAAATCAACCGCGTTTCAGTAAAGTAACATGTCTTCTCCCTCTAGAAGGGTGGAATGCTACCCCCGTCGCCAGAACTGGCGAGGGGGTAGTATTCCAATTCGTATGACACCTTACACGACATGTTTTGATAAAGCCAAACCAAAGTTGCTATATAACCGCGAGGATTATAAGGCACTTAAGAGTATATGGTATGGCATTATCCCGGATCAGCTTAGGGAGTTGTTCCCGACAGCTGCAGACAGGCTCAGCTCATGCCAGAGCTCAATCTCACATAAAACCACGCACTCTGCCTCCAGGATTGATAAGGCCTTCCATAGGAGTGACTCACAGGTTTATATGTGTCCAGATATAGGTTTAGATATAGGTATACTATATCTAAGCAAGGGGTGATTACACCCACTTGCCCCAGCTGAGTGATCAGCCAGTTGTGTCAATTTAAGAACCAGCCAGGGGTGGCAAAAGCCATGCTTCAGCCCCTGGTAGGCCTTGGTGGCACCTATGCCCTGAGCACCTATAGTGCATGGTACAGGGGCTGACAAGGAGTCCATTTCCAATTGTGGTATGTACCTATAGCACATGTATTACAAATTTAGAGAGAGAACATCAGGCTGGGGGTCTGATTAGCAGGCCCACAGCCTCAGTAAGTCGAAAACCAGTGAAGCAAAAAGAAAAAAGAAAAAATTGGGGTGACCATAGGATAGCAGACCCTACTCTCCTACAAAGCAGATTGAAACATCCAACGAGGACCGGACCTGAGCATGGAGGGAACACGCCAAAACACAAACGGAAGCAAAAAAGGTAAGGTAACAAGTTTAACTCAAGCTTATATACGAAGTGCGAACATCTGAAAACAACGACTTGCAAAGTTAAATCAATAAAATCTAAAATATAAGTAAAATATCAGACCAATAAAGCTATATTACATCAAAAACTCTAAGTCAACCATAGAGTGACATCTCAAGTAAGAAACTCAAAATGTTCAAGTTGCGTGTGAAGAGTATGGTCTCGAAGAATCCATGAGATCTGTCTTGTGCGCGTTAATGAAGCTTTGCAGACGTATTGGATCATCATATGTAGTAGTTTTGTTGTTGTAAGTTACTTTAAACAAACATGGATGAAACAGGTCGCATCTGGCGCCTATGGAGCGTAGAGCTGGTCTCATGTCAAGGAAAGCTTTGCATCTCGATGCAGTGGCTCTGGAGTAGTCTTGTGCGAAAAATAATGTAGCACCAGACCAAGAGATCTTTTGAAGAGCCTTGGCCGCAGACAGAACTTTTAATAAATCCGTGTACTCCAAGAAGTATAATATGACTCCTCTCGGTCTCTGGGAAGATGATGTGGCTGTGACAATACGACCTAATCTATGAGCTCGCTGTATATTGAGAGAGTGTCCTCTGGCAAGCGAAGTATCTTAGGAAGGAAAGACTTAAAGGAAGCAATTGGATCTGTACCTTTGCCCCCTTTGCCAGATTATAAATACGTAGGTTGTTCCTTCAATTTTTGAGGTCCTCGATTTGCTTTGCAGGGTTGATACTTGAAAATGCAAGGAAGTAACGCATTTGGCAGTATCCTGAAAATAGGTGACATTTTGTTCCACTGTTGTAAGTCTGGTATCAACCTGCGACCAGTTCTCAGACAAAATTTGTAATTTGGTGTTAGTTTCCTCCATGAAAGGTCTAAGGGCCCTTATTTCTTGCAACAATAATTCCATAGAAACTGGAGAAGCTGGCTTAGGTGGCGAAGGGGGATCCTTTTTTAAGCGCTTCACATTTGATTTACCTGTTAGTAGCTGAGTCAGTTCCATGTCTGCGTCACACTGGTCTACTGCAAGAAGACCCAAATCATTCAAGTTAGAAAGTTCTGAAAAGACTCTAGAGTTTTTGATGAAAGTGCTTTCAGGTTTTGAAGTGGCAGAGAGGGTACCTTCTGATCTTCCCATAAAACTGTAAAAGCTCGTGGCCAGAAGGTGGGCACCCACTGCACAATGGATTTTGAGGTGAAAGATGAAGCTGAGAAGTTATGCAAAATACCCTACAGACTGGAGAAAGAGATACTTAACAGTAATTACATTGATGCACCTTTCATTAATACTAAAATAGAGTGAATGTCACCCCAACCGCTGTATAAAGTTGAGATATTACTGGATCACAACATCACCAATAACCTTTTATGAAAAATAAATAAAGCGTAGTGCAGGTTTATAGATGCGCTCTGAACCACTTAAGGAGTTTGCTGAAAATAAGCCCACCAAAGGAAAATTCAATTGAAAAAACAACGTTGTGCCTTAACAGTGCTCCACAGTGTATTGCTGATGTGTCAGCTCCTCAAACAGTCAGCCGGAGAGGTGTTCCACATAACGTGAGGAAAAACGGCAATTTACTTTTGAGCTTCTCTAAAGACTTACTATGTCTGTAAATGCGTCACTTACAAGGCATGAAAACATAAGTACGCCGAAGACGAGCGTTAAAGCCGTTCCGCCGAGACTTGCTGTAGCGAGATCTGCTTGCGGCAAAATCCGGGCATTTGAAATGGCGGCTGTCGCTGCGTGCTCCTGTGTGGTTGCGTTACCTCAGATATCTTCAAAGTAGCGTTGCATGCGCCAGCCAAATCATTCCCATCATCTGGAAAAACTTGCGCTGGAAAGGAGAAGAGCACGTTTCCTCCGCACTGGACCGGGAGCCTCACAGAAGCACCGCCATGTCCTTTGGGTGTCAAGCCACGCCCCCATCTGTGAAGGGTTTTAATTTGGATTAGTTTTAGTCTAGAGGTTATGGCCACTTCTCTGGGGGAACTAGTGCCTCTTGCCAGTCTTCTTCTTCCAATTCTCTCAAATTGACTTGCCATTGCTTGCGTGGCTTTAGAAGGAGATGAGGCATATGATTTAGTAGTTTCCTATAGGTCATGGATATCGCTTCGCAATCTATATGGTCATTTAGCAATCTGTCCTCTAGTGGTGATAATTCTGGGAGTTCTGAACCCGGTGGGATGGCTCCCATTAATGCATGTCTCATTTGTAAATATCTATACATATCGGATTCTACCATTTCATATTCTGTTTGTATGTAGTCAAATAGTTTGACCCTTCCTTTTGGCCATAGGTCTCCCATTCTTGAGATACCGATCATATCCCATTTACCAAACACCGGACATGTAATCAATATACCAACCGCCTGATTCATCAAGCTTTTTTGCGCTCGCAAAGGGCCAGATTCTGAGAATCCGGCCCTTTGCGAGAGCGATTTTTGCATTTGGGATTCAGCATCCCAAATGTAAAAATCGCTAATTGCGATCTCGCAATTTTGCGAGGAATGACATTTAAGGAATCTCTATTTGAGATTCCTTAAATGCAATTCAACATCCTATTTAAATTTGCGAATTCGCAATTTCTAGGCGCAATTTACCGCGAGGTCAGACCTCGCGGTAAATTGCGAAAACTCAGAAAAATGCATTTAAATGCATTTTTCTGAGTTGCATGTTACACACACACATGTCCTTTGGACATGTGTGTGTGCAACACCTGTGTCACAGATCATTTGAGGGGTGCTACAGGGTGTCCTTTGGACACCCCTGGCACCCTTCAAATCGCTATCTTATTTGCGATTAGCAAATTGCTAATCGCAAATAAGGAATACTCACCATTCATTCCTATGGGCCTTTTGGCCCATAGGAATGCATGGGGAGTTTTTCCTTATTGCGATTAGCAATTTGCTAATCGCAAATAAAGAATGTGTAGGAATCGCAAAAAATATTGCGATTCCTACATGAATCCCGTTTTGCGAGTCCTTAATAGCGATTCGATATGAATCGCTATTAGGGCCTCGCAAAACGGGAGAATGATGAATCTGGCGGCAAGTCTTTCTGCATCTCATAGTGGCATGGACTGAGTTACTTTATTTCATCATCCCAAACGTTTTGACACTTTATGCCACAGATTGACAGTTTGTTGTGTTGGGCCCATGAGTGACGGATGTGCAGTGTTCGTGTATAGTGAGTGTCTGTAACCTCTGGGGCCCATGAATAGTTTATCCATTTGGTATGCCAGGTTGGTAAGTGAGCCATGTACTCACTAGTCGACCACCGCTAATTTGGTCGCCCCATATTACTTTTGGATATTTGGGAGGGATATTCCTCCATCGTAAAACCCCTTCACAAGTTTATGTTTGGTAATCAGCGGGGTTTCTCATATCACAGTAGTGACCGTATCTCACTTTTTATATCTGGGAAATGTGTGTTTTGCAGGATCTTCAGGAATCTTGGCAGTGCCATAATTTTAAAAAGGGCAGCACGTCCCAATAGGGACAACGGTAATGTTCTTCAATGTTGTGTGTCGTTTTGCTGTCATTTTAGGGGGCCAAGTAGATTGTGTGTGTAAAAGAGGGCAGGGTCTCTTGTAACATAGATCCTGAGGTAATGGAAACTTTCCTCGGGGCACCGTCGCTGCGCAATTGGCTGGTAATTTGGGGGTAGGGCCTTGAAGGATAAATAGTACAGATTTGGACCAAATAATGTTGTAGCTGGAGTGTTTCCGAAAGTTAATGAAGATCTGCATAATCCTATTTATAGATGAATGTCCTAATGCCTCGTAGAGCAGAATGTCGTCTGCATATAAAGAGATTCTGTCCTCCCATCCCTCGGCCCACCACAATCCTTGGATCAACGGATCTCCTCTTATCCCGGTTTCAAGGGGTTTCAGCATTAATGCAAAAATCAGAGGTGACAGGGGGTATCCCTGTTGTGTAATTCATTTGAGGGGAAAGTTGTGTGATTTATGCCCGTTTACTACTGCTTGTGCTAGAGGTACCGTATACAGCAGCCTAATCCATGCAATGTATTTGGGGCCAAATCCTTGGCACTCTAGCACTACAAAGAGGTAAGGCCATTCGATGGTGTCAAACGCCATGCAGGCGTCTCGTGTCAGTATTGATCCTGCTTTCATGATGGTATCTCTCCTGCCCAGCATGCCGTGAAGGCGTCTCAAGCTCAGCGCTGTATTTCTCCTTGGCATAAAGCTGGATTAGTCTGCATGTACCAGGTTCGTTATGACCGGTAAAAGTCTGTTTGCCAATACTGTGGCCAGGATTTTAACTTCCGCATTAACCAGCGAGATGTGGTGATATGAGCTGCATAGATCAGCAGGTTTCCTTTGTTTATGTATGACCACAATAGTTGCTAACCTTTGGTCCTAGGGCAGGCATCCATGTTTTTTCTTGTCTTCGTACATTTGTCATAGGTAAGGTGCAATTTTTGAGGCAACAAGTTTGTATAATTCTAAAGGGAGAAAGTTGGGTCCCATTGCTTTCCCAGATTGTATACTGATTATAGCACTTATAATTTCATAATCAGTGATGTCACTGTCCAGTGAGATGGTATTGGCAGTGGTTGGTGAGGGGAGGGGCATTTCTGCTAACATGTCTCTAGAAACCTTGGTTGTTGAAGAGACTGTGGGTGTGTGTAGGTGTTTGAAATATGTGGCAAATACCTCCGCTATCTCTTGGGCGGCCACCCATCTATTTGCCTTTTCAACCTTGTCCATCCAAGGCAATAGTTTTGCGGCTTTATCACCGGATTCATAAATTCTGTGTCGCACTGCTTAACTGCTGTTTTTTGCCTCCTCTGTTACTATGTTTTTGCATTCCTGACGCTTGGTGGCCGGGGAGTGGTTAGTCACTTCACTGTCTGAAACAGCTGCTTGTGCTTCTTTCTCTAGGATTTCCTTTCCTAATTCTACCAGCTCTATTTGCCTTTTTTTTTTTAGGACCGGCCGTTAAGGAGAGTGCCTGTTGTTTGATAACAAATTTGTATGCTTCTCAAAGGATCTGCGGAGATGATACAGAGCCCTTATTTTTGTTGAAGTTGTAGTCTGTGGTACGGATTAGCTCGTCATATATGAGGGGGATTCTCAGGTGCCCAGGTTTTAAGGTGATCGTTTTCCGTAACGGTGTTGTGCCACATTTGTAATGGGAACAAGAAACAAAGGTTATTACAAGGGTCCAAGGGCAAAGTTAACGACCACATAAAGACTAATGCCCCAAAAATTACGTCTTAACAACAAAGATGTCTGAGGGACAAATAAAAGAAGAAGTTCAAATGTGCGAACACAATGTGGCACAACTAGAGATGACAAAGAAGAGGTGAAGTGATAACTGCAATTGTGTAATGAAAAGCACAACATTCCTTAAGTTAGGAAAAAGTACCCATCAGTTCCCTGCTCTGTACCGCCCTATTCATCATTTGGGCTCTCCGTAACCCAGGAGAGAGTGCCGTAAGTCACTAGATATTTACTGTAACAAACAGTCAGCTCAAGATGAGTAAATAATATTGGAGGTGGTACCAGAGATAGTGTATCCAATATCAGTGAAAAAGGGTAACTGAATTGCAGTGCAAAGATGTGTAGTGAAAAAGTGTGAACTTATATAAAATTAGGTAGAAAAGAGTGGAAACTAACAAGTTTAATGATTTCTCTCATTTCTCCTAATGTTAAAAACAATATAGTGCGCTAACAGATTTAACATAATATCTGTTTGCAGAGAAGGTCAACATGTTTCAGCATCCGTGGCAAAAGAGTCCGCCACTGCTTTCATCAGGACCAGTGTGTTAAAGCTACTGCAATAATAAAAAAAGGAATAATATCACCTGTGTATTTCAGGTCATACTCAAAAATCCTCCTGAACTCTGAGGAAACGTTGTGCCAGAACGCGAAACACAAAGAACAAACATGGGGAAAGGAAAAGGACAAACATTATTATGTTGTCACTCTGCAACAAGAGTATGGTACATAATCCCATTACCCAATTTAAATATTCACTTACCTAATAAGTAGGAGTGAAAAGCATCACCCCACCTGGCAGCAGCTCAGGTAAGTGGAGCAACGCTCTATTTGAAAAACAGAACATAACAAACATACATTCATATTCACAAATTTACTATAATGTTAACTATTTAACAAGGATAACTAAGTCATTTAGGTTACACTATTTGTATACATTAACCTGTCCTTCTTTGTAATTAATGATCATTTCAAGTGTCCAGTACCATGATATTTATTTCATGGCCGTAATTTTAGGAAGCCAGATAATGAGCAACAAGCGTGTCAACGATTCAGTAGATCGCATAAGGCCAGGCCATGTTTAGTTATTTTTAGTCAGTCAGGCGTTTCCTTTGTGCATTCTATTTTTTGTGGACAGACATTCCATGAATTTACCAAAGATTCTTGAAACCATGTGATAATGCCTGGCTATGCACAAAGAGATTAACTTGTGGGCAAGGTCAGGAATTGCAGAAATTTAATCAAGCCATCATTCGTTGGTATTAGTTGATGGCGATCTTTTTAATCAAATGCAGGACTGGCGTACAACTCAAGAGAAAAAAGTGCTGTTGTTCATAACTTAAACGGGTGACAATGAACCCTCGAACACTAGCGATTTAGTTCTGGGGAAAAGCAACGTTCCTTTTCCCCAGAACTAAATCGATAGTGTTCGAGGGTTTATTGTCACAAGTATTTCTGCAATTCCTAAATTTTTGGGAAAATTCACTGGTCCAGGCTTCACAATTTTAACATGTACCGATTATACTGATAGTCCTTATAAATGTAGAGGCAAAGATCTACTCAAAAAATCTGATGGCAGACTTGGAGAAATGGGTAAGCTGCAAAAGTCTAATCCAGAAACCACAGACTGGGTTCAGAGCCGGCATGGGGACTTTAACAAATATTTCAGCACTTACCCTCTTAGCAAAGAAAGCGATTGCCAATTCAAACATCCTCTACACTTGTTTCGTCGGTCTTAAAGCAGCCTTTGATAAAGTGCCAAGAGCCAAGCTATGGGCTAAAATGAAAGCTTCGGGAATTCCCTCCAAATTACTAGAAGCAATCATCAACCTATATTCACAAACCTGGGTTCAGATAAAAAAAGGGAGGGCTGGAGTTTAACCAAGAAATTTCCAACAAAAAACGGACTAAAACAGGGATGCGTTCTGGCGCCGTGTCTTTTTAACATCTATACGGCTGATTTAGAAAGCAACCTCAGTCTCATTCATGGAGACCCACCCAAAGTGGGAAAGACACCAATAGCAAGTCTGCGATATGCGGACGACATTGTGTTACTCTCTCAAACCCCGCTTGGTCTACAGCGTTTGATCTCTCAAGTAGCAATATACATTCAAAAGAACAACTGATAATTAATTTTAAAAAATCTAATGTTTTTATGTTTTTCCAGCACTCATAAAAACGCCCCAAATTCATCTGGAGGATAAACTCAAGTATTTTATCGCAGGTAGATGTATATAAATATCTGGGGATTCTTTTAGATCGCCATTTAAGTTTCAAACAACATTTAAAACATGTCAACACAAAAATCAAAAAATATGCTTTGCTTTTAAAACTTTAAAGAAAAGCCTAAGTGGTAGTTCAACAAACCATCTCCTAAAGGTAGTGGCTGCAGAATTTCTGCCAGTGATAACATATTGCTCGGAAATGCTGGATACTAAGGACTCCCAAATGCTAAATCTAGCTCAGTCCTGACTGTATAAAAAACTGTTTTTAATCCCAAGACACATCTCCCAGGTGCAGATACGCCTGGAATATGGATTAATGAACCAGACGCAGGCCAGACAAGGAATTCTGGCTAAATATTACTGGCATATGAGGGCTGGGGAGGACAACACACTTGCCCACCACTGCTGGGAGGAGGTAGAAATACAATAAACAAACAAAAATTCGAACAAAAAAGCGCTTCAAACGCTAAATCTGGAGGAAGCCTGGCAAACACCCATGTCATATCCAGTTTTCAAAAAAATCACAAACAAATCAATAAAAAAATTCTTGTTTCAATCCGACAAAACCATATTTTCTGGTAAAAGTCATGCATGGGCTGGGATTCCATCCTATAAGCATTTGAAAACACAACCCTATCTGCAAGAATGCTTCAGAGATCACTACTAGCGGAAATTGACCTTATTGAGATTGGGTTTATTTTCAAACAAAGATCTCACCCCAAAAATGGCTACAGGCCTGGCCATATCTGGACTGCCGCCTCTGTGGCAACAGAGCAGAGACACTACTACATCTATTATGCATCTGTCCGGCACTACATAACCTAAGGACATCACTTTTAAGGCCAATCTTAAGAGAAACTCAAATCTGGACTTGCAGAGCGGCAGTCATAATATGCCTCAGCGGTTCTCCAGTTCAACTGTCTTGTAACACCGTCACATTTTTGTCCCTGGCAGCACAAGAACTAGAAAAGAAAGAAACAGCACAAAACCTTGGAAAGAATGGAACACCAAAATAAGTACCTGGTAGTAGTGTATAAAGTAGCTGGCCTAAGTCTTTTCAGTCCTGTTTCTGTACTCCCTTTCTTCCAAAGCCGCTTTCTATGTCATGCCCTAGGCACAAACATGATCCTACCAGTAAATGTTCCATGATTTGAAACTATAGTGACCTAAGAAACTGGATTGAAAATTATGTATAACAGTTTTGATCTCTGCTCCCTCTCCATTTTCTGTTGGCATTAACATTTTAATTTCAACAGAAAGCATGGACCTGTTTACATCGCTGTTATGATAATCCGCTGCTCTTCGGTTCCATCCCACACGAGGGTTACGATAACTAAAAGTGTTTTAATGTAATTTTTATCTGTATCTGAATTATGAAGTTTTCATCATGGTGGCATGTTCCACTCTTTATATGATTTTAACAGATCAAATAAAAGTATATATTTTTTTGTTTATGTTAATTATCAGCCACCTGCTAGACAGGCCTATGTTCATTCCTCACTTGGGCTGCTCATGCTGCTCAGTCCACCTGAGAGTAGCAGCTTTTGTTTAGGATGACTGCAGGTTATAGTTATTTAAAGGATTGTTAGTAAGAGTGTTTTTTCTGTTGGAGGTTTATGAGCAGTTTGTTGTTTGATATGCTTTTTTATTATCGATATCGGCTGTTTCTAGCAGGTAAGAAATGTTGTTCAAGGCTAGACAGGCCTTTTATTCCACAGGCATTTTGCCAGAGTCGGGCAGGAGCCCTTGGAGGCCATTTTGAAATTCTAAGGCCGCACCTGGTGCCTCGGTCACTTCCCTCAGCTCCGCCTGCTTGATTGCATCAGACACATTGAGGCTTCAAAAGAGCAAGAGAAAAGTGTGAGGGGGGTTATAGAGGGAGAAGAAACGGATGAATGCGATTGGTCAAGGGAATGATTGCGCGAGGAGATGAAGGGAGCTGGGCTGGTTTGACTTGTTGTTACTGTGAAAGAGGAACTCTCTTATTAAAGCAGAGCTTCACCCCAATATCTATTTGTCTGTTATGACTGCACTATCTCGTCCAAACCACATCCGTTCTGGCCTGCAGCCTCTATCCCTCCCATCCTGTTTTTCTGAGAACCCCTTCCCTCGAAACTTGAGACCGAACTACTTTGTCTGATCCCCGATGGAGCTACCTGGTTTAGCTATAGGGGAGATGGACCGTGAATTCCCTCCTTGGTCGTCACCTACCCAGTCGGTCTTTAGACAGACTTCCTCTCGTCTCTACGGTTGTCTCTTCCCTTATCCTCACTTTGTCACCTCCCTTACCCCCCCCCACTTCTTTTTGCTCTCCTTTCTCTCCTCTCCTATTGTATTGCTGATTGTTTGTTGTAATGTGTAATTGTTGATCTTTTTCTGTTATGCTGTTAAACCACATTGTTGCACTTCTTTTCGTCCCTCCTGTCTTCTCCTCCCCCTTCCTCCTTCTATTTATGTATCTCCTTCTCCCCTCTCTCAATGTATTGAGACTGAACTATTTTGTCTGACGCCCGATGGAGCTACCTGGTTTAGCTATAGGGGAGATGGGCCGTGGATTCCCTCCTTGGTCATCACCTACCAAGTCGGTCTTTAGACAGACTTCTTTTCGTCTCTCCGTATTGTCTCTTCCCTTATCCTCCCTTTCTCACCTCCCCTGGCCCCTCCACTACTTTTCTCTCTCCTTTCTCTCCTCTCCTAATTGTATTGCCTTTTTTGGGGGGATTTATTGTGTAATTGTAGAACTTTTTCTGTTACATCGTTGATTTTCTGTTATATTGTTGATCCTCATGTAAAGCGCTGTGATACCTCCGGGTCGAGCCAGCGCTATATAAAACTCTTTAAATAAATACTCACTCATGGACATCATTTAAGGGTCGCCGGAGGCAGCAGCTGCTACTCCAGGCTTGCTACTTGCTACTCCTGGCACTGCCTTTGCATCCCTGGCCTCTCAGATGTCAAAAGCAGTGCTTAGAGCAGCACCGTTTATTTTCTCCATCCCCCACTTGGACTTTACAATTTCAGTGCATAGATTAAATACATACATAATTGCAATGCACACTCTGTGGAATACAACCTAAATATATTACATAAATTAAAAAACACGTAAAGTTTCAACTTGTTTCCAAGTTTCTTTATTATGAAAACAACAACAAAATGATGTTCATGAATAAAACATCCACCTCTGTGATTCACAGTAGTGCTGTGCAAGTGATCATAAAACAAAACTCATAATGGCGAGGAATATTTCAAACCAATAACATAGTTTATATTCTATGTAAGATCCATATAAATTAATGTAGGCAAACAAGAACATTATTATTTTTTAAATCTTTTTTTGTGTCTCATTGTAAATTTTCAATACATTTTCTTTTTGCAGTATTTACACTAGGCTTCTGTGATACCAATGATTGCGATTTAAGGCTCAATTTCATGTGGAATCACTGACAGGGATTCAAGGTCAAAGGTCATATGATGTAATTTCCTGTGGACTCAGTGTGTGATATCCCTTCTGCTACTCTTCCCATGTTGGTATATCATAGCCCTTGCTCTCACTTTTGCCAGCTCTGCCATACATCACGTGTTAGACTAATGCATTTAGATAGTGTCACTGCACGGCTTGAAGATTCTTATGCAAATGCATGGCTCTTAGCAGTGCTGAGATGAACTGGGGTGAGTAAAGCTGCCCCTGAGGGCACGCTTTGGTACTTGTAGGAGGCAGGCGAGGGTTACAGGCTCACTCATCTGTAGGCTTCCTTTGCACTAACTGTCCTGTTTTGGAGACTCGAGGCCCTGCCGTTTGATGCACTGTATCTGTTGTGTTAATTGTGCTGGTGGCCACTTCCTCAGGTATCTCAGTAAATGCATGACCTGCGTTGGAGTGCCGAGGGGAGCAGGGGGTATCCCCCGCTCCCTCAATACTGAAGTTCCTTCACCACATGGGTAGAACACGATGTGCATTATGCAGGTATTCTCTTTATTCGTTGGCTTACATCATGCATGTCTCACAACCTCCTTCCTCGAGGTCCAGCTCCAGAATGTTCCCTCTCCCCGCCCCTCGACCGGATGTGGTGTCCGGTGTCCCCTCGCCCCTGCGCTGTCCCAGGGTCCTAGTGCCCTTGTCCTGGACAGGACATCTCCCCCCTTGTTGCAAAACAAACATTTTTTTTTTTGAAAGAGGAAAGAGAGAGAGAGAGAGAGAGATAGATGTTGTTCGATGGCCCATAGGCCTCTTCATTTACACCTCCTCAATTAGTCTCTTTGGTTCCATGTGTTTCCTTCTTGATCGCTGTTTTCTGATATCCGCTTGAGCTTCTTCCTTTTGTGTGTCTTTCTACAGTTCTTGCTTTGACCTTTCCGCTTCTCTTGCTTCTGCCTTGCTGACATACGAAAGGTGCCCTGTACGTGACACTGGCCACACTGCCGCCTTTGCCATCCGTTCTTTTGCTTTTGTCATCTTCAACTTGCCTCCGGGGATCTCGTTGTTCCATTTCCTCGCTTGTCCTTCTTTGACCATCGCTATGCCTCCTTTCTTTCTTTTTCGTTTCGTCGCATATCTTCCTTTCTTTTCATGGGCCTTTGTTGTTGCGTTTGCTGTTTGAGCTCTTGCAGCAGTGTCTTCTTGTTCCACTCTTTTTATCCTTCTTGTGTGTGATAGTCTCACTCTTCTTGATTCCCTCATCGCCGTTCCATTTCTGCTTTCTTTTGCCACCACCTGTCTTCGGTAGTTTTTTTCTTGTTGATGTTGTGTCACCTTTGCTACCAGTTCCATTTCGTTGCTATCTGAAGTTGGCTCTCTGCGCAGCCTCCGGTCAGCATGTGCTGGGTTGTCCTCGGCCGTCATGGCAAATCTGATCTCTTTCAATTCTTTGTGGTGCTCTTCGGTCCATGTGAAACATTTTCCTTTGTTTGTTAGCCCCTTCAGTGGGGTGCTTGTGGCAGCATCATCTCCTTCCAGTCTTTCAGTTGCCATAAGACCCATCATTTGCGTTGTGATGTTGCTCAACAGGCACGTCGCTGTTTCTTCTGTGAACTTTCCTCGCTCCATTTCCTTTGCATCTGCTGTCGCTCTAGCCTCCGCTCTTGCTAGGGCCAGGATGTTTTCTAGCGATGTTGGCTCTTTTAGTATTTTTGCACGGAACCCCGTGTCACGGCAGCCTTCTATTATTCGCAATCTTATTGCTTGTGTGTTGTCAAATTTGTCAAATTCACAATGTGTTACAAGTTTCCTCAGTCTGGTCGCAAAGTCGTCTGGTGTTTCATCTATTTGTTGAGATGCAGTTGCGAAAGTGTATCAAGATCAATATTTCTTTGCTGGTCAAATTTCGTTGTTAAACATTTCTTTAGTTTTTTATAAGTAGTTGTTTCCTTTGGTGGTAGCGTCACTAGGAAGTCCTCAGTGTCATCGCCTGCAAAATTTAGTAATAGACCCAGTTTCTTTGCCTCTGTCACATCGGTCGCTTCCATGTATCTCTCTAGACGTCTGATCCAATTCTCCCACCTTATTCCTATTTGTGGCTCCGACAAGTTGAATGGTGTTGGTTTTCTGTATTGTGCACTTTGTCTTTCTTGCTTGGGGTCTGTCATTTCTTCTTTTCTCTGCTCTTCTTGACACTCTTTCGTGTGCTCTTCCTGGTACTCTTTTGTTCTTTCCTGTGCTCTTTCTGGCACTCTTCTGTTTTCTGTGCTCTTCCTGGCACTCTTCTATTCTCCGTGCTCTTCCGGCACTCTTCTATTCTCTGTGCTCTTCCTGGCACTCTTTTGTTATTTCGTTTCCCGTGCTCTTTCTGGCACTCTTCTGTTTTCTGTGCTTTTCCTGGCACTCTTTTGTTATTTCTTCTGTTATCTTTTTCTTTTGTCCTCTTTTCTTTATCACCTGTGCTTGTTTCTTTTCCTGGTGCTCAACTCTGCACTTTTTCTTTTTTTTTTTTTTTTTAGTCAGCACTTGATCGTTTTTATTTTCTTCTTCTGTGTCTTTATTTTCCTTTCTTTCTTTCTTTCTTTTTGTTTGTTGTCTTTTTCTCTTATTTACTCTTTTTGTCTTTGCTTGTGCTTTATTAGCGCTCAATTCCTTTAGTTCTATTCTCTTATTCGTCCTTGTCACCCTTTGTTCTTTCTTTATTTTCTTCTTTGTCTGTGCTTTGTTCTCTTGTATCTTCTTTGTTTGCACCTGTTCGTTGTGCTGTCACCTTCTTTTCTTGTCTTTGCTCTATTACTGCTTGTTCAACCCTTATTTTCTTATTTTCCTTATTTTCTTATTTTGCCTCTTTTTGCCTTTGCTTATGCTTGTTTGTGCCTTTTTCTTAATTTCCTTTATTTTCTTTCTTTTGTCCTTTTATTTGCCCCCTTTCTTCTGGTGTTTTTCTTATGCCCACTTGTTGTTGGTATTTATCCTTCTTTGTGCCTTTTCTCCTCTTTAATCGGCACTTTCTACTGTTTTTCGCCCTTTGCCTGACTCCAAAATGGCCGCTGCGCTGTTCTCCGCTCTTATTGGTTCATTTAGCCTGACCTTAAGATGGCCGCCGATCTTCTCGTGAGACTTCCTGTCCAATTACAATGCCGCCTGACTTTAAGATGGCCGCCGCGCTTATTCTTCGTTTCTATTGGCTCTCACGCCTGGCCCCAATATGGCCGCCGAGACTCTCGCGAGAGCTCGCGCTGGCTTTTCAGCTCTTCGAACTTCGCGCTCCTGTTGCTGGCACTTACCGGCTTTGTTGCTTTTTCTTCTTGCGGCGGTCGGGGTGGGCTCCCACGTCGCTGCTGATTTCTTGATGGCGCTTCACTCTTCCCTCTTCCTTTTGGCCACGACGCGATCCAGGGTGGGCTCCTGGTTTCAAATCGCGATTTCTGCACGCAGGGACCGGATCCGTCCTTCGTCGCCAGATGTCGTGTCTTCCTGCCCATGAACTCACACAGAACACGATGTGCATTATGCAGGTATTCTCTTTATTCGTTGGCTTACATCATGCATGTCTCACAACCTCCTTCCTCGAGGTCCAGCTCCAGAATGTTCCCTCTCCCCGCCCCTTGACCGGATGTGGTGTCCGGTGTCCCCTCGCCCCTGCGCTGTCCCAGGGTCCTAGTGCCCTTGTCCTGGACAGGACAATCCCGGCAGGGCCTACTCTGCCTTTCAACCATTAAGGCTGTAGTGAATGAGAGCTATTCCTAACCAGTTACATGTATGCTTGATTGTGAAATGCTTGCCTCAGTCTAAAGCAGTCGTTTAATAACCCAGTACATTGCAGTAGTTGTATTTTTGATTACTTCAACTACTCTTTTAACGAACGAGATTACAGTGGCTTCGCGCAAATAAGGACTCTCACACAACTCTGAATATAGTATAAAAGGTCACCTTTATTACCAGGACAGCCAAAGACAGCCCCGCAACATAACTTTTCCAACAAACTTTATCTTTATTTATTTCTCCAAACCTTTCATATAACCATTTCCTTTTTCCAATTCTTTCTTTTCCGATAACATAACTTGTTTTGATACCATCCTTGAGTTTTCCTTCTTCTTTTTCCATCTCTTCCCCCACCTACCCTCCCAAGCCCTCCCCCTTAGAGAAAGGATGAATCCGCTCTAGATTATCCAATCCCCATCACACACGCCACCCAGGAAAACCCTTGAGTTTTCCTGCCCCACCCTCACAAAACCCTCCCCTAATGCAGAAATAGTCCGCTCAAGACAATACCTAATGTCGGAGAAGGAAAACTTTTATCCTCAAATTCTTCCCTTCATTTCTTTGGTTTGGAGCACCACAAATCGACACACCAGAGGTTGGCCAAAGTATCTCTGAGTTCCATCAAGTAATATGACTGCCCCATTTGTGAGAGATGAACCCCGTCCTCCCTTAACAAGTGCAGCATTTCACCATTAAAATGCTCGTGGGCAATGACCGTAATTCCCATTGCCACGCAGTATGTCTTCAATGCTTTATTAACTTTCTTGCGGGCCCTCTCAACCGCGGCATGAACCCTGACACCCTTCCACTGGCTCCTGTACAGAAATTCTGTCCACACAAGCCTGGCCCCTTGCCATCTGTCCTTAATCACAGCCAAATCCAGCTTCATCTGTTTGATTAAAGCAAGACCTGAACACTCCACCAAGTCATTTTCCCCCAAATGTAGGATCAACAGATCTGGGATGCCCCCACTTCAGCCATTTTGTTTAGTACCGAAAACAACTCTCCCCATTTCATCCCCCCTAAGCCCTTCCAAATCACCTCATGGTCATTGCCATATAGTCCCAGCCCTCTCCCACACAGCTGCTGTTCGGCAAAGTTCGCCGCCCACTTCACTATAGAATGGCCGACAATCCAGGTCCTCTTTTTTCGAGGAAAATCCGCCACTCGACCTGTGATGGAAAAAGTAACATTAACTACCTGACTTCTGCAATGAGTAACTTTTTTTTTTTTTTTTTTATAACCGAACATATTTAAAACAACAATTCGATTTCCATCTACCAATTCGCTGCAACTCTTCTGCCCCCCAACCCAACTTTGCCGCTTCTGTAGCCGCACCTATTCTGAACGAATGCGTCCCAAAACAGTGCGAATTTTCACCCACGAAAGTCAATGCCTTCCGTAAAACCGCTAAGAATTGAAAACAAGTTAACTGTGTTTTGTTTTTATGGCAAAATATCCCACCCTCTCGAAACACCCCTGAAACCACAAATGCCTCCCACTCCCCAACAGGGCAGCAACCTTTCACCCCACTCCTGCCCAGGCGCACCAACATCCCTTTTCCTGCCTGGTCTGTCTTTGACCTTCTCAATGTGATTCGCAACACACCACTGCCCAAAAGAACAATATCAGATGACCGGATCCCTTCCTGATTACGTAACCCCAATAATTCTGATATCCGAAATGCACCGAAAAACAACCATATCATGCATAACTTGAACCGAAACCATTCCCACTCATCATTACAGCAGGAGGGCAACACCCCCAACAATTTTTGTAACAAGTCGAACGTAATGGGGTCCCTCAACTTCTTTGCCTGCCCAAAGGACCTCCCAAAACCCTTCAGCATTTTCTGCAAACGAAAACCTTTCTGCACCTCACACCCCAATTCTAGCTGACTATAAAATGAAATGCCCGCCAACTTGCCCGAAATGGTGGAAGGCGACAAACCTTTGTCTATTAAACTCAGAACAAAACACCACATAAACTTTTCATCCCGCACTGCCGTGCCATCCCTGCCGTGCTGTGCAGTGTAACTCAAAAAACCAGACCATGCTAGCTGATAGCTGCGTCGCGTGGATTCTGATAAGGACTGCTCCGCAAACTCTGCCATCCTCAATTCCCCAGGTCCCACATGTTCGGCGGAATCGGTGTTCTGCATTGGTCCGCTCCAGGTGCCAACTCCCAAAACCTCTGCCACTGGCAACGAGACAAAGCGTCGGCAATTGAATTGTTGACACCAGGGATGTGTTGGGCTTTAAACACAATATTCAGCTGCAGAACACGCAACATGAAGGCCCGTAACAATTGCAACACCTTTAAATCCTTCGCCCGCTGCCCGTTCACCAGAAAAACCACCGCCATGTTGTCGATGTGAAACAACACGCAGCGGTCCCTGAACTCTTCACCCCAAATCTGCAGCGCCACCAACAAGGGAAAGAATTCTAAAAAAGCAATGCTGCGGCCCTGCTGCAACCACTGTGCCGGCCACTGCTCTGCGCACCACCTTCCGTCCCAGAACACGCCGAAACCTAAGGCCCCAGCCGCGTCCGAGAATATCTGCACTGGCCAGACCGTGTCCTCAGACACAAAATTGATGGACACGCCATTGAAATCGTCCAAAAATCGCAGCCAAATGCTCAAATCCTCCTTGATTTTTGCTGTCAAACGTATGTGGTGATGTGGCGAGTACGCCCCAGCCATCGCAAAGCCCAGCCGCCTGCAAAATGTCCTGCCTGCCCTGACAACTCGACAAGCAAAATTTAAATAGCCCAGAAGCCTCTGGACTTGCCTCAGCTGCACTTTTTTAGCTCCCAGGATTTCTTGCAAAAAAGACCTGATCTCTTGTACTTTTGTTCTGGGCAAACGGGCCACCATCTCTATTGTGTCTATTTCTATGCCCAGGAAGGTCAACCTAGGCGTTGGGCCTTCCGTTTTGTCCTCCGCCAAAGGCACACCAAACTCTTTAGCTAAGTCCTGGAAACAAGCCAAGACTTTAGTACATTGATCCGTCTCCGCTTTGCCCACAAACAAAAAATCATCCAGGTAATGGCATACAGCTGCGTGATCTGAGCGCCGGACTACACACCATTCCAAAAATGTACTAAAGGTTTCGAAAAGTGAGCAAGAGATAGCACAGCCCATGGGTAGCACCCGGTCCACGTAATATTCTCCTGCAAAGTACATACCCAGCAAACCAAAATCGGCTGGATGGATAGGCAAAAGGCGAAAAGCGGCCTGTATGTCACATTTTGCAAGGTCAGCTCCTACCCCTGCCTTGCGCACCAATTCCAAAGCGTCATCCACTGACGCATATGTCACTGCCGAATCGGAAGTGGAAATGAAGTCGTTAACTGAAAGCCCCTCCGGCCAAGACAGATGATGTATCAGGCGGAACTCACCCTTTGCCTTCTTCGGGATAACACCAAGTGGTGACACAATTAGGTTTGGCAAGGGACAAAATTTGAAAGGGCCAACTACTCTGCCTAATTCCACTTCTTTCAGCAACTTCACCTCTACCACCGACGCCATCTCCTTAGCTGACTTCAAGTTATCAGCCCAACGTGACACTCTGGGGCCTTGATAACCAATCCTAAAGCCGAGCCTAAACCCCCAAAACAACTTGGCCGCTCCTTCCACATCCGGGTACGCTTCCAATGCGCTCAACATGGCCTGTAACCTAATTGGAGTAGGCGCCTTTTGGCATAAGAGGCGGCACAGATCCTCTCCCCCCCCTCTGGCCCCTACCGTGATCTCCCGGGTGTTGGTTGGGGAAGCATTGGAAGACAGCATGTCTGCCCCCACACTGGGAGCATTCATGTTTAAATTTACAATACTGGCGCACGCAGGAACCTCTGTTGAAGCTCCAACATGCTCCAGTTGTGGGCAACTGTCCACGTCCGACGCCATTTGCCCCTTGTGTGGCGGGATGCTGAGAAAAGGGCCGGTAAGGAATCGGCAACCCACTGGCTGTGTGGATCGTGTTGGCAGAAGAATGACCTGACATCCACTGCAACCACAACTCCTGATCAACCTCCCCCCATGGCTTATCGTGGAATAAACTCATTCGCGCCCGAAACTCTTCATCGTAGTTCAGCCAAGCGTAACCCCCTGCCTGCAAATGTGCTTTTCGTATGACATCTAAATATTTGAACAGCGAAACCGCCCTCTCAGGGTACCGTTCACTGTATACGCTGGCATATATCAAAAAGGCCGCTGTCCAGTTTTCTATTGTTTTAGGAACTTTGGGACGGCGGGACAATTCAGCCTCCTCCTCTTTAGAACCTTCCTTTGCTTGCAATTCCCTATGAAGGAGCCGGAACACATCTACATATTCATGATCCCAAATACGCTGCCTAGTTCTGGCTGACAAATGTATGCCCAATGGCATTGATACTCCCATGTAAGGCAGTCTCGTACCACTCACTCTCGGCAAATCACTCTGTTCCGAACTAGTAACCGATGAACCTGGGCTGTCATATCCCGGCCTCCCCCCATCCCCTGACACTGCCTTTACATTTTTACCTTGCTGTGAACCCTAGCCGTCCCCAACCTCCACCCTCACTTGACCACCCTCTGCAGGCGCCCCACCTGAAACACCCGCCAACGGCCGTGTCCAAGCAGCCCACCAGTCCGTCTTACCTGCTGGTAACTGCGCAGCCCGTTGTCGAAAGTCCTCCAGACCGTCACGCCGATGACGTCCGCCTTGCATCCCGTGTGCCGGTGAGAGATCCGCTCCAGAACTCTGTAACACACTGGCAGAAGTTAATCTCATCTCCCCCCTCCCAGCCCCAGCTCTACCACCATGAGACAGACCACCTCTTGTCCCATACACATTCTCTTTATCATAATCATCATCATCACCTTCCAGGTGTTGTTCACCTTCCGACCTTACCAAACTCCTACCTGGCCTATTGCCAGACGCCAAGTTAGTAAAAGCACCTTGAAACTCAGACTCGGGCCTCCGTGCAAAGCGCCCAGTCGCTGATGGTAAATCTGCACCAGATCCGCCTCTCAAATTCGCCCCCCACCTAAACACCGCGCTCTGCGGCGCCGCCTGCGAATAGCAGAACTGCTCATCTGGTACCATACCAGCAGCTCCAGAAAGGTACTCGCCGCTCGAGCGAGGACCCACACCATACTTACCTGCCACCTGAGAAGATGAAGTACCCGCCCTGTCTGGCCCAGGCAGCTCTGTATGTTCCACCCACACCCATTGGCCTTGTGAAATCGCAGACCCCATGCTATGAATCACCTCAGGACACCCAGGCGGGGGCCTGGCATTTGGAAACATTGAAGTGGCTTCTTGCGCCTGCCTGCCCTCCCCCCTGTCACCCATGCCCCCCCACCTCCCACCCTTGAACTGCCTTGCTGGTGGTTTCCATCGCACACCACCCAACCCCTGCTCCTCCTGCAAAAACTGAAAATCACGTGTTAAATCAACATTAAAATCCTCCTCCACCAATTGTCTCGGGGGGCCCCTAGGCCGAGGAACAAGAATGTTCTGGCAGTCCTCAAACTCAACCAGCTGGTGTTGCTCATCGACGTCAGCTGCGCCTCCCTCGACCTCCTCGCCTTCCTCAACTCCAGAAAGCTCATACTCCTCAGCCTCGCTATCGCTGGAATAGTCCACTAACATTGGACTCCGCCTGGCAGCCTCTAACTCTGGCGCAATTTCAATTTTCTTGCCACTCGCCTGCTGCCCTGCTGCCCTCACGGGTAGACCTGATGCAGCCCTCATGCTGGGACGTGGCGCAGCCTCGCAAGGCTCCTGGGATGTCGACGCTCTCTGCGCTTCAAACTCCCTGTCAGCCTCTCCTTCAAACAGCTGGACCTGAGACACGCGCGTGTCAAAACTACCACCCGCGCTGCCTCCTCGCCTGCCAGCTCTGCGTCGAAGGGATGCCACACTGACACTGCGGCCCCCCCTGAACTCACTTGGGGCTGATGACGAGCGCGGGGTCGGCTGCTTCTTACCCCGACCTCCTCGGCTCGTCGAGCGCGCTCTCCTGACCCTCGCCGCTGACGTCCTCATGACGCTGTCCTCCTCATGACGATCGCTGCGAGCTGACTGACAAGCCGCCACCGCTCGAGACACCCCTTCTGCTGCCGAGCGACGTGGACGCTTCACCACAGCTGTGTCGTCGAAAGCGCCGGGCCTCAGCAAGTCGCTCCTCCCTACCGCCACCAAAGCTCGCACTGCCTCAAGGGCAATCTCTTCCGACGACATGCTTCAGAAACTGACAGAAAATTCCGTCGAAAATCACTCGCAACAGCGACTGACAGCTCTGACAGGAAAGTAAACAGGGCGCCTCAAAAAGCGACTCCACCGTTCTCCTCACTCGCTCAGAGTGACGTCGCCCTCCCTCCCCACCCTTCACTTGACCCTGACCCCTCCCACCACCCAATCAGGTCGCGTGAGGTCGTCCCTCGCGCGAAATCCCCCAGGGGGACATTGGCTTTGCCAAGTGCCCCTGGGGGCCCATCGCAATAGTAAATTGATGTTTGCGTTTCTAATATACGAAAGTCAACAAAACACCAAATTGTTTTAGCTTGAAAATGCTGTCCGGGTGTTTGCCCGCGCAGTGCCGCAAATAGGGAAGTGGCAAGCCCAGGACCCATGACTGACACCTTCGTTCTAACCTTGACATTTAGCCAAGATCACACATGAGAACATTGGAAATTTGGAAGCGTAACACATAGAAGCGTAACACATAGGCAAAGTGAAAACATGAAAGGTTATGCCTTGCTTTTCAATATAAAGAAGCCTATTTAATACATTAACTAGTACATGACTAGATGCCATTGCCTCTGATGTTTACTATATATGTTTCAGGTATGTTTTAGGATGATCATTGTTTGTAAATCTACGCCACAGTTTCGCTTGCTTAATTGACGTTACGTGAAGATCTTCCGCCATCTAGTGGCCGTTTTTTATATACCGCTTCAGCAGTTATCACCACTGAGGCAGACAATGTGATTGATGAACAGGAGGATTAAGGTAGATAGACCGCGCTCCCAACTTCGAGGATCTGGAACTACGAGGAATCCAAACGTGGACCGAACAAGGGGGCATATTATCAAGGGGGTTTATCTCCGCTTTTTTGGCTTTAAAAGCCAAGAAAGCGGAGATAAAATTATCTCCCTATTACCAAGCTGTTGCTAACACCAGTTAGCGACAGCTAGTAGGAGATAGCGACCATCTTGGGCCCCACTTTGCATGTCAGTGATATTTATCACTAATGAGATGCAAAGTGGGCGTGCCAAGATGTTAGAGACTGAAAACAGTCGCTAACATCGCTATCTCCTATTACCAACTTTTGGAGATATTCGCGCTAAGCGGGAATATCTCCAAAAGCTAACACCTGCCCTGAGCAGTTCTTAGCCATGTTATCCAATGGGAGGTGGATAACATGGCTAAGAGCATTTGCTCGATAATGCATGAATATCGCTGACTTTTCAGCGATATTCATGCATTTCGGCCGTTTTTTATCGCATTTGCGATAAACCTTGTTAATAGCAAGGTTTATCTGCGATAAAAATCGCCGATGTGCGGCGATAATCTTTGTCTCTAAACAAGTTAGAGACAAAAATTATCGCTAGTTGTTGGTAATATGCCCCCTGCTTATCAACAATCACATATTGTTTTTTAACGACGAAACACTTCACTTCTCCAAAATTTGAAAAAAAGGGTTCGCAGCAAGGTTAAGATAAGAGAAGAAGACAGCTGCGAGAGCTGAGGTAACTAACTGATCTCATGATTTTCAACAATAGTAAACATAACTTAGAAGTTATATTATTTGATTGAAAATCTGCGATGCACATGTGCTAATATTAAGTGTTCTTTTCTGTTTCAAACCATTCAAGGACAAAAGCAGTAGAGTAAATATGGAGTGTCACATACGAAAAAAAATCAGAAAAAGTTCAGGGGGGGACATTCGCACTGTTTGACACTGATGGAGACTCGCCGCCTGATTCATCATGCTTTTTTGCGCTCGCAAAGGGCCAGATTCTGAGAATCTGGCCCTTTGCGAGTGCGATTTTTGCATTTGGGATTCAGCATCCCAAATGCAAAAATCGCTAATTGCGATCTCGCAATTTTGCGAGGAATTACATTTAAGGAATCTCTATTTGAGATTCCTTAAATGCAATTCATCATCCTATTTTTTTTTGCGAATTCGCAATTTCTAGGCGCAATTTACCGCGAGGTCAGACCTCGTGGTAAATTGCGAAAACTCAGAAAAATGCATTTAATTGCATTTTTCTGAGTTGCATGTTACACACACACATGTCCTTTGGACATGTGTGTGTGCAACACCTGTGTAAAATTTCATTTGAGGGGTGCTACAGGGTGTCCTGTGGACACCCCTGGCACCCTTCAAATCGCTATCTTATTTGCGATTAGCAAATTGCTAATCGCAAATAAGGAATACTCCCCATTCATTCCTATGGGCCTTTTGGCCCATAGGAATGAATGGGGAGTTGTTCCTTATTTGCGATTAGCAATTAGCTAATCGCAAATAAGGAATTGTAAGGAATCGCATTTTTTTTGCATATTCCTACATGAATCCCGTTTTGCGAGTCCTTAATAGCGATTCGCTATGAATCGCTATTAGGGCCTCGCAAAACGGGAGCATGATGAATCAGGCGGTCGATTCGTAAGTAGTGCCACTCCCCAGGGAAAACAACAGAGACAATCAGTGCCCAAGGCTTTGTTCCTAGAGATCTAATGTCATACAATAAAAGTTGCCTGTGCAGTGAGATTAGAGCCATGCCCTCCCAGGAGAGTGTTGATGGATTTATATATATGGAGTTATATATATCCTGTGATGCATTTTGGAGCACACTGTCCCAAATTTATGACTGGACATAATGATGTGGTAGGTACTGCCATTAACAAAAAGCACATTTTGCATTTAAATGGCCTCTTGAAAATTGCGACTAAATTTTCATCAGACGTGTAATTTTAATACTAAACTTAGATGGCACACCGACAGTAATGTGTGGATATCAGGTTTCAGTGTATATATATCATTTGCACACCACGCAAGTAAACTGTCTAGGTTTGTTTTGATCCTATTAATATCTTCGTTTTCATCCCAATTTACTATTACAAAAATCACACAGCTCTTCATTTGTATTCTCTTTATTGCAGGCCATTAGTGAACTGTGCTGAGTTCCGTGAGCTGACCGGTAGTGACGACAGACGCCAGAAGCTGCCGCCGCCGCAGGTGTTGCAGAGTTCACCTGTACTCTCCTGCGCTCTCCTGTGCGCCCCGTGCGCTGCCTGACACCTGCTGGGCTTGCCTGCTGACTTCCTGCCTTTCGCCTGCCTCTCAGCCTGCCGGTGGGGTGAACCGGCCTTCGGGCTTACCCGTGTGGGGAAGTGCCGAGCGAGACAGGTAAGCGGCGTTGGCGTTGGAGGGATCGGCCAGAGGAGGGGCTCCCTGCCGCGAGCGCTGCTAGCACGTCAGGAGACCCTCTGAGCGCGGCTGGCTGTACCGCAAGTGTTTGCCGATGCGGCGGGACCCATAGGGGATCTCTTGAGCGTGGCTGTGCCGGGGGGAGTTTGTGTACGCGGCAGGAGCCGCAAGAGTCCGCGGCGCCGAAATAAGGCAGATCGGCACGGCGGGCCCGCGGACTCAGCTCAGCCCAGCTTAGCACGCTTGGCTGTGCGCGAGCTGCCTAGCTTCTCCCCCTGCTCCTTCCCAGGAAGCGAGGAATAGAGGCGACACCAGCCCCAGCGAGAGAGGATACCACTTGAAGAGCCAGAGCGAGAGAGCCGGAGAGACGGAGAGCCGGGAAAGAGAGGTCAACGCAGGAGAAGCTCCAAGTTCATTCGGGGTCTATTCTGGGAAGGATCACCTCTTGAAGCATCCTCGGACAATGGCATGAGGTCAGGAAGGGTCGGGGGTCCCTGGAGCCAAAGCCAAAATCGAAGGCAAAAACGGGAAACGTGAAAGGAAACAAGAAGAAAACAAACCCAAGCCCACCCACAGGCAAGGAGCCGAATTTTACCACAACTGAGCAGGCATCGGAGCCGAATCATATCAAAACAGAGCAGGGATCGCCAATGGCCTTGATACAAGAGACCCCAGCAAGAGAACCACAAACTGCAAAAAAGCTCTACCAACCCAAGATATATTCAAAGTTTGAATTCTTAAGGGATCCGGGCTCAGACATTTTTTCGAGCAACAAACATCTGCATGGTTTGCAAACCCCACTGTTCCCCTCGCTACTGAGACCAATATGCTCGCCACCACCATTGCTCGAAATGACCACAAGTCCCTTGTCCTTAGAAAATCCCACGGCAGACCCTCACCAACGTGGTATCTCAAAGCATAGGAACATCAGCACACCTCAGTAGATCTCAATCGCAGGGGGAACGCTCCACGATTTAACTTCCAATCTGCAATTATCACCTGCCTACCCAGCTGGCCAGGCTATATGCAGTCGGCGGAATGTCCTGCAGTCCCCACTGGAAGATCTTAGAGCCAATTCAAAAACTATTTCGGCACCAAAACTAGCCGATAAACTAGACAGTCGTTCAACCGAAAGGGCTTCCGGGGTCGGTTTACAGACATGAATATCGGCTCTCCCCAAGGAAACACAACCTAGTCCGGCGCGGGCACACAATCTATGAGCCACAGCTTCAGCACACCCATCAAGTCTCATTCAACTTCCGGATGTGCTCCACCACTCACAGACCCGGAAACCTATGACTTAGCAACAAGCACCTCGGGCAGGGAGGCAGCAAGCCCTCACAACTCTAGCCGGAAAACTGAAGGCAGGGCAATAGTGTCTTACCTTCATACACAAGAATGGGAAGACATGCTAGCAACCTATACACCAGATCACAAAGAGCCCCACTCCCTTGAACCACCTCTGGTAGCCAACACCAACAACTCCATTAACATCTCTAATGAGAAAGAGCGGGGGAAGGAACATAACACCGGAACCTGGAACTCACTGCTAAACACAATCCAGCTAGCAGTAGATGCCCTGCAATATCAATCAGAAAAAAATCGAGTTACAACTTACCCTTCTCAATACACTGGCAGTTTTTACAGCCGGCATCGATGATAAGCTGGGCAACCTTAATAACCTGATAATGAGAGCACAAACAATCACATACCTGAGCTGCAATTGCAGCCAGGCAGTGGATAAATTAGCCACACTGCCCTCAATGCTAACCGACTTAATAGGTGATTTAAGGAATCCACACAGAGAAAATGCAATAAAAGAAACAGGCCCAAATAAAACCGAAGAGGGAGATTCCAGGAGCAAAACATCCGGGACAAAGCTAACCATCCATCTTGACCCTGCAAATGAGGAGACAACTCAGACGGGACTGGAGTTCCCGCAAAAACTTAACGCTAAACAACGGCGTCAACAAAAAAGAAAAGGGCGCAATCAAAAACCTCAAATAGCTACAACAAAATATTTCCCCATCTTCTTTTGCCCAAAGGAAAAATCTTCGGTTAACACAAAAAAATGCCCACTTTATAGACGGGGAAAACCACGTGCCCAGTGCCTCCACCCAGCAGCAAAAATCAAACAGCAGCTTGCCGGACCAAGAAGGGCAAAGGTGCCAAGATCCATTGGCAAGAGACCAAATTAATCAAACGGAGGCACACAGAGATGAGGCAACAAAGACCAAACCGTCCACACAGCCTATCAGCACTAAGAACAAGCAAGAGTGTATCTCCGAAGGGCAAGCGGGAGACCCAGCACCTCTAAACAAGGAGCCCCCCCTCCAAAGGGAAATACCCGATGAGACGACCAACCAAGAAACATCAATATTAGCCGCAAGCAAGCAACCAACCACGTCAAACTCCAAGGAGGGGGTCACGAAATGAACTATTGGTTCAACGCTAAGCTCAAATCATGAAGATCCAATAAGAGACACACCAACCACGATCATTCATTCTGCTCCTAGCCAAACTGAGTACCCACAGGTAAAATGGCCATACGAAATGCGAACAATACTAAAGCAAACCAACTCAACTAAAGCAATAACACATACCGCCAATATGCCAGGTGAAGGCAATCACCTGGCATTACACAAAGCTGAACCACATCATGGTTCATTAGCTCAAGCACATCATACACCAACAAAACAGCAGGCGGAAGGAAATATACAACAAACAACGGAGTTCTTGGTTTTCCACCCGGAATACAAATCACAAGGGCAGCAGGACCTGCTAAATCGTGGTAACATTCTTAGACTAATGGATTGCATTCCCAACCTGGGGGGATAAGTACCAAGGACTTAATCTCTGTAGAATTTTTACCCGCTGCTAACCAAAGCAGCCCGGAGGCGACCAAGACAACTTGGTCCTCTAGTAATGTTGTAGATTCCATCTTAGCAGAAGCAGAGCAATTCAAGAACTGGGGCATTAAGCTGGTCCCCTTACACAGACCAGCTTATCCCTCGCCACTCCTGAGGAGGATAAGACCAGAATCAGAGACACAACAGGTAAATACCTCCAGTGTTCTCAGGGGTGCCCTGGGAATCTCGCCCAAACTAAGAGAGAACAGCCCTTGGCAGCGATCAACAGAAAGGCTGGCGGTGGCAGCTGGCTCCAAGCTAGAGTTCACAACCAACAGGCAAAGCCCAGTTCTAAAGGACGATCAGACCCGCACTTTCACCACTACTAAGCCCTTGCGAGGAAGATCGCCAAATAGGAACATACGCAGCCCCCGGGGACAGGCAGAAGCTAGTGTAAGGGGGGCACCATACAAAAATCGAGCGCCAACAATGGAAACATTGTCCCGAACTTTCTTCATACGTCCTGAAGAGGCTTGACGCCACCAACAAATTAGAGACGGTAAAAGGGGAAGGGCACCAACCATAGGCATTTGTTCTTGGAACATAAACGGCCTAACCTCAAAAATGGACGACCTATACTTCCAAAAGTATATCTCTCTCTTTGATATAATAATGCTGCAAGAAACCTGGCTTACAACCTCACAACATATCACGGGCTTCACTTGCTATTCAACAGCAGCGGTCAGAACTAACAGATTTCGCCACCAGTCAGGAGGCTTGGCCACATATGTATCCACTACAACAATATCTTCGAAAGTCCTTATGGACTCATCTACATCTACAACCTTAACAGTAAAGATAAAATTACAGCTTGGGAATAAAGAAGAAGATATATGCCTTGTCAACACATATGTCCACCCCAAACACAGAGTTAAAAATTCCATCAAAATCTCCAATCAATTGGCGGAGTATGCCACTCAGATAGAAAAGCCACTCTTCCTCCCGACAGGGGACTTTAACCAAAACTTACTTGGTTCATCAGTAGAAGAAGAGGCTTTGGCTCTAAACAAAATCTACACTATACCATCACAAAGTGCCCCTCTAAACGGGAGAAAGCATCAAAACAACTGTCTACTCCAAGACCTAGAACATCAAAACCTCTGGGCACTAAATGGAAGATTTATGACTGACTCTCCTCCAGTGGAAACCTTTTATTCATATACAGCCAGCTCCATCCTGGACTATACCTTTGCCAGTCTGGCATTATTCCCACACATCCTGGGGTTCAGAATGGGGGATAAGGGTGAAAGCGACCATCGTCCCCAGAAATGCCACATGACATCAAAGATGCCAACTGCAATTAGGCCAGACAAAATGCTTGGGGCGATTTACTCCATTAATCAAAAAAGGATCAAATGTACGCCAGCCAACTCAACTACTCTGGCCGAAACTGCTCTTCAACTATATAACAAACAAAAACCAAATGCAGCTGGGCATATCTCCTACTGGGAGCAATACATAGGATTACTACTAAAAGAACTGACAACTAAGACCGCCCCAAAAAGTTACTGCTATAAAGAGAGAAGTAAAACCAACTTAAAGAGAGGACCGAGAGCACAACTAAGGATACAAAAAAGAACAGCTAACCTGATCTTATGGAAGCTAAGATCAGCACCCAAAAACGTCTACCTACGAGCTGCGCAGAAAAATCAAAGGGCTGAGCTCGATCGCATAAAATGGAATATAAAAAAAGATGCTGAAAATTAGGCCTGGGCAAAACTACTATACGATAGTAAAAGCAATAATAGTGACCGCTTCTGGCATCCTGGCAGTGAATAGGATCCTGCGTCCACAGCACAAAGACCTAGGATCTCATATTGTGGAAGAGTCATAAATCAACTATCTCTCCAGCCACTTTAATGACCCTCTGCAATATGCAGGAGCACAAAGAATCACCAATACAGAGCCAGACTCCAGAAAGTTTATGCCGGTGCTGTTGACTCAGAGAGAACAAGGCCTACCCGAAACCAACTTGGACACATCAGCTTCTCAGCAGACAGCCTTAATAACAAAGCAGATTTGCAAGGGCAGGAAAGAAGGAGCTCCAGGACCCAACGGCATTCCGCCAGCCCTGTTTAAGGAAAAAAACACAGAATGGGCGATCATCATGCAACCGTTATTCATGGAAATAAGACTCCTAAATAGAATCCCAGAATCTTGGAGGGGGTCGACGATTGTCCCCATATACAAAAAAGGTGACAAAACGGACCCTAACAACTATCGCCTAGTAGCCTTCCTTGACAATGAGGCGAAATATTTCGCGGGAACCATCTTAGAGGAGATTGTGCTATGGGCGGAATCAAATCAGATCATACCTCTGAACCGGACCGGCTTCCGGAAAAATACTGGAACACCAACCAACATTCTGGCTATCTCACTAATTATTGATGCAGCAAAAACCAAAAAACTGCAGCTGCACCTATGCTACAACGATTTCAGTGCAGCATTTGACAACTTCAAAAGAGGCAGACTTTGGGGTAAAATAGTACAATGGGGCATTTTGCAGCCGATTCTAAACATGCTGAAGCTTCTCCACTCTGATACCTGGGTGCAGATGAAGCTAGGAACCGGCACCCATTTGTCATCCAAAGTTCGCACCACCAAAAGCCTCAAGCAAAGGTGCGTGTTTGCCCTAATATTGTTTAATCGGTTCATGGCGGATCTACCAAGCCTACTCGACACATGTAACTTCCACTCCCCGATGATGGGAGGGAAACCTCTGAGTAATCTTTTGTACGAGGACAACGTCGTATTACTCAGTCACACCTACATCGGCCTTCAGCGGCTTCTGATCCAAATGCGCAGTTACGCAACGGAAAACAACCTAAAAATAAACTTGAGCAAGACACGCATCATGTCAATTAACATCAACAATAAACAACAGAAGCTCTGGACCCTGGGCGGCCAAAAAATTGAGTCAGCTTGCGAGTACAAATACCTGGGAGTCACTTTTGACAGAGAAGGCACATTTACACAGCAGAAGCAGGAAACAAGAAGGAGAGGGGCTTTGATTGCCGTTACGTTGAAAGATTTAGCCAACCAACTGATGGGGCCAACTCTGACCCCTTACTTAAAAGGTATTCAGGCTAAACTACTCCCCGCGATCTCCTACGGCAGCGAGGCACTACAAGGAAGAGACTCTAAAAACCTGGATACTATCCAGGTAAAAGCCTACAGAACTCCCGCCCTACACCTCGCCCGCCCAAATAAGGTTGTAGTTTGGCTTGCAAAAACAAGATCTCGCAAGACAGGGAGCCTACATCATTTGCTGCCACAAACTCCGCTCTGCCGCTACTGACACACTAAATTTGGTGATATGGCAAGATATGCAAAGCAGGGACGTATCTCAGGCAAGAACTTACCTGCAGGCAGCATTGGGGGCCACCAAACTATCTGCGATCTGGGACATGCAACTCCGACATAACCCGTTGAAAAAACTAGTCTGAAAAAAACGTTAAATCTCTTTCTATACTAGAGGACAAGGCCGCCTTTGCAAAAATAAATCATGCATGGATGACAATCAATTTGTACAAATCCCTGACACCACAACCATACTTTAGTCAGGGCTATCCAAAAGCCATAAAATTGAGGTTCCTGAAACAAAGACTAGGGATTTTGCCCAGCAGAGAACATCTTCCACCATGGCTCAGGAGTAACGGCCATGAAGCCTGTCCGCTCTGCAACCTAGAGAAGGGCGACATCCTCCACATGACCTGTCTCTGCGAAGAGCTTCAGCAAGCCCGCCAACAGCTCCTAAAGGACCAGTTTAAGCAGATAGGGACTAGCACTAGAAGTCAAGCTGTGCTCGCCTGCTTGGATCCTGCAAACACCAAACTGAACTGCAGATATGTCAAGTTCCTCGCGATGATCGAGCAAAGACTGTTAATTTTCCAAGATTGGCGATCATCGACACAGGCAACAAGTAGGCGGTCATCAGGAAGCAAGGGCACACGTTGCCCCGGCATCAGAAAAATGCTTTGGACAATTACACAGGATCTTTTACTGTATGCTTATTTTAAAATTATTATAACGAACAAATTATTTTTATGACATTTTAAGACTATTTTGTAAAACGTTTTTGCACAGGTTTTAATTAACTATGCATAAACTTACCTTACTTTACCTCATTACTGCAGATGTATTTTGAAATATTTGTATTGTTCATTTATAAGTATTCAAATTTGGCTGTGCATTGGAAAAGCATTTAAAATCCGACAGCTCTCCGTACACCTACCGTGTACCCCAGCAAGACTGTCACTTGGTTCACGTTACAAATGTATCATACTTGGCAGTGAAAAAAAACGTCAACACCAAGCTCCCTGCTAAAAACAAACCAAAAGTAGGAATTGGTCAGAAGACATCCCTTGACTTTTGGCCTCATTCTTTGAACTTCAGCAAATATGATAAAGTATAAACGAAATGTAAAGGACTTTTATTGCTCATTCTCCTTGTGAACACTGGCAGTTATTTTAGGGATGCAGCAACACCTCCAGCACCCCTTTTTCCAGCACCCTTGTCCTTAGTAACCTTACCCCTCCCACACACTTCAGGTGACCTCTGAGTGGCTCCTCCAGTATCCCTCTATAACACATCACCAAAATGTAATCGAACATTAATGAGATATTAGAACAAAGACTCATGACCTCTTCAGTCATTAACATCCAATACATCAGCTTTCCACCAACAAGAGCTAATACTTTCAGGGGTGCTTGGCTTGACCACCACCGAAGATGAACGCCTGGCAACTAGTGTGCGAGTGCTGCACCGTGTCGCATATAAAGTAACACCGGAGCTGCCTTTGCGGTTCCAGGAGGACAGAACAGTGTGGAGGTGTCTGTGATGGTGGCGCAAGGTGCTGTGGGGCCTAGCGTTGTCGCAACGAAGGAAGAATGACACCACGCACTCATACACTGTTGCGGGCCGGAAGTCCTGAGCGACCTCCGCCCATTTATTTATACTCTGGCCACGCCTGGCCTGAGGTTGATAAAATGTGTATTTGCCCTTCCGGGCCAGGGGTCTCGGGGTACCGTGAGTAATAAACTAGACCGCTACATCCTATCCCAAGTCAGTTTTTGAACAAACCCCATCAAAGTTAGCACATATTGTCTACAAGTCTTTGGCTTGGCCTTGGATTCGATCTCAATGCATATCTCTGGGACAGGGCTGCTCGGCGGTCCGGTGGCAACACTGGTTGTGGCAGTCTCGACCTTCACAGGTGTCGGTAAAGGTGGGGCCACCACAGCTGAACTACCCTCGAGACCCAGTGACTGACCATCAACGATATTTCTTTCGCTTTCTGCTCTTCTCAGCGTCCTTCAGTTGACGCTTGCGTCATGGATGCGTTTGAACCAGGATATGTTCTGGGTGATGACCTAAGTCCCTTTCTGGAAAGAGATGGTGGTCCTGTTGGTCTTTAGCACAGTCCACGCCTCAGGTTCGTATGTGGTGCGGAACTTCACTCTCCAGAGCTTGTTCAGCCTGTCTCTGTCGGACTCATGCCATCCGTTCACCCCGTGTAGGATTTCTCCCCTGGACCCTCTCCAGAGTGAGGGTAGTACCTTCGTTAATACTGTATCTTTGCTCGTTTTGGCCTTGATGTCATCTAGGGTGATTTCTCTCGGACAGGCCCATTAAGACTCCATATCTATGTATTCTTCGGTCTTCCTTTCTTTTTCACTGCCATCTTCGTCTGTCTCCGGTGGGTGCCTTGACAGGAATTCTGCCTGATTCCTTGCTCCGGGCCAATAGACCACTTTCATTTAGTAGTGCTGTAGCTATATAGCCCAGCGTTCGATGCTTGGCGACGGGTGCAGTGCTTTGCTTCGTAATAGCCGGATCAGTGGCAGATGGTCAGTTACCACCCGGAATGGATGGTCACTGACATACAAGTAAAAATGTGATGGTTAATGGAGGGAATTGAAAAGTACTAAAAATCTTGAGAGGAACACGGCAGGGATGCCCTTGCTCCCCGCTGTTGTTCGCTCTCTATATTGATCCCTTTATTAGGAGATTACAAAATATTAGTACTATAACTCCCATCCGGATAAATGAATACTCAACAAACATTCTCGCTTATGCAGACGATATTGCCATTGTCACTGCTAATCCAAACTTGGCTATGCCAATTATTGAACATGAGGCACTAATATTTGGCACTATTTCAGGATATGCTTTGAATCGAGGGAAAACCCAAATAATTATTAACAACAAATGTGCTATGATAGACTCACGTATAACAAATTCAGCCACTTACCTAGGGGTTACAATAACTTCTGAACTAGAGAATTTAGTCGACCTGAACCTTAAACCTATTTGAAATAAAATACAAAAAGACCTTCACCGTATTAATAATTTACATCTTTCTTTGATAGGACGGACAAATGCCCTAAAAATGGTCTACTTTCAAAAACTTTTGTTTTTATTTAGAGCAATCAATCTGGAAATCTCAGATCAATGGTTTAAAACAATGGAACATATCTTTACAGATTTTATTTGGGCATATACTCAACCCCGCCGTGCCTATAAACTTCTCACACTTCCCAAAGAAAGAGGAGGGTTAAATCTCCCAAACCTCAGGTTATATTATTGGACAACAGTCCTGCTATATAATCATGAGCTTTTTTTTCTTGACGGAATAGGGATATCTCAGGATAAAGACGCACCAACTATTCATCAAATAATATTAGATGATAGAAGTATCAGCTATCTTTGGAGATATCTCTTTGATAGCTATCATAAAAAAAGTTAAACTAAAAACACTCATAGCCGTGTTTAAAGTTTGGAAATCTGTGAGGAAAATGATAGGTCTGGGACCGTTATCTGTCTATACTCCAATACAAAATAACTCCCTCTTACCAGACATTTTTAAAGATTCCTATATTGATAGATGGATCATAGCTGGAATTACTAATATAGGTTGCTTCTTCTCCGCAGAAGGGATATATTCTTTTGAATTTTTGAAAGACAAGTATCATCTTGAATGGAGAGATTTCTTTAAATATCTCCAAATTAGAGATTTTTTAATACGACGAGTGAGGAGAGAAGACAATATGCCTAAAAACATCATAGCTGAATCTCTTAGCCATCATCAGGAAAAAATACGGATTGGGGGATTTTACCAATTATTACTTACATATTTACCTGATGACAGGCAGAAGATTATTCAGAAATGGCAAAAGAAATTTATAATTTCAACTGATGAATTTGAGCATGTAAATGAGCTATCACAAACTGTACTCACGTCAACCAAATTACAAACACAATTTTATAAAATATGCTTCCTCTTGTACTATACTCCAGATAGAATTGTCAAATGGGGTAATGGGAGAGGAACATGTTGTTTTCGCTGTAACTTACAAGATGCGGATTGTATACATATTTTTTCATCTTGTCCCGCTTTAACCTCTCTCAAATCAAAAATTGAACATTTCCTCTCATTAATCCTTAAAACTGTGGTTTATCTATCTGATCAAACAATCCTATTAGGCTTAGTAAACTGTACTAATTTGAATACTGGTCACAAACTGATTTTTATCTCGATGGCCGTTTTAAGAATCTGTATAGCATCGGCTTGGCTAGATCCTATCGCCCCCTCATATCAACAGTGGTTTTCAAGACTGTTAGCAATTTTTAATTTAGAAATGGTAATATATAAAACTAAAGGTAGGAAACGTAGAATAAAAGGTTTAAAAATATGGTCTCCTGTAATAGAATGGTCTGAACTGTAGACACTCATTTAACAATAATATGGCTAAAACTGTTTAGATGTAATGTAGACCCATCTATCCTAATGTATATCTGTATTTTGATGATTCATCTGTTAATTTAAATATTCAATTTTATGTACTATTATTATTAATAAGCTCTTGAAATTCTTTTTGTTCTACATTCAATCTGCCTGATCAGAGGGGGAGGGGGGGCTGGGGGTTGTCTTATGTGTTGTATTGTCTTTTCGTTGTATAAAATCCAATAAAAAGTTTTTAAAAAAGACATACAAGTAAAAATGGTTGCAGGCCCACCTGGTGGCCAGCGCTTCTCTCTCGATCTGGGAGTATCTCGATTCTGTCAGTGTGAGGGCCTTGCTTGCAAAGGCAAGTGGAGTCCACTTTCCAGGTTCCGTTTCCTGGGTCAGGAGGGCTCCTAGTCCAAAGGGACTGGTGTCCACAATGAGTTCTGTCACTCGTGCGGTGTCGAAATACGCCATGGTGGTTCCCCCCAGCAGTGATTCTTTGATCTTTCGGAAGGTGTTGTCTTCTTCCTGGCTCCACTTCCAAGCTGTGTCTTCCTTGGTCAAGGCACGTAGGGGTTCCGCTAGCATAGCCAGGTTCGGTATGAACCTGCCACAATATGTGGCCATCCCCAAGAAGCTACTCACTTCTGACGCTAACATGGGTACCGGGGCTTGTTGTATCCCCTGAGAGTTTCTCGCTTCTATTCTCACCCGTCTTGGCTCAACACATATCCGAAGAATTCCATCGACTCTTGGAAGAATGGACTCTTGTCTTGTTGGAGGGTGGCTCCATGTTCTGCAAAACATTAAACGGTAGCTCGAAGATGGCAATGGTGTTCTTCCATGGTCGCGGAGTGGATCAGGATGTCATCGAGTACGTTAAGTACCCAGTGGAGCCCTGACAGTATTTCTCGGATTGTGCTCTGAAAGATTTCTGCAACAGAGGATATTCCGAAGTTAGGTCTTTTATACCGGCATAGGCCTATATGAGTCGAGAATTTCGTAATATACCGGCTATCTTCAGCTAGCGTCAGTTGGTGGTATCCTGCATGGAGGTCTAGCTTGGCGAACCAGTGCGACCCGTTGAGATCGGCCAAGATGTCATCTACAGTGAGCGTGAAGTGCCCCTCACACTTGATTGCCTTATTGGGTAAGCCGCATGTTGACACATAGTCTGATATTGCCAGGCTGCTCTGGCTTCTCTGCATTCACCATTGGGGATACCCAGGGTGTTGGTCCTGTAACCTTTTTGATGACCCGTTGACCACTTAATCTTGTAGCTCCTTTTCCACGGCGGTTCTCAGGTGTAATGGTACTCGTCTGTGCCTCAGGGCAATTGGCTTCACCGCTTTGTTGATATGCAGTTTAATAGGGGCTGTTTTTATGCACCGAGTCCTTTGAACAGTTGTGGGAATAGGTTTAGGACATTGTCGGTTTGTAGTGTATTGATTGAGTTGGCGAATGTGACTAGGCTGCCATACGTGAGGATCCTGATGTGCGATGGGGATAGTGTGGGTCGTGGGTTGAGTCACTTGTAATGTTGGCACCCCATCATATTCACTGAGGCTCCAGTGTCTATTAGCACAGTGATCTGGGACCATGCAATGTCTATGGCACATGTGGGTTGTGCCCGTCCCTTCCGTTTGAGATCACTTGCGAATGATATCAGATAACACTCGCCTTTAACATCCGTCGATGAGTCCTCGAGGTAGTACTTCTGCCTTGTGGGCGTCCGGGTCGCTCTTGCATTTTCAGGCTCTTCTGGTGATAGGTGCTTGACCGCTCTTGGCGGTGGCTGCCGTCCTCTGGGCCCTCTACTTCTCGGACCTCCTGTACAGGCTATTGGGAAGTGGTTGGGTCTACCACACTTGGAACACGTACGCCGCTGCGCTGCGCATTCTTCCTGCGTATGTTCTTCCATGCCGCAATAGCTACAGCGAGAGCTTTGTTGACATCTCCCTGGCCACCGCCCTCTGGCGCCTCTGACTTGGGGCTTGATCACGTCCACTCTATCCGTTTTGACTGTAGCCGGCTTTTCTACTTTTTGAGTGATCGCAACATCCATTGCCATCTGTCAGATCGTGTGATCTGGCCAAAATGAGTATTTCATCCAGGGTAATCCCCGGCTAGCGTAGGATAAGGGTCGTGAGATTTTTATTCTGGCACCCTTGGATCACTTGAGCTCTCACCTCTTTGTTCTGGTCATCATCGGTGCAGGTGCTTTCCAGCTCGCACACATGAGTGTCCATCGATTCCCCTTCCCTCTACTGTACTTGAAGCAGCTTAAACCTTTCGTAATCTGGGTTAAGTTGAGGGTTGAAATGCACGTTTAGGGCCCTGACCGCCTCATTGTAGTTGTTAGGCACTCCGGTATTTGGAAGGTGGGCGAACAGTTTGTAAATTTCATCGCCTGCAAACTGTAGCAGAGGGGACCTTTTTACCGCTCCGTCTGTCTCTTGTGTCGCAGTAAAATAGTTATCTAACCTGCTGATCCAGAGTGTCCATCTGGGAGATGCAATGGCTGGGTAAATGAGTTTGTTGAACAGAGGCAGCACATTTATCTGTGAGTGTTGTGACATCGGCTGTTGGGCTGGAGGCCCTGATTGTTGAGCGGGCGGCTGGGGTAGCAGTACCACTGGACCCACAGGGTCAGACATGCCTGCCTGTGATGGGTGCCTGAAACGTTGCGCCGTCCTTTGTGTGTGCAAACAAAACAGGTGATGGACAGAATGTGGATCAATGTCACACATTCACCCCAGTCCTAAGATCTGGGCCCAAATCCATCGTTTTTTTGCTCTCCACACCACCCTGGGTTAGACAATGGCGATATGCAAATCAGCTCTGACCCTGTGCCCCATGGGAACAGTCCAGTCCGAACTACAAAAGCCATGTCCTTCCCAGAACGGAATCAAGCATCCGAGGACCGGACCGGTTTCGAGGTAACACCTCTCATCAGCCAGGCTAGCTTGACTCCAGTGGTGTGGAGTGCCTGGGACCCACGTCTGAGCATCCCCAGCGCACTTATGGCAGAATTTGCAAACAAAACAGGTGATGGACAGAATGTGGATCAATGTCACACATTCACCCCAGTCCTAAGATCTGGGCCCAAATCCATCGTTTTTTTGCACTCCACACCACCCTGGGTTAGACAATGGCGATATGCAAATCAGCTCTGACCCTGTGCCCCATGGGAACAGTCCAGTCCGAACTACAAAAGCCATGTCCTTCCCAGAACGGAATCAAGCATCCGAGGACCGGACCGGTTTCGAGGTAACACCTCTCATCAGGCCGGCTAGCTTGACTCCTGTGGTGTGGAGTGCCTGGGACCCACGTCTGAGCATCCCCAGCGCACTTATGGCGGAATTTGCAAACAAAGCAGGTGATGGACAGAATGTGGATCAATGTCACACATTCACCCCAGTCCTAAGATCTGGGCCCAAATCCATCGTTTTTTTGCACTCCACACCACCCTGGGTTAGACAATGGCGATATGCAAATCAGCTCTGACCCTGTGCCCCATGGGAACAGTCCAGTCCGAACTACAAAAGCCATGTCCTTCCCAGAACGGAATCAAGCATCCGAGGACCGGACCGGTTTCGAGGTAACACCTCTCATCAGCCCGGCTAGCTTGACTCCAGTGGTGTGGAGTGCCTGGGACCCACGTCTGATCATCCCCAGCGCACTTATGGCGGAATTTGCAAACAAAACAGGTGATGGACAGAATGTGGATCAATGTCACAATTTCACCCCAGTCCTAAGTTCTGGGCCCAAATCCATCGTTTTTTTGCACTCCACACCACCCTAGGTTAGACAATGGCGATATGCAAATCAGCTCTGACCCTGTGCCCCATGGGAACAGTCCAGTCCGAACTACAAAAGCCATGTCCTTCCCAGAACGGAATCAAGCATCCGAGGACCGGACCGATTTCGAGGTAACACCTCTCATCAGCCCTGCTAGCTTGACTCCAGTGGTGTGGAGTGCCTGGGACCCACGTCTGAGCATCCCCAGCGCACTTTTGGCGGAATTTGCAAACAAAACAGGTGATGGACAGAATGTGGATCAATGTCACACATTCACCCCAGTCCTAAGATCTGGGCCCAAATCCATCGTTTTTCTGCACTCCACACCACCCTGGGTTAGACAATGGCGATATGCAAATCAGCTCTGACCCTGTGCCCCATGGGAACAGTCCAGTCCGAACTACAAAAGCCATGTCCTTCCCAGAACGGAATCAAGCATCCGAGGACCGGACCGGTTTCGAGGTAACACCTCTCATCAGCCCGGCTAGCTTGACTCCAGTGGTGTGGAGTGCCTGGGACCCACATCTGAGCATCCCCAGCGCACTTATGGCGGAATTTGCAAACAAAACAGGGGATGGACAGAATGTGGATCAATGTCACACATTCACCCCAGTCCTAAGATCTGGGCCCAAATCCATTGTTTTTTTGCACTCCACATCACCCTGGGTTAGACAATGGTGATATGCAACTCAGCTCTGACCCTGTGGCCCATGGGAACAGTCCAGTCCGAACTACAAAAGCCATGTCCTTCCCAGAACGGAATCAAGCATCCGAGGACCGGACCGGTTTCGAGGTAACACCTCTCATCAGCCCGGCTAGCTTGACTCCAGTGGTGTGGAGTGCCTGGGACCCACGTCTGAGCATCCCCAGCGCACTTATGGCGGAATTTGCAAACAAAACAGGTGATGGACAGAATGTGGATCAATGTCACACATTCACCCCAGTCCTAAGATCTGGGCCCAAATCCATCGTTTTTTTGGTCTCCACACCACCCTGGGTTAGACAATGGCGATATGCAAATCAGCTCTGAACCTGTGCCCCATGGGAACAGTCCAGTCCGAACTACAAAAGCCATGTCCTTCCCAGAACGGAATCAAGCATCCGAGGACCGGACCGGTTTCGAGGTAACACCTCTCATCAGCCCGGCCAGCTTGACTCCAGTGGTGTGGAGTGCCTGGGACCCACGTCTGAGCATCCCCAGCGCACTTATGGCGGAATTTGCAAACAAAACAGGTGATGGACAGAATGTGGATCAATGTCACACATTCACCCCAGTCCTAAGATCTGGGCCCAAATCCATCGTTTTTTTGCACTCCACACCACCCTGGGTTAGACAATGGCGATATGCAAATCAGCTCTGACCCTGTGCCCCATGGGAACAGTCCAGTCCGAACTACAAAAGCCATGTCCTTCCCAGAACGGAATCAAGCATCCGAGGACCGGACCGGTTTCGAGGTAACACCTCTCATCAGCCCGGCTAGCTTGACTCCAGTGGTGTGGAGTGCCTGGGACCCACGTCTGAGCATCCCCAGCGCACTTATGGCGGAATTTGCAAACAAAACAGGTGATGGACAGAATGTGGATCAATGTCACACATTCACCCCAGTCCTAAGATCTGGGCCCAAATCCATCGTTTTTTTGCACTCCACACCACCCTGGGTTAGACAATGGCGATGTGCAAATCAGCTCTGACCCTGTGCCCCATGGGAACAGTCCAGTCCGAACTACAAAAGCCATGTCCTTCCCAGAACGGAATCAAGCATCCGAGGACCGGACCGGTTTCGAGGTAACACCTCTCATCAGCCGGGCTAGCTTGACTCCAGTGGTGTGGAGTGCCTGGGACCCACGTCTGAGCATCCCCAGCGCACTTATGGCGGAATTTGCAAACAAAACAGGTGATGGACAGAATGTGGATCAATGTCACACATTCACCCCAGTCCTAAGATCTGGGGCCAAATCCATTGTTTTTTTGCACTCCACACCACCCTGGGTTAGACAATGGTGATATGCAAATCAGCTCTGACCCTGTGCCCCATGGGAACAGTCCAGTCCGAACTACAAAAGCCATGTCCTTCCCAGAATGGAATCAAGCATCCGAGGACCGGACCGGTTTCGAGGTAACACCTCTCATCAGCCCGGCTAGCTTGACTCCAGTGGTGTGGAGTGCCTGGGACCCACGTCTGAGCATCCCCAGCGCACTTATGGCGGAATTTGCAAACAAAACAGGTGATGGACAGAATGTGGATCAATGTCACACATTCAACCCAGTTCTAAGATCTGGGCCCAAATCCATCGTTTTTTTGCACTCCACACCACCCTGGGTTAGACAATGGCGATATGCAAATCAGCTCTGACCCTGTGCCCCATGGGAACAGTCCAGTCCGAACTACAAAAGACATGTCCTTCCCAGAACGGAATCAAGCATCCGAGGACCGGACCGGTTTCGAGGTAACACCTCTCATCAGCCCGGCTAGCTTGACTCCAGTGGTGTGGAGTGCCTGGGACCCACGTCTGAGCATCCCCAGCGCACTTATGGCGGAATTTGCAAACAAAACAGGTGATGGACAGAATGTGGATCAATGTCACACATTCACCCCAGAAATAAGATCTGGGCCCAAATCCATCGTTTTTTTGCACTCCACATCACCCTGGGTTAGACAATGGCGATATGCAAATCAGCTCTGACCCTGTGCCCCATGGGAACAGTCCAGTCCGAACTACAAAAGCCATGTCCTTCCCAGAACGGAATCAAGCATCCGAGTACCGGACCGGTTTCGAGGTAACACCTCTCATCAGCCCGGCTAGCTTGACTCCAGTGGTGTGGAGTGCCTGGGACCCACGTCTGAGCATCCCCAGCACACTTATGGCGGAATTTGCAAACAAAACAGGTGATGGACAGAATGTGGATCAATGTCACACATTCACCCCAGTCCTAAGATCTGGGCCCAATTCCATCGTTTTTTTGCACTCCACACCACCCTGGGTTAGACAATGGCGATATGCAAATCAGCTCTGACCCTGTGCCCCATGGGAACAGTCCAGTCCGAACTACAAAAGCCATGTCCTTCCCAGAACGGAATCAAGCATCCGAGGACCGGACCGGTTTCGAGGTAACACCTCTCATCAGCCCGGCTAGCTTGACTCCAGTGGTGTGGAGTGCCTGGGACCCACGTCTGAGCATCCCCAGCGCACTTATGGCGGAATTTGCAAACAAAACAGGTGATGGACAGAATGTGGATCAATGTCACACATTCACCCCAGTCCTAAGATCTGGGCCCAAATCCATCGTTTTTTTGCACTCCACACCACCCTGGGTTAGACAATGGCGATGTGCAAATCAGCTCTGACCCTGTGCCCCATGGGAACAGTCCAGTCCGAACTACAAAAGCCATGTCCTTCCCAGAACGGAATCAAACATCCGAGGACCGGACCGGTTTCGAGGTAACACCTCTCATCAGCCGGGCTAGCTTGACTCCAGTGGTGTGGAGTGCCTGGGACCCACGTCTGAGCATCCCCAGCGCACTTATGGCGGAATTTGCAAACAAAACAGGTGATGGACAGAATGTGGATCAATGTCACACATTCACCCCAGTCCTAAGATCTGGGCCCAAATCCATTGTTTTTTTGCACTCCACACCACCCTGGGTTAGACAATGGTGATATGCAAATCAGCTCTGACCCTGTGCCCCATGGGAACAGTCCAGTCCGAACTACAAAAGCCATGTCCTTCCCAGAATGGAATCAAGCATCCGAGGACCGGACCGGTTTCGAGGTAACACCTCTCATCAGCCCGGCTAGCTTGACTCCAGTGGTGTGGAGTGCCTGGGACCCACGTCTGAGCATCCCCAGCGCACTTATGGCGGAATTTGCAAACAAAACAGGTGATGGACAGAATGTGGATCAATGTCACACATTCAACCCAGTCCTAAGATCTGGGCCCAAATCCATCGTTTTTTTGCACTCCACACCACCCTGGGTTAGACAATGGCGATATGCAAATCAGCTCTGACCCTGTGCCCCATGGGAACAGTCCAGTCCGAACTACAAAAGCCATGTCCTTCCCAGAACGGAATCAAGCATCCGAGGACCGGACCGGTTTCGAGGTAACACCTCTCATCAGCCCGGCTAGCTTGACTCCAGTGGTGTGGAGTGCCTGGGACCCACGTCTGAGCATCCCCAGCGCACTTATGGCGGAATTTGCAAACAAAACAGGTGATGGACAGAATGTGGATCAATGTCACACATTCACCCCAGAAATAAGATCTGGGCCCAAATCCATCGTTTTTTTGCACTCCACATCACCCTGGGTTAGACAATGGCGATATGCAAATCAGCTCTGACCCTGTGCCCCATGGGAACAGTCCAGTCCGAACTACAAAAGCCATGTCCTTCCCAGAACGGAATCAAGCATCCGAGGACCGGACCGGTTTCGAGGTAACACCTCTCATCAGCCCGGCTAGCTTGACTCCAGTGGTGTGGAGTGCCTGGGACCCACGTCTGAGCATCCCCAGCGCACTTATGGCGGAATTTGCAAACAAAACAGGTGATGGACAGAATGTGGATCAATGTCACACATTCACCCCAGTCCTAAGATCTGGGCCCAATTCCATCGTTTTTTTGCACTCCACACCACCCTGGGTTAGACAATGGCGATATGCAAATCAGCTCTGACCCTGTGCCCCATGGGAACAGTCCAGTCCGAACTACAAAAGCCATGTCCTTCCCAGAACGGAATCAAGCATCCGAGGACCGGACCGGTTTCGAGGTAACACCTCTCATCAGCCCGGCTAGCTTGACTCCAGTGGTGTGGAGTGCCTGGGACCCACGTCTGAGCATCCCCAGCGCACTTATGGCGGAATTTGCAAACAAAACAGGTGATGGACAGAATGTGGATCAATGTCACACATTCACCCCAGTCCTAAGATCTGGGCCCAAATCCATCGTTTTTTTGCACTCCACACCACCCTGGGTTAGACAATGACAATATGCAAATCAGCTCTGACCCTGTGCCCCATGGGAACAGTCCAGTCCGAACTACAAAAGCCATGTCCTTCCCAGAACGGAATCAAGCATCCGAGGACCGGACCGGTTTCGAGGTAACACCTCTCATCAGCCCGGCTAGCTTGACTCCAGTGGTGTGGAGTGCCTGGGACCCACGTCTGAGCATCCCCAGCGCACTTATGGCGGAATTTGCAAACAAAACAGTTGATGGACAGAATGTGGATCAATGTCACACATTCACCCCAGTCCTAAGATCTGGGCCCAAATCCATCGTTCCTTTGTGTGTGGGCACCGTCCGGGGGCACTGGTGTGAACCAGTGCTTTGCTAGAATCCTGTGCTTGAAATCGTTCCGCTGAGCGCACTGCAGCCAAGTGCTGTAGTGAGCCGACGTGCTCTGTAACATCACATGGTAGGTCTCCCTCCTGCTGTTCAGTGCAGTGCTTTGGGCGTGCTGGGGATATGGTGCCTATATTTGGGGCTTCATGTGCGATAAACAATTCCTAGGCAACTAATAAATCATAAAACAGCAATGTGTGGAGCGTTCAACAGAAACAGTAAAGTAAATGTCTAAAAAACTAGTTGTTTTATTCAATATTCAATATTATAAAAGATTATATTATACACGCTTATTCAAACAAAACAGCAACCAAAATGTGTACACAATCAATACATATCATATAGTCAAAAAATTCACAAACAATTACATATCATTAACATTTCAGTTTTTTACATCAAGCAGCAGTAATTATCGAGAGAGACAGGTGAGTCCCGGGATGCTGTCAACGTGATTCATGAGGCACCCACGCCAGTGTGATGGTGGTGCAATGTGATGTGGGTCCTAGCGTTGACACAGTGCAGGAAGGATGACACCACACACTCATACACTGTTGTGGGCCGGAAGTCCGTAGTGACCCCGCCCATTTATTTATAGCCTCTGGACACGCCTGGCCAGAGGTTGATACAATGTGCATGTGCCCTTCCGGGCCAGGGGTCTTGGGGTACCTTGTGTAATAAACTAGACCGCTACAGTGTCCTTCCAATAGTGCAGGGATGTGCGTTGTGATTCCATTTCATGGAAAGAGTCGTCTTTATTAGAATACCTGACTGCCGTTGATCCGGTCACAGGTGCCAGGAGCAGCAGCCATTTTACTCCAACGTCGAATCCGGTCAAGCATGATGACACTTCCGTTTACTTCACTCCCTCTTCTGCTAATCTGTCTTTCCCTTCTACTGTGAAGGGATTATGAAATATATGGAAAGCATATAATTATATATCGAAATGATTTAAAGCAGTGAGATTCATTGACTTTTTTCTACTTTGGGACATTTTGCAATGCATGAAGCTCTTTGGTCGCCCACTATGTAATTTCTGAAGTTAGACTCACTCCTGGGTTTTTTCCTTTTGTCCACTGACACATTATCGCCTCGGTTTGATTGTTCACACTGTATTTGTATTTTAATACCCTAGCATGGGTAGGGTTAAGAAGCTAAAGACCAGGGGCCAGATGTAGGTATTCCCAGATTACCGAATCTTAAATACCGAATCATACCGATTCGGTATTTAAGAATAGGCAAATGGGATGTAGGTAATTTTACCGAAAAAATTACCATATCGGTAAGTTTCGGTAATTACCGAATCGGTATTTACAGATTTGGTAATTGGGAAAAACATTGAAGGGTGGTAGGGTGCCACTTTGACACCCTGTTGCACAACTCAATTGTGTGTGGGTGCACATGTTGCAGACATACATGCCCTAAGGGCATGTATGTCTGCAACATGGCACTGAAGCAATTTGCATAAAATTGCTTTTCGGTTTTTTTTCTTTATATACCACCAACTTGTAGTTGGTGGAAAATAACGAATCCCAAAAAGGGGAAAGCACTCATTTGAGTGCTCCCTACACTGCTAATTCGGTAATTTGCCGATTCGGTTTTTTATGGAATCGGTAATTTACAAATTCCTTAAAAAACCGAATCGGTAAATTACCGAATTAGCAATTTGGGCACCTACATCTCAGTAGCCTAATTCCGGTCGGTAACGGCCGAAATTCAGTAATTTCGGCCGTTACCGACCGAAATTACGCTTCCTACATCTGGCCTCATATGTTCTCTGACACCAAAGAAACCACTGCAATGGCGACTAGTCTAGCTTCCAGTGAGTTGCTCCCCTCTGCTATTTTGAAACCTGTTGCATCCTCTTCCTCCTCAAAATATCACACTACCTCTTCTGAAACTAAGACTTATGCAAGACCCACCTCCCCCCACAAACTATCCTCACCTATTTGTTAAAGTATCTTACTTGAAGAGTTTAGAGCATTGTGTATTTTTGTAGAGGAATCCAATAAACACATAGAGAGCTTGGATGACATATGGTCTCTCACTGAAAGGAGGGTTTCGGAAGTGGAAAAGAGAGTCAGTGCCGTTCAAGATGATATGCACAAAGTAACTTTATGGGATAGGTAGTAGCATTGTTGAAGAGGCAATCAGAAGATTTGGAAAATAGGAACAATCTATGAATTTATGTACTTCCAAAAGAAATAGAGGAGGCAGACTCCAACTAAAGTTTTCCTCTTCTTTACCTTATCTTGTTGATGTACCACCTTCAACTGTGTTAAATATCCAGAGAGCGCACAGGTTGGGTCAACATATGAGTTCAACTACTTCTTCCTCTAAATTCAGAAGTGCTAATTGTAGGAAGCTGCCTTTGTATATGCTACACCAAAGTAAGGTATAGTGTGCACAGAGTACAGGGGATCCCCAGAGGTACAGCAGAGGCAAAATTAGATAATCACTAACAGCTCTCTTTGTGGTAGTGTGGTCGAGCAGTTAGGCTAACCAGAGGGCGTGTTAAGCATTAATTGTATTTACTCCGGCAAGGACTGATAACACACGCTCAGAGACAGAATCCAGACCAATTAGGTAAGTATGAAAAGGTATACTTATATTTTAATTGGAGAACCAAGCAGGGCTTGGCACAGGTAAGTAACATACACTTTCAAATGCAAGGCTGTACACAGAAATGCAATTGTGGATGGAACTGGAATCGTTACAGGTGTGTATTTGCTTTTAAAACAGTTCAGAATGCAGTGAAATTACTTTAGATTACTTTTAGATCACTTTTTCGTTACTTCGACTGCTCTGGGTGATATGCCTAGATATCCCACCTTGGATCTTGCAAAACACAGGAAAATACAAAAGTTTTTGGTTCGAAGCAAAATTTCTTTGGTTCCCATATAAAAGTCAGTTCAACACTGAGAAAATGTTTGGGGAAAAGTCCTAATATGGGTATTTTTAAGGGAAGTTTGCAGATTAGGAAACCACCTGCAAAAATAGCTTTTTGGGTTTATAACCAAGGTACCCTACGGTTCAAGTAGGCACACAAATTGCACCACCAGCGGCACTAGGGCGGCCAGGTGCAGAGTGCAGGGGCCCAATGTTAGCCAATGTGGCTAGGGGGGCCTTCGTCAGGAGCTGCTTACGAGCAGGCCACTCAGTTGTGGGATCAAAGCTCGTGGAACTAAGATCAGCACTGCAGGGGCCAACAATCGGCACAGGCTGCACTACCAGCAGCATGGAGGCAGCCAGATGCAGAGTGCCAAGGAGACGTTGGGAGCCCAGAGGATTCCAATGGAGATCTCCGGTTTGGATGCTGCAGGCTCGATCAAGGAGGTCTCCTAAGGACGACCATCGGCAGGAGAGGTAAGGTGGGTTCTTGCAGGATGCCTGGACACCATTGGTTGGGCCACCCAAGGCCGTGTAGCGTTGGGTGAGGGGGTATCTTTAGGTTTCAGGTCTTCTTACCAACTCTGGTTGTGGTCAGAAGGATCCCTCAAGTTGAGGGTGCAGGCGTCGGATGGAAGTTCGACGCAGGCCAGCGATCACCGGATCCCAAGCCAGGATCACTGGGGAGACCTCCACGTGGTGTTGGGCCACTTCAACTCTGTCCGTGGGTGTCAAGTGCAGAGTCAAACTGGATCTGGGGTCTGTGTTGGAGTCTTTTTGGTTGAGGAAATCCAGTGCTCATGGGAGACAGAGTCTTTTAGAAGAAGGCAGAGCAGGTCCTCTGGGTTATGGATTTCTGCTGGCTACTGGACACCTTGGGGGTTCGCTGTGAGCAGGTAGGAGTCAGGACTGGCCAGTAGGGCTGGGGCCAAAGCAGTTGGTGTCATCTTCTTCCTGGGTCACCATAGCTCTTTGGCCCTTCTTCTTTCTTCTTCGAATCTGAGGAGGCAAGTTTGAGGGTTGCCCCTAAATATTAAATTTAGGTGTGCTACATGGGTGTGTAGGTTGGGACTAATAGGTCCCTTCCTAGGGTTGAGTACACTTCCTAATATGCCACCCTCCAATGATAGGGGACATGAGCCACTCTCTAATTGGCTGGGTCCCCTCTTCTTCAAGATGGAGTTAACTGAGATGCATGCTTCACCTCGCCTCAAGCTCATTGTGGACTGACCCATCTTTTTTAACTCGCCACTTTCCCACGACTACACTTTCACTTGCCCTCTTACTCGCATGCACCATATGGCTGGAACAAAAGTTCTCCGATAAAGAGCCCCTTCATGGGTGCCCGTCAGACATTGCTTTGGAACAATACAAGGGAACCAAGGGCGCAATAAGCTAAGGACCTTGGGTAGGTACTTATTTTAAAAAAGCAGAGGTCCTTAGTAAGGAAGGGGAAAGTTCAAACAATGAATATAGACTAAATAGGACTATATTTTTAAGAATGCCCAGCCGGACACTTTAATTTCTTAATAACAATGATACAAAAAGGGAATAAAACACGAAGTGTGATGAACGTGGGACACCAGCCGATGTCCGGCTAACACACTGGGGGAACAAAAACAAGGAAAGGAAATATTCAGGCAAAATCGGGTCATCTAACAATCAAATCATAAGAAGATAATCCACAGTATACACATATGCATGTTCAATTTGTATGTTAACTATGCATTTAGTGCATTTGTTGTCGACGACGTTTCGAACCTCACAAATTATCGGTTCATCCTCAGGACAGAAATGATTGCCTAAAGAATTAACAATTAGCTTGAAACCACGGTGGGGATAAGCTGAAAATCACTTAGCCAACAATGGGCAATATTTCGAGTGTTTTCAAAAGGTGGGGCCAGCGTGAATTGAGAGGAATCCAAGGGAACGGTGCCCTGGTCCAAGGATCGGGAATTAAAGGAAGTGCAGGTCCACAATGGGGGTCCTTGCACGGCGTGAGGCAGCCTTCACTTGCGTTACATGTTTTTCTGTATAACTTATTATCTCCATGTGTCTCTAGTTTTCTCTGTATGGTAGCCTCTGTTGTCTGATTTGTGTTTTTAACCTTTTCCCTTTGCTTCAGTTACAGACCTGTTTAATATTGTAAAGTCCTCACCCATCCTTGCTATCTTACTTATCTGCTCATACATATCGGTGTCAGCATACATTGCTCCCTGGACGGGTTGCCTTTTCTTCGTGTCGTCCCTACACTATCCCCCTTTTCTCATTCCAGTCAGGTACATTCTTTTCATTAGTCACTTGTTTGACATATACAGACTTTTTTGGCCTTATCTTATTTCCCTTTTTCTCATCTGTATTTTCCTTCTTTTTTTTGTTTTAGTCTTCCCGTCATTTGGTATTTCCCCTTTTCTATCGCACTTGCTTGTTTTCTATCCTTATGTGTTTCTTTGTCAATGGTAAAAGCCACCTAATCCACCATCCTCTTATATTTAATATAGTTCAGAGTTATTTCATAGAATGTATAAGGTTTTTTTAACCCCAAAAAGAGGCATCTAGGTAAATTTAATCCAGATCTGGTTCTTCTCCAGCAATCTCACCTTTCTGAAATCGAGGTACTGGAATTCAAAAAGAATTGGGTAGGGATGGTCATTGTTTCCCCTGCCCTTAATAACAAAAATGTTATTATTATTTTTTGTAACAAAATATTGGATTTTACTGTCCTATCTCATGAAATTGACAATGGTGGTAGCTGGATAATTGTTAGATATTATATTAATAAAATTCTTTTGATGGTATTTAATGTCTGTGCTCTCCCACACATCGATTATAACTTCTGGACTAATGTGGAGAGGAAGAGCCTTCAGTAAGCGGATGATTATTTTTTACCGGTGGGAGATGTAATTAGATAAGGGACCCTTTTCTAGATAGTCAATCCTCCATTAATTCCTACCACATAAAATGCAGAAACAGTTCTGCTCTGCCGTTTCTCGGAGAGCTTTGATTGACTCATGGAGACTTTGCAATCCCAACTCCAGTAAATATACTTTCTCTTCCCTAGTCCATGGATTACTATCTAGATTGGATTATGTCTTTAAAGCAAAGGTTTACAACAAAATGTTCTCTCCACTGACATTGGGTCTCTTCTGATCTTAGATCACACCTCAGTCATTACTGATCGGGGCTTCCGGTTCAAAGACCAAGGGTTATATGCAGATTTAATAACTCCTTATTGAAAGACTTTAAATTTTCTTTGGACTTTACCTCATTTGCTCTGGACTTTTTTGATATTCACAATTATTCTAATCTATTTTCTCCATTGTTATGGGACACATTTAAATCAGCTGCCCCTGGTTTCATAATGGACTATGTAGCCAGAATAAAAGCATTTTTATCAAAGAACATAAGGAGTTGATCAAATCTACCAAAACTATAGAACATCAATTTTACTTGTCTAAATCCAATACAATCTTTCATGATTTAGTTAAAGCCAAACGTGATTTAATGAAACTTCTACAACTGCTGCCTACATTGTGTTACTCAAAAGTAGGGCTCCATACTATGGTGATTGTGGTAAAGTTGGAAAGCTACTGGCTAATTAGCTGAAGGTTGGACAGCCCACCAGGTTAGATCATTTGCAGAATTCTCAAGGATCTCAAATTTTCAAAGACAATGAAATCCTTGCTGAATTTGAATATTTTTGTAAGTGTTTATATACGCGAGAGGAGCAGGGGTAGAGACTTTGATGTCCCTGAGTCTCTAGCAACAGGAGGCAAGCCAACAAGCCCTTGGAGGTCACTTGGCGTGAAGGCAGAGTCCACCTCTCCTTCAGCAGAGTCAGTGACCCGCAGGACAACAAAAAAAAGCAGGTCTTCTAAATCAGCAGTCCAGTTGAAGCCTATAAGCAGCACAGAATGCCCATCTGGCAGAGCTTCAGTTACACCTCCAGTATTGCCTTTGAAGTGGAAGAGCTCTTCGAAGAGCACATGTATCCCTTTCATCCCAGGCCTGTCTGCCGGGGGTGGGTGGGGTTATCAGTCCTTTGTGTGTGGTCAGGACATTCCCTATTTAAGTGAAGTGTTAACCCCTCTCTTCCATACTGCCTAGGCAAGGCCAACAGAATGTAGATGGGCGCTCAGACACACCTATCCATCCTGTGTTGTGGCTGTCTAGAGGGAAAACACAAAGTGTAGTTGTCACCCAGCACAGACGTGTATTGGAGACAGGCTGCAAAGCACACAGAGTTATAAGCACAGAGAAATGTACACTTTCTAAAAGTGGCATTTCATAAATAATAATGCTAAATCCAACTTTACAGTAAGGAGGATTTGTCATCACCGTTCCAAACATATGAAACATGAAAAAGCTTCTTTTTTCTGATCAGGAATTACAGCTTAAAAGTGTATTAAGGAATTCCCAATGCTAACTTACAAGAAGAGTAGGCCTCACAGAAGTGAAAAACTAAATAGACTGGTTGTTACTACCAGGACATGCAAAACATACCAGTATATCTACTACCTTTCATTTACACAGCACCCTGCCCATACTGCTACCTAGGGCCTCCCTCTGGGGTGAATTATGTGTAATAAAAGGGGAGTTTACGGCTTGGCAAGTAGTTCTAAATGCAATGATGAAGTGGTGGTAAACTGCACACACAGGCCTTGCAGTGGCAGGCCTGAGACAGGTTTGAAAGGCTATGTCTCTGCGTGGTGCAATCAGTGCTGAAGGCCCACTAAAAGCATTTAATTTACAAGCCCTGGCATATGGAACCCCATTTACAAGGGACTTACAAGAAAAGAAAATAAGCCAAATAGGTATAAATCAATTATACCATGTTTAGAGGAGAGAGCACATGCACTTTATCTCTGATCAGCAGTGGTAAAGCGCCCAGAGTCCTAAAGTCAACAAAAAGAAGGTCAGTAAAAGTGGAACAGGAAGTCAAAAAGTTTGGGGTGACCCTTCAGAGAGGGCAATTTTCCAACAATGCCCTTTTGTCTTATTCTTTAGCAGCAGTAATGCTTGATGCCGAGGAAGCCTTTGATAGGCTGGGTTGGGATTTTATGCTTCAGCTCTTATTTCCCTTATATCCATATTATATCAATCTCCTTGAGTTTCTGTGGTAGTAAATGGCAATATGCCCTACTTCCCACTCCAAAGAGGTGTCCGTCAAAGATGCCCTCTTCCTTCTCTTTTGTTTCTTTTCACTTTGGAACCTCTCCTCTCTCGGATCCGGAATTATTCACTAATTTTGGGTTTTCAATATAGTAGTCATCACTTGAATTTAGCATCTTATGCTGATGGCATTCTGCTTTTTGTGTCGAACCCTGATACCTCATTACCAGCTTTACTGACTGAATTCTCACTATTCTCATCTGACTCCAGGTATAAAATTAGCTCTGTTAAAACTAAGATGCTCGTTTTAAATACATTCTATACCAAACAATCTTTTTTTTTAACCTTTTCTAAAATCAGATAATTGAGAGTGAATTGCTTCCCTTCCCGCACAGCTCCACCTGGTACCGGCTGCTCCTGACTCTTTCTGGTTGGTGTTTGAGGCCCTCTTATGCCCACAGGCACCCTCCTGCACCTCATCCCTGGTGGTCCACTTCGGAGCGTCTCCTCTCTGCCACTGTTCTGCCCTCTGTCTCTCTGCATTCTGCCTTTCTATTTCCCTCATTTCATTCTGCTTTGCTTTTTATTTGCATCCTTTCATTTGCTTTGCTTTCAATTTGCCCACTTTCCATTTTTCCATCTCTTGCTTTTTTTTGCACCTTTTCTCTCCATGTACCTGCCGCTGCTCGTTCCCCGTGGACCTGCCCCCCCTACAGAGCCGATTCCCACTTCCCGCCTCCTAGCTGTCCAGCCCTCCCCATCACACTATTTATGGCGGCTGCTGCCCAGTCGCGCAGCAGATGCATGCACCGAAGGCATGCCGCCTGCGTACCCAAGGCATGCCAAAGGCAAGCCTGTCTGCACCTATCTGCGCCCAGCGCTACGGGCCCTGGTTCTCGGACCATCCACCACTACGACACCAACACTCTCCATGTTCTCACCACCAGACGCTACACTGCCTGCTGCCGGGCATCGCTGATGGACACCCAATGCCCTTTTTCCTGCTTGAACTGCAGCTTCACCTTCGCCTGTCACCGAACATCAGCCCCACCCACTGCACAATTGACAAAAACTGGACCCGGCCGGCTTAACGGCATCCTGTTTCTGCTTGACTCTGTGGACCCTGACATCGCATTCCTCATGGAAACCTGGATGAGCTAGATCTACCCTTCGGACATTGCCACCGCCATCCTGGATGGCTACAAGATCATTGACAAGAACTGTGTCAACAAACTGGGGGAGGAATCACCAGCGGCGCAAAAGCACCCTCCGCCTCACCACCCGTGAAGACCTCTTGGCCAACATTGAGCATCTCCACTTCCAGGTCCAGACCAACCCAAACACCACTCTCCGTTGCACCCTCATCTACAGACACCCCGGACCCCACTCACCCTTAAGCGATTCCATCATCTATTTCATCGCACCCCAGACTCTTGCCAACACAGACTACATCCTCCTCAGTGACCTCCACCTTCACATGGACAACTTCAATGACAAAAAACACATTGTCCCTGCTGGAGAATCTCGCCACCGCTGAACTGGTCACCCCCTTAACCCACTCAGCTGAACACTCACTTGACCCAATCATCTCTGCCAGCAACATCACCTTCAGTCACACCATCGACCTCCAGTGGACTGACCACTGCTGTGCTCACTTCTCCTTCACCAAACCCACATTACACCACCATGTCCACTGCTACCCTCGAAGAAGTTGAAACAGGGTCAACGAAGAACAGCTCACCACCTCCCTCAGCAAAACTCCTCCACCAACATCCACAGCACGCTACCCCCACCAATGGATCTCCGACTGCACTGACACATTGGCCCTGCTGAAGAAAGCCCCAAGCAAGCAACACTCTAATAAAACCAGCTGGTTCTGTCCCGCCCTTCATGAGTCCCGACACACCTGTGGAGGGCTCGAGAAGAGATGGAGGAGCAGCAAGAACCTCAGACCCATCTCCCTTCTCCCAGCCAAGGTAATCAAGAATGCCATCATCGTCCAACTCTCTGAGTTTATCAAAGCAAACCACATCCTGGACGTCTCTCAAACCAGCTTCTGAAGCAAGCACAGCAGCAAGTCCGCCCTCCTCTCTGCCCCAGACGACATCCGCACTTTTCTCAACCGAGGCCAAACTGCGGCCCTCTTCCACTTGGACCTCTCGACCACCTTCAATACCATCTTTCACCGCAGCCTATGCACAAGACACCACAATGCCATCCTTTGCAAAAAAAAACTGGAATGGATCTGCTCATTCCTCACCGGTCGAACATAGGGTCAGACTACCTCCGCTCCTGTCAAAACCCACAGAGATCAGCTGTGGAGTGCCTCAGGGCTTCTCTCTGAGCCCCACTCTTTTTGACATCTCCATGGCCCGCTCACAGTCATCGTCAGGAGCCACAGATTCAACATTGATTCCTATGCCAACGACACCCAGCTGACTCTCTCCATCACCAAGAACCCAGGGTCTCCAAGAACAACTTTCATGACAGGATGAAAGCTGTCACCACCTGGATGAAGAACAGCTGCCTCAAGCTGAACTCAGAGAAAATCGAAGTCCACATCACGGGCTGCACCCCCTGGTGGCCTGCAGCACTTGAAACACCCCCTACACCCACCGACCACATGCAGAACCTCTGCATCATACTGGACTCTTCGCTCACCATGAGCTAACAGATAATTGCAGTTTCATCATCCTGCTTCCACACCCTACGCCTGCTCCAAAAGATCTTCAAGTGGATTCCCACTGAATCCAGAAAGACGGTCACCCGCGCACTCATCATCAGTAGAATCGGCTACGGCAATGCACTCTACACAGGCATCACCCAGAAACTCCTCAAGAAACTGCATAACATTCAAAACGTCTCCGCCAGACTCACACTCAACATCTCCCACTGCCTCCACATAACTGGCTGCCTAAGAGACATCCACTGGCTCTCAGTCAATAAAAGAATCGCCTTCAAGCTCCTCACACACGCCTACAAAGTCCTACATGATGCCAGACCAGAGTACCTCAACCACCGCCTTGTATTTCACATACCCCCTGAGATCTCCACTCTGCCCAACTGGCCCTGGCTACTGTCCTACATACCGCAAGACCACAGCCGGAGGAAGAGCCTTCTCCTACCTCACAGCAAAGACCTGAAACACCCTGCCTCTCCACCTCAGGAAATCACAGTCACTGCCTCACTTCAGGAAGGACCTAAAGACCTAGCTCTTCAACTGAACCACAGCGACTTCGACATACCAGCAACTCCCCCCACACCCCCACCGCCTTGAGACCCTTACAGGTGAGTAGTTGCGCTCTACAAGCCATTGATTGATTGATTGAAATAGTTAGGTCTTTGGTTCATTAACTCCATCAAGGAGGCAGTTCACATTAATCTAGAAGTTCTGTCTAAATCTGACTCCTTACTTTCAAATTGTAATACTTTATTCTTAACTTGGTGGGGTTGATTAAATGCTATTAAACTGATGATTTCTCCTATTCTATTTTATAACATCTCCATGATACTTTTAAGAAACCCCTATTCCATTTTAAGACGTTCGACTGTTAATGTTGTTCTGTGTCTCCCAAATTCCTGAAGATAATAAAGTCAAACGAGAAATGTGCATTGGTGTAGGAAGGTGGGATCCTTCTGCATGGATACCCCCACTTTTTGCCTGGTGCTAAGCTGTTTTTGGGCTAGTCTGACTGGGATCCTGCTAATCAGGACCCCAGTCTATCTGCTTTCTTCCTATACTGTTGTGTTGGGTTCTAAGGTACCAAGGGCATAGGTACAGCAGAGGTCCCCCAAGGGCTAAAGCATGCATTATGCCACCCATGGGAGACCATGCCAAAGGGAGCTACAGGCCTGCCATTGCAGCCAGTATAAGTTGGTGCAAGCACCATTTACTAAATACATAGGTTCACTGCACTTAAAGCTTACAAGTCACCCCTATAGCAGGCCTTTACAATCCTGAAGGCAGGGTGGTTGGTTTTAATTGAGAGGGTGACCCTGCATGAGCAGGACACCCCTGCAGCCTACAGAGTTCATTCTCTCGGGGTGTCAGTGAAGCAGCCATATACTATATAGAGGGGCATTTATTTAATTTTTATTTATTTATTTCACTTATATCGCGCAACAGCTACCCAACAAAGGGTTTCTCGGCGTTACTGATTCAGTGGTTTGTCTCTGGCTGGGCATGTTTCAGATGTTAAACAGCCAGGTCTTTAAAGCTTTCCTGAACTTCAAATAGCTAGCCTCATTTCGTACAGAAAGTGGCATCGCATTCCACAATGTGGGTCAGAGAAACAAAAAAGATTTTCCACCAACTCTTGACAATTTAGTTCTGGGAATTACAAAATGCTTAGCTGAGGCAGATCGGAGGTCTCGGGTAGGGTGGTAAGGGTGCACTAGGCTTTGCAGGTATTTTGGGGCAGTTTTTGTGGAGATTTTGTGCATAAAGCAGAGAGATTTAAATGTAGTCCGATTCTCCACTCTTAGCCAATGTAGATCACGGATGTACTTAGAGGTCGATGTCGTATATGGGATTTTGAATAACAGTCTGGCCGCTGCATTTTGGACTGTCTGCAGTTTACAAATTGTTTCCTTCTTTGCCCCTAAATATAATACATTGCCGTAATCAAGCCTAGATATAATTAAAGCGTTGATTACCGTTTTCTTTGTGGATTCTGGCAACATCCAGCAGATCTTCTTAAGCCATTTTAAAATAGCAAAGCAGGTAGCAGACTTCTTCAATGCTTGTTGGTGCATATTAAGGGAGGCGTCAACAATGATACCAAGGTTTCTGGCCTGCATCACAGGAACCGGAAGAAGGCCAATTTCTTGTGGCCAATGTTGGGGGCCCCATAGTTCTTTATCTTTACCTAGGATCATTACTTCGGTCTTATTACCGTTTAATTTAAGAAAATTCTCCTGCATCCATCCTGCAATTTCCACAAGTCCTTTTTTTAAAGTAGATGGACTATCCTTTTTCGCAGAGGAAAGCGAGAAGAGCAGCTGTGAATCATCAGCATAGGAAAACATTTGTAATCCAGTCTCTTCCGCTACCTTTGCGTAATTATGCGATGACCATCTCGAAAATAACTGTAACAAATCCAATCATGCTTGGTATCAAACATGTTGGAATCATACCCCCACACTGTAAATGGTGTGGTAGGTATGATTCGAAGCACAGGAAGAGCCCTCAGTTAGGCTCTCAGTGCTCCCAGTACCAGCCTTCTTGATGCGGACAGCACAATGGTTACTGCCACCCAGAGACATGATTCTGCCCTGCTGCTGCAGCTGAGCCAGGCTTGAGCAAGGGAAGGCAGAACAATAGGCATCCACCTCCCAGGCAGGATTTAGTGTATTGGTATGGGGCGGGTGCGCTTACCAGCGCCGGTCTGCATGTGGGACACATTTGGTGTCCCTGTGAATAGTCCACTTCAAACCAATCCTGTGAGCTGTTGGCTCCCGCTGTGGCACAAAACTGGACAAAGGACAGGGGGTAACCTCTTCCCTGTCCAGACCTTCCCCGGGGAGGGTCCCCTGAATCTTACCAACCCTTTCCCTAGGGACTTAGGGGCTTACCTGGGTGTAGGTCCCTAGATTCGTCGTGGAATAAGATTCAGATCAGACACCACTGCTCTTCTACGGTCTGGGCACTCTGGACTTAGTTTGGGCCTGATTCCCCCCCGCCCCCTACAGTGTGCTGCATGGTCTGTGCCTGTGCATCACACAGAAACCTTCCAAGGCTTGTGAAGCATCAAAGGCACTTGAAGAAATCTCCTTGGAGTGAAGGAGTCACTTCCCTGCATTTTCAGGCACCGCAACTAAGTCTACCGGTCTGCAGATCATGAGCTCCTCTGGACTCCGTGGGCTATGTACCACAGGTGGTGGTTTCCCCCAACTCCTGGCGCCTGCTCTACCCTCTCACCAAGTTTAGGCAAGTATCCCTTGTGGGGTTTGCAATAACCGAACCCTGTGCACAGTGTCCAACTTGCAGTTGCAAAGGCTTGTTGGTCTCTTTCCAAGAAGGTCTTTGGGCTCCAAGTAGCCCCAACCTCGAGCATCTCCGGTGACCAGAATCTGCAGCCACACTGCATCGTGTGCATCATGGCCTGCATCTTTTGGTGAGCTGCTTGAAGTCCTCTCGCAACTCTAGTGCCTCCGGTGTGTGGGTCCATTTGAAGATTATCTTTGTTTTTCCTGGGCACCCTTGATTGCTCGGGTCTTGTCTTACTCCCCTGCTGGTGGTGAGTCTACCTGGACCTTGCTGGTCCCGACGTCGCTCCTTCTTTAATTCCTGCATTGGTTGCATTTGCCAAAGGCTTGTTGGTGCTCCTGCCAGACACTGACCCCTCAGCACTCAACATCCTTTGTGGGACAGCTCGTGCATGGCTCCTGGTCTTCCTCAGCATCACCTGGTCCTCACAGCTGCATAGTAAAGGGCATCATCATCATCCATCCTGCAACACCCGACATCGGAGGGCATTCACTCCTGAGTGACATAGACTCTGTCCCCTCTGCTTGCAGGTACCTCTCATCTAGAATCCACCTTCTGATTCCAATGAACACTTTCCCCTTCTTCAGCAGCGGCACTTTCCTGAAGTCCTCTATTGGGTTTGACTGCGGTTTTTGACATCACTTCATTTGTATGCACCCGGCTTCCCTGGTGTAGGTAACATGGATACAAGGGTATACATGCGTGGGGTGGCTTCCCAACCTTCTGTCTTCCATGGGGTGTCTTCAGGGTCTGTTGGGAAGGGTCCTTAATCTTTAAAAATCTAACTGCAACGTAGAGTTGTAGGAGGCCCGCAGTCAGGTCCCTACACTGCACAAGCTCTCCGTGGGGTCCCTATCTACTAATCTTGGGTGGTTCCTTGAGGTCACAGCACTTCTACATCCTCTCGACATTGTCTTGACTTTCGTTGTGGTTCTTATACCAGCTTCGTAGTATATGTCACCCCCCCCCCCACCCCACCCGGGGCCACTGTGTATTTTGTGCTATTTACTGTATTTCTTTGCTAAAGTATTGTGTGCATTGTGCATTTCCATGGGTAGGAGATATCTCTATGTGTTAGAGAGTGTTATATAATAAATACATATTTTTATAAATACTTTGTGTGGTTCTTTTTCACTTAATCTATACTATAAGATTGCATTCTGGTAAAACAAGCTGCTTACACACCTTCTGGACTAGGCCTGAAGGCTGCTCTCCGCAGCTACCACTTAGAGAGCTTTGTAAGGTTGTCTAAGACCTCTTAAATCAATATAAGGGTTGTCTGGACTGGTGAATGATGTCCACTTACATAAGTGTACATCATATACCAAGTAAGCTTCTCACAATTGGGAAAACATGTTGTTCCAAAAATCTAGATCACCCAAAATGCACTGAAAAGAGTCACAACTCAGTTTTATCTTATCTTATTTATTTTTTCAAAATAAGCACTTCAAACAAAAAAAAATTGGGAGGGCAGAAAAGGATTCCTTGTCTAATATATGCCCAAAATATTTTCAAAAAGTGTAGCAAACAAGGGAGCTCCAGTTGACATGGACTTGGAGGACTGGGCTTCGCACGTTTACCGTGCGGCCGTGGTATCACTTCTGGCTGCAAAGGGGTAATATGCAGCAAGGATTCTGTTACAGGTGTGCATGAGAACCAGTAATGTTCCAGCAATACGGCATTGAGGATACACGTCCCGTCTAAGGTATGAAGTCCAAAAAGCTAGCGCAACCATGCACTTCCTGATTACAAGAGGAGTAACCAGCTGACAGTCTCCCCATATTTTTGTTCTATTTTGTCTTGCCCCCCGACATGAGTAGAGGTCACATTCAGAGTGCCGCAAGAAAGGATCAGTGAGCCTGTCTAGCAGCTGCCATGGTCGATTAAGTAAGGTAGGACAGTAAAGTTTTACAGATACTTTTATGTGCTATTATCCCTGGTACGATTAGCACAAAACACCATGCACTATATCTTTGCGGAGACTGTAATCAGTCAAAAGTTAGAAAAGTCAGCCCGTATGCAAAACCCGATTTAGTGGCACTTTTTAAAGGAGAAGACACAATCCACCCCTGCAATTTAAATGTTTTCTGCCACACAGAATTAAAGGTCAATAAGTATTTTATGTGCCTTCATGCTCTCTTTGCCTTTCTTCACCCTCCAGAAGCCACTCCTCAGGGGCAGAGTAATCTACTCGCCCATCAGAATCCTGAACGTAACTACTTTCAACAGGGAGACACATGCTTAGTCCTGGCCTATAGGATCCCATAACATATGGTATGTCAACTTCTAGGAAACACCTTTTTATTGTGTGCTGAAATGCAATAAAGAAGTGTTCCCCTTTCTCAAAATATGACACACATTCCATGCTTTTTGTTTTATATGTAGTGTCCTCCACGTAAGCCCTGAAGAAGACCTTCACCATTCAATTACCATTCCCACGTGGAATGCAGAAACGCATTGGAGTTATAAAGTGCAGCTTGAAGGCACATTTACCGCCCCAGAAACAGATTACGAGCCAAAGGAAAGTAACTAAGAGGAGCTATAACTCCACAACCAACTAAGGGTGAAATATAGTGCCCCAACCACAGAGCGCCATTTGTTGTATTTACGACATCATACCAGGATGATGCTGGTGTATCCCCTTTGTTGAAATGCTATTTATGTTGGAAACTTTTCTATGCTGATATGATAGTATTTGTGTAAAATGTAAATGCTTATGATGGGCATTAACGTTATTTGTTTTAAGTATGTAAATGTTTATGTTAGTCATAACGTAAGTATGGAGTTAAATGTCATTATGATTTATATATCAATATGACTGCCATTCGCCAGTCGTGACTTTTGCTTAATTTGCCGTGTAGGGGCTGTTCCTGGAATCCCCGTACCATCCTGATTGCTGGTAGCTGACCGTGGATTGATCTGCCTGCATTGAAGTGAGAGGAGAACCAGGGGAGCCGGTTGCAGGAGTAAGCCTAAGGGTGCGGGACTGCGAGGCCCAGCATTCCAAGCAGCTTGTCACTCGCCGTAGCTGGAGCCTCTTCCAACCCCCGCCTCCTCCTATATAGCTCCCCCATATCCGCGTACGCGGAACGCGAACGGATGGGTGCCGGGCGAAGCCCGGGCCAAGGGCAGGCCTGTTGTAGCCCGTTCGAGCCCCGTTGAGACCGGACCGGGCCACCCCCCTTGGTTTTTTGCACCGGAACTCTCATTAATCCAGCTACAGGGACAGGACTTGAAGCTTCCCCTACTTGTACAGGTACTGAATATTTTTGGTAAAACATGGTGGGCAGAGAAACCAGGAGTAAAGCTGCAAATTCTGTTGCCCATACAGTCGGTGCTATGGATAACTTTATCGTCAGAGCTAATTAACTTCTGACACATGAAATTGCAACCTTGGAACGCAGACTCTCCCAGGGATTTGAGAATGCTAAGCGATCTTCCCTTGGCCATATAGCAAAAGCCTTGACTCCAACCAGACAGCCAGTTCCTGTGGAAACAAATGTGGTAATTAGTACTCCGTCGAATTCGGGAAGCACTGATGGACCACTAAGGTACCCTTTGCTGAATGGTTCTGTCATTCAGGACTCAATTCCAATCTTGAGTATTACAGCAGCCCCACCAGTAACTGAGAATGACAGGCCACAAAATCAATCGACCCAAGGACTCAGGGAAGAAGCAATCCCCAAGAGGAAGCGTGGCCCATATGCATCCGGGGTAAAAAGGCGAAGATCTCCAAACATCATAACCCTAAGGAGGATAGCAGGGGGAGGAAGGAAGCAGAACGAACACCTACAGACACTAGTGCCCAACATAGTACTCAGGTAGATTACCACCCTGCCGATTTGGTCAGCTTAATATCTGCCAATGGCTCCGGGAGGGGTGAAATCCCATAAGACTACAATAATCTGGCTAGTTTGTTGGAGTCTTTAATCCATCTGCTAGAAGCTAGATTTTTAAAAATGGAAGCCAGGTTGACCAAAATAGAAGAAGCAACAAGGGCTACTATAGACTATCTGAAGTCAGTAAATTTAAAACAGGGGTATACGGGTAATAACTCAGTGTCTGCCAAGCAAGCGGGGTCGAATATCATACCCCCACTTATCCAGCCCCGCCTCCTGTACCTTCCCCCACTAAATCTCCATCCACTCGGGGGAGGAGCCGCGCCAGCGACCAAGATGGCCGCTTGAGTCTCTGCTCCGCCAGCCTCGCATCCTGACTAGCCATCCGGCATACTATCCTGTCACCCGTCCCTACCATCAGGTGGAGGACCAGCGCCTAAGTCACTAGGTGAAATTCTGGCTCCATTGGACGTTTTGGTGGCTGAATATCGTCGTCTGCAATTCTGCGGCCTACGGAAGTGAAAGCCGGGACCCTGAATTTATTGGGGTCCGAGGTGTAGTGCAACAACATCGGCCGCGGGGACCGAAAGCGGCTGATCGGATCCTGCCTATCCTGGGAGAGTCTCGATCGGATGCCCTGATCTCATTTACATTGGCTTAGGGTCACGCCGCTGAAGAAGTGGCAGTGACCTTATCGGTTGTGACGATGGCGTCGAAAGGAGACTCCGAGAAGTCCCAGTCGAAATCATTGAAGACTACTAGGCAGGTCCAATCCAACAAAATTGACAAATATGCCCTTTCCAAGGGGTCCCCGGTGGAGGCGAGGCGTCCTCCGACTGGCAGTCGGGACGTTGACTCGGTCGTGGATGACCCCACAGTGAAAGATCTAATGGCGGCGATCACCGGGATCCACTCATCCCTGGGTAAAATGGACACAAAATTGGACTCAGTGTCGATCGAGGTGGGCCTCATACGTGCGGATCTGACCAAAATGGCAGAGAAGGTTAAGGGCTTGGAGATCAAGACAACGAGCCTCATCAAGGATGTCTCGGAGCTACAGAAGGAGGTGTGTGACCTACGGGCGGCCCGGACACAATTTGATCGAAAGCTTGATGATTATGAAGGACGGGCTCGCCGCAATAACGTCCGTAAACTGGGACTACCGGAGAGGTCAGAAGGGCCGACACCGGATCTCTTTGTGGAGGAACTCATCATGCAACATCTTAAGCCCAAGGGCCTCAGTAAATTTTTTACGATCGAAAGGTCCCACAGAGTTCCTGGTGGCCGTCTGAAGACGGGGGCTCCTCCCCGTCCCATGATAGCCCGAGTCCTGAACTTTCGAGACTGCGATGCAATCCTGCAAACGGCAAGATCAACGGGCCCGTTGGCCTACGAGAACGCATCACTATCGTTTTTCCCGGACTTCACTCAGTTGGTGCAGAGACAGCGGCAAAGCTTTATGGCCATCAAGCGTCGATTGAGGGACCGAGAGATGAAATACTCAATGATGTTTCCTGCCCGTCTTCGGATTGAACATGAGGGGAAAACTTGGTTCTTTGACAATCCTGAGGTCGCTGCGGACTGGCAGGACCGAATCGTGGGCTCGGACCTTGCGGATCGGGCCCGGACAGATGAGGAGGAACAATAACTTATCGTAACACTATACTACTCATCACTGGTGACATGGGAGCGCTCGTTGGGGTCACTTTCATTTTTCCCTCCTGGACTATTATCCGTGAATTTTACTTTTGTACGTGACTGAATGGGGGAACAATGGTTGGTTCGGGGTGGGGGGGGGCGGGCGGCCTGTTGTAAGGTCCTCCTCCGTTTTCTACATTTAGATATTCGTAGTTAGTCGGGGTGACAGGCACACTGCGAGTTGGGGATGTGCGATTGGTGCATGCAGGGGTGCAGGGAGGGGGGTTGGGGGGAATTTGTTTGGGAGGGTATGTTTGTTAGGTTGTTTGTTCTTTGTGAACAGAGTTTGCGATGGGTGCCTAAGGTTATCCTGTACCTTTTTCGAGATAGGAATGGCCACCGCTAGTTTGGGTTTGGGGTTTTCCGGCCTCAGTTGGAATGTGAATGGCCTGGGTGATAAGATCAAACGCACTATGGTGAGTCAACTGATTAGAAGGCATTCGCCCGACGTGGTGCTACTGCAGGAAACTCATCGCATGGGTAAGCGCTTTATGGCACTTCATAGAGGGGGGCTACAAGCTAGTGGCCCATGCTGGCTTTACGTCTGGCTCGAGAGGAGTGGGAATTTTGGTCAGGAACTCCTTTCCTTTCACTATCCAGTCCACTTGGTCTGACAACAGGGGCCGATATGTTGGAATCTCAGGGCTATGGGAGGGTAGGACTGTCACCCTTCTGTCTATATATGTTCCCCCAGCGTTGCAGGTTGATACCTTCCGTGATCTGAGCCGTGTGTTTTTGTCTTTGCCCATTGGGACTATGGTGTTGGGTGGGGACTTCAATGCAGTATTAGATGGTGTGCTAGATAGGCATCCCTCCCGTGTGTTGTTGCCCTCCCGTAGATGGCTGGCAGATTTTACTTCCGCTTCTGGTCTGGTGGATGGATGGCGCCTTCGGCATCCCAGTGATATTAGCTATACGCACGCCTCGGCAGCGCATCACTCTCTTTCCAGGATAGACTATGTGTTGTTGCCGGCGTCTCAAGCAGCCTTTGTTCAGGAAGTGACTCACTTGGCGCGGGGGGTGTCTGACCATTCACCGATATGGCTTCGATTGAAGATGGGACAGGGTGATGTAGGTAGAGTGGCACCCATTAACGCGTGGCATTTGAAAGACCCCTCTGTTAGGAAGGAATTGGAACGTACTACAGACCAATATTTCAGGGAGAATGTGGGTTCGGTTACATCGAAGTGTTCTTTGTGGGAGGCCTACAAAACTGTCGCAAGGGGGGAGGTCCTATCCCTTGTTTCTGGGCAGAAGAAAAAGAACAGGGCGGAGGTAGATAGAGTGGAGGCGGAGTTATTGGCTTTGGAGGCTGCTGCCTCTTCCGGGGGGGGGGGACCCCGGGGCGGGGCACCGCCTTGATTTGCTTCAGGATAAGTACAAGACCCTGGCACGTGATAGAGCGAAGATGCAATACGCCACCACGCAGAGTAGAATATATGAACATGGTGACAAAGCCGGGAAGTTGATAGCGTGGCCGGAAAAGGGAGATTGGGATCTCGATTGGTACCGGAGCTGCGTATCGTGAGTGCGGCGGTCTCGTCGGACCCTCAAGTAATAGTAGATGAATTCGCCCGTTATTTTGAAGAGGTTTATGCCTCTCCCGGGGACTTAACAGAGGGAGATAATGCTGATATGATCCGTGATATTCCAATGCCTGTGCTTTCGGCTGAGCATAGAGATTTTTTGGATACCGACATCACAAACAATGAAGTAGCAATGGCCATTAGGGGGGTTCGTTCCGTCAAGGCATCGGGCCCACACGGTCTCCCCATTGAATTGTTTAAACTCCATGCCGAACGTCTGGCTCCGAATCTGTAAGATATGTACCTCGAGAGCAGGGATCGCGGTGAATTACCGTATGATCAACGAATAGCTAATATTGTCCTTATTCATAAGGAAGGCAAACCTCGCTTGGAGTGCTCTTCGTATCGTCCGATCTCCCTGTTAAATGTGGAACCTAAAGTACTGGCTAAATTGCTTGCCGCCCGCCTGGTGAAATTATCACAACACTGGTGCATCCGGATCAGTCCGGCTTTATGCCGCGTCGGAACACAGCCCTCAATCTTCGACGGCTTCACGGAGTGCTAGCGGGAGCTTCCCGTATTCACGAACCTGCTGTCTTGTTGTCCCTAGATGCCACAATGGCCTTTGATAGAGTGGAGTGGCCGTACCTCTTTGCGGTATTGGAGAAGTTGGGGTTTGGCCCCGTATTTGTTGGGTGGGTTCGCCTGCTTTACTCTGCTCCCCTTTCACGTGTGGTCGTTAACAACCACAAATCTTGTGACTTTCCGCTAGGGAGGGGCACTGGCCAAGCTTGCCCCCTCTCACCGTTATTGTTCGCCTTAGCACTAGAGCCACTTGCCGCTTGGGTCCGCTGGGACTGCTCGATTAGAGGGCTGCGCTGGACACCGTAGTGGGAGGACAAAATCTCGCTTTACGCATACGACATTCTGCTGTATTTAACCTCCCCCCGCCGCTCTCTGGTGGTCTTTATGGATATCCTCGCCATCTTTGGTAGGTTCTCCGGTTTCGCCATTAACAGGGCTAAATCGGTCCTTTTTGTGTTAAGCTGTGATCCACCCAGGGTGCCGGAGAGCTGCCCGGTAAAGATGGAATTGATTAGTTTTCGCTACCTGAGGATCCATATCTCGAAAGATCCCAAGGTACGTTTTAGCCTGGATCTACTTCCCCTGTTGGCCAGATTGCGAGGTGATGTCGCCAGATGAAAGGAACTGCTGATTTCAATGTTGGGACTTGCGGTTCTTTTGAAGATGATGGCCCTCCCGCGCTTTCTTTACGCTTTACAAAACTCCTTCGACCCGGTGCCTCTGTCATACATCAACGAGGTGGAGTCTCTGCAGCGCGGCTTGTTGTGGGTGGGGAGACCGCGTATCGCCTTATCAAAACTGATGTTACCCTGGTATGATGGAGGCATCGGTCTTCCTAATATCAGGAAATATTATTAGGCGTCTCAACTGACTCCGATCAATCATGCCATTTATGGCTCACCGGATGACCCGGGTTATTCTATGGATCGTGGCTAGGTACCCGGTGGCGAGTATACTAGAGTTTTGTACGCGAGGTGCAGTCGTTTCCCATTGGTGGGTCCTCCATTGACGGCGACGAGGGTATGGCATGAGGCCAACAAGGCCCTCAAATGGGAGGGGCAAATAACGCTAGCCACGCCTCTATGGAGCTCGGAGAAGCTGGGTACTCTTTGGAAGACAAAGGGGTTTGACCGATGGGATCTGATTGGAATCACTCATGTGCGAGATGTGTGGGGTAAGGATAGGGTATTAACGTTTGAGGAGCTGCAAGCTAAGTATCAGCTGCACGAAGCGGAACGGTTTAGATACCTCCAAGTCAGACACGCCATTCATGCTGTGGTTCCTAGTGGTTAACGCCGCCAGTGACCTCCTTGTTGGAGGATAGATTGCTAGATGGTTATTTACCCACCAAGGCGATATCGCTAACCTACCGGAAACTTATTAATCACTCCGGGGACCCCCTGGTGCCACTAAGGAAGTGTGGGTAGCAGATGGCTTCATCCTAGATGAGGCAGATTGGAGGGAGGCGGTCTCTTCCCCTAGAGTGGTGCCGGTCCCGATGAGACTCCGCTTGGTCCAGCTGCTGATTCTTCACCGCTCTTACACTACAGGCCCTGGTTTGTTGAAGATGGGGTTGGCCGCATCTGGGGATTGTCGGAGAGGGTGTGGAATGCCTGGCAAGTTCCTCCATATCATATGGGAGTGTGAGCGGGTCCGTGACTTTTGGACCAGGATACATCTGGAGATGAGTGAAGTCTGGGGATTGCGGATTGAGGTGGAGGCGCGCCGCTGTTTGTTGACTGTTTGGGAGCCTTCCGATCTCTCGATTCATGGCAAACTTTGGGTCACCCTTGCTTGTGTGATAGCTAAACGCAACAAAGCACAGGTCTGGGGCGCGACTCAAGCGCCTCGGGATGGGAAATGGATGGAAGACCTCGACTGGTGTATGTTTCAGGAGAGATCAGTGTATGTGTCGAGGGGACGACCTCGCAAGTGGGGAAAAGTCTGGGGAGCTTGGAATGTCTTCAGGGGTGATATCTGCACCCCACCTGCTGTAGATACCGACAACGTGGAGCCGGAGGACACCTAAATCCAGTCTTTATAATTGTATTCTGTTAAATTATTACTAGAGGAGGTCTAATTTCTCACTGTAAATATCGACAGTCACTCTACTTACTCTGGTCGGTTCTTTGTAATGTTTTATGTTTCATTATTGTTAATAAAAAGATGTTTTAAAAAAAAAGAAATCTCCATCCACTCAGCCCCCTCCTGCTGTCATCCCCCCTACTAAATCTGGCACAGGCATAAATAGGGCCACGGAGATAGATGGGAGTAATGCTTGGGAGGAAAAATCCCACTACAATAAGCGAGCGATAAACCTTCCCCCAGAGGCAGCCCCGTTTGTGGTCGTCTTAAGTGGTGTCCCAGAGCTTGCAAGTTCTGATAATGAAACATTTCAATCTTTAAAAAATAAGGTTTTAAACTGGCTAAATAAATATAGACCTCTCCCCCCCCCCCCCCCGGGATCACTAGTGAAATCATTGTAGTCAGACGAGTACCGTGGGTGGGCCCAACAAGGAAAAGTACCACTGGTGACTGTGTCCTAATAAACTTCAGAGACCTGAGGACGGTGGCCCACATCTGCAATTGGCCTTCAGCCACCCTAGATACTTCTATCCAGGCCCTACCACTGTCCGCCTTTTACCCTGACAAACCTGAGCGGCTTGGGGGAGAGGTGGATGAGGGATGGCCATGGGTAATACCCAGAAAACCACGCAGAGAGAATTGGTCCAGGCCATCACCTAGAGTCTATGGGAGGGGTGAATGGAATATCCCCTATCACTATGGTCTGTACAATCAATTCTCACACCCCAACAGGTTCAGCTGTTTGGATATGGTAGACTGACATCACATTAGGGCTGAGGAACATCAGTGCTGGTCTACTATTCCAGTTGTGCCTAGTAGAAATGTACAGATTAGGGAACTCACTAGTGATAACACGAGTAATGGCAATCCCCGAGAGGTTATTAGAGAATCGCCTACTCTACTAGGGGTAAGTGAACGACCACTTCTTAGGTCTATAGATGGGAGCATCCACTCACGTGGTCTGAATTGTCACCTAGCTCATGAGGTTGTGGTAAATTTTAATTACCTATACGGAGTTTATGCGGTAAAGTTCAATAAGAATAACTCAGTCAAAATAAGAAGGCAGAATCCGTGGTATCTGAGGTTGAAAAAGGGTTTTATTCCTTAACAAAGGAATTGGCTCGAGCCAATGGTAGCATGACCCATCGCCACGAGGGTTCAGGGTGGGAATTGCAATGGACATGTACAATGATTTATTATCATGGAATCATATATATAGTCATTTCATACAGTAGCTTTGAATGCAGAAGGCGTAACAGCTGAGAGAAACGAGATAAGAACAGAAATACGTAACAGAAGGCGTGCACTAGGGCGTACACGGAGGTGTGTGCTGGAAACGTCACATAAAGGTGTCATAAGTGGGTGGATCCCTAGAAGGATCCTGTAGAGTCAGCAAAAACATGTGGCAGAGATGCGCGCGCAGCAGCATGACGTATGATTGACGTGGAAACTGGAGGGTGAAGGGGACTTGACATTTAGCCCTTCATGAGGAGACAGAAGTCTGGGATGTCAGAACAACCTAATCCCAAATCATATCTAATATCTTGTGTTTGAGGAACTGTATGATCTAGAAGGAAAAGGTCTCTCGGGCAGAGGCTATTCTATACTGACTGCTAGTGCGTGCATATGCGACTACGTGTCTACATGAGATGTGAGGGGCCATGGGCCTACCATGGTAACGGAAGCTATGAATTACTTGCATGGAGACAGTGAGGCCGGGCCCTTTGCTCTGCAGCTGGAAAGGATGTTTACCTAAACTACTAGACAGGAATGTATTTTTCGCGGAGCAGATAACTCGAAGGTTGAATACGGTCTTGGCAGGCAAGGCTGGCCGAGCCTGACACAGCTCGCCGCGCAGGGAGTAAGTCAAGGGTCAGGAAGCAGCAGGCTGCGGCTTTTAGAGGCAGAAGGGAGAAAGAGGCTCGATGGCAGAAATCAGGGCCTAACTTGCCAGAGCTAGAAATCATTAAAGTGTACCACATAAAGACGTTGGCAAGGCACACTTAGGAACTGAATATCGGACCCATTCATGGTGCATCTGAAAGAGGACATGTTAACGTTGGACGCAAATGTATTTGCGTCTTCATGACTGGTTGTGGAGGGAACTTACATGTACTAGAAGCATGTACATGGAGCCGTTGGGGTCTACGATAGGGGACACAATTGACCATAAAATGTATATTACCTCATTCCCTCCTTGTCCCCTACGGACCCTTCATGATATATCAATCCTCATTAATCTATCAATCTGTCCATGTAACATCATTTGCTCTTCTTTCTTCTTATGGCGTTTCGAATGAGGACTTGAATGGGGGATACATGATGTGGCGCACAAGCCGCAAATCGCTGGCCCACATTGCAGACATAGGCAACAACTGAATACTATGAGAAGGCCAATATCTAGGAAGGATAGGACTTTCCATCCCCAGGCTGACAACGTTGTCCAGAACCAACCGGACCAAGTCCAGGTGCCTGGATTCTGATGTATCAGACTTGCAATCTTATGAAGACGTGTTATAGCTTTATATACTGATGGCGCGTTTTCTGGAATGAAAACACAGCAGCTCGACCCGATGACCTTACAGGCTCCGCCCCTATCGGCCAGGGTGACGTCAAGGACGAGACGATTTTGAAGAACAACAATCCGCATAGCAGACTGATCCTCTGTTAAGTTACCTAGGGCAGAAGTAGTTTCATTCACTACAGCTTCAAGGGTTCTAGTTAATTTTCGTATCAGTTTACTATTAAAGACAGCACCTAAGTAGGGAAAGAAACCTTTATTGAAATCTGTGTATTGTTCCCATGCCGTTTCAGTATAGTCGACAATCGGGAGATCTCTCTGTGGTCTATTGTGTACTAGATGAGTGTTCCTATGATAGTCAGGAGGGGCTAGGAAAACAGGTGGCAGAAGGAATGCAATGTAACAGGTGCCATCCCAATCTACAGGTAAGCGTATATATGCGGTATGACCACAAACGAAGTAGGAATGACGTGAAGCTTTAAAGGTAGACTTGCCCTTATCACTGAATTCGATCACAGTAGTACATCTACTGTGACCCAGGTGTACTGAACCATTCTTTCTGACACATAATTCACCTTTAACTGGAAGTACGGACATGGCGGGCAAGACTGGTTCTACTTCGGATTCAACACTGAGAATCATAAGGTTAAGTGTAAAGTTACCTAATCCATATACTTCCATTTTCTAGATCAGTTCCTGTCCTTTTGGGAAGACCCTCCTTGTCAGGGAAACATACTTTATGCAAAACAGTGTTCAGGTTTCCCCATACCCAGTTACCCTGGTAAACTACGGAATCTGAATCCAAGGAATTAATCAAACTAAACCATGCACCACAGGACCCATTATGTGTGAACGGGTACTGAAAAAGAGGCAGAACTCCTTTGTATTTCTGATAGGGAGGGAGTCGGCCACATATCCAACAATTAGTAGCATTGCTGGTCTGATGGGAATGATGTAACATACTAATGAATGTATTGTTGCGCAGCGCAAGTCTGTAAGACAGTTCGTGTGGGGGTAGTTCGCTAAAAGAATGCTCGGCAGTGACGTTGAAGGAAGAATTTGCACGTTTGAATATAGGATAGTATATGTGTAGAAGCACACTTGCAGCAATAATCATAAGGCTCAGAAAAAACATAACCAATAAAGTCACAATGCAGTGGCTGCGAAGAGATTTGCAATATTCACGTTTCTTGAGCTGTTACTGTCTATCTCTCTCTCTATTGGGGTCTAGGGGATACATGTCAGAAAACACGTTCAACCGATTCACCTAGGGGAGGACTTAAACAATTAAACTGTCTGACTTGCTAGACCTTAATTTCATTTTATACTCCTGTTGTGGAGTTTTCTCTATCAGGGGAAGTTTAGAGTCACTAGAATCTGGACAGTCCTTAGAGGGGGAGGGAGAGTCAGTCTCTGGCAATGCACGAAATTTCTTCACGTGACTGGAGTGCAGCCACCCTTTGCGGCCCTCGACCTTGATTGCAGTCCTCGTGGTGAGAAGTACCAACTTCGGCGCCTGCCACCTGGGCTCCAGCGGACTTTTCCTGTCGAAATTTCTTATAAGCACAGTATCTCCTGGAACGACGTCGTGCGGTTTCACCTCGGTGTTGTCGGGAAAGGCTGCAGCAACCTGTGAACGACATGATTGTAGTGCAGACATCAAGGAGGCAAGGTAATCTGTCAACATATTACAATCGACATCGGTAATTTTTCTGGGCAAAGGCGTCCCCCACATATTCGGTGGTCTACCGAAGACCACCTCATACGGGGATAGCCCTGTTCTGGAATGGGCTACCATCCTCATGTAAAAAAGGGCGACTGGCAAAGCTACGATCCAGTCGACACCCTTCTCCTTACAGATTTTTGCTAGACGAGTTTTCAGGGTTTGATTGTGTCTCTCTACGAGACCTGCTGCTTCAGGATGTCGGACACAGTGGAACTTCCATTGGTAGCCTAGAAGGAGTGATACCTGCTTCATAAGCTCGGACGAGAATGGCTGACCGTTGTCTGAGTATACAACACGGGGCAAACCATATCGAGGGAAGAATTCACGAACCAGCTGCTTGGCAGTGGTCGGAGCAGTGTAATCTGGGACTGGATATGCTTCTGTCCAGCGGGAAAGTGCACATACAACTACGAGGACATATTTGAAACCTCGACATCGTTCCATCTGAATATAATCCATCTGGAGGACTTCAAAAGGGTGATCGGGAGGATGAAAACCACCTTGTTCTACGAGAACACCTCTACCTGGGTTGAACTGACAACAAATCATGCAAGTACGCACTTTCTGTCTGGCTGCTGCTCGTAAGTGTTTATTGAACCAGAGGTGTTGAATACTGTCTAACATGGCTTTTTCTCCTAAATGTGCTGGACTGTGTACTGTATTAATGATAACTTGAACCATAGAGTCGGGGACAAACCATATAGATTTTCCCTTCGTCATCCATCCTTGTTCTGTCTGGGTCCCTCCTAGTTCGATCCATTTCTTGATTTCATCTGGTGTAGCATGTGTCTGTATGTCAATTACATCTAGGGCGGGATCCTTAACTGTCATGCAATGTGTCGGTGTCGAGACTATTGTCTTTGTCAGGTCAGTGGCATGAATCTGATTCTGAGCTGTATGTTTTGCGGTTCGGTCTGCCAGGTCGTTACCCTGGGAAACAGTATCTGTAACCCTTGTATGTGCCTTGCACTTCATGATGGATATTGCTGTAGGCAGATGTATTGCATCTAACAGAGTTTGAATGAGGGGACCGTGTTGAATTTTGGCACCGTGAGAAGTCAAAAAACCTCTCTCTCGCCAGAGGACACCGAAGTCGTGAACAACTCCGAATGCATAACGGGAATCTGTGTATATGTTAACTCTCTTGTTCTCAGCTTGAATACAGGCTTGTGTCAGAGCGATGAGCTCTGCTGCTTGTGCTGACAGGATATCAATACGATTTGTTTCTATGACTCCAGTTTCTGTTGTGACTGCGTAGGCGGCCACTAATTCTCCTGTATTTGTTCTCATACATGAACCATCCACATAAAGTGTCAGGTCTGGATCTGGTAATGGAGTGTCTGTCAAGTCTTGTCTGGGTTTCGTCGTGATAGTAATGACTTCAATGCAATCATGTGCCAATGGGTCTGTTTCAGTTAATGGCAAAAGTGTAGCAGGATTTAATGTATTGCAACGTCGAATTTCTATGTGTGGCTGAAATAATGTCAATTCATAACCTGTCAATCTTGCTATAGTCAAGTGTTGAGTCTGTGTTCGATTTAAAAGAACTTCCACGGAGTGTGGAACTTGTACTGTCAATGGATGTCCTAACACTATTGAATCACTTTGTCTGATTGCTAGAGCTGTTGCTGCAACTGATTTCAAGCACGCAGGCAGAGCCTGGGCTACTGGATCCAATGTACTAGAAAAGTAAGCACACGGTTTGTGTGAGCCTGCTTGATCCTGCGTGAGTACCGACAATGCAGTACCTTCACGTTCTGTGACAAAAAGTGTAAAAGGCTTGCTGTAACATGGTGTCGCTAAAACTGGTGCTTGACATAAGGCTTTCTTTAAGTCGTCAAAAGCTTGTGTATGTTCCTGAGTCCAGGGGAGGACAGTCGAAGACGCTGCCTCCTGAGTTGTTAACTGAATGAGTGGCTTTGCTAGAAATGCATACTGAGGGATCCATTGTCTGCAGTAAGAAGTGAGGCCTATAAAAGCCCGCACCTCCTTTTTGGTCTTCGGTGGTAACATGTTCGCAATTAACTGGATGCGATCGGGCGTTAGCTGTCTCCCCCATTTGGACAGCAAGTGGCCTACGTAAACAACTTGCTGAACACAGAATTGCAGCTTCGAAGGGGATACCTTGTGCCCCTTGTCAGCCAGGAAATGTAAAACCGTCAGCGACGCTAGTTCACATTCAGGTTCACTTCGGGCGGTGATCAGTAGGTCATCGACATACTGGAGTAGGGCAGTGTTTTCAGGCATGTGTATACTGTCTAGTTGTCTTTTCAGTGCTTGGCTATAGATGCTGGGGCTTTCTGTGAATCCTTGAGGTGCGCGTGCAAATTTGAAACTTCGTCCATTTAAACAGAATCCGAACAAGTATTGGCTTTCCGGATCGATTGGGACGCTAAAGAAGGCGTTCTTGAGGTCAATTACAGTAAAGAACGTTGCCTCAGAATCAATGGCTGTCAATAGAGATGAGATATCTGGGACCACAGGGTACTGTGGTACAATGCATTTATTCAATTCGCGCAAATCAATAACCAGTCGGTAAACTGGTGGTGCATTGGGATCTGTACGTTTAAGAATTGGAATGATAGGAGAATTACATAAATTCGAGTTGGTTTCTACAACCACTCCTTGTGCAATGAGCTCTTCAATGATTTTCAGCAAAGCCACTACAGCATCGGGGGGTAACTTGTATTGTCGAATTCGTGGTAAAACGACACCTGGCTTGAGTGTGACTCGATATGGTGTAATGTGCATACAACCTACATCAGTTGGGCCTTGCGCCCATAAATGTGCAGGTACATTCTGTAATCGAGGATCAATATCTCTCAACACATAGTGACCTTTAAAGTCACGTAGAAACAACCGTACTCCTTCCGGAGAACAGCAAATAACAGCTCCTAGAGCTTTCAGAGTCTTGATACCTAACAAGTTTTCTGGACATGACTTTGTGAGCAGTAAATCTGTAGTACGTGTCAAAGGACCAACTGCAAGGGGAAGTGGTCGCGATACTTCATTAATAATAGGCTTGCCTGAAAAACCAAGGGAAACATTCTGTGAGCCTGAGAGGGGTGCCCCTGGGACCTCGTCGTGACTTATCGTTGTTCGGCTTGCCCCTGTGTCAATTAAAAACTTTCTGTCTTTCCCTAATACTTGACTGTGTACATAAGGACCCTCTTGATCTACAGGAACCTCGATAAGAGGCAAGCCAACTTCCCTCTCTAGGCTGTTTCATGTGTATCGCTGATAATCGGGGTAATCAGTCTGGGCATACTGGTACATCTGCTGTGATGCATGTTGAGTCGCAGCAATCGGTTGGGGCTGTGGCACCGCTACTGTCTGTTGTGAGGCTTGCATAGGCTGAATATTCTGTGGTACTTGTTGTTGGACTTGGTCCTGTCTAGGAGGACGCGGTCTCTCTTTAGTTTTACCCGTAGCTATATTATGTTTCAAAACTGCACAATCGTTTATATAGTGACCTGGCTGTTTACAATAGTTGCATGTCCCTTTAACGGGAACTGTTGTATTATTAGACTGCGTTGTGCCCTTTTTCTGACCGTCAGCTGGAACTGACTGAGCAACTAACATTTTCATTTTCGTGTCTTTCATGCGTCTCTGTTCGTGTTCGTGTTCCTCTCTAATTCTATTCTGGTGGTACTGTAACATTTGTAACATTTGTGAAGGTGTATTTGCTTGCCATGTGCTCTCGACTTTCTGTACACGATTCTTAACTTGGGGCAGGGAATTTTCGACTAGTTTCGTTACGAAAAGATGTGGATATGACTCGCTACTTGCTTTCAGGCCACTATTAATACCAAAACATTTCTCAAAACGGGAATAAAAATCGCTAGTGTCTTCATCGGGTTTCTGTTTACAGGCTGAGATAGCATCCCAGTCCTCTTTTTTAGTTGCTAATAAACGTGGCAATACTTGCACTAACAATCCTGGTAACGCTTTAACTTTGTCTCCAAGCCCTAGGCCTGGAACTCGGGTATTTTCTTCGTTTTCTAATGCAGCCCAATCAATCTTTGCATTTCCCACTTCCCATTCTTTTTCTTTGAGTTTCTCGTAAATACAAGCAGGCAGTAGTACTTTCAATATTTTCATAAGGTCAGGATAAGTGTAATCACCCATGAGTAACATGTCTTTTATTTCACGATCAAAACCTGCTGGATCTTTGTCATGGCTGGGCACTAATTTTTTCATTTCCAATAATTCTATTTTAGTTATGGGCGTGTACACAAACACGCGTCTGAGCGTATTATCGGCATTCTGGACCGGATGCACTTCTCGCAAGGGGTTCTGTCTGTCTATGTAATACGTTTTTCTGTCTATGGGTGGAGCTGGAACAAAACGTGTATTCAGAAAAGTATTGTACCTGTGTCGATGTTCTAGAATTACTTTAATTAAGTCAGTACCTAGACCTCTCCATTGTGGCGAGAGTAGTTCTATTAATATATCAGGTAAGGGACCTGGATCAGAATGTTGGCCCCTGAATAATGTAATGAGATGCTGAACCATATATATACCAGCTAATTTCTGTTCGTCAGGGGAAAGGTTTAAAAAGGTCTGTACTAAACCATCATCACTATATGTATCAGGATCGTCAGTCCATTGTACGGCTGACCTGGCCAATTCTTGTTCATCCATGGAATTGAGTACATGATACCCCAATCGTTCTTGTAGTATTCTGTCAGTGGCCTGGAATAGGTGTTCGGGGGTCTTTGGATTTGACATGGCAGTTCGAAAGACTCTTTTACTTTCCGGACGTACCGGACGCATTGAGTTATTATAGGGTCTTCCCTTACCTACATATGCTATCATTTCTCTAACTGGTAATTGTGCTTGTCCTCCTGTCTCTTCTGGTGCGTCCTCCTCCCCCGAGGATTCAAGTTTGTCTGAATCTACTTCTGGTGCTGGCTGTCTTCTTTCATGTATCTTTATTACTGCATTTCTGATCCTTCTGTACATATTTTCTATACAAGCCTGTTTATCATGATTCCCGTCTGCTATATTCTGACCCCATCTATGAAGTGTTTTTATTTCTTCCGGGTTTGCACCCGGCCTATCCTGTTCTCTTATTAGGCAGTTTATGAAAAACCGTAATATCTTGCCTTGAGTATCGACTTTTTGGTAAGCCATGGCCTCGCCAATACTTTCAGGGCCTACCCCTGTTTGGACAAAATGATATATTCTATCTAGATGATCAACCATTCCAGGTAGTGTCAATAAAAGTTTGTAACTCGTCGCAATCGTACTGATGCGAGCATCATTCTATCGTCATTCTTTTTACCGGGTACTGGATCATATCTACAATCAGCAAGACGTTCTTTATATATGTCAAAATCGGCTGCTTGAGGTGTACGTTGTTGTGCTAGATCCCTATAAGTCCATCGATGTGTTGGTGGTGGGGTTTGAAAACCTATCGCCCCTCCTGACGCGCCTCCTGAGGCGCCGGATCCGAAGGGATTCGTGGAGTGTAAAGTAGGAGGAATGGGTGCGGGAAGAGATGGAAGGACAGCCGGAAGTGTTGGAACGGGAGAAGGAGTAACTTGTCGCGGAGGTGGGGGTTGACTATCTCGGGGTCGAGCGCCGCCAGTAGGGGGTGTGCGGGGCGGTGCGGTATTAACATATTCAGGGGCTACATCGTCTAGATAGGAAGAAAGGAAAATGTCCTTTGGGGTCTTGTGATATACTTTAGTCGGGAGCAAGGGAGGGGGCAGATCCTTCGGTATTTCCGGAGTGGCCTTAGGTAAACCCTCAGCCAGTAAAGGATACATACCATTCATAGTCAAGTCAAGTCAAGTCATAGCATTTGTATAGCGCACTACATACCCAGAGGGTTTCAAGGCGCTTAGGAAGGGGAGGAGGATTATTTGTCAAATATCCACGTTTTAAGCTGCTTTCTGAACGCTAGGTGATTCTGGGTGAGGCGAAGGTAAGCGGGGAGTGAGTTCCATGTTTTGGCAGCCAGGTATGAGAAGGATCTGCCTCCCATGGTGGTCTTGTTGATGCGAGGTACAGTGGCGAAGGTAAGAGTGTTTCGCTGTCGGTCTACTTGTTCTGTTTTTACTCGTATCCCCTCCTCAACTAATACGTTTTCTTGGGCCTTGTCTGAATCCTCTTTATGTTGCTCTGCTTTTCTGAGTGCTTTCTCTGTACGTCTGTGCGATTCTTTACGCCATAGTTCAATGGCGTCCTTCTGAGACTGTCTGGCTTTCTTTTTCCATAATGCTTCTTCTACTCTCATGATGCACTCGGCATCCCATGTCCCAGTAGCGGGCCATCTTTGATTCTCTGCTAAATCTTTAGTATAGTCTACCCACAAATCGAGATATAATACAGCGTCTAGGCCGTGCTTGTGGTACATAAAGTGCCCTGGAGTGTCCCTAGGTGGAACAGGCACTGCTTCTTCTAGAATCCCTTTTCTAGTTCCTATCTGTCTTAGTTTGGAGAACAGCGGCATGTTTCAGCCGTGCTACTCTGGACTTGATACTTACTCGACTTCGGACACAACTAATACAGTAAACACAATAATGCAGATCGAACAATCACTCATACCACGACATTAAAACATACTAAAACAATAATAATTAGAATAAAACTAGCTAATGGCATGATACTGGATGTACTGCTAAACAGTACAGATACACTGCTAAACAGTGCAGACCAGGTCTGTGTACCCAAATCCGTCTTGACCGGCACAAATTAATGCGCTCGTCTAGATGCGTCCCCAGCAATGGTACTCACCGGGAAGCACGGAACGGAAGGCCTCGGAAACTTGACACTGGACCGGACTCGACTGGACTCGACTCGTGACGTAAGCACTTCGGAACTTCGGAACTGGTGGGCCTCCGGATACCTCGGACTCTGCTCTCTCAGCTAGGCTCTGGTCGGGATCCTCCGCACTCCTCACTGCCTCGTCTGGGTGTCGATCGCAGCCTCAGTCACCTCCGTTGGCCTGAGGGAGATACAGGAAATCCTGCGGGTACGCGTAGTTGTCCGTCAGCGCTGGGGCAGGGGGCCAGGCCTGCAACGCACCGCCGGCGCGTGAGGTGGGGGAGGGGTCCCTATTCGGGCGCCAGTTATGTGGTAAATTTTAATTACCTATACGGAGTTTATGCGGTAAAGTTCAATAAGAATAACTCAGTCAAAATAAGAAGGCAGAATCCGTGGTATCTGAGGTTGAAAAAGGGTTTTATTCCTTAACAAAGGAATTGGCTCGAGCCAATGGTAGCATGACCCATCGCCACGAGGGTTCAGGGTGGGAATTGCAATGGACATGTACAATGATTTATTATCATGGAATCATATATATAGTCATTTCATACAGTAGCTTTGAATGCAGAAGGCGTAACAGCTGAGAGAAACGAGATAAGAACAGAAATACGTAACAGAAGGCGTGCACTAGGGCGTACACAGAGGTGTGTGCTGGAAACGTCACATAAAGGTGTCATAAGTGGGTGGATCCCTAGAAGGATCCTGTAGAGTCAGCAAAAACATGTGGCAGAGATGCGCGCGCAGCAGCATGACGTATGATTGACGTGGAAACTGGAGGGTGAAGGGGACTTGACATTTAGCCCTTCATGAGGAGACAGAAGTCTGGGATGTCAGAACAACCTAATCCCAAATCATATCTAATATCTTGTGTTTGAGGAACTGTATTATCTAGAAGGAAAAGGTCTCTCGGGCAGAGGCTATTCTATACTGACTGCTAGTGCGTGCATATGCGACTACGTGTCTACATGAGATGTGAGGGGCCATGGGCCTACCATGGTAACGGAAGCTATGAATTACTTGCATGGAGACAGTGAGGCCGGGCCCTTTGCTCTGCAGCTGGAAAGGATGTTTACCTAAACTACTAGACAGGAATGTATTTTTCGAGGAGCGGAGCAGATAACTCGAAGGTTGAATACGGTCTTGGCAGGCAAGGCTGGCCGAGCCTGGCACAGCTCGCCGCGCAGGGAGTAAGTCAAGGGTCAGGAAGCAGCAGGCTGCGGCTTTTAGAGGCAGAAGGGAGAAAGAGGCTCAATGGCAGAAATCAGGGCCTAACTTGCCAGAGCTAGAAATCATGAAAGTGTACCACATAAAGACGTTGGCAAGGCACACTTAGGAACTGAATATCGGACCCATTCATGGTGCATCTGAAAGAGGACATGTTAACGTTGGACGCAAATGTATTTGCGTCTTCATGACTGGTTGTGGAGGGAACTTACATGTACTAGAAGCATGTACATGGAGCCGTTGGGGTCTACGATAGGGGACACAATTGACCATAAAATTTATATTACCTCAAGGTTCTGCAAGATTTGGAAGTGGCTAGACCAATTACTTGTACCATGAGTGATAGGAGCTCAATTTCCATTGTTTCCTGGAATTTGGCTGGGCTAGCAAACAAACTTGAGTCCCCGGAGTGGGGGGCATTTATAGATATGCAAGATGTTTGCATCTTCCAGGAAACATGGGCCAGGGAAGACTACTGGCGTACTGGATTTGCCACTTTTTCGATTCCAGCGAAATGGGCAGGGAAGGGTCGACCGTCTGGTGGACTCCACATCTGGGTGGGCTGTCATTTGGGGTGCAAGGCAAGATCCCTTGTGACAAACTCAATGGATGTGCAATGCGTAATACTGGAGTGGCCAAATGCCCCCAAACTGGCACTGGTCAATGTATGCTCCAGACCAGTAGGGGTTACCAATATTTCAGCTGCTATTGAGGATCTAGCAGCATTTCTGAATACTATCCCGCAAGGCACCTCCTACGCTGTAGGGGGCGACTTCAATTGCCAATTTGAGCCGTTACCACTGTTCCTGGAGGGTGCAACCTTGGAGGAAGATGACCATTGGCCAAATCCACCATTGATGGGCCCCCCAGTGAAGTCATGGACACCATTATCTACCCAGATCTTATCTTTGACCCTTACTAATGCTTTAAGGGCCTGCAACGGGCGGATTATAGGAGACATTCCTCCAAAGCCCACCATCAATAGACTGGGGCATGAATCTCGGTTGGACTATATTTTGGTGGAAATGTGTGACTGGGCTAGAGTCATGGGCTTTGATGTAATCAGTAGAGATGAAAGCGACCATAATGCGCTGATCCTAAAATGCTTGGTCCCAGGTGTTACTGTTGATTCTCAGCGGGTTGACGACCTCCCGGACCCTAGAGTGATTTTATCTAGTGACAGGCAAAGAGTTAGGTGGTCAAAGATTATAGGAAACCCCAAAGATATTCAACGACTTTATGCCAAAACAGTCCCATCCCTACAAAAAGTTGAAATTCTTATAACACAAACTCGCACTGAAGAGTATTTCACTAAATTGGGGGATATACATTTGGAACTATCTGGCGCCCTGGCGAAGGTACTTAACCCGATAATTCAGGAAAAGAAAGCCAAAGGGATAAGGGCCCCATGGTATAACGCCGCCTGTAGGAAGGCCAAAACAGACCTTCTGGCAGCCATGAAGCAAAAGGACAACATTGCTTTGGTTAGGGCTAAGAGGAAGTAGTATAGAGTCCTAATCCAAAATGGCAAGATCGAATGGAATAATGACAACTGGACCGATATGATGGGTGCTCTAAAAAACAAAGACGCCCTTAAATTCTGGCAGATTGTTAAAACCGGCTCTGCCATTCCTACCCCAGCAGTTGAAGCAAATACTGCATCATCTGTGTGGGAGGCCCATTTTCGATCTCTGTATGACCAAGCACCTTCGGATCAGCCTGGGGAGCTAGGAATTTTAGTAGTAGACGCTCCCTCTATTCCATCCATGGAGTGGGATGAATTTACAGTGGCGGAGGTTGAGGCAGCTATCTCCAGACTCCCAGCAGAAAAAGCCCCGGGACTGGATTGACTACCATGGGACCTGTTTAAGCATAAACCCATTGTTTGGGCCCCATATTTTCAGGTGGTATTTAATGCAATCCTGGGAGGGATGCCGGTGCCTAGTACTTGGCTGGGAGCAGAGATTGTTCTCATCTGTCAGAGGGGCTCTCCTCTGCTCCAAGCCAACTACAGGCCTATTAGCCTTATCGACGTCCCACAAAAAATCTTTGCAAGGCTGATTCTGGATCGTCTGTCAATATGGATGCTTGATCAATCCGTCCTGAGCCCATATCAAGCTGGGTTCAGGAACAGAGTCTCAACTATCGATCAAGTTTTCCGCCTGGCCCTTATATTTTGGAAAACGGTTAAAATAGAAGGTGGCAGCCTCTACACCGTTTTCGTGGATTTACGAGCTGCCTTCGACCTTGTACCCCGTAAAAAAACTATGGTCTGTTCTTTCTAACTTGGAGGTTCCTCAACCTCTATTAAATATAGTTATCCGCCTACACACTGATAACTTTGCACAAGTCAGATGTGGCAGGGGGGGAGCCTTATCTAAAAGATTCCCTGTTGACAGGGGGGTAAGACAGGGTTACGTGCTTGCACCGACCCTGTTTTGCCTCTATGTCAACGGGGTTATAGCCCATCTGAATGGGGTGAAAAACAGCAATGCCCCTAAGTTGGCAGGCAGCAGGGTGCCGGCGATTATGTTCGCGGACGACACCCTGCTGCTGTCTAAATCGCCCATGGGAATCCAAAGAGTGCTAGATGGTTTTGAGGCGTTCTGTGGAGAACATGGCCTTGAGATTAATGCACTAAAAAACAAATTTATGGTTTTTAATCCACCATCAAAATCTCGCCCCAACCCACATATTGGTGCAAACAGGTTAGATAGGGTTCAAACCTTTGAATATTTGGGGGTTACTCTAAATGAGAAAATTACCTAGGGGGACCATCAAATAAAATCACAACTAAAACTGGCCCAACTGTCGGGTGGAATCATCAGGCTTATAAACAAAAATAAATCCTCCACTAAGCCGATTAGACCGCCACTAGAGATTTACAGAGTCCAGGCCAGAGGTGCGGTTATGTATGGAGGTGAGCTCTGGGGCCACATGTGTAAGCGAGAACTAGTGGCAACAGAGAATAAATTTATCAGGAATTTACTATCATTACCCTCTAGAACTCCCCTGCCGCCAATGAGGCTTGATTTGGGTCTTAGCCCCCTTGATGAAGACCTGGGTATCAGGCCCTTAACCTTTTGGCGCAGGATTTGGACCACACCTGAGTTAGTCAATTATAGATCTGAGCTCCAGGAGATCCTGAACCTCCCAAATGTGGTGAAAATACCCTGGTTCAATTATATAAGGAATTAACTAGGGCGACTGGGATTAGCCTCCTTATGGTCAGACCCCCTGTCCTCCTGCACCAGGGCATCACGGAAACAATTTGTTACACTGTACAGCGAAAGTAAACTTAAGGCACATATGCTCAACATAGACTCTGGCACCCTGACTGAATCATTCCTGAAGGCTAAGGACATGTATAAATTTGAACCAGTCCTAGACATTATATTTCCAACAGCCACCAGGAAACTGTACCTTCAATGGAGGTATTGCACCTTGCCTGTTCGAGCCTTTACTAGTAAATGGTCTGAGTCTTCCCCGAGTCATTGTCCTGCATGCAAATCAGAGCAAGAAACTGAGCTGCACATATTGTTTTTCTGCCATGCTTATGCTCGAGTTAGGAGGTATTGGATTGTCCCGGTCTGCAAAAACGTGGGATTCTCTCGCTGTTTGCAGGTGTATAGGGTTTTTAAAACTGATTTATCTGACATGATTGTTTTCGCTGTTGCAAAATTTTTAGAAAGTATATGGGGCAAGAAAAAACATCTATTAATTGGGGACGCTGCAAAATTGCCAAGTCTGGACCATTCATTGATTTTATAAATGCCATTCTGCTGATGTTTGTTTGCTACGATACATTTTAATATCTATTTGCTGGTTTTATAATCTTTCGCAGATGCGTGTTCTTAATGTACTATTTACGATTTTACTGTGCGCTTTGTATCTTTATGACAACCTTTGTCGAAATAAAGATTGCTATGATGATGATGATTTTTATTTTTAAATGTGTTTTTATTGTTGCATCATAATACTTGGGTACATAGAGAATCAACTGCTGGCGTGGCTTCAACATTCAGCCACGGTCAGCCATGCGCGCAACTTTTCTGTGAGCAAACTTATGAATTTATGACATTTCTTCTGTGAAACAGTACAGATCGGCTTGATACAGTCTCAGGCTGGGATCCTATTGTCGTGCTCCATAGGGGAGAAGGGTGGATACTAGAGGATACATGAATGCCCGCCTTGATGGCGTAGTGTCAGAGTCTGTACAGTTCTTATGATTGTATTGCTGGTAACTGGGGAAACACAACTGGGGAGGGGAGCATATGGGCGTTAGCAGGTGCACGGTAGAAGAGGAGCATGTGTCGGATGTCGGGAGACGAAGGGTTCCCTCAAAGAACGTCTATATCAGGGCAGTGTAGTCAGAGAGCGGGGGCATTCCATGTTAGAGCCTAATGGGATTACAGTGTGGGGACAGGGCTTTGGACAGGAGCTATATGTTCATTCGGGAGAGGGAGTGGGGGTGAGGGGGGGGGCGTAGGTGGGTCTTCTGTGCGCAGGGACTGCCGGAAGCTGTGTAGGAGCATGGCCCATTCCATGGAAATGGGATGTTTACGCGCGCCCTTGGCCTCTTCCTCCCTAAGGGCGTCTTCCTCCGCTGCCGCCCACTTACAAACTGCTCCTGTCCAGGCTGCTATAGGGGGACCTTCCGGGGATCGCCAATGCATAGCTATGCATCTGTTTGCCAGCAGCAGCGCCAAGGACACGAACCGCCTGTGTACAGGTTCCTGTTTAGGGATGTGTAGGATGCCCAGTGCGCTGGATTCCCAGGAAGCTAGTGTTGTGAGGCCTGTGAGATCCGCCAGTGTGTCGTGCACAGTTTTCCATAGGGAGTGTAGGCCGGGGCAGTCCCAGAACATGTGACGGAAATCTGCATCGGGGGAACGACATCTGGGGCATAGGAATTGTGTGGATGGGTAAAACCGTTGTAGGCGCGCCGGCGTGAGGTATGCCCTGTGTAGTATGTAGTATTGGATGTTTTTAAATCTGGCATTTCTGGAGACGCGTTTCGGGGCCTCGAGCGCCTTGGTCCACTCTGAGTCGTGTAGTGCGCGACCGATGTCCTCCTCCCATGTGGCCCGCAGGGCCGCCAGGGGGGCGTGTGAGAGTTCCTGGATTGATTTATACAACCAGGTGATCAGGTGGCGACCCACTCCCATGTGTAGGATGGTGTGTACTACTGGGTGCGCATCTGGTTCCCCTGCCCTAAGATTATGGTGGGGACGGAATCCCTCAAGCAGCTGTCGGTGCCTGAGGAATTGACCTGGGGGGAGGTCGTATTCTGCAGCTAGCTGAGTGATTGGCTTCAGTTGTCCTTCCTCGAAGAGCGACTCCATATCTATGATAGTGCAACGGGTCCACTCAGCTAACATTGGCGCCGAGAAATAGGAGTCTTGTCTGGGGCAGCCTACCAGCGGCAGCAGTGGGGAGTATGGGGTCCTACTAGGGGCCATCCGGTGGATCCGCATCATACATTGGCGCGCTATCGTGACTTGTCGGGGGTATGTCCGTCTGGGTTTGGTGCCCGGGAGAAGGAGACGGATGAGCTCCGGGGTCGGGACTCTGCCGGTCGGGGTAGTGGTCTCCAGGGTGTAGCGGTCCGCTGTCCAATATGATAACCATTGGAGCTGTGCCGCCAGGAAGTAGGACTCGAAGGAAGGAGCTCCAAGTCCGCCTTGTGTTGTGGGGAGTTGGAGGGTTTTCAAGGCCACTCTGTGTCGATTCGTGCCCCAGATAAGGGTGCCTAGCAGAGAGTTGAGGTCCCGAAAGAAAGATCTGGGCGGTACCACCGGCAGGTTTGTGAAGTGATAGAGAAGTCGGGGGAGCATCACCATTTTTGCCAGGGCTATCCGTCCTATCGGGGCCAACGGGAGCTTGTTCCAGAAGGCTACAGTCGGGCGTAGGTTAGCAAGCACCTTTCGGTGATTGCCGTCAAAGATGTCCGCCGGTGAGTGGTACAGGCGGACACCGAGGTACCGAGGGGCCTCCGCGGACCACGAGAGCTTGCGGGTTCCCAGCTCGACGTCTCGGGGTGGTAAGTGCGGGTGGAATGGGTAGACCGTGGACTTGTCCCAGTTCACCTGGAGTCCTGAGGCGACCGCAAACTCTGTCAGCGCCACCCCTATGGGGGTTAGGTCCGCCTCTATATCTCGGACATATATCAGGAGGTCATCTGCGTACAGGGAGACGCAATGCGTATCGTCCGCGAGCGGGATGCCCCAGTGGGTTCCCTCCTGACGCAGTCTAACCGCCAGCGGTTCGACGGCCAGGGCGAATAAAAGGGGTGATAGGGGGCATCCCTGCCGCGTGCCTCGGCGAACCTCGAATGCAGAGGATATGTGTTTCCCAATCCGCACTCGCGATGTTAGGTCGGTGTATAGGAGGCGAGTGTATGCCATGAGTGTCGGGCCGACGTTGAGACGACTCAGGATCGCGAATAGGTACGGCCAGGTGAGAGTGTCAAACGCCTTTTCCAAGTCCATGATCAGGCAAGCGGCGCGCGGGAATCTGTCCCGAACCTGATCCTGTACATGGAAGACACGGCGGATGTTCTGTGAGGTGTTCCTGCCCGGTACGAACCCACATTGGTCAGGGTGGACCAGTGGGCGTATGACCTGGGTGTACCTGTCGGCCAGGATCTTCCCGAGGACCTTGCAGTCCGTTGAGAGGAGCGTGATAGGACGATATGACCCCAGTTGGAGCGGGTCCCTGTGAGGTTTGGGGAAGGTCACGAGAACGGATTCCCGTAGTGACTGAGGAAGCCCTCCCAGATGGAGAGCCGCTGCGAACATCTGAGCCATTCGGGGAGCCAACAGGGCAGAGAACGTCGAGTAGTACTCCAGTGGGAAGCCGTCAAGTCCCGGGGCTTTATTCCGGGAAAGGGCACGTAATGCCTGAGTGACATCTGAGGGTGTTATTTTGGCGTCAAGCGTGCGCTTGTCAGCGTCCGATACCGTGGGCAGCGTCAGCGAATCGAGGAAGCAAATCACGCACGATGGAGCGTAGCGGGTTGGGGCCTCGTATACCTGTGCGTAATGGCGTTGGAACGCTAGGAGAATCTCGGCCTGGGATCGCACCAATATGCCTTCCGGATTGATAATATCCGTAATCGGCTTGGTCTCGGCGTCCTGTCGTGCCATCCAGGCAAGCAGTGCCCCCGTTTTGTCCCGTTCTTTGTGTACTCTGGAGGCATAGGCGCGAAAATTATACTTCCGGAGATCGGCGCAAGCAGCCTGGTATATCGACTTCGCCTCGGCCGTGAGCGCAACGCTCTCTTCCGAGTCATCGGTTTGTTTTGTAAGCGTAGCCAGACGCCGTTCCGACGTGAGGAGTGTCTGTTCTAGTGTGCGACGAACCCCCGCGATTTGTTGTATGCATTCCCCCCGCGCCACCACTTTGAATGCATCCCATTCCATTAACGCCGATGATGCCGTACCCGCGTTGTGTAGGAAGTAATCCTGGATACTGGTTTTGTGTGTGTCTCTGAAGACTTGGTCTGACAAGCAGTCCTTAGGGAGGCGCCAGGTGGGGACCGGCGGGCGTGGGGGGCGCCAGGTCAGGCGTAAGATGTGAGCATCGTGGTCCGAGAGGATCCGACCCAGATAGTCCGAGGACGTGACCCTTGGGAGGATAAGTGCAGAGCATAAGACTCTGTCCAAACGGACCCGAAGGTTGTGTGGTATCGAGTGGAACGAATAGACACGGGCCAGCGGGTGTAAGTGTCGCCATGCGTCGGTGAGTGCCCAGTGTGTGGTCCAGGCCCTGAAGAGTTCCGCCTGTCGGGGGGCTGGGGAGCCTGTGGGAGGGGGGTGTGATCTGTCTAGAGCGGGGTTCAGCGTGCAATTGTAATCACCTCCCAAAATCCATGGGATGGCAGTGAATTGGGCCAGGACTACTGTGAGGTGATCCCAGAATTTATCTTGTTCGGTGTTAGGGGCGTAAATGCTGCCCAGGAGGACCCCTTGCCCGTCTAAGATTCCCTCCAACAATGCGTATCTGCCCTCCCTGTCAACCACTCGTCTAAGTGTCCGAAAAGGGGTGCCTGGCCTAACCCACACTAAGGCGCCACGAGCGAATGCTGAGTAGGTCGTGGCGCAAAAGGTCCCCCGCCATTTGGCCTGTAATCGGGCCAGTTCGGTAGCGTTGGTGTGTGTCTCTTGTAACAGTGCTATGCAAGCTGACATGCGTTTAATGTAAGAGTAGACGGAATAGCGTTTGCTGGGTGTGTGGAGGCCCCGTACGTTCAGCGTGAGGACGTTAACATCTGACCGTGGAGTCGCCATTGCTGTGGTTTCGTGCTTGCGAGTGGGGAACCCTTGTACCTCCCAAGGACCGTGTGGGCCTGTGTCTCGTATGTGCTCCTGCGCGCCATGCTGCCATATGTGTGGGGGAGGGTCTAACGGGGGCTACAACGTGTAGAACCATAAGTGGGGAACAGTCCCAATGCCGGGGATATATCACCGGAGGTGGCATATCCAAACTAGTGTCCCACTAGGGGAGAAATATAACAAAATTCTGTGGGGGTGGTAGCGTGCGTTACCGCTGGGCTGTTCGCAGATCGGGCTGTTGTAGGAGAAATGGCATTCGCGCGTGTGTATGTACAGCCATCTAACTATGCCTCTTCGGCGCGCAGTCTACGCATAGCGTGATCAACAGCCAATAGGAAAAGAGGATACAGCAATCGTCCAATTGTTCACCCTGAAGAGGTGCCTGGTTGACCTGCATGGGTGGTGTCCGTGGTGTGCACCGCAAGGAGGGGAGATGAAATCGGACCAAATCCTGACATTGTGCCATCACTGTCCCGGTCCTTCTCGGGGGTGAACAGGTGTGGTTGGTGTTCCAGGTCCGAAGCTGGAGGAGAAGTGTGTAGTTCAGTCACTGCCCGCAGGGCATCCCGCCGCTCCTGCATAATTTGCGTGAGATCGGGTGAGCCCGAGGGTGAGGATGCTTGACTCTTGGAGTTGTCTGTTCGGGTGCGGTTCATGCCTCGCCTTCTAGAACGTCGAGAGTCATTGTTGTGTCTCCGCTGGGGACCGGGCTTAGGGATCAGCGGACAGTGGAATTCCGCCCAGTCCTGTGCTTCCTCCGCCGTGGTGAAAAATATGGATTTCCCGTTATGAAGCACCTTGAGGCGGGCCGGGAACAGTAGGGAGTACTGAAGACCATTTTCACGGAGACGCCTCTTAACTTCCAGATAGGTCGAGCGTTGCTGTTGTACCTCGCGGGCGTAGTCTGGGAACACCATGACCTGCTGGTCTTCCACTTGCAAGGGGCCCGCCATCCGGGCCGCGCGGAGCACCGCATCCCGATCTCGGAAATGCAGGAACTTGGCCAGCATAGGGCGTGGGGGCAGGCCCGGTTTGGGTTTCCGGGCCGGGACCCTATGTGCCCTTTCGATGGAGAAGAAAGCTGACCGCTCCGATTCGGGGGTAAACGACCTGGTCCATGATTCCATATAGGTCAGCGGGTCCGAGTTCTCAATACCCTCCGGCAGACCCAGGACGCGGATGTTGCAACGTCTTGAGCGCCCTTCCAAATCAATGGTGCGCTCCTCGAGGGCCGCCACTCGGCGCAAGACTTCCTTCATGTCTGCTTCTTGCGTCTTCACCGTGGGCTGAAGCGCCGCCACGTTTCGCTCTCCCTCCTTCACTCTATCCACCAGTTTGCGGTGATCGTCGCGTATTAGGTTGATGTCCGTCGTCAGGGTGCCTAGACGTTCCTCCATAGAGAGCCGGGACATTTCGATAGCCGCCAGCACCTGATCCAGTTTCGCCGATAGCGTGGGATCAGCGGTCGGCGTGTTCGCCTGAGTCCATGTCCTTGTGTGCGGCATGTTCTCGATGGCCGTTTCAGGGACGGCGGTCACCTGCGTGCCCCTTGGTTTCCCCATTGGGCTGTGGGGGAGGGCGCCGCGGCGTCTCGGGGTCCGGGGGCCACGGGTAGTTGGGTCGAGGGTCACTCCTGTGGGGGTCGAGCAAGCAGGCTCTTGTGGCAGTCAGAGCCCCCGGGGTTCGCTCGGGGTCCCCCGGTTCGGTGGTAGGGCCTGCGCGGGTCCAAGGCAGCAGGCTATGGACGTGGTATAGGGCCAGCTGCACACCCCTTCCCCCAAAGCCGTGAACAGTCCGTGGCGGGGGTCGAGGTAAAGTGTGTTGCTTGGAGGGTTCCCGTGGGACCGTGGTGGTGAGGCGCTGCTCCTGTTGCGGTGTGACTCCGCCGTGTCCCGGAGGGCGGGTCCCCCCCGTCGCTGCTGTAGGGAAGCCCGGGCCAGGCTCGGCGCCTAGGCCTCTCCGGGCGCCATGCCAAGGTCAGGCAGCTCGAGTAGCAGTGCTGTCCGCTGCGCCAGGGGGGTCAATGCAGCCTCGGTCCCCGGCCCATGGCGTGGATGTGGGATGACCGCTGGGGGTCTCAGGGGGGGCCCCGGAGGTCGCTGTGGAGGCAGTGGTGGAGGCCCCCAGGGGGGAAGGGGGGGAGCCGGCACTCACCACTCGACAGGAGTTGCTCCGTTGCAGAGGAATCCGGGCGCCGCGACGGTGGTGCGCTGGCTGGCGTCCCTCAGTGCCCAGCGGCCGGACCGGCAACCAGCCGGGCAGAGGTGCAGGTGGGGCGAGGCTCCTAGGCCTCTCCGGGCGCCATGCCGAGGTCAGGCAGCTCGAGTGGCAGTGCTGTCCGCTGCGCCAGGGGGGTCAATGCAGCCTCGGTCCCCGGCCCATGGCGTGGATGTGGGATGACCGCTGGGGGTCTCAGGGGGGGCCCGGAGGTCGCTGTGGAGGTAGTGGTGGGGGCCCTCAGGGGGGAGGGGGGAGCCGGCACTCACCACTCGTCCGGAGCTGCTCCGCTGCAGAGGGATCCGGGCGCCGCGACGGCGGTGCGCTGGCTGGCGTATCTCAGTGCCCAGCGGCCAGACCGGCAACCAGTCGGGCAGAGGTGCAGGTGGGGCGAGGCTCCGGGCTGGCGTCCACCATCTTGTGCGCCGATGCGCGTTCGTCTCGGCGAGTCCCGTGTCGCACAAGCCTTCAAAAATCAGGGACGCCGACCTGGTAGGAGTTCCGCCGCCTCGATGTGTGCGCGGTCCCCGGGGTCTCCGGACCGGCTGCGGGGGTGCGGACACTCAGGGTCTAGGTGGCCGGGGACGCGGCCGCCATCTTGCGGTCCGGCTCCTCGCCCCGACAGACAAAGCTTCTTCCTGTCGATACCGCACTTCAGCAGCGGTCACGACTCTTTCGGGTGAATCCCCTGGTGCTGCCGCGTCTGTCAGTTGCCGTTGCTTTGGCTGAGGCTCACGGCGATCCCTGGTAATGGGCAGGATGCAAGCCCGATCGCGGAGCCTCAGCAGAACACCGCCACCATCGTGGCTTACCAAGCCACCGCTATGATGATGATGATGATGACAAAATATGAATACATGTTGTGAATAGAATACATGCTCACAAGAAAAAACACCTATTGTCGGTCATATTTACATTGATTAATTCAATATGCATCCAGTACAAGTTTGTAGCGCAGGCCTAGATGTTTGAGGATATCTAAAAAATAAAGTATGTTTAAAAAAAACAGGCAACGTTTTTTTTTTTTTTATCCTCATTAGCCTTTTCGACACCCATTTCCGGACAAACGATACTGCCCATGGGCTTTTCATCTCATATACCAGCTCTACAGACAACGGCTCATGCAGTGCTACTTCGAATACAGAGACTCTTGTGCAAACCAGGCCAGGTTTAAGAGTCCATCTCTTAGAGCACCGCTACCTTGTCGATTTGTTTCCTGGCTGCGAGGAAAAAGACACCAGTGAGATAGGCCAAGACCTTAATCATTGGATATTTATGGTTTTAAATAACAAAATGGTAGCCAAAATGTACGCTTTTTCTTTGTCTGATCCAAGGTATCTACTTTAGCTGTATATCTCATGGCTCGAAGCCAGTCCAAAATAGTAGGGGATAAGGGAGACACCCATAGCTTACAAATCTCCCTCCGGGCCAGGAGAGTACCATAAAAAAACAATTTAGCTTTGTAGGCTTGTAAGGACAGGTGCAAAACAGTAACACTGCCCTTGTAATTACTTAAATCTGTGGTATAGGGGATCCCTTCTTTTATATATTGTATGTCTTTGTTTCTGGGCTTCATGGCCTTAAGTAGCAAAGACAGATTTTGTTGTTTTAGAGGTGACAATAAGGCGTTCATATTTGCCTCACTAAATGACAGGAGGCGCTTTCAAACTTGATTATTTAAGGTATGAATTTTAGGGTTCCATAGTCGACTAAGGGACATCCAACACGTCCCTGCCATTTTAGTTTGAAACATTTTATTTAGGTTTTCCATTAAACAACATTCACAGCCATAAAGAAACGAAAATTAGAATTGTATCAACATAGCCCCCTGGCAACTTCTAGCAAATACTATGTGGACCAACCATTAGCAGAATAAAGGCTCTAATATGAACCGGACAGGATGATTCTCTGTAGTGTTTCGCCATATAGTCAAGAACGTTTCACCATTTAAGGTCACATTTCCTAGATGAACCCCACAAGTTAAACTGTTTTATTTTGGGTACAGCACAAATGCCGTGTACCATAGATAGTCCTTTGGTCACTATTCCTTACCTCATAAACTAGCCACCACTAGGCTGCACGCCATGAGCAGATTACATAGTACACCAAATCTAGCAACGGTGATTTCTCCCCCATTAGATGTACACCCTTCTGAAATGCCTGTAAATATAATCTTTCCTGACTACGCTTCAATATTGAGCAAAACATGGTTATATCTACTGAATACGGAGGAAATCCCTTTTTCCTCCAGCATCTCCTTCAGCAGAAATGTAACCTCATGTCTGAGAATCAATTTCATCATACCCACTGTGTGTAGTACTGTGTATACATATACTTTAGATTGACCACTCTCATTTGGAGAGTAGTGTTTGAGTAAACATCCTAGCATCCATCATTTTATACACCCCATCTGCGATGACCCCTATATATGTTTACCCAAGGCTTACCTGTAAGAATATACTGAACTAGGCACGTTTGTACACAAGAGCTCAAAGTCTTGAGCTCAAACCTCCAAAGCTTGACAACCAGCTTTGGCGCTAAAATGTGATCATTCCCTTTTTGATGCAGACTCAATGTCTTGCTGCCAAACACACTAAATTGGTAACACTGAAGATCATCCCCATCCGTCACCGGACAGAGGCAGTTCTTTCTCAAACCAGTCGGCTAATATTTTACAAACCCTCCAGTTTGCCCTGGTCAAGGCCACCCTATCCTGTGCAAGTAAGAACCCAGAATGTATAAATATGTGTAAGAAGGCTACGGCATTTGAAGCGGTCCCCAGTTCCAATACTGCAATCCCAGGTGTTTATTTGCTTAAACATTCAATTTCTTTCAACAGCTCTACAGAGTTCGCCCTTAAACCTTGGCCAACTCCCTAGCAACGTTACGCCTATATTTTACAACACTATTTGCAATTATGGAAGACCTAACCTCACCCTCAACTCATCGCTCTACACTTCACTGATGTTAACCTCTAACCTTTCTGATCTCACATTAATGAAAGCAGCCTTCCTAGAAGTATACGGACTTTGAGGGTTCACTTAAAATACCAACCATATGATCAGTAAAGAGACTCTGCTGGTATTCCTCACCCCCTAAAATCTTCCATTCCAGTGTTACAAATGTAGCACCTTTACTCCCTTCTTTGTGAAAATACCTTATCTGGTTCAACAAGATGGAGAAGCACTCTAACCAACCATGCAGCCAAACTCCTAGTAATTAACTTTTCATCTAGGCAGCATGTCTAAATGAAGTGCAAAATTGTGGGTGTGTTCCAAGTTTAGGGAGAACTGTGATCATAACCTCGCATATAGTTTTAGTAACTACTCCTGACCCCAATAAGAAGTTAAACAGCTTTCCTAAAAGACCTGACAAAACACACTATACTTTCACATGAAGTATATTCCGGTCATGCCATCTAGCACTGTTGTCTTTTTTACCTTCAGTAATTTAATTTCCTGTATTACTTCCATTTTGTTATAGTCCTCTTCATCATCCCTCACTGGACTAGGAATCTGGCAGGAGCACATTACTGAAGAACTTCTAATCAGCTAGATCAGACATGTACAGTGATTGATCAAACTGAAGGAATAGGGTCAGGTTTTTCTCCTCTCCTTCCTTAAGGGAGACAATGGTCCTTAAGGGACCATCTCACAGGGAAAACCAGGACGGGTTCCCCAGCGGTCTTCAGCACCAGGATACTCCATGGAGTCGCAGTGCGCTTTACAGGTACACCCACATTTACATTTACAATGTAGGAAATCTTCATACTCTCTTCCAAACTATACTCTAAAATGTCAGCCGTAGTGCTCTAAAAGCTTCTTTGTTGTCAAGACCAGGTTTACCTGGGACCGCACTGCCTTCAATCTATGAAAATCCACAGTAGGCCGGGGACGTATTACTGAAAGGGTGCACTGTTTGCACCAATGCACATTTTTAAGCAGGGGCACATGCAGGGACAGTGTGCCCTATTACCATTCAATGAAATACATAATGGTTGCTTCATAGCCGCTCTGTGTTTCTCTGTGCAGACAGCACTTGGAAGAGGAACTAGAGATCCCTTAGCACGCAGATGCAGTGAGCGACTGCACCCACCTGCAGGGAAATGTCTGGGGGGGTTCGGAGGTGTCCATGGGACCCCTTTCCTCTCTTCAGAGGGCTTCCTTCAGGAGGTCCACTGACAGTGACTGACAGTGCACCACCTTTTTGTTGCACGCTGGGAGTGTGCCTCTTAGGGGCCTGTTTGTGTCTGCATCCGCTTCTATAATACAGCACGGACACAGAGGCAACAAGATTCCCTCATTTGGATGGGGCCATGGCCTTCAGCACAAGGAAAGCCCATAAAGGTGCCTAGACCATATGAGGATTCATTCTCGCATGTTCATGCCACCGAGACCAAACCCTCCCTTCTCCTCAGTGATTCTTGCACACCTTGTACTCACTGCCTGTCTCCTCTATTCAACTATGTCTTTCACTAATTCCAAGTGTCAAAATTCACTTTACTACAGCCAGATCTCACATGCTTATAAGGCTAACTTGTCAGTCCTTTGCCTCTACAAACAGGAAGACTCACAAAAAAGACCCTCTATTCTGCCTCTGCTCGCGATGCGCCTTGCTGTACTATTCTAAGGTGGCGTTAGAGCAGTTGATTTAGACACAAGGACAGTGATTACCGCTGACGCTGCCTGTACGAGCTTTCCCGGATTGCCGGCCCACTCGCACGCACTAACTGCAAAGCCTCCTCTTGGCTGTCTCTTTCTCTAGCCCTACACCACCTACGGCTCAGTTGCCAAAGTGCCTGGCACAAATGTTCCACATTCATCACACTTCCCAGATTGTAGACTTCTCTGTCTAGAGCTTTTTTGGACAATTCCCATATTAGCAATCTCAAATCTATGGATTCTCGGCTGCCATGGTCTTACCCATGGCATAGTTCCTCACCCCAGCCACTAAATATAATTGCTCCTAAGTTACTTTTCCCAGCGAGAGCCAGGACTCCAGGCGAGGAGTGCACATTAGTTCTCTGACATGCCACCCGTACAAGTGGGATTGGATCAACAGGCCTGGGCCATGCGAGGGGCTGGCAACAAGCTAATGGACGTCATCTTTGATCTTCCCCACCTTGGAGTAACTGCAACCAAGTGTGTTTTCTAGAGGGGGGGGAAGCAGAAATAGACACTCGCCCTCTGGAGTAGTGTAAGCTCTACTAGCATTTAGTGTGTTTTATTTAAGACCCGTGCAAGAATGTCCAGATTGGAAAAAAAACTAGCCTATCTCACTGTATCATCCTTAAATCGAACATGATGAGGCTCTGAAAACCCCAGAGTATCGGAGCACAAACAAATAAGAACAATTCCGATTTAAACCACCAGTCTATTTATATTTTTTGTCTAACCAAGAGGTTCCCAGACACGTATGTTTTACTATATCCGTTGAAGGTGCAGCATATGTACACTGCCTCAACGTCTGCTGGAGCCATTCTCAGTGCCACAGGCATTGTTCGCAAAACCACTGACATCAACTTGGACATAGAAACAGACATATTCTGGTGTTTTCGAACGAATATTTCGGAGTCATTGCCACTACTTGATCAGAAACTAATATTTGCCTCCCACATTCCGGATAGAACTTGCAGCCTAGAGATTAGGTAGCGGATTTATATGCTGCTGATGAAGCATGATTTTGCAAAATAAAATCCTGCTTGATTAAATCTACCCATGTTTGTCGTACTAATAAAATAATGCCTAATAGCATGGAAAAATATTAACATGAGTGGCAAATTTCTAGTGCAATAGATGCAAAACAAAGCCCACGTTGGAAGTTTAGTGAAAAGTGCAAAATGAAGCACAATACTTGTAGAAAAAAGAAAGTAGCATTAAATGTGTGGAGAGAATGAAAAATACATTTTCTTTATGCAAACTAAGACATTTATGAGAGAGAGAGAAATGGGAAAATATAATAGAAAATGCTTATGAAAATGTTACGCATAGATGCTTATTTTCTTTTCAAGTAATATAAAGGATACATATTCATTAATCCCATGATTAATTAGAATAGGCTTTGTGGATTTAATAGAGAATTAATGATTCAGTTGTCATGATGAACTCTTATGAAAATATTGTGCTAACATAAATGTCTTATTTTCTTAAAGCGAGATGCATTACAAATCCTATGAAGGCCTCAAAACCTTGCTTGAATGATATTATTTTCTCTTTTCTTAAAATGTATGCCTCGGAAGAAAATGTGTTTAGTCCTTCACGTTTTAAAATTGCGTGATAGTTTGTTTAGCTGTGCACAAGTTAATACTTATGAATTTCCTCTTGCCTATTGACTGCGAACAAAACTCGTTGAATGAAGTTACCAACTGGCAGGACATGCGCAAGGATGTGGATAAATGTTGCAAGATGTTTTCCTGCTTCCGTGGAAGGATGACTTCATTAGAACTAACAATGACTTTCTTCAAATGAAATTTGTCGAGCCTTTATGGTCAGATGGTCACCTTATTTTGAAACCCAATGAGAGGTGAGCTTCACTGCTGTTTCTTTCTATGCTACTCTGGCTGGCCGCTGACTTTGCTAAACCTGTATGAGACTGTCCTGAGATCTATGCACTTCATGGGCCCGAACTGCTAATCATAAAAAAGGCTAGTTGGTAAAAAATTTGTGATATTTTCGAGGATGAGTAAAATTTTCAGCCACTTCCGCAGCATCAGTTTTTGGGAGTTGCATCGGATGGTTGGTTTAGACTTATCATAATGGGTAATGAATAAGATGGAATTTATAGCGATAGACGAATTATTGACTACGTCCCTTTATGTTATATGTCCGTCGTTGACCTTATGAAACTAAAGTAACGGGTCTGTCGTAGGATTAAGATCCTGGGATAAGAGAAAGACTTAGTGTGGCATACACTAAGCAGAACTGCGTGGTCTGCTGTTGATGCAGTGCTGAGCAATGGTCGTATTGTTTGTATTGCACAGGGACTCATGAGAGTGTAGAATAGTGGGAGCTCATTTGGATCACATCAGAAACCACATCCGAGGAAGTCTCAAGAGTTTTTCACTCGAGTGAGGGTAAAATAGCGTTGGTCCAGATTTTACTGGAAACAAATGGAATTCTTAGAGTACATCATTACTATCTAATTATTTTCTTTTAGTGGAGCAGGCAAGCTGGTTTTTATGTAGTTTGTTTTATCAAAGACTGTGAAAACATATCGCTGATTTCGTAAAGGGAGGGCCAGTTGTAGGAGTTATACTGACGTCACAGAAGTGGCGTGCTGGTATTGGACTGTTAATGTGAAATCTTCATAGAAAGTGCTGCGCTGGTATTGGTTGAGTTTTGTGAACCACGCTGGGATTGGACGGGTGCAGTCAATTCTGGTTCGTAGAAGAAAATTCATAACACATAAGAAGAATATTAAGAGATTTACTTATATAGACTAGAATTCGAATAAACTAATCATGAAGTTATTACAATTGTTGAAGACATTTAGCGAAGATGAGCCTTTACCTATTTGAGATGGAATTCCCCTACCCCCCGAAGGGACACCTGCTTCCTATATGACATTACAGAGGGGTTATCATACATGTACATGGTTAGAAAATTGGATGAAATACACTGAGCAAGGTGGTGTCTTAGCGTTTCTGGAGAATGGTACTTTCAATACTAGAATTCTAGAAAATTTGAGGAGACTAATGATTTGAGACCTACTCCTAGACCTATGCAGTATGACGCTCTTGAGGAATGGGGAAATGAGGCATACAAAAGAGAAACAGATAGGAGTCAGAGTAGATATAACAATATTGTGAGTAGAGATTCAGAAGAAATATTGGGATGCTCAAATGAAAATGTGGAGAAGAGACGTAGCAGAAGGAGCAGGAATGTTTCCGGTAATGGTAGCAGAATCTAAAGAAGGAGAAAAGAAAGAACGTTAAGGAACAAAAATCTAATAATATAGATTTGATTGAAGGGAATGATGACAGATGTTGACGCCAGGCTCTTCCTTTCTTGTGGGAATGAGTCAGTCCTCTTCCCTCCTCATGAATGAGTATGCAAACATGGCGGCCGCTTTAGAACGAGGTCGCGGAGGTTCCCGGTGAAGGAGTGTGTGAAAAGATTGGAATCACGGGAGTGAGATGCTCTATGTGTTTCAAAATACGGAGTAATTGACTGCTAAAAGCTAAAACTTAACGCAAGGTTACGAGAATATCAGAAAATATTGAAGTGATATTTAAAATTTCAACTGCCTAAAGTAATACCTAAAGTAATACCGGTGATACCTCGAGATTGGTTCCGTGTGCTCTTCTGCTGGAATTGGCTTCATGCTTCGTGCTTGTCGTCGGCTTTCCTGTTCCTTTGGTGGCTGCGTTTCTCGATGGAGGTGCAGGCGGCGTGTGGAGGCGAGAAGAGGCAAACTAAGTACGGACATTCTTGGAGGAAGGTGAAAGTGAAGATTGCAAGGTCTCCGATTAAGGACCCCTGCTGGGCCAGAGTAGCGCAAGAGCTCGGCAGGGGCTGGAGGGAGCTGGTGCGGAGAACTAGCCACGGTAACCTGCACAAAGAGAAGCACGCCTGGTACAGGGGCAGGTGAAGTGGTGGAAGGCAACCCCTGGGAGGTGAGCAGCCTCACGCAGGGCGATAACAGGCTGAAAGAGAGAGGGAAGGGAAAAGCTGGAGGGAAATAATAAAAAATAATAGTGGTGACAACCATTTCAGGAAAACCTTTGTGCTAATACTGCCTGCTTTGGGACGCTGCAGGGGAGGCACTGAACACTGCCAATCACCGCCTGCTTGTGGCTGCTGCCGCTCTCACCGCAGAATCGCCATCACTGCCACTACTGCGGTGGGACTACATTCCCAAAAGTCCCTGTGGCGCCGTTTCACCGCGTCACTAACCAGCGCCAGGAGGCGCTTAAATCGCAGGTGCCCCCACGACGCGCGCGGGCTCTGCCCGGGCCAAGGGCGGGCCAGTCCGCGCCAGTCGTAGCCAGGAGGAGGCTGGGCCGCCCCCCTTTATAGTGACACTTTTTTATTCACTCCGTGAAGTGGTTAGTGACTTTATATTCTCTGGAGGTGTTTATTTTTTAGTGATCTTTGTGTTCTTTTTTCTTCTCTTTAAATTGAATAAATTGTTTTGTCACCCATGACCACGAGCAAGGGCAGTAGCAAGGGGGCAGGGGGTTCAGGGGTAGTGGATTCCCTTGATGCTTTTTAATAAGAGCAGAATCTATATTGTCCCGTGAGATTGAATTAACAGAAAGGCGTCTCTACATGGACCATTGTCGTTCCCCCACCTGTGTTTCCTCAACTGGCCCATTATTGCTGCTAGAGCCAGCTGGACCAGTTGTTACTGTAGATGGCCAGGCAGAAATACAGCAGCTTCGGGGACATTTATTAGTATCATCAGAGTCATTGGAGGTTGACTCTCATAAAGAGGAGGTACAATCTTCTACCCACCCGTCCCCCCCCCTAAAAAATTGATCCGCCAGCAACGATTGAATAAAGTCAGCAATGGGGAGTGTCCGGCTAGCATTGTTGCAACCAAAAGGAAAGCTGGCAGTATTCCGGCCTCTTTACAGCAGGCCAGTAAAGTCTTGAAAACAAGGGGAGGCAAACGGGGAAAGAAAGGCAGTGCGCATGAGGCCGCCAGCTCAAGTATTCCGAGTCTGGAGGATATTAGCGCACAAGTAAGGCCAGAGCAGGTGTTGTGTGATGTGGAAACCCGTATTGTAACTAAACTAGAGGATAAGTTATTAGAGTTACTGAAACCTATCTCCTTCAAACTCTCCGAAATTGATTCTAGGTTGAGCAGAATTGAAAAGCAGCTTTTTTCTCCTGTATGCAATCCATTGAATGGAGGGTCTAGTGTGCCTTGTAATTCGACTGGGATTATGGGGGTTGTGCCTAACCAGATCCCAACTGTGGCGGACGAGGACGGCATGACCTCCAGCAAAGCACCTATAGCCAATAGAGGCAGCAAGCATGTCCCGCTTTCTAATAAAAGGTTAGAGGATGATCCTAGTAGTGACATAAATATTGGCCCAGGGTGGGGTGATCGTGTACACCAACACATAGCAGATAGGTTAAACTTACCTCCCGAGGCGACGCAATACACTGTTATTTTGATAAATGTTCCCCCCCTGCAGAGTGGTGTGGAGGAACATTGGGTTTCTCTTCGAAATAAGGCGCTTCACCACTTAAAAAATCGGACAGGCCTAGGTACTCATTTATTTAAAGAATTTAAAATGACTTGCATGATTACCTGGGTAGGGAACTCCGTCAAAACCTGTAGAGGGGACTGTGTCATACTGAATTTTGGATCCCCGCAGATGGCATAAGCATTGTCCCCTTAGGGTTTTTTTATCGAAATATGCCATAAATGTTAAATGGAAGGTTGGAACGTATGCACTCAACACAGGCTCAGGGTCCTCATGATTTTCTTGTACTCACCCAAAATAGATTTGAGGTATTCTCCAGCCTGGAAGAGATTGATTGACTAGCTACTCCTGGATCGCCAAACATTGCTGTACAGATGGATATGGTTCACATGAGGGAAACAATAGCAGTAAGTACCTCCTCTAATGAGAGGGTAGGCCCTATTGAAATTAATGAGGGTACCAAGATTCTAACTTGGAATATTGCGGGCCTAAAAAATAAACTAGATGATGTTCTATATAGAAATTCTTAATGCAGAGCTGACATCATTGGGTTGCAGGAAACATGGGACATTGAGAACTTGTTATGTCTAGACGGTTATACGACTTACTCTCTCCCAGAAATAGCCTCAATTATGGGGTGGGTTAGTGACCCTGATTTCTGCAAATATTTCAGGTACCCATACTAAATTGGATACAGGCTCACCTTACTGTTTAGCAGTGCAAATTGCTTCTACTTAAGTTGGCACTATTCTTATTATTAATTTTTATAATTCCTTTGGTAGAGTTACTGCCACAGAACACCTTGTCAGTCTGTAAAATTTCCTTGATATATATAAAGATGATAATATAGGCGGTCATTGTTTTGGGAGATTTTAATGTGCATAGCTGCTCTGAGAACTGTCATGTCTGGGACAGTTTAGGCCCACCAGATCAAGGGGTTACCCATTTTGAGCACTCCGCGCAGGGAGAATTTCTGGAGGCGCCGATGGCAGAAAATGGCCGAATACATCCTTGTATATCTAAAGGGGCCGTACCTACTTTTAAAGGGAATGGTACATCATCAACTATTGATTATATTTTCATTAGTTCTTTGTAGGGCGCCAGGGTCTGTGGCTACACGGCAATCTGGTCTACGTTCAGTGACCATAATCCGGTGGTCCTGACCGTGGTGGATGTGGTCGAGAAACCCGAAACTTGCAATAGGAAGACAGGTAAATTAGATATCCGGCCCACAGATCAGGCCCGTAGAATTAAGTGGTATCGAGTGGTTCCGAAGGATTTTCAAACCAACCTATTAACTAAGGTTGGAGTTGAGATGCGTATCTGTATGAATGAAAACGCAGGGGACATGGATGTTCTAGAGGCCTATACTAAAATTTGTACACAGGTCGCAGATGATCTTAAACGGCCCGGTAGGGCGCAAAATAAAGCCGAGGAGGGATGGTTTGATCATAACTGCTCGTTAGCACATCGGAAATACTTGGTGGCATTAAAACAAAACCCGGTGGATAAGTCTATCGTGCCAGCTCTAAGGAAAGCCTATAAAATAGCCCTAGAGGAAAGAAGACGAGAAATTAGATGCGAGGCATGGAATGAGCTAATATCTATTGATGTTCTTAAAAATAGCTCTAAATTTTGGGCAGTGGTCAAAGAACCTTTCTTCCAAGATTCTTGCAATAGTCAATTAGACTGCGGTATCCAGGAACACGTTTGGTGTTCCCATTTTAAGTCAGTATATGAAGGAGCAGATCCGGGAGGGGTGGTTAAATCCTTACCTGTGCATTAGGCTTATACTTTATCAGTCACCAAGTCATAAGTGGCATAGGGCATTAGTGACCTTTTTAAATCTGTCGTCAAGACATGGTCTAAGGTTTTGTGCAATGTTTTTAATAAGGTTTGGAAATCAGGACAGGCCTTCCCATTGGAATATCCGCTCACTTGGACTGAAGGCGACTTTAAGTACCTTGGTATTCATATCGAGAGGGACCGAGACGCACTTATGAGAGCGAACTATGGCACTGCCATTGGTAGGATCGGGGACCAGGTCTTGAGGTGGGTGACGCTTCCCCTGTCGATGGCTGGCAGGGCTTCCTTGATTAAAATGATTGTGCTTCCGCAGCTGCTCTATCTGTTCCTCAACATACCCTTTCACCCTGGTACGTACTTCTTTAAAATGCTTAGAACTGAAATGCTTAAATTGGTGTGGGGTGGGAGACAGGCTAGGCTCAAATGGGAGGTCCTGACACGGCCGTATGTGCGAGGGGGGTTTGGTGTGCCTGATTTTGAGCTATACTTCAGAGCGGCCCAAGCGCACTATGCTTACTTCTGGGTGAGGCAGCCGAGGTACATGCCGCAACTGGCTGCGGAACACTGGCTGGCGCACCCCACGCCTATAGAGGGAGCTCTATACGCAGTTGTGGAGGGGAGGGATAAGACCCCGAACACATTGTCTAGCACTATCACGGCCTGGTTGCGCATTTGTGCCTCACTAGGACTGCAGTTCCTCTACGCTCCACGTATGCCCCTGACATACCACCCGCAATTGCTGCTACTGCAGGAAATTGGCTTCCGACGCTTACTATCCAAAATCCATGTACATACGTGGGGGGATCTGTATCACGATGGCGAGTTCCGCACCAGAGATCACTTGTTTGGTGCCATACACCCTACCTCGCTGGAGGTCTTTTACTACATGCGCCTGCGACATGGGCTGCAAGCTCTTACACCTGATTTTCCGCGCGAGCCACCAGTCCTCATACCCCTGCAACACATACTACAGCTAGAGAATCCGTGTAAACTAGTGTCCACGCTGTACAGATCAATTAGAACCCACACTGACTACACCACGCTTCCTGCCAAGGCGAAATGGGATCAGGAACTGCCTGCTCCTCTCACCGATAAACAATGGGAATTTAGCTTATTACAGACAGAACGTATCTCATCCAGCAGCAGGTATAGAATCATCCACTACAAATTTGTGCATAGACTGTACTATACCCCGGCTCGCTTACGCAGATTCGGACTTCGAGAAAATGATAGTTGCGACCGGTGTGGGGCCTCTGGGGCTGACTTCCTCCATCTTGCTTGGGAATGTGCCAGTGTACATCAGTACTGGGATCAGGTATTTCAGGCCCTCTCTACAATGATCAATGTTACGGTGATGCCGACTCCCAATATGGCGCTGTTGGGCTGTGTGGAACCCCTGCAAGCGGCTCACCGCAAATATGTCGCGTTAGCCTTGTTGCTGGCCAAGCGGAGGGTGGCCTGTAGATGGGGCAGGGGGAGGGCGCCCAAATTTAAGGAGTGGATAAGGGACCTGGTGTATTGTCAGGAACAACTTCACACATATGCGGAGTTACTGCCGCTCTCCTACAGGCCGACTGATATCTGGGCCCCGCTACAATGCTATCTGATAACAGAAGCTTCGAGTGAAGATGAATTGTGAGCTATAGTGATGTTCTGGGGGTGGGGGGGAGGGCGGGGTGAACTGTTGGGGGACTCTCTGCAGCTCAATGAGACTTGTGATTGCACTATGCACTTTACCCCCCTTGACTTGTCCCTGGATTCTTCCCCTCGCCCCCCCCCCCTCCCAAGCTGTATCCATTCATACATATACCATACATGTCCATGGGCCACATGGTCGCCATGCAGTGATGTTCCCCCCTCCCAACCTATGCTTGTTTGTGGTGCACATGCTTACAACGTTGTTTTGTTCTTTTTAACTGTTCTTATCTTCACCAAAAAACGTCAAAAGTGAGACGCATTTATATGCTACCTATACATGTACTGTTACTGTCGATATTGTATTTATATGCAGCACTACAACGCGGGATTGATTTCTGACCATTGTGTTATCCGTGATTTATGAGATATGCTATAGCAGCCGGCCTCCGGGTTGTGGCGGTATGCTGTGTATACTTAACGGTACTAAATAAACGTCTTGCACCAAAAAAAAAAGGTTTGGAAATCCGGGTTGCCGGGTACCTAGTTTGAATCAGTAATACTATCTATTTTTTAAAAGGGAAATAGAGGGGACCCCAGTTGTTACCGACCCATTTCCCTCATAGATTCCGCTGTTAAGGTGCTTGGTCGGGTGGTTTTAAGTAAGCTCACAGGGTGGCTGGCAGAAACTGATACCCTCTCAGGCCTACAATTTGGTTTTAGGAAAGGTCGGGGCACAATCGATCAAAGCCTCAACCTACAACTTTTAATTGGAAAGTACACAATCGCCAAAAAAAGGGCACTCTATATTTAGCTTTTATGGACCTTTCCTCTGCCTTTGATCGAGTGAATAGGTCCAAATTATTGGTGATGCTTCTTCACTTGGGCGTGGATAAAAAATATTGTGTACTTTCTTGCTGATCTGCACAGGGACTTATCAGCTACCGTGAGATACGACCTTAGGGGTAACTGTACAGGGAAGATTCGTATTGTCAATGGTGTCAGGCAGGGGTGCATTTTGGCCCCCTGCTTTTCACCCTCTACATTAAGGACTTCGCTCCAGTTTTATCCAAGGCGTGCAAGGATATACAGAGGGTAGGCAAACGACTAATTCCGGCATTGCTGTACGCAGATGATGCCGCCCTTTTAGCACGTACAGCGGTAGGGCTGCAAAGCCTTTTAAATTCTTTTTCTGCTTTTATGAAATCTATAGACCTCAGAATCCACTTCTCAAAATCCCACGTCATGATGGTTGGCACTAAAGTAAAAGGGGTTAAAACCATGCATTGCGAAGGGAATGTGCTGTCTAGGGTATCTACTTTTCCATACCTAGGCGTTATCTTTGACGACAAAGGCACATGGTCACCCCAAATATTAGCGAAACAAAATGTATTGCCAAGATCCACCTTAGCTGTTTTGGGTTTTGCCCGTAAACTGGGAGTTAAACCGATTCAAGCGCTGTTAAAGATATATGATGCAAAATATATTTCCCTTGCAATGTATGGGGCAGACCTTTGGGGTTATAAGAATGTAAAGGCTATTCAAGTGGTAGAGAATACGTTTTTGAAAAATATTGTATCTGTCCCTCAATCCACATCTGGCTACATTGCCCATCAGGAGTGTGGAGTCGGCTTTGTGGAGGATCGACTAGCTATTGCCCCACTTTTAAAATGGGTCTCTATTTGGATAAACCCTAAACTAGAATTGAATCAGGAAATCCTTAGAGATTGTTTAGCACGTGATTTTGGGTGCCGTATCCCCTGGCTGAGTTATGTTTATAAGTTATCTGTCAAATTGGGACGATCAGAACTGTTTAACTCGCCTGAGAAGCTGGTGAAAGGGGACATCAAGTGGGTTAAGGAATCCTATAAGTTAGTGGCCTGCATGGCCAGAGAAGATAGAGAGCTGGTTAAACCGACTGTAAGCGCTCACCAATTGCTAAAAACATCATGTGCTATTGAGCCATACCTGAAAATCGTTAATAACTCTAATCACCGTTTTTTATTACTTAGATTCAGGTTGAACCAATTTAATTTCCTCCTTGCTGGATCTCCGGGGTGGAAAAGGGAGGAAGATTCGGGGATTTGCTCTTGTGATCGCTTTTCCACTAAAGACACAATGCACTTTATCTTTTTTTGTGAGCACTTTCTTCATATTCGTAAGCGTTTTATTATCCCTCTTTTAAAAGATAAAGGTTTTATGCAAGTTAAACCAGCTCTCCATTATTTGCAGCTACTCTCGAATGTATGGGAGATTTTTAATATTGCTAATTTCCTCACTGCGGCTGTAAGATTAAAGAAGAAAATTAGATGGGATTAGTTAATGTGATGAATTAGCCCAAATTAATTGATGCTGAGGATGTTTTTTTAATGTTAACTCAGTTTTAAAGGACGTTTTTAAATGGAATGATAATAGGTACTGTATGTATTTTTAGCTTGTATATTTTTGCTGTGTTTTATGGCTTTTGTTAATAATTTTGTCTTGACATAAAATGTTTATTATACTTTTATGGTTTTTGATATGAACCGAATAAAGTATTTTGACTGACTGACTGACATAGATGATGAGTTTTTACATGAATTATTAATGAATAGTCCTCCTCCATATCACGAAGAAAAGGACAGAATAGGGACAAATCATTTGCCAAGTGCTCCATTAATTTAGATAGAAGCTCCTCGAGAAAGAAATTCTGTAAATAAAAGTCAAAACCAAAATATAGTTAGAGAAGATTTGGTAGAAAAGATAACACAAATGACTTTGAATCCGGAAGTTTTGTCAGTTCCAGTAACTATTGGTCCGATAGTTCCAATATATAATGATAGACAAGGTATTTCTCAACAACATGCGTTAACAATACCTGACAGGAGTGTGAATGGAGTGCCTTTGGTTATAAGAAAATGAGTGAGACTCATCAAGGGTCAATTGGGAATTCCAGAATAAATGTGAGTGTAGAGTTAGGTGATTCAGAACAGTTGATTAATGTCTCAGAAAAGTTTATCGAAACTCCAAGATGTAGTATAAATAAAGACTCAAAGAGGCCATTGAAGATTCGGGAAAGATTAACGCCTACACCAGGAACAAGAACTGGAACACGTGAAAATAATCAGAAATCATTAGGTGTTCAGAATAGAAATAATCCAGGTATAGATGCGAGTCCATTAAAAGCAGATTTGGAAGAAATTATTTTTGGTACAATTATTCCAGAAAGACTAAGTAGATAATCAGGATGAAGAATTACTGTTTATGTGTAAAAATATTACGAAGAGAGCAATAGCGCTTCATGAGAATTATGCTGAGATTGCACAGACATAGGGAGTTGATAGAGAGAAGTCTGAAGCTTTACAGAAAACATGTAGATTAGATTTTAGTGACAGAGATTTGGAGAATCTGAATGCTTCAGGAAAACAATTGCAAATTAAAGAGTTAATTAGCACCTTAAAGCGATGGGGAGAATTAGATTGTTGGAAAGGAAGATGGGCTAAAAAGAAGGAAGACAGTACAGCAACAACAGTGGCATTTCCACTGTATTTTGTGAGAGAAACAGGAATGGGATTAGCTGATTCTACACTATACCTCTTAGAGAAGTACTGGGAGGTGGATTTGTTTGCTGTAGATTAGCCAAAAGAAAAATATTCTATAGATTCAAAAACACGAACACCTTCAGAAGAAGTTATGAAGAAATATAATCAGGTTATTACCTATTTGAAAGGAAAGATTTCACCAAAAGAAACGGATTGGACAGAACTACTCAAGAATTGAAAGAATCAGTACATGCTTATTATGAAAGTGGAATTGAGAATATCACTGATAAAGAAATGGGACATTTTGTATCTAGGTTTGTGTATGGATTAAGACCAGAAATTAGCCTTATGATTCAGCAGCATTTGATTTAATGGCAGATCAAGACGATTGATGAGATTCTTCGTTATGTGAAGTATTGTAATGTTGACATTGACACAAGGCATAAAATATTAAAAGAATAATTAATGCTGGCTCAAATGAAAGCAGCAAAGAAAATGGGATTTGTGAGTACAGAATATATGGAATGTTTTCAGAAAACTACTGGTATGAGAGGTGTATCAATCAATCAATAAAATCTTTATTCAATATCTTTAGAAACAGATCATAAATGCACAATTTCATTGAACCACCCATTAGATAGACAGGACAAGCAATATTATAAAACATTTAAAAGCATTTAAAAAACTTAATAGGATTTAGGTGTCTCTTGGACCAGGGCCACATAATGTATATGCATTGGAATCATAATTACAGTAATTAGATCATCCAGCAGCCTCGCACCTTTCTCTTTCTCATACAAGCCCAGAGCAAGGTGGCAACCGAAAAATTAGAGATCAGAAAGAGCCTTTAAAAAATACAGTGCCACCCTACAATGGATGAAATTATAGCGCCTTAAAATAGGGAGAATAAAAGCTTCTCTTTCAGCTTGATAAAACTTGCAGAACAGTACTAAATGACGATTTGACTGGGGCGAATGACTATCGCACGGAAAAGGGGTCATGTTTCAGAGTTTAAATTTCTTCTCCGGGAATCCTAACATCAAAGGAATGAGGTTCAGACGAAAACGCAATTGGATAAATCTGTGCTGCGTGATAGTAATGCGGGATAGGTATGTGTATCCTTCCCCTGATCTAAGTGAAATAAGATCGTATGCAAGGGATGCTTTTTGTCGCTGGTTCTTTTCCCTACGAACAAAGTTAGCCCTCTGTAAATAGGCCTCAATTATTTTCTGTTTAGAGACCCTCCTGCAGGAAGCAGGATCCCAAAATAATTCTCCTAGTCCAATTGCAATGAGTTCTGCCTCTATGTATATGAGCCATCCAATCTTGTTGTAATGATCCAGCTTCAGACAGTCTCCAATTATACACTGTGTTAGATTGGCAGAGGCCCTACGCCAAATGGAGAGCCATAACAGAATTGGTTCCAATCTAATAGAGTCTAACATGTAAGGTAGCCCTAGTTCGAGATGTAAAATATAATTAGAGAATGAAGGGGGTAGCGATACCAGAGTTTAGAAAAAGAGGTCTTGCATTATTTGGAGTTGGTCAATACGAGTCATCCCCCAGACTTCCACCCTGTAAGTTGCTGCTGCCTTTGTCTTTGCTTTTTGGATGTTTTTTATTGTGTCCAGGGGGCTGGGGCTTATCTTCTTGACAAAGCTCTTAATGGCTTGGTGACTTCTTTCCATGCCTAGGACTCTTGCTGCCACCAAGTTTGCCCATGAGTGTTTTTTGTCAAATAAGACTACCAAGTATGAAAAGGACTCTACCACTTCAATTTTCTTGTAGTCCAGATGGAAGTAAAGGGATTTTACGCATTTACCAGCTCCTGCTAGAATGATGAAAGATTTTGTTTCATTCACTCTAAGAGTGTGCTTTAAATGGGAAAAAAGAGTGCAGGTACTCATTTAAATGTGGCGAGTGGTTGGGGCTGAAGGCAAGACATGCAAAGGTTAGTGACTTATATACTAGTTGCAGCACATACCAAAACACGAGAAATATGTCTCTATAAACAAAACAGGTTAATTCGTTATACAAAACGAAAGTCAAACTGTGATATTTTAACACTTACTTATTTTGGAATATTTCTCTCACTTTATCTCACACAAAAATATGCATACACACGCAGGCAAACATAATTAGAGTATCACACAAAATAATCAGGTGGGATTAAAGCCCTTTTAACCTCCTTACCTCCCATGGCTTTCCTCATTGTGCTGTCACTGGGCTGCCTCGATTCCTTTCAACAGAGCATGATGGTTTAAACTCTGATATCATGCAAATGAGCCCACGCTGAATAGTTCAGCGGGGGTTCAGCTTATGGCTATAAAAGTGCTTTGGCTGTCAAACAGATGGGCTATCACCACTAGAGGGCAATGTGCCTACCCTTCATGAGTACCGGTACTCTCAACAGCAGTAGAAAAGTGCTGATACTCAGTGATAAAAATAAGAAGTGCCCATACTCAGTACCTGTAAGTACTGGCCCATTTAAAGCAGTGCTCTAAGATCTAATGAGGCCATGAATGAAGCATATGATGTTATAAGGCTTTGGAGAGCTACCCCTGTCCTAGCAATTAAGACTGCGTTGTCAGCATATGCCAATATTGGAAGGGGGGTGTTATCAAATATGAGCATGTCCAGAGGAGAGCCAGTCCGGGCCCCCAAAACTCAGTTTGTGTAGATGGAAAAAAGAAACGGGGCGGAGACGCATCCCTGCCCGACTGCTCTCTCGATTTTAAATGAACATATACATTACCCATTTCTAATAAAGAAATCCTTGGGTCTAGGGTGCCAAGACAAACAGGGAAGAGACACTAGAGATTATCTCCGGGAGCTTATGGGGGAATCCCTTTCAGGACGAAATACCTCATCCTTCATAGGTGGCATGCTTCTCCATCTGGGATTCACCTCTTAGCGGGAACACCTAGTCCCACCAAGGGCTACAACTCCTTATCTGAGAGGAAGGAGCTCAGGGATGTTTTATTAATACTCTGTTAGGATATACTAAATACCGCAGACAAGAAGAAAACTGATTGGGTCGAGGGTGCAGTGCAACAAAAAACAAACTGTGTTGGTAGTGATGTTGAAACTAGCTAACGAGAACAACAAAGCTACCATTATTGACTTTTTCTCGGAGCCAGGATTAACAAAGATTTGCAATGCAATAGTTCTCGCATTTATTTAAGCTACTGGCATTGTAAATGAGAATGCCTTTTATTTAAGTTCTAAAAACAAAAACAAAAAAAAATAAAAGGCATTGTTATTTGCAATGTGAATAGCTGAAACTTGCATAAATGCGAGACCTATTGGATTGCAAATGCTTGTTGTGAATAGGGGGAGGGTGGAGCCTGTGGAACTGTCACTACTGTCGTGCCCGGCGCTTACCTCAGGCAGTGCGCCAGAGTACAGCCCTACATATTTACTGATTATGTAGCAGAATTGTGGAGGTTTAACCAAATTACCCTCCTTTGCCTGGGTAAAGAATACAATACAGGTAAGTACAAAATACTGAAAGGCGGGATCAATATCTATAATCTTTTCTATTAGGAGACTATCAATTATCCTATGAAAGGGACAATGTCCAATAATTCAATATCGTGTTTAAGCAAGGCAACGATCGCATACAATTGAAGACATGATTACATATTTTATTTACAGTAATCAAGGGAAATACTTCATCCTATAAATTCACACTATTTTCAAACCTACAATATACACATATATATACACATATATCCAACAATTATATACAAAGAACACAAAAAAGTGAATATTCATACAAATAATGCGCAATATGGAATTCCTTTTCACCTAATAAGTCAAAGAAAGAAGAAGTGTCCTCCTAATCCATACAGGAAATACACTCTGAGGTAGTCGTATCGGGCACAATCGGTTCTACTAAGTCCTGAAACTAAATTTCAAGATTGTGTCAACATATAAATTTCCAAACTCATAAAGGAACACGTAAAGGAAGCGTGGCTACAAACAGGACTGCAGAAGGAGTCATACAAGACCACAGACTTGTGCATGCACTAGGTGTGCTTGGAGCAGTTCTAAACCAATGTACATGGAGGGTTCAGCATTGCACGAGCCTTCTTGCTCAACATTCACAAAGCATAAGCCCGGGAGTTGTGTGTACGCGCGCTAAAAGAACATTTTTAAAAAGCACGCAAGTGCTGCGCGCGGCGGCAAAAGTGAAAGCGGCTGTGTCGTCACGTCTGGCGAGTGGTGTGCTATGTGCACGCACCATGACGAGAGAGGAAAGACAGCTGGCCCCTCTGCTCATAATTGTGCGCGTAACCGCACACTCTATGCCACACAAAAAGCTGTGGTCGGCTTTTTAAAGCCCACTCACTAAATGTCTCGCCAGAGCAGCGCATGCACTAGCTCAGGCGAGACCTAAAAACAGTGCACCTGCAGTATGAATTTATAACTGCACGTGTCAGACAAAAAACAGATCTACATGTTTCAGCCTTGAAGAACCAAGAAGGTGTCATGGCTTTCGTCAGGACCTCGATATGCTACTGTGAAATAGCACGTGAATAGTGATGAAGATAATAAGAACATTTAAATACAACACCAGTAATCCTACAGATTTGTGTGGTTGATTTATTGGTCGTACCTGTAGAGGAAAAAAAAGCAACAAGAGAAATCAAATGAGTAAGTGAATCTAAACATGTTTGTGAATACTTCACAAGGACCGTGAGGGATACTATTTTCAACACGTTTTTACTGCATTTGGCACTTCTGATGGCTATAAGAGTTGCTTACCCGTGGTGTACAGATAAGAGGCCACCCCTCAACCTGGTGACAGCTCAGGGAAGGGGGCACCCCTCTGAAAGTAAGGATGTTGGATGTGTCAAACTTATCAAGAGTGAATTTAGACACAGCTCGACGACATAGTTCATAGAGAAATGATTACGTAAAGCCCAAGTGCACAATGTGCTTTTCAGTCTGATGTTAAAAAATAGTCAAGGACTTAAAGAAGTAAGTCATGTAACCACCACCAGATAAGTTTGGACATTGTCTGGGGTGGGTGTTGTAGATAGCATCAAGAGGTGGGTCAGTCTGTCTTTCTAAAGATGCCCACTGGATGGCTCTGCAGGAAACACAGCAGCATCACCCTAACAGGCACGTGGTAATCCTGATTGTGTCTCTTCCATAGTAGAGGGCTGAAATCACACAATTACAGTGCCTAAAGCCATTGTCCACGGAGATATAAGTGCTTACAATGTGTGAGGCGCCTAGAGGGGACTGGTGAGGTGGTGCTTAAATTGTGCTAAGTCTAGAACCGGTGTCGCAAGGTACAACCCCAATGGTAAATAGACAGGCCAACGCTCCAAAGGTGCTGCTGCCCGGAGCTGAGACACAGAGACACTGCCACAATAGTGCGCAGCCAGAGCCTGAGTGACTGGCGAGGTGATGCTGCAATCATGCTTAAACCAGGACTAATGTAGTAGGGTACTGTTACAGTTAAGCTAGTGCTACAATAGTATAATAGTATAGTATAGTGTAGTGTCCAGGGCAAGTAAATCAGTGTACTGCCACAGGAGTGTACAGACATATTGAGGCGAGGCAACCCAAACAAAACCACTTTCGGAAACACCAAAGCAGGAACCCCTATGAAGGTGAAAGACGAAATGGTGTCCAATCATGTATAAATTGGGACTAATGTAGCAGGGTACTGGCACACAGATGGACAGATTAGCCAGTGCTCCAATAGTGATATAGCCCGGGCTGGTAAACCCGTTGTGCAACCATGGGAGTGGGCAGAGATGATGAGGAAAGGAGGAGCCACAACTGGAGCGCAAACTCCTTATGAAGCAGCGAGGTTCCTCGTGGAACTAAGGTGACTATCTTAAGCGACGTACGGTGACTAAATGCCATCGCTGACTGAATTTCAGACAAAGTGCTCAAATAAATTGATAAAAACTCCAGTATTAAAACCAAGGAAATTGCAGATTGGAGGTTTTCAAGATTTACACCGATTTGTGGTCTGTGATATAAATCCAGATAATCTATTAGGAATAGACTTACTTTGTAAGATGAAGTACTTGATTTATTGCACACCAGATATAATAGCATTCCACACAGAGGATGCAGATATGGTATTCAAAATGGCAGGGCAAAGAAGAGAAAGATTTATATCCATTGTTTACAGTGAATGATTTGCCTGCTGAATTGAGAGATATGGTGTTATTTGATGTGTGGAATTTCTCAGGGAAAGATATTGGACTAATGAAAGGTGTAGCTCCGATTAAAATTACAGTTAAACCAAATGAAGAATTTCCAAGAACACCACCATATAAAGTGAGTCCTGAGACGATTACAGGAGTAACTCCTGTAATTGAGATGTTGATTGAGCGAGGTATTTTAAAGGAGATTTTAGGTAGTCCATGCAACTCGCCTATCATGGGAATTCACATACCTAATGGAAAATAAAGAATAGTTCAAGATTTGAGAAAAGTGAATCAAATAGTAATACATTGTTGTCCAAATGTACCAAATCCAGCTGCGATTATTTATCAAATTCCTTGTGCAGCAGAATGGCTCACAGTGATCGATCTGTGTCAAGCATTTTTATCGCTACTTTTGCACCCAGATAGCTAAATTGTTTTGCATTCCGGTTTGGAGACCGTGTCTCGCATGGTGCCGAGTTCCTAAAGGGTATACAGAGGGTCCTTCAATGTTCAATCAGATATTGAAGAAACATTTGGAGCCGTGGGTAATGCCTAGAGACTCAGTAGAGGCTTGTGTGACAGATACAAATGCTTTACTGAACCATTTGGCAGTAGGTGGGCATTAGGTGTCACCAGAAAAACTACCATTTTATCAAAAAGAAGTTTTTTATTTAGGACACAAAATTGAATAAGGAATCAGGAAAGTGTCTAAAGATCAGATTAAGGCAATTTTGCAAATGAATCCACCAAAAACTAAGAAAGATATTTGAATGTTATTGGGAATGGTTGGTTATGTAGAGTAGATTAACAGTTTTTCCTTAATAGAGAAAAACTTACAGAGATTGACTCACAAAGACGAGTCAAATCCCACACATCACTTTTTGTAGAGCACCCGAATTAGGAATGCCAGATTTCAATAAGGATTTAGCATTGTTTTGCAGTGAGCGTGACGGATGTGCACTTTCAGTTCTAACGCAAATGCATGGAATAGCATGCCTTCCAGTAGCATTTTTTTCCGCCACGTTGGACTCTGTGGCTGCAGCATTACCTGGTTGTTTGAAAGCAGTTGCTGCTACTTGCATGAGTTTGGAGCAGAGTGAAACAATTGTGAAGGGACATCCTTTGAAAGTGTATGTACCACATTCAGTTGAGATTTTGGTAACACGAACTCGCACACAGCAACTTTCCAGCAGTCGGTTAACAAAATATGAAAGAGTGATTTTGGGAGTTGAAAATGCGACAGTGACAAGATGTACAAATTTTAATCCAGCTACCTTTTTGCCAAATCTGAGTTGTGAAGTGGTGATGGATGAAGCAGATGATGATTGTTTGGATTGTGGATTGTGTGGTTCCTCACTCCTGTGCACAAAAAAAAACCTCGACACATAAATCCTAGACCTCACCTACCTTGGTAAAATGAAATGTACTGCCATCCCAGATTACAGACTAAAGAGCATACTACATATCAGCTCTGAAAAAATATCCATACAACTTGTGAACAAGACTCACAAAATCAGACTCACCTAACCGGGAAAGGATCCACAAAGGAACTAAGCTTATCTACCTCAAGACTCAAAACAAGCACAAAAGAAAACCCCACCCTTCCCTCCAGCAACCAATCGAAGAGACAGCCCGAATCAAAACTTAGCCGAACCAACACCAACAGATTTCGGGCTACATATCCTTTTGTATGCGAAAGGGGAGGATGGTGCAGGGGGTACAGAGACTAACAAAGCAAAGACTTATGACGTGTATGTATAAAGGGGACAATATGTTACACAGTAGATATCCTGATTCCATAAAAAGCAACTTGTGGTATAAAGTATAAATGCCACACTATAGAATGTCTCCCGGGGGACGGTTCGGCGATCTTGTCGTCGCACGTCCTACACACGAGAATATGTAGAGGGGGGCGGGGGGTGGGAATGTTTGTCTTGTTTAACTGTCCTACTTCTTTCCACTCTTTTCTATACTATCAACGCCCAACTAGCTCTACACACCTACATAGGGGTAAACACTATAACCAGAACATGCAGGAGGACCGAAGCCAGATTTCCGCGCCCCTTATTAACAGTGGTCAACTCCACCCAAGTACATTGAGGGTCAAAACATGAAAGAGAGTATAACCCAATGTGGTACAGCGAACACACACAGCATCAATGACACAGCCTAACAGACAAACCCTGGCAGCTAACTTAAAGATAGTCTCCCTTCACGTAAAAGGGTCTAAACCACCCAGTCAAGAGGAAGAAAATTCTGGATTGCCTAGCTAAGACCAAAGGAGATATTATTCTACTGCAGGAAACAAACTATCCCTAGAGGACTCAAAGAGAATGAAAGGCAAGTGAATAGCCCAAGTAGCATGCTCACCATCAGTGGGGTAGAAACGCGGGGTGATCATCCTAATAACAAGGAACTCCAAACTAACAATAGAAGCACAATACCACGATGATGAGGGGAGAATTCTGATAACCCATCTAAAAAGAGGGGAGGAAGACATACATGTGGCAAACATATATGGGCCGAACACAGACAATCCCAGATTTTGGGCGGAGATAACACGCAAACTAGAAAACATACCGCAGAACGATCCCATGGTGGTTGCCGGGGATTTCAACATCATGCTTGACAACGCGTTAGACAGACAATCACACAGCCACTCCCAGCCCCCGTGTGCGCAAAACACGTTAAAGAACATGTGCACCAGCCTCAACCTCAAAAACCCATGGAGACTCCAAAACCCGGACACTAGAGACTACACCTTTTACTCCAGCCTGCACAACTCATACAGCAGGATAGATTATATACTGATCACAGGAACACACACTCACTTAATAGAGGACACAGCCATAGCACCAAGACTAGTCTCAGACCACTCATGCATCAGCTCAGTGGTTGCCGCAATAAGGACATCCCTTTTAGATGGAGGTTCAACAGTGATGTCCTGAAAGAATAAGGAAATAAAGCCAGAATAGAAGAGGCAATAAACGACTACCTTTTGCATAACGATACCAAAGACATAGACCCTAGGATCATTTGGGACGCACTCAAGGCGACAGTAAGGGGGGCAATAATAAGCATCAAAGCCAAAGTCAACAAAAGCACAAACCAGCATCTGTCCCAACACGAGCTCGACATCACAAGACTAGAGAGGACCCATGCAGGCGACACACAAGGCACAGCACCGCTACAAGAGCTCACTAAGAAGAAATATGAATTCAATTAAATACTTAGTGAAAGGGCTGGGCTGTGGGTGTATAAATACAAGGCGATTACCTTATGCGAGGCAAACAGAGCGGGGAACCAACTATCCTCATACCTAAAATATAAGCAAAGACAATTCGCAATCTCAGCTATCACGGACACACACATCAAAACCCACACTAAGCACAAACAAATCTTTCTAACATTCCAAGTATTCTACCAAGACCTCTATAAGGAAGATCAAACCCTAGATCGGGAAGGATTTGCAGGGTATCTAGACAAACTGCGCCTCCCTAAAATTACGAATGACGAGGCACAGGAGCTGGGGCAGGACATAAATGCAGCGGAAATAGAGGGAGGACGGTCAGGTACCTGAAAGACAACAAGACGCCAGATCCAGATGGATACACAGCCGCCTTCTACAAGGCGCTTCTACCATCCCTGATGCCGGCCATGAAAAAGGTATTCAATCATTGCGCTAATGAGGGACTAGTATCACAATCCATGTCAGAGGCAAACATAATCGTGATACCAAAGGAGGACAAAGACCCGCTACTCCCCAAGAATTACAGGCCCATATCCCTAATTAATGTGGACTGCAAGATTTATGCGAACATTCTTGCAACAAGATAAGGCAACTTTCTACCAAAGCTGATTTCGAACTCACAAGTAGGCTTTCTAAAGTCCCGTATGTCGCACAACACTAAGCTCCTATGCCACATACTAGAACGTACCTCCAAATCAGATGAACCTGCAGTGGCCATTACGCTAGATGTCGAGAAAGCATTTGACAGTGTCTCCTGGGGCTTTTTGGAAAAATGCATGCGGACATTTAATCTGAGGGAAGCATACATTGCGATGGTAATGGCACTATACAGAGACGCCAAGGCACGCATCGTAATAAATGGAGCTACCTCAGAGCCCTTCGCCCTGCAGCGTGGTACAAGACAGGGCTGCCCCTCTCCCCCTCGCTCTTCCTGCTAGCCATGGAGCCAGTAATCAGGGACGTCAAGGTAAATGAGGAAGTGAAAGGGGTCTGCTTCAACGAGGTGGAGGTCAAACTAGCCACGTATGCAGATTACATCCTCATTGTGACTGAACAACCAAAGAGCTCCATCGCGGCACTGATAGGATCGATTGAAAAATATTCAAAATACTCAGGGTATAAACTAAATAAAGACAAATCTGAGTGCAAGCCCCTTAACATACATACGCATAAGGAAACCTTGGGAGGGTCGAGGCTGGCTTGGTAAACAAGGTTCATCAAATATCTAGGGTTTCACTTCGGCAATGACCTGAAATCAACACTAGACAATAATGAGACCCGTCTGTTAGCAATGACAAAGACCCTCCTAGAGTCCTGGTCGCCCAAATTCATCACATGGTGGGGCAGAGTGGAAACAATCAAGATGATGATCACTTCGATGGTTAACTACTTACTGAGCATGCTCCCCGCTCATGCTTACAGATGATTTCCAACGCAAACTAGACAAGTTGATTAATAAATGTATATGGAGAGACAAAAGAGCCAGGATTAGCCTAAAAAACTAAGATTAGATCAGAAACTGGCAGGGTGGGGGGGGCAGTGGATCTAGTAGACTACAGAGCCTTCCAAACCGCATTCATAGCGAAACAGGGCACGTACTGGTTGTCACCCCCTCAAGAGTACACACCGGTATGGTTACAAATAGAACGAGCCATCCTAGACAACCTCGAACCAATGGCACTACTCACAGCCAATAAACACACACACATCCCCAACCCAATATTCAAGAACACAAAAGAGGCCCTGCTCAAGGTAGATAAAAAAATGGAACACAGTATAAAGGGCTCGAAGTGGGAGTTTCAATGGGCAAATGAGATCAAATACAAAAGGAAGCCCCTAGCCATAGAGACTTGGAGGAAGATGGGGATCTCATTCCCAGTCCAACTAGAAGAGTAGGGCACTCCTACCTCATTCAGCACATTAGAAAAGATACACAACCTTGCAGACATCGAGCTATACAGATTCCTAAAAATAAAAACAGCTCTAACAAAGGCAAACCTAGCTAAACATAATCCATCAATTATACCATGTATGTCCAGGATCAATAGAGTAGGTCACCAAGTATCGCACCTTTATAAACTGTTACGCCCTACATCTACCAAAATCAGTGACAAACTAGCATATTACTGGACAAAACAGCACAACACCACACTGAACGAACATGTAAAGGAAAACCTCTGGGCCTCCCCTTCAAGGAACAAGATAACACCAGCTCTGGCCCAGACAAAATTCTGGCTATTACACAAAACATACTGGACCCCAGCATGGCTAGCATCATTAGGCCTTAGAGAAAATAACATATTCTGGAACTGTGAGAGCGAAAAAGGGGACCTAGCGCACCTCATTTTCCGCTGCCCTAAAGTTAAAAGCTTCTGGGAAGAAGTATTTATGTTTATAAAAAAATTGCTGGGGTGTACATTAAAACCAGATTTCTCCTCCCTAACCAAGGCGTTTATAGCCACTAACCTGAACTCACAACAGTACAGGGAGCCCCCGTGGACACCAGCAAAACAGGGCGGTTGCCCACAGAGGTCTCTCCCGCAGACCAATATAAAAGCACAAGTATGTTACCTCTGCGCGCACCCCCCGCTTTCCCTCCCTTTCTCACTCCTTTTCCATTTTCTCACTTATCTTCACTCCTATAGAAGGACAGAAGAAAGGGGCGCATCCGAATATGTAAACTTTAACTTTAACCGCTGTCATGTACGACCAGTTTGTGATGTTACCCCACGAAGGGAAGGCGATGTTAAATGTATGTGTAAAATTCTTAATAAAAATACTTTAAAATCAAAAAATTAAAATAGCACCAAATATGTACACAAAGCAGTGTATTAATCCATTGTCACCATACCTGCAATTAAATATTATCCATAATGGTTTTTTACCATGGCATGCCAAAGATCTAAAATAAGACAATTATATTTGTCCATCTGTCAAGAAACCAAGAGGATGTTCCTTGAAAACATTTGATACAGGCATCAAGATTAACAGTAGTGGTGTTGAAACCTGAATACAGAAGAAAGGTACTTTAAAAATGGCTTAAAGAAAATCACCATCTTGATCTCTAATATTTTCAAATGCTGGGGGCAGGTGCAGTGAATGATTTTTTCAATAAAACTATATTCAACAATCTGAAAGAGACACGTTAGTGATAGATTCCTTACCTTAGAATATCCCCAGGCGTCAGACTGGATCCGGAAATTTTTGCGTAGCAATACCCCTGCGCGCTGGCAGGCGTCGTCTGCGGCTCCGCGTCCGTCGTCGGCGTCGTGAGCGCCGGGATGACGTCGTCGGAGTATATAGACGGCGCCCATGCGCGCTGACGTCAGTTCTTCTTTTTTCCGCGCCAGCTAGCGCAGATCCGGAAGAAGCTCTACCCCCAGTCACTATTTGACTGAAAACTTTTTCGATCTTTTTGATCCTCTATTTGTCGATTCTCGACTATCGGTGCCAGGGATGCCCGGGTTCAAGCCTTGCTCGAAGTGCGGCCGACTCATGTCGGTCACGGACCCCCATCGCCGGTGCCTGAAGTGCTTAGGCCTCGACCACGACGATCGAACCTGCTCCGACTGCCGGGCCCTGACGTCGAAGGCTAGGCGGGAGCGGTCCCGCAAGCGTCTCGAGCTGAGGCAGTCGGCCCCGCGCCGCTCCAGGTCCCGGTCCCGGTCCCACGGGAGGTCGAGGGACAGGTCGCGAGGTCGGAGTCATCGACGTTCCGGGAGTGGACACCGATCGTCTGGTTCCAAGTCCTCAGGTAAGAGGCATGAGAGGTCGGAGCGACGCCATCGATCCTCCGACCCGCCCCGTCGCTCGCACGATGCGACCGGGGACTCGGGCGACACCGCCCACGCGGCTCCGCGGGAGTCGCAAGCGTCGCCGCCTGCCCCACACCTTCGGGTCCCTGGGCACGGCGCGTCGCAGGAGGAGGTCGAGAGGTACCTCATGGCCATGAGGGCCCTCCCTCCTCAGTCGGTTCCCGTGGCGCCTTCGGGCCGATCGGTTCCGTCTGGAGGTCCTTCCGGGTCGGGCGCTTTGGCCCCGACGACGTCGGGTACTTCGGGCCCGGCGCCGCTGGCGACTTCGGTCCCGGCGCCGCGCGACCTCGCTGGATCCGGCTCCGGATCCGGGACCTCGCCGGTCGACCTTACGACCTCGCCGGCGCCGTCCCTTCAGGTGTCGTCCCCGGCTGCCGATGTGGTTGCCGACCCCAATGCTTCCTACGGTCCTCCTCAGGAGTCGGAGGGGCGCCGCTGGGCGCCGATTCCGTCGGCCTTCGGAGAGTTCTATCTCCACGAGGAGGCCCTGGCTGTTAATCCTGGTCTCCAGGAGCCAGGTGACGAGGAGCAATGGGAGGGGTCCGAGGACCCTCTGGCACGTGATTGCCAGTCGAATCAGGACTGGACATATGAGCTTGGGGAGGCCAGTGGTATTGACACCTCGCCAGACACTGGATTTACGTCGCCCCCGTCTGTGGCTTCGGAGGCGGGTTCTGCTTACAGTGTAGTGTTGACGAAGGCAGCTAAGGCCTTAAACCTTCAGCTCCCCGTCGCGGCCGTGAGGACTAATCTCCTCACTGAGGTCCTCAAACAGCAGTCCGGCTCCGCGGAGCCCCTCCTGCCGTTCAACGAGGCCTTGTGTGACGTTCTTCTGGGCACTTGGTCCAAGCCCTCCACAGGCCCCCCTGTGGACAGGAAAGTGGCCAGACGCTACCGCCCGGCACCGGGCGACCCTTGCTTTTTGTCCACCCACCCCACCCCCGAGAGTCTGGTCATCCAGGCCTCCAACTCCCAGACCGCATTCCCGTCGGCCCCGCCCGACAGGGAATCCAAGAGATATGAGCAGTTCGGGAAGAAGGTCTTCTCGTCTGTGAGCCTAGGGCTACGGTCAGTGATAACCAACTGTCTCTTGGGCCGCTACACCCACACTCTGTGGGACACGGTTGCGGAGGTGCTGCCACAATGCCCTGAGGAGGTCAGGGCTAAACTCAGCCAAACCCTTGCGGACGGCCGAGATGCGGCACGTTTTTCTATCCGGTGTGGGCTGGATACCACGGACTCACTGGGCAGGGCGATGGCAACGACGGTGGCGGTTCGACGCCACGCCTGGTTGAGGTCCGCCAACTTCTCGGCCGATGTCCAGGCCACCCTCCTGGACATGCCGTTTGATGGCCGTCGCCTCTTCGGCGACAAGGCAGACCATGCGCTGGAACGTTTCAAGGACTCCAGGGCCACGGCCAAGTCCTTGGGCCTTACGGCCCCACGCCAGCAATCGGGTGCCTTTCGCTCCTTTCGTGGCCACGGAAGGGGCGCCCCACCACGGACCGCCAGCCACACGCCGCAAAATGTCCAGCAGCGCGGTGGCGGACGTGGGAACCGCCGCGGCGGTGGTCGGGGTCAGCGGCGAGGCCAGTCCACACCTCCCTCAGCAGCCCCCGCCTCAAAACCTTCCTAGTCCGAGTTTTCAGGCCCATGTGACGCCTGTGGGAGGCAGGGTTCGCCATCACCTCTCCCACTGGCATACAGACACTTCGGACAGGTGGGTGCTGCAAATTGTCCGAAGGGGTTTCTCCCTCCCCTTCGAGTCTTCCCCTCCATCCATGCCACCTCAATACCACCGTGTGTCGGGGGATCACTTGCAACTTCTGCAAGAGGAAGTTTCGGCCCTCTTGGCCAAGAGGGCCATCGAGCGCGTTCCTGGGCCAGAAGTAGGACGTGGCTGTTACTCCCACTACTTTCTGGTACCCAAGAAGGGCAAAGGGGGCCTACGCCCTATCTTGGATCTGCGGAACGTCAACGGCTTCCTCCGGACGGAGAAGTTCAAGATGCTCACTTTGGCTCAGGTCCTGGCTGCCCTGGACCCGGGAGACTGGATAGTAGCGTTGGACTTGCAGGACGCCTATTTCCACATCCCCGTCCTGCAGGCCCACCGGCGTTACCTACGGTTCATGGTGGGCCAAGAGCACTTTCAGTTTACCGTGCTCCCCTTCGGCCTTGCCAGCGCCCCACGGGTGTTCACGAAGGTGATGGCGGTGGTCGCAGCCCATCTGCGCAGGCAGGGGATATCAGTCTTCCCCTACCTCGACGACTGGTTGTTGGAGGCGGGCTCGCCCCGGTCAGTCGTCAGCCACCTCCAGACTACGGCCGACCTCCTGCACTTGCTGGGGTTCTCCATCAATGTGCCGAAGTCACACCTGTGTCCCTCTCAAAAGCTCCTCTTCATCGGAGCGGTTCTCGACTCGGCGCAGTTTCGGGTTTACCCACCCGAACAGCGGGTTCGGGATATTCAGGCTCTGATTCCTGTCTTCAGGCCGTTATCCCGGGTCTCGGTCAGGTTGACGCTGCGGCTTCTGGGGCTGATGGCCTCCTGCATCCTTCTGGTGCGTCACGCCAGGTGGCGGATGCGGGCTCTGCAGTGGGACCTGAAGTTTCAGTGGGCCCAGCATCAGGGCAACCTGTCCGATCATGTCCTGATCTCAGAGGGCACTGCGAAGCAACTGCAGTGGTGGCTCACGGACCGCGACTGGGTCAGTGGCAGACCCTTCTCCCTACCCCAGCCGGAGCACGTAGTTGTGACGGACGCGTCCCTCCAGGGCTGGGGAGGCCACATGGGAGAGGCGGAGATCAGAGGCCTCTGGTCTCCGGCGGAGTCCCGGCTCCACATCAACCTTCTGGAGCTGCGGGCGATTCGTCTTGCACTGAAGGCATTCCTCCCCTCTGTCAAGGGGAGCGTGATGCAAGTGTTCACCGACAACACCACCGCCATGTGGTACTGCAACAAACAGGGCGGTGTGGGGTCGTGGACCCTCTGCCAGGAGGCTCTGCGCCTCTGGCAGTGGCTGGAACATCAGGGCGTGACCCTGGTGGTTCAACACCTGGCAGGCTCTCTGAATGCCAGGGCGGACGAACTCAGCCGCCGGTGCATGATGGATCACGAATGGCGTCTGAACTCGGACGTGGCGCAAGGTCTCTTTCGACAGTGGGGAGAGCCTTGGTTAGATCTATTCGCCACAGAAGAGAACGCGCAATGTCAGCAGTTCTGCGCGTTGGAGTTTCCAAGGCGGCACTCGCTCGGAGACGCTTTTCGTCGCGAGTGGAGCTGCGGTCTGTTGTACGCCTTTCCGCCTATACCACTTCTGCCCAGAGTGCTGAAGAAGATCAGGCGCGACCGGGCCCAGGTCGTCCTTGTGGCTCCGGACTGGGCACGAAGATACTGGTATCCCGAGCTACTCAGCATGTCAGTCGATCCCCCGATTCGTCTGCCTCTTCGGGAGGACCTTCTGTCGCAGCAGCAGGGGACGGTCCTGCACCCGAACCTGTCCAGTCTCCACCTACAAGCTTGGAGATTGAGCGGCGGCAGTTGAGGCCATTTGACTTGCCTCCCGAAGTCTGTGATATCATTCTGGCAGCCAGGCGTCCCTCCACAAAGTCGGTATACGCCTGCCGGTGGAACAGATTTGTGGCATGGTGCACAGCAAAGGCTGTGGATCCTCTCTCTGCACCCCTTTCGGAAGTGCTGCTCTTTCTTCTTTCCCTTGCCCAGCAGGGCTCTGCTCTGGGCACTCTTAAGGGGTACCTTTCTGCTCTATCAGCCTTCTTGAGGCTACCAGATCAACCTTCTTTATTCAAGTCCCCTATTGTGAGTAGATTTCTGAAGGGCATCACACACATGTTCCCTCCTGTTCCCTTCGTGATGCCCCAGTGGGACTTGAATCTGGTTCTCACCTATCTGATGTGTGCTCCCTTTGAGCCACTTCATAACTGCCCTCTTCGTCTCCTTACTCTGAAGACGGCCTTCCTGGTTGCCATCACCTCTGCCAGGAGGGTGAGTGAGCTCCAGGCTCTTTCTTCTTCTCCACCTTTCCTGTCTGTTCATCCTGATAAGGTGGTGTTACGTACACGACCTTCCTTTCTGCCCAAGGTTGTCACGGCCTTCCACATCGGGCAGTCCATCACTTTGCCCACCTTCTTTCCGCCTCCGCATCCCTCGAAAGAGGAGGAGAGGCTCCACCGTCTGGATCCAAAACGTGCGCTCTCCTACTACCTAGATCGCACACGCCAATTCCGGGTGGATGACCAACTCTTCGTTGGTTACGTGGGCGCGAAGAAGGGAAAGGCTGTGCACAAGAGGACCATCTCTAGGTGGATCATCTTGTGTATCCAAGCATGTTACTCCATGGCGAGGAAGGAGCCCCCGGCTGGATTGCGGGCTCACTCCACTCGGGCCACGGCAACGACAACTGCCCTGGGCCGCGGTGTCCCCCTGCAGGACATCTGTCAGGCAGCCACGTGGGCCTCGCTGCACACGTTCGCAAGACACTACTGCCTGGACAGTCAAGTCCGGAGGGATGGCTTCTTTGGCCGTTCCGTCCTCCAGGACTTTCTGGTGTGATATTGGTTCGCAGACCCACCACCGGGGTTGGTATTGCTGGGGTATCTATTCTAAGGTAAGGAATCTATCACTAACGTGTCTCTTTCAGATGCACAAGTTACTACTTGTGTAACGATATATCTGTAAGAGACATTAGTTAGTGATAGATTCCTTACCGCCCACCCATCCTCCCCGTTCTGCGAACCGATATCTAGGGTTAAGGTCATCCCCTTTCAGGGCCCTAGTTTCATGGCACCAGTGTTAGTTCTATCATGGCTCTGCGTATCTGGCGCGGAAAAGCTGTGTTATCAGAACTGACGTCAGCGCGCATGGGCGCCGTCTATATACTCCGACGACGTCATCTCGGCGCTCACGACGCCGACGACGGACGCGGAGCCGCAGACGACGCCTGCCAGCGCGCAGGGGTATTGCTACGCAAAAATTTCCGGATCCAGTCTGACGCCTGGGGATATTCTAAGGTAAGGAATCTATCACTAACTAATGTCTCTTACAGATATATCGTTACACAAGTAGTAACTTGTGCATTAAGGAGTGGTACGTCAGCAAACAAACAATACCAAAGAGAAAGATCCCTCTTATACTAAAAAAAATTATAAATGATAACAGTGATTGGTCGAGAGGTTTATTTTGTGTGTTCCAAAGGAGACTGGTTCTGTACTGGTTTGGAGGTTCAGTTAGATACTAGGAAGAAATAATGCTTTTATAATATTATTACTTATGCAAATTAATCGAATACCTGTACATCTAATTTGTTATGGCCGCTGGTTCAAGACCAATGGTTCAATAAAAGTAGGAGGGTGACCGTTCCACTATTGAGATCCGCAAAGATCCTTTTTTAGAATAATGATAAAATGTTCAAAGTGATTTCAAAATGAATTGTCTATCATGAGGGGCCAGAAACAATTCAGGGTAAATGGACTCTCCTTTTTTTATATTAAAGGTGAGAAAATAATTTGCTCATACATGCCAACATCCTTTCACTTTCTTGTCTTAAATAAGATGATCCTAAACCTTCCTAACAAAGTTGAATTTATAATTGCTAATGGAAGGTAGAATGGCAAACTGCAAGAAACCCTAAACTTTAGCTACACCGTTTCCAGATACAGCATGCATTAAAATATTGAATCAAAAAAGAAAATCTGCAGTCTCAAAATAAACATAGACATTTTTAAACAAAGAGCTGTTTAATGTGATCTTCTCAAGATGGCCTGACTGAACTCTAGTTTAGCGAACTGCATGTCCTCTTTAAAAGATTTAACACTTCTTAATTGAAAAAGCCTTGTGTATTAATGAATACAAGTTATTTTTAATTAAAGAGGTATATTTAATAAATCGTATTGTACTTTGATAGAAAAATACTTAATTGACAGGCTATCCATTTCAAATTCTGTTCATGGCATCGAGTCTATTAATATTTTTAAAGTAAAAGTTCTGGTTGCTGTGGAAGCCATTTGACATCAGTTCTGTTTACAATACATTACCACCCATTTTGGAATGTTCCTGCAAAACTCCCCATTACATTTGCTTTATTAGGCTTGATGTTTGTCTTCCAATTTCATATTCAACTATTTTGCTCCGACTTGAAATTACTCAGGTACTTTGTTCCCTGTGGGAGACAAAAAGGCGTAGGCAGTGGTTATGAATGCAATATAACCGGATGTACACCAACTCTAGGATAGCATAAGGTAACGTGAAACCCAGTTTCAGAATCGCAGCACAAGTGTTGTAAACAAATTGTCTTTGCGGGGCACTGTCTGTGCCTTGTTTCAGTAACAATGGTTCTTTTTCCGCTACTGTGTTTTAGTATCAACTGTTCTTTTCCTATTGTCGTCAGTGGTATTTAATTTACCATTGTTCCCTTTTAAAGATTCCAAGAGACCTTTGATTCTTTCACTTGCAGGTCCCCTTTTTCTTTTCTTTTTATTTTTGATTTCATTACTTAGTGCAGTTGGTAGTAGTAATGCTGCAAATCCCCATGGTTGAGAATAACTTTCAGATAATTTGCCTCGATCTCCTTGTAAAATCCATGCACTGTCTCTGGCCAGGGCCACAAATCGTTCAAGCTGAGTCTGGTTCACATTCTTGCTGACGTTAAGTATGCATTCAAATGGATTCTGGATATACAGTGGAGACGTTTCGGGCTTATTCTGTTCCTTTCCCTAAGGAAAGTAAAGAGTAAAGTGCACATTTCAGAAAATGATCAACCATAAAATTACCAACACAGTAAAACATGCTGCTAGCGGGTAGAACATCACTTGACAAAATCCCAAAATTATACAGTTGTGAGGATAGCCATAAAAGATAAACCTACATGAAACATATCCAAATGGAACTCATTTATATATTAGAGCATTGGAACGTTGAGCACTCTGTTGAAGACAATGGAGTGTTACGGGCTTCTAATGTCTGGTAAAACCCCGGAGCATCAACATTCCAATACTTGTTTCACAGCTGTTGCTGTGAACAAAGGCCTCACGGAGTCGGAGAGAATTTCCAACCCCCTCATGAGGCCTTTGTTTTACAAATTTGAATATTCTGAACTCGAGAGGCGTAATGTTCTAATAGCCTTAGTGCCCTCTGTAGCGGGCTCTACTAGGTATTAAAGGCCCGCTCCCTTGTATAAAAGACGCGAGCCAAAGCAGGCCTTTAATGGCCGGTAGAGCCCGTTAAGGTGGGCTCTAAGGCTATAATGATTATCCTGAGATCCAGGCCCCAAGCTATACAAATAAAAGTAACATGCAGAATTATATTGTACTTGCAAAGTTCTTCATATTAATAACTGCCATTTCCAGACAAAGACCGACTTACAAATCTCTCGATTAATTTCCTATTGAAACCAATTAACTTACTAAAGAGTAAAATAGCACTAAGGAACGTTATGAATTATTGTTCGTTGCACTGCCTTAATACAAAATGATGTCTTACCATAGACAGACACTCTTCACAATGAAATACAAACTGATCCCCCAAAGATATTTCGATGATTGGCTGGAGCCCATATTAGGGTGGTGTATTTCAATTTCCTAAGAATGGTGTCACACCTCTATGCGGCCGATTTACAGAAAAAGTGTAAATCCATTTGGGTATAATGGTGCACCAATGCTTTACAAAGTTCTGCCAGTTTTCGGCACTTCTAATACTGTTAGGTATAGAAAAAAGAGCATTGATCCATAAGTACTGTGGTTCATTCAGGTGCTGCTTTGCAAACTCAATCAACCACAGGCATCTTTTTACGCAGCCAGTAAGAGTTACCACAAAGAGGAATGCTCTACAGCAAACTCTTTCTGATTTTATATATGGGTGGTACTACTTTGTGATTATCATGTTATAATGTGAACTAATTGATAAGCACCTCCCCTGATTTGAATTACCTTATTACATTTTACAGTGATACAGAGGCAATGAGGGCCTCCGATTTTACAAATAGCTTTTAAATATTGTCTGTTTGCTTTAATAAATGATGATAAAGTGAAAATTGTGTACATTACTTATCACAAGGCTAGATTTATTTGCTTTGAGGACTAGATGATGGTCAGATATGTCGTAATATCTAAAGCAACAGAATAAAAAAACAATTTACTTACTGTTTTGAATTACGTAAATGCTGCTGATTAGAGGGGACAAATGTAAGGCTTTGCGCAGTACCTACCTTGCACTGGGTGACTCGCTGCAAAGAAGAAAGGCCAATACGAGTTTTTTTTAAGAAACCAGCTGCACCTAGAGTATCTTTGTACACAGCTAGCTATGTAAAATCTTCTACTGGAAATGGGAGACACATTTTGGATTAGGAGCTACCATGGACAGCTGCCGAATAACCGATGCTTTTCATGCCAGAGCTTCAGGAAGCTCTACCACACAGCAGTCTAACCCCTTCTATTTAGTGATCGGTTTGGTTTGATAGCATCTGGGTATCACCCACATGTCCTTGACCTTCTGGTGTTGTATCAACACCACTGCTTACCAATTCATCCAAAACTCTTGGTTGACACTTTTACCTATTTATATTACTGAATCAGCCTGTTCTTATACAACTATGGAACATCAAATCATGCAACAAATGGGTGAAAACGTAGATAGCAGCAAATCTACTGAATTTTTCAATATATGATCTGGTCACACTGAGCAATATCACCATAGTATTTGGTAGCGGGGTGACAGAACATGACATTACAAACAGAACTCAAGTGCATTATTCTGCGAAAGTAAAAAAAGAAACAGTAAGATTTCTTCAAAATTACATCTCTATTATCTCTTAATGTTTTCCTTAAACTCCTTACCATCCACACTACCTCATGAATGCATGGGACATAGTGGTCATGTCCAGGGCAGGAAATCTCTTTGGCACATGCCACAGAAGGATTTCCTTTGCCAGCCCCTACCTGGGGCTGCAAGACAAGAGCTTTCCCTCCAGCCCAATGCCTTTTTAGATCACTCATGTCATCACATCTGAAAATTAAAGCGGCTGGGGCTGAAAGGACTGACTGTTTTCAGTTTGAACAGGCCTAGAGGACAGAGATTTGGACCAGACTAAAGATTATGATACTCAGTAGACCAAAGGGAATTTTGTAAAGGGGAGGAGCAACGCTCCAGGCATGGTTAACTTCTATCCCTCGCCAAGGGCCCAAAAAGTCTGTTTGCCACCATGGGATGAGCAGACTGCAGTAGGTCTCTTCAATGTAGCCACTCTGGGGCGGAAGGGAGAGGGCAGAGATCACTACTACACATTAGGGCTTTTTTTTGTTATCTGAAGAGGATTAAGGATTGCCTTATATCAGACACCAGCGAATTACTTAAAAAAGAATGTGAATGGGGTGGGGGCTGACGGGCATTGGCATCAGGATGCAATCCTCCACCTCAGGACCACCGACAGTCATTCTGCCTCCCTGAGGGCGTCACTGGGAACTTTACCCCTTTACCACTCCACAGGTGGGCAGAAAGATCACTAGAGAACAAGGACTTATTTTAAGAGGTGCTGGGGGGTGGGGGATGCCTTAATCTAGCATGTGCAATTAATCCCTCCCAATACTAGGGAACATGACACTTTTCCCCCCATGGATAGGTTAGCCCTTCCTGCTTTTGGGCCATTCTCCCACTTTTAGGTCATAGTCAATCTTCCCATTTGTGCAAAAACCTTTCCTACTGATTTTAACATTTAGCAGGACCAGGTTGCTTTTCAAATATACCTACACGAAGCTTGATTGATAACCAGACATCTGACCTTTTCGTGATATCGTTTATTTTAAAATTAATAAGACATCGCTGCACATTCGGTGCACCGCATTTTTATAAGCCATTTATTAGAATCAAGAACATTCACCAACTATGAAGTTGCAGGCTTTAATCACTAGGAACTAATCACATTGAAATAGGATCTATAATTGTGTGGCTTTCCTGAAGAAGGCGCTGTATACGCCGAAACGCGCGTCGAGTTAATAAAGATATTGCCACTTTTTAACCCTTTATTTATACATATTGATTAAATGTGATGTGTTACATATTGTGTTTCATTTTTTAAATGTTTTGATTTGTATAAATATCATTTGTTTAGATAATATAAGAAGAAATTATTAAAATGGTAACAACTTTGAATATATTTTTTCTGTCTTCCTTGGTTTTCTTAATGTTATAGATACTCTCAATTTGTGGTCAATTCTCCTTGATATGGAGGTTGTGGCACGTATTGAAAGCGACCATAACCCCCTGTGCGCAAAGTTAAAATTGGGCATTCATACTGGGGATGACGCTCACCAAGGGCATTCTCACCCGGACCTTGTTATGGCAAATGATGAACGACACCTTAAATGGTGCCAAGTTGCTGGGCATCAAGAAATAATTAGTTTTATTGATATAGACCTGGAAGGGGCCTTAGAGGCAATGGAGGATGTTATACGGAAAGGATCTCCCCCCTACTTTTTGTTAGAGGCTCACAACAGGCTCTTTACTAAACTGAAATCATATTTCTGTAAACCCAGCTTAGGGAATAAAAGAGCTATAATTAAAAAACCAGAGAGCTGGTACAATAGCTCTTGTCGCCAAGCTAGGAGGGATCTGGGTATAGCCCTAAAGTCTAAAGATATGGGAGCAGTAAGACTGGCTAGGGCGAACTACAGGCGCAAGCAAACTGCTGCTAAAAGGGACTGGGAAGAGGGCCTGTGGCAGGATTTGAAAGTGGCATGTTCTGCAAAGAATTTCAAACTCTTTTGGGAAATCTTTAAGTGGACAGGGGAGGTTATGGAGAGAGCCCCCACAATAATGTTGACCGTAACTCCTGGGTCGACTATTTTAAACCCCGATATGCTGCCCGTGCCAATGGAAAAAGCATAGGCGACCACCCACATGTTGTGTACAAGGAACCTCCCTTTTCTTTGAATGAGGTGGACAGGGCGTTGGACCTAGTCACTGAGGGGTGTGCTACCGGCATGGATTGTGTCCCCGCAGATTTATTTCTGAACAATAGAAGGCGTTGGCGACTTTATATTCTTTATGTGGCAAACGCCATAGCTCAAGGGATGGAAGTGCCCATCTCATAGAAAGGGGCAGAAATCGTGCCGGTGTACAAAAAGGGGGACAAGTCACTTGCAGCCAATTATAGACCAATAAGTCTAATTGACTGCTTACAAAAAATCATGGGTCGGTTAGTTTTGGGCAGAATTCAGTCCTGGATGGATAAGGACAATATTTTAAGTCACCTCCAGGCTGGGTTCCGCCCCAAAACAAGTACCATTGACCAGGTCTTTCGGTTCATCATGTTATATTGGCGCACCATGGTCTTGGTATGCCGTGTTTGTCGATCTAAAAGCGGCATTTGACCTAGTCCCTCGTAATATACTACGGAAAGTTCTAGCAGATCTGGGGATGGCACCTGAATTGTTGAGTCTGATTATCCGCCTGCATGCATCAGGATACCTTCGCGCGGGTACGGTGGGGATCCCAGGGGGAGGTCACCAAGCCCTTTCCGGTGGAGCGTGGAGTAAGGCAGGGTTGTGTCATGGCGCCCACCTTGTTCTCGCTCTTCATGAACGGGGTTGCGGATTTCCTCTCCCTGGTCCCGACCGATGCCCCTGTGATGTCTGGTGAGCGGGTCCCGATCCTCATATTCGCGGACGACACTCATCATTTCAAAGACTCCGAGTGGACTCCAGCAAGCACTGAAACGGTTTGAAGATTTCTGTTTGGACAGGGGACTAGAAATAAATACTACAAAAACTAAGTATATGGTTTTGACTGGTTGTAAAATGTGCGGGTCAAATAGACCTTTTAGAGGGCTGATCAATATGAATGGTTCCCCGTTAGAGCGTGTAGACGCTTTTACCTATCTGGGGGTCACCCTTCAGAAAGATTTGGGGTGGTCCAGCCAACTAGATATCGCGGTTCTAAAACCCAGCCAGCAGGCAGGTATCCTCCTAAAAAAAAATTCCACCTCAACAACTAAGCCCATCAGTCCCTTACTGGAAGTATATGGGATGAAGGTCCTAGGTTCGGCCTTATATGGAGCCGAACTATGGGGTTTTGAAGATATTAGGAAATTAACGCTAGCTGAAAATGAATTTCTTCGAAAAGCTACTAGCGTCCCCATAAGTACCCCCTTAGTGCCGCTAATGTGGGACCTTGGAAAAAAGGCGGTCCAGGACTTAGCCTTTTTGCGTCCAGTTCTTTACTGGCACCGGCTGTGGACGACAGAAGAACTACAGCATTATGCTCAAGGTCTGAAGGAGGTAATGGCTAAGGACACGTCCCAAAAAATTCATTGGCTTAAGAACATCAAGTCGATACTTTCCAGGTTAGGGATGACTGACTTATGGGAGCACCCGGAAAAAGGCTCATTTTCCCTCCAAAAAATGATTAAAAGAAAAATACTGGGAGATGGTGATCTCTGAAGCAAGGTCAGAGGGTCTTTCCGCGCACTTAACTAGTCGCTTCATGAACATTAAAGCCCTACCGAAACTAGAACAATACTGGGACATTATTGCTAAACAACAGGATCGTAAGCTCTATTTCCAGCTTAGAGTAGGATCACTCCCAGTAAGATCTTTTACGGTCAAATGGGCAGATAAAAGTGGAATCGATAGATGCCCCAATTGTGAGGAGGAACAAAAGACAATTAGCCATTTTTTATTCTTTTGTCCCCTGTATAAAGCCCCCAGATCATTGTGGATCAAGCCTTTATGTAAACTACGAGGGCTTCAAAGACACGCTGAGGCTCTGAGAATTCTAACTACAGACTCGATGCCTACAATTGCTGTTGCCGTGGCTAAATTTTTTAAATGGGCCTGGGTAATCCGCACAAAATGCATAGCGGTAAAAATGTGAAGACCAAATTGTATTTGTCCTTGCACTTACGGGCCACCACTTGTGATCTTTGCACAATATTCCCCAGTACTAATGTACTAATGTATGTTTATGAAATAGTTTTTATATCCTTTTTAAACTGTAATTCGACAAAGTCTACTCTAGTTTAATACTTTAAAAAAAAATTATTTATTGTATGGATTTTAATGTCTCTTTTTATCTCTAGTGGTGTAATATATCTATGTATACTTTTATGACTTAATTGTCGAATAAAGTCTGTGAATGGATACTGTGTATATTAGCTTTATTATGTACACAAAAAGATTCTATCAAAAGCGATGAAAGTGATTGTTTTTATGGGTATTTTTGTTTTTTGTGAAGACCAACTGTCTTGTGAATAAAGGGGGGGGGCCTCTCTGCGGTTGGCAGAAGGAGAGCACTAGGTGTTTTTAAAATATTCACAAGACAGTTGGTCTTCACAAAAACCAAAAATACCCATAAAAACAATCACTTTCATCACTTTTGATAGAATCTTTTTGTTTACATACTAAGCTCAGGAGGGTGATTCTATCACTATTGCCTCTTACTTCCTCTACTGTTTTTGGATCTATTTGCTTTATTGACATTGCCTAGGAGTTTTTATCACTACCATAATACAGAGATCCTCCCATCTTGACAGCAGAAGCAAGAGCTGGTGCCAAGAGGAAAGGTACTCAACTGTGCTGTTGCTCAACTTTTCTGGACCAGGCAAGTTTCAAAAGTGTTGCTTCATTTACTTGTCTTATTACTACTGCACGGATAAACGTGCCTCAAATGTTTTTTTTCTCCCTCACTGAGCTGGTGGTGTGTCAACCTCCTGCTCTCAGGAAGCAGGTAGGATAGATAGGCAATGGGCACTGTACCACTGATTCAGACAGTTCTGGGTATTGCATGAAGGGCCACATGAGCTTTTAAGAGGTGGATTTCACTTTGGTCTATTTTAAAATGTCTTTGCTTACAAACTGTGTAATATGTCACATCACAGGAGGGATTTAACACTTTCTGCTAAGGTTCTACTAGGTACCAGCCATACAGCAACACAGTAAGTAGGATGAACATGTGAGATTTGTATCTTGAAATGTAACCCTGTACAACAAATATCAAGTTGTCTGGATAAACAGGTCAAACAACACAGCAGCATCAAAGCCTAGGATAGTGACAATAGGAGGGCAGCTTCACTATAATTAAAAGAATAGAAGGAACCTTACAAGTCAAACCTGGCTGGAGACCAGTGTCCTGCTGATGAGACTAGGATAGAAACGTGTACTACCCACCATGAAGAGATCAGAGCTCCCCAAAACAGATTACCCAGAAGGAACAGATTACACAACTGTGGGGCTGTTATCAAAACAAGCGTAGAAAATACCGGAATATTAATAGCAGGCACACAAAAAGAATATTTTCTCCTGTTTACATCTGGAGAGAGCGTAATGTTTTACAGGAGTACGACCCCCCCCCCCCCTACAGCTCTGTACATTTGAATCATATTTACGTCACCCTAATCGTTCCAGCTTTTCTTAAGTAATCATTAGTGCTTATGCAATTTGCAAATAAGTAACCCACACCATTAGTAACTGTTGTAGAGTTACGTATTGTTGCCTACTACCACCATGTTCCTCTGAATTTTCTTATGCAACGTATTTCACTCTCTCGTACAGCGCTCTGACACTTCCGGGTAAATTACGGTCTATATAAAAACACGTAAATAAATAAATAGCTGATCTTCCAGCCTTATATTTAGTTTTGACCTGCAGGTGGCAGTATGCTCCTTGTTAATCGTCTCCCTCCTTTATACACATTGCATCCAGGTTTCTGGACTCGTTTCGTCACCCACCTCTGATCGCATGTACCTGAAATCCTCTACAGCACAGGGGAATGGAAACAAAACCTGTAGAGCGCTCCTCCTCTCCTACCGCCCCCCCCCTCTCCATCTCTCACATGGTTCTGTTTCTGGTTCCACCGCTCCTTCACGTCACATTCAACTCAAGTCTCTTTCCCCCCCTCTTCTCACTTAACTCCTTCCTCTATACCTTTTCTGCCAAGGTTTCAGATGGCATGTGTGTGACATTTTTATAATATCAGTGTAATTATGAGTGACATTCTACGACTGAATGACTCTTTCTTGCGAGCAGTATGTCACCCACGCTTAGTAGCCTCGGTCGGACACGTGTTGCCGGGCAGGGTGGCAGAGAACCAATACAATCAACAGATTCCCTGCCTTAGCCAGCCTGCGTCTCCCTGGCTTGATCAGGACGTGATCAATTGACCGTGCCTGTCCAGGCTCTCTGCCACTCGGGACGCGAGGCCGACTACAGAATGTGCGAGGGGCCCCAGCAGGGATCTTCTCCCTGTACAGTTCTCCAGATAAGCCCCTCTTTTACTGCAGTTTTGACTGGCGCATTTTTTGGCATGTATTCAGAAGCTTCGTTTCGCGGCTGGACACCCACATCTGTTTGATACTATGGTTTGAGATGGGGCCGCTTTTTTACAATAATTATTTGGGTGTGTGGTTTTGTGTTTTGGTCTTCAAATCTCTTAAGTAAGTTTGGCTCGAATAGGAGTTTCTGTGCTACCATGTCATAGTATAGTGAGAATCCTACACCTCCCATTGTACACTAGCGCCCTCTTGTGCCTCTTGAAATACAGAGCCCAGCTTTTATGCGTCTGTCACAGCAAAGCGAGAAACTGGAACTACACGGTTTTATCACACTTCATGACATGGCTCTTTTGCATGACAACCTTAGGCAGTGCGGTAATGCGGGGAAATTACCGGAAATGCGTTATTCTAACGCAAGATGTGTGCCACTTAGCAGGGGTGATTGCCTTACATTTTCTATCTCTCCCGGACATACATTTTCTCTCTGTCGTAGTGTCAAGGAGTTTCATCCGAGATCGCCTGTGCTCTGATTGGCACTCGAGTCATTTGATTTACTTCTGTTCCCTTCCTGTTTTCATTTTGGAGATGCTGGCTGACTAGGGCACAACTGTGAGATCACCTACTGCTTCTCTGAAAAGGTGCACAAAGCTCATGCAGGTCCACCTCTTTCTGGGCATCTGAATTTACTGCTCAGTTCCCCTTATGGCTCCGCTATGTTAATGTGCCTATTTGCATCACTCCCTATCAATGAAATACGATCAACCACGGCTACCATCGAAGAGTCAAAGACACTAGGGACATAGCTACCAAGGTTTCAGATAGCTTATGTGTGACATTTTCATAATTTCTGTGTAAATATAAGTGGCTTTCAACGACTATGAGCAACACCTTCTCGTGAGAAAAAATCAAGAATTGACAACGATGGAAACATATAAATATCAGAAATTTGAGCAATGAGAAACCTCAAAGATCTTAAAACTGCTGCAAAGCACCAGAAATGGAAAAGCACTAACCGACATGACACACAGAGAGTCTGTTCAGGCATAGCTGCCAAGTTTTCAGGTTGCCTCTGTGTGACATTTCCATAGTTTCAGTGTTGTTATGAATGACATTCTACTACCTAATGTGTGACACCTCGAGTGACACTCCTTCACCGGCAAAACCAAGCAATAAAGTAAATATAAATTGACACCTTTAAAGCAATGAGAAGCACTATATTAAGTTGCTTGAAAAATTGCGGTGAACCGTTTGTCGTGGGTGGGTAAATGTGATGATTTCCAATGTCAAAGAATACAGATCTTAGCCGCAGTCAGGGTCATTTAAAGGACACGCCGCTCCTGTGTCATTAGCGGTACAAAAGGGGGTGGTGATGGACGAAGCATCTGAACCAATCAAACACTCACACCCAGTCGAAAGATCTGGGTTTGATCCATCACCGTTCTTTAGCCCACTCTGCCACCCCAGTTCAGACATGGCTATATGCAAATCAGTCTGACCCTGTGCCTCATGGGAACAGTCCAGCCCGAACTGCCAAGCCATGTCTTCCCTGGACCGGAAACCAGCTTCGAGGACCGGTTTCTGGCATTCCAGCCGTTTTCAGCCCGGCTTGCTTGAATCCGTCCATCACCACCTCCTTTTGTACTGCTTTTGGCCGCCATAAGTGTGGCAGGGTATACTCAGACGTGAGTCCCTTGCTCACTTTGCCACTGGATTCAAGCAAGCCGGGCTGAAGACGGCTGGAATGCCAGAAACAGCATTCTCAGTATTTTTGATGTACATGAAAGTTGTTCTCTTGCCAAGAGTTTGTCAATGTCCACATATGCATGTATCTACATTCTCCATTGCCAACATGATAAATAAAGATTTTTTTTTAAAACAACAAAGAAACGATCATTTTTAATATATGCATAACTAAAGCGTGAAGTGGTAGCACACTGTCATTTGGAATCAGCATACTTTCCATTGAAATGGCCACAAAATTTCCCACTGTCATGCAGTTTTACTGATAAAACTATATTGTGTGCACAAACAATGTTTGGAAATAGAGTTTCTGCAAATATTTGTCATTTGCACATGACAAGTAAAGTGTTCAGATTTGCTTGGCTCCTATTTAAATATTTGTGCATTACATTTCAGAATTACAAAAAAAAAATCCTTTTGTAATTCCTGGTAAATGTTTTTAATACTTGTACTATTCCTTTACACGTTATTTAAATGTTGTGTTAGAAAATAAACTGACATCTTACAGCCCTTTGTTTCACAATGATTGTCAGACAGCTCACTTGACAAAAACCTCTAACTGTTGTACAAAAAAGAAGTAAACACCATATTCCAGGATAAGATGAACAGCAATTAGTAAAAGGACAAACTGACATTTGACCTCTGTCCTTGATCAGACAGCAAATGTGCCAAGATAAAAATAAGATTTAAAGGCATCTTTATTGTTCATTCACTTTCTGAATACACAGAACACCTGCCCCTTTCCAGCTTAAGTTAAGTCGCGAGAACGGACCAGTAGGTCCTACAAATAGCTTGACCTGATAAAATCTTTCTCGCCATATTGAGCGGGCAGGTGGATTTTTTCAGGCCTTTGCTTATTGCTATGCTTGCGTGTTAAACTTGTAGTTATGAGGGTCAACCAAGGCGCAGGCAGTGCTAACAAGTGTAAAAGAAAAATGACAAAATAATGAAGTAATACTATCAGAAAATGTTGCAGCATTACACAACAGAATTTACCTTTTCTTGCTGCATAATTTAGTCAGATCTGCTGCATAATTTGTTCCTCCCCTACTGCATAAATTAAGTTGACCTGATTGTAGTGATACTCTGCCTAATCGCATCTACTTGGAATGAGACTGATCATAATTCAGTTCAATGAAGGGTTACAACGGATTATGCAATGTGGCATGATATACACACTGGCTAATTATCTTGACATACCTCCGTACTAAATAACCCACACCATGAACCTTCGGATTGTCATCAGCTGCAAACTCCACATCACAGCCCAAGTCAATGTCATAATTGCATTTTACTTTCACATAATGAAGATGCTGAGAAATATTTTCAAGTGGCTCCCAGTCAACACTTGGAAAATCATCACCCACACGCTTCCCACCAGCAAACTAGACTACCCTCTGCACCAGATCAACAAGCATCTCATCAGGGGGCTGCAGAACATCCAGAACTAGGCAGCCAGAATCACTCTCAACCTCCCACAACACTCACACATCTCACCTCACCTAAAGGAGCTTCAATGGATACCCATACACAGATGAGCACATTTCAAACTTTTAAGGCACTCTGGCTCAACATATCTCAATACTACCATCTGCTATCATAAACCTTTAAAGCATCTCAGCTCAGTAAGACTCCTATTTGTACACATCCCACGCATATGGAAAGTCAGATCTGGTGGTTGACCCTTCTCCTACATAGCTCCTAAGCCTTGAAATGATATGCTATTACAAATCCGAGCCTCTTCTTCACTTTTTGAATTCCACAAGAAGCTGAAGACCTCTGCCTTTCCAATTAGTCACATTAGGCACTAGGCTAGACTATCTCACAGCTGTTCCACACCTGGATACCCTCCTAGGTGAGTGTGTGCTTTACAAATTAAGAGGACATGACCTGACCCAAGAGACTCAAATGCACTTTATGGAGTATTCAGTTCAGAGTGGTACGAAACCCAACCATGGCTGGAGAATTCTGTTCGTTTCGATGAGTGCTTTTGTTTCCCATGTTGTGCACCTGTTTGTCTCGGTGCCCGTATCCCTAATATGGGGAGGGCTCAGAGCCACTGGGTGAGGCCCCACCCCATGCAAATAAGGGAACTCCCTCTGAATATAGCGCTGCTTATACATGTGTGCCAACGCCATCAGTACTACAGAAGGGGCTGCACAGCATCTGCAGCTCCTTCTGTAACTGGGGCACTCTGTGTGAGACGGCCCCAGAAGGTTATTTATTTGGCTGCTATTACTGGTATACACTTGTCAGTCATGAAAATCGCTCGTGGTTGTCAACAATACTGCCTTCTTTTTTCCAAATGTGTTGATAGTTTTTTTTTTATCAATGAAAGCACAGTCTAAAAGAACAACATGAAAATAAACAGTTACAAAGTTCACTGTGTGCAAAGAAATAGGTGTTGGGCAAATTGCAAGAAGTAAGTAGCCAGTCTTCTAGTGTGAAATGTCAAGGCTTTGTTGTGGTAACAGGGACCTCCTTAAACTTGAACTACTATTACAATCTGCTTGGAATCTTGATGCTAGCACTGAAGCATGTCATGCTGCAAATTATAAGGGTTGGGGTTGATGAGTATAGACATCAGCTCTTATTCTCAAATAACTCTCTACATTCACTGCAAGCCTGTTTGGAAGAAGATATGATGTTAATCATGGGTCTCCAACCTTTTCTGTATTAAGAGCTACGTATGTTCAATGAAAATCATCCTGAGCTACTAATATTATTAGTAATTTAAAAGTGACCTCATCAGGCAAGAATACATTAGTGCCCACCATTTGCACGATTATGGGCAGTCGTCACCTCTGTTCATCATGCAAGGTTTCCAGCAGTAATGTTAAACAACCCTTATCTAAGTGGAATGCCCCTTAGTGGGTAATACATGACATTCATAACTGCAATGCCTCTCGCACCAAGGTAGTAGTAATTGTATTATTTCTCCCTAATGATGCATGATTTATCACTCAAATATCAGTTTTATATCTATTGTGGATTTTGGACCATTTTTCTCCAAACATCAGTTTATGATTTACGGAAATACACACATTTTATATTGAATACACACTTTTCAGTGTTGGTACACATATATTAATATAACCAAGCAAATATTTGTATTCAGTAGGATGGTCTACCCACAAGAGAGGTGCTGAGAGGTAGTTGGAGAGTTACCAGCACTTCACCAGGTACTCGGAAAAGCCTGATGTAAATCTAGGTCTTGTAGGCCCACCAGAACGTACCCATGGCTCATCCAGATGAAAATTCCTGGAACCGGCTCCGGTTAGTAGCCAGGACGTGGTCTGATCGGGGCGGTGTACTCTTACAATTCGGACAAAATGGTGGGCCCCGGGGGAAGCACAGTCGCAGACGAGTCTTCCCTCGGGGTAGTTTGCGCAGGGGAGGACCAGGCATGGTCAAGGGGTGGTGTTAGGCAGTGGGTAGAAGAAGGCAGGGAAGGAAGGGATCTTCCTCTTCCTGCATTCTCGGCACCAATTGGAGGGTAGAGTTAGAAAAGGCAGGGGAGTTAGGGGTAGTTAGTCAGGCATTTTCAGGGGGGCTGTTCAGGAGGAGATTGTCGCCAGCTGTTGGCGAGTACGCGGAGTCGCTGGTTTTGTGTCGGGGGAAATAAGTGTGTGCGGCGGTATGGTGGTCTCAGCGGAGGAGGTGAGATAGGTCTTGCAGCTGCTGGCCCGTGCTGGGCGGGAGGATCTCCTCTGGCCCGGTGTCCTTAGGGAGGCATGGGAGGGGATGGCAAGGGCCCCGTGGGCGGCCTCTGCGGGGGTGGCGGCAGCAGTTGTGGCCTGCTTGGATGACCTGCTGCCACCCGGGAGAGGTGCGCATGGGAGGGGGAGGAGCGCAGCCAATCGAGCACCCGGGCGCGGAGGCCAGCGTAAGAGCCTACCTCCGCAGCTCAATTTTCCTCAGCTGGAGTTTCTGGGCCAAGGAGCGGGAGGACGTCAGATCCCGCTGGCACCCGCTGGTGAACTGCCACTGCAACGCGGTGCGCGCGGGCTGCAGGGGGAAACTGAGGGTTTGCTTCCAGGCCCGGTGGCCTTCATTTTGACGCAAGGGCTTGGTGATGTCCAGGAGGGGGCGGGGTCGCGGTGATCGGGTCTGGAGAGCGAGTTGGTGGGGGAGCACTATGGTGGAGGAGGATGCCATGGGATAATGGGAGGAAGCTCCCATTGACCTGTCTCGAGGGTCCCGGGTGGGGACAGCAGTGCCTGTGAGGGGTGTAGAACAAGCACCTGTAGTTGGTGGCAGTGGAGGGTGGGTTGGGGGACCCCAGCCTGGTCGCGGCACCGGTGCCTTTGGAGCTGCAGCCTGGGAGGGGGGTTCAGGGCTACTGCCCAGCCCTCCCGGGGGGAGGTGCTGGCATGGGAGGATTGGATCAGGGAACAGGGGCTGTTAGCGCAGCTGGCGGAGGCACATAGGGGAAAAGCTGGGTGCTGCTAGGGTCGGGTGGTTTGGAAAAGGGAGGTGGAGGGGGCCCCCACACCCACTTTGGAGGAGGAGTGGAGGGCTGAGCAGGAGGAACTACTGGAAAAGGCAGACAAGGCCGGGGGGAGGGAGAGTAGCAGCAAGGGGCACAGTCTAGGGCGGCTTTTAGGCCCGATGGTGCCGGGCCCGCCCAGGTTGGAGCGGCCTGGGGGTAGGGGGGAATCCAAGCCGGCGGAGGTTGGTGGAGTGCGGGGTGGTGCAGCGGGGCGCAAGACGGCTCCGGGACGCAGCCTAGAAGCAGCAGGGGGGTCCGCGGCGGCCATCCCTCCGGCGCTGGAGCGGGCATCGGCGTCTTAAGTGGCGAGTGGGGGTGCATAGAGTGTCACGAAGAGTAAGGGTGTGAAGAGAGAAGTACGGGAGGTGTTGTGAGCGCCTGTGGATGTGGAGCATGTAGTGGACGTTATCCCTCCCTCACCTCTTCCAGGTGAGGGAGGGATGATGATGGCAGGACGGGGGGAGTAAAGAGCAACAGTGGAGTTGGTGTTTTGCAGAACTCTAAATCAACGAGGGGCAAGATGAAGGTGGAGGCGACCAGGCCCACCAGCACCAGAGGGCAGTCCGGAGAGGCGGCAGGGGTTCAGACAGACAAGGTAGAGGGGAAGGACGACAAGGGGGAGAAGACAGAGGGATCGCATCCGTTGGAGAAGATAAAGACTAGAATCTGGAAACACAAATATGTGTTTAAGTTATTGCACAGGGCGGTGCAGGCGAAAGAGGGTTCTAAGGAGGAGGAATGGGAGTTGACTAGAAGGCCCAGGGTTCTGGTGAACATGGAAAACTGGACTTAGACGTTTCTCATTTGTGCTAGTATTTACTGTGAGAAGCACCTGGATAGGGCATAGTGCCACTGAAGTATATGGACATCATTAGAAAGGCCAAGATGCAATGTTTTCTTGGCTGAGCTACGATGAGGAGTTCAGAGCCAGGGTTAGCGCAAATCCAGACAAACACAGGGGGGAGGTGGACCAGGAACTATGGATGCAGTGGATGGCATCCATGCACTCATCGGCGTCTACTCACACGGCCAGTGGCTTGCCGGATACTTATTGGTCTTTTCCACCGCGTCCCGCCCACAGCGGGGCGGGGGGGGGAAGACTACCACCAGTACAGAAACCGCAAGTCAGCCCGCTAAGCCAGCCAGCTACAACACCGGTGCGTGTTGGAGTTACAACAGGGGATACTGCTCCCGGTATCCGTGCAAGTTCAAGCATGAGTGCACCAAGCGCCCTATAAGCAGGAACCACCGCCAAACTTCAGACGAGGATCTAGGGCATACAAAACGCCGCCGCACGACTCATCCTCGACATCCCTCGCCACAACCACATAACCACCCACCTGAGAAACCTCCACTGGCTCCCCGTCAACAAAAGGATCACGTTCAGAATGCTAACCCACGCACACAAAGCGCTCCACAACATGGGCCCGACTACCTCAACAGCCGACTCTTTTTCTACACCCCCACCCGCCAGCTCCGCTCCACCAGTCTCGCCCATGCCATCATCCCACAAATACGCAGAACCACCTCCGAAGGAAGATCATTCTCCTACCTGGCAGCCAAGACCTGGAACTCTCTGCCCACTCACCTACGACTGACCCGTGACCATCTCAGCTTCAGGAAGAAACTCAAGACCTGGCTCTTCGAGCAGTAGCAGCAGCACCCCCCCACCCCCTCCCCAGCGCCTTGAGACCCTCACGGGTGAGTAGTGCGCTTTATAAATGCCTTCATTGATTGATTGGGGGCGGCACGTCCTTACCCAATGTCTTACCTTGGCCACGCCTTCTGAGCAGTGGCGAAATGTGAAAGGAAGGAGACAGACTGGACAGAAGGGCGCCTACACCGGTTAGGGTGGAGGCGACGGCCCCGTGGCTCATGTTAGCCGGACAGGGAGGCAGCTTTGAGGATTCAATGGGGTTTCACGGAGGGCTTTCGAGTGGGCAATCAGGGTCCATAACCCTGCAGTTACTAGGTTTTGGGAGTAGGGATGGCGGAGTGTGCCACTTTAGGATGGGCTGCAGGGTTGGCGAAACTTTGGAGGGGTGGGGGAGTCAATAGCGGGCGCACCCACCTCTGGGGGGGAGGGGCGGAGAGTGAATAATGGGGGGAGCTGGAGGCATGAGTGGAATGCCAGGTGATACGGGGGAGGATGCTATGAGATCTGTGTAATGGATGAAGAACAGAACGGGTCATGGAGTGGTAGGAGAAGTGAGTTTGGAGTGGGTGAAAAGAGTGAAGGGATGAAGAGTTGTTGTTGGGGGGTTTGTTTATTGTTGTTGCTGTTAATTGATTGATTATGTTGTGCAGCCTGGTCCTAATAAATTGCCTTTTTCGCTTAAAACATCAGCGTGGTCTGTTTATTGCACGATTAAAAGAAGTGCATTCCAACACTGTACGCCATGAGTCTTTTGCATACGACGACATGGCCCAGGCTCTTCAGTTCGATACTCAGTAACTTAGCTCCCCTGGTGTCGAAACTATTTTCAGTGCACACTATAGCTATTCACGAAGCACTCAGCTGCATGTCCAAGCCCGATGGTGGAAAACAACAATATCTGACCTAGGGACTTTTCTGATTTCCAGGGGAGCTTTTCATGAGTGAGCTAGAAAACGTAAAACAAGCATTTGCAATGCAATAGGTCTCGCATTAGGAACGTTTGAGCTATTGTTATTGTAAATGACACATTTTTTATTTATGTGTTGGTTTGAAAATAACGAAATTAATAGCTTGGTCATTTACAATTGCAATAGTTTTAACTTTCGCAAATGTGACACCTATAGCATTTGTAATGCAATACGTGTTGTATTTACTTGACTTAGATGTATTGATATTACAAATAACGGCTTTTATTTTTTGTTAATAATTAATACTTAAATAAAAGCTATTGTAATTTATAATGGCAATAGCTTAAACTTTAGTAAATAACTTTTGTTAAGATTATGTATTTTATTGTGACAAAAATCCAAGAACAGAAGTGAAATATTAACATCTTTTTGTGACATTTGTAATAAAGCTTGAAACATTGAGAGAACATATTTTAACCAGTTGTTGTTGAATGGTTGCACAGATTGATGCTGTGGTGGCGCTGAGTGATGTTGTGGTGGCGACGAGTGATGCTGTGGCGTTCAGTGATGCTGTGGTAGCGCAGAGTGATGTTGTGGCGCCCCTGAGTGATGCTGTAGTGGTGGTGGTGGTGGACGTGGTGGTGGACATGGTGGTGGTGGACATGGTGGTGGTGGACGTGGTGGTGGTGGATGTGGTGGACGTAGTGGTGGTGGACGTAGTGGTGGTGAACATAGTGGTGGTGGACGTGGTAGTGCATGCGGTGGATGCAGTGGTGGACGTGGTGGTGGACATGGTGGTGGTGGACGTGGACATGGTGGTGGTGGACGTGGACATGGTGGTGGTGGTGGTGGACGTGGACGTCGTGGTGGTGGAGGTAGGTGTGGTGGTAATCCTGCCGGACTCTGCCAGCGATAGATAGATATATAGATAGAGTAAGGGCGATAGATAGAGTGAGGGCGTTAGATGGAGTGAGGGCGTTAGATGGAGGGAGGGCGATAGATAGAGTGAGGGAGACAGATAGATAGAGTGAGGGAGACAGATAGAGTGAGGGCGACAGATCGATATAGTGAGGGCGATAGAGTGAGGGCGATAGATAGAGTGAGGGCGTTAGATGGAGTGAGGGCGTTAGATGGAGTGAGGGCGATAGAGTGAGGGAGACAGATAGATAGAGTGAGGGAGACAGATAGAGTGAGGGTGACAGATCGATATAGTGAGGGCGATAGAGTGAGGGCGACAGATAGAGTGAGGGCGACAGATAGAGTGAGGTGGCCTCGTGTTGGCTGTGGTGGTGGACATGGTGGTGGTGGATGTGGTAGACATGATGGTGGTGGACGTGGTAGACATGGTGGTGGTGGACGTGGTAGACATGGTGGTGGTGGACGTGGTGGTGGTGGTAGAGGTGGGTGTGGTGGACGTGGTGGTGGTGGATGTAGTGGTGGTGGATTTGGTGAACGTGGTGGTGGTGGACATGGTGGTGGTGGTTGTGGACGTGGTGGTGGTGGGTGTGGTGGTGTATGTGGTGGTGGATGACTTTTTCCAGCATATATATTTATTAAATATTTATTTTTAAACGACCAATTACCAATTAAAAGGTGTTTATTTATCTTTTATAAAAATATGGGCACTTTTGAGGTAAAGCTTTGCAGACATATATCTAAAGCACGTTTCATGACATTATTCGCCATGAAGCTTTGTAATTGTGAACTATAATGAGGGAAGATAATGTTAATAAATGTTTTATCTTAGTATATATTCCATCAGTTCACCTCGGTACACAAAGCACATCTTTAGACTCACATTGAAGTGATATGGAGAAAGTTCAATTTGATTACACATTGAATTGGTATTGGTGAAAACGCTGTTTAAACCAGTAACACTTCCATTTGTTTTGCTTCATATACAGCACATAATGCAATGTCCTAAGATGCCCGCACAGCATCCGACCTCAGCAGAAATATTCACATCTGGAGAAGTGGAATTTTTCAGCAAAGGTCCTCGCTCATGTCCAGAGGAATGGGTCTTATTTATTGGGCACTGTGTTGCCAGGTTTTCTTTTTTTTTATAATCATTCATTTTCAATCTTTATTTCGATCGATAAGATCATAAAAGATGTACAAAGCAGTTAAAAAGACAGTTTTGATTAGTACAAATCCATAAGAAAAATAGACAGTTTATCTAGTAAAAACATTTGCACTACATTGAAATTTACAAATCAACAGTACATTCGACCTGAAGCGAACCTATGTCAGAGTTCATATAGCGGGTACGGGTATGCCACATCGCTGTTAAAAATGTAGCCACCGCAAACACAATTGATGGAGATAGATCTGTCTTTAGTATTCTGTAAGCTGGAAAGCAATGCTGGAACCCAGATTTTTAAGAAGGGGCACAAGCCAATACTTTCTTGGTCTCTGATAGGCATTACAAAAAAATATGACATGCAATTCATTTTGCAAATGGTGTGAGCATGCCGGGCATTGCTCTGTTGTCGGGGCTGGGACCAAGTGCTAGTGAATGATCTGAGAGGGAGAGTGCCATATCTCCACTGCAAGAATAGTTTTCTGGTCAGAACAGGGCTAATACCATCAAGGACATGTTCCAGGCAATATGAGTCTTTAAACTGAATGAATAAGTGTGTTGAAGACCCCAACCGAGGACTCCCAGGAGATCAATTTTGAATCATAAAAATCCTTTGATAGGAGTTTTCGTGAGACCCTGCTGCAGGTGTTTGTAGGATCTGACCATAATTCTGCCCTTCCAAGGCTCTCACATGTCCTTTTTATATATTTTAGCCAGGGAATGTTCATTATATTTGGTAAGCATAGGGTCTCTTGCAACTCCATCCTGTAACTCACGAGCTCTGGCGTGCTCCAGATTCGTCGCCAGAAAGTTGTTGGCTTTAAACCCAGCTCTTCTGCAATTGGTCTAAGACCCAGGTCTAGTCTTAGCGGGAGAAGCGGGGTACTTGGGGGTAAAGCTACCAACTGCCTAATAAATTTATTTTCCGTAGTCGTCAGGTTTTGGGCGGATGTGTGTCCCCACAGTTCCCCTCCATATGTGACTACCCCCTCCCCTGCATTTTGTAAATTTGGAGCACTGGGCCAAGGGGATTATAAATCGATCTATTTGATATCCTACAGATACCACCCGTTAGCTGCACCAATTTCATGTTGGCCTTTGTCCGGTGTGTGTCCCAGGTCATGTTTTGGTTAATGGTCACCCCTAAGTACTCAAAAGTGAGAACCCTCTCTAGTCTCAACGTGCCTATAGTGGGGTTAGGGCGTGTTGAGGGTTTGGGGCTGAGAATCATGTATTTAGTCTTCAGGGCATTAATCTCCAGCCCCCGCTCCACACAAAAGGTCGAAAACCCATCCAAGACCCGTTGTATTCCCATGGGGGATTTTGACAACAGCAGGATGTCGTCTGCGAACCTAATCGCCGGCACCCTGCTGCCGTTGAGCCTTGGGGCATCAATATCACCCATCCTGGTCAGATGGGCGATTACCCCGTTGACAAAGAGGCAGAACAGGGTAGGTGCGAGCACGCAACCCTGCCTCACCCCCCTATCAACGGGGAATCTTCCTGAGAGCATCCCATTCTTTCCACACCTGACACATCCAAATTTTCTTGATGCAGCCTTATCAAGATGGACAGAATATCAGTGGGAATACCCAACTCCGCCAACACGGACCACAATCTAAATCTTGGCACCAAATTGAAGGCGGCGCGCAAGTCCACAAAGACAGTGTATAAGCTGCCGCCCTCGATGATTGCAGTTTTCCAGAACAAAAGATTCAGACGGAAGATCTGGTCCGTAGTTAAGACCTTCCTTCTAAATCCCGCCTGATAGGGGCTCAAAATGGAAAATTCTTCCATCCAATTTTGGAGGCGATCTAATATCAGCCTACCAAATAGTTTTTGTGAAACATCTATGAGGCTGATGGGCCTGTAGTTGGCTGAGAGCAGAGGTATATAGGAACGATCTCTGCGCCCAGCCAAGTACAGGGCACCTCCATGCCCCTCAGGACGGCGTTGAAGATCGTCAGCAGGTAGGGGCCCAAACATCTGGCTCTTGTTTAAAGAGATCGCTCGGGAGCCCATCTAGACCAGGCGCTTTGCCTGATGCCAGTCGGGAAATGACAGCTCGTACCTCCGTCTCTGTAAAAAGATCCCCCTCTAGCTGCATGCCAATAATAGGCAGTGCATAAGTTAGGGCTCCATCTCCATTCATATAGAGAGACTGAAAATGATCTTGCCAGACCTTGGCTGAAATGTTAGGTTCGCTGGCTGAAGCTAACTCCTCTGACCCCGTGTTTACTATTCGTCAGAATTTACGGGAGTCCCTGACAGCTAGTGAGGTGGTAAGGTTCTCCCATTTCTCATGGTCCCATTCAATCTTGGCATGGGTAACCAGCCGCTTATAATCCCTTCTCCTGGCCTGTATCACGACACTGTTTTTACCTTCCTTAATGGAAGTCAACAGATCTGATTTAGCCTTTCGGCATGCAGCATTATACCAAGTAGGGCGATTAAGGCAGCCAGCCCCTGTCTTTCCTATAGAGAAAAGAACTTCGGCCATGGACTTGATAAGGTCCTCATGTGCCGACCACAAATGTTCATGTGTTTCGAGGGCATTGGGTTGCTCCACCAATACGCTCACCTTTTCAAATATAGGGATGACACAGGCATACAGCCCTGAAACCTTCTCTGGGTTAGTGGCAAGTTTTTCCTACTTCATGCTCAGTCTATTGTTCGCCAAGGACAACCCTACGACGGGCGCATCGGCAACAGCCCTTTTTTCATCTATTCCAGGGAGCGCAAATTCTAATTCAAGCGCATTGTGATCGCTGTCCTCCCTGGGTCACCCTGAAATCTTTGATGTACGACCACGAGGACAACTGCACTAAGATGTAATCCAGTCTTGACTCCCTTCCCACTTTGTTGAATGTATTTTGGGGGGGAATGTCAGAAACCGTGCGTCCATTGCAAGCCCTCACACCGTGCTTGAGGGTTAGGGCAGTGAACTGTACAGCCAAGGGTGTCCATGCTCTGGGCGGAGGGGCCAGCGTAGGAGGTACTGACCACAGCGCATCCTCCTCTAATGATGACCCGTCCAGTAGTCCTGAGAGAGGCTCGAAGTGACAATTCAAGTCCCCCACCAACCAGGAAGGGTATGCCCTGGGGTAGGCCACTCAGGAAGTCGGAAAGTTCCTCAATGGTATTCGATTCCCGGGTTATGTTTACCGGCCTAGAGTAAACATTTACCACAGCAAGTTTGCTAGAATTCGGCCATTTCAGCAGGACACATGAGATATCCCCAGAACCTGTAGGGAGGGGTGTGGCCTCACAGCCCAGGTGGGAAGCCACCCAGATTGCAAGACCTCCAGAAGGGCGCCCCCTACACCCCCAACTGGCAAGAGTGGAAAATGCCGCAAAGCCTGGGCGAGAGTATTCCTCTCTCGCCCAGGTTTCTTGGAACAGGCAGATATCTTTATAGTCTATTAACGAACTCCAGCATTGGCAATCCAGCTTGTTTCCCAAGCCAGCCAAATTCCAAGATAAGATCTTTAGTGACGGTGGTCTGGGATTCCCTATAGAAGTTGGGATAATTTCCACGTCAGTTAAGCTAACCGGCGGTGTAACATTTTGATCTGATTCCCCTTGGTTGGCTGTGAGTTCCCTGTTGCTGATAGGTGGCCCTACTGTGGTCATTTGGCCCTCCTTTGCAAAGTGTTGTTGAGCTAGGATTGTGATTCCCAGCATTTGATCAGTGCAGTGGCTAGAGGGAATAGTCATTCCCGCCTTAATCGGTAATGGGAGGAACAAGAAAGGCTTGGGTCTATACACTACCTAGCCTAGACCACTCAAATTGAAGCAACAAAAACACATTGGCAAGGTAGATGAGTTATAGCAACAAAGTTAAGTCACACTTACCCAGAGATCTAAGCGGACACACTTTTCATTTAGTATTTTTTACTCTTTTTTCATATTTCACGTAATTCATTTATATATGTCAGAGAAAGATACAGTTTCAGTAGCGAATATTCACATGAAATTACACTTTTTACAACATAAATTCAACACTCACTGTGAATGAGACATATTTACATTTACACACTATATACACAATATATACATGAAACACAGACAAAAAATGCCTATTCTTAATCAATATTTAAGGCACCAGTCCTAATATACAACCTATAAACAACAAGAGGCACTAGGAGTTTTTGCTAGCCTGCTTGTTTGTTTGTACTGAAACAATAACAAATAATAGGGTCAAAAAACAGGTGAAATCAAATCCATAATCACAATCCTGATACGCCCTTCCTGAATCTTGTTCCAGTAGAATGACTTAACTTTGTTGCTATAACTCATCTACCTTGTCAATGTGTTTTTGTTGCTTTAATCGGTAATGGGCCACCCCCTCCTGGACGAGCAATGTCAATCAATCATATCCAGACAGCTGAACCTATTGAATGTTGTAAAGTGGGCGGGCTGCTGCTGGACTCTGTGATGGTAAGAATCTCCGCCCTCTCTGCCTCGCCATCCACCTCCTCTCATGGGGACTGTCTCCCAACCCTCCTCCTTGCGTGCATAGCTCAGGGGTGGGTAAAAAAAGGATAGGGGTAGGGACTGGATAGATGTCCCTTGATCACAGTACGACCATCGGTGTATGTAAGAGACGGTCCTGGGTTCCCTGAAATTAATCAGGACGCAATCCCCATTAATTGATTTCCTTGTGTTGCCCAACCAGGGGACTCTTCTTACCATAAGTACCTCACTCGTTATTCCTTTAGGGAGAGGTCTATTTATGGTAAGCCAGTTGACCACCTTGTTCTTTAAGGAGGCGGCGGATTCTTTACTGTCTGGTTTTGACTCCGGTACACCAGCCAAAATAACTATATATGGGCTCGCCTCGGGAGGCAGGTTTACAGGCCTAAACTTTTTAGCGGTGACTGGCGCTTCCTGAGTGACTGCAATATTATTCTCAGGGTAAATAGATGTAACAGCGCCCTTGATAGACTGTGGAATTAGAGTGTGCGTTGGGGGCTGCTGTGATTGTAAAGTATCAGGAACTAAACTAGCATCCTTCATTGGGGGAGCTGTTATACCCCTCTTGTTCTTAGGTTGAGCCCCACCGCTATCGACCTTGTTATCTGCTTTAAGACCATCAGCTAGACGCACCGTTGATTTTTTTATGATCGATAGCCTAGCTTTGATCTTTATTAAGCAAGCTTCTAGGGGGCTTAACAATGACCTCATAAGAGCACCAATCTTAGCGATAGTAATGTCGCCACCTATATTCAAACTGGGACTGGGATTTACCTGTTCTATTACCCGAACAGGTGGATTCTCCAGGGGTAATGTGTGAGTTTTTTCTAGTAGGGTAAGTGCAGAATTACCTTTTTCTGAGCTATTAGCCTCCGCTATGGGGTTATGCTTTGCAACTTTTGCCTTACGGCCCCCGAGGTTTTGGGTCCCTCTTTTCCTTTTCGGTATAGCTCCTTCCCCATCACCTTGTTTTGAACGGCTATCTCTAACATTAGCACTTTCAATATTAACGACATTAGCAACAGGGGATGGTAAACTAGGTTGTATCTGAATCCCGGGTGGGGTTAATTGACTTGACTCTTCAGGGCCTCTAATTTCCTTATCCCTTGTATAAGAGGAAGAATTAGCTACATCTGACATTACTACCACCTCATTGTCCCCATTTTCACCTCTGTCTGACTCTATGCGATCCAGTCTATTTTCAGGAGTCCTTGCTTGTGCTATGGCACCCATGGAAGATCTTCTTACCCATTCTATTTCTTGGGATATACGCCTTTCCAATACAGTGATTTCATCAATCAGGAGAGCCCCAGCTTTAACAAAATATGTGTCCAAAGTACCTTTTGTAGGACCGGCTGCCAGCGTGCTTTTGCTCCTTGTTACTCTGGTGGCCATAATCCTTACACTTTAGCAGAAAGAGGCTGGCTTGAAGGTGAAAGAGAGAAGCCAGAGGGGGTAGCCCGATCCCGGTCTCGTCCGTTCTCGTCCGTTCTCAAACGGCCTCAAACGACCAGCCCGTTGCCCGGGCTCCGTCCCGCGCGCGCCCTGCGGTCCGCGGGAGAGGGTGTGAATAAGTAGGGGGAGTTGGGGGCGGGAAGAGACACCAGCTGCGCTGAGTTGGATAAGCGCTGAGAATGCTGGGTCTCGCAATCCCGGCCCCTGCAGGATGATGTTGCTTCGCCCTTAGTTGGCTTTTGCCCAGAGTCTTCAATGGCAGTCCGTGGATAGAGGCAGGAAAGTCCCCAAGAAAAGCTTCCACACTAGGAACGGCTTGCGAGCGGGACCCAATCAAATCTATTCAAATATAGTTATCTTTCGTTAAGCTCTTGTATCGGTTTCCGAGTGTTCAATCGTGCATTTTATTGGTACTTACTGACGGGGCCATAAGCAATGCATCTAAATTGACTTGTGGTATATATATATATCACGTGGGGAAGACGACCCCCTTGTGCCCTCACACATATGGTGGTGCCCCAAAGCGCTCAATGTGGCTTACTGCAATCTGTTGTTCTGTATGTGTGTACCCACCTCACCATGACGGCCAGAGCTTTGCTTCTCTTGTAGCCACGGCGGCAGAGATAAGACAGCTCGGAATGCGCATAAATATATCTCCTCGGATGCCCAACTTGCCAGTACAAGCAATTTCCCCATCATAATTGGGGTGACTCTTCCTTCTAGAGATGGCGATAATAATTACTCTGCATACGAAGCGCACGTAGGCACTTGGAAGCGGAGGCCATGAGTTCACGAAGGGCGCGCCTTGAGTCCTGCCCGCAGCACTTCCTTGGTCCTCCCGGCTGTGGGCTAGACTGAGTTTAAGATTCGTCCTGGCGATGGCGGAGCACGACTCTGAACCAGTTTCACACCGGTACAGCCATTGGAATTAGTGCCTAGCAAAGAAATGCAACTTTTCCCTCTGTGAACGGGCACAAGATGCATAGCATTGAGCAAATCCAAGGCAAATGGTCCACCCTGCAACAGCTTGTGGTTAAGTGCAGACATTTCTTACAAAATCACTTCTGCTGCTCATTGGGTGTCTATCACGCCCGGACAAAGGGCATTTCATCCCAGGTTAGTCAGAGTTGCTGATGTCTGGCTCTACATGTGCGGATTTGTGCTTTGACAGATGTGGGCAAGAAGGAGCGAGAGGGATGAGTGAGAAAGAGGAGAGAAAATTTAAGAATGGGGGACTGGTGAGTCTACAGAGTGAGAGGGGATGAAAGAGAAACAGGGGAAGAAAAATAAGAGCATGGGGAGTGACATGCGAGGAGAAATGACAGTGTGAGAGGGGAAACAAATTAAAGGGGTAGGGAGGGTTACAAAGTAATAAAGGAGGGGATTAACAGAGACAAGAGAGAAGACTGTGAGAGATAAGGCGCGAAAGAAGGTTAACTACTGAGAAAGAACGGAGAGAATGAGAAATGCAAGAAAGGAAAGAGAAGAGAAACTAAGTGCGAGCCGTGGGAGGGGGAAGAGAAGAATGTGTGAGGCAAACAGCAAGTACGAAAGAGAGGTGGAAGAGGAGAGTGAGAGTAGAAAGGAGAGAAGAGATAATGAGAGCAGAAAGGAGTGTAGAGATAGTGAGAAGAAAATAAACGGAGCAAGAGAGAGAAGTGAAACCAGAGGATGGAAAAGAAACAAGAAGAGGCGGTACGAGAGACACATAGACAACATGGTGTGGGCAATAGGATAGAGAGAGAAAGAGAGGGAAATGAGAGAATTGGAAAGTCGGGGGCGGGGAGACGGCAGGCAGATAGAGAAACGACAAGTGGGAAGGTAATAGGGAAAGAGAGACAAGGAGAGGGGACGACAGCGATGAAGGAAGGGGAAGACAGAGGGGAAGGGTGTGGAAGATGAAGAATATGGAGGAAACAGTTATAATGGGATAATGAGAGCAGTCTGACATGGGGAGCGAATGAAGAGAGAGTCGCAAGAAAAGAGAAAGGGAAGAGACAGTGACAGGACGGGGACATATAGCCTGCATGTGTGAGAGGGCACAGGAATAATAAAAGAGAGAAGAAAACAACGGAAAAGGGGCTTATGAGAGTGTAAAAAGCAGTAACGAGTTGCTGGAAGAGAAAGGGTGCACCATTGTCCAATGATGAGGGCTGAAATCACATGCCAGAGGTCGAACTAGCCTTGAACAAGACCGACCTACATCTTCATCCTCCCCAGGTCAAGAAACGAGTACCAACGGCTTACTCAATGCTTATGCACAAAGAGACTAATTGCTGAATGTATTTGATATTTATTTCAAGCGGTTAGTTTTAACTCCATGAGTGTGTTACAGCTGTCATCTATAAATAAATATAAAGGCCACAAGTAACTGAGCTGAAGTAGCCCTTGCCACAGCACAGATGCTATCCACAGACAAACAAAAGCGCGGAGATGCCGGTCTTATGGCCAATTGAGCGCTATTCCAGTTGCACGCAAAACAAGCTCTCGGCAATGCTGTGGCGGGGGGTGGGCTGGGGAGCGGCAGCCTTTGAAGTCTGATGCGAGGCACAGACAAATAGTGGTGTGCGGTGTGCACGCGGGGGCGGGGGAGCGGCAGCCTTTGATGTCTGATGCGAGGCACAGACAAATGGTAGTGTGATGTGGCTGGTGATGGCGTGCACGCGCATAGCTCACAAGAACTGTACCCGATCCGCAAGTTTGGTAAAGTTTTTGAACTGCCACTATAATCTCACCTATCTATCCCTGCGGGATATAATAGGCGAGACCTAAACAAAATCTATGAAAATAAGCTGTAATGTTCAGAGCAACACTGGGTGGCAGGAGTGTGCTTCGCATTTGATCTACAACAGCACAAACTGCTAATATTCAATTACAGTGAGCAGAAACATTGGGAAAGAAATCAGCAGCATTAAAATATTACTACTAAGACAGTCAACATATTTAAAAAAAAAAGTAAAGCACATAATCCCTTACTAAAAAAATGTATATACCACTTTTATAAAGGCTAGTATTTCTCGGAAAAAAGGGATAAAAGACAACATATTAGTTAAACAAAGTCTAGGGGGCACAGACAAGGAACTGCACTACCATTTGCCTTAATACTCAGGCCTTAATAACTGAACTGAAGCAAATATTCCTTTATGGGCTAGGTCTCAATTTTTTAGAAGGTCTGCTTCAGTAATTCAATAAAACTTCAATCCAAGATATTACCTAAAGATTAGAATACTTCTGTTATGAAGAAGAATCATTTTGGAAAATTAGCTCAAGCATGAGCCACACGTTAAGAAAAGTATTTGTGCCAGGTCAACCTGAAAGATACAGAATAAAGCATCTTTATGTCCGCTGATCTAAACAGATGGATTCCCTTATCAATGTCTTCAGATGATTTCTTAATTTGACTGCATGTCACAAAGTCAAGAACTAATCAACACTTTTTGATAAGCACTACCAACAGTTTCCATCCTCCTTTACATTTAAATTGTTCACTTTCAATAGGTACTACTGACGGTGTATAAATGTCTTCCGCTATGTGAGCACAGGTTCACTTGTCATACTTATACATTTTTCTCTGGGTATACCAACCTCTGCTGATCGGACTTAGATTAATTCAGCTCAACTTTCTAGTTCAATTTACTATTTTGTAGTAACATCAAATGGTTAGTTATCAAAATCTATCTTATATAAATTCTTCACAACTTACTATTGTCTTAACAACACTAATGTGTCTGAACTTTCGGAGTTTAATACTGATGGAGCAAGGATTAGCATGTAAAGCGACTTGCTCTTACTCATGAACCTCGAATAACCCTAACCATGTAACCAATATGTTCATCTTACTAATTAGTCCCTTATTCTTTCCCCATTTGGTTGTCCGAGTGAAGCTTGCTTATGTGTTTTCTAATCATAATACGCTTGCATATAAAATGGCTGCTGCTACATGGGAATTTCTACTGCGCATGCGTCTGTCATACCCACGTGACATGACGTACTCGCAGTTCTGGAGGGAACCCTTTCGCATCTGCGCACTAGTGCTCTATGTTCTCACATGCGAGAGGCTTGCATTGCTGCTTTTGCTAAGCTGTTCGTTCTCCTTAATCCTAATGCTATAGTTATTATTGAAGTAATGGGTATAGTATAGTGATTCATAGTATATAGTGTAATCATGTATTACTGTGTTCTAAATTGTTTTCTTTTACTTTTTATGTATCGTACTCTTTGGGCCTGGGAGGTGCTTACTACTCCATTTTGGAAGTCCCTTTTGCGCATGTCTCCGCGGAGGGAAAGTGAACTTTGCAGAATTTGAAACCCAGCCAGATGGCAGCAACGGCCAAAATGCGCCTGGGAACCCGACCTGTGACCCAGCTAGAAGAAGCTGAACTGTACTGAAAATTGTTACAATTGTATTCGATGTTATATTCACCATTGTTAACCAAAGGCATATGTCATGGGAACCTGGAATTTAAGGGGCGCGTATGGAATCTGAATAACGAGACTGAGAAAGTCTGAAAAAATAGGTGGTGTGATGACCTGTTCTCCTCCTTTGTCCAATCAAAATTGGGGATCCTTAAACTTGCAACATTGGGGGGTGGTACATTGACCTGAAAAACAGTATAATTAGCGTAGATTTTGCTAGAGAAATTGTCCGACTTGTCTGATTAGCTGACCTGTCACTGACCCAACGCACTCAATAGGTGACTGAAAGCAGAGAGCTGCAGAGCACTCTGTTGGAAGGTTCGAGAACCCAATCGGTGTTCAAGGGAAGTGAAAGTGCTGGCGAAGCACTTTGCTGATAAAATTTATAACCCAGTAGGGGGTTTTGGCAGATTCCTTGTAGAGATGGAGTAGCGCAGGCATTGCTACCGAAGCTGCGGTGTTGGTCTTAACCTTTGATGAAACGGTCCTGATCCAAATCCTGGGGTTAGCCTGTCCTGATTTTCCATAAGCTGCACCTGCTCGCCTACTGGCACTGAAGTCCTTGGGGTTCCTCCTGTCCTTTGCAACTGACCCGTGGCCAGGGTTGGTCTTCACTCTATCCTAGGTAAATACAAGTCTGTGTGGGTGTTCATAGATACATTTGCATTCCTCTTCTCCCCATCCTGAATGCAAAGCTTTTTTGCATATGTTCTTTATCTTTCCCGTCACTTGGTGAATGAGATATTCGTGTATTGCTTACTATTAGCATGTTCGACTTTTCAACCCACCTTTAGTCGATGCTAAATCATTTCTATATAGTATATGTTCTTTTTTCTTACCCTCCCTTTAGGAAATAAGTTGAATCTATAGAATGTTCCAACTCTTACCTTCCCTATAGTTTAATTGTGCTGAAATCGAATTCTCGAATAACATAGTTGCATTTCTCCTTTTTCAAACTGTTCGTGTATTGCGAAAGTCTTTGGGTTTAGTATGTTCCCTTTCTTTACCCTCCTTTAAACAAGACACGAAAGATTGTTTTTCAAAATTAGCATATTCCTTGTTTTCCCTTGCCTTTTACTTTAAGTCTCTAAATGCTTAGCATACTCTATCTTATTCATAGCTACACACTGTTTCTGGTTTTAGTTATTGATAGTCTTATCACCTTCAACTTTTTGCTCAGGACATATGATGATGATGATGATTAGATAAAAGAGTTAAATCTACCCTGACTCTGTGGTTAATATGAATGCAAATGTTATGATATTTTGAGTGCCCTACTTTTGACTCAACTCCCTGATCCATTGTGCAAAGGTATCTAGTGTCAAAGATTTGTAGGATACTGGTATAGGAATCAGTAATAGAAATCATAATATACTGGTAGTAGAGCGTGAGTTACCCAAACAAAGGTTATATGATTTTGGAAATTATGGGCCCAGGTGAGTATCTGTATAAATTCTAGTTGGGTGACCTGCGCGCTCTATCAGTATACAATGAGGTTTGCCAAAAGCCAGAAGCAGAATCCATTGAGCCCATTAAGAGCAAAGTCTTCAAATTCTTACGGAACTTGAGTAGAGAATGGCAATTCCAGAGAGCCAAAGGAAGGGAATTCCGGAATTTAAGGCCTAAGTATGCAAAAGAGTGACCCTTCATGCGGGCCAGGAGAAACCTGGGCCAAGTGTATAGGGCAAGGTTAGCTGATCTCATTGGCCAGGTGGAGACATAAGGTAAGGAGTAGTTTCTGTCCTGTAACTCCAGTTCTGTAGTAGGGGTATCTCTGTTATAGTCATAATCTAGTGAATAGTCCCGCCCATGTGCGTGCACCCCGGCAATCAAAAATAATCTCTTAAATTGTCAAATCATGCAGAAACTGCAAAGACACTTAAGAGAGAATTTAAAGACAAACAATGCAGCCTATATCCACAGGCTACACTGTCCAGTACTTCAACTAGAAATTCCACCAAACAAAACCACACACGCCACAGCCTGCCCAGTTTCTTCCATAGAGAAACTTGCCTCTACCAGTAAAAGACTCTGGAATGATAGAGAGGAAGGCATGGACAGACAAGCCCCACAGGCTGCCATTATGTGGCTTAAATAGGATACTGTGCCTTTAAGAGAACTTTCCAGAACTTTCTCCCAGTATCCCAGAATGCACAGCAGGTCCCTTTTACTTTCAGTTCTTTTTGAAGGCGTAGCACGCCAGATCTGTAGCATTCCTTACATGAATATTTATCTCCACCGGGGAGAAGGGCGGGCGCTTATGACTATAACAGAGATACCCCTACTACAGAACTAGAGTTACAGGACAGAAACTACTCCTTCTGTAGTAGGGGATCTCTGTGTATAGTCATAATCTAGTGAATAGAATGGCAAGCCCATCCCCACACCTAAGCGGCGGTGGAGAAAAGAAATTAACACCACTATTGTGCGAACAAATTCCGCAGCGAAGCCTGCCCAACCTGAGCATCTGTCCTGGCATCAGTGTCCAGACAGTAATGCCTAGCAAAGGTATGAACCGACTTCCAAGTGGCCACCTTGCAGATCCCTGCAATCGGAACATTACGGAGTAAAGCTGTCGTGGCAGCTTTTCCCCTGGTGAAATGAGCCTTAGGTTTACCCCCTAAGGTCTTATTAGCTTTTTGGTAACACAACTGTATGCAGGACACAATCCACCTAGAGATGGACTGCTTAGAGGTAGCAAGACCCGTCTTGACCGATCCATAATTGACAAATAATTGGTCTGACCTACGAATATCTTTGGTTTTATCCAGATAAAATTTCAACACCCTCCTAACATCCAGGGAATGTAGAGACCTTTCCGCTGGAGATGAAGGATTCTGAAAAAACGTAGGCAACGTTATGGTCTGGTTGACATGAAAATCAGAAATAACCTTGGGAAGAAATTTAGGGTGAGTACGCATAACAACCTTAGCAGCATGAAATACAGTATAAGGTTCTTGGCAACACAACGCCTGAATTTCACTCACCCTGCGGGCCGATGTAATGGCCACGAGGAACGCTGCCTTCCAGGATAGGTGCTGCAACGAAGCCTTATGAATAGGTTCAAAAGGCTCCTTCATCAATCTGGACAGCACCACATTCAATTCCCATGAAGGCGAAGGAAGCCTGACAGGAGGGAACACTTTCTTCAAGCCTTCCGAAAAATCTTTGATCACATGGATTTGGAAGAAGGAAGTCTGAAGGGCATTTCCTGTAGGCAGTCAATGCAGCAAGATGAACCTTAATGGAAAGGCCAGACTGCGCCAAATGTAGAAGGTAAGGAAGGATGATATCCTCCTTGCACGTCGTCGGTCATAGTTCTTGGACTGACGCCAGATACAGAACCTCTCCTACTTGTAAGCATAGGAAGTCCGAGTGGAAGGTCTCTTAGACTCCTTCAGTATGTCCATGCAATCTTCGGGCAGATTTAGATGGCCACATCTCAGGAGCCATGCCACCAAACTCAAAGACGAGAGGTTGGGGTGCAACATCTGCCCCCGAACTTCGTGAATGTGAGGAAGGAGAGACCGGTGAAGCAGGTCCGTGAACCACCACTGTCTGGGCCATTCCGGGGCAATGAGTATCATCCGAGCCCTGGACCGGGCCAGTTTGATGAGTACCGCCGTAATCAGGGGAATGGGTGGAAAAGCGTACAGAAAGCTGTTCGACCAGTTGATCCATAACGCATTCCCCAGCGTCCCCTGCTGGTAGTACCTGGAGGCGAAGTCCCGGCATTTGCTGTTTTCGGCGGTGGCGAACAGATCTACGTCTGGAGTCCCCCACCTTGCGAAGACTTCTCCTAGTACTTCGTCGTTTATGACCCATTCGTGGTTTTCCTGAATCAGTCTGCTCAGTGTGTCCGCCTGAACATTCTGCACACCTGGCAGATGGGTAGCCGTTATCGTCAGTCCTCTGGCCAGAAGCCAGTGCCAGATCGCCTGCGCCTCCTTCGACAAAGTGCGTGATCTCGAGCCCCCCTGCTTGTTGAAGTAATACATCGTGGTGGTATTGTCCGTCTGTACAAGCAGAGAGTTGGTCTGAAAGGACGGAAGAAAGGCCTTCAGTGCCAAGTGAACAGCCCTGAGTTCCAGGAAATTGATGTGATACGTTGCCTCCATCAGGGACCACCTTCCTTGAATCTGTAGGTTTCCGGAGTGCGCTCCCCACCCCTGGAGAGAAGCATCCGTCACGACAGTCTGCGTGGGAATGTCCTAATGGAAGGGAACCCCCCTGAGGCAATTCTCCGCTGAACACCACCCCTTCAGCGACTGAAGAGCATGCAGAGACAGTTGTATCTTGTCGTCCCAAGATCCTTTCCTCTGATCCCACTGGTCCTCCAAGCACCCCTGCAGCGGTCTCATGTGCAGCCGTGCGTGTGGCGACAGGAAGATACAAGAGGCCATTGATCCCAGTAGAGAAGACACCGTCCTCACTGTTGTAGATGGAGTGGTCATAAGAGCCTGAGCCTTCCGATAATCGTCGCTCTTCCGAAGGAGACATGCTTGCTGACAGCGTATTGATGGAGGCTAACAAGGACTGTATGCATTGGACTGGAGTCGGGACAGACTTGGACATGTTGATGTGCAACCCCAGCTTGTTCAAGAGAACGCACGTCTTCTGGAAGTGTGCTCGAGCTTCCGAGAAGGAGGATGCCTTGATCAACCAATCGTCCAGGTACGGGTAGACAAACACCTTGTTCTTCCTCAGGTGTGCTGCTACCACCGCCATGCACTTCGAGAATATTCTCGGCGCAGACTTTAGTCCGAATGGGAGTACTGTGTATTGATAATGATTGGCGCCGATTGGAACCGCAGGAACTTCCTGTGTTTGTGTGCAATGGGCACATGGAATTACGCATCCTGTAGGTCTATAGCACATAGCCAGTCTCCCTGTTGCAACTGAGGATAAATCTGATGCAACGACAGCATGCAAAACTTTTCCCTGCGAATCCATCTGTTTGCCTGTCGCAAGTCCAGAATGGGCCTGAACTCGTTCTTGTCCTTCTTGCGAACCAGGAAGAACCGGGAGTACAGACATCTTCCTCTCTGAGACAGAGGTAAATCGCCCTTTTCCTTAACAGGATATCTGCCTCCGCCTGGAGCTCGCGCAGCTGAAACTGCGAGCTGACCGGTGGAATTGCTGGAGGCGGGCTGGTGAACCGAAGACTGTATCCATTGCAAACAATATTCAGCACCCACTTGTCCTGAGGAATTTTTCTCCACTCTGCCAGAAAAAACTGAATGCTTCCCCCTACCGGAGTGGGTAACAGATCCGGGGGAAGTAAACGCTCAGGGCCTAGACCCGGCCGGGCCTTTGGTCGCTGGTGCCGACTGCTGGCCTCCTCTGCCCTTCGGGCGTTTCTGGAACGGCTTACGGAACTGTTGTTGCTGCGACTGTCCCGAATCTTGGCCACGTCCTTTGCCCTGCCCACCGAACCGCCGTTGGAATGGGCGGTACGATTTCTTCGCTTCTTTGGGCTTCTCTAGACCCACAGCCGTGAGTGTTTCGACCTCCGCCTTCATGCAGGCCATTTCGTCATCCGCATGTTTCCCAAATAGGGTTTCGCCAGAGAATGGAAGATTGGCCACCCTTTGCTGTGCGTCTGGTTTCAGTGACGTAAGGCGGAGCCAGGCGTGTCGTCGCTGGTTAATCCCATGGCAAAAGCCATGTACCGCCAAGAGGGATGAATCTGCTGCAGCGCTGATAATTTGATTCGCTACCAGCATCCCTTCGTTTAGCACTTCCTAGAAATCTTCCCGCTTCTCGCGAGGCAAGTGTTCCGCAAACTGCTGGAGGGAGTCCCAGAGGGCGCGGTCGTAGCATCCCAACAAAGCTGTGGCACTCGCAGCCTTCATAGAGGTCGCCGATGTTCCACATACTTTCCTTCCAGCTGAATCCATCCATCTAGACTCTTTGTCTGGGGGGACTGTGGATGACGGGGTGGTGGCATGTTGTTTGCGGGCCGCCGTCACAATCACAGAATCCGGAGGAGGTTCCACCCTTAGAAAAGCCGGGTCCGAATCGGGAGCCCGGTATTTTTTCTGCAATCTCGATGGTGCCGCCTTAGTCACCACAGGGGTGAAGAAAAGGTCCATGGCCGGTTCCTCCAGGCCCGTCACCAGAGGTAGTAGTGGACGAGACAGGTGTTTCTGGTGCAGTGTCTCGGAAATGACTGATGTCTTAGGCGTGGGCACCGTCAAGGATATGCCCAATTTGGCAGCGCCTCACAATAGGACATCATGGAATGCCACCAGGTCACTAACCGGCAACACCCTTATGTCCGGCGATCCCGACAAAGTCGAAGAGTAGTCCCTGGTCCCTGAGGACCTCGTGTGAGAGCGAGATCGGTGCCTCCTATGGCAGCGTCTCGACCGCGTGGACGACCTGTTGCGCGATCGCTCCTTCCTCCGGGAGCGAGAGCGTGACCTCCCGGTCCGTGGGCGCTCCGCAGGTTTCCGTAGAGGCGTCTTTCGTGGCTTATCTTGGGGTCGTGGTTTAGGAGTCCCCTTAGGTGGTGTACGAAGAGGAGGTAGTGACACCGATCTCGGCGGAGGGACAGGGGGTATCTCCGGCCGAGGGGCGGGCCCATGCGGCGGGAGCGGTGGTGGTGGCTGTCCTGAGGGAGGAAGTGGTGGTAGAGGAGGGTTGACGGGAGGATTCTCCTTTGGTATAGGGGGAGGAGGCGTCTTCGGCTGAGGTGGTGTATATACCACCGAGCCTGGTGACTTCTTCGGGGGAGGGGACTGAGAACCAGCCCCTCCAGTATGTGATCGCCGCCTCCGGCGCCCCCCACCAGACTCAGCTTGACTTCTGGCGCCAGAACTCCTTCTGCGCCGCTTCGGGGAGTAGAGAACGACTCCTCGACGCGGACCTCTTTCTCCTCGACTCCGAACGTCGTTTTTCCGGTGTCGGATGTCGCCTCCGCGACTCAGGTGTCGAACGTTGCCTCCGCGACGTCGAACTCTCCTTCCTCGATGCCGAACGCCGCCTCCGCGACTTCGACCGTTCCATTCTCGACGACGAGCGTCGACTCCTCCTCGATGCCGTCCTCTTCTTCGAGGTCCTCGACGCCGAGGATCCCCTCGACGCCGACCGTCTTCTCGACGGCGACCGGCGGTAACGCCTCGACGACGAGCGCCGACGCCTGTGGCTTCTCCTTCGACGCAGATAGCTCGACATTGACGTCGACGATGAAGACGCCCTAGACAGTGGTTTCGACGGAGACCTAACCAGGCTCTTCGACGTCGAATCTTCACGCTGTCTCGACCCGGAGCGCCGGGGAGATGGGGAACACACCGCCGTCATCCCTCTCGACGTCGTCGTCGATGCAATCGACGCCGACGGAGACCGGGACCGTTTGCTGGTCTTCCTGCCTCTGGGGAGCTCCCCAGAGGCCTCAGCAGAGGCAACCTTCCCGGTCTACTCAGACCCACCTGCAGCCTGCAGTCGTCTCTCTTCCAGGCATTGAAGCCTAATCTTCAGCCTTTCCCTCAGGGTCCTTGCTGAGAGGTTCTGGCTGATGTCACAGTCTTCAGGGACATGTGCTTCAGGGAGACAAATAATGCAGACGTCGTGTGGATCAGTCTTGGCCTTCTTCCTTCCACATGCTGGGCATTTGTCGAAAAGAGCAGGCATTTTAGAGCCCTAAAAAGCCTGACAAACACACAGGAGAGAAGGGAAACACCGAGAATATTAAAGGTAGGCGTAAAATCCGTTTCGCGGGCGAATTTGCGGATTTTACGCGATTTCGCGATCCGCGAATCTCGCGAAATCGCGGTAAAATTCGCGAATCAGCGGGGACGAATTTTCAGCCAAGCAAGAGTTACAGCAGCAGGTGCAAAAGTTGAACCTAATTTCTTTGTAACCTTTTACAAAAGGGTTACAAACAAATTAACTTCAACTTGGACACCTGCTGCTAATTGCTTCCTGGCGCCTCGTTGCCTCCTTGCAACTATTATCTGACCCTGCTCTGACCCTTGAAGCAGGGTCAGAGAATAGTTACAAGTAGGCAACGAGGCACCTGTCCAAGGAATTAAACCTCATCAGGAAGCACTTACAGATATAAAAAACAGGAAGAAGGGAGAGGATGGCAAATACACCCATTTTGATTTGTCAGGAGGGGTTAAACTAAAAGAGACCTTTACAGCACAATTTTCATATGCATTTTGCTAAAAATAAAAAGCTGTATGTTCTGTAGGGGCAACTCAGGAATCTGGCCCTTCAGAGATCCGGCCTCTCTTTCTTTCTCTCGTTCTCTCTCTCCCTCTTTCCCTCTCTTTCTCTCTCTTTCTATCTATCTATCTATCTATCTATCTATCTAGCTATCTCTCTCTCCCTCTCCCATAAACGACTGCATGGGTAACTGCGCTATGCAAGCGGCTCGCGAAGACGCAAAAAGCCCTGCGAACACGCAAAAAACCCTGCGAACACGCAAAAAACCCCGCGAACATGCAAAAAAACTAAAATCCGCAAATTCGCACAATCTCGCTAATTTTGCGGATCGCGAATTCGCAAATCCGCGGATCGCGAATTCGCAAAATTCGCCCATGATTAAAGAATATAAACTGCAAATACTTTTGTCAAAAATGAACTTAAATCCAATATAAACCCTTGAAAAAAGGGAGAGCTCAATGCCAAGGTCCTGTTAGCAGGAGCCAGAAAAAAGAACTGAAAGTAAAAGGGACCTGCTGTGCATTCTGGGATACTGGGAGAAAGTTCTGGAAAGTTCTCTTAAAGGCACAGTATCCTATTTAAGCCACATAATGGCAGCCTATGGGGCTTGTCTGTCGATGCCTTCCTCTCTATCATTCCAGAGTCTTTTACTGGTAAAGGCAAGTTTCTCTATGGAAGAAACTGGGCAGGCTGTGTTGTGTGTGGTTTTGTTTGGTGGAATTTCTAGTTGAAGTACTGGACAGTGTAGCCGGTGGATATAGGCTGCATTATTTGTCTTTAAATTCTCTCTTAAGTGTCTTTGCAGTTTCTGCATGATTTGACAATTTAAGAGATTATTTTTGATTGCCGGGGTCCACGCACATGGGCGGGACTATTCACTAGATTATGACTATACACAGAGATCCCATACTACAGAACACAAGACCTTGGATGTATGTAGGGACGAGGCCATGCCTAGCTCAGAACATATAGCACAAGCCCTTAAATTTAATACATTCATCGACCTTGAACCAGTGAAGTTTGTCGAGCAAGGGTGAGACAGAAGTATGTCTAGGCAGTCAAAAGAGAAGAATGGTGTCCGCATTCTGGATGATCTGTAAATGGTGGATCACTGATTTATCAGCGCCCAGGTATAGAACATTCTCATAGTCCAATCTGGACGCTACAAAGGCCTGTAAAACCGTTCTTTGGGTATTCAAAGGGATCAGCCAAAGGATTGTCTTGAGCCATTTTAGAATGGAAAAACAAGAAGCTGTGGGTTTGGAGACCTGCAGTGTAAGTGAAAGATTCTGATCAATAATAAAGCCAAGATTCTTGACTTTATCAACCAGCGTAGGTAAGGGTCCCAAGAGGTCATCCAGTGTTTAACTCCTCAGCGTTCGGGATTGCTGCCCAGAATCATGACTTCGGTTTTATCGCCATTAAGCTTTAAGGCATTTCTGTCATCCAGTGGACAACATTAATCAGGCCTTGCCTAAATGGGGAAGGATCTGGGTTCTGTGCATTAGAAAGGGAGAAAATAATCTGGGAATCATCAGCATAAAAAAAACAGAGTGAGACCAGACTCCTCAATCACGTCCATCAGAAAGCAAAGGTAAATGTTAAAAAGCAGGGGACTCAAAATGGAGCCTTGCGGAACCTCAGAGGGCAGCGAGAGGGTCATAGATGTGTTATCAGCTGATAAAACCTGAAAAGTAAGATCTTTAAATAAAGAGGACATCTATCTTAGTGCCAAGTCCACAATGCTTAGTACCTCCAATCTGTTCAGCGGAATAGAATGTATAACTGTGTCGAAAGCCGCACTTAAATCCAAAAGGATAAGGGTGGCAGTCCCACCGGAGTTAAGTTCTTGCAGGAGGAGCTCTGTGACTCCCAGTAAGGGGGATTCCGTACTATGGCCTGCCCTAAAACCGGAGTCAGACGGATGGAGCAGATTGCAAGAAGTAGAGAAGGAGGAGAGTTGAGTGTTGATATGCTTTTCAAGAAGGAGATAGGCCAAACATTGGACCAACAAAGGGAATCAAGGCTATCCTTCTTGAGCACAGGGTGCCCTACGGCATGTTTTCAATTCTGGGAGACATGGTCCGTACTCAGAGATGAGTTGAGAAGATCAAGAATTATTGTAAGGGCAGCATCGTCAATCAATCTGAGTTTAGGCACAGGAAGGTGATCTAGGGGAGAGCCAGACTTAATGGTGTCTAATAAAGTATGTAACAATGCTAAATCCAAAGAGAGCCAGGCCTTGATTTCCAGGGATTCTTCAGGCTTATTGCTGGACTTGTGGGCTAGAGAAATCAAGACTGAATAGTCAAGCGCTTGGGTGGCAGCGAAAGAGGGACTCAACTTTGCTCAGGAAAAAGGTGGCCAGCTCGTCGTACTGTTGTTGAGGGAGAGAGGGCGGCGGTGTAAAAATGCTAGCTACCGAGACTTCATCCACCACTCTAAACAACGTTTTTGGCAATGGGGGGCACTGGAGATCTTCTCAGTGTAATAGGATGCCCGGGCCAGTTTGTAGGAGGCATGATATTTTTTCAAAGCGTCTGTATAATCTGCTTTGGCCTCTGGTTCATTGTGCTTCCCCCAGGACCTTTCCAAGATTTTGAAGTGTTTCTTTTCACATCAAAGGGCTTCATTGAACCACCGGGCAGTAGGAAGTAGTCTTCATTGCATTATAGGTGTTTAAGGCAAAATTGCATCAGTAGCATCCCTAAGCCATTGATGCACTGGGATATGATTAGCATGAAGATTGACATTCAGGGTAGAGATAGTGTTAAGAAGTCGATCATTGAGTTCAGGCATAACCAATTTAGTCTAGTGTCTATTCGTCAGTCGCGGTGCAGGCAGAGTAGCAAGGAAGCAATGGACTGGGATATTAAACGGTCCTGCATAATGATCAGTAAAACAAAGCTGGAGCGGAGAATCAACTAAAAGAGTGGAGAGGTTGGATAAAATAGGATCTAAGAGGGGGCCCACAATGTGGGTGGCAGCAAAATTAAGAAGGGAAAGGTTCAATGAGCTGAAATTATCCATGAAGGTCAAGGCTGGTTTATTATTTGGATCCTCAAGATGTAGGTTAACGTCATCAAGCAAGGTCAAATTGGCTGCCGTCAAAACATGAGGAGCCAAATAGTCAGGTAATACAGAACACCAGTTGCTAGAAGGCCCAGGGGGCGATAAATAAGAGCCCTGAGAGGGTGAATTTTGGAGCAAAGAAAATGGAGAAGAGTAACGCTTTACAATTAGGAATCTGTAGGTCCTTAATATTACATTTGTAATCCTTTTTCTGAATAATAGCAAGGCCTCCTCCTATTCTATGTGGTCTATTTATCCCTAGAAGTGCAAAGTTGGTAGGACGCGCAGAAATTATGTCTGGTGAAGAGATGGCTTGGAGCAAAGTTTCTGTTAAAAAAAATCATGTCAAAACAACTGTACAAGCCCTTCCCTCTCACAATTAGACAGGGTGCATTCCATTTCACACTGGCCTTCTGCTGGCTACCTATCTCAGTGGACACCCAGCTCTTACTCCTATGCATCGTTTAAAAAAGCAAGCACACTCAAAAGACAATATACCTAGCTTTAAAACCCTCTCAGTGATCAACAATTTACGGCCCACCGAACCAATCAATTGATCTATGAAATACCCAATACAAAAAAAAAGTTTAAAAAAAAGATAACAATCCAGAGCAAGCCATCTCCTTGATTGCATATCCCTGTAATAACAGTTAATCCACATATCCAGTCTAGATTCGATCTCTCAAACCCTTGAGATCTTAATTGAAGACCCTGCTCCTCTCAACCCCACTCACATCCCACTATGCCATCCCCTGTTAAGATGAAATTTTGCCCTTAGATTTCAAAACACCTTTTCATGTTTCGTGTATTCTGAATATTAGCTTAGTATCACTTGTACATACCAGAGAACCTTTGTGACTTGGTCTACCTGTAACAGCCTCCATATAAATGGATCTAGAGTACAATTTTCCTCATTCAATCTCAAGTCTGCAGTTTTCACCTCGAATTACACCTACACCCGGAGACATAAAGCAACTCATATACTTTCCAAAATGAACACACACAGGGTAATGAAGATCCCATAGAAGTGAGAAGGGCAATGACTTGGAAGACGGATACTGGTGCAAAGAGGTGTGTGGAACTCAGGAGGGTGGAGTCTTCATTCACTTTACCACACTAAGTGCATTACGAGGGTATCAGTATGGTCTTGGAGTAGAAGATAGAGAGAGGGCTAATATCTCTGAAAATGTATGCTAATGGAGGAGCCCTGTGTGAGATCTATGTTTTGATTCATGGCATGCACTGTCTCCCTTCAAACAAATAGACTTGGTGCAAGTCAAATGCACTGCAGGGCAAAGGGTACTAAAATAGCTCAGTGATGTGTTGAGTGGAACAAGCCAGAGTATGACCACACTTCCTGGGGGACTAGGCTGGTGCCACATTTATCTCAGTTCATCTTTAACTTGTTCATGGCAGTTTCTCTACCCGGTTTCTAAAGTGATACGGACATCCTCATTTCAGGTCTGCAAATTAACAATTTTCCTCAAATGAGTACTACTGCTTGCCAGATAAGGGGAAATGTTCCCTTAATAGTGTTTGGTGGCAGAGTGATGGGGTTGCATGCTCAGGTAAATAAGACACTCAAAGTCAGGGAGTAAAATGTACATAGGCCTGCAGGCTTTTCTAATCAACCACAAAGCCACTAGCAGAACAAAGTGCTTCTTACTAACATCTGAGTTCATGTACCCTAAGACAAAATCTTTGCTGACAATGGCACTGGTCTTTGCCTTTAGCAGCATAACAATAAGGGCTTTTCTTGAGTCTAATGGCCAGAAAGTAACCAGATGAAGACTCCAGTGGCAAAATGGTGCTTGTTCTTTGTGAGCCAGCTGCCAAAAAATGTCTGCTCCATTGAGCCATAGAGCTGCACGTAAAAGTATATAAAAAATCCCCGGACCCCCCGCATTCTAGCACCATGCAGCACCGCGGCCAAAAGGCCACCGAGCCGCCCAACGCACTCAAACCTGGGGCCACCTGGGGTTACTCTCCACGGCCATTTACCTCCTGCGGACCCCTCGCTCAATAACACTACTCGCAATTGTGATCCACAGCCTACCGGTCCACAACAGACGCTCGCTCGCTCTTCATTGCTTTATTATAGACAAATGAGCCTCCACCTCCTCCTATCCATTTCGACTTACTTCTCGACAGTCCCCTCAAGGTCTCTACCCCGGCTCCTATACAGTCCCGCCTAGTCCACAACCAGACTACCATTAGATTGGGGGGACCTGTTGCTATCCTTCATGCTGCTGTTCCCAGCTGAACCTTGTGCCACTATCACTGTGGTTGTATGTCCTTCAGGCACCTATCTGCTTTTGTCCTGATGATGATCACAATAATCTTCTAAAGGGGATCGAAACGTTATTGGCTTTTTTAAACACAGTGCACTCAAAATGTATTCAAATGTATGTAACGGTTGTGTTTACTATCACGCTTGTTTAACCCTTCACATTTACGAACAAGCACTTGGTTTTGCCTGATTGTTTTTTGTGCTGTTATTTTGTTCACCTCTGCGTTGTGGATACAGGACTGTGTCCCACGTTATTTATGTTTCGCTTGATCCTCACAATTATTTTTGATTAAATCTTACTATCCGGTTTGAAAAGTAACACTACAGAACCAATCTCATTCTACATGTATTTTGCTCTGGTATCTTGCCTTCATCAAGGAGCACTGTTCTCAAAATTATCTCAACCCAAGGTCCTTGTGCACCATATTGGGTTCCCTTGTGTTGTTCAAAACATGGCAAAAAATGTCCAGCGCAAATAATACATAATGTGAAAGTGGTTATAAACTGTACAAGTAACTTGCAAAGAAGGGAGGCATATTATGAGGTGATGAAACAAATCTTCCATCTTCTTCACACAATAAATAGTTTGAAGGAAAAATGTAGAAGTTAAAATGGCAGCAGATAGTTTTCCATCTCAAAAGCCAGCATGCTGAGGAGGCATGTGTGAGCAAAGGGATTTTGTGTAACATTAAATAACACCATCCTTTTCTAGAGTGGCTTCCATCCTGTCAGGAATCAGACTTCGTAACAAGTTGGTAAAGGGAAAAAGAAAGGTCACAGAGTACATTGTAGGTGATGGATGACTCAAAAAAAAAATATTGCAGTTTTCAAACAAATTTCAAACTCCAGTTATTAAGTGTAATGGATTGACACATTTAAAAAAAATAACTTGTTCAAAATGGTACACAACGAATTTTCATAGCCAACTCACTTGTTCCTAAAGTAACTTAATAAGGCCCATAACGATATGAGAGTACATTTGAGGATATCTATGGCAAATTTCAAGAAAAGCTGCAGCTCAACCTTACATTTTGCCATGAATATAAAACATATTTGAAGAAAACATTTAACAATAATTAAACTAAAACAAATTACTTACTGTTCTAATGTTTATCATATTCTTGTTGAAAGCAAAATTCCCATAAAATTCAAAGAATTCACTCAGCAATACACCTAGGAAAAAAGAAAATAATTTAAGAAACTAAAAACAGCTTACTAAGGATTTAACATGAAACAATTTAAGATCTCACCTAATGTTTCTGTATTTTTTGTCGCCTTTATTTTATTTATATCACTAACAAATGTACAATCATTGTCATCAATGATGTGGATGTCTTCTGCACCTAGAAATAAAACATGAGTCAAACAATATTTATTACCGGATACACAAAAATGAATCATATTTATCACAAGGCATTCTTAATGAACATGCTTGAAAGCTCTTAAAATTCACGAGAAGGGTTGGAAGTACCCTGCAGTATCAAAGGGATAAACAATGATTAGGTCAAATTCTAAACAAGCGATCAAGAGTTTATTGTTAACAAGTGATTAATTTAGCTCGGAAAGCACTTTCCACCGACATCTTTCAGAGACCTAGAGGTCATATGCTCAAGTAGCAATCGGAGTAACTCAGTAATCAGACCCCCCAGGGGAATCACACTACACAACATTACATTAGTGGTCTTTAGAATGCAGGAGCCACAGTCCCAGGTAATCCAGTGACAAAAGAGTTTGGTACTTGGTAGGAATAGGGGTCAAGTGTGCAATGCAGAATGAAGAGGCCTTATGTGCTCGGAAGGAATTAGAGACCTACAGCATGGCGTTGATGTCTAGGAGAAGGGATCTGTTGGACAGTGTAGATGGGACAGGGGGGGGTCTGATCTCTGGTGAAGGAAGAGGAGTCCTGATGTGATCTGCTGGAAGAGGGTGATGATGCCTGAAGTGCTGTTTTAGAGGAGGAGCGATGGGGTGCTGTGTGCTGTCCGGGGCTTTAAGTGGGCCGGGTCTCACCGGTGCTGAGCACCGGCAGTTTTTTTAAAAGGGACCTCAAAACGGGTCTCTATCGTGCTCCCTTTTGGGCCCTGGCACAGGCGGTCCGTTTTTTTCCGGACTGAATCCATGTATGCGTGCTCACACTGCTCACTAGTGGAGAAGTAGCAGCATGACGTCATGCCAGGGGAACGTTGTAGGGGAAGGGAAATCCTTTAACCCCTTCGAGGCTATTGACGAGCTGGGCTCGTCATCGCGCTTACCTGTCCTGCGCGGATGACAAGGCCAGCTCGTCACGTAACGCGGTAATTTCGAATTTGCCGCGCACAGCGGGAAAAGCCGCCGCAGCGATGCGGTTAAAGAGTTTCATTTTCTCTCTGGATTTCCCTTCTCTTGTTGAAACTCAGGAGCAGCAACATTGTTGTGGTGTCACCAGGGATTTAAGTGGAAGCTTTTTCAACATTCTATACAAGCCATAGTTGCTGCTTATTTATATTATGTAACTAACAACCATTGACAAAGCCAATAGTCCTGACTTGTTATAGGTAGGATGTTACTTGCTGTATCATAAATCTGGATGAAATGACAGAAACAGCAAAATACAAATCGAGCAGCACACTGTGCTCAGCACAGATTATTAGCTTGTGTTTTTAAGACACGTACTTAATTACATTGGCCACGCCCCTTCAAGACACCATCCCCCCTCCCCCTGTGTTTTTTCATCCCACTTAAAGCTCTGGTACTATCCATGTAAGTAAGCGCTTCCTGGCCTTAGATAGGAGAAGTGAGCGTTCTAAATAAATTTCAATGCAATACGATAAAATGAAGCGGAGGAGGTTTTGTGTGCCTTGTTGTGCTGCAGTGAGAGTCCTGGTGAACTTTGAAGAGTAGGAGGCAGTGGTTTGCAGTTTAGGAATAGAAAGGAGGGCTGATGTGCAGCGTTCAAAGTGGAGCCCTTGTGTTGGGCAGTCGGAACAAGCATACCCTGCATTTAGTTCTTTGAACAAATGTTGTAAAGTCTCTACTTTGGAAGCTGAAGGCTCGTTGGTGGACAGGCGATGGTGTGGACACCTTCAAAATGCGAACCCACCTTTTTAAAACAATTCTGATACCGCTGAATTGATTTAAGATTGATCTACATTTAGATTTCCACACAAATAATCTTCCAATTTCGTTACTATCCTCAAATCCGTTTTTATAGCTTCTGTCTATTATTTCCTCCATTACAATTGTTTCCCACATCTAACATTCGTCTTCAGGGTTCCTGTTCTGCCAGTTGATCTATTATAACGAGCTCTTGGAGGGCAACATCAAAATATCCACCAATGATTTATGGTGAAGAGAAAATGACTAACTAGATCAAAAGTTATCCTAAGGCAGATGTAACCTCTGTGACGAGGAAAGGCAATCAAAAAATGAGGGCAAAAGGAGATGTGTGCAGCTATGGGAAAATCCATCACTTCCAGCAACTATTTCCGAGATGGTGAAGCAATGGAGGGACAAGGACCTTTGGGGGCTAAAACAATTAATTGACAATGGTGGGTTTATTCCCTTCTCGGAGCTACAGGATGCATATTAAAGAGGGCATAGGGTTAATTCTAGGACTACAAGCAGAGAGAGAATCCAAATGTTCAAAGTGGTATTTCATCTCCCCCCGGCCAGAGGGGCTGCATTGCTCGAGTGAATACATTTCCATTAGATTTCAGTACTGTAAATCAGAATAAAATCAGAATAATTAGCAACAAGACATGCAGACAAACATCACGAAACAGGAGTTAGGTACTTTGAACTGGGAAACGCATCATCTTGCTTCATTGAGTCCAATATGTTTCACTGTAAAGATTATATTACATACAAGAACATTTTATTACAATTCCCATGACCATATTAATTTATCTACACGGTATTAAGGACAGTAGGTAACTGGTGTCATGTAAAACGTCCAAGAATTAGAATATTCTGGGATCAGGTTTTACTAACCTACGTGTCCAGAGTTTAAAAACTGTCCACAGACCACTGTTAGGCCTTTACTGGATGGAGACAAATAAGGACCGATAGGCTTTATGATGAGAACTTTGACTCGCTTGGTGGCTTGTTCTTTAACAGCACAGAAATGGATGGATGAAAAAGTCCTCTACATGATATGAATGAGAGTACAAAATGAATAAAATAAAGACTTTAGAAAATAACTTTTATTTGCAACTAGCCAAGCTGGAATATTTCCAGAAGCTTTGGGGCATTTTGCATGAATGAAAAACTCATCTATATACAGAGTATTGCCATATTCTGGGATACTGAAGATAGCGGTAAGGTGTTTTTATTTGGCACATCATTCTCTTTCTGGCGTACCCGGAAAACATAGAAATTTATGTTTGTTGCTCTAAATAAAAAAATAAAGAATACAAAAAAAACTATTCTCTGGTGGTTAATGTTGAGTCATACTGCCATTTATTTTATCCTAACCCCTTAGCCTCTTATTACAAGTTGGGCAGAAGAGACTGGGGCATTTATTTATTATATACCGCACATGGTAAATACCAATACCCCCAGTGTGAGATATTAATCATGTGCAGTAAATATTGCCTATTCCTAGTTTTCAACTTGAAAATGAGGCATAACAAACATAGCTGTTTTTTTAACACATTGAATTCTGCATGCTTTGTTTTTTCTTTGGGCTCCCCCCACACAACCTGATACATTTCTGAAAGTTTGACCTGCCAAAAACCATCAAGAAAAAACTTGAATGTTATGACAATGTTATCACAATTATCACACAACTATTCACAAACATTTAAATGTAGCCTTTAACTTGTAATGAGAGCCCAAATGTCTAGGGTTTCTGAGTTGCAAATTCCTTGGTGTTGCAGCAAAACGTATTCTTAATGAATGCTCCCCACTACTTGGGGTTGGCTCTATGATGATTGTTTAGCAAGACGTTTGTCTTGGCAGGCCCATGTGGCTTTCCCAGATCAACCACGCAACTGGTAATGCTGGCACTATGAGGAGTGGTAATAAAATATATACACCTGTGTGCCTCAGTCTCGTCCTCTATATAGCTTTTTGTCTAGGTTGTCCTCCCCTCGCAATTCTTAATAATAATGAAAAATACACTGTATTAAATGATCTAATCAAATGACTTATGAATTATTACTTCTAAACTGTGGAACGATGTTGCCATGAATATCTATCACAAGAAAGGTAATTCCTAAAAATTAATTGCATTTAGCATAACCATTTATTTAAAACATACTCATTGATGAACTTTACAATACCTGCTAGATCCTTCAGATGGTTTAGTGTTGGAATAATAGGAGGACTTCTTTTTTGCAAGAAAAACAGAACCATCATAGTTAAAGAGAAGTTTGAAATCCAGGCACCAGGAATACTGCTTGTAATTCCATGCACCCGCGCCCAGCAGCGCACACTGAAAACAAGTGCCCTTACTCTTGAGTCAAGATTGCCGTATATGTAAAGCAGTTCTGAACTTCTCATTGCAACTCTGCAAAACATAACACAAGATTGAACAGGTCAGTACAAAAACAGTGATATGATAGAAATCAACATGAATCACTGGCCATCCATGGTGAGGACACATTTCCAAACCAGTTAAGACAAAGGATTTCTTATTAGGGTAAAAAGTTCTGCATCAAACTGACCGCTCGTTCCAGAGAGGTGGTTATATAAATAAGAATGTGGAATAGCGTTGATGAAACATGACTGATATTTGGAGCATTCCGTAAATACTAGATCATGACTCACTGGTGAGAAGTGTACTTAACTTTACTTTGATATTGAGTAGCAGCCTTCATTTTTCTTTTAAGGTTAATAACTTGAAAGGAATATGCTACTTACCAGTATGCATCTGTTCTTGGCATAGAGGGCTGCAGAGTGGTACATTATGAATAGATCGCCATCTGGTGTTGGGCTCGGATGATTGCACTTAGTTTTTCTCTTGGAGAGTCTTTTGTATCTTGGTGACTCCTCCCTTGGTTGGTAGTGCGCATGGGCATCGGCTCCATCCTTAGATTGTTTTGCCATAGTAGGGTTAGATGGAGTAGTATAGTAGAATACAGATAAGAGTGCCCATGTAAGTGTATCTAAATAAGATAATGTTGGAACAGACACAGGTTTCCGGGGAGGCTGGGAGGGCATGTACCACTCTGCAGCCCTCTATGCCAAGAACAGATGCATACTGGTAAGTAGCATATTCCGTTCGAGGCATATGGGCTGCAGATGGTACATTATGAATAGACTATACAGCAGTTCTCTCCCTAGCGGTGGTCGCCCGTGTCTGTTGCAACTGTCTGAAACAATGTTTTTAATACTGCTTGTCCCACTCTAGCTTGTTGTGTTGTGTGCACATCTACACAATAGTGTTTTGTGAAGGTGTGCGGTGTAACCCAGGTAGCCGCTTTGCATATGTCATCTAGTGGAATGTTTCCCAGAAATGCCATAGATGCTCCTAGTTTACGTGTAGAGTGAGCTCTAGGAGGTACAGTTAATGTTCTCTTTGCCTTTAAGTAGCATATTTGAATGCATTTTACAATCCATCTGGCAATGCCCGCTTTGGAGATGGGATTGCCTTTATGTGTAGGAGAAAACGCAACAAATAGCTGTTTTGTCTTTCTGAAAGTTTGTGTTCTTTCTATATAGTACAATATGGCCCTTCTAACATCCAATGTATGTAGGGCTCTTTCAGCTACTGTTTGTGGTTTTGGAAAGAAAACCGGTAATTCCACTGACTGATTGATGTGGAATGCTGAAATAACCTTCAGTAAGAATTTTGGGTTTGTTCTAAGAACCACTTTATTTTGGTGTAGCTGCATAAATGGTTCTTGGATCGTAAAAGCCTGCAGTTCACTTACTCTTCTAAGTGACGTGATAGCTATGAGGAAGGCCACCTTCCATGTGAGGAATTGTATTTCACACCTATGCATAGGTTCAAAGGGTGGCCCTATTAGTCTGGTAAGCACTATGTTGAGATTCCAGACTGGGGAAGGTGGTCTTCTTGGTGGAATGACTCTTTTGAGTCCTTCCATGAAAGCTTTAATTGCTGGTACTTTAAACAGTGACAGATGTTGCCTGTTTTGTAGGTACGCCGCTATGGCTGCGAGATGAACTCTGATAGAGGTATATGCTAGGTTACATTGCTGTAAGTGTAATAAATAGCAAATGATTTGTTTAGTGGATGCGTCCAGAGGGTTGATGTGCTTACTGTTACAGTGTATAGCAAACCTCTTCCATTTTGCTGCATAGCATGCTCTGGTGGTAGGACGTCTTGCTTGTTTAATGATTTCCATGCATTCTGGTGGTAAATCTAAATACCCAAACTCTATGACCTCAGGAGCCAGATCGCTAGGTTCAGTTGTTTGGGATCTGGGTGCATTATTTCTCCATGGTTCTGTGTGAGATGCATGGGTAATAACCTTAGCTTTTGATGTGGTACTTGTGAGAGTTGTAGCAGCGTGGTGAACCACGGCTGTCTTGCCCACGTGGGTGCCACTAGTATCATTGTCATTGAGTGTTGCTGCAGTTTCCGAACCAGTAACGGAATTAGTGGTAGAGGAGGGAACGCGTAAGCAAATTTGTTGGACCAATTTATCCACAGTGCATTGCCCTGGGACCGTTGGTGTGGGTACCTGGATGCGAATTCTTTGCATTTTGCGTTCTGATGATTGGCAAACAGATCTATCTCTGGTTGCCCCCATTTTTGGAAGAATGGCTGTAGTATTTGGTCGTGCAGCTCCCATTCGTGTACTTGTTCTGACTGTCTGCTTAGGATGTCTGCTATTTGATTTTGAACTCCTGGTAGGTGTTCCGCTAACAGGTAGATCTTTTGAGGAATGGCCCATCTCCATATGTCCTGTGCTAGTCTGGACAGTTGGAGAGAGTGTGTCCCCCCCTGTTTTGAATATAATACATTGCAGTCATGTTGTCTGTTCTGATCAGGACTGCTTTGCCTGTTATTTGCATTTGGAAAGCTTTTAGTGCTAGAAATATTGCTAATAGTTCTAGGTAGTTGATGTGCAGTTTCTTTTGCTGCACACTCCACTTCCCCTGCACTGTGTATCTGTCCATATGCGCTCCCCATCCGGAGAGCGATGCGTCCGCTGTTATTATCACTTGTGGAATTGGCTCTAGGAACGACCGTCCCTTGGAAATGTTTTCTGTGTTCCACCACTTCAGAGAGTGATACGTCCGGTCGTTTACCAACACCAGATCTGTAATCTGACCTTGAGCCTGATTCCACTGTGTCGCTAGACACTCTTGTAGTGGGCGCATTTGTAGTCTGGCATGTGGTATTAGCAGTATGCAGGAGGACATCATGCCTAATAGTTGCATAAACACTCGTGCTGGTAGTGAGTGTTGTGGTTGAAATCTTTGTATTAACCCGACCATTGTCTGTACTCTGATTGGGTTGGGGTATGCTATTGCCTTTTCTGTGTCTACTGTAGCCCCCAGGTATTGCTGAATCTGGTTTGGTTGCAGGTGTGATTTTTTGTAGTTCACCGTGAACCCTAGGTGGTGCAGCAATTGAATTGTCTTCTGTGTGTTGTGAAGACATTCTTCCTTTGACTTGGCCTTTATTAGCGAATCGTCCAAGTATGGGAAGACATGTATTCGTTGTCTTCTTAGGTGTGCTGCCACCACAGCTAGACATTTTGTGAAAACTCTTGGTGCTGTTGTGACACCGAACGGAAGGACTTTGAACTGATAGTGTTGTCCTTCTAACACAAACCTTAGGTATTTCCTGTGGGCTTTGTGAATTGGGATATGAAAGTAAGCGTCTTTTAGATCCAGTGTAGAAAGAAAGTCCCCTTTCTTCAGTAAAGGGAGTACTTGTTGGAGCGTGACCATGTGGAAATGCTCCGAATTTATGTAAGCATTGAGAGGTCTGAGGTCTAATATTGGTCTTAGGGACCCGTCCTTTTTGGGGATCAGGAAGTATAGAGAGTATACTCCTGTTCCTTGTTGATCTTTTGGGACCTTCTCTATTGCATGCTTTTGTAGAAGTGCTAGAACTTCTTCTCTTAACAATGTCAGATGATCTTGACTCATTGGACGCTGTTTGGGGGGGATGTTTGGTGGGGTAGCTGTGAGTTCTAGGCAATAACCATGTTGGATAATTTGTTTCACCCACTTGTCTGACGTGATGTTTTCCCAGACAGGTAGGAACTGTGATAGCTGTCCCCCGACCGGTGTTATGTGGTCTGGGGGGAGCTCTATGAAGTCACTGTTTTGGTGTTGAGGCGTTGCGGTTGTTATTATTTCCGCGGCCTCTACCCTTATTGTTGTTACCTCTGTAACTGCCTCTTGAATTACCTCTGGGTGATGTTGATGTGAAAGATGTGGATTGCTGATTCGTTCCTGTGTTCTTTGAGCCCCCTCTATAGGTGGATCTACGAAAGGAACCTCTGTGTGTTGGCTGTTGCAATGCTCCCATTGACTTAGCCGTTTCCGTATCTTTCTTCATTTTTTCTAATGTCTCGTCTATGCTTGAACCAAACAATGTCTTCTGATCAAATGGTTTGTTCAGTAGGGCTGTTTGTACTTCTTGTTTGAATCCTGAGATTCTAAGCCATGCATGCCTTCTTAGCATGACACTGGTGTTAATAGATCTTGCTGCAGTGTCTGCTGCGTCTAATGCACACTTAATGGAAGTATTGGTTATTATTTTACCTTCCTGTATTAATTGATCTGCCTTTTTCTGATGTTCTTTTGGGAGATGTGTGAGAAGTTTTTCTAACTCATCATAATGTGCCCTGTCGTAACGTGCGAGTAGTGCTTGTGTATTGGCTATACGCCAGCTATTCCCTGCCTGTGATGCTACTCTTTTGCCTGATGCATCTATCAACTTCGACTCTTTATCTGGTGGAGGAGCCTCTCCTGTAGATAATGAGTTTGCTCTTTTACGAGCGTTTGAGACCACCAGCGAGTCTAGAGGTACATGCCCTCTAATAAATATTGGGTCCTTTGGAGCCGCTTTGTATTTTTTATCAATTCTTGGGTTTAACACCCTGGCTCTCACTGGGTTTTCAAATATTTCCTCTGTGTGACTAAGAAGACCCTTCAACATAGGAAGAGTACCTGATGTTCTTTGTGCATTAGGTAGAGTCTCTAACAAGAAATCCTCTATTTGAGGTTCTGTATGCATATCTAGTTTGTGATATTTTGCTGCCCTATTAATGAGCTGCACAAAACCTGTGTTATCATCAGGTGGTGAAGGCTTTGAGGGATATAGCTCTGGGTCGTTGTCCTCATCTGACCCTACATCATAATTTTCCCATGGGTCCTCCTCATCTGGGATAGTTTCGTCATCCCCTTGAGGTTCTCCCTCCCCTAGATCACTGTCTACATCTGACTGAGGTGTAGCTGGTCTTGGTGTGGAAGGTGTAGGAATATTTGGCCTACTGTGAGGAATAGGAGAAGAGGGTGTGACTCTAGGACGAGGAGAAGCAGGAGGAGTTATATTCGTCCCCATTGTTCTCTTCTTTGAAGGAAGAGGTTTATCTTCTGACTGTTCACTCTTTCTCTTCTTCGTGACCACTTTCCCAGTTTGTGGATCAATAAACAAGATCTTTTGTTTGGGATCTGTCTGTTGCTCCTGAATCGGTACCGAAGGTCCTGGTTCCGAGAGGTGCTTTTGTTTTCGATCGTCAGATCTTGTGGTCTTCGACACCGAATGTCTGCTCGATTCCGACTTTCTGGGTATCGAGTGTATCTTGGGCGATAAGTCATATTTATGTTTCGACATGGAATGTTTCGATACCGAGCTCTCCTTTGTATGTAGCCTCGGTGCCGAAGTTGATGTCGCCCTTTTCTCGGATCCGACATGGTGGGAGTCCGAGTGTTTCGGTTTCAGTTTCGGTTTCGTTGCCGGGCCCGAGGGCGGGGCGTCGGAAACTTTTTTCAGCGGTTTGACCGGGCCCGAGGGCGGGGTCGTTACCGCACGGGGTCGATTTTTCGGTAAGGGGACGTCGTCACTCACGGTTTGTTGCTCGATGAGTTCTTCAACCTCCGACTGGTCCCCTTCCGACCTCGACTGGTCCTCTTCTTCCTCGATGTGCTTGTCTCCGAACAGCTCCGGGATCGCTTCCGCCTGCATTCTGGAAACCTCGTGTCTTCGAGCTCGACGATTTCTAATCGTTAGCTTGGAGGAGAATGCTGCACAGGCTTCGCAGTCCCTGGATTCGTGTTCAGGCGATAGACAGAGGTTGCACACCTCGTGTAGGTCCTTGTGTGGGAACTTAGCACCACACGTTGGACATTTTTTGAATGGAGTCCTTTCCATGGACTCCGGGCTTGACTGCGTCGAGAAAGGCCTCCTGTTCTTCAACGTAGATCCAAGTTTTTCTCTTCGATTTTGAATTTGCAACGCGTCGGAATGGAAATGAACGCGTTCGATAACAATACCGTCGAATTGGAAAGGGAATACGCGCCGATAAATCACTTTCTTCTGAAGTTGATCTGGAGCGTCTCGATCCTCATCCGAACCCGATGGCGGAAAAAAACAATCTAAGGATGGAGCCGATGCCCATGCGCACTACCAACCAAGGGAGGAGTCACCAAGATACAAAAGACTCTCCAAGAGAAAAACAAAGTGCAATCATCCGAGCCCAACACCAGATGGTGATCTATTCATAATGTACCATCTGCAGCCCATATGCCTCGAACCTATATTTCATATAAACTCAAAGGAAAAGAAAACAATAAATCACCAAATAGGAAATTGTTTATCAATCAATACAAGTCCATCTGGCACTGTACGCAAGCAAGACTGACGAGGGTAATCCAAAAAAAAAAAGAAAGAAGAAAACCATGTCAGCAAAGCAGGCTTTTTCCTGACTAACCTTGAGGATATTAGACCAGATCCCAGAATCCGTAAGAACAATTCCAAGCCTCTACACTTTCAGAAAGATATTAAAATGAATGTTTTCTGGATATTTCTACCATAATAGTCTCCTAACTTGTGGTTGGGTCCCAATTACGCCGATCCCACCAGAATCCATTAGGAAGGTGAAGTTATAAAGATGTTCAAATGTAACTGAAATTTCATACTGTAAAGTGCTCTGCTACCAATGTAGCTAGGAACTCACTCAAACAAATAATCATTATATACTGTATCAACAAAAATCTTAATTGTTTTCTTTGTTGCAGATAAGGGCCATCATTCCTTCCCACTTGTGATTTTGCATTTAAGTGTAAACTACTGCCATCTTCAAAATGTGACTTATTGTGCTTTTAGAATAATTTCGTTTCTCCTGAAGGACTCACAATGCATCATTTGTGGTGTGTTGGCCAATGGAGGCTCGAGCAGCCACGTCGTGCTTCAGCGAGTTACTTCAGCGAATTGTGATGTAGGAAGAAACAACTTGGCTGACCGATTCCTAGCCTGCATTTTTTCCTTTCAACAACAGAGCGGAAATCTTGTCAGGGGGATAACAGACTGATGGCCCATGTTTGGGAAAAGTCATGAACAAGGTAGTCTGCGTTTCATCTCATTCGCAGTCGTAGCCTGCATCAAGCTAATCTGTCAGTACTGGAGTCAGCTACATTGAGAGAGAGCTTAGACAGAGTGTGTTATCCAGGCAGTTTTTGAATTGTATTAAATGCTGGGAAATGTTTCCCTGGTTAGGCCCTTTACACTTCTCCGACCCACATCTTGTTGTGTAAAGCTCAGACTGCCCTCTACCTAATCTGCAGATTGAGACTTGGTCCGCTCGTGAATTTCACACCAAGAAAGAATGCATAGAAAACATAACAATAAAGGATAAGCACAAGAACCGATAAAGGCTTCAGGTCAGTGGTACACAAAACAGATTAACATATTTAAATTGCTTAATAGATTGGGCTGCTCTGCAGCCACACAGGCTGATGAAATTCGCAATGGGGAGTAACAACTTCAGGGCTTTTAACATGACCACATGCTCAACTCTTAGATTCAATATCTTCCATATGGCTTACAAACTCTTGGGCTTTCAATATTTAACAATCTCCTCATCAAGGGAATGCCAGTCTACTCGTAAGAATGAATCTCCTGGCAGCCTTACATGGTAGACCATGAGGTACTGCTGTCCAATCCATTCACTTATTAAGGAGAGGAGGAGTTGCGCCTTGGTGTGTTTGCTTAAAGCAACTTCCCCATATGCTGGGCCTCAGTTCATCCATATGTGGACTTTTAAATCAGATCAGCTTCTACTCACCCGTGATGAGCCGTAGTATTTAATCACTCCTGCTTTTCAACATCCACCTACCTAGAACTGTGTCCCATGCTTATTTCTTTCTTTCAATCTATGGCATTTAACATTTATTCTGCATTTTAAGTCCTACAATGACATACCAGCCACACACTTCTTACTTCTTTTGATAAAAATACCGTAATTGCCTTCCAATACTAGATTCACCACCCTGGTCCTAGTGTTTTCCAGGCTAAGACAAAGAAGTACTAGTTTTAATGATTTTCAGCCCAACGAAAGCCCTCAGAATCAATTTCATAATGGGCCTTCATTTAAAAAAGGCAGTGAGTGTTCCTTTAACATTCACAGCAACCATACAAAACAAATAGCAGAAACACTTATTTATAGGCACATTAAGAAGTTCTTCTGTATTCTAGAATTACCTGTTGTTTGCCGTCAGATCACACTGAAACCCTGCAGGCTGATGTGAAAACCTCACCAATGGACAACGAGCATTCAAGATCTTGTGCACACCTACACATCCTGGGCCAAAGTTGTCAATGCATTCTCCAATCACAGAAAGAATGTTCTGTGTGGCCACTCTTCCTGAGGAAACTCGTTTCATCTGAAATTCCACTGAAAAGGGCCCGGGCAACTATAGGAAAAACGCATACTGGTTACATCTTTAAAAATTGTATATCAATTACAATTTCACAAGGATTAGCACTTAATGCAATGTTACAACTGAGCCACACAGGAAGATATGCTGCAAATGATTGGTGGGCACCTGAATTAGGCACTCCCCCCTCAAGACAAAATGTGGTAAAAAACCTAGGCATTTTAATTGGCGAAATCCTCTCAATGAGAGGGCAAGTGAAATCTACATGCAGCACCTGCTTTGGGATATTGAGAAGAGTATTTCAATGGCTGCCTCTCCATACAAGAAAGACTCTCACGCAGACACTTGTGGTTAGCCATCTAGATTATAGAAATGCCCTAAAGGTAGTGGCTAATGATTCTCACCAGTCTAGACTACAAGTACTTCAGAATACCGCAGCCCGTCCTGTTCTCAAGCTTCCACCTTGCACATCCTAAAAACCTACGCTTAGATCATTTCACTGGCTTCATTAGGAAGGAGCGATTTTCAAGTTTCTATGCCTGGTCCACATATCTCTTTCAGGTAAAGGGCCGACATATCTCGAAAAGTAACTCTCAATTTATTGACCCATTTGAGATCTAAGGATCAATTCATGCTCTGCTCGCGCCGAATTCGCACAATCAAACATGCCTGTTGATCCTTCTCTTACAGGGGCCCTTTTAATTGGAACAAGCTTCCTTCCACCTCACAATCGCGTCTGCTCTGATTTAGTCTGCTTCAAATAGCTGCTTAAAACCTGGATCTTATGACCATATTTCATCTTTTCCTTTCTCCTCTGGGACTGGGTTCAGCACCTGGAAACCCGCGGCGGAGGTGATTCGCCTTTGCTCTATTAAATATTTAGATTACATAACATAACATTTTCACGTTAAGGCCGTGATTACAAGTGGCATGTTATTTTCAATGGGCCTGGCATTGAGAGTTAACAGGCTCAATGGAATTTTAAACTCAGCAGACAACACGGTGAGTGCTATTCGTCTGGTGACTTGACCTACTTCAGGCAAGCCAATTCTCTAGTTGGAATTCTTAGGAAAACTTGTGGAAATTGCCACAATAATCCCAATATCCATTTATTCGCAAAAACTCATAATCCCCTTTACGCCACCCCTCCGCCCTTATTAGGCGCAAATGCAAGGACTCCTAGTAATAGGAAATTTGGGGGGTAGGGAGAAGACACAGATTTTTATAGGCAACACGTACAGAGGACCTAAGCTTGTTTTTCAATCATTAAATTATGTCTGAATGGAGAGATAATCCCTGTATCTTTGAAGATCTGTGAACACTTTCAGAGAGAAAAACAGAAGCATTTCTGGACATATTCTTTCCAAATAGTTTTGTAGTGTGGAGGTGAAGAAAAGACTAAATGATGGGCCAGGAGAAAAACGATGTTGCCTGTGTATATGATTTTGCAGGCTGCATAATATATACATATAAGCAGGCACATAAAAGGGCAGAGGAACGTTTGCATGTTTTCCACTGGGAGCAATTCTAATGAGCCTGGAGGAGGGTGTGGGCTCTAGATGGACAGCTGCTCTGTCCATGTAGAACCCACACATGTTCTATTTGCGCAAAGTTGCTTGGGGAAATCTGCACGCGTATATAGAATGAAATGTCTCATAGTGGTCAAAGAAACTCAACAATGGAAGAACAAGGATGTTGGTTGACCTTATCCTCATCTGATCCTGGCGAAGGGTGAACAACTTGGTGATGCAGGTTCCTAGGAAGGCAAGCATGAGAGGCCCTTACACACAATTCCACATTCAGTACCCTGAAGAGCAGACAGATATTGTGCATGACCATCCAAAGCCAAAGAAGAGTATGCTAAAACCGATGACTGGATTAAAGAACTTCCTTCTCTAGCATGAAGAGTCCTACCAAAATATGTGATGGGAAGCACATTGAAGAGTACTGAATTGAAAGTGTATATTGGACTACTGCTCTGTGGCATGTTTACTGCGAGTTAACACTAGGATCCAACTTCAGTGCACACATTTTTCAGAGTAACTATGATCCTTAGAGGGTTCTGTAAAATGACCAGGTCCAAGACGCTTCATAAAACAGCTGTAAACAAGACCTGTGAAGCTACTTACAAACTTGCAGCTTTTTGGGATATTTGGATCATGTTTGTGCAGCAGCAACCTAAGTGATAAACACTGTAGAGATCATTGATGAACCACAGATGGAGCTGCGAAGCTGGATGTTCCTTTCAGAGATATGTGTAAATTGGTAGGCACCTGAATCACTGCGAGAAATCCACCTAGAGATTAATGTGCAAACAAAACTTTTCGACCCTGGAGTTAAATGTATTTGAACAAATGCACAGCTATTAAAAACCAATACAATCTAATAGCCATTGCTAGAACTCTAATAAAGGTGCACCCACTTTAAAAGTTGATACCCCAGCGTCATTCAATTGTCATTAGAATTAACGTAAGGAATAGAATGGCTGATAAATCATAATACTGGCCATCGGCATACAGAATCAGAAGATGCTTGATATAGTTAGGTATACCTAAAATGCGTTGCAACAGTACGGCCACAGAATAAACAATAAGTTAAGAGTACAGAGGTAAATGCTAAAACTGTCTTGATTACTTTAAAAGCTTTGCCCTAAACAATCGTAAAAGTGCCACTGCAGAATATGCGTTAAGTAAAATGGGCTGATGTAAATACCAGAGTTAAACCTATATTAAAACAATGGATAAACACTCAAATGAATGCATTACTAAGGGTGTAAACACAAGAGCCACAAGAGTTGTACGAGTGGGACCCTGTTGGAAGTAAGTGGCTTAATTAGCTGCACCCAGTACAAAGAGGTGTGCAACTCCAGAGGCAACAATCTAGTGCTCTACTTGAAATGCAACTGCCAGTGCTGCCAATATGAATCACAATTGCTATTTAGATCAACCACATACGAATTAAACGCTATGTAGGCGGAGTCTATTTTATTTTATTCAATCTCTTTGATTTTAATTTTCATTTACTTTGTCATTTTTTCATTTATTTAAGCAACTTTTTCATTTTCAAAGAAACATTTCAACAAAACATCAATCTATATACATACACTTTTTACAACATTAAACCCTTTCATGACTTTCATACACATTCTCTCTCAACGAATTTCTCACATAAAACACATACACACTCAATTATCCCGATAGCAAAAAATATTTTCTGTACAATTTATATAATTTTTTACAAGAACCATAGTATACAGTTTTTGAAGTAAATCGATCCAAATACAAATATCATTTATATTATCCTTATGGTTCAAACAATAGTAAGGTCTACGCGTTTCGAACTCCCTTTTGTTATGGGGTTCTCATCAGGACCGTAAACTGGAAATGAAAAAAGAGAGGGGACTCTTATTAGTTTACCGTCTAATTCAGCCTTCAAGCTGCTTTGCGGTTCAACAACCACCTTTCCACATCCCACCTCTTTATTATTGTTTCTGGTTAGGGTTTCTTTACAACGACGCGGAACCACCTAAATAATAAACATGTATTTAGCATCCATGAATTCAAAGGAACAAGAAACACCAACTATACCATTCTAGACAAATATAAAGATCACTCACTTATTTTCTGTGGATGGTATTCTTTCACTGTTAAAGGAATAATAGCGTACTATTTTAGTGGTATGTTCCGTGATTACACACTACAGTATATGACGGGAGGTTTCTTACCTAATTCAATTTTTGTGAGCGCCTCTCGTGTTAGGGGCGATGACCTAGACACCTCCGTTCAGTGCCTGGAAGGAAAAACGGGGTCTTGTCAGTTTCGCTGTTTTAAGATTATCGCATTTCCGAAGGTTTAGTGTTATTTTCTAGCAAAGTACTTCGTTTAGTCTGCGCGGCGTGTCAAAAGCGGTCTTACCTTTCTATATTTTCTTTCGTCGCTGTTAAGCGGTCCGGTCTCTCCGTCCCGGCCGATCTGTGTATTTCCGTGGACGCGCCTCTGTTTATATTAATGTCATGTGGTTGAGATCGTAAATGTGGTCGCCATCTTAGACTGGGGAGTCTGTTCCCTGGTGTTTTGGATCCGCTATTTTTGTCTTCTTTATTATTTATTATCCATCGGGGCTATTTGATAACCGCATATTCGTAATTTATTATAACTGTCCTAGGGACGACAAATTGGTTTCGGTGACTCCAACAATTTTATCTTGAGGTGTGGGGTCATCCGATGTGGGTGCCATATTTGAGTGGCGATCTTTTAATGTTGGTTGTATGTTTTAAGAGGTATTGTGGGTCTCCTGTCTTGAAATGGCGTCTTTTATATTCATAATGGATGTGTTGTGTGCAGGAGTTAGATCCATTTTAGGAGGATTTGTTTCTTACAGATTTTAAAGGATAAGGCAGTAAAGTGTGTCTTCACTGTAATTTGTATATTTCTGACAGCTCATTGAGTCCTTCAATTGCTGAATTGAATTTCAGAATCATCATGGCTTCTTTCTGTGCCAGTTTTGCCTCTAAATCACCGCCTCTTGGATCCGTTTCGACTTTCAAGATGACGGTTCACCGTAGATCACTATCTTCATGGTTCTTGATTTGCCAATGATTTACCAAGGGGGCATTAGGGACTTTTCTTTTTATCCTCGATCTATGTTGTTGAATTCTCAACCTAATCTCCTGATTGGTTTTCCCAATGAAGAGTAAATTACACTACAAAAGCTGCTAGCGGCTCCACCCCTTTTCGCGTCAGCCTCTTTAAGCGGTTCAGCTCAAAACCAAAACGAAACAGAAAAACTACTTAGATTAAAGAAAAAACAGATCCGGACGGATCTGCATGGTCATTTTTTACTTAAACACCTAAGAGCCGGCACTATTCCTGAAGGTCTACAAGTAAAAAATATACCGGTGATCTTTACAGAGGACCCTATTTATAAAAAGGGCTATAGCTACATTGAAACGAAGTGTAGCAGGGATTTAATGGTATTAACCATCGAAACGGCCCAGAGATTATCCCAAGTACAATTAGAGGAGATTGAAAGTCTACAAACTAGTATTGCTACTAACCAATTGATTACTGACGCCCAAGGCCTGCTGGAAAAAGTAGAAAAAGAAATCAGCGAATTTAAGGACTATACCATAAATCAAAAAACCAACCAATTCGAATAAAGATCAGAAGAATTTTAGCTTAGAAAAGGTATACCCATTTTTTCAATCGGATTTCTACTCCCGTCCTGAATCTCAAAGACATTTACAGGAAAATCAACATATGGAACTAGCAGTGAGGGAGATAACGGCGACCCTAGACAAACAAATAACAGAAGAGGATCGTTCCAACATAATCAACAGGGATCAGCTTTTTTAGGGAGAGGTCAGACCAAACCCAGAGGAAAAACAAGATACAATCAGCCATGGGAAATGTCGATCAGACACCAAAATTACAAGAACTAACACCCTCCTTGATTTTCAATATCTCCAATAAAATTTTGACAAAAGACGAAGAAAGCGTCCTTCAAAAAGGACTCACATTTGTACCTACGAAAAGAACGGACTTTGTTAAACTAAAAATTGAAACTATGGAATTTTTTCAAAAAATTCTATTAAAGACCTTTTTGCCGAAAACCCACAGGAATCAAGCATGGAAACAACGGGCCTACGTAAAAAATCGACATTCTGCCCTCCAAATTACAAAATACCAAAGGAGGTACTCACATTTGAAAGAACGATTTTATCAGCAATCACCGATATGGAAAGAAAAAACGTGTGGATCAAACATAACATCACTAAATCTGAATCAATGGCGCTAACTAATCTAAAAAAGGATACAACGATCGTTGTAAAACAAGCAGATAAAGGTGGAGCGGTTGTGTTGTGGGACAGGATTCTTTATATCAATGAAGTTAAAATACAACTAAATGATGAAAATTGTTATCGTAGGATCAACAAAGACCCCACACTTGAACTTAAGGGTCAACTCCATGCTATTGTAGATGAAGCATTTCAACAAGGTTTTCTCGGAAAGAAGGAATCGGAGTACTTAAAAATCCAACATCCAAGAATTCCCTTGTTTTATGTACTGCCAAAGGTTCACAAAAATAAAGAAACCGCACCTGGACGCCCAATCGTCTCAGGTTGTGAATCCCTAATGGAACCTATATCTAAATTCGTGGACTTCTTCTTAAAGCCATTCATACCAGATGTAAAATCATACATCAGAGATACAATGGACTTCATAAATAAGTTAGATGAAGTTGAATTTGATAAAATAAATGATTGGATGGTGACAATGGACATCACGTCCCTGTATACACAGATACTGCAAGAAGATGGTATACAGGTGCTAAAAAAAGATACTAGAAACAAGAGAACGACCACAAAAGGTTCCAACCGAATTTATTATTCAATTTGGCAAGCTTCGCACTAAAAAGAAATTTTTATTTTGATGGAGACTTTTATTTTCAAGTAGGCGGTGTCGCAATGGGATGCCCTTTTGCCCCTGAATTGGCTATTTTGTATATGTCATACTATGAAGAAAAGTTCATCTATCACGACAATCCGTTTGGAATATGGATAAAAAACTGGAATCGTTTTATAGACTAGACTATGTTTTCTTTGTGTGGTCTATTCCAGAAAACGAGTTAAAAAACTTCCATGAATGGTTAAACAATAGAACACAGGAGATTAAATTCAGTTTAACATATTCAAAAAACAAAATGCCTTTTTTGGATGTCGAAATATACCCTTCGGAGGAAGGTCTTAAAACTACGTTGTACAAAAAAGAAACGGACAGAAACCGAGCATTGCACTTCAGTAGTAATCACCCCCGGAGCCTAAAAGAAAACTTGCCCTTCGGGCAATATCTAAGGATCCGTAGAAACTGTCAAGACAAGGAGGAATACATGAAACATGCAGACAAATTGACCACTAACCTGATTGAACGCGGATATCCTAAAAAATTGCTAAGACGCTCCCAGAAAAGAGCATGGTGGACTCCGAGGGAATGCTTATTGAAAAAAGATCTCAACAAAAAATGGACAGAATAGTACTAGTCACCACGTATTGCCCAAATTCCAACAGATTGAAAAAGTTGGTAAACAACAACTGGCATTTGGTCAAAAATTTATGCGAAGAATTAAAAAAACCTCCCCTATTTGCATTAAAAAAAGGAGGCAAGCATAGCCAATAAATTGGTCAGAGCAGCATTGCCCATAAAAACACAACCAACGTTAAGAACGATGATTGGTCTACCACCGGTAACAGACCATCATAAATGCGGAGGTTGCAACTGTTGCACGTTAACTGAAGAAGGGTCAATGTTTGAGCACAATGAAATAATGTGGAGACATGATTGTTTCCCAAATTGCAAATCAAGAAATGTTATCTACGGGATTAAATGTCCGTGTAATCTACTCTACATTGGGAAAACCAATCAGGAGATCCGGTTGAGAATTCAACAACATAGATCGAGGATAAAAAGAAAAGTCCCCATTGCCCCCTTGGTAAATCATTGGCAAATCAAGAACCATGAAGATAGTGATCTACGGTAGACCGTCATCTTGAAAGTCGAGACGGATCCAAGAGGCGGTGATTTAGAGGCAAAACTGGCACAGAAAGAAGCCATGATGATTCTGAAATTCAATTCAGCAATTGAAGGACTCAATGAGCTGTCAGAAATATACAAATTACAGTGAAAACACACTTCACTGCCTTATCCTTCAAAATCTGTAAGAAACAAATCCTCTTAAAATGGATCTAACTCCCGCACACAACACACCCATAATGAATATAAAAGACGTCATTTCAAGACAAGAGACCCACAATACCTCTCAAAACATACAACCAACATTAAAAGATCGCCACTCAAATATGGCACCCACATCGGATGACCCCACACCTCAAGATAAAATTGTTGGAGTCACCAAAACCAATTCGTCGTCCCTAGGACAGTTATAATACATTACGAATATGCGGTTATCAAATAGCCCCGATGGATAATAAATAATAAAGAAGACACAAATAGCGGATCCAAAACACCAGGGAACAGCCTCCCCAGTCTAAGATGGCTACCACGTTCACAATCTCAATCACGTGACATTAATATAAACTGAGGCGCATCCACGGAAATACACAGATCGGCCGGGACGGAGAGACCGGACCGCTTAACGGCGACGAAAGAAAATATAGAAAGGTAAGACCGCTTTTGACACGCCGCGCAGACTAAACGAAGTACTTTGCTAGAAAATAACACTAAACCTTCGGAAATGTGATAGTCCTAAAACAGCGAAACTGACAAGACCCCGTTTTCCCTTCCAGGCACTGAACGGAGGTGTCTAGGTCATCGCCCCTAACACGAGAGGCGCTCACAAAAATTGAATTAGGTAAGAAACCTCCCGTCATATATACTGGAGTGTGTAATCACGGAACATACCACTAAAATAGTACGCTATTATTCCTTTAACAGTGAAAGAATACCATCCACAGAAAATAAGTGAGTGATCTTTATATTTGTCTAGAATGGTATAGTTGGTGTTTCTTGTTCTTTTGAATTCATGGATGCTAAATATAGGTTTATTATTTAGGTGGTTCTGCGTCGTTGTAAAGAAACTCTAACCAGAAACAATAATAGAGAGGTAAGATGTGGAAAGGTGGTTGTTGAACCGCAGAGCAGCTTGAAGGCTGAATTAGACAGTAAACTAATAAGAGTCCCCTCTCTTTTTTCTTTACGGTCCTGATGAGAACCCCATAACAAAAGGGAGTTCGGAACGCGTAGACCTTACTATTGTTCAAACCATAATGATAATATAAATGATATTTGTATTTGGATCGATTTATTTCAAAAACTGTATACTATGGTTCTTGTAAAAAATTATATAAATTGTACAGAAAATATTTTTTGCTATCGGAATAATTGAGTGTGTATGTGTTTGATGTGAGAAATTCGTTGAGAGAGAATGTGTATGAAAGTCATGAAAGGGTTTAATGTTGTAAAAAGTGTATGTATATAGATTGATGTTTTGTTGAAATGTTTCTTTGAAAATGAAAAAGTTGCTTAAATAAATGAAAAATGACAAAGTAAACGAAAATTAAAATCAAAGAGATTGATTCAAAAAATAGACTCCGCCTACATAGTGTTTAATTCGTATGTGGTTGATCTAAATAGGAATTGTGATTCATATTGGCAGCACTGGCAGTTGTTTTGTAGTAAAATTTAGACAGGGTTTGGCATTGCTGCCTGGGAGCCCATACCCAGTTACGTGTATCCCTACCTGAAATGCAGGCTTAAAGTGTATCTAAATTACAAAACACAAACGCCATGTGAAATACTGAAGTAAACTCCCCCATTAGATGGAAAGTGGCTTAGCTAACAGCAACTAGGGCATAAGGCATGCACCAACGTGGCCTGCCAACTAATATTTTACTGAACACGCTTATTCAATGCGCTTCAAGTTAAAGTGCTAATTAAAGTGTAAGTTCGATAAGAAAAGCTGGAGGCATCTTTCACACTTTACCTTGAATCACTTGGGTTCAAAACTGCACTAGGAATTCGGGAGGTCTGAGGAACCCATAGCCTCCTAGACAGCCTGGAGATCGGACTTTTAAGAATTTCAGGAAGCGATCACACAACTGGGTAGACTACCCCCTTTAAGCAACATTTCATTGCCTCGTTGCAAGTGTGTATATTCAACAACTTCAGGATGGGGCATAACCAATACTTTCCGTTAGGTAGTAATGTTTTTCAAATGCTAATTATATGAATAAGGAACTTTACTCCCACGGCGCATAGTCTGCACTTGGTGTACTTTACGCACCCAGTTTGGCCCTTATTTTGATACAAGGAGAAATGGGGCGGAGAATTTCTTCCCAAGTATCAAACTGGATGAAGTATTGACTAGAAAATACTTTTTTTTTTCTAGGCAAGCAGATGAAATAACCTCTATATCCCTCCCACGATACAGCCACATCCATGTACATAACCACTGTCATCACTCTTTCATTTTGACAGAGGAAAAACTTTGGTATTATATGTTCCCAAAGATGGAAGTAATGTCATTATACTTTCCCCAAATCATCATGACATTTTAGTGCACGGAGAGTCCAAAAAGTCAGATATTCTGCATTTCATTCTACCATAAACAGCGTGGACAACCCGGACCACCTTGGGAGGAGATACACTGCACACACACATTTTGGCATTTTTTTTTATATATGTTGGATAGTGCAGCCATGGCCTGCTATTAACTGTGATTCCTCCCATTTCCCAGAGGTAGAGTAAAGTATCATAACAGAGAAGGAGCTCGTCATTGCTGCTTGGAAAATTAGATGCAGTCCTGGGGTGCAGAAAAGTGTGCAGGACATGGCAGTTATGATCACGAGCATCATGTCTGTTGCACATGCTCTAGCTTGTGTACACCAACCTCTCGATCAAAAGGGCTCCATTACTTCTGTGCTACAGGAATAGATAAACATCACTAAACTATGCACATATTATGGGAGGTTACATCGCTGAAGTGAAGTGCTATTTTAGACAGACGCTTTTCCTGCCATACTAGAGATAGTTCTGTGTATGGGATTAAAAAATGACCTCCAAGACCACAATGCTGTTTAGAGTTCAGAAACAACGTTTATTCAGAGAGCAAAAAATCTGAGTCGGTGTGCTGCCATCTATGTTATGTTATCAACGCTTATAACGAGCACGGATACTCAGGAGTGTTGCGGCGTAAAAGTCAACTGCGATATCGAGGGGCTTAGAGGAGCTGTGGATTAATTAAAAAACAAGGTCTTTAGCTGCTTCTTAAACAGCCTGAGATCCTGAATATTCTGCAATTCATAAGGAAGGGAATTCCAGGGTTTGGCTGCCTTAAAAGAAAGATAGCTACCCCCCATTCGCGTAAGACGAAAACAGGTAATCACTGCAAGATGCTGCGCGGCTGAGCCCAATTGTCGTCGGGGAACGTAGAACTCAAAGCGTCTCCTAAGATACGATGGCCGAGATTTGTGAAGGGCTCCATGGGCAAGAGTGAGGGCTTTAAATAGGACACGTTCTGCGACGGGGAGCTAATGAAGTCCCGTAGATGATGTTATAGGCTCGATCTACCAGAGATACAAGCAGGACTCTTGCTGCCGTGTTTTGAATAACCAGCAACTTTTTCAGCTGGTATCCAGGCAAGGGGCTCCATGGGCAAGAGTGAGGGCTTTAAATAGGACACTTTCCGCGACGGGGAGCTAATGAAGGTCCCGTAGATGATGTTATAGGCTCGATCTACCAGAGATACAAGCAGGACTCTTGCTGCCGTGTTTTGAATAACCAGCAACTTTTTCAGCTGGTATCCAGGCAAGGGGCTCCATGGGCAAGAGTGAGGGCTTTAAATAGGACACTTTCCGCGACGGGGAGCTAATGAAGGTCCCGTAGATGATGTTATAGGCTCGATCTACCAGAGATACAAGCAGGACTCTTGCTGCCGTGTTTTGAATAACCAGCAACTTTTTCAGCTGGTATCCAGGCAAGGGGCTCCATGGGCAGGAGTGAGGGCTAAATAGGACACGTTCCGCGACTGGGAGCTAATGAAGGTCCCGTAGATGATGTTATAGGCTCGATCTAACAGAGATACAAGCAGGACTCCTGCTGCCGTGTTTTGAATAATCAGCAACTTTTTCAGCCGATATACAGTGCGTTGGCATAGTCAATACGTGACAGAATAAGGGCACAAGTCACCATTTCCTTGGCTGGTCTGGGTAGCAATGGAAGAAACTTTCTAAGCGGTTTCAATGTACCAAAGCATCCTCCGGCCTATGCTTCTAAAAGTCATGTTTTCGTTGTTTCTTATTAAAAATATAAAAAAAATGGGTGTTTCAGGATTAAGAAGTGTTGGTCACTCCATATGCCAAACAGGAGGTGGGGGAAGTTAATGTGCATTGAAAATAAAAGTTCCAACTTCTGTGAGTGTGTGTTTTCTGGAACTGTGTAATTTGATATTGTTTAATAGTACATTATTACGAATTAAATATTAAAATGTCGAATCGTGGAATATTTTACACCTTTAATTTGTGTGGGAGGAGGGTGTGGGAGGCCCCAAATACATTTGCTAGGTTATTCTTGATACAACAAAAATATTAAGGAGAAATAGAATAATATAGTGCTTCAGTGAGATCATTGGCACACATTAGTGGTTACTGGGAAGAGGAATCACTATTAAAGGATTCACATGTTGCCTCTTCTTTTGAAAATCCATCTCCAATGGTAGCTCGCTCGGAGGAGAATCTTAATTCCCCGACACGTTGTTCCCCTTCCCTGAAGCAACCCATTATCTCCTTTTACAAGTTTCCCTTTAGATCAGATTTTTCAGCTGCTATTTCACACAGGTTTTGATTCCCTTTGTACAGAAACTCTTGTAATTAGTTGACCTTTAAAAATTCTTCAGTATACTTTCCTTTCCTAACAATTTTGCGTTTAAAACACTTTCACCTTACAGGTAAAAGTGCTTTCTCTCTTCCAGACTCCTAACAGTCATTTCTAGATGAAGCAATCTTCCTCAGCTTGTCAGTTTAACAATACCACAAACGAGCAGATTAACCATAGTTCCTTTCTCTGTACACTGATGATACCAACAGGACTACATTCTTCAGCGCGTAACTGAACAAAGTTACACACCGCTTGGCATTTCCAAGTCTTTGGAGGGTCTAATGATTGCACAACTATGTATGAGCTTAAGACTTAATTTCTAACCCTGCGATCAGACAGCAGAGGTAAGTGCCATCAAAGCTTTTGTTGCACCTCTACTATCAGTAATTAGCACCCAACGTCTTACTTAGGTATACCAATATAGTTTGTTTTCCATTGTTCAAAGTCGACCATGCACTGTTCATGGTTTACAGTTTCCTCCTTCAACATGGCTGAAGTGTGTAGTACATCTCACCTACACAACTCCTCAAATAATCAAAATCAAACATGGGGAAAAAGGCAAGGTTTTAAACAAAATTATGAATTTGACAAAGCAGAATAAGTAGGTGTCTTAATTCAAATACACCTGTGTCCTGCATCCATCATAAATGTAATGAACCCCAAGACCTACACTGAGTCTGGCCTGACTTCCTACATCTTCCAGACTGTATCTCACAATGTGGCACCTGATACTCTTGTGTTCTACGAAGCACCAACACACTCCTTTTTATATGGGTCCAAAACACTCCAAGAACAAGTCAGTCTTTTAGCTAATATACCTGTACATTAATGTTCAGAAGAACTTGTGTGCAATAGGACATGCACAGTGTTGGCTCTTTGCCTTGATTCAGGTTGGTTGACAGATTTCAACCAGGAAAACAAGACATAACCTTCCTTGTGGTCGTAAAAGATTAAACAACTATGAGCACGGTCCTATCAAAGAAGGCAGTGAATTTATCTGGACCAGTTGCCTAATTAACTCCTGTACCACAAAAGACTCCTTCTTTAATAATACAAGATTCCAGCTTCTTTCTGGTCTTTTCCTAAGGGAGATCTACACCCTAAACCGAAGAAAGGGAAAACTCAGCACAGATTTGTATTTCTTACAATGCTGCTAGATAAAAGAAGAATTTTCATTGGTTACAGCCAACAGGCCCTATACTGGTTCTTTGGAAGAAAGATGCAGCTGAGTGGTTGGCAGCAGAAGTCCATGATGCAGATAGATGAGAAGGGTCAGGATGGTCTCAGAATCTGGTGTGCTATGACTGATAAATGGAGTGCCGAGGAGAGCGATGGCTCTCAACATAGTTTCCTCCCAAGAGCAAAAGGGTGAGGTAATGTTTATGATTGATGGTTGATCAACTGACGAGTGACAAAGTAAAGAGAGCAGTAAAGGGCCTCTCCATATATCCGTAAGAAGCCTGATGGATAATATATATCTACAATCCACCACCGGTCCTTTTTGCTCCTTTCTGTGGATATTTCAATGAATATTACTGAATGGAAAAAAACATATGTGTTGAATAGAAATAAAAAGATCACTAATTTGCGGTTCTATATAACGTGTATGACATAGAAACAGGATCACAAAAGACCATTCCTAAAGCACTTAAATTAGTTAACAGTGGACTAGAGGATTACATTTAAGTAATTATGCAGTCAAGAGAGGGTTACTTTAACAATGTCCAGGAAATCATCAAAGGTTAACATTACCAGCACACCAGCCAGATTTCTCTGATCCTTCACCTCACACCTGTATTAGCAGTGATGGCTCAAACTGATTAAGTACTGTGTTTGAATGCTGGGAATACAGAGCCTAAACTTACGGTAACCAGGTCCGACAGCAGCACAAACCACAACAAGCGTCTCAAAACAGACACGTTATCAAATAAAGTAAATCTCAGGAAAGCAACAATAGTCAGACAGGGCACTCAGCTCGCATTAATTTCAACTCACACTGGTTTTGGCTCATCTCAGTTAGGTTTGACTATAAACCTGAGCTGTTTAAAGAAGATGAAGGTATGCGAGTGGCACAATATAAACCCCTTTCGGAAAAATATCTGTTACCTTCACAAAAATGGTCTTCAAAAACCACATAATCAACAACATGCATTTTGGTTTTCCTCACAATAAAATCAAGGGGATACATTTACAAAATATATCATGACTAACATGGATTTGAGAGTTACATACTAAAATGACTCAAAGGGTCTACATGGGTCACTAAACGAACAAGTTACTTACCTTCGGTAACGATATATCTAGAAGAAACAGTAGTTAGTATTGGATTCCTTACCTTAGAATATCCCCAGGTGTCAGACTGGATCCGGAAACATTTGCGTATCAGTACCCCTGCGCGTTGGTAGGTGTCGTCTGCGGCTCTGCGTCCGTCGTCGGCGTCGTTTGCGCCGGGATGACGTCGCCGGAGTACTTAGACGCCGCCCTCGTGGGCGGACGTCAGTTCTTATACACAGCTTTTCCGCGCCAGAAACGCAGAGCCATGATAAAAACCAACACTGGTGTCATGAAACTAGGGCCCTGAAAGGGGATGACTTTAACCCTAGATATCGGTTCGCAGAACAGGGAGGATGGGTGGGTCGGTAAGGAATCTAATACTAACTACTGTTTCTTCCAGATATATTGTTACCGAAGGTAAGTATCTTGTTCATCTGAAAGAAGCAGGTTAGTATTAGATTCCTTACCTTAGAATAGATGCCCCAGCAATACCAACCCCGGTGGTGGGTCTGCGAACCAATAATCACACCAGAAAGTCCTGGAGGACGGAACGGCCAAAGAAGCCATCCCTCCGACTTGACTGCCCAGGCAGTAGTGTCTTGCAAACATGTGCAGCGAGGCCCACGTAGCTGCCTGACAAATGTCCTGCAAGGGGACTCCCCGACCCAGGGCAGTAGTAGCCGCCGTGGCCCGAGTGGAATGGGCCCTCAGCCCAAAAGGAGGTTTCTTCTTAGCCAAGGAGTAGCATGCCTTGATACACAACACGACCCACCGAGAGATGATCCGCTTGTGTACCGCCCATCCCTTCTTAACGCCCACATAACCAACAAAGAGTTGGTCATCCACCCGGAACTGGCGTGTGCGGTCCAGATAGAACGAGAGCCCACGTTTTGGATCCAGACGGTGGAGCCGCTCTTCCTACTTTGAGGGATGCAAAGGCGGAAAGAAGGTGGGCAAGGTGATGGCATGCCAGATGTGGAAGGCCGTGACAACCTTGGGCAGGAAAGAGGGTCTTGTCCGCAACACAACCTTGTCCAGATGGACAGAAAGGAAAGGAGGTTTGGAAGAATGAGCCTGGAGCTCACTCACTCTCCTGCCAGAGGTGATGGCAATCAGGGAAGCAGTCTTCAGAGTAAGAAGGCGAAGAGGACAGGTATGAAGTGGCTCAAAGGGAGCGCACATTAGATAGGTAAGAACAAGGTTCAAGTCCCACTGGGGCATCACAAATGGAACAGGGGGAAACATTTGTGTGATGCCCTTCAAAAACCTATTTACAATTGGAGACTTAAACAAAGATGGCTGATCAGGTAGCCTTAAAAAGGCTGAAAGGGCAGAAAGATAGCGCTTGAGAGTGCCCAGAGCAGAGCCCTGCTGGGCAAGAGAAAGAAGGAAGCGAGGATTCCTAGAAAGAGGGGCAGAGAGAGGATCCACAGACTTTGCTGTGCACCATGCCACAAATCTGTTCCACCTGCAGGCGTATACCGACTTTGTGGAGGGACGCCTGGCTGCCAGAATCACAGTACAGACTTCAGGAGGCAAGTCAAATGGACTCAACTGTCGCCGTTCAGTCTCCAAGCATGCAGGTGGAGACTGGACAGGTTCGGGTGGAGCACCGTCCCTTGCTGCTGCGACAGAAGGTCCTCCTGAAGAGGCAGACGAACCGGGGGACCGACAGACATACTAAGTAGCTAGGGATACCAGTACCTTCGTGCCCAGTCCGGAGCCACAAGGATAACTTAGGCCCGATTGCACTTGATCTTCTTCAGCACTCTGGGCAGAAGTGGTATAGGCGGAAAGGGGTACAACAGACCGCAACTCCACTCGCGACAAAAAGCGTCTCCAAGCGAGTGCCGCCTTGGAAATTCCAACGCGCAGAACTGCTGACATAACGCGTTCTCTTCTGTGGCGAATAGATCTAACCAAGGCTCTCCCCACTGCAGAAAGAGGCCTTGCGCCACATCAGAGTTCAGACGCCATTTGTGATCCATCATGCACCGCCGGCTGAGTTTGTCCGCCCTGGCGTTCAGAGAACCTGCCAGGTGTTGAACCACCAGGGTCACGCCCTGATGTTCTAGCCACTGCCAGAGGCGCAGAGCCTCCTGGTAGAGGGTCCACGACCCCACCCCGCCCTGTTTGTTGGGAGTACCACATGGCGGTGGTGTTGTCCGTAAAAACCTGCACTACGCTCCCCCGGACAGAGGGGAGGAATGCCTTCAGTGCTAAACGAATCGCCCTCAGCTCTAGAAGGTTGATATGGAGCAGGGACTCTGCCGAAGCCCAGAGGCCTCTGATCTCCGCCTCTCCCATGTGGCCTCCCCAACCTAGGAGGGACGCGTCCGTCACAACAACGTGCTCCGGTTGGGGTAAGGAGAGGGACCTGCCGTTGACCCAATTGCGGTCCTTGAGCCACCACTGCAGCTGTCTCACAGTGCCCTCCGAGATCAGGACATGGTCGGACATGTTGCCCTGAGGCTGGGCCCACTGAAACTTCAGGTCCCACTGCAGAGCCCGCATCCGCCACCGGGCGTGATGCACCAGAAGGATGCAGAGCCCATCAGCCCCAGAACCCGCAGCGTCATTCTGACCGAGACCCGGGATAAAGGCTGAAAGATAGGAATCAGAGCCTGAATATCCCGAACCCGCTGTTCGGGAGGATAAACCCGAAATAGCCCTGAGTCGAAAACCGCTCCAATGAAGAGGAGCTTCTGAGAGGGGCACAGGTGTGACTTCGGCACATTGATGGAAAACCCCAGCTGGTGCAGGAGGTCTGCCGCCGTCTGGAGATGGCTGACGACTGTCTGGGGCGAGCCTGCCTTCAACAACCAGTCGTCGAGGTAGGGGAAGACTGAAACCCCTAACCTGCGCAGATGAGCTGCGACCACCGCCATCACCTTCGTGAACACCCGTGGGGCGCTGGTAAGGCAGAAGGGGAGTACGGTAAACTGAAAGTGCTTGTGGCCTACCGTGAACCGCAGGTAGCGCCGGTGGGCCGGCAGGACGGGAATGTGGAAATAAGCGTCCTGCAAGTCCAACGCTACCATACCGTCTCCTGGGTCCAGGGCAGCTAAGACCTGAGCCAGTGTCAGCATCTTGAACTTCTCCTTCTGGAGGAAGCCGTTGACGTTCCGTAGGTCCAAGATAGGGCGTAGGCCCCCCCTTTGCCCTTCTTGGGTACCAGAAAGTAGTGGGAGTAACAACCACACCCTACTTCCGGCCCCGGAACACGCTCGATGGCCCCCTTGGCCAAGAGGGCTGTAACTTCCTCTTGCAGAAGTCACAAGTGGTCCCCCGACACGCGGTAGTATTGTGGTGGCATGGCTGGAGGGGTCGTCTCGAAGAGGAGGGAGTAGCCCCTTCGGACGATTTGCAACATGCACCAGTGGAAGTGGTGATGGCGAACCCTGCCCCCCACTGGGGACACATGGGCCTGAAGGCACAGACTAGGAGGCTTTAGAGGCGGATGTTGCAGGGGAAGGTGTGGACTGGCCTCGCCGTTGTCCCCGACCGCCACCACGGCGGTTTCCACGGCCGCAACCGCGTTGGATGTTAGTCTGCGCTCTGTGGCTGGCAGCACGTGTGGGTACGCCCCTTCCTTGGCCACGAAAGGAGCGAAAGGCACCAGTTTGCTGGTACGGGCCGAGAGGCCCAAGGACTTGGCCGTAGCCCTGGAGTCCTTAAAGTGCTCAAGCGCATGGTCTGCCTTGTCGCCGAAAAGACGATGGCCATCGGACGGCATGTCCATAAGAGTGTTCTGGACATTGGCCAAAAAGTTGGCGGACCTCAACCAGGGGTGGCGACTAATCGCCACCGTCGTTGCCATCACTCTGTCCAGTGAGTCGGTGGTATCCAGCCCACACCGGATAGAAAACCGTGCTGCATCTCGACCCTCCGCAAGGGATTGGGTGAGTTTAGTCTGGACCTCCGCCGGACATTGTGGCAGCACGTCCGCGACCGTGTCCCACAGAGAGTGGGTGTAGCGGCCCAAGAGGCACGCGGTGTTGACTGACCGCAGTCCCAAACTTAGGGAGGAGAATACTTTACCGTATTGCTCGTACCTCTTGGATTCCCGATCGGGCGGGGCCGTTGGGAATGCGTTCTGGGAGGTGGAGGCCTGGATGACCAGGCTCTCGGGGGTGGGGTGGGGTGGGTGGACAGGAAGCAAGGGTCGCCCGGAGCCGGGCGGTGGCGTCTGGCCACGTTCCTATCTACAGGCTGACCTGTAGCGGGCTTGGACCACGTGCCCAAAAGAACGTCTGACAAGGCCTCATTAAAAGGCAGCAGAGGCTCAGCCGAGCTGGTCTGCGGTTTAAGGACCTCAGTGAGGAGGTTAGTCCTCACGGACGCGACAGGGAGTTCCAGGCCCAAGGCCTTGGCCGCCCGGGTCAGCACCACATTGTAGGCAGCCCCCTCCTCCGTAGCCACGGTGGGAGGGGAGACAAAACCAGTATCTGGCGAGGTGTCCAGTCCACTGGCAGTCTCAAGCTCACCAGTTCAGTCCAGCTGAGACTGACACTACCGTGTCGGAGGGTCCTCAGACCTCTCCCAATCCTCCTCGTCACCCATCTCCTGGTATGCAGGTTCAAAGGATGGGGCCGGTTCAAGGAAGTAAAAGTCTCCATACGACGTCGAGAGCGGCGCCCAGCGGCGCCGGAACCGAATCGAGGGCAGGATTGGGGACGGCGTCTTTGGGGCGACACCATAGGGGCCGGCATGGGTGAGGTCGTGAGGTCGACCGGCGACGACCCGGATCCGGAACCGGATCCAGCAAGGGCCTGCGGCACCGGGACCGAAGCACCCAGCGGCGTCGGAGCCAAAGCACCCGACCCGCTAGGCCCCCTAGCCGGGGCCGCTGGGCCCAAAGGCACCACGGAACCCGGCAGAGGAGGGAGAGACCTCATTGCCTCATTGCTTGATCTCCTCTGGCGTCGCGTCATGGAGCGGAAGGTATGAGGCAGGTTGTGACGCCCGCGACTCATTCGGAGCCGTGTGGGTGGTGTCACCCAAACCCCCCCCCCCTCCGCCGCGTGAGTGTCGGGGTGGGTCGGAAGAGCGATGACGCCTTTCCGACCTCTCATGCCTCTTACCTGAGGATCTTGATCCCAAAGACCAATGCCGACTCTTGGAGCTACGAGGGCTCCGACCCCACAACCTGTCCCTCGACCTCCTGTGGGACCAGGACCTCGAACGGCGCGGGCCGACTGCCGGAGCTCAAGTCGCTTGCGGTACCGCTCCCTCCTAGCCTTAGACGTCAGGGCCCGGCAGTCGGAGCAGGTTTGGTCGTCGTGGTCGAGGCCTAGACACTGAAGACACCGGCGATGGGGGTCGGTAACCGACATCAGTCGGCTGCACTTGGAGCAGGGTTTGAACCCGGGCATCCCTACCGGCACCGTCGGAGTCAATCGACTCGAAAAAACAGATCAAAAAGATCAAAGTTTTAGTCAAAAAAATGACTAGAAGGGTACTACTTCTCCAGATCTGTGATTAGCTGAAGAACTGACGTCAGCGCGCGAGGGCGGCGTCCAAGTACTCCGGCGACGTCATCCCAGCACAAACGATGCAGACTACGGACGCGGATCCGCAGACGACGCCTACCGATGCGCAGGGGTACTGCTACGCAAAAGTTTCCGGATCCAGTCTGACGCCTGGGGATATTCTAAGGTAAGGAATCTAATACTAACCTGTTTCTTTCAGATGCTGCAAACAACTTACAATCATGATACTACATTTGGAATGAGTTGCATTATTCACCTTAATATTTACTGCATGATTTGCCCATACAATGCTAACAAATGTATCCAAAGCAACAGAGAAGAAACTTTCTACCATGATACAATGTAGTGTTTAGACTTACTACAACTCTAAGATTAACTACATTATCAGCAGTATCAATCAAGGAAATATGTTCATGAGCATGTTATTTTTCAGAACAATCTATATCGGCATTTTGAGAAAAAATAAAAAGGGGTAAAACAAACAGAAGGTATGGCAATTTGGCAAGTAAATTCATTCAAAATCCAGTATTCGTATATGACCAATTCAGACAGCAATACCATCCCATGATATGACATAATACCAGAGCACCAAAACATACACCCAAATACGGTAACATATAAACATCAAAACTATTTCATCACACATCAATGTAAAGCTGGTAAGTTACTGGCCTCACATGGACTGATATTTTTAAACTCTGGCCCGGTAAATCGAGGCTTCAAAAAGTATGCACTAATCCAAGCCGCTGGACCATTCGACCGCCAAGGCAGCATCTTTACTGCACCTATCCTTGGCTTTGCAAGAAACAGCCCAAAATTATTACACGATTTCATGCCATGACCAGCAGTGTAATCTTCACCAAAGCCAAGTCACAACTGTGGGCAAGATTTCAACAACTTTGGTCCAAGAATGTGGCAAACACATCCCCAAAACAGACTGAGAAAATGCTATTTTTCGGACACACTCCCCTGGCACCTGGAAACCTGCTTCAAGTGCTACAGATTGTAGGTCACACCTAAACACCGCATGTGCTGTGCCGCAAGACAAATCGTTTACAATTCAATAGGCTTATAGACCGCCCACAGCATACAATTTGTTTTTTTCATGGTCACTCATTTGCAATCTTTTGACTGCTTAGTTTAAGTAGGCTTCCCTTTCTTTCTTGGGTTAGCTCCTCCCTGGATCATTGATAAAGAACATGTGCTCTTCCTCAAGTATTTGTAACACACAATTTGTTTCTTTATTTTATATGCATTTCAGTATTATTCCTGAACGTACTATAGGCTTTCCTAACTTTAACACAGGCATATGGCTTCTTATTTTGTTGCTTTCACCCTATCGGCCACCTCTATTGATACTTAGTTACTTATTCCCACACTGTACTACTGTACGCCACTCTTCTCGACTCTACCCCACCCCACTCTATGGCACTCCATTCCACTCTACCCTATGCTACTTCACTCCACACAATGCCACTCTTGTCTATGACACATCACTTGACTCCAATCCACTCTACACCACTCTACTCTATGCCATACAACTCGACTTTACTCTATGGCCCTGAAATCAAGACAAGGATACTGTACAGCAATGTATGCCACTCAATTCCACACTACACCACAACATTTTACTGTACGCCACTCTACTAAACTCAGTGCCACTCCCCTCAATTCCACTCTACAGCACTGTATTGCACTCCACTTCACTCTACACTACACCACTCTAAGCCATTCTACTCTACGCCATTAAACTGCATGCGACTCAACCAACACAGTGCCACTCTACTGCACTCAACAACACTCTAGCCTATGCCATTCTACTCTACGCCACTCCATTCCATTCTATGCCACTCAGTTCCACTCTATGTCACCCAACTCCACGCCACTTCACTATCCCACTCTACTCTACGCCAATCTGCGCCACTCTACTCTGTCACACCACTAACTTTTAGCCATGCTGAACAGCAGCCACACTGCTGTACAACATGGTTTAAAGACATTGGCAAAGCCAATAACTCTCACATAGACGAGATCTATCAGCTTTGCCAAAGCTTGTTTTATGTACCATGAGCTATATGGAGGTGACGTGGACTAAACAGAGTCATTTCAGAAGCAGCAACCTCCATCGTCATCATTGAAGCCTCTCTTTATTGTTATTGTTACTTGTCAATTACCCCACATCAGCTTCCTACTGATCCCTTAATCTCACGTTCCTGTTTACAAGCAATCTGGAGCTCTGGGAGACTTTCTTGGATTTCAAAGTGTCAGTTGTTTGCTTAGCTTCTAGTGAGTTTGTTTTGGGGAAAGATACAGAGCCACATGGAAAATGTAAAGGACACATTTCGGCCGGAGGTATCTGTAGAATATCGTGATTTGAGGTGGTGGTATGATTTCAATTTAGGAAAAGACTTCACACAGACTTGAGAGATTATGTTCCCCCACTTTAGAAATGTCAATAAGGTTTAATCACCCTTTGATACCCTCAGGCCCTGCACCCTGCTTTAGCCATGTCCCAACCCACAAGGGGTCTTAACTTGCGTTCCAACCAATACACCCCATCATAAGTGTCTCACACCATAAATGGAACAGTGTCTATTTGTCCAGGGAGAGTACCTCGGTAATCCGGCCGCAATAAAGCAACTGCATTAAGTTGATTTGAGCTGCCATACATTAAGTATGAATAAAAGGGCAGCGCAATAATGTCACTGCATATTTGCAATCCTTCAAATGGAGTCATATGGTGATAGATAGTACTTGTTTATGGACTACCGTCTGTCGCAACAAACCCACAAAAGCTTCTGCAGCACTTTGATAAAGCATTGAGAAAATAATTCTCTGCAATTACATTGCGATAGCTTTGGAAAGTATTGCGCAACCTAGGGAAAGACACTATCTTAAAGAGGGTTTTCTCCTGATAATATGGATTGAGAGCTTTTGACAAAAACTTTGCAAATTATCTGCATACTAATACACACAATCCTCTGTACTAGAGCCCGTTGAAAAACATATACCCCGGTATCTTGTCCTTATTCATAAAGCTAATGTTTTGACGGCCAGCTCCCAGAATGACGACTGATGACATCCCTGTAATGTGTCTGCCTCCCGAAGGGGAAGGGCTTTGACAGGGTCGAATTGACTCTAACCCTGGCTACTGATTTTATATATTTCAGGAAGACTGGCCTGCTAGTCATTTTTTGATGGAACTGTAGAGAAAACACCAATCATCGATACCAAAAATGTTTTCAAAGTCCACAACTGGTCGAGGCCTCTCTAGCGTGTGAGTTGAGCATTATGTAGTATCCTCATTTTATGGCAGGTGAACTTGCCGGGCTTGAAACCACTCTGGCCTTGGTTTATCTGAGAAGCAATGGCATGAAGCGGTCTATTGGATGGAGATTTAACAAATGTATTTCACTCATGTTAATTCAAGAAGAGAGTCGGCATGAGGCACAGAAATCCAATGGCTTCCGACGATTGAGAGCAAAGTGTTGGGTGTTTAAAAGCTAAAAGGACAACCCAATACTTTGAGTGTTATCCCGGTTTGTAATTCTTACTTGAAAGAAATCTGTTGACGTGTGACATTTTCCCTTTTTTTGGTTTTCTTTATCTTTCTTATCTGCAGTTTAAGGTTTTGATGCTAGCACAGATTATCTTGGTGCAGCGCAAATTCCAACTGGCATGGTTGACTTTAATAACTCATTTTTCCCTCTTGCCATTGTTTTATGGAAATTATGTGATGGCTGCAATTGGTGATATTGCTTTGTGTGTGCTGCAATCTTTCAATGAAAAGATTTAATACTAGATGGAATACTTTGAGATTTGCTAAGATCCCTCACTGACAGGTTAAAAATAAATGGTACTATGTCTTGAATAGACCTCGGATCAGCGGCTGTATACAATTTTACACAGCAATTAAAAAATAGTTAAGCGATGCTCACTGCATTGATAAGTAATTCAATATCAGAGAGCATAATATCCAAAATGTTTCTTACCAGCTCTTTATGTGAGGTGAGCCAGTACAGACGCCTACTTGTTTTGTCCCACCTTTTACATAGGTGGCGCTGGGACTCCATCCAGGTAGTCGTGGTAGCCTTAATGTTGAGTTGTTTGAGTGAAATATTACCCGCCTCAATTGCCCTCAGTGGTTACTCTAATTATCCAACAGGTACTGCATTTCGAGCTGAAGAAGGTAGTGAATCCAGGTAAAACTCTGTTTCTCTTGTTCATTTTTCCCATCTCATCAAGGCTTTTGCCTTTCTCCCTCACAGAGGTTTGAACGCTTCCCAAAAAGTAAATTCAAGGCAACAGACCAGATGTCTAGCTTTAAGTAGGACCCTATTTCCACCTTCATGATTTCAATGAATTTACTTATCACATCACATGCATTCAAGTACCACATTCTGTCCCTCTCATTTGAGGCATACTCACTTTGAACCTCCATCAGGAAAGATGAAAAGGCAAAGTCCTGTAATAAAAATTTCTTCAGGGGTCCCCATAAGAGGAGATACCCCATTCTGGTTCATTAAGTTAAACTGCAATAGATGAAAGGTAGCTATCTGCATGTGAACCCAAGGAAAAGACGTATTCACTGGCAGCTACCACTGATATACATGGTTGTACGGACTGTCTGGAAAAACTACTTGGGCCCAGAGGCACCATCTTGTCTGTACATTATTAGAATTTCATTATATCCACCTGAAGACGTTACGCCCCACCCGTAGTCTATGCAGTCTAGTTTCTCTAGTCTAACAGCTTTCCAGTTGGACAGAGTCTGTCTGCGAGGACTGATGTAGAGTCACTTTGAAGAAGTCTCTTTAAACTGCAGCCTAGTTCCATGCCGCAACAACTGTTCCAAACAAAAGTTTGTTGCCACTGAAAATTACAATATGTTTTGCTTGGTAGAGAAGCAAGTAGTACAACTTCATGGCATGACGCATTTTCAGATAATTTACTTTTTTTCTAGACCAATTCAGTTTAGTCTGAAAAAACTATCAACCTTAAAATACACATAAGGCATATAGGGCCCGATGTAGGTAAATCTACATTTACCACTTCATAAATACCGAATCGGTATTTATGAAGTGGTAAATTAGAGGGGGGGAGATGTAGGTATTTCAGATTCGGTAAATACCGAATCTGTAAGATTCGGTATTTACCGATTCTGTAAATACCGATTCGGTATCCCCCATTGCTTCCTATGGGCCTTGAAGCCCATAGGAATCAATGGGCATTACCGAATCGGTAATTACCGATTTGTGCAAGAGTGCAGGGGGTGTCACTTTGACACCCTCCAGCACCCCAAAAAAAGGCATGTGAGCCATGTGGCACTGTCTGTCACATGGCATAGGTGTGCATGCACACATGTGCATGCACACCTGGATTCGGTATTTTAACACCCAATTGGATTGGGTGTTAAAATACCGAATCTGAAGGGCCTGTGGGACTGAAAGTAGTCCCACCTACATCCCAAATTTAAAAATTACCGATTCAGTATTTTTGCGATTCGGTAATTTTACCGAATCGGTAAAATACCGAATCGGACAAAAAAAGGTCCCCTACATCTCAGTAGGCCAAATACCGGTCGGAAACGGCCGAAATCGGCCGTTTCCGACCGGTATTTGGTACCTACATCTGGCCCATAGTCCTCAATATAAAAACTCTATCCACGTACTTAAGGATTTTGGTAGAGGTGATGCAACCAGAATCAGCACTGGAGCCGGGCCCAATGCACCCTCTTGACAATGAAACAGAAATAAAGATCATCCACCTAAAAAAAACCTTGGTCCTCACTTCCAGGCACAGATGTGGGCTCATCCTCTTGGTCTGCTTCAGATCTTGATCACTCTCAGGGTTCTCCCTTAGAATCTTCAACTTACTCAAGCAGGACCTTGGAAGTATTGTCTAGTTAGATAGAGAGGTCTGCAGTTTATGAACAGTTTCTTCGAGCTCACAAATTCTTCCCTCTGCTTCAATTACCTTGTTAATAGTGCTTCCCAAAGCTTAAGCAAAAAAGTGAGAGAGCTGCACTGCCACTCGCTTTCCGTGGATAAAACTGTACGATGAGACCAGGTGATTATATGCCTCTGACTCCATGTACAGCACCCTGAGCTTCTGCCATGTTTACTTCCAGGTGTAGGTTGAGGAGCACTCCACATAAATGTTTGGTTTGTGTATACCAGCCTAAAACCACATCAGGGTGCCATAGAAGTGGTCACCATAGTAAATTTCCCACATTACACCAATAAAAAACGTAAAATAGTTTAATATCGTCAGAACAATGTTATAGTAACAAGGAGCCTCATATCTACTGGGTGTATCTACTGCCCTGCCCTCTGCACACTGTTATGTCAAACAATAACCAACACCACTCAGTGAAAGCCATTGTTAAAACATTCACTTGTAAGCCAGCTGACAGAGGTTTCTGCAGTACAGGCTTCCAACAGTCAGCCTTCTTCTAAAATGGTGTGCAGGGTCTGTTTCACCCCTGTGCTTTTCCAAGCCAAAACTGAATTAATACTTCACTCTCCAATGGCTCTGTCATACAGAGGGCCCACTGTTCCCTTCCTATGCATATCTCGACCAAACAGGATTGATAAATTGCTGTGGCCCGCACCAATGGGAAGACTATGATTAGTAATGTTGAGAACCAAACCTAAGAGCCTGCAAAATATCCCTGTGCTTTCAAGAAGTCTGGATATGTCGGGCTAGCCTTAGGAGTAATAGTCGAACTCCTGCAACTAAACCAGGAGTAGGAAACAGATGGAAATCTGTCTATCGGTGAGTGGAAGTGGAAACCATGGCTATTAAGGAGAACGGAAAAGGTGATCTTTATTTACAAAATCAGGAATTACGATGAACTGAAAATGTAACTTTGTGAGTTGAATGCTCTTGAAATATTTCAGTTGTAGATTTTGAAATGTGCATTGCAGTGCATTAGCCGAATACATTTCTTGAAACAATAAAAAGTTCTGGATTCAATAGTTAAACAATTTACAAAGTTGCGAAATTTAATTAAAACCTGGTGACTTAAATATATGAGTGCTAGTTTGATTTTATTAATACAGGACCTTGTGAAAACAAAATAAATATCGTAAACACTATCCATTTCACAACGAGAAAATGATTAATCTGTGCTTTTTTTGTTAAAAGCTTGAAACTCTTGCTTAAACCAAAGGGAAAGCAAGAAGCAAAACCAGGGTCTGACAAACAAGTTACTTCCCCTTTAGCTGCTTTCCATCATCATACAAACCGCTGTTCAGAATGGCCAGGAAAAAAGAAACAGTCTGGGGAATCCCCAAACTGTAATTTTTACACTGACTAGAGAAATATTGTTATTAACAAATTTGTCTGATGTAAAATGTTAAAGAAAAAAATCCCTTTGTGCCATCTATAAATTATCTAAGGATCAGTCACAAAGTCATACTAACACCTGGCATTGATTGCGAAGAGCTAAACACAAAAGACGGTTTAAATTACTTTGAAACAGTTTAGAAATAGAGAGGAATGAATATCCCACTTTAGGAAGACCATCACACAGTTTTATACATTTTTGGTGTCTGAGCATGCAAAACACATATGTAAACAGCGCAAACCCACAGACTAGCAAACCTAACTGTAGTACGGTTCTTGTGGCTAAATTTAAGGACAAGAGACATTGCAGCCAAAAGCCATGGGTTCCTGAGCAAGGAGGAATCAGCATCAAGGGTAAATAGAATTGAATCAAATTAGGAGCCTGATGTGACTGAATAGTCAACCCAGAGCCAACAATATCTTAAGGAAGTAGTGACAGCCAATGGAGGTAAAGAGATAACAAAGACTAGGAGTGATCAAATGGGTAAATTCAATTGTATTCGGTAGTATTAACATTTTCACACAGATAAAGCCTTTCTTGCAAGAAATTGTATACAAAACAGATGAAAACAATTCAAAAAGGAAAACAGGAGGAAAGGATTTAGGCACTAAGAGAAACCAAAAGTGGGCCGAGAATTAACTTTGAGGGAAGAGTGAGGTTTTGAGCAAGGGTGAACGCATATTCTTGGAATGGTCTGTAGTGCTAAATGCGCTTTGCTGCGAAATACATCTCTGCCAAAAGAAGAATCAACAAGTCTCTTTCGATTCTAATTGCCCTTGAGATGACAGGCATGCTGGTTATAAATTTATATTGGCACAGAAAGTAAAATACAGAGAATAAATGTTGATCAGCTATAAACAACCAAAAATGTTAGCTTGTACAGATATAGTAATAAAGGTAATGGTATATGTAAGTAATAAAGGTAATGGTATATGTATGGTGTTACAGAGATGATAAAAAAAACGTGTCGTTCCGATATAGGGCATATAGCTACTTGCATGTATGTTCTGTTGCTAAAAGAGGAATGCTTTTAACAAATGTATGTTTGTGGTGACTGGACTTATTTGACGATGCTCTCCACCCATCAAAACAACTTACCCATACCAATCAACTCAATGCTTAATGTGGAGCCCATAGTATAACGGAGAACAAAAGTTTACCAAAACTGCAATCAAAAGCAAAAAGTGACTGAAAAGCTTGCCAAAAGAATCAAGTAACTGAAGAGTCATTGAAAGTCACAGGCAAAGAAAGGGCTAACATGATCCAACAGTGCCAGAAAGAAGGTACTTAGGAACTGAGCAATGGAGAATGACATTGAGTGAACTTTCTGTATATCCTAAATCTTACTGTCCTCATCCAGAGTTTCATGGACAGGTGTTAAGTCCACCAGGGTGATGGAGTTAAGTACTCTGTCGCCCTTACGACATCCCCACCTTGCAAATGCGTAGATGTATACAGGCCCAGCGGGCATGTCTACAATAGACAAGAACCGCTAATCCGGCAGTTTCTATCAAGGCATTGTAAATTTAACAGACTCTCCGCCAATCTCTAAATCAGGCCGGACGTTTCTTAAATGTAACCAACTCAGTGGAGCTTGGCTACCAAGGAAGATGGCTGCCTCTGTGTAGAGCGCTGTTTAACTACCAGGCCCAAGACTGATTTTCGAGCTCTCTTGGCCTGCATGGCTAGATTCACTGATAGGTAAACAAAACAAAGTTAAAAAAAGCAGACACTGATCTGGAATGTGCCTTCAAAACTGAAATTTCAACTTGAATACATGCTGAAGTAGAATGAATTCAGTACCGGTCTGTGGTAGAGAATAGAGGAAATTCCTACCAATAGGCAAATGGTGTGACTGCCATATATGGCACTTACACCATATGATTTCTTATAAAAGTCAGGTCTGCAGCAACCTCTCTGACTTAATACAGACTAAAGGCATATGTGCTTGGAACACATGCAAGTATAACCCTATTTAGGAATGGGATTGCTGCCTAGGTACTGCATGCTGACAACCCTAGAAGTAATAACTGGCAAGTGTCACGGGTTCTCAAGGACTGGCATCAAATATAATTGAGGCATAAACTATCTTTGTGTCATTCTTATTGTCCCTTAATTCAGCAGGAGCTGAAAAAGACAAAATGCCTATACCAGACCGCCATTTTAGATGTTGATGTCAAAGTGTAGTTTTCTCTAAACATACCACTGAGTTCTGTTTGCCAAACACACCAGTAACTTCAGTTCATTTAAAACATTTAGATGCAGCTAGCATGGACCCACCTCTGATGAGATCACAATAGTATCACCTGCTTCCTGTATTGGGGCCCCTGTAAAAGGAGATGGTGTGTCTTACAGTGAACATGTGAAATGGTATAGGTTGAAGAGGGCGGTACCATCTTATCTTGTTCTGACCTTTATGTCTACCCGCTAAGAAACTGGCAGCTGTGGACACAGGTCATACTGTAGCCACACAATATCGGACCCTAAGTGATCTCAGAAGCACCAAAGCCCACTAGAAAGAAGTAACTATAGAGCTCCTTGATCAATTCATCTTTGGTAAGAAGGGTTCCCAATCATTTAGTCCAATCTCATATGTGCTATTTAAACAGCCAGTTCACAAAAAATAGTCTGTATACGCAAAAGATAGAAAGGAGTGGTGATCTAGATGTTTTTAAATGTGCTACAGCAGATCTTGATGACCATTATTCTCCAATTGTATGTGTTGCAGTTTCTAGACGCACTTTCTACAAAGGTAAACAAAATGCAAATGAGTCTATTGAGGATTACATATCTGCTCTAAAGAATTTGGCCATCAAGTGTAAATTTGGGTCTTTTCATGATGATATGATTAGAGATCAAGTAGTCATGTGCACTAAAAACAAGAATATCCAGGACAAAAAATGGATAGAAGGAGATGCATGCCTAAAAGATATAATTACGTTGGTTAAAAAAGCAAAACTTTCGGAAAAATGTGCCAAGACAGTTTCTACTTCTAATGATCCAGTGACTGTTAACAAGATTAGTGACACAAGGAAAGACAAAAGTTCTAACTTTAGACAACCCAAACAGTATCAAAATTGGAAACCACATCAAAATTCCAACTTCAAGAGAGGAGAAAATGATGCTCAATCTTTTGCGTGCTACAGATGTGGCAGCACATCACACACAGCTAGATTTGATAAGTGCCCTGCTAAGTCTACAAAGTGTTCAGTTTGTGAACTAATTGGCCATTTTGCCAAACAATGTAGAAGGAAGCCTCAAAAGAAAACACAAGATACCTGTGTGACTAACAATGACTCTGACTTATCAGATAATGATGAAGAAGATTATCTTTGTGAGAACATGAATACTTCAGGCAATGCTTCTAGGCATGTGGTGGTAAACATTACTGGTGATGACAGCAACAAGCCATTATGCATAGTCTCTTTTGGTGGCATAGAGCTACAAGTTGCAGCGGATTCAGGATCTCCGTTTACTATCATACCCAAGTCAATTTGGGATAAAAAATTTGCAAGTGAAATTGGTCCACAATTACAATCATCTGATGTGATTCCGGAGAGTTTCACTGGACAAAAAATGTATATGTTAGGTTTTAGATCTTTGATGTTTGAATTTAAGGGTAGAAGGTCTGTGTGTAAACTATACGTAGCTAAAGATGGACCACCTGTATTGGGTTGGAAAGATCAGTTCTCACTTGATGTTACTTTAAATCCTAATAGTCCTGAACAAGTGTTGATCATGTGTGAGTCAGAAAACACAAAGAAATGGGTATTAGAAGAGTTTCCCGAGGTCTTCAGTGGAGGTATCGGGAATCTCAGGTTTTTCACACAAAATCAGAGTTAAACCAAATGCCATTTCAAAAATCCATAGTTGCCCCATATTCCGCTAATTGTACGTGATGAAGTAAAGATGGAAATCAATAAATTGTTAGATGCGGGGATAATTGAAACCGTTGAGGCATCCGATTGGATTTCTCCGATCGTGATCGCTAGACGTTCCAATGGTAAAATTCGCACTTGCATAGATTTAAGGTACTTGAATGACAACATTATAAGTGATCAGTTTCCCCTCCCTAGGATTGACGAAATGCTTACTGGTTTTCAACCTTGGATTTATCTTGTGCATATCACCAGATTTCTTTGCACCCCATGAGTAAACACCTCATTGCCTTTTGTACCCCTTTTGGGTGTTTTTAATTTTGCTGCATGCCATTCGGACTAGCGTCTGCGGCGGCGGTTTTTCAGAGGCTTATGCATGAGTTATTTGGTGATATGCAAGGTGTGGTATTCTTTCAGGATGATATCCTTATAATGGGACCAAACAAGAAAATCCATGATGAGCGTTTGAGAAATGTAATGAGTATTCTACAGAGTAAGGGTGTCACTGCAGAACCCTCAAAATGTAAATTTGCAGAAAGGAGTGTCATTACCTTGGGCATGAGGTTAGTTATTCTGGCATAAGACCAAAGTCTAGTTTGGTAAGTGCTATCCTAGACGCTCCTGCACCGAAGTCCAAAGAAGATCTCAGATCATTCTTAGGACTCACAGAGTTTTATGCAAAGTTTGTAAATACATTTTCTGAAAAGACCCATGTTATGAGGTCTCTACTTAAGAACAAAACACAATTTAATTGGTGTGTTCTATGCCAGAAATCTTTTGAGGAGATAAAAAAGGCCATTGCCCAAGCTCCCCGTTTGCAAGGTTTTGATCCCTGTGCTGGTACCATTGTCACAACTGACGCCAGCAGCAAGGGTTTAGGTAGTGTTCTTACCCAAATTAATGACAACAACAAGGAAGTCTTTATAGCGTTTGCTTCACGTTTGCTTACTCCCACAGAAGAACGTTATTCTGAGGTTGAAAGAGAAATGCTTGCTGTGGTATGGCCCTTGGAGCACTTTAGGAACTTTTTGTAGGGAAGGAAATGCATTGTTCAGTGTGACCACAAACCTTTGACTCGATTACTTACAACGGATGGTCTTACCAATGCCACAGCTAGGATAGCAAGGTTGTCCATGCGGTTACAAGACTTTATGTATGACATCCAATATGTCAGGCACAAGGAACTTCACTGCTGATTTTTTGAGTCACATGTCCTTACTGTTGATTGAACTAGACCAGATCTTACTTGTTTTGAAACAGTTGATCATAAAAAGGTTGGAGTGGGATGGACAAAAAGATTATCAATGATGATTTAAGAGGATTCTGTTTAGTTCGGGATGAACTCAGTATCTCTGATATGTTGGTTGTACGAGGTGATAGGATTATCCCACCTAAAGATTTAAGGAAGAAAATTATTGATCTCTGCCACGAAGGGCATTCAGGGATCACTCGCACTAAGCTTCGTATAAAAGAACTCTATTGGTGGCCAAAGATGGATGTGGAAGTTGAAAAGTGTGTAAAGTCTTGTGTAAAGTGTGAGGTCTCTGACAAAACTTTTAAAACCTTTAATCCACCGTTGGCTTCTAGTGACTGTCCAAAACTCCCTTGGGAGGTTGTAGCCATTGTTTTCATGGGTCCAGTCACTTGGCAAGACGGAGTACAGAAGTATATCCTAGTTTTAATAGACACATTTTCAAGATGGTTAGAAATCAGTGTGGTAAATGTGATCAATACTAGAACCGTTATTAGTTTTTTCTATTAAATTTTCTTAAGAGAAGATTTTCCTAAATACATTTTGTCAGACAATGGCGTGCAGTTTAAATCTCCAGATATGAAAAATTATTTGATGGCTTTTGGAATACAACAAAGATTTACTGCGCTTTACCATCCGAGTGGAAATGGTATTGTGGAGAGGGCCTACCATAGTATTAAGGGAGTGTTGCACCTGGCAAATAAAGGTAACCTATTGTGGGATGGTGAATTAAAAAAATTGCTTTGGGCTTACAGAAGTACTATTCATGGTTCAACTGGTCAAAGTCTTTTTTCATTAATGAGAGGCAGAATTCCGCATTCCAAGATCAATCCAGGTTGGATGAATAAAAGTAGTGAGACCAAGTGTGATTTATCTAGGGTTCGAGAGTGCATTAAGGATTCTCAAACCAAGAATAAAATCTACTATGACTCGAAACATGGAGCTAAACAAGTTAATCTTAGTAAGGGTCAATGGGTTCGGGTAAAGAGTGCTAGAAAAACCACAAAGGGTGAGAGTAAGTTTAGTGAACCTAGAATGGTTGTCAAGGTTATGAACAACACTGCCTTGTTACAAAATGGTGATGTATGGCGTTTTAGCCGTCTTGCACCAGTGTCTCATAGTAATGAAAGTGAAAATAAGGATGTGTGCAAAAACACTGCATCTTGGTGGTGGGATAGAGTAATTGGAACACAAGTATGTAATGACTCCAGTGATGATACACCACCTGAAGTTTCTCGTGATTTTAATCTTGGGTGTGGGAATGAAAATTCAGTAGTTCCTGAAAGTAATTCTTTATCTGAATGTAATTCGCAGGTGAAAGAAAATTTGCAAGTCTTACCTAATGCAACAAACATCATTCCTGATGAGTTCATTGTTAAGACTTCAAGTGGAAGAATAGTAAAAAAAAAAACTAAAGGTCTTGAAATGTTTGATTGTACTTAGTTTGTGTTTCTGTTTTCATTTGTGTTTTTTTGTTTTTTGTTTTTTCCTTTAAGAAGGGGGGATTGTGTAGCTCACTGGTTAGAGGAGGCAGACCTGGAAGCAGAGGTCAGCCCGGGACCAGGGTTTAATTCCCGGCTCGGCGGGGTCTTGAGTCCTAAAATGTCCATAGACTCGACAATTCTCGCTCCGGTGCCTACTCGATTCACGGGTTCACACTCTGCGACTCTGGGCAATAGCTTGCTTAATCTCCACAACGGCCCCTCGTGGCGGGTTGCCTGGCTTTCACCTTGCGGATACCCTGCCGGGGTTATCTCACAGGGGAATACCAGGACGGGTTCCCTAAGCAAGCGCTTAGAAACCGCTTGGTGATTTGCGCTATATAAATTCCTGTACATTTACATTTACATGTCACTTTAAGATGTGTGTTGTATGTCACTTTAAGATGGAATCTCAGTTAGGATCTAGAATTGTTTATGTGTGTATTGATAGAATATTCCTTGGAGCTGTTACTTGAGAGAGACCCTGTCAGCTGTACAACTAATTCTCCTGTGCTGGGGGTTTGAATAAAGAACCTACTTACAAGAAGATTTCCGCTGTATCCTTTGATGCTACACAGCACCCTTATTTCATACCAGCTACAACTTATTTTAATAAAGAAGATCCTGAACGTAATCCTGTGTGAGGAAGTTACTACAAAGGCTCTCATGGAGGCCTGTCAGCTTTGCCTGGAAGGCTTTTATGACATCACAACAGTGGGTAACCAGTTTTACTATCAACTGTTGCTATGTCACAGCAGTGAGTTAAAACATTCAGAAACTGAAGTAAATGATAGAGGTTTTCTATGAGAGCCACATAACAAAAGAATTTACAATTGTAGATTTGAAAAATGGATGTATTGATTCTAGAATGTCTACACTGACAGACGAGATGACACCAACCACAGTGGACCTTACTGCCTTTCATAGGAGTGTGGAAAGTGCAGATAATAGGGTTGACTATGTGGAACATCGCCTGAATACTGCATAGGATTGGGGACTCAACATTTGGCAAATGAAGCAGAAAATGAAAGACCTGGAATAGAAAAGATGAAGAATCGGTGTGAGAAAGTCTTCCTAGTGAGAATCTTACCAACAGAACTGAAAATTTCCTTTTAGCCTCCCCTTGAATTCCAACATATTCATGGATCGACTATAGAGACACCACTAGCCAGCATAATATGCACCTCAGACCTATTATTTGGTGCATGCTTTCTTAGGCATGATCACTGCCAACTTGTCATGGAAAATCTATACAAAAAGAATATGTTCTTAAATCTACGCCCCACACTTTGATGTTGGGACAGAAAATATGGACACTTTGAATCGGCCATGATGTGGATCAGGCTGGATACGCTTTCTGGAGACTACACAGATCCAAAGGATTGTGGGGGCTTTCTAGATACGCTGGATTCAACCCACCTCATGGAGACTGTGAACGTGGGGCCTGCTACTACAGTCCTGCAACAATCTACATCCACGTCAGGGAAGAAATGACAACATGGGAGAATGACAGAAAGACCATTCAATAAACACGCCAACTGAGACAGGTTGATTAAAACTGTCGGATAGACTACAAATGAGTCCAAAAGAGACATATCTAGATCACCATCGAAGTTGCAATAAATACAATACTGATCACTAAACACTGCTTTCCAGGTCTCAGGGAGTCATAGCTCTGTAACTTTTTATGGGTCCCTCTGTTCTGGATGAGCTATGAATTTGCTGGACTTCTCTTTATCTTTCATATGGTGACTACTAAGGTGAATATGTATTGAGAAGAACTATGCTTACTTCCAATGTTGGACTGGCCTAGTCAGTTTCTTGCATTGTGTCTGTCTCCAACTCTTTTCCTGGTCCCAGTTTGATCATTTGAATTCTCCCTGCCACGCTACCATGGTGGAAACATCATCCTCTACCCACTCTTACTCATGAGAACAGATTTTACTTTTTTCATCAATACTGAGATTTAATGCAGCAATTGCAAGCGAATTTAGGACTTGTTGTTGACTACACACTTGTGTAAAACAAAAAGCTAGCCCCATATTGGGCATAATCGCACCCCGGGTCCTGCATACCAGCAGGCAATAGTTGTGGCTGTCTTCTCACCGTTAGGGACCAGTTTATAAGCTCTCGCTGGCCATCAAACACCATACCACTTTTCACAAAAATTAGGAAAGGTCCACTGTTTAATATGATCCTATTGAGATGGGTAGTTTCCTCTCAAACTAGTACTTCCATTTTACTAGACCAAATATTCCCTTGCTCTCACCCGAATCCTTACTCACTCTACGCTGCTACCCTCTGCTCACCTTAACTGCGCAAATACCAATAGCACTCAGTGACGCACTGCCTTGTGAATACTTCTAGCTAAGGGTTAGCCTTACATCCAAATACACTAATAAGACTACTTGGATCAGTTGTTACTAAACTTACTCCACTTCTATATTTGACAGAGTACGCATTCAGTGTCTACACTGTATGCAACCACTACCATGATATCATCTCCTCTTAAAATGACTGCACTAAATGTGACTGCCATGGCTAGTTGTATGAAACAAAAGAATGTTTTAGCATACCAGGCACAAAAGTATATAGATGTTGCACTCTTACAAGAAACCCATCGCAGAGAGAGTCAGACAACCTAAAAATAGACTAAGTAGACAAGGTTATATACAGTAGTCATATGAGCAGATCCATCCATAAATACCATAAAAATGTAGAGTACTGTTATTAAAACATGGATGAACAGAGAAGGCCATTATGTATTTGCTAAATTAAGCATCAGCAAGTACAGTATTATATTATGCCCTAAATCAGTGGTTCCCAAACTTTTGACTCCTGAGGACCCCCACTAAATCACTACTTGAAGCCGGGGACCCCCAAGCAATTTGTACAATTTAAATTTCTTTTTAAAAACGCCTTTTGAAGCAGAGGCAATTTCAAGAGGGAGACATCCTGAATTGGGTCTATTGGCCTGGACATGTATGCATACAGCAGTGTATTATTTAGTGGTACAAGTCTCCTGCTCTCAGTCATAGCAGCACCTCTACATTCTCATTCAAGAGCCTTGGAGTGGTGACCCTTCCTTACAGCAACAGGTTGAATGATTGTGAATTATTAGCATTTTACCTATTCACAGTTTAAGAAGGTTGTAGTAATGTTCATTTGGGGTAAGAAGTTTCTACTGAGATCAGACCACAAACCTCTAACAAAATTGCTTACCACAGAGGGTTTATCCAAAGCTTCTGCGAGAATTGCAAGAATGTCAATGAGAATTCAGGATTTTGTTTATAATGTGCAATATGTTCCTGGGGCTAAAAATGTCATTGCAGATTTCCTCAGTAGGCTGCCTTTGCCTCTCAAAGAGGTGGATCCTGACCGTTGGAATGATACGTGTGTAGCTGCTATTTTTACTGATACCCCTGGTTTATCTAAGGATAAGTGGGATGAGGAGAACATGAAGGATGAACTTCTACAAACAGTGAAAGACAGGGTCATTCAAGGTTGGAGTAAGGATTATAAATTGAATCCTAATTTGAGACCTTTTTGGGAGGTCCGTGACGAGTTAAGTGTTGATGTTGCATTTTTGTTGAGAGCTGGGAAAATTGTACCTCCTTTTGGCATTAGAGACAGTGTTGTAATTTTGGGTCATGAGGGACATCAAGGTATTTCTCGCACCAAGAGGAATATCAAAATTCTGTACTGGTGGCCCAGAATCGATTTGGACATTGAAAGACATGTTCGTGACTGTATCCTGTGTGAGAGTGCAGACAAGTCACAGAAGACTCTTAATCCGCCTTTGTCTTCTTTAGGTTGTCCAAATTTACCTTGGGAGCATGTTGCGTTGGATATAATGGGTCCTGTGGTTTGGCAAGATGGCATTTCCAAGTACATTTTGGTTCTTGTGGATTTATTTTCAAGGTGGATCGAGGTGGAGGTAGTCACTAGTGTCAATACACAAGTGGTCATCGACTTTTTGGATAAATGTTTTTTAAGGGAAGGTTTTCCTGTTTCAATTTTAACCGACAATGGTGTGCAGTTTAAGTCTGAACTTATGAAAAAAGTTTTGTGTTATACAGGAATTGAACAAAGGTTCACAGCCTTGTACCATCCTAGAGGGAATTCTGTTGTAGAAAGAATGAACAGCGTTTTGAAAGGACTTCTGCAATTGGCAAAGAAGGGAAATAGGAATTGGGATGATGAACTTAACAAATTGATTTGGTCGTATAGGGTCACTGTCCATGATACAGTTGGAGAGAGTCCTTTTGGCTTGATGAGAGGTAGATTTCCTCATTGTAGATTAAATCCAGGTTGGATTGGCCGAAGTGAGAAGTATGAATGGGATCCTGATCATGTTAAACAAGCCATCATTAAGTCTCAAGATAAGAATAAATTATACTTTGACACGAAACATGGTACTAGAGAGGTGAGTGTCAAAGTGGGACAATGTGTTAGGGTCAAGTCTAGTAGGAAGTCAGGAAAATTAGAGTCTAAGTTTTCAAACCCAAGGTTTATTACCAAAGTTATGAGGAACATAGTTGAATTAGATGATGGTACCATACATCATTCAAATCGTATTGCTTTGTCTGGTAAATCTGTTGTGGCAGAGAAGAATTTGTGTGCTAAGGAAAGGAATTATTGGTGGTTGGAAGTTTTGCCGAATTTGGAGAAAGGGGATGAGTCTGGAGTTTCTGCAGAGAGTCAAAGGCAAGGGCAAGATCTAATTCCTTTGGAGGGTGCAGTTTCTGTAGAGAGTCAAAAGCAAGATCTAATTCCTTTGGAGGTTCCTGTTGATTCCCACCCTGCTCTTGGTGGTGTTTTGGTGGATTCTTCTTCTAGTGGTATGGGAGATGACAATCCTGCAAGTGGTGTTTTTCATCATGACAGTCCTCAGGTTGTTTTGGATGGTGAGGCTGTTAACAAGTACACTAGGGGTGGAAGACGTGTTGACTCACCTAAGAATTTTCAGGACTTTGTCCGTTTCTGATTTTTTATGTTTTTATCTTAGGTACTGTTTTTAAATATTGTTAAGAAAAGGGGATGTGCAGTAATGTCATATTCCTTTATGGAATATGGTGTAGGAACACTGTACATGTAATGATAGAATGTACATGTAGAACCTTGTATATGTAATCTCCTGTTCTGAATGTTATTATTCAAATGGTTATGGAGTCAGCTCCACTTGAGCTGCGTGTTTCCTTCGTTCCTTATTCTTCCATAATTCAATTAAATTGGATTAACTACTCACCACGTCTGCTTCCATTTCTTCAAGATACTACAAAGGTCTAAAATATTATACAATTATGAAGCATTTTATAATAAAGACATGCCCCAAGGAGCAACGAATATTGTTAAAATTCTAACACGATAGTGCACAAAGTGATGAGTCCAGTGTACAGAGCAAATTCAAGGTCTATATTAGGAGTTCATCATGGAGGCGCAAGAGATGGCAGGAAGGTATCTGCACAGGAGGCATATTGTTTCAGCGAGATCATGGAACAATGTGATGCCAATTACCATAAACTGCTGTTAGACCTAATCTTTAGTCACAGACAGAACAACATTTTACCACCAAGGGGTGAGCAGTGCAGTTAAGGCATATTTATATATCCGCTATAAATACGGGATTGGACTTATCTTCTAAATATAAGGGGCGCCCCATTAATATAACAAATTGATAATTTTTATCCTGAGCATAAGGCTTTGTGAGACTTCCGAATTTGATTCCAGGTGCATTATAGCTTTTTGAGATGAATAAGACACCAAATACGCTGCACCTCCCTTCTAAGAGTAGTGTCCATGAAAGTAGGAAAGTTTAACCAAACCTGTGAATATTTTAAATTACAGGTGACTGAATCAACAGAATAGGACAACAGAATTTTCCCCACCCAGGCCTCTACATTGGCCGGGACGGAAGTATAACCGGCTGAAAGGTATGCACCTTGTACAGCCCCAATATTACCAGGAATAACCTGTAGATACTTTATTTCTCTGATCTTTTGCCCGAATACTTACATTGTTCTTATAATCTACAGGCCAGATGCCCCACAATCCCAGTGACACAGGTATGCCAGAGATGGGGGTATATACTGTGCACACTGTACATTATCACTTTAGCATGAGATAGCATAAGCCTCTGACACTTGGGATACCTTATAATATTAGTTGTGTTAAATAGATCATGAAAGATTCTTGCTAAAACTCGCTTAGACCTAGAGTGACACACAGTATCACTCAAATTGTGCCAGAATCCATATGCACATAATTTTCTGTCTCACCAATTCACAGAATTTGGGTGCTTAATCTGCCTCAATATTGGGACTGCGGGTCTCTCCTCACAAATGAATGTATGAAATATGTGGAAAACTTATCTGTGATGTTGTCACATCACATTGTATATGTGTCTTTCCAGCCCTGACGAAGTCGCGGGTGACCAACCCAACTAGCGACGAAACACGTGTTGGCAGGATTAACTGGAATAAAGAGAAAAATAGATTGAGAAGAACAATTGCTGCTGTTTTGTGTATATATAATGTTATGAACATGATGAAATGGATTTGTGTGTGCCAGGATATTGCAATAATAGTCCAGGATCTCCTGCAGAGATCTGACTGATGGGGTTGTGGATGATGACCCCCTCCCCAAGCACCATAACATTCTAAATCTGGAGTACCAATAGACCGAGAACAAAGGGAAGCGCCACTGTCACTAGACTATAGCAATCATCCCCCTAGTTCGCCTGTAACAAATGTCATAAGCGGACAGGACCCAAATCTTGAAAATAGTGGTGGCCTCCCCGTTTAAGTATGTCCTCGGCATGTTGCCAATTGAGGTGCTGTCTAAAACATAAAGAATCATAATATGTATGGGATATTACAAAATGGCAGGGTTGCATGTTATATTTAATTCAACTAATAGTAACTGGTGAATTTCATTTTTTTTATATATTTTTAAAGTTTAGGATTTTTACCAAACTACACCGTCAATTTATAATAATCAAGTCAACGGTCTCAAATAAGTTCACACACTTTGTGCTTCAGTATCTGCTACAAAGGATAAGCATGCGCTCTTGGTATCAGGGAACTGAAGATGAAAATATTGCAAAAACAAACATTTATTATTTAATTTGAGGCCAATCTCCATTTCACAGTCACTTTGTTAACGCTTACTTTGCCGATGGCACTCTTTCTAATGTCATCCAGATCCAGAAACAAGTCTAGATCACATCCCAATTTGCCGAAAGAGTTCACTGTTGACCCAAATGGTTTCACTGTGGATTCTGGAAAATATGCCGTCACAACATCATTTATCAGCGAGCTGACCAGAAAGCGTAGCCTAGTATTCTCTTCGGTGAGTTGGTACTCATCAACCAAACAGGACAGCTGCTCTTCAATCTAGTTGACAAAAATGGAGCACATATTATAGATCAAACAAAGACAGAGGGCCCATAATGTGAACATGTGATAACATATTATTTAATGGTTAAAACCTTCTAATAAAACGTCACCCTCTTTAAATTCTTCGACAACAGTCATGTGTTTTAGAACTCTGTTTTTTACTGCAAATAAAACACTGCCTTTAACAAAGGAGACACTCACCAAAATCTATGTTATGTCAGGGGAAATGGCAACTGAAGTACAAGGCTTCAGCTGGACTTTTTTTCTGACTCCAAGGGAAACATTAGCAGTGTTTTTTCAGATTTTGATTTGTATCTGTCACTGCAAAATGAAGACCTCAAGATTTAAAAAGTAAAGAACTTTCACATCAAGGGGCATTTTGAGGATGGGATAGTACACAAATCATAAAATAATGCCTAAAATGGCAAATGCTCTACGGCATATATTACAATGAAGACACAGCAAGCCAAATCCTTTTGTATTGTATGGCTAAGCCTTAAACACGTTTTTTCCACTCTAGAAAGCAATGATTTTTGAATTAATATTATATTATTATAATTATATTCATATTTCAACACAGCTAACAAAGTCACTTCAGGTTTACTTATTTCTCCTTTCCTAAGTAGACCTGTAGGTGTTTCATAAATCTACAAGTGGCTTTGAAGGAAAAAACAAAATAAGAAACAAATAATTTAGATAATATTAAAAATGTAGCACTAATTTGTAGGTGGAAACAAATGTCTGTTAAGTATTAAATCCATGGTTCATGATATAGCAGCACACAGAACAAACCCTATGACTCATACTTAGAATACACTATCTTTACTCGTAGGCTAGGATAGGAGAAATAACCTACTTACCTCCAGCAACGTCTTTCTGGTGGACACTGTAGTTGCACACTTCTGAACCTGAAAATATCCTCCATGCCAGAATGGATCTGGAAATCTTTGCAAGAGGTCCTGTACACCGGCAGGTGGTGCCACTGCCATCCGTCACAACTCTGTCCGGTCTAAGAAGATTATGACATGGAGCCACGTATAGGGGCCATCCCTCCAAGTTGATTATAAATGTTTGCTATTTTTTCCACATCCTCAAATGCGGCGCCTGGCTGACAATAATGAGTTTGTACAGAGCGGTCCCCAGCAAGTGAAGACGCTCTGTGCCAGCCATGGGTGCAGCAGCCATTCATTATTCTCAAGACTATGGCTGCTTAGTTCATTTGTCCTCATGTTGAGGGAGGTGGCTAGATGATGGACCAACAGGAAGAGCCACTGAAGTGCAATCCAGTGCCACAAACCTCAGCGGTTCCAGATAGAGAGCCTGTGGCCCCAAGCCTCCCTGCTTAATACAGAAACACATTGTGATCGTGATTTCGGTTAGCACTTGGATGAACCTACCCTTCCTGGAACGCAGAAAGGCCTTAAGAGTCAGAAGGATGGCATGCAGCTTAAGGAGATTTATATGGCAGAGCTGCTCCACCAGAAACTACAGGTCTCTGATCTTCACCTTGTCGAGATGACCTTCCTTTCCCTACTGAGCGATGATGGAACTGCTACCAATGGGACTTCTAATAGGGTACAAAGAACTGTCTGCCACAGGTCCGATTGGCTTCCAATTGAAGTCCATCATCCACCACTGGAGGTCCCATATATCCTTGTTGGAAACATGGGCCTTATCTGAAAGTTTCCAACAATGTTGGGACTATTGCAGAAGCTGGATTAATTGAAAGGCTCTCATATGCCGCTGAGTGTGGGTACCAGCAGAATGACAGAAGAGAGAACTAAAGGAAAAAGCATAAGCAAGAAAGTGGTGGAAGAGCCTGTAATAATAACATGCAGCTAGTACTATAAAATATAAGGAATGTCGAACACAGGAAGTCATCATAATCCTGTACGTGACAGTCAAGATAAGAGTACCAACCAAATGGGCAAGGAACACAGAACCAAGTGATGAAGGACAAGAAAAGAGAGAAAACTGAGACTTACGGTAAAGTTGATGCAAGAAGATATATTCAGAGTGAATGCAATGCATGTAGTAGAACTGATACATCGTGCATAACAGTTAAGTACCTATTAATTTCTGGGACAAAGGTTTTTCATGCTTAGAAGTGACATGTCAGCCAGGAAAATCAATAGTAGCGGAGATGAGTGCGAAGAGGTAAGGATGCCATATGGCTACCATGGAGAAAAGGAAATTTGAGTGAAAGAAAGTAAATGAACGCAAAGGACGTGGTCATAACCAAAACTATGAATTTAACCCCTTCGATGCTGATGACGAGCTGAGCTCGTCATGTAACGCAGCTTTTGGAAAAAAGCAGCGTAGCGCAAAAATAACCGCCGCAGCGATGCGGTTAATGAATGTTATTTAAACTCCCACTTATATGCATTGTTAATTACAATTTACAGATTTCTCTCTCTCTCTCTCTATATATATATATATATATATATATATATATATATATATATATATATATATATATATATATATATATATATATATATATATATATATATATATTAATAGTTAGGACCTAGTTACCATAGGAAATCCCCAACATTCTATTGGGAATAACTTTGGCGCCGATTGAGGAATCTGCGTGTAATTTTCCTTATAATTGCTTCGCTCTGCTCCTTCCCTGAAAGTTTCGGGGGGATTCGTCAAGCGGGGACCGAGAAATAAGGGGGGTCCCAAAACGTGTTTTCCCCATGTTAATTTCCATAGGGACCTTTAGACACGGCTACAGCCCGAACGGCTGAACAGAATTACACCAAACTTGGCAAAATGGTACGGACAGGTATGCAGTAGTGCCCTTTCTATATTTGGTGAAAATCCCTCCAGTAGTTGTTGAGAAAATTGAATTTGAGCAAATTATATATCTATAAGCACTCACCGTACGCGCACCGTACGCGTACGGTACGCGTACCGTATGCGCACGTGCGCGTACCCTTACATGCGCGAGCGAGTTTCTGATTGGCTGGCAGTCGACTGGCAACATTCCAAAGTGTCCAAACCAGGAAGTGTTAGCCACCATCTTGTTTTTCAGGAGAGCAGGCACAAGAGAGCCCAAAACAAGAGTGGCAAACACGAAAAGGGGGCAGGGTAGAGACCCCCCAACCCTCTAGCCCTTCTCAGGGGGTCCCAAAAGGACCCCCAAAGGCAAAAATAAATTTAAAAAAAATTGTGGGTAACGCGCACCGTACGCGTACCGTGCGCGTACCCTGCGATTTTTAAAACAAATGTGCACTTGGTGGTCTTTCTGGGACCCACTGAGAAGGGCTAGGGCGTCTCAACCCTGCCCCCTTTTCGCGTTTTCCACTCTTGTTTTGTGCTCTCTTGTGCCTCACTTCTCCTGAGAAACAAGATGGCTGCTCAGGTGGTCCCAGAAGGATAATAGCATATATAAACGTTATCCGCTAATAGAATTAGCATTTACAAAACCTTTGAAATTTATTGAAAAAAATATAGGTTTCACGCCTGATATAGTTAGGAATTAGCATTTAAAAAACCTTGCAAATTCACTTAAAAAACCATAGGTTTCAGGCCTTATATAGTTAGGAATTAGCATTTAAAAAACCTTGCAAATTCACTTAAAAAAACCATAGGTTTCAGGCCTTATATAGTTAGGAATTAGCATTTTAAAAACCTTGCAAATTCACTTAAAAAACCATAGGTTTCAGGCCTTATATAGTTAGGAATCAGCATTTTAAAAACCTTGCAAATTCACTTAAAAAACCATAGGTTTCAGGCCTTATATAGTTAGGAATCAGCATTTAAAAAACCTTGCAAATTCACTTAAAAAACCATAGGTTTCAGGCCTTATATAGTTAGGAATCAGCATTTAAAAAACCATTGAAATTGCTCCTATATAGTTAGTTGTACTAACTATATTTCGCGCACCCGCAATCCACTGATGATGATGTCTAATATTAAATCATTCATGACATGGTCAGTGACATCACTGATGACATCACTGATGACATCTCAAATGACATCACTGATGACATCTCATTTGACATCACTGATCACATCACTGATGATATCATTCATGTGATAATACGATGCACCTCCTCACACTCTAATATAACCTTTGATACACCCAGTGTTAAATACAGACTACCATTCTTGAAACCATTGACACACCAATACCAGTTACTACATACGCACTCACTGATTCCTAGGTCAACACACACATTCACTCATTCACCCATAGAATCACTCATACGTACAGTCACTCATCAATACAACACTATCATATGCACTCATACACCTATACAGACACTCACACACTGCCACTCATCCATGGAGTTACTCACACACCTAGTCAGTCATGCAAAGAATCAATCACACTTTCATTTCCTCAACTATACAGTTATACACACAACACCTTACTTATTCAAACATATACTAACACATACTTACTCTCTTATACAATCACGGATACAAGTACACAATGATCCATACAGCCACTCGCACATTCACTGGCTCTCATGTATAGTCCTTTATATATGCCAACTCTCACATGCACTGTGTTTTACATATGTACTTACTTGGACATGTAGCACTGAGATATCCATTCACTCACCAACACACCCATGCACACAGTCAACCGCCCATATAGCTGTTTCCACATGCACTCTTGAACTCGTACACCTAGTGAATCAACTGCTCACACATCTATGCACAGAGTCACACACCTCCCAGCCACCACACACAGTCTCCCATTCAAATATTTGGGCAACCAATCAATAACCCATATAGCCACTCATATAGCTACTGATCAACACATGCAGCAGCTTACACAACAACAGACATACTGATGCACACATTCAGACAGTTTTGTCACTAACCCATGCATTTAGTAAGACACATTTAATCACTCACTCATACAGTCAGTCACGCACCTACTAAATCCTTCATCCAGACACTTATACATCCGCGCATTCTTCAATATGTAAATATATATACAGTAATACTCCACAGCAATCTCCGGTCCTCGGAACGGCGAAGCAGGAAGACAGACCACAGGATCAGGTAGGTGAAGATTGTTTATTTTAATTTTTAAGAGGCAGCATAGACGCGTTTCGGGCTCGGGAGCCCTTGTTCACAAGCAGAGAGGTCTCTGCTTGTGAACAAGGGCTTGTATACAAGTCAAGGAAGCATCTGAGGCCAGGGCCAGGGCCAGAGCACAAACCAGGACATCCAGTGAGGCCTGCGGCATAGAGGTGGATTCATAGCATGTTGATGGAAATGGAGGAGGTTGACTTCATCCATGGTCATTTGGGGAGGGCCGCCTGTGACAATTCAACAGGAGCTGCCATTGAGTCCATGGGCCACAGAGCACGGCAGTGGGGGCCTGAAGTCAGTTTGAATATCTGCAGCATAGTGTCTTTGCTGCAGAGTGGACAAGGGCATGGAGTTTGTGGTACATTAGCTCCAGGTTTGGAAGCTGGTACTAAGAAGAAGGTGAAACCAGCGCTTGCTTTTAGGAACGCCCAATGCAAGATCTCTCTTGAGATCGGGAGCATCTGGACATCTAAGAACCTTGCATATGTTTCCTATGCTTCTTTTTTGACTCGTCAATAACTTCGCCTTACACGACGAAAGCGATCTTGCCAAGGACTGACCTTGGGATCAGGATTGAACCCATTTTTTGGGCTCAAAGACAGGGAGTTTGGTTTTGTGCTCCCTGGTGGTTTGGGGTTAATCAAAGACATATGCTACGGGACTTGGGGATTTTTACTGGCACAGCATCACAAAAAGGCGTTGGTTCAATCCATAACCAACTTCCACTTCCGGCACGTGTAGTATGCTTTGAAAACCATCATTTTTAGAGGCTACATCCCAGCACAACTAAAATATCAAAAGGAATGGAGTTCCAGATCCGCATTAAAGAGTAAAGAAAAAGAGGGTATGGGGTGGTACTAATATGCAGCTATTTGTCCTTGTATATGAGATGGCACGCAACACAGGACAATGATATCACCTGCGGCCACACAGGAGCTATTGCAGATGTTTGCCAGATGCAGTCTGATGCCTGGAAAGGTTGACCACGTTAGCAATCTACAGTCTGAAATATCCATCAGAAAAACAACTTGTCATTCCAAACGATTTTCGTCCTACCCTAACCACTGCATTCAAAACCTTGCCAACTTGCATGTTATTTTATAAGTAGCATTCTAAAAGTACAACACACATCATCTTTGTACAATTTCCAGTGCAAGAAAGTTTATTCAGAAAAGTTAAGTTCAACTTACCCCCCTACTCTCTGCATGTTCTCTTTGACTTCCTATGCTAGCACTTGCACGTTGGTTAAAGTTTGTCTAATTGAGGAGATGAAGTATCTGGGAGGAGCGCCATGCACAGAATGCAGGATGAACCTTATAACAGCAAAGAATTGAAAACAGCACAGACTCACAAGGAGAATGACAGAATGCGACTAGCGAATAGGCTGTGGACGTGTAAGAGTGCTGAGCCGATGAACAGTTGGCCCTTTGGGGAAAAAATAAGTAGCAGAGCTCTAGCCTGGTATAGCTCATTCCTAGAAGCAGAGACCAATTGGGATAGATGAGTTCAAGTCCACCCCATGAACCTCTACTTGTGGGAGCCCCAAAGAGTTACATTTTACATTGCCTTGGTAAAAGAAATGTGACCTAATCACATAAGGCGATGATAAGTTAAGAGACTCCAACTGAGCTTGACCGCAAGTTACATCAAAAGGCACAAGGTGACCAGCTGATAAGTTGAAATAGGAAGGTACAAAAATCGAAACACCATATATTGCTGCAGCTCAAAGGGTGAAAAACCAAAGAATAGAGCTTAAAGGGATTACACAGGCAAACAATGAATATGCCAAACAATTTTTCAAATGTTTTCAGGGAGGGGGCCCTCAACATTTAATATCCAATCGCCATGTAACAGAGAAAACTGCAATATTTATAAAATGCCCTCTCCAAGCAGAAATAAAAAAGTGAAGAAAGACCTACCCAGGTCTGTTCTGCTTCTATAGCACAAAGGAGACCAAAAGTGTTGGCATCAGCTGCAAGTTTGAACAACTAACAAAAAATAAAAGTAGACCGTTCGTTAAAATTGATCATGTCTCAATCCTACCAGAACCCGACTTGTAATACATTCCAAAACAACAACAAAATGTGCACCTTTCAAACTTTTGCAACCCAAATGCACACAAATTAAAACACGCCATTTCTTCTCAGCAGCCAGCAATTAACTACGCCCAACCAGTTACCCCTTGCCAAGCTGTCAGATTTTTAGCTCCCTTCCCACCAAAAGCTTCTTCATTCAAGTCAATGAATCCTCCTGCAAATTCTAAGAGCTGCCTGATGCATCTGAGCCTACATCCGGAGCTTGAAGGTTATCAACTAAATGTTCCCATGTTCTAGCCTGATCAATTTTCCCTCACCCTTTTTTCAATTCACGAAACAATACAGTACTCTCAAGTCCAGCCTATGTAACTTGCTCTTCCCTCAATCTAAGCACTTGAGGTCTCCCAGCAGATTTCAAATGTTTTGTCGACTCTCTTTTTGCAAGAATCAATGCAAAATCATTAAATCTAGTAGTAGTTTTCCGCTTTTTAGGGCGTGGATAACCCTCAAAGGAGACAAGCCAGAGTTGTGCAAGAGATTTCCCGTTGCATTACCTCATTGAAACAGTCCACCACCACCTCCTAATAGCCATTCAAAGATGGGTAGGACTACCTCACTTGGATCAATTCTGCTCCAAATTCCCAGCATCTTATACATGCTGCTGCAGCAGCATCAGCAGGACAGATCTTATTGATCTTACCATGTGTAAGTTAAGCTCTACGAAGAAAATAAAAATTAATTAATTTAAAATCTGGCATTTTGGGAAACAGCAGGTAGGTTTGCTAGGCTCTTTTTCAAATCAATATCAGAAACCTGCATCTCCAGACCAGTCTCCCATTTAACTTCAAGATCTGTGAAGGAAGTTAGAGTGTTCGCACATTTGGCATGGCACAATGTCATGACCGCATATACATGACCAGTCACTGTACAGAACAGATGACAGACTTTGTTTGTTGCAAGTTCCAAGTCTCCCTTTCCCCAGTGATTCATAATTGTGACTAATATTGCCATTTGCAACAAGAACTCGCCACCAGGAATACTGAAGTCTTCGTTTGGCACCAGACTAATAAGGTAATAAAATCATACTTCTTTCACTTCGGAAAATAACAAATTAACATAGAAAATAAAACATAACAACATAAAAAGACAGACAAATCAAACCTCAAGACAATACAAAATAACCACAATCAACTTGCTCCCCACATGTCACCCATCTATGTACTCTTCACCCAAAGAAATCCACACACAAAATACCCGAACATAAAGAGGAAAACAATAGTAAACTGCGGATTTGGGGGATGCCTTGAAAGGCGCCAGCTTAGTAGCAGCGAGATTAGGCAGCATGAAGCTGCCGGTCCTACAATATGCCGACGACACAGCTGTAATGAACCACACGAGGGTGGGCCTACAGAGAGCCCTAAATGCGTTGAATCAATTCAACAAACAGAACAACCTTCTAGTAAACCAAGGGAAAACTAAGGCCGTCATTTTTGGGAGCGATCATCTGAAAAAGAAAGCACAGTGGCGAATGGGAGATCTGCAGATCAGTTCAGTGGCAGAGTATAACTACCTAGGGGTTTGGTTTACGGAACGGGCCAAGGCAAATGTCCATCTGAAACAGCAGTTGTTCAAGGCCCATAAGGTGATATTCCTTTTAAAGCAACTGAGCTTACATCTGATAAGCCCCACGGCCAGACCAATATTAACTGCCTTAAAAGCAAAATTGCTGCCAGTTATGGCCACCAGGCTTTTCCTAGGACGCAGGATGCCCTACTCACCGCAATCCAAGCAAAAGCATATAAATCAATCAGTCTTTTCTATCTCAAGGTCGGCAAGGAAGTCAAGACTAAGATTGGAGCTAGGCCTGCTTAGGCCTGACTTGATGTGCCAAGGGGAGATTATAAAAACATACTTAAGGATTATAAGGGCCCCAACAAACTCCCTAAGATACCATTTAAGAGCCATCTTCGAAGGGCCAAGATCAGCATGGCACACCAGTCTTGGCAAAGCACTCAAGATTTTAAAGATCGAGGAAAAGAGCATACCACTGCTAGAAATCCCACTAAATGCATGAAAAAAAGCCATAAACAGACAAGTTCTGAAAATCTCATTCGAACTGGACCTTAAATCCCTTCGCTATAACCCAGCCCTACCTGAATGAGGCCCTGACACAAGCCAGAACTAAAATCATCTCTATGAGACTGTGTACTCTAGGAATCACTGAATTTAACCCCACATGGGCTCGTAATGGGGAAAATACAAGCTGCAGACTGTGCCCCTACACAAGAGAATCCTGGCTTCACCTTTTATGCTGCTGCCCCTCCCTTACGAAGGAACGCCGTCGACTGCTCCGCCCAGTCTGCATCATCAAGGGAATCAAAACATGCCACGATGCATCAGTCTTGTGCTTTTCTGGAATAACCACGATGACCTTGGCGAGTCTTGGGAAATTCATGCATCTGATTAGAATGGCTTTAAAGGCAGCAAACGATCACAAACAAACCAGTGCCACCAGCGAGATGCAATAAGGGGATCAAGGCAGTCTCCCCTCAAATGAGCCATGATTCAATTCATCCGCCCTAAAGAAATCGCACCACATCAATGGCTTGAAACGGAAGGGACAAGGAGAACTATTCACAGACTGCTGTAGGAGAAAACCACCAAGGCTTACGAAGCTGTCTAAGAAACTTGGTGCAAGGACTTATGATAAAAACCCAGGGCTGACGGTCCGAGTGGGTGCAGCGGAGAGGGAATATATTACTTGAACAAAAAACTTTTTAACCAGCAGTCTTTAAAGTTTTAATGTGATCATTGTTTTACTCACCAGTTTTATTCTTTCTTACTGTAATGATTTTAATTAATTGAACAGTTAATAAATTCATTCAATAGTAAACTGCTACAAATATTTAAAGAACTATCCAGGCTCTTCTGTCCCTCTGACCCATCTCTCTCATTCCCAAACCCACATCTAAGGTAGATGTTCTTAGTGCAGTCCATAGTACAAAGGATGTATGAAAATAATTTAGATATAAGCAAAATCAATATGAACCTGCAGAGTAAATCTTCTAAAATTACCCAAATCTGATCTACCTCTGGCATACCCTTCCTTCACTACAATGCCAAGTGCGGCAACCCAAAACACAATAACAGTCCCATGCATGACACAAAACATTTCCCCACATAGGTTCATATCAAGTACAACACCCTTCCAAACAAGCACTCCACTACGGTGTAGCACACAACCCATTTGACTATGTAAACCTACTGTCTACAACTTAAAGTGGCAAACATTTGTGAAGAATACAGGTCTTAAATCTGGCTGAAAAAAATATGGAGATTGGAACACTGCCAAATACAGAGTGAGAAGTAAATCTACAATTTGACTCTCGCTCAATTCAGTATAGTACCATCCATCCTAACCGGTTTGATTTTGATCTTGCCAGTTTAACGTTAAAACTGTATGGCTCTTGTCGGCTGAAAGTGATCAATCAACCAGAAGTACAAAGTCTTCAAGTTAATGTGAGAAGGAGCAAACATCCATTCCAACCATGAACAAGCTTGTGACCCATGAATAAGCGGACCCCTCAGACCATTCCCTGTGACTAAACCCGCCAAGGATAAGTACTGAAGAAGAGAAGATTAGGGTTTAGACATTGGCAGCTCAGTAAGAAGGTAAAGAGTTAGGGATATGAATGGTCTCAATTTCAATTACTGGCCTCTACCTGAAAGAAAGGATTAGGTTCAATCCAAAACCATCCCTCTTTCTTTCTCGAAGCTTTATATAGCGCAAGCTTGACCTGAAATCAGGTATCAGCGCGCTTTACATGAGCACCAGTTGTGTTACATGAGGACACATTAATTTTTGTTAGGCACGGGGAGATTAAGTGATTTGCCCAGGATGTTGAGCATCGTTGTCGAGACTCAAACCCGATTCCCCAGATTTGAAGTCCACCGCCCTAACCGTTAGGCTCCATATTTGACCTTGTCATTCAAATACGTAATGAGGGTGACACGGTCTATGGTGTCAATTGTCACAGGCCAATCTGAGAATATAACCAGAGTTGGGTTAACTTGTAGTGTAGTTCCTAGTTTCCCACTAGGCCCTGCGCATTGGAATAACATAAACAGTAGTATCGACGTGGACCTGCTTATATTCCAGGCCTCCACTGACTATGCTAAACTTAATTGGGTTGTGTTACCAACTAGCTCAGAGGTCACTGGAAACTTTCTTCTCTGCATAGGAAGTGATCAGCTTCCTTGGCACAGACAAGAAGGGATTCAGTTTTCCAACAACCGTGCAACATGACAACTTTGCTCCTCAGATCAAGAGTCGATCTCTAGGGTCGTGTGAAACAATAGACACAGATTTCACTCAGTCAGTCTAGTGCAGTTTACTTTCACAGTATGTAGAGAATAGAGAGACGGGCGTTTATCAATAAAGGGTTAACATTTATTGAACAGTCTTTCTTCTCGTACAAGAGAAATGTATTGCCACAATTGCAATAATTGTTATTATAAAAAGTACGTACAGTAAGATAAGTATTGCGAAATAGAACTGTAAAAGCATTGATATGGTTTCTTAGCCATACAATGGTTTAAAAGTAATAAAACATATATACAGTCATATATACATTAGGCTAACATACTCAACTTGTGCTTCTAACTAAGCCTACCCCAGTGTGCCTGACCTAAGCCTAACACGTGAGAAGGGGAGTAAGTAAGTAGCTTGAGTTAAGTTGGTTTTGCCAAGGTTTGTTTCAAGAATTCTCGTCTAAGGGTTTAGTCAACACCATACCTCTGAATAGAATGATGGAGGATTGGTATCTCCTTCAGGGGTCTCTCTCGATATCCCAGTCACCCGCGAGGGTAAACCGGAAGCGCCGGGACTGGATTTCTCTGCACGAGAAAGGCAGCGGCTTCTCTCAGCGCGTCGAGGAAGGAGGGGTGACAGCGTCCGCGGGCAGCTGGAATCGGCTGGATGTCTTCGCAGAGGACGGCTGCTCGGCTCCTCAAGCGTACTGCACCATAGTTCGCGCTGTAGCGGCGATAATGGTAATCAGCAGCTTCACCACCACAGGATAGCAGGCTGCAGCGACAGAGTGCTAGTTTTTACCAACACAGGGTCATGCAGGCAGCTGGCATCAGCAACAGGTTCGCTCATTGCTTAAGGCAACGTTGGTAATATTTATACCTGACAGGTGCCGGGTTTGACGCAAGTTTGCTGGACATAAGACGTCAATTAAAGATGTCACTAGGAAGTGACAGTTATCAGTTGCTCATTAGAGTTCCATTACTAATCAAAACATAGCAAGCGGGGATTTCCAGGTTTGCTAAGTTTTTATCTTGTTGAAGAACTCGGAGTGTTATCTAGGAATATCAGATAGTGACTGCTGCACTGTCATTGCACTAATTGGTCGCAAAGGAAGTAGCAGAGAGTCATGCTGGAATGTGGCTCTGTTCGTGTGAGGCCAGAGATGACTTTTCAGAAAATCGCACTTGAACGGTTATGCCAATATAGGGAATAAATGGATTTATAGCCGAATAGGGGCATAAGGTCACAGTATCGATCAGGAACCTAGATAAGCACGCAACACCCACTCCACGTTTTCATGTCCATCAAAATTACTAAAACTAAAGCAATTAGATGTATGTGTAACATTGCCCACCCCAAAATACATAAATGCATTCGAAATAGGCGTACTTGTAATACATGGAATTTAGGTACTGTACGTTTTTTAAAGCATAGTAATCATTCCAAAGGTATTGCATATGAAATCAATGAACGATTATGCATAAAGAATTACACATGAAGTATCTCTGACAGAAGAAATGCAAGATAAATCATCACATAAAAATGCATTGTAATAACATGTGTGCTAGAGGCTGGTGTTATGTTGTTATGTCTCTAGATGTGTTTAGAAATAGAAGTGTGAAGCTTCTGTTCTCTAAGAATAGTTTTTACGTTAAGCAAAGAATTGTTCGTGCCAAAAAGGTCAATATTAGAAAAAATTGTCCAATTAAAAAATAATTTTAATGCTTGAACGGGGAACCATAGAGTTCCAAAGCTCATTGCAGTCTTTGTTGATCAAAACTGAAGGCCGAATTCAGAGTTCATGGGAACGCTGTGTGTCGGAAAGCTTCTCAAAAAGTTATTGTTTCTCTATGGGTGAGAACATCGTATCAGACAGGCTCGCAAAGAATTGGTCTACAAAATCAGGTGATAGTTCAACCAAATTAGATAGCGCTGTAACTTGGCAGGTGTGAGAATGATTGCTGTCATCGAAGGCAGGACCAGCAATGCTCACAGAACGTTGTACCTGGATGATGTTGCTTTTGTCACTCGCTCCACTGTTACCACTTGGCTGTAGTACAGGAGTCTCCACGAATGCCGTCATCAGGATTGGTAGCCGCTGGGGACAACACAATGCGTGAGCCGTTATTGGACTGAGCAAAGTATCGACGTCCATTGGTACTGCTGATGGAAGTGAAAGACAGATGTCCAACACGCATTCATCGCCGCAAAGCATACACCGTAGCACAGGTAAAATGCAATTTTGCCATATCGGTCTGAATGAAAGGAACCAGGTCATGTTTAGATCTCTCAGCCTGGCCAATCCGAGGACGTTAGTTATCCTGTCCCTGTAGCGCATTGCTAGGATTGTCTCTTCCATTCCCATGGGAGCTATGTCTGAGCCGAGGCTTGCCATATCGTAGCAGAATGGTAAAAAATAGGATCCCTGCGATGAGTCCCAAAAATAGTGGTATGCCGCCAAAGATGGAGTGCACAGAATTAGGAAAGATTCCCAAAATTGCCTCGAAGGGTGTTAGCAGTCCCGTAAAGACTGTCTTAAATATGCCTGGGATGCTTGTTGCACTAGACATGTTAAGGAGTTGGCTGAACATTTCTACGAAATGCACGGGGCAATTTGTTGATAAAAGGTCATGGACTTCAGTAGCCGTCCTTGCGACTAGAAGATCATACGTCTCTTTAGATGACGTTATAGGCACTGTTGTCTGTAAAAGCACAGATTTCATTTTGCTTAATGTATCAATTCGTATAGAATAGAGATTCAGACGAGGCCAGAGGGGAGTCACTATGTCTGGAGGCCCGCTCGGGAACAATGCTTGCATGCAACATTTGACCATGGACGTTACTTGTACTAGATAACTTTTCCCTGGCGCGAGGCCACAGCACCTGTGATCCGTTCTAAGAATGTAACTCCCGTTTGCGAGTTGCATAAAGAAGGGCTCTATCTGAGTTGCAGGTGTGACTAGCTGGTGGCATGAAAGGTTGTTTGAATTTCCATCACATGCTCCGTGTAGATTAATACCCTGACACAAAAGTATACCGCTTAGTGAGTGTTTACAGTTGTCACCACTAAGAAATACATTTTTGTCACTGTCACTATAGCAAGAATGAGTGTATGGTAATTTCCATTCGGATTTTACATATCCCTTACCCAATTGTTCATATTGGCCAGCAGGTATGTACTCAAGGCATTTATGAAATCGGAAAGTTGTTATCGGAATTGTGATAATTCCGTGTATTATCCATTCAATGACAGGACTCTCTGACATTGTCAATGATAATCTCTCGAGTTTTTCGATGCTCAGGATTGTATAGTCTGCTCCTTTCTGTGCCAAACTGATCTGTTTATCAGTAAGGTTAAAACTGGAAAATAATGACGTTGTGTTGATTAAACGCCAAGGCACATAGCCAGAACGAAGATTTTGCAGCGTCCAGCCTAATTCTATAATAGAGCGTAATTGAGACTGGCCATGTTGTAACATTAGCAAATCTCTCTCTATCACATCAAAGGCAGAGGATACAATATTGTCCAAAGAATATATTCTGGAAGACAGAGTCATTAACCCATTGTCTACCACAGAAAGTGATTTCTCCAAATTAATACGATCAATTTCTCGTATTTTTTCAGCAGTTTCAATTTGCTTCACTTTCCAAGCCTCGTTGTAAGCTGCATAGATACTGGTCGCTATGAAACGCTTTTGACGCTGTTTGCGTGGTCCAACAATGAAATCGCGCAAATCAGCACCATCTTTTAATAAAGACAAGTGTTGCTTAATTTCAGCCAGTGTGGATGTAGTTAGCCATTCTAGGCAGAGTTTCCCTACACTGTATGTTGTTATAATCCCTGGATGTTGTCTCTGGGAGTATCTAGGGTCTAATCTGGTCATTTTTAACCCCTGTGTTTTATTCAGGAACCTATCTTGACAGCTATTTGTGTCTGTAGGCCAGATTAACCACTTTTTCCAATCAGGATGTGTTCTGTTGAAATTTAAAATGTGTGACACGTCTAACTCAATATCAGCTGTTGTATTTTCAGGTATTGGCTTTGGTATAGACGGTGCTTTAAGGTCTTTGATCTTAGCTAGGCCAAGACAAGATGTTTGGTGTATTGTGTCATTTAAAAATAACATTTGTTCAGGTATCATGCAGGTTCTAAACAGTGCTTCTATGCCTTGCACCTGCCAATCTTTTGTACCCCAAATTGTTTTCGTTTCAATATTATTTTTCCAATAATCAAAACCAAATGTCATCATTTTGTCATAAAATGCTTCTGAATATATCAATTTAGAATTTGTCAGCATTGTTTTCATACCTGTTTTATCTAACAGTTTGTAATAAAACGTTTCTGCATCACTGGTGTTAAACCCTGAGAAGTATTTGAATTTCTCAAAAAATGCTTTAGAACTGCTTTTAGGTGGTGTAGAACAATGTTCCCATTGATTATACATAAAAACATTTCTAGGCTGTGCAGATTTATGCAAGTAATGATCCCCATAATGGGTGTAACAGAATAACTGCTCATAACTAGATGAACCTTGTAAATAATCATGATCTGTGAATCTAGCTGACATTACTAAATCAGACATCATGTCATTAATACTGTTAAAGTCCCAATCATCAGAGAATGTACTTGGTGTCACAAAGTCACTTAAGGAAACCTTTAGTTGATGAGGATACTTCAGGATTTCGACCGGACCATAGATCTCATAGTCTGTTGTCTCCCATATTACCCCACCAGGTATTGGAATTGCTGTGACATTTACTGTTGACAGTTCTCTTTTCTTCACGTGGGATGATCTGTGTGGTTTCAGGACTAGGTTGATGTTCTGACTTGCTGTGTCCATTGTAATATATTTTCCTTCAATGAATTTTCCCAAACACAGTACCATGATGAGCCAAAGCAGGAGGAAAAATACACCTAGACCAAACCAGAACTCTAGCCAAGGGGAAATTAGGTAGATTTCCTTCAGTTGATGAAAGAGTTCCGTTGCTTTTTCTTTAAAAGTCTTTTTTGTTTCTGGCATCACTTCGGGGTCATTTAAATCTTCAGAGAAGTTGTCGAAGTTGATGAAATAACCAGAGGCAGTTCTGTCAATTGATGGGATTGTTCTTTCAATCTGTCTCTCAGTAGCACTTTCTGATGCCACATCATTGTAGACTGGTGTTGTTTCTTGACGAACTGTTTCAATCTGTGTTTCAAGAGGCACGAGTTCCATGGCATTATTGCATAGTCCTTCATTGTGCACTGCAGGCTGATCGAATGTGATGAGTCTTTCAGTTTGAACCTCTTGGATTGTTGCAAGTTTGGGTATTCTGTTGTTTCTTGGGAGTCCACTGGGCCTACTGTTGATTATAGGCCACCTGCTTGTGGTTTTACCAGATCGATGGACACGACTCTGTTCTCCTTTTTACCAGCAAGGGGCGGTAGCATAACTGATCTTGTTCCGGTGACTGCTAAGACAGGTACTGCTTTTCTGTAAGAAGGCCCAAATTCCTTCTTCACCGCGATCTTTTCTCTGACTAGATCCCCAATCTTTGGAATCCAGACAGGCGTTGCTGGGGCTGTTGCTGGTGGTGCCTTGTCAGTGGTACTTGGCTGTTGCTTTAACTTTATGTTGCTTAATGATTTTCTTGTTTCATTCAGTTCCTGTAAAACAGCCAAACGATCCTTTACATCAAAGTGCGTTGTTTCTTCTTGTACCACTGACATCTGACTATCGAGGTCCTGAACGTTCATTCTAATTCCGAACAATAGTTCGTATGGGCTGAAACCTTTTAGAGAATTTCTTGGCATGTTGTTAAGACTAGTCTGGACACTTATTAAATGTTTGACCCACCCAGCGCCTGAACCTAATACCTTCGCTGTTATAGATTGCTTTATGTCCCGGTTTTTTCTTTCTACCACACTTGTGCGACGGACAAGAATACCGCAACCCAATTCCCATGCTGGCCATGGCCTCCTTATAGGCTCGAGAGCTGAAAGCAGGACCCTGGTCAGAATGGAACGTGGTAATTGCGTATGTGCCGATAAAGACTCGCAAATCTTTTATAACCGTTCTAGCGTCAGCCGAGCGCTGGGGCCACATTCATATGAACCTCGTACAGGAATCCACTGCTACCATGATATATCTGTAGTTACCGTCCCTTTGTAGGGGACCACAGTGGTCCAGGTAAACGCATGCAAATGGTTTATCCGAGATGAGAAGGGGTGTCTGCGCTGGTCGTTTCACTGTTGATACTTTTATCTTTTGACATATGTCGCATTCTAATACATACTTTTTAGTTTGTATTCTCAAGCGAGGCCACCAATATCTCTGTTTTAATAGTGATACTGTTGCGGAAACGCCAGCGTGTGCAGAAGCAAGCCCTTCGTGTGCCGCTTTTATTAGTCCTAGTCTGTGTTCCCTGTTTGGAATTACTCTATCCCCCACTCCAGGGATTCGAGCAAAAGGAACATTATTTGTATCCGTTAAGTACAAGTACTTTTTAGGAAAGCCTTTTGGGAGTGTTTTCTTATCATCTTTTACTGACGTACTGACAGCTTGTAGAATATCGCTGTCTATTTTTGTTTGTGACCGAGTTATCGCAGCTACGGAAGCCGTTTGCACAGCTGCCTTCGCGGCTTCATCAGCCAATGAATTCCCTGCAACGTGAACGCCATCACGTTGATGACTCAGTGTATGTATCACGTGAGTCTTTTGTAGTTCTTTTTGTAAAAGAACTACCTGTTCCCAAAGCATTTTATGCTTTATTGTGCCACCTTTTGCATCTTTGAAACCATTTTCCACCCAATTCTGCAAGTATTCATTATAAGATTGTACGCAATAAAATGAATCGCACACTATTAGTGTGGGGAATTCGCGATCTGTATTTTCTAGCGCCATCTTAAATGCTACTAATTCAGCTCGTTGAGCCGAGCAATCTCCTAGAGATTGTGTTTTAGTGACCAATGGTCTAAATTTTCCTTTGTGCCAGCGACCTTTAACAATCGCGCACGCAGCACTGTAAGCTTGCTTACCCCCAACTGCGGGTTGTGCTGATCCGTCAGTATATATAATACTTCCGTATTCTTCGAGAGGCAGGATTTCAATTGGCAGAGGACATTCGTATTCATATTGTAAAAATTCCTGTGTTTTTAAGTAAGGATCAAATTCGTAAACTACGTCTGTTGCAGCAAGAGAATTAACCCACTGAATCCATCTCGGATGCAAAGCTTTAGCATTAGGAATGCTTGCTTTAGTTACCGCTTCTAAAGCCGGTATGGGTGTTACGATTATTAATCGTTTACCTTGTGCTAGGGGCCTTTCTTTCGCTACAGCAGTCTGAACCGCAGTTAGAATTTTCTCCGTTGAACTGAATTTTATTTCAGCCTTTGTGTACAAATGTGATTTGTAAGCTATTGGTACCTTTTCTCCCTCATTAGAGGTTAGGTACGTGAATCCGCATCTTCCTGGGATGACTCGGATTACAAGATCACGTGTGTTGTCACGTGTATCTAATTTAGTTTTTGCTAACATGTCTGTTTGCAGTGATCTCAAAATTTCTGTGTGTTTTTGAGTCCAATTGATTTGTTTTAAATCAGGTTTTATTAGTTCGTAGAGAGGTTTAACCCTCTCTGCGTAATTTAGTATGTAAGTTCTTCCGAAATTCAGAAAACCTAGTATTGATTGTAAATTCTTCAGCGTTTTTGGAGCTTGGAGTACAGCGCACTTCTCTAAGAAGTTGTCCGCTAGGCTTTTCCCTTCACTTGATAATTCATACCCTAAAAACAGTACTGTCAGATGGGCAATTCGGGACTTTTAAAGTTGAATTTGTAACCCTCTGCTGCGAACCCAAGTATAATGGTGTTCACTCTTTTCAAGTGAGTATCCAAGTCGTCGTCTGTGAGATAAATATCATCTACGTAAGACAATGCTTCATCATCATAGATTTGTAGTAACTCTGTTACCCTAGCTGAGAATAGTCCTGGGCTGTTCTTGAACCCCTGTGGGAGTCGACAGAATTGTTTCTGTGACCCAAATGCGGAGAAAGCGGTCAAGTATCTGCTTTCTGGTGCAATGTTTTGACAAAAGAAACCATTAGAAATGTCTAATGTCGTTTTATATTTTTTCCTAACTATGTTATTCATTAGGGCTGCACTATGCGAGTTTTGTACTGCAAAAGTTTTGCAACATGTATTAAGATGTCTGTAGTCCAAAACTAGACGATATGAATTGTCTGGCTTGGAGACAGGAAACAAAGGATTGTTCATTTGAGAGGTGCATGTTTCAATCACCCCCTGGTACTCAAGTTGATCTAAGATCTCCCTGACCTGTTTTTTAGCTTCTTGCTTTATGGGATACTGCCGTTGGGCAGTTGGTTCACTTTTTAGTTGGATTTTGTGAGGCGGTGAATCCTCATCCCATCCTACATGATTTTTATACAATGCAGGTGCCTGGGCCACTGCCCATTTCCTTGCATATGTGTATTTTTTGTGAATCGGTATGTGATTCGAGAAGGCAGGCATAATTACCTCTTCGCCACGAGGGCACTCCCTGACAAACTCCGGGGGCCAATCTTTTTCAGTTAACAGAATATGATAGCCTTTTGAGAGCTTATCCCAAAATAGACCCTTAATTTTCCTAGTCTTATCACCCTCCATACGCAATGTTATTTCGTATATTTTATGGGGCTTGCTAAGTCTGGCGTCGGCAGTTTCAACCTGAATGTATTCATTCGTGTCCACTGTCTCCAGATGACTCATCAAGATCTTGCGCGCTATACTGATCTCTGCTGCACTGTCCAACATTGTCAATGCCCACTCCCCGTTTTTCAACTGTGTCCTCAGTATTCTCGGCATGGTTGATTACTCTAATACTGGCTACCTTCTTTGTCTGAAATTGAGATTTCTTATTTTGAGCAGTTTCCTTGTCTTTGGACTTGGTGTGCTCTCCTGGGTCTGACCGTCCTCTTCTTTCCGAATTCTGTGGAAGAGATCGAGAGGGACGTGTATCAATACTTTGATATCTATCAGGTTTTTTCAGATTATCCCTATTCCTAAGGTTATATCTTTTCTCAGAGGGCTCCCTCTGGGGAGACTGGCGTTCTCGAGTCGGAGTTCTTTCCCTCCGTCGAGGAGACCTTCCTCTGGACTGGAAAACTTTTTCCTTGGGAGTGGATTGTTTATTTCCATCCCAGCTCTTTTTAGGAGTGTTTGAATTATTTTTAATAAATAATTTTTCAGGATTTTCGAGCAGTTGGGGCTAAACTGGTTTTCCACCCAAGCTGTCTCTACCTAATTCTTCATAGCATTTTTCTATGATTTTTGCAAGCTCAACAGGATCTTTTATATCTGTTTCCCTCAACTTCTGGCGAATCGCCACAGATGCTGCTTCTCCCTTTATGTTGGCTAATAATATAGCCGTGACCTGCTTGAAGTCTTTCAGTAATTTCATACCTAGATTTAAAGCGGGCTCTGGACCGAATTCATTTTGAATCTGTTTTAGCACTTCTGGTATTACCGCCATAGACGGAACACCGTGTGTTTTTGTGTAAATGGAAGCAAAGACTGTACCCCAAGTGTCACAGTCCTCCACGTGTGGTGCGATTCCCATAGGAAGGCAGATGGTCAAGATTCTGTGTTTCTCAATAGGGGTAGTATCAGGAAATACTGCCTCTATTTGAGTGATTTTCTGGGCTAACCAGAAAGGAATTTGTTCCCGTTTTACGGGTGTTTTACCAAGACATGACTGTATGTTCTGTGGTGTAATTTTATTTGTGTTCCCCTGATGAGGGGTCAGCCGTGGAGTATTAACAGCTGGCTGGACTGTTGCAGTCCGCATTACATATTGGACTAATTGCCTATGTATTTTTATTAATGTGTTTAGCTGTGCTAACAGCTCTTCTCTAGACATTTTTGCAATGTCAGGATGTGGGGTGTAGCTGGCTAGAACCGGCCACGTGGCTCCTGGTCTACCTAGTGGACCGAGCCTGGTTATGTGATCATTATGTTTTAGGGCGCCATTAAACCAGAGCAGGTGCTCTTGAAATTTAAGTGGGATTTCAATCTCCTCGAAAGGAGCGTACTCTCCCGGAGGTTCCTCTATTTTGTAATAGTGAAACTCTTGTGTTATAGCGTTTACCGCTGGAAAGTTTATCCATGAATAGAATACCTCTGTCTGCCGATACTCGTGAGCCTCTATCACGAAAATTACTGTACCACCTTGAGGTGTCAGTCCGTTTTCTATAAGTTTTAAAGTTATAGATCTTCTTAACTGGACCGGGATGATAATAGCACCCGGGTCTGTGTATTCGGGACCTCGCTGAGTCGCATCTGCTGCGGCCCCAGTGGTGCCGTTGTTTTCTACTGACATTGTATAAATGCAGTTTTTGCAGAGTAGGTCTCCAAGGAGACAAAGATTAGGTGCACAATATTTTGGAACTCTGTATCCTTCAACGTTGAATAAACCAGAGCTTTACATAGGAATCTCTTCCTACTAAGGTCGGGCGGATTTTAACCTTTCACCCACTCCAGACGTCTATTGGAGTATTTACGGGAGAAAGGGGTGTGAAATATGCACGACTGAGTTACTCTACAAGTCTTGCGTTAGTTTATCGCCTTACCAAACGTTAGGGCGCCATGTAGTGTAGTTCCTAGTTTCCCACTAGGCCCTGCGCATTGGAATAACATAAACAGTAGTATCGACGTGGAACTACTTATATTCCAGGCCTCCACTGACTATGCTAAACTTAATTGGGTTGTGTTACCAACTAGCTCAGAGGTCACTGGAAACTTTCTTCTCTGCATAGGAAGTGATCAGCTTCCTTGGCACAGACAAGAAGGGATTCAGTTTTCCAACAACCGTGCAACATGACAACTTTGCTCCTCAGATCAAGAGTCGATCTCTAGGGTCGTGTGAAACAATAGACACAGATTTCACTCAGTCAGTCTAGTGCAGTTTACTTTCACAGTATGTAGAGAATAGAGAGACGGGCGTTTATCAATAAAGGGTTAACATTTATTGAACAGTCTTTCTTCTCGTACAAGAGAAATGTATTGCCACAATTGCAATAATTGTTATTATAAAAAGTACGTACAGTAAGATAAGTATTGCGAAATAGAACTGTAAAAGCATTGATATGGTTTCTTAGCCATACAATGGTTTAAAAGTAATAAAACATATATACAGTCATATATACATTAGGCTAACATACTCAACTGGTGCTTCTAACTAAGCCTACCCCAGTGTGCCTGACCTAAGCCTAACACGTGAGAAGGGGAGTAAGTAAGTAGCTTGAGTTAAGTTGGTTTTGCCAAGGTTTGTTTCAAGAATTCTCGTCTAAGGGTTTAGTCAACACCATACCTCTGAATAGAATGATGGAGGATTGGTATCTCCTTCAGGGGTCTCTCTCGATATCCCAGTCACCCGCGAGGGTAAACCGGAAGCGCCGGGACTGGATTTCTCTGCACGAGAAAGGCAGCGGCTTCTCTCAGCGCGTCGAGGAAGGAGGGGTGACAGCGTCCGCGGGCAGCTGGAATCGGCTGGATGTCTTCGCAGAGGACGGCTGCTCGGCTCCTCAAGCGTACTGCACCATAGTTCGCGCTGTAGCGGCGATAATGGTAATCAGCAGCTTCACCACCACAGGATAGCAGGCTGCAGCGACAGAGTGCTAGTTTTTACCAACACAGGGTCATGCAGGCAGCTGGCATCAGCAACAGGTTCGCTCATTGCTTAAGGCAACGTTGGTAATATTTATACCTGACAGGTGCCGGGTTTGACGCAAGTTTGCTGGACATAAGACGTCAATTAAAGATGTCACTAGGAAGTGACAGTTATCAGTTGCTCATTAGAGTTCCATTACTAATCAAAACATAGCAAGCGGGGATTTCCAGGTTTGCTAAGTTTTTATCTTGTTGAAGAACTCGGAGTGTTATCTAGGAATATCAGATAGTGACTGCTGCACTGTCATTGCACTAATTGGTCGCAAAGGAAGTAGCAGAGAGTCATGCTGGAATGTGGCTCTGTTCGTGTGAGGCCAGAGATGACTTTTCAGAAAATCGCACTTGAACGGTTATGCCAATATAGGGAATTAATGGATTTATAGCCGAATAGGGGCATAAGGTCACAGTATCGATCAGGAACCTAGATAAGCACGCAACAAACTTAATTCCTATGTTTTGCATTGTGGCAGGTGCTGCTGGCTGCAGCACCCGTGGCAATGCAAAATAGGGACACCCAACATATCCTCTCACCTCGTGGCTGGCACCATGCAGAGCCCCCCAGTGCCCACAGCAAAAATCGGGACACCTGACATATCCTCTCACTACATGGCAGGCACCATGCAATGCCTCCCAGTGCCCACAGCTTAGGGCCGGGGCAGAAAGGGACATCGTAATCCCTTCGGTGATGCCTGGTAGGCACCTCTACCGTTGTGGGATACAATTCCTCTCCAACGTTTGAACAGTGGTCGTTTTTTCCGACCGCCAACAAAACGCCCGCCATTCTAATATGGCGGGCGTGAAACCTGCTCACGATGGCGGTGAGACCACCACGAACAGGCTGTCAGTGGCGGTCTCACCACCAGCGTAATCAGGCCTTAAGTTAACATATACTATTCCTCATGGCCACGATTTATAATATGTAACAGTAAAACACACAATTATGTTATACCTATGTTTTTGAGTAGCCAAAGACAACCAGAAAGTCCTGCGTAGCAAACTAAACTCTCAAGCATAATGGACCAAGGAAAATTACAAACAGTCTTCCACACAGGGTGGGATGCATCTATTGAGACAGTGGCTTCCTTGGCCAGGAGATGCGCAAGTTGCACCCAGCGTTTTGTCACATAGCCCTCACACTGCATCTATATCAGGACCGTATCAGCTCCAAAGATCCATGATATCAAAAGAGGCTAGAGTAATGCAGCCATATCATCAAGCACTTAGTTTCGCAGTTTAATGCCTAAAGGCACTCACTGGTATACTTACATTCGCCGCACTGGAAAGCTTTGTAATGAGTTCATTGATGGGGATTGTTGACTGCTTCCGGCACCCAACAGTTTTTTGGTTAGCAGCTTGCTCTAATGAGGTAGTTGATTTTATAGAAAAAAGCCTCGATTTGAATGGCACAACACAATCTTCTTTAATTATTGGGATACTAGCTCTGGAAAATAGTGACTCAATGCTGTCGAGTTTGGAAAATTCAACCACAGCATTGGTGCCCTGCAAAAAGAAAGGACAAGATTCAGATTCAAAGATGTACAACTTGTAGTCTTTTGATTTCACTTTGCTGAAAGAATAGAAATGTATATAACAAGTTTTACACCACCCAAGACATAAGAGTCCGATAAACTGTATTAATTGCATTGTTATCACAGCCAACTTACGCTAATATATGTGTAATCACTTCTATTCGTAGTACAGACACATTAGTAATAGAAATAAAATGTCCACGGGTAAGAAGCCAAATAAGAAAAATAGGGACAGGTCATTTGGGGCTGTGTGAACAGCAGGGATAAATGAAGTTCCAGTTCCTTTACCACAGATAATCAGACTGTTCAGCACCAGATGCAAATCCTGTGACTATTTGAGCTATTGATGCTCCTTGGACAAAAGAGTATCTCAGTCCACATCCATTGTAAGACAGTTAAAACACACTCCAGGTTATTCCTTCGGCAGAACGAGTTTCAGCGTGAGCAAAGACACACACACACACAACACACGCACACATAAGAGTACATCAAAGACCTTCAGAGGAATTTAAGTTATCATACTTTACGTACAAATACCTACTGGAACTGGTAACTTGCAATTTGTGGGCTCATCCAACAAATGGTTTTCGGAATTTAGAAGCCAATAAGAAAGGACGACGCAAGAATATTTTGCAAATCCCTGGTCCATTTGAAATGGCTACTCCTCACCAGCATGGAGCAATATGTAAATTTAACACAGCAAGAGTAAAAATGAAATTAATGCCATGAAAAGGGTCAGGGCAGCAGGAGAACCCGATTTCAAAAAGAGTATGACTTTTAGAGCGAGAAGTTAAAGCACCAGGCAGTAAATGAGTGTGCTAGGCATTTGTACAGGAGTTAAAAAACGTTAACATTCTAGCACTATTGGTGCAAATATTGACTTTCTTCTATATGTTCATGGGAGACAGGTGAGAAAGTCTGAACAGTTTATGCTTTAAGGAAGGTCACTTGTATTGCTGAAGAGCTCTGTAAACGTTTAGCAGGTCAAACAATTGAAACTAACACATGCAGGGATCCATATATGGGCAAACAAATGTGAGCTCTAAAGTTTTTCTGCTTTACCTATTCTGTAGCCATACTTACGTAACTTTCATAAAAGAAGTGAGTGTTGATCGTGCCATGTTGGGACAAATATTTGAGGAATTTTTTCTCATTAATCTTGGGTGGGCAACTAATCAAAACAGTATGCTTTGCTTGTTGCTGCCTTTCCTCCAGTACTTTGCTGAAAGTCCTAATTGAGCTGCAACTTTCAGAACCTAGAAAAAACACAGTTGACAAGTGATAGTCATCAAAACACAGTAAGTTGTCACGCTTCAAACTGGATGTTAATACATGGCTAAAATTATGTTCTCATCTAGACAATGTCAAAAAAGCATTCGTTTAATACACCGTCTCTACTCACAAAATATTTGTAGCATTAATTTAAATCTTAGCAGCGTAATAAAGAGTTTTGCATTTTTTAAACACTGTTCACCATTTACACAAACAATACTGGCAAACCTGCAGGTGGACCTTAGTGGACAATCTGACTAAGGTGAACTGCTCTTAGCACTAAGGTGTGGGTCAGGAACAGGCAAGTGCATGTGTTGGGGAGAGAACAGTGGGTTAGGGTGGCACCATGGAGTGAGCATCCACAAATTCTAAGGAAAAGATTATCTAGAAAATTTTGAAGATGATTTTCCGCCCCAGAAAAACATATAAAATTACTCTTGCAAAAGGCAAGAGTAAATGCATTTCTAGACCTTGAATGGAGAAGGAATATCCCCATATATCAGGTGCGTTGGGGGATATAGTTTCTCCACAGGGAATAGTAATTTCTCTGTGGAAAAGGAAGAAAACATTTTCAAGCAAATTCTCAAAATTAAAGTTAATCTTGCAGACTGTACAATTTGAAGACAATCACCAGGATTAAATCTGAAGGAGGAGGAACATACATGATAGTTAATGATTAGGAAAGATTATTTTGCATAATACTGCAGATTTTGGCGAATTCTAAAAAGTCAGTAATCTATTTAAATAGTCAGGGGAATTTTACAATACCTAAATATCCAACAATTTAACACAGCCTTTGGAACCAGGCCCATAGTGAACAAGCATTTACAATGCAATGGTTTCGGCATTGTTAAAGTTAGAGCTATTGGCATTGCTCATGACATTTTTATTTATGTTTTTGTTTTTAAAACATAAATAAATGGCATTGTCATTTACAATGTCAATAGCTTAATGGCTCGCAAATGCGAGGCCTATTGCATTTGCATCCACACAGAGCCACACACACAAAGCCACACACACACACACACATACAGAGCCACCCACAGAGTAATTCACATAGAGCCACCCACACACACACAGAGCCACCCACACACACACACACACTCAGAGCCACCTACACACACGCAAACACAGAGCCACCCCCCACATACACACAGAGCCACCCACACACACAGCGCCACCTCCCAAAAAAGCTACACACAGACAGAGACCAACACACACACAGACCCCAACACACACACAGACTCCAAAACGCACAAAGACCCCCACACACACAGACCCCCCACAGACACCCCCACACACACAGAGCCCTACACACACACACAGAGCCCTACACACACACACACAGAGCCCTACACACACACACACACCCAGACCCCCACACACACAGACCCCCCACACACAGACACAGACCCCCACACACACACACACACAGAGCCCCCCCCCCACACACACACACACACACAGAACCCCCCCCCACACACACACACACACACAGAACCCCCCCCCACACACACACACACACAGAACCCCCCCCCCCACACACACACAGAGCCCCCCCCCCCACACACACACACACAGAGCCCTACACACACACACACAGAGCCCTATACACATCAGAGGCAGAAGGCAAGAAAAACGGCACAATCAGGGGGCAGAGGCCAGAAAAACGGCACAATTAGGGAGGCAGAGGCAGGTAAAACGGCACAATCAGTGTTGGGGACCTGCTCCTAACCAGTTCCAGAACCACAGCTTCGAGAGCGGGAACAGGAGAGGATTGCGCTTCTGAGACTAACTCCTCCTTTTGTCGAAGCAGCATAGTTGAAAGGTGAGCGTGGAAGCCAGTAGCACCCCCTCATAGACACATGGTTCATCCTCTGGGCGCGTGCTCTGGAATCAAAGACCGCAGCGGGGGGGGACCGAGGGAGCCGCTGTCATCGGAGGCAGGAGGCGCAACATGGACCGACCACCACCCCTCCGCAACACAACTCTCGGCTCGGAGAACCGGCGCTCTGTGCACAGAGCTCAGCCTGAGAACTAAACTACCCGCCCAAAGCCAGCATCTTATCCAAGCTCTGTGGGGAGACCGTCAGAGAGCAGGAGCTCCGGGTCCTACCCGAGCTCTAGAGCCCAAGGAAACAGGGCTACAGGCTCCTCATTTTACCAACTCTGGAGGAGATCCTCTCAAGAACTAGCACTTCAGACCCGTATCCAGTTGCTTAGGGGAGACCCTCGAAGCATCAGAGCTCAAGCACACTCGCCTCACCAGAGCTCTGACCGGGCTCCAGAGCCCTCACTCGAGCACCGTCATATAATAAAAAGGAAAGCGCATCACCCGAGCCGTGGAGAAGACTTGTAGCATCCGAGCGCTGAGAAACAGCCCCTCAGAGGATCAGAGCGCTGGACACCATCAGAGGACCGGAGCGCGGGACCAGCATTTTATCGAGCCCTGAGGGAAACTCTCAGACCAGAGCACTGAAAACCCTGAAGAACCGGAGTGCCGGGATCCACATCTCACCCGAGCTCTGAGGTGGGGCTATCGGAGTGGAGAGGCGCAGGGTCTGCATCTTAACCGAACACCCCTCATAGACCGGAACAAGGACGGCAGCTTCCAGAAGCTCGTGCCATCGGGGCCGGAAGAGCAGTTCCACAAAGTTTTTGCAGCCGGCACCTGTTGTTGGGAAGCAGGAGCGGGAAGAGGAGGCAGGGCTGGCGGGTCCTCGGCGAGAGTCTGGGCTCTGAAGGGAAGGGGCTGGGGTTCTCCTGGCGAGAAGAGGGGGGGCAGGGACCGGGAGCTGGTAGCAGCCGAGGCGCTGTCTCAAGAGAAGGGGCTAAGGCCACCTTTAGCAGAAAGTGCTTTTTGGGGGCTCTCTGCAAGGGTCCTGGCGCCACCTCATCCTTCTCTGGGGAAGAGGGTTCCTTTAGAAAAACGTGTCCCCTTCAACCAAGAACCTCTGGCTCCCCTGGCACACAGTGGCCTAAGGGACTGGTGACCCCGAAAGAAAGAGCTGGTAAGGCCGGGGGGCTCTGGGGAGAACTGGAGGTAGGGTCTCCTGGAAGTAATGGCAGCATTTACAGGCTGAGGGCCGCTGAAGTGGCAGGGAGTGTCTTTGGGGATTTTGAATCCGTGCCACTGGGCGTCTGTGGGGGATTCCGAAGTCAGGGTAGGGAGGGGCTGGAGATCCACTGGAATTAAGATCAGGTGTGGGTCTAGGAGTCCTTATAGGGGGCAGTGAGTAGTAGATCGGGGTGCCCTGCAAAAAACAGCAGACTGCGGCTTGGGGCGAAGGGTTCTCTAGAAATAAGAGGGGTTCGCTTAAAAACTGGGGGTTCTCTGCGGTAACCGCAGGTGGGGGCGAGGGGCCATTCTTACGTAGCAGACGTAGAGGCTGAGAGTGAGCTGATAATACTGCGGCTTTTTGCGACTGGGGGCGTGTTTTGGTTGAGTGACGGATGACGTCACAGAGCCAAAGAAATAAAAAACACGCCCCCCAATCGAGAAAAGACGGAGCTCGAACGGAGTGACGCCCCTCTCCTCCAATGGATTGCCTCTGTTTAGGAAGACAGCCAATGGAGAAGAGGGGCGGGTTTAAGCCCCCATACTCCAGATCATTACATTTCGGCTGCGCAAACTTCCGCGCAGTGTATCGCTAGGCCGAAACCTAACAATCAAGGGAAAGGAGCATATGGTATGAATATCAACATCAATTGCATGTTTATGTAGAGTGTTAAACTGCATATATGAAATTTCCAAGCCCTGTAAATAAAAAGGTGACACCAGATTTAGTTAACTGCATTTACTGATTGGCCTTGCTAGGATTCAAGCTTGCTGCTTAAAATCACTACATATCTGGAGCAAATTTACCTTACAGAGCCTTTTTTACCTATCAAACTACAGACACTCAGTAAAGTCACACAAAACACATTTACAATCAATCAATCAATCAATCAATGACATTTATAGAGCGCACTACATACCCGTAGGGTCTCAAGGCGCTGGGGGAGGGGGGGTGCCGCTACTGCTCGAACAGCCAGGTCTTCAGCTTCTTCCTGAAGGAGAGGTGGTCTTGGGTCAGGCGCAGGTCGGTCGGGAGGGAGTTCCAGGTCTTGGCGGCCAGGTAGGAGAAGGACCTTCCTCCTGTAGTCGCTCTTCGGATGCGGGGGACGGCGGGGAGGGCGTGGTTGGCTGATCGGAGGTGGCGTTTGGGAGCGTAGAAGTTGATTCGGCTGTTGAGGTAGCTCGGGCCTTGGTCGTGTAGGGCTTTGTGTGCGTGGGTGAGGAGGCGGAAGGTGATTCTTTTGTTGATGGGGAGCCAGTGAAGGTCTCTCAGATGTCCGGAGATGTGGCTGGTTCGTGGGATGTCGAGGATGAGTCTGGCAGAGGCGTTCTGGATCCGCTGGAGTCTCTTCTGGAGCTTGGCGGTGGTACCGGCGTAGAGGGCGTTGCCGTAGTCCAGTCGGCTAGTGACGAGGGCCTGGGTGACGGTCTTCCTGGTCTCGGTGGGGATCCACCAGAAGATCTTCCGTAGCATGCGTAGGATGTTGAAGCACGCCGAGGAGACGCTGTTGACTTGCCTGGTCATGGAGAGGGAGGAGTCCAGGATGAAGCCCAGGTTGCGGGCATGGTCTGTTGGTTTGGGTGCGGTGCCCAGGGCGGGAGGCCACCAGGAGTCGTCCCAGGCGGAGGGTGAAGAGCCCAGGATGAGGACCTCCGTCTTGTCAGAGTTCAGTTTCAGGCGGCTGGTCGTCATCCACTCGGCTACCTCTTTCATCCCTTCGTGCAGGTTGGCTCTGGCGGCGGCGGGGTCGTTGGTCAGGGAGAGGATCAGCTGGGTGTCGTCGGCGTAGGAGATTATGCTGAGGTTGTGTTGGCGTGCGATGGCCGTGAGGGGGCTCATGTAGACGTTGAAGAGGGTGGGGCTCAGAGAGGATCCTTGAGGGACGCCGCAGATGACTTCGGAGGCCTCTGACTTGTACGGTGGAAGGCGGACTCTCTGTGTTCTTCCGTCGAGGAAGGAGATGATCCATTCCAGCGCCTTGTCCTGGATTCCGACGTTGCTGAGGCGCTGTACTAGGGTGCGGTGGCAGACAGTGTTGAATGCCGCGGAGAGGTCTAGGAGGATGAGGGCCGCTGTTTCCCCGTTGTCCATCAGGGCTCGGATGTCATCGGTGGCGGCGATGAGGGCGGTCTCGGTGCTGTGATTGGCTCGGATGCCGGACTGTGAGGGGTCGGTGTGCGTTGGTTGGTTGTTGAAGCTGTTGTGTATGACCGCGATCTTGTTGTGGGGTGATGTCGTTGTTTCCTGCGCTGGAGTTGGATAGCTCTTTCACGATGTTGAAGAGTTCCTTGCAGTTGTGTGCGTTGTTGTCCAGCCGGTCCTTGAATGCAGTTTTCTTGGCGGCGCGGATCAGCTGGTGGTGCTTCCGGGTGGCCAGCTTGAAGGTGGTCCTGTTGTCCGGTGTAGGTTCCCTTCTCCAGACTTTCTCGAGGGCTCGGCAGTTCTTCTTGGAGCTCTTGAGTTAGTCGGTGAACCACGGGGCTTTCTTGCTGCCGGGTCTGCTGGGCGGGAACCTCAGCGGGGCGAGCTCGTCCGCGCAGATGCTGATCCACTTCGTGAGGTTGTCGGCAGCCTGGCTGGGGTTCGCTGAGCTGGCATGAGGGTGCTGGCTCAGGGAGGTGGCGAGCTGGTCTGCTGTGATCTTGTTCCAGCTTCTGCGGGCGGCCTGTTGCTGGTGGTGGTGGGTCGTCGTTCTCTTGAAGGAGAAGTGGACGCAGCTGTGGTCCGTCCATTGAAGCTCTGTGGCGTGGCTGAAGTCGATGTCTGTGCTGGCGGAGAAGACTGCGTCTAGTGTGTGTCCGGCGAGGTGGGTGGGGGTGGACACCAGCTGCTTGAGTCCAAGATTGGCGAGGTTGTCGAGCAGGGAGCTGGTGTTGCGGTCGTTGTTGTTCTCCAGGTGGAAGTTGAGGTCCCCCAGGAGGATGTAGTCAGCGGAGGGGAGGGCATGCGGGCTGACGAAGTCGGCGATGTCCTCGCTGAATTGTGTGCGTGGTCCCGGGGGTCGGTAGATCAGGGTGCGTCTGAGGGTGGTGTTCGGGTCGGTGTGGATCTGGAAATGCAGGTGTTTGGCGGTGGTCAGGGTGTTGTCGGTGCTGGTCGTGAAACGGATGGTGTTCCTGTGGATGATGGCGATGCCTCCTCCCATCTGGTTGGCGTTGCGGTCCCTCCGGACGATCTTGTAGCCCTCTGGGATAGCGATGGCAATGTCGGGAGCTGAAGAGGCGTTCATCCAGGGCTCCGTGAGGAAGGCGACGTCAGGGGCTGTGGCGTCTAGGAGGTTCCAGAGTTCGATGGCGTGTCTGTGGACGGAGCGGGTGTTGAGCAGGATGCACTTGAGGTGGGTGCTGCTGGTGTTCGACTTGGCGGGTGCTGGTGCGAGGCAGGTCCGGATGCAGGTGAATTTGCAGGCGTGGCAGCTGAAAGGTCCGTGGGTGCGTCGTGGTGAGGCTTGGTGGCATTCTGGGAGTCGGCCGGTGTTGAGTGCGATGAGGGTGGCGGCGGAGTACGTCAGGCGGGTAGGTCGGGGTCTTCGTTGGCCAGGGGTCCTGGCGCTGGTCGCGATCCGGTCGCGGACGGGCGCAGACGGGCTTACCTTTGGCGCGCGTGACCGCTGCGCGTTCGCACGGTCGCCATATATGGCGAAGTGCGCGGGTGGGCGGAGCAGCTGGGAGGCGGGAGCGGGGAGGGAACAGAAAGAAAAAGGGGCGGGGTCAGCGGTGGTGGCGGGAAGCGGGGAGCGGGGAGGGAAGACGGAGGGCGGCGACAGGCAGGGAGAGACGGGCACTACAGCGGGGGAAACAGCAGTGCGAGCAGAAATCAACAACAACAATCAACACCAATACAACAGTAAATACAGTGAAAACACCAGGGGCAAATTAACAATTAGGTACAGAAAACGCCAGGGGCACAGGGAGAGGAGCGCCGATCCCGGGCCACGCCGCTCGAAGGAGGGGGCGTGGCTACGAGGTGGCAGGCGGGCAGCGAGGCACAGAGGAAGGGCCGTGCGGCGAGGGAGCGTCCTAGAGCTAGAGCTGTTAAGAATAAAATGTACGCTCGCTACAGGCACATCCAAATTATGTCTGAACTTAATTAATGACATGTTTAAAACACAAGTGAAAATGGTGAGAGCTTGTACTGGCTGCATAATAACCACTTCTACATGGAAGCTGTACATTTCCTTGACTGGTAAATTTCAAAACAGAAAAAGATGAAAAAGGCAAATAAATAATCATCAACTGCAAAATCAATAGATCCCGCCAGTGACACTTGAGTTCAAACAACTGGCTTTGCGCACACACAGTGTCCATCTTGTAATTTTTTTTATTAAGCATAAGAAAACCAGTGATGAGATGGCCTCCTCTGATGCCGAGGCAGATACCTTACAATGGTTTAAAACCATTAAAATATGTCTACCTGCTGCTTTATAGAGGCCCACTGAGGGCACCAGCACTGGGGAGGGAAGCAGGTAAAGAGAAAATCAATACGAAAAAAAAAAAAAAGTGGGAAATTGGGGAGGTAGGGGGGTCGGGTGACAACAGCAAGGAAAGAAAGACATTCCTCATGCAGTGTAAAAAGCCCTGGACGCAAAGGTGAGAGCATACAACTGCAGACAAATCAAATTGTCAAAAACAGAAATGCTCCTTTGAAAGGATAACAAGCATTTGCAATGCAATAGGTCTCGCATTAGGAAAGTTTGAGCTATTGGTATTGTAAATGGCAAATATTTTATTTATGTGTTGGTTTTGAAACTAGCGATATTAATAGCTTTGTCATTTACAATGCCAATAGTTCTAACTTTCACAAACGTGCCACCTATAGCATTTGTAATGCAATATGTGTTGTATTTACATGACTTAGATGTATTAATATTACAAATAACAATGGCTTTAATTTTTTTAATAATTAATACTTAAATAAATGTTATTGTAATTTATAATGGCAACAGCTTAAACTTTTGTAAATCACTTTTGGGAAGATTATGTTCAGTGTATTTTATTGTGATGAAAATCCAAGAACAGAAGTGAAATATTAACATCTTTTTGTGACATTTGTAATAAAGCTTAAAACATTGAGAGAACATATTAGAACCAGTTGTTGTTGAATGGTTGCAGAGTGATGCTGTGGCGTTCAGTGGTGCTGTGGCCTTCAGTGGTGCTGAGTGATGCTGTGGCCTTCAGTGGTGCTGAGTGATGCTGTGGCCTTCAGTGGTGCTGAGTGATGCTGTGGCCTTCAGTGGCGCCGAGTGATGCTGTGGCATTCAGTGGTGTTGTGGCGTTGAGTGGTGCTGAATGATGCTGTGGCGTTGAGTGATGCTGTGGCGTTAAGGGGTGCTGCGGCGTTGAGGGGTGCTGCGGCGTTGAGGGGTGCGGAGGGGTGCTGTGGCGTTGAGTGGTGCTGTGGTGTTGAGTGGTGCTGAGGGATGCTGTGGCGTTGAGTGATGCCGAGTGATGCTGTGCACTGAGTGGTGCTGTGGCGTTGAGTGGTGCTGTGACATTGAGGGGTGCTGTGACATTGAGGGGTGCTGTGACATTGAGGGGTGCTGTGACATTGAGGGGTGCTGTGGCATTCAGTGGTGCAGAGTTATTCTGTGGCGCTGAGTGATGCTGTGGCGCTGAGTGGTGCTGTGGCGCTGAGTGGTGCTGTGGCGCTGAGTGGGGTTGAGTGGGGCTGAGTGGGGTTGAGTGGTGCTGTGGCGTTGAGTGATGCTGTGGCGTTGAGTGACGCTGTGGCATTGAGATTGAGCCAACAGGGGAAAAGGAGTTCAGGAGGTTATAATGAGAAGTTAACCAACACCTCTTACACCCAGACCATCAAGTCATCTTTGATCTGTAAGGCGATTAGACATTAGTGTGTTTATTCCAGTATGGCTGCGTTTTTTTAGTGTGTTTGTTAGAATGTGAGCCCTTCGATGTTGTCCGTGGGTGCTCGCCGAGCCTCGTCGAGCAAGTATCACACAGCAGAGTCGCATCACTGAAGGTTATTCCAACCTGGACCAACCAGGCAGACGTCAAGCCTCAGCCAGACTCTGTGCGCCTCATTACCCAACCCCAATATCAGAGCTGCATCAGTGAATCCATCCGCACAGGTACCTACTAGCCAGAAAGCTTTTGTTTTGTGTACTTTCATTGAGGTTTGTGGAAACAGCATCAGCTGTGACATCTCATCGCAGAGGCCAAACCCCTGTATGGACTTACAAGGAAAACCTCACCCCTTCGTGGGCTTTTGTTGACTCGTGTGTATTCTACGTTCTTTCTCTGACCCCCATTACAGAGGTCAACATTCCAGGAGGGCCCCCAGCCAGACGTTCTCTGTCCCTTCCTTCTCCCTGGTCTAGTGGTGATGAGGTGACCCCAATAATTTGATGATAGTTCCTAGCCTTCATCACCCAACAGTGTGAATTAATAATAATTCCTAGCCTTCATCACCCAACAGTGTGAAATAATAATAATTCCTATTTGTAGAGCGGGAGCATATCAACCATTAAGGTTTTCAAGGAGCTGGGGGCCGTCGAGCAGATTAAGTGAGCAGTTGCCTAGAGTCACATCGTGCTGAGCTGCCGCCGGCGCCTGGGACCGAACCGCGAATCAGTCGCTCTGACCTCTGCGCCACGCCTCTCCCTGGCTTAAAATACACATTGTCATCCAAATAGGAGTTGTCAGGTTGTCCTCAGAGCATTTGAGCTGTGGCACAGGTACAACCCTTTCAGACGAGATGTTGCGATCACAGCACCCTCTCAACTGTGGGTGACTAGAATCTGACCCAGCTCTACGTCAAAGCTGTGACAACGGGACTACTTTCTCCCGAGCCTACTGGACAGAATCGGCCTCAGGCTTGTTCCCTCGAGACGTGTGATCTTGTCCTTTCAATACCACTCTTGCCCAGCATTCAGGGCCGCGATCAAGCCATAGTGACGGCCTCTGTGGTACTTGGCCTGGCATTGGCTTCCATGGGTTGGGTCCTGCTCCTGGCAGCCACTGTGACCCCTCAGTGGCGAGAACTGCCCCAGAGGCCAGACCATCCATGGGATACTGCGTTCTTTGACGGCCTGTGGGAGAGCTGCACGGAGACCAGCAGCGCTCCTAGCGGCAGGCGCAGGTAGTACAAGCCCATTTCACAGGAGCTGGCTTTTTTCTGGTTCATGCACCTGCTGCGTTCGCTCTCTGTACGGTCGGTGCTTGGAAGTCTCGTCAGCTATATCCTTGCCAACCTAGGGGCCCGCTGGTGGAGCAGCGCCCCTATCCCTGTCCTCACAGGTGCTGCGGGGCTTGGGTTGGTTGTGTGCGGAGCAGTGTACCTGGGGGCGGTGTCCTACATGGCCCACCTGGTGCTGTTGAGCCTGGTTAGCTCCCAGGTACCAGAACGAGACAAGTTCAGCATGGGGACCTGTCTCTACCTCCGATGGGCCGGTGGGTCTGCTGAGGTTCTAGCAGGCATTGCTCTCTCGCTCAGCTTTAGACAAAGAACCACAAGAACCACCCCTGGGCCCCTGAGACCGCAGCACCTTGTGACATGGATTATTAAATATTAAAGAGGAGAACGTATAACAGGAAAGGTCAGAGGGAGACTTCCGGGAGGTGCCTAATACAACGAAACTGACCGGAAGTAGCTTGTACACTCGGCTGGCTCAAACGAGATCTCAGTGGGTTCTTCATTTGAGAATCTCAGTTTTACATGATTCTTGTTTTTCTAGTCTCATACACACAACTCGCTCCCCTCTACCAACACATGCAAACCTTACTGCTACATAGATGGGGTACACGTGTAGTCTAGAAAGTGCGAATGTACTTCCACGTGCCCCTACAGCCCACCCGAACAACACCATCAACTAGCTGACGTTTTGGGCTCCGTTTGTACAAGGAGATTAAGCAGGTTACAACCACGCTATGTATTCCTTTAGTCTTTAATGGAAAGGAAACATCAATAGCGGAACTGTATAATATTTTCCACACATAGCGTGTGGCTGGCAAACTAACTTGTTATTATGGGTTCAGAAGAGAAATTAACACCTGCTCCATTGCACCCAATAGCATGGTGGCGTCAGGGGAAAGATTGCGGGAGAGAATTTCTAGCGTGATAAAAGGTGGCTACTGTTATTCCATTTCCCATGTGCCATCCCCGATTGCGGGTATTCCAGGTCTGCTAGACGAGCGGATTTGGCCACTTGAAGCAGCAAACTCTTAAGAGGAGAATACTTCAGGGCGGGGCCGGGTAGGGCCTTAATTTGACTCCGGCCGGGTCCTATGGTGATATAATGTGATCGGCCAGCAGTGCATCATCGAATCTTGTGGAGCCGGAGCTACCACTGTGACCGTCATACCACCACGCTCACAAAAAAAAAGTCACGTATTGTAAAAAAATCACCGCCGCAGCCCGGATTGGAAAGGAAGCCAGGCAACCTGTTTGGGGACAGGGGCGGGGCCGCAAACAGGAAGCAGACGGGAGCCTACCCCGCGCTCCTGTAGCCAGCCGGAAGATTTGCGTGTGAGCTAGCGGGGCTCCCGTGGTCGTGGAGAGCCCCGCCTGTTGCTGAGACTGACCCGCTGGCTGCCGAGGGAGACAGGGACACGCGGAAAGACCCCGGTAAGTGTGTGTGGGGGGGGGGGGTGCGTGTGTGTCTGTGTGTGTGCCTGTCTGTGTGTGTGTGTGTGTGTGTGCGCGTGTGTGTGGGCCTGCCGGTGTGTGTGGGTGTGTTTACGCACTTCAGGGAATCTGAGGCAGGAGATGTGCACGGGCTCCCGCAAGGGAATTGCCAAACGTGCACGCGTTGCCATTGAAAGCAATTCAACGCATGCATGTTTTTGGCACAAAAACCGAATCGATTTCTAAAGATCTCCTCCTATGCAGCGCATGCACGCTGTGTAGGCGAGACCTAAGATTATGTGAATGAAACTCATTTTATCTCCTTAAGATTAGAATCGGAGTACGCCCTCTCTGCAATCAAACTTTTCACCAGCAGTAGATCTCAGCAGGACATATTTCCCTTCATTAAATACTCCATGACTTTGGACGTATACTGCCAGTAGAAAGGGCAAAAGTGAAATTTTATAAAGCGAAAAAAGATGTTCCACTGGCACTCACTGTTTTAGGCAGAGGAAGGGGTTTCCAACCTTTACTGTACTGAGAGCTACTTATGTTCAAAGAAACACATTGAGAGCTACGAATATTAGAGTTGTATATATTTTTTTTTTTAATGTGTACCTATTCAACCAAGCAAAAGCCTTCTAATTTAACAAGCCAGGATGCACACAGGTGAGCTAGTCAAAGGTAGCTGGAGAGCTACAGTAGCTTACGAGCTACTGGTTGGAGACCCCCAAGACTATTGCAAGAATGTGTGGCATCGTTCCAGCACGTCCACATAGCCTTTCATCATTCCAAGCCTGACAAAATGAGGACCTATAAATTGGGTAACAGCAAACATCTTTTTGGGTAGAGAGTTCCTAGAGACCTACAAGAGACACAACGTGTGAACTACAAATACAAGTTATATTACACTAACAAAAATATTCAAAAGCCAACTGTAGCAGTTGTCAGGGGAGAACATTATCCTTGTTCTAGCCAGGTCTGTCAGCCTTTCACATGCACTGGGCCACTGGAAAACCTTGTTTTCCCTAAACAATCTACTGCCAACATTGGTGAATGTAAGATAATCTGGTTTCTAGCCCTGGTTCTTCCACTTGATTATATAATGTGATCCCAAGTAAATAAGTGCAGCCCATGAGACTTCTTTTCACATATCCATCAAAACTGGAGAAGCTTAGAAATAAGCCAATTCCAGCAAAGTGCTATTTAAAATATATATTTCTCAATATTTACTTTTACGCTTGAGCATTCATCTTCAGCATGTAAGGATGAGTTCATAACACATATATAAAGATAAACAAAACGCATGAAGTAGTAAGTACAGGGATGGGACTACATGGAAGAGACATCTTATATTGGACAGGTAGTGGCACTCTACATTGCGGGACAGTGCGAGGCGAGCAGACTGTTGTATTTGTAGTGATCCTAGATAGGAAAATGTTTGATGTGATGTGTGACTGGTGAAGGACTCATATTTTTTCTTTATCAATCGCGCATACCTGGGTGAAGGAATGGGAGTTAAAAGAGATTGGCATGCAAAATATAATAGCATTTAGCTTGCAGTTATAATTTAATCAGCAAGTTCCATTTTATGCTTGACAGTTTCTATTATGCTTTTAGTTAAAATTACTTGCCGGGTACAGCATTAAGGTCAACCACTTTAAGGCGTTTCTGAATTCAGAACATAGGGACTCTACTTACTATAAAGAGCCATCAGATGACATTTGTTAGGGAGTGGGAAACTATTTTGAGTTTTTCAACACCCTTTGCTAAATAAAATAATCTTAAAAGATAAAACTCAAGGATGTTACAGATGTTAATCTTATTGAGAGAGAGAACCATGTCATATTCTGATTGAGTCCCAATCCCTTTGCCGGGTAAGCCTTGAATGCCCGCTATTGCCACTTTTGAGAGACAAGATTACAAAATGAACAAATTGGTAATCCAAATGGAATTAACTCGTTTTAAACCCTGAAAAAACAATGGTAAATATTAGTATCCAGCAGGTGTAATGCTCAGTAACACCTACTAATGCTGGAACCAAAGAAAAGGCTTTCTAACCTACTTCTGCCTTTTTTCCGCTAAATGGAAATAATGGAGGAGTTTTTAAAAAAAGGGTTAGTACAAGTGGTTAGTGGTATTCAAAAACCTTCATGGGATCCCTAAAAAAGTGGGCAAGTCGCTGGGTTGGGCAAACAAAACAAAATATGGTCAAGTACCTATGTTTCAGCTATGAACTAGGAAACTTTACATCTAATGTCAGCTTTTTCACTTCACTTAAATATGCTGGAAATAAGAATTGTACTATAAACTTTGGCAAGGCACAGAACACTGTGAGATGTCCCAGGGAATGGTAGTACCGTAGCTTTGTCATCAGAATCACCACCAACCCAGTAGTGACCTAATGGGCTAGCTGTAAACTATCGAACCAGAAAACAGGGTTTAATCCTGCCCTCCCTATTTGTTCAAATTGTATGTGATGTCATATCATGGCGATTTGTAGAGTGCACGATCACCTGGGAGGATATCTTGAACTACTCGAAAAGTCAAGTCTCAGCTTCTTGTGGAATTCAAAAAGCGGAGGAGGCTCTAATGTGCAGTGGCAGGTTATTCCACGCTTTAGGAGTGATGCAGAAGGTGCGACTGCCGGATCTAGTATCCTGTATACGATATGTGCAAGAAGGGGTCCACACTAGCAGAAATGTCTGGAAGGTTTGTTTAGCAAATGCAATTGTTTAGGTATGATGGGTTAGTGTTATGTAGTGACTTGAACGTTTTTGTGAGGAGTACCAGCGCCTTGCGACCCTCACGGGTGAGTAGCGCGCTTTACAATTCCCTGATTGATTGATTGATTGATTGAGTATGAATTGTGCTTATTTGTGTATGGCAAGTCAGTGGTTCTCTTTCAGGTGTGGTGTGATGAGAGTGTGACATGGTAGATTTGAGAGTGATTCGGTCTGTTGAGTTCTGAACGCTCTGCAGCCTTCTGGTGAGTTTTTTGTTGATCCCAGCTTAGTGAGTGTTCCCATAGTCCAACTTTCTTGAGACGAGGGTGTGGGTGTGACTGCCTTGCGGGAGCGGATTGGGAGCCATTTGAAAACCTTCCTCAACATCTTCAGGGTATGGTAGCATGTGGGGGTGACAGCGTTGATAAATATCCTGAGGTTCTCGGGGTGGGTGGTGGGGGTGGTTATTGGTCCTAGCTATGTTTGCCACCAGGTGGAGGCCCACTGGGAAACACACTTTCCAAAAATCACGATTTAGGTCTTGTTAGAGTTCAGCTTCAGACAGCTGGTCTTCAACCAGTGGGTGATTTCAGACATGCTGGCATTGAACTTGATCCGGGCACTGGAGGTTTTGTCTGTGATGGAGAGGATAAGAAGATGATGCTGGCTAGAGAGATCATTCATGCGTTGAACAAGGTTGGGCTCAGGGAGGATCATAGCGGAACTCCGCAAATGAGTTCCCGGGAGTACGAGCCTGGCTCTGAAGTCAGTTTGGGGCATCTTAAGTCGCAATAAAGTGGATAACTCTGGTGATTAATGCACTTGCTAGAAACATCTGTGTCCATTCTAATCAAAGATTGAACTCACCATAAAATTGCATACAAGGTCAATGTGGCTGGAAGAAAGCACAGCATGACTATCACAGATTTGTTTTGTTATGTTGATAGCTCAGTTGGTTACCATTTGGTTTTATTGCCTAGATCCTTGTGTTACCTGAAGGTCACAAACTAAAATACTTGTAATATATCTTATTGAGTTATGACCTGGCAACAATGCCTGCAGGCAAACAAGGCATATATTTAGAACTTTACTGTTTTTCCCTGAATGTTTTGTTATTTTAAGGTTGTTAGAAAAGGGTTAATTTCGGTAGTAATATACACTTATTAGTAAGTGCTATATAAAATGGTTATTAATGGAATAAGTAATAGACAGATACAACTCGCATTCTAACAATGTATGCAGATTTCTTGCATACAAAGCTTGGAAAGGTCAAAAACGTAGACCCTTCTCTTGTACCCACTTATGCCCGGCCCAAACTTCAACCCCAGTCCACCTCCTTTTGGTGAGTACCTGCACTTAATTTTCAATTTAAAGCACTACCTACGAGACTAAGACAGGCAGCTACAGTCCCAACCTGGACACATTTATCATTTGACATAGGCTTACTGGATCAATGAAAGCAAACCGAGACCTCAATTTCCAAAATTAGCTAGATTGTCAAATGAAAACATGGTGTCTTTATAACATGTAACAATATAGCAATAACAATAAGCAGAAGATATTTATCTCTCACTTGTCACCAAAATGTGATTCACCGACTAGGATTTGGGCATCATTCACCCCTTACTTAGGCCAGTACACCACCAGCCTTGCCAAGTAACATTCATCAGGAGGCAGACTAACTCATATTAGTGCTGGTGCCCAAATCACTGCACTAAAATGCTTAGTAATGCATATTAAGCTAGCTCCTAGTAGCCTGACTAGACACTACAGGCAGCTGACTATGTGGGGGTATAATTTGCAAAGCAGCAGTCAGATTGCCTGCCATGGGCTGCTACCCACGACAATTACAAGTTATAGAAGCGGTGACTCATTGGTAGGTGATGACCTGGGCCCCTGGATAAGTTTGTGTACATGTGTTTTCATTTAACCCCCTGCATGCTGATGACGAGCTCAGCTCATCATGAGGCACAGTAGAGCTGTGTTCATGACGAGCTGAGCTCGTCATAACTGCTGCGGCACTCCCACGCGCGACTAATTCCCCGCCTGTGCGGGCGTTCTATGGGAGTGGGCGGAGTCATGACAAGCTGGGCCGTCACGGACGCTGCGCGCAGCCCCTCCCCTCCCCCACGGGGGAATTAGACCCGTGTGGAAGGGTTATACCACTTAAGCTGTAGCCACTAGGTGGCACTCGCAGCATTGTGGATCCAGCTTCACACTAAGAGAGCAAAACTTACAAATATTATTAATGTAGGCTTTATTAAAATGTGTAGAAGCTGAACAGCATTAAATGTTAGAAAAACAAATGATTAAGAAATCAAAAATGAACACAGCTGCTGCACTTACACAACAAGCCTGAACTGTTTGAATGAAATGATTTCAAATTAAAGACTGCCCGCTTAGAAATGCTGCCATAGCACTCTTGTTAAGACACGTACCCGGACCCTTATAAACCCTTAAAAACATCTGGCCTCCACACTTAGATGGCCGATCCTCGAGCAACAGCCGCAGAACGAAACAGAGCTTGTGCGAGCTCCCAGGTGGACTCACAGACACTGTATATCTGAAAAGTTGTAATGTAGTATGTATAGCTGCCACCAATGGAATACCAAACATCTGTACCTCTCTACGTGCCTGTCCTGTCCCTCATTGGCTACACCACTAAATGTTCCTATCTTTCCCTCCTCACACTTCTTTCACTCTCAAAAGATAAAGGTAAGGGGTAGCTACATAAGCCACAATGTAAGAATGATCTCTGCCACTCATGGCTAACCCTGTAACATTACCTGTGAATGTATATGGTATATACAAATAATAATTAAAAAAGAAAAGAAAAGAAAAATAAATGCCATACACGCTACCTTATCTTCTTTCCCAAGCAACAAAAAAAATGAGATCATGAAGAACAATGTAACCAGAACTTGAACTTTTGACCCTCACTAAAGACGTCTTTTTATTAAATATAACATGTTAGAATGTTCACCCATTTTCTAGAAATGTATCTGATTTGAATAAGTGTGCTATTGTTATTTGGAAGCTATACAACTTCTCCTGGGGACTCAGCAGTTTCATTTCAATACTGACCTCTTGAGCTAACACGCAATTCTTTTCCAGGTGATTTTAACTCAAAATGTTTGTACTTTCTTATAAATGTTGCCTTTTTCTGCACAGTTTACTTTAATTTGAAGGATATCTTATTATAAGTATACATGGGAAACCTCCACATAGAAGCAGAGTTGAACAGTGTTTGTAAACCGAATTTTGCAAATAATATCAAAGTAAGCAAAGTTACTGTCCTGTGGAAGATATCCGGAGGTGTGATCCTATTCCCAAGTTAGGCCTGGATGCTGATTGAAGGAGAGAATACAAGGGAGACCCAACTGTTGCAAATCACTAACAAATAGTGTTATTATATAAATATGTGATCCTAGACTAGATCAGATGTGGCTGATAAGATGCTGCTGAAGCTACAGACCAACCCTTTCCCTAACGGACTCGTCTAGTGGCGCACCTATTGCATGCTTTGGTGCGCAGAGCTGATGGAGATTTCCTGATACTCCAGACCCTGTACTTCTGATTTACATGCATTTTTTTCTTCAGGAGAAACTGCCTTTATTTCTCTTTTTAGTTTTGAATAGACTTACTAGAAGCTTTATGATTACTCTCACCTTTCCAGCCCAGAGGTCTTTATAAGTTCGAATCGGACTCTTTGCTCATTTATTTAGAATAGGGAATACTTTCCTTTATGGAACATGCTTATAGTTGATTTATGCTTCTACAATTGATACTAACCTATTGATGTCCATGATTTAATAAAGCCGCCTAATAAAAGAAACTTTCAGAAAAGAGATTTAAAAAAAATAATTTAAACTATACTCTCATCACTGACTACCACCTAATATTGTTTATTGTTGATAAATGTTTGAATTGATTTGAAGATTAGGGTCGCTCTCCTTGCCACAACGGCCTAGATCTGTCAGCCTGTGTGAGCAGGAGTTAGTCTGGACCGTAAATTAACATGTACCTTGAATTTTACTGACTCTTACACGTCTTCATCAAGTTTTAAAAAAACAAACAGGATGGCTCTGGCCCGGTCCAAGACTCAGGTGGGTATAGTATCTTTTGTCAGACCAGTTCCAACAGATACTTGTGCGACACCAAAAAGCAGTAGCACAGCTACATGCCACCTCCCTGGTAGCAGCTGAATTGAAACTAGTCCCAAATACTGCATGCGAGCAGCAGCAGTCTGGTACATTTCAACAGCCTCCATCCAGAGAGAATCCACAGTAACCTGCCAGAGTGTGCTCAGGATATAATTTAAAGATTCTGGTCTTGTAAAGTTACGTTTTTAATAAAAAGTAAAACATAATGAAGTGCACTGCACCTTCTTTAGCAGTCTGAAAATGTGTGTTATTGGCTGCGTTATTTGTTTTGCTTTTGGACATGATAACACTAAAAGTGTAAACCAGTTTACTAGAATATAGTGATGTTCACAAGACCAACATTTTTCAAAACCAAACAGAACAGTTTGCAATATTTGAGGGTATGTTTGTGTTTTTGTAGTCTCATGCACAGGCGGCATGATGGGAATGACAAGCCATGAAACATGATCTTGCTGTCAAGTGATCCTGTCCTTGAAAGACGGAAATCTTCAGTCTGTTCTTGCTTTTCACAGAGAACCACTTTGCTGTCCGGACTGTTTTACGGTCATTTCTTGTTAATATTAATAGCATCGATGCCAATGTTTATAATGATACACTTGCATAAACAAGCAAAATCTCATCACTATTAACAAACCCACCCGTCATGAACTCTCCATCAACCCAGACTAAGAAATGCGTGGTCAGGCATGCTCTGCAACATAAGCCTGAGGTTACGGATTGACACATCATAGGTGGGGTGGCAAGTAGCGACAGACAAACGTGCTTACAGGAAACTCGGGTCCATTCCCAAGATAAGCACAGCAACACCACAATGGTCCAAGGAGATTGGATCCAATAAAGCACACATGGTCGGAGGGGGGCACGCATTCCCAAAACAACATAGAGTCAGATGCCACACGAATTTAGGAACACTTAGCCGAGCATGACACAGCGCACACAGTTCATGCAGTGATCATAGTCCCTCATGCCGGACACCAGGACACGTTACACGTTGGCCCCCATTGTGTCCAGGCAAGGTCAAAGCCCACCTGCATTTGTTATCAGGGGCCTTATTTGTGACTCCACAGACAAGGCCTGCATTCTTTTACCAAAAAAGGATCATCAGAAGTACTTTATGACCCCTAAAATCTGTATAAAGACTCGTTACAATTGATTGTACTTTGAGACAGTTCCCAGACATGTTTCCGTAACTGTGATCCTGACTGAAGTGTTTAATTAAACCAACTGTTTCTGTTTTGCCAAACGCCTCTTTTCTTTTGTTTTTTCAAGGCAAATTCATATGCAAGCAACATTTTTGATGCTGGCTCTCACCTTTCCAGCCCAGAGCTCTTTATGAGTTCGATTCAGACTCTTTGCTCATTTATTTAGAACATGGACTACTTTCCTATAGGGAACACACTTATAATTGATTAATGCATATACAATTAATACTGACCTAAGGATGTCAATGATTTTATAAAGCTACCCAATAAAGAAACGTTTAGGAAAGAAATTTAATAAAACCCTTTTAACTATACCAAACTCTCATCTTTGACTCACGCCTAATATTGATTATTGTTGATAAACATTTACATTGATTTATCCTCATAAGTGCTGCTCCCAGTCCAACAGCCGACGGCACCACTACCTCGGGAGTGCTGCCGTCGGCCGTTGGACGTTTCAGCTGCACCTGCGCAATGGAACGTTCAGCACTGGAGCTGGACGTTCCATAGCAGCTAAGGTGTTAAAGATTGGGGTCTCCATCCTCGTCACAACGGGCAAGATCTGTTGGCTGTGCGAACTAGAGTTAGTCTGGACCTCTAGTAAACCTGTACCTTAAATGTTACTGACTCTTGCGGGCCATCAACAAATTAAAAAAATATATAACATACTAGCTCTGGTCCAGTCCAAGCCTCAGGCAGGTACAGTCTTTTGTCAAACCTGTTCCAACCCAGTTACTTGTGCGACAGCAAAAAAAAAAAAAGTAGCAATGCTAATTGGCACCTCCCTGATAGCAGCTGAATGTAAACTAGACCTGAGTCCTGTGTGCGAGCAGCAGCAGTCTGGTAGTTTTCTACAACCACCAGCTGGTAAGACTCCAAAATAATCTGCCAGTGTGCTCAGAGTATAATTGAAAGATTCTGGTTTAGTAAACGTATGTTTTTCATTAAAAGGTAAAACATAATGAAGTGCACTGTACCTTCTTCAGCTGTCTAAAAAACTCGTTCAATGTTATTTGCCGCGTTATATGTTTTGTTATTGGACATGACAACGCTAAAAGTGCAAACCAGTTTACTAGAATATTGTGGCATTCCTAATAAAAGTGAAGGTTACAAGACCAGCATGTTTACAAACCAAACAGAACAGTTTGCAATATTTGAAATTATGTTTGTGTGTGTATGTGTTTGCAGTCTCATGCATAGAGGGGCTAGACTGCCGACTTTGGTGCTTGAAACCAGGGTTCGAGCCTCGGGGTTGCGTCCACATCCTGTGATTCTGGGCAAAATCACTTAATCTCCCCCTGCCTGAATGTGTAATGTAAATACGGTGCTCGTGTAAAGCCCTCCAATACCTTCGGGTCGAGTTCGCGCTATATAAATATGCACAAAAAAAAAGTGGCAAGCCATGTCACATGATATAGCTGGCAAGTCATCCTGTCCTTGAATGACTGAAATCTTCAGTCTGTTCTTGCTTTTCACATAAGATCAGTTTGCTTTTTGGACTGTTTTCAGGCAATGTCTAAACCATTTTCATAAGCAAGCGAGGGTTTCCCCAATATTAATTTTATTTTATGGTTATAACTGCTTTTTTCAATTCATGATAACATGTCAGTCAAAGTGCCACACATAGGGCTATAAAATGTCACACGTAAGGAACCCCAATAATTGGAAATATATCACATACATACGCAAACGGAGACCTTGGCATCTATGCACCATGTTCATGGAAGGAACTAGAATTAAAACAGGGTCTCACTAGCGGCCACCAATTAATTCATAACGTACTAACTAGCCTCTCCCTGCCTTCCACCACCAATTCCACCCCCCCCCTTGTCTTAATCAAGCCACCCAACCTTCCCTGCTCTGCCTCATTCTCACTGGAAAATACGCTAGGCTCTCTGATCACCTGCATCTCCCAGCTTACAACTGCCATTTCACTTTTATGCTCTAAGATCTCCACCCATTCATGCACCTCTACTCCCTCCCAACTTCCCATGAGATGCACCTCGCCCCTTCACCCCAATACAGCCAAGCTCAACCTCTCGCCTGCAAACGTCGTCAACTCACACAAGCCCTTGAACGCCACCCTTCCTCAACAGACATACCCTAGCAACCCCACTATCTACACTATTCCGACCATCACATCTGTCAGAACAAAGCATCCACCTAAACCTCCCCGAGCACTCCCACATAGGTACAATATCCCGATCATCCTTCAGAGCCCCAGTGCCCCCGTCACCAAAACAGTCTTGACAGAGCTGCGCTGTTTGCTTCACAACTGCAGATCTGCAGTAAAACACAAACTGGAAATCTCCGATACCATCACCCTTCACAAACATGACATGCTCTTCCTCACAGAGACCTGGTTCAAAGATACCTCTCACTCTATGTTTGATCTCCTATTACCCACAGGTTATTCCATACTTAGGAATGACAGAACTGATAACACGGGGGGAGGTGTCGCAGTCATCTTTAGAAACGGCCTCCAACTTAAGGCTTCTCCAATCAGTTCCTCCCTCACCTTTGAATGCCTTACTCTTGAGCTTCAATTGAAACACCGTTCACCGCTCAGATTCCATATCATTTACCGCCCACCTCGTAGTGGCCCTTCGTTTATAGAAGATCTCACTGACTTCATCAGCGACCAATACACACAAAGTGACAATCAGACCTTCGTGGGTGACTTCAATCTCCACTGGGGCGTACCGCAAGACTCCTCTGCGAACTCTCTGGCCACCTTCCTCTCTACAAACGATCTTATCCAACACTGCACTGAACCAACCCACTCTAAGGGCGCAATCCTGGACCTTGTTATTTCTAAAGCAGGCATGCTTTCTACCACTACCCCAATCCATGTAGATTGGTCTGACCACCACCTCATCCCATTCTCTCTTCAACTCTCACACTCTATAACTCTTGGCCAACCCAAGAGGGCCATCTCCTGGTTCCAGGATGCCAAAAATATTGATGTCGGTCCCCTCTGTGAATCAGCTTTGCTATCACTTCCAAGGCTAGACCCGAACTTAGCTGTTGATGATCTCACCTCCCAATGCCTCACAGTTCTTGCAGCTGAAATTAATAACATCGCTCCACTCAAAAGCAAAAGGATAAGGCCCACTCCCTCAGCAACAAATCCCTTTATGAGGAAAAGAAGCAGCTAAGATTCCTGGAGAAGCAATGGAGGCAAGTGCCCTCCACAGACAATTTAGCCATGCTTCGCACAGCAAGATCCAAGTAACACAAGCATATCTTCCTTGAGAAAGCGGCGCACTTCAAAACCCTCCTTGACTCCGCCAAAAATAGACCCAAAAAACTATTCGATCTCATCAAGATTCCGAGCTGCTCTCCCCCATCCTCCGAGGTGGAGGACTCTACTAAGAGAGCAGCGGATTTCGCTATTTTCTTCGATGAAAAAGTGAAATCACTTGTGGATCAGGTCGCTAATCCTACACCTCCAGAGGAGCGCAAATCCTTAGCCATTTGGCAGAGCTTTGACCCCATATCTGAAGATGCCCTTTTCAAGTGCATACGCGAAACAAAGCCCTTTAACCATTCTCTTGACCCTATCCCCAGTGTCATTGCCATTGACTTCTATACCCATTCCCTTTCCTATTGGACCACTCTGATCAACCTCTCCCTCTGGCAAGGCTCCCTTTCCCGTCTCCTTCAAAACTGGACAGGTCACCCCTCTGCTTAAAAAGCCCACTGCTGATGCGAAGGACCTCAACAACTTCCGCCCCATCACTAACCTTCCCTTTCTTGCGAAGATCACAGAAAGATGTGTAGCAAAACAACTCTCTCGTCATATCAAGGACAATGATCTTCTTAACAATTGCCAGTCCGGCTTCATCCAAAACTGCAGCACTGAAACAGCCCTATTGCAAGTGGTTGATGATGCGCTGAGGATACTCGATTCGGGGGGTCCTGTCTTCTAATTCTCCTTGACCTTTCTGCAGCCTTTGACACTGTCAATCACAACACCCTCCTCAATATCCTTCAACAGAGAATGGGCATGGAGGGCTCTGTGTTTAAATGGTTTGCATCCTTCCTCTCTGACAGATCCCAAATGATCAAAATAGCTAACAGTCTTTCTTCTCCTGTGGCGGTAGGTCAGGGTGTTCCTCAAGGCTCTATACTTGCACCCACACTGTTCAATCTCTACTTAGAACCACTGGGAAACCTCCTAAACAAATCCGGGATTCACTATCATCTCTATGCAGACGACACTCAACTCTACCTCAAGGTTGCCTCCACTCATGATCTCTCCATCCTAAGCTCTACTCTGGACCCCATCCAAAACTGGATGGCAACTCATCAACTGATTTTGAATCCCTCCAAAACTGAATTCCTCCTCTTCTCCTCCTCACTCTCTCCTCCCCCGGTTCAATCATGGATGGATCAGATGAATCTACTAAACAATAAACCCATCATTGTCGACAGCGCAAAATCCCTTGGTGTCATTCTAGACAAAAAACTCAATCTAACTCCTCACATCAATTCTATTGCAAAATCTGCTCATTACCAACTGTGCCTTCTTTGGGGAATCCGACGCTTCTTCCCGGAGCAGGACCTTATAACCCTGGTGCAATCGCTGGTCCTCTCCAGACTAGACTACTGCAATTCTCTTCTTACTCTTCTTACTGACCTCCCCAAATCTCACCTCTCCCCACTTAAGTCTGTTTTCCATTCAGTAGCTTGCTTCATTTATGGGACCAAAAGAAGCGATCACATCACACCGTTGTTATCCACCCTTCGCTGGCTTCCCTTCGAGGCTAGAGCTATCTACAAGACCGCTTGTGTCACCCACAAAGCCTTGCACTCCTCCTCTCCTCGCTACCTGGCGAATAAACTGAAACTCTCTGGAGGCACTAGACCTTCACGCAATGCGGAGAATCTACTGCTTGAACCTCCCACTTTCAAGAAGGAGAGAACAATGGCCCAATCCTTTTCAGGCAACGCAGTGAGAATCTGGAACTCCCTTCCGCCTCAGCTCCGGACCACCGCCTCCTCCCAGGCCTTCAAAAAGGACCTCAAAGTTCTCCTCCTCCAGAGGCACCTCCAAAAGTAACTCACGTCCTCTTGTTATTTGGAGGGAGACTTCCCACTACTGATAAATTCTACTTTGCATGACCATGGAAGCAGGGCACAAGTCCTAAAAAAAGAAGTGGGGGGACTCTCCAAGGTAAGCGTGGTCACAGGAAGTGACATCACGACAGGAAGTGACATCACGGCAGGAAGTGACATCACGGCAGAAAGTGACATCACATGTAAGGCAGATCTATCATTTGCATATAATGCAAGATTTAACAATTGAAGCTGCTTGGTACTTAAGCCTGTGACTTAAGGTTCCTCTATGGAGGAATTAGCAGCCCAAATGTGGATGAAGTTTGCCGAAGGTGACATGAAAACATTTTCAAAACGCTACAGGAAAGTTTGAATGCAAGATTTTGTATACATTACAGGTTCCCAGAGAGGCTGCTTCCCACACTCGACAATGACTATTACACACAGTAGGGCTCCATATTCACGTTATTCTATCGATGAGTGTTATATATTATCTCCCCACCTATTGTAAACTAGCGACTCTGTATTAAATTTTGTCCCAGCTGCCTCTCTCTAGCTGTGGCTAGATTTATTTATTTTATTTATAAAGTTTTATATAGCGCGAACTTGATCCCGAAGGATATCAGAACGCTTTACAATTTGCAGCAAAGGTAACAAATTAGAACATTAGTCTAACATTGGGAATCTTGGCTGAAGACAATGGAGCTGCCGGGGCATTAACTTGGGTCAATGCCTAAATTTTAGATATATTAACTGGCCATTGTATTTATTTTAGCAGATTTATTTATTTCTATTTATTTTAGGAAATGTATTTAGTTTTGGTATATTTTAGTTTGACTTATTTGCCTTCATTTACTTCAGTGCAACAAAATATAAACATTGCTTTACTTTGTATTAATACTGTTTATTTTTGTGATAGTTCCTAAAAAAAGGGCCGATTATGACTCATGCATTGTAATGGTTGTTTCCCCCTTTACAGAGACTACTTACTATAAAATCGGGTTGGGCCTAGCTCATGATGTCATTTTGTGGGGACCCCTTGAAGAAAGCGGGCAGAACCTTTGCAAAACTTTGTGCCCCCCTATCCAGTAGTGCAATTATCCAAACACTGACAGGATTGAGCCTAAATTAAAAATATACTGACATACGTAATGCCAAGTCAGACGTCATCATGGAGTCATGTTTAAATGAACAATCAAGCGCCATCCTACACCTCCCCATTCCACAAAATTATACAATTCAGACCGACAACACAAACTAGAAGGGGGCGTTGCTGTCATCATTAAACATTCCATGTGGAAACAGCGACACACGGAAGAACACACAAGGGTACACCATCATACTACTTACATTTTGTAGCCTGGTGTCAATTGTTCAATGCAGGGCTTAATTTGTGCCAGTGCTTAGCGCCGGCACTTATTTGGCAGCGCCGGGTCTAGTGTGACTCTGATTCTACACGCACGAGGCGCACAGTGCATGTAAAATGTTTTAATTTAACTTACTTACAACAAGGGGTGGTGAGGGACAGAGTCTCTGAATTAAGCAGAAAGCTCTCACCCAGTCAAGAGATCAGGGCTAGATCCAACACCGTTTTTTAGCTCACTGCACCATCCCAGTTTCAGAACCTGGCTGTATGCAAATTAGTCTGTTCCTGTCCCAGTGCATGATGGGAACAGGGCAAACCAAACTACAAAAGCCAATTCTTACACTGGGAAGGAAACAAGCTCCCAGGGACCGGTTTCTGGCATTACAGCCGTCTTCAGCCCGGTTTGCTTGAATCCTGATGGTGCAATGAGCAAGGGTCTCACATCTGAGAATACCCTTCCACCCTTAGGGTGGACAAAAATATTTACAACAAGGGGTGGTGAGGGACAGAGTCTCTGAATTAAGCAGAAAGCTCTTACCCAGTCAAGAGATCAGGGCTAGATCCAACACCGTTTTTTAGCTCGCTGCACCATCCCAGTTTCAGAACCTGGCTGTATGCAAATTAGTCTGTTCCTGTCCCAGTGCATGATGGGAACAGGGCAAACCAAACTACAAAAGCCAATTCTTACACTGGGAAGGAAACAAGCTCCCGGGGACCGGTTTCTGGCATTACAGCCGTCTTCGGCCCGGTTTGCTTGAATCCTGATGGTGCAATGAGCAAGGGTCTCACATCTGAGAATACCCTTTTATGAATCGTTAATTTAACTTACAGCACACTTGCTAGTACTAATACTTAATTAACTCCTCAAGTCTTGTGCAGCCGCATCGCATTGTGTTTAGTTTTTCACATCTCAGTTTACCCTTAATTGTTCACGATCACTTGAATAATGAAATATTCTGAGTGGGAGAGCTCTTTGGCAGCACTCTGCCAGGTTTCTCTCTCGTCACTCTCATGCTGCTGTGTTAAAGAGCCTCGTTTCTACCGCACAAAGAATTAGGGTGACCAACTGGCATTGGTGCAAATTCTGGACGGTGAGTGTAAAAATTCAGGACAAAGGGTCAAAATTCAGGACACAAATTCAGGACAGGAGGACAAAACTTCAGGACAATAGGTACGTTTTACAGACACATCAGAGGTCGCGCAATAGTATATAAGTAAGCCCAGCCATTTCCAAAAGTATTCAACCATTTGCAAACCTATCCATCATGTATCCTTCCATCTATCATTTCACTCATCCATCCCTTCATCCATCCCCTCATCCATCCTTTCACTCATCCTCCATTATCCATCCATCCATCCACCCTTTCACCCTATCCATCTGTACACTTATCCATCCACTCTTCATCCCATCCATCCATTCACTCATCCATTCAGCCATTTTCCCTTTCACCAATCCAGCCATCCTTTCACTTACTAATTCTTCCACCCATCCACTCTTTTAGTCATCCATCCATCCTCCCTTTCTCTCTCCAGCAATCCTTTCACTTAGCCTTCCTTCCATCCATCCATCCATCCACCCAACCCATCCATCCCTCTACTCATCCACTCCTGAATCCATCCATTGCCCCTATCACTCATCCATCTATCATTTCAATCCTTCACACATCTAGTCATCCTTTTGTCCATCTACCCTCCCTTTCACTCACTCATCCATCCTTACACCCACCCTTTCACTCATATGTCCATTCATTCCCCCTTGCACTTATCAATCCATCAATCCATCCATCATTTCACTCATCCACCTACCCCCCATCATCCACCCACCATCCACCCACCCACTCATCCATCCTTTCACCCACCCACCATCCAATCCACTGATCCATCCTTTCACCCATCCACCATTCACCCACCCACTCATCCATCCATCCTTTCACCCACCCACCCACTCAACATCCATCCATCCCTTCACCCACTCTCCATCCATCCATCCTTTCACCCACCCATCATCCATCCATCCATCCATCCATCCATCTGTCCTTCCCCTCATCATCCATCCATCCTTCCCCTCATCATCCGTCCATCCTTTTCCCTCATCATCCATCCATCCTTTTCCCTCATCATCCATCCACCCTTTTGCCTCATCATCTATCCATCCATCCATCTGTCCTTCCCCTCATCATCCATCCATCCTTCCCATCATCATCATCCATCCATCCTTTTCCCTCATCACCCATCCATCCTTTCCCCTCATCATCCATCCATCCATCCTTCCCCTCATCATCCATCCATCCTTCCCCTCATCATCCATCCATCCTTTCACCCACCCCCTCATCATCCATCCATTCCCTCATCATCCATCCATCCCCTCATCATCCATCCATCCATCCACCCTTCCCCTCATCATCCATCCTTTCACCCACCCCCTCATCATCCATCCATCCTTCCCCTCATCATCCATCCATCCTTCCCCTCATCATCCATCCTTTCCCGTCATCCATCCATCCTTCCCCTCATCATCCATCCATCCATCCTTCCCCTCATCATCCATCCTTTCGCGTCATCCATCCATCCTTCCCCTCATCATCCATCCATCCATCCCCTCATCATCCATCCTTTCCCGTCATCCATCCATCCTTCCCCTCATCCATCCTTCCTTTCATCCATCCTTCCCCTCACCCATCCATCCATCCCATCCATTTATCCTGCCCTTCATCCATCCATCCTTCCCCTTACCCATCCATCCATCTCATCCATCCATCCTTCTCCTCATCCATCATCCTTCCCCTCACCCATCCATCCATCCCATCCATTTATCCTGCCCCTCATCCATCCATCCTTCATCCTTCCCCTCATCCATCCTTCCTTTCATCCATCCTTCCCCTCACCCATCCATCCATCCATCCATCCCATCCATTTATCCTTCCCTTCATCCATCCATCCTTCCCCTCCATCCATCCATCCTTCCCCTCATCCAATTATCCTTCCCCTCATCCATCCATCCATCCTTCCCCTCCATCCCTCATCCTTCCCCTCATCCATCTTTCCCCTCATCAATCATCCAGCTACTCTTCCACCCATACATCCAGCTATTTACATTTTCTCTCCATCCTTCCCCTCACTCATCAATCCATCTATCCTCTCTCATTATCCATTTATTCAATCTTTCATTCATCCATTCACCCTTTCACTAATTCATCCAGCCATTCACACATCCCTTAACTTACTTAAATGCCCACCTTTCCATATTAATTTTGAGCTGAGCCCTTTTGAGAAGAGGCCCATCAAGAACTTCACCCTCGCTGCAGGGGCCGTTCCAGGACTGGGACAGAAGCCACCCAGGGCGGAGACAGGATCCACCACAGGGGGGGACAAGAGCCATCACAGGCGGGGGTGGACTGGAGCCACAACATGGGGGGACAGGAGCAGGAGTCATCACAGGAGAGGGAACGTGATCCACCAGGGTGGACACAGCGTTGGGCATGCAGTATTCCAGTATCATCTTGGGCTTCTCGCCCCCTCCTGCACAAGACAACGAGAAGACAGGCTCTCTGTCCAAAATGCCATCCCCCACTGTGATATACAGTACTTACAGGAGATACTCCGAGAGAACTGATTGAACTGATTGTCCTCAGCGTGGGTGCGATTGTGCCATTTCTTTATTGTATTACATTGTGCATGTTTGAAGAACCGAGGTTTGCTTACAATTTAGTGACAGTAATTACGCTCTGTGAAGAGAACCACGTGCTGCCTCGGTGTAATCAGGGGTGTAATCTGGCCGAGTCTCGGATGTTTGGGGCCCTGGGTAGAAATGGAATTTGTGAGCTCCCCTCTAAATAGCAGATACAAGACGCATTCAGGGTTGTTTGCATGTGAATGGATGCCCCCTGCTCCTGAACCTGCAGCCCCTCCCTCTGTCACCTTCAGGCACCTCTTAACAGCTCATCAAGGGCTGGAGGTGTGAGGGCTGCCATCCCGCTGTGCCTCTACGGTGCTGCTGGGGGTCTGAGCTTTCATACAGCATCGGAGTCAAGAAGGGAGGTGAGGCAAACTGTCCCCGGTTAAAATTACGGACAAATGGTAGGTGCAGGGGCATGGTGACCACCGGCGTGCTTGGTAACTTCGGGATTCAGCCAGCCACTCGCCCACCCGGAAATGCTTTATTTACTTTGTGCGCGCCGCGCTCCAGTTTTTTAATGGTGGACGCGGTTTTGATTTAGCAGGGTGGACGGCGTCCACCCTGAAAAACCCTCGGAAATAAGTGGGGGGATGCCGTCCACCCGCGTGGTACCCCGACTCGTGCCCTGCATGGAAGTGCCTTCCCTGTGTATTCCTGGATTTGGAGTGTTTGCCCTTTTGCAGTATTCTCCATGTACTTGTGTTTGGTGCCCTTTTGTAACATGCACACACCACTTTGCCCTTGTGACACACGGTTTGCTACCTCTCACATGTTTTTGCCTTTGATACTTGCAGAAGTGCCATCTTTGCCTGCGTAACGCTTGTTCTTGTGCCTGAGTTATTATATACTTATTGCAGTATTATACCTCAATGCAGGCGCGCAACACCCATTGGGCTCACCGGGCTTCAGCCCCCCCCCGTCGCCTCCTCTGCCCGGGCTAAGATTACACGCACTGAAATGGTGCAAGATAGCATCCGATCGGAGAATGATTTTTTTAATGCTTTCTGAGAGGCCCAGCAGCCCGAGCCAGCCAGCCTCTGCTTCAGTGAGTGACCTCCTGCCCCCACCTCTTGTTTTCCTTTACGGTGGCGCCGCGAGGTGAAATCCTTGCCTGAAGGCAGGGATTTCACCTAAGCACTTGATCGCTTGTGAGCATGGGGTGTGAAGTGCACAGCAGGGGGAAAGGGCTGGCCAGTTAAGGTGATGCTTTTCCTTTGTAAAGGAATTTCTGCTGGCGTCATAGCCCATGGGGTGCTGTCTGTGCACTTGTATAGATGTGTATTTCATACAAGTGCGCAGACAGCAACCCCTGGGCTATGACGCCAGCAGGAATTAATTTACAAAGGAAAAGCATCACCTGCACTGGCCATCCCTTTGCCCCTGCTGTCTGTGTACTTGGATGGAATTCACATCCAAGGCGCTGCTCACCAGATAAATGGTGAACAGGGCCATGGATCTTTCTATTTTCGCATCCAAGGGCACCAGGGAAGAATCAGAGGAGGCCCAGGCAAGGAGAATCCAGGAGCCATTTGACCCCCACCTATCTACTCTGAGACCTTCGAGGGACTGGATGCCAGGACACAGTGCTGCTGATCAGCCAGCCTCCACAGTATAGTATCAGAGGAGCAGGCAGCAGTTTTTTATTTATGTAAGTCCCAGTAACTTTAGTGCATTTTTCAGTACAGCATTACCTACTGCCTGCATGTCTAGGTTACTTTGAATGTTGTTCTTGACTTACATACATAGAAACGTCAAAGAGGACAGTCCCCTCCAAATATGCAAATGTAGTGTAAGTTTGTAGTGTTCATTTTTTTTTTTGTGGTGGTAGTGGGTAATTTTAGAGTTCAGGGTGGGTGTGGGTTTTAGGGTGCCAGTGAGTACTTTTATGGTTCAGGGTGGGTTACGGATTGGGGTGCCAGGGGGTAATTTTAGGGTTCTGAGCAGGTATGGGTTTTGGGGTTCCAGGGGGCAATTTTAGGGTTCAAGGTGAGTATGGGTTATGGGGTGCCAGGGAACATTTTAGGGTTCAGCGTGGGTATGTGTTTTGGTGTGCCAGGGGTAATTTTAGGGTTCAGGGCAGGTGTGGGTTTTGGGGTGTCAGGGGGCAATTTTAGGGTTTAGGGTGGGAATGGGTTATGGGGTTTCAGGGGGGAATTATGGTTCAGGGTTGGTATGAGTTATGGGATGCCGGGGGGAATTTATGGTTCAGCATGGGTATGGGTTTTGGGGTGCCAGGGGTAATTTTAAGGTTCAGGGTGGGTGTGGGTTTTGGGGTGCCATGGGATTAATTTTAGGGTTCAGCGTGGGTATGTGTTTTATAGTGCCAGGGGTAATTTTAGGGTTTAGGGCAGGTGTGGGTTTTGGAATGTCAGGGGGCTATTTTAGGGTTCAGGGTGGATATGGGTTATGGGGTGCCAGAGGGGAATGTATGGTTCAGCATGGGTATGGGTTTTGGGGTGCCTGGGGTAATTTTAAGGTTCAGAGTGGGTATGGGTTTTGGGGGGCAAGAGGGTAATTTATGGTTCAGCATGGGTATGGTTTCTGGGGTGCCAGGGGTAATTTTAGGGTTCAGGGCTGGTATGGGTTTTAGGGTGTGAGAGGGTTAATTTTAGGGTTCAGCGTGGGTATGTGTTTTGGTGTGCTAGTGGTAATTTTAAGATTCAGGGTGAGTATGGGTTTGGGGGGCAAGGGTGTAATTTTAGGGATCACTGCGGGTATGGGTTTTTGGGTGCCAGGGGTAATTTTAGGGTTCAGGTGGGTATGGGTTTTGGGGTGGCAGGGGTAATTTTAGGGTTCAGGGTGGGTATGGGTTTTGGGGTGTCAGGGGGTAATTTCAGAGTTCAGGGTGGTAATGGGTTTTAGGGTGCCAGGAGTAATTTTGGGGTTCAGTGTGGGTATGGGTTTTGGTTTAATTTTAGGGTTCAGGGTAGGTATAGGCTTTGGGGTGCCAGGGGGGCAATTTTAGGGTTGGTATGAGTTGAAGGGTTGTAGGGTTTTAAGGAAATGTGGGTGTGTGTGTGTGTGCATATAAATGCATCAAATTAACAAAAATGTGTGCTTTAATTGTTGTCCAGTTTCAAATGCAGAATTCACCACATTTTTTTCACGGCTTGACCTGAGCATTAACCGATCCTGATTATCTGCCATTTTAGCTCCGCCCCATTGATTAACATTAGCCACGCCCCTTCATCTGCCATGTTAGCCCCCCCCCGAAATTAAGACCTAGTTGCGCCCCTGCCTCAATGTATACTTTGTTTTCTCATGTAACTGCACACTTGTCACTTTTTCTTCTTGTGCACTTTTTGCTACCTCATGTATTTTTGGTTGCTCACAATTTTTACTACCTCATGTATTTTGTTTGCTCACAATTTTCACTTTTACCTTTACGACCTCATGTATTTTTGGTTGCTCACAATTTATATTACCTCATGTATTTTGTTTGCTCACAATTGTCACTATTACCTTATGTAACGTAACGTATGCTTTTGTAATCTGTTCTTTTGTAATGTTTCTCATTATGTTTCATTTCTGTTCCTTTTGTGAAGCGCTCTGACACCTTCGGGTAAAGTCCGCGCTATATAAAAATGCATAAATAAATAAATAAAAATAAATACGATCATGGAATCTCCTTTATAGTACAAGGCAATTCTATAGAGTAATCATCTCCAGAGGCGCTGCGCGTCGCTCGTACCTGTCTCCTCGGGCTTTGCCACCAGCTCTTCCCGAGCGGCGATTGCGCTTAATTCCCGGAATTTCAAACAAGCAATCCGTACAGACTGGGGACATGAGTTCCTCCCAAGTATGGGCAGCCCTATGCAGGCCGCCATGACAGAAAGAGAAACTACACCACCGCGCATGCGTCTGAAGGCTGCTACGGATCTCGCAGAAGGTCAAAACGCGTTATGTCATTGAAACCAGTAGGTGTACTGTGACAGTGAGTTAATACTCTACATTGGAGATAGCCCGACCATTCAATAAACACGACGCAGGAGTGTTTTTTCCAATCTCCGTGATTTTGACTGGCAATCTTGACGAAATGTCACATGAGATAATATAAAGCATGTTTACCGAAGCTGTTTAAATTGTTGGCAAAATGGTTCAGGTTGCTGGCATATGTGTGATCCTGCGGTCGCAAGTTGAAATCCTCTCAAAGTCGTTCGTTCTTCAGTTCGTTGTTTAATACTGTGATCCAAAACATACCTGTTTGATTAACTTCTAGGCACATCCGTGCCAACCTTCCTGTTTGGAGGGGGTAATCTCCTTGATAGCCTAGTCAAACAAGCATTGGCATAGCCAATAGGTCTCACCTTTGGCACCTTATGTGTTTAGCCAGAGATACTGACTTTGCCTATGTTTTTATGCTGTGCTGTACACTCGTTTGTAAAATGCTGTGCAGTTATAATAAAGAAGTGTTTAAAGCATTTTTGTTACCTTTTATATGACCAAGAAAGCATTACGTACAAGTGAAAGACTATATTAAAAAAGTATTACCTATAAATAACCTCTTGATCTAATTTTGTTCTTTAAATGCTCGCCATTTGTTTCTGCGTGTGCCAATGCTTACTTGTTTTGTTTTTTTTTGTTGGGGGGGGGGCATAAACGACAAGAGGATGAAGCTTGGGAAATAGTACCTGTGTAGCAATTAGTGAGATAGTTTGCGAGTTAGTTAGTTTGTTAATGATAGAGTTGGGTAGTTAGTGAGACAGTGAGAGAGTTAGTAAGTTAGTGAGTGAGTTAGTGAGAGAAAGTTATTCAGTGAGAGAGAGTTAGTTAGTGAGAGAGTGAGAGATAGAGTGTTAGTTATTGAGAGAGAGAGAGTTAGTTTGGAGAGAGAGTGTCCGTGAGAGAGAGATAGTTAGAATTAGTGTTCTTAGAGTGAGTTAGATAGTGAGAGAGTTAGTGAGATAGTTAGTAAGTGAGAGAGTAAGTTAGTTAGTGAGAGAGTGAGTTATTGAGAGATAGAGTGAGAGTGTTAAGGAGTTAGTTGGTTAGAGGAAGGAACATACACCAGACCTCTTGTGACAAACATAACTGTGCAGTACACTACATTTAAACATTGCAGTATGCACAGTTTTCAAGGGCACACAATTACAAGTGACGATCACAGCAAAAACATAAACTTCTAACTGTTATACTACGTGGACTAGGGGACATTGCAACATGCCAGTAGCTAAGGGCAGTCAGACATGCACGGCAGTGAACTCGATGGATGACATACTCGCAATGCACCAAAAGTCATGCTCGGTACATGAAGAATGTCCACATTATGGAAAGATGGCATTTCAGATGCCTGTTACATCTGCATTGACTGTATGTCATTCATGGTTTGTGCTGCCCCGTGACTGCCGGCCTGTGCCTAATATCAATGGCAGCCCACTTTGCGTCATTAAAATGGGAGTTCACCTATGACCTTGTAGGATATGATTCATACGAGGAAGGCATTACTGCTTTCACTGGTGTTATGCTCTTGCATGATCCAGCAGGGCAGCGTGTGGGTCTGTCGTGTTTATCACTGTAGGACAGGTGCTGTTCTGACAAGCCTACCACAGCTGAGCACAATTATAGCCCTATGCTGGGCTGCAGCTGAATGTCCAGCAGTGGCTCATGGTAATTCCCTCAAGGGGTGGCTTTGGACGGGGTCTGCATCACACTTATTGACCGTGAAGAGTCTAATTAGGCCGTTGGCAGCCAATTACTCTGAAGACCCCAACCTCCTTTGTCTAGCATCATTATTATGGGTAATGGTGTTAGTATTGCAATAGAGACCAGCATTTACGGGTACTGGAGTCATGAATTTTATCAGTTGAATGAATCTGTAATGTGAAAAGAAAACGGTGGAGTGGAGGCTTTGTCAGCTAACTGATGGTGTAGGCTGGGAATATCGAATCCTGTAGAACGATGCATTTTTGGTAAGCATTTCCACTTGTTTAAATAGTGCAGCCAAGTGATTCGACTGTGAATATGTTCGAGAAGCTATGACTGTTGCAGCTTCCGAAGGGATACTTCTGGAATTGATGGGTAGTCCAAAATACATAAATTTGCTCCAAATTTAGGTTTAAATCGATGGATGTAAACTCGCTTTATTAGCCTTTTTTCTACATTTGGCATTAATTAATTAAAAAAGAACCTTGATTGTCGATGAGTCTCCTAATTATTTTGATAGTCTCGTTCAGGTATTTGCACCCAATCAGGGGCACGCATCTGTAGGCGCAGCGCTGACGTCAGCTGTATGCCATAAAAGGTGTTACTTGTCAATGGAACAATTGGTTCCGCCTGCCCCAGGAATATATCACCTACCATTTCCCACAACGCAATACTTGTAAAATGTAAATAAATGGAGAAGGTGATAGACATATGTAGCAGTCTGGACCAGCTGGGTGTGGACACAAATACCAATGTGCGAACTAGCGCACAGGTGAAAGAGTCTGTGTGTCACCACAGTCTCTGGCTGCTGCATGGTGAGATGTCGCGTGGAGAGGAATGTCATGTGACTTCTGTAATATTGGAAAGAGGTTTGTTTGACCTCAGCTACACTCTATGGCCAGTGCTCGACTCTTAGCAGGGTGCTAAATTGTTTAAAAAAAAAAAGAAGAAGAAAGAAAGTTAGATGGAAATTGACAGTGATGGGCAAAGAACTCCCATGCTAAGCTCCCACACACAGGCGCGCGCACAGTTGTCTATCTTCTACCCCCAGTCCGCTCCCCCGAAGCAGCCCATTTAAAGCCGCCCCAATGAATCAGCGTATAGCTTTCTTAATGGCACACTTGTTATATGGCTGAGATACCCGCCACCCCCTCTCAACACAATCCCCAAGGATGGGAAAATGGAAACAGTTCTGAACTTTTGGAAGGCGGGAGGGAGTGACCCTCCCGGCCGTATTTATTAAAATATGAAACAAAATCAAAACATTAAAATAACAGTTTCATATTATGTACAATTTCATTTCCACATTACGATGTTTTGGCTAACCTTAACATATTTCTAATACAAAGGTTCTCCTAGCCGAAACTAACATCCTACAAATACATTTTAACTTGAAATTGTACATCCTAACGTTAAGGGCCAACGGCAAGGTCGTAACCGGTGTCAGATCCCTAAACCAGAATTACCCCCTCACTTGCGAGGGGCGACCGCACAGAGGGCTGTACCTCATGTGCACATACTAATTTCCCTTGACTTGACGGGGGCCCCAATGAACTCAACGCCATTTTATGGTCGTCCGAGGACTCGTGTGAGGTGTCTAGAAGGTAGCGTAAACCCCCCTCCCCACCCCACACAACTTACCACATCTGCCGTCGCAGATGTCCTGGCCCCGGGAAATTCCCAGGAGGGGCCCGTAGCCCCTCCTATCCAGGGAGGGGCCTTGACCGCCTTCCCTTTCCTTTCGGCGTCCCATCCTTAGAAGGGACCGCCTCCCCGTTGAGGGGCCAATGGCCACCTCCCCCCGGGCGCTCCCATCCGTAATGGGTGACGCCCCCACCATAGGGATCTTCCAATTACTGCTCACCGATCATGACCTTACCGCCCGACCAAAATAAATACGACATTAACTAGCAATACTAAATTAAAAAACAAAACAATAACCGCTTTAAGTATGACTATTGAAACATCATTGATCAACACTGGTGCAAAAATACTTTATTCGAAAAACATCCTGTAAGGAATTATTCACTTTATTGTATACTAAAACCACACTTTAATCACAACAACCTGTAAGAAATAGAGTTACCACATCAAAACTTTATTTCAAAACCACTTGCTGTCTCCAGGGGCTGGTGGGTGGGTAAAAATTGGCTCTTCGTTCCGTCTCGAGCTCACGTGCAGCGGGGAGGTGCAGCTTCAGAGCACAGGAACAAGAGGATGCTTCCTTGGCTTGTTGCTCCTTTTATCCTTCTTCAGGCGGGCCTAAACCCGCCTCCGCCCGCCTCCGGGGGCGTGGCTGGCGGCTTCAGTGTCTAGGACAACCCACTCTAGGGGGGGAAAAGGCGCGCCGCGGCTACGCCGCTTCGGGCATACCAGCCGAGACTCGCCTCCCGCCCAAGATGGCTTCCCGGGGGGATCGGGGTACTCCACCATACGTTCGGGGGGACCGAGTGGTCGCCCCTTTCCATATGGCTGAGATACCCGCCACCCCCTCTCAACACAATCCCCAAGGATGGGAAAACGGAAACAGTTCTGAACTTTTGGAAGGCGGGAGGGAGTGACCCTCCCGGCCGTATTTATTAAAATATGGAACAAAATCAAAACATTAAAATAACAGTTTCATATTATGTACAATTTCATTTCCACATTACGATGTTTTGGCTAACCTTAACATATTTCTAATACAAAGGTTCTCCTAGCCGAAACTAACATCCTACAAATACATTTTAACTTGAAATTGTACATCCTAACGTTAAGGGCCAACGGCAAGGTCGTAACCGGTGTCAGATCCCTAAACCAGAATTACCCCCTCACTTGCGAGGGGCGACCGCACAGAGGGCTGTACCTCATGTGCACATACCAATTTCCCTTGACTTGACGGGGGCCCCAATGAACTCGACGCCATTTTATGGTCGTCCGAGGACTCGTGTGAGGTGTCTAGAAGGTAGCGTAAACCCCCCTCCCCACCCCACACAACTTACCACATCTGCCTTCGCAGATGTCCTGGCCCCGGGAAATTCCCAGGAGGGGCCCGTAGCCCCTCCTATCCAGGGAGGGGCCTTGACCGCCTTCCCTTTCCTTTCGGCGTCCCATCCTTAGAAGGGACCGCCTCCCCGTTGAGGGGCCAATGGCCACCTCCCCCCGGGCGCTCCCATCCGTAATGGGTGACGCCCCCACCATAGGGATCTTCCAATTACTGCTCACCGATCATGACCTTACCGCCACAGGCCGGATAGTTGACCGGCTATCCGGACCCCCCACAAAAACTCCTGCCTAAAGGTCATGCTGTAAACTCTTTAACCAAGCTATGAGGTCTCCTATGAGTAACGCATTCCCCACCCGGGACAAATGGACCCCATCCTCCAAATACATACTGTCCCCCTTGATACAACCATGAGGAATAGAATGCAAAGTATTTGAACGAAACAATCTACCCAATTTGTTATTGACCTTCTTCACCGAATGATTTATAGCAGACACCGAATTCGCCCCCCGCCACACCTTACGTGGAATCATATGGGACCATGCAATTGTGCACCCTGGAACCCTTCTCGCCAACCAACTTACTGTGGAAAGTATCGCCTCGAGAAGAAGTCGTCTACCAGTGGTCACCAAATCGTTGCCCCCAAGATGGACTATGATTATAGATGGCGGTGACCTTGTCCGCCCTAACAAACCCTCGAAAAAGGATTGAAAATGGTCAATACAGAGCCCGCCCCTTCTGTAGAAGGTCACCCTGTACCCGTATTCCCCAGCCATGTGAATCATGTCACCTGCTTTGAATACGTCCGCGGCACGCCTCACGTATGAGTGGCCCACGACCCACACCACTTTTTCCGCAGCCGGTGATGTTTGACCGCTGGTTCCCAGGTGTCGGGTCGACTGCACAGTCCGCCCCGCCTCGCAAGCTTGCGAAACTGTAAACCAAACAAAAACAAGAAGCGTGAGTACTTGATAGCAGCTTCACAACATGTGCAACCGCACATACCTTTTGTAACAATTCGAGGACCAACGCCCCAATCGTTTCACTTTTTCCACACTCAGACCCCTGGCTGTAGCCTCAGTAGCAGCCCCTATCCGAAAGGAATGGGTCCCAAACTCGCCGGGGTTCAAGCCCGCGGCCGAAATTGCCATTGTAAGCACCCGCTGGAACTGAAACCTCGTCAGTGGGGTGGCATCAGCGTGTCTCAACAAGGTCCCCCCCATGATGCCGCCCTCTGCGCTAAATATTCCTCTACGCAAACAACAGGGCACATGGGAGATCCGGGAATCCGATGTATGACTACGCAATCCCCAATCGCACCCTGATCGGCCTTGGACCTGACAAACGATACAATCATCGTCTCCCCTTTAACCTGAATGTGCTCTCGGCACAGTCCTCCCACCATATCCCGCTTGTTCTTCGCCACCAGTTCGCTTACCCGCATCGCCCCATGGAATGCTAACGCAAAAGCGGCCCGGAATAACACTGTTTCATACTGGGATGAGCATGTCGCAGGGAGTACGGATAATAACAGGGCCAACCTATCCAGACCTATCGGGTGCCTTTCATCTACTCTGCGACCCTCCAGGCGTTGCCACCCACGTAGCGCTTTCTGCACAACGAAAGACGCTGTCGGGTCCTGGATCCCATGAGCCCTTGCCATAAAGGAAATGGCGGCCCGATGCCTCTGGGCCGTAGCTACTGATTTGCCTGCCTGATGTAAAGACAGCAAAAATTTTACAATTTTACAAAAAGGTGAGCAACCCAATATACCCTTGCGGGCTTGGGCAAGATTTGAAAGAGAAAAATGGCCAGCAAGGGGTTTTGTTTTTATAAGTTATTTACAGCACTGTTAGGACTTGACAAGATTTAATCACAGTACCTAAACATGAATTAGATCAGTGGCTGTTAGATTCAATTCGAATGAAATAGAAATCATAAGATGTTACCACACTAACATCCAGATTTGGCAAAAGTGCTCAATGAAACAAGAAACCAGGGTGTATTGTCTAAAAGTTATTATTAAGCTTCAAGGCAAAGTATATAAATTTCTGTACAAAAACAATGAACAATCATAAAAATAGGGTGCATACATGGATATAATGTGGATATTCAAGGTCTTGGTTGCTTTTCCTTGGACATATCCAGATTTAAGTCCAGACTGCTACGTCACAGTAGTTGGTTGGTTATAACTCAAAGTCAGAAGAAAATCAAAAGATGACTTGAGACAAACTAGGCAGAATTGGACTGAACAGGTCGACGTTTCGGTCTTATTATGGTTACTCCTAAGACCATCATCAGGACTACAAAGTGGTATATACAATTGATGACCCTTTTTTTATAAGTAGAGACGGTGTCAATGAAAGGATCTTGGTGGCACCGGTACTTGAAAATAGTGGCAATGAGGTGAGGCACAGAAATGAATCAATAGCACCAAGCGTACACTTGCAACGAGTTAAACGAAGCAGTGGATGGGATCTAACAGTCAGTCCACTTATAGTTGAAGATCAGCTGTAACAGATTTGAAGTTGAAAAGAAGTCTGCATCCGAACGTCCGTGGGGTACGATCAAAAGCGATAATCGCTGTTAGATCCCATCCACTGCTTCGTTTAACTCGTTGCAAGTGTACGCTTGGTGCTATTGATTCATTTCTGTGCCTCACCTCATTGCCACTATTTTCAAGTACCGGTGCCACCAAGATCCTTTCATTGACACCGTCTCTACTTATAAAAAAGGGTCATCAATTGTATATACCACTTTGTAGTCCTGATGATGGTCTTAGGAGTAACCATAATAAGACCGAAACGTCGACCTGTTCAGTCCAATTCTGCCTAGTTTGTCTCAAGTCATCTTTTGATTTTCTTCTGACTTTGAGTTATAACCAACCAACTACTGTGACGTAGCAGTCTGGACTTAAATCTGGATATGTCCAAGGAAAAGCAACCAAGACCTTGAATATCCACATTATTTCCATGTATGCACCCTATTTTTATGATTGTTCATTGTTTTTGTACAGAAATTTATATACTTTGCCTTGAAGCTTAATAATAACTTTTAGACAATACACCCTGGTTTCTTGTTTCATTGAGCACTTTTGCCAAATCTGGATGTTAGTGTGGTAACATCTTATGATTTCTATTTCATTCGAATTGAATCTAACAGCCACTGACCTAATTCATGTTTAGGTACTGTGATTAAATCTTGTCAAGTCCTAACAGTGCTGTAAATAACTTATAAAAACAAAACCCCTTGCTGGCCATTTTTCTCTAGCAAAAATTTTACGACAAACTCTTCCTTGCCCCAAAGCTCCCCCCTAGCAGCACCCAAAAAGGACCAATAGGAACGGAACGCCCCTTCATATGCCTTCCTTGTCCTGGGTGCTAAACTCTCTCCCACGAGATTTTGTAGTTCGGGGCACCGAGAGACCAGAGAGCTTCGGGAAAGGGTGCCGCCACCGGGTCCGCTGTGGGCAGAAAACCCCAGAAGGCCTGCATACGGAAACGAGAAAGCGCATCAGCTGCTTGGTTCAGTACCCCCGGCACATGTCTTGCCCTAAAGAGCACATTGAATTGCATACACAATAACACAATTTCTTTGAGCAATCTCAGAATCCATTTGCATCGTGCTGCCTGACTATTGATACACTCAACCACGGTCATGTTATCAGACCAGAACACCACCGAGTGATCCCGGAACCCCTCAGGCCATGTTTTCAGGGCCACCAAAATAGGGAAAAGTTCAAGAAAAGCAATGTTACTGGTCAGCCCGCACTCGTGCCACCATGACGGCCATTTTTGAGCCGACCATTGATTACCGAATATGGCGCCAAAACCTATTCTCCCCGCCGAATCTGTCCACAGCCCCAGCTCCTCGGAGGACACCGCCGGCTTGTTCCAGACAATTCGACCATTGAAATCCGCCAGGAATGCCAACCAAATGCGCATGTCCTGGCGAATCTCTGCCGAGAGCCTCGTGCGGTGGTGTCCCTCTTTAAGACCGACCATGGCTTGTGCAATCGAGCGGGAAAAGGGGCGGGCCATTGGCATTACTCTAAGGGCAAAATTCAACTGACCCACAGTTTGCTGCAATTGATGCAAGTTCACCGTAGTCTCCCGAATACATGTTTCAAGGGAGGCCCTGAATTTCCCCACCTTCTCCTTGGGTAGCCGAAAGCAACCTTCTTCTGAATCGAGCTCTATTCCAAGAAACTCGAGCGAAGTTGATGGCCCCACAGTCTTACCTGGTGCCAATGGCACACCAAAATGACTCATCAGGCCACAAAATTCTTTTAAAGCCTGTGCACATTCTGGATCCCCGGCTGCCCCCAAAAACAGAAAATCATTAAGATAATGCATAACATGCTGAAAACCCGTCTTTCTCGTGAATACCCATTGCAGAAAACAACTGAATTTTTCAAAATAAGCACAAGATATGGAGCATCCCATTGGCATACATTTATCCATGTAATAGCGACCCTGAAACATAAAACCAAGGAGACGCTGATCGTCTGGGTGTACCGGGAGCAACCGGAACGCTGACTCGATGTCTGATTTTGCCATCAGCGCTCCGGGCCCCAGGCGATTCAACATGGTGACGGCCTCATCGAAAGATGCGTACCGCACCGAACACACTTCCGGGTCTATCGCATCATTCACGGAAAGACCTCGTGGGGCTGACAAATTATGTATTAGCCTAAACTCACCCGGGTCCTTCTTTGGGACTACTCCTAAGGGGGAACAAACAAAGTTAGCAACTGGTGGTATATCGAATGGTCCGGCAACCCGCCCTCGAGTCACCTCTTTCCCAATCTTTACCTGTACCACCGCCGTATTTTGGAGGACCGACAGTTGGTTCTTACAACGTGCCTTACCCTGAAAATTCCCCACTGGAATGCGGAAACCATACGAAAACCCGTCTCGCAACACCCCAGCGGAGACATGATCCGGGTATTCATTGAGCCAAGGAATCATTGCCATGGTATCAACCGGGGTAGGTAAAGGCGCCCCTCGGACTATCTCAGACCTGTTTGGCGCTTCCCCTACCACCGTTATCACCCGTTTTGGCTCTGCACATGGTCTCAGGATGCGAGGACTGTCCACACCCCCCACAATCGTGCCTAAACTTGCATGACCCCTGGGGCCTTGTACATTTTCCCCTATTAAAATTCCAACAGATCCCCTTTTTACCTGCGTTGCCACTCGGCTTCGAGTGATGCTCGTTACCTGCCCCTGTCCGAAAGGGCGTCCCAGACGAATGACGGGAAAACTCACCCCCGTTACCCCCCGACAATGGTGCCTTTAACATGCCTGAATTCTCCATCCTTTGCCAAGAAATGGAGTCGTAACAATCCCAGGTCAAAGCTGGGTCGTGCTCCTTGGCTTTCCGAAAAACATTATCATAGCAAAACCACTGATTGCCCTCATATGATTGAGAATACTCCATGATACATGTCTGATATATGGGCAACTCGGGCAACAACTCAGGCCTTCGTTCCCCCATAATTGAAGTGAATATGCCAAACGCTCTGCCCCAGTTACCTATGTTCTCATCGACCTTAAAGGCGGCCATCTTTGCGCGCCAAACACTCGGATGCAGAAACTCTTTTTGACCCTTCACATGCTCGATCTCGTAGTGATCGGTAAGCAAAGAAAACATGTTTACATACTTATCAGCCCAAATCTTTTCCTTGACTTCAATTGGAATATGCTGTGCCACTTTCTCCCTCCGTGAGGGTACAGACCCCTCCCCCGCAATCGGCAGTAGCCGCTTACCTAAATTAGAAGCTGTAGTCGCTGCCGAACTCGTGCCCGCTGCGGTTTCACCCACCGGAGCCTGTGGGGGAACAGAAGATGATGCCTTCGCAGCCTCTCTAGATTCTTGTAGTTGCCTCATTACTGCCCTGGCGTCATCTGCCGTGGTGCCCTCACTATCTTTCCCCAACCACGCTGCCAGTTGTGCAGCCAACTCGGGAGGCATATCCCCCCCGTTCACAGGGGTGACTACGACGGGGATCGGTTGCCCCTCCTTCGGAACCGAGATTGGCTCCTCAATCGGTGTATCGGGGACCGGGGCCTCTCCTCCAGATGCCCCCCTCTTGGACCTCTTGCCTTTACCGCTGGGGACTACACCCGGCAATGCTGGCCCGATGATGCGCTTCGGGCCTCCTGCCCCGTTCATTGCCGCCATCTGCTTCTTCATCTCGGCCATATCCTTTACGAGCATGCAGAGCATCTGATCGGTACCGACCCGCTTTCCGACCTTCTTGCTCGGCATTCTCCAACGAAGATATCTGAAAGAACAAGGACAAAATTACAACGCTCAAAATTGGCTCTTCGTTCCGTCTCGAGCTCACGTGCAGCGGGGAGGTGCAGCTTCAGAGCACAGGAACAAGAGGATGCTTCCTTGGCTTGTTGCTCCTTTTATCCTTCTTCGGGCGGGCGTAAACCCGCCTCCGCCCGCCTCCGGGGGCGTGGCTGGCGGCTTCAGTGTCTAGGACAACCCACTCTAGGGCGGGAAAAGGCGCGCCCCGGCTACGCCGCTTCGGGCATACCAGCCGAGACTCGCCTCCCGCCCAAGATGGCTTCCCGGGGGGATCGGGGTACTCCACCATACGTTCGGGGGGACCGAGTGGTCGCCCCTTTCCATTAGCATCTATTGTGTTTTGTGACACATTTTAAAGCACTGCAGTACGCCTTAAGCTGCTCTTTCACTTAGAGCTGCTGTTAAAACATATGGCTGAACTGCAAACATTTGGCAAATGTCCCAGAGATTTGTGGGGTAAAGAGTGATGACCAGATCACGTGGTAAAAGGGTCAGTCTGGCTACTGTATTTTGTTACTCAAGTCACTATGCGATGGTATTAACACATTTTCCACGGTTATGTTTTTTTCTCCCAGTCCAGGAACAAAAAAGGCAACTACACACATACACAAACATACACATAAATTGACTCAAGCATGTACAATCTACTGGGCACGCACCATCACGCTTACAGCTGTCTCCGTTCCTCCTACCCACGGCCACTATAAAAGCAGATATCTTTGTCGAAATGTTTTGCTTGAAATCCCAGGCCGCCTCCTCCCTGTGATGGATTGAAGCAGTGCAAGAAAATCTGAATAACTAATCCGAGTGCTCATTAACCCCCTGCTGAAATGCTTAAAGATTCTCTTTGCTGTTCGTGAAGAAGAAAAAAAAGAGTCTGCATTGAAACTGATGCATAATTAATCCCAGTGTTCGGAGCCCGGCGGGCAGTGTATTTCTTTCCTTAGCTGGAGGCCGAGCAGTCAGTATAACAGATATAAGCTGTAAAGTCATTGGTAACAGAATACTGATTGCCTGTAGATGCTGAGGGCATGTACAGCATTTACCTGGTGGGAGCAAGCAGCGGCAGGCACGATAATTTCAAACAGATGGCGCTGCTGCTCGCTCCTGCAAGTAAAACACCATTTATGCACAAGTACCAATAGGAAACAGTGCAAAACATGCACGAGTTTCAACAAAAGCCTGGAGCTATTCCAGGGGTCACTCCAAAGCAGCGTTGTGCGCTACGTAGGCGAGACCTAAAACTTGATATTTGGCAGTAGGTTGACTATGTTCACAGTTGTTACAATTTATTAAAAGAAAACAACCTTTCAACTCGTACATATGTAAACATTTTGTTAAAAGGCACAGCTTAACTCATGAAGTCATGCCAATGATTCTGAGTGCCCAAACATTACTGATACAACCCCTTGCACAGGACAGCATTCGTTAATACTCAATGAGTAGTTAAATATGCAGTGCTCCTTTATAGGTGTCATGTTTTGAAGCTGTAATGAAGGCCATGTGAAATCAAAAAGTAAAGCTCTATGCATTGCAATGGGGTGAACAAAATAATATTTTAATAAGGTTATAGAAGACTTTTTGCATAGTTTTAAAGAAACTGATAAAAGGACAGTTGGGCTTCAAAGGTTAACTTCCATTCAGTACTTTTGGTGTTAGGCTGCATTACCGGGGCAACTAATTTATTTAAGGGTCAGATATGTCAAGTCTTTATTGCCATGCTCGTAGCTAGGTTGGTAATAAAAACTGGAAAAGTGCAAAAATACCCACATTTGAACAATGTGTAACTGCAATGACTAAAGTTCGAGAGCATGTAGTAATTTATGCTGAGAGAATTTACACTAGGAAGAAATCCCATCAAATATGGGGCTTTTGGGACATGATTTTTTCAATGTAATGGTTTTCAAGCAGAAAATCTGTTTAATGTTCATTTATATATGTGCTATCAGGTTTTCTCTTTTTAGCTGTATAGGGTGTACTAACACATCAGCAATTTCATCTTTTTTGTTAACTTGATTGACATTTTCAAATTATTATCATTTTATGGTATCCAAATCAAAAAGAATAACAAAAAAAGAGATTAGCCAGACTGTTAAGGTGGTGGTACACTGTGGTTGTACTTATATATTTCTTTTATGATACATTATTGGTTAATGTTCCTTAACAAATGTACATTTGGTGTGAGTCCCGTCTTTGGGCCTTATTATTAGTGACCAGGTAAAAGGGCCAGACTTTCCCCACCCGAGTTACCGGTATCTCCAGTCGAAGGGTGGGCAAATTATTCTCATAAAAAGTTTGACCCCGAGGCTTCCTCTTAGGCCCTGATTACGAGTTGCACAGTACTGGTGAGGTACAAACTCCACATGTGGAATTGACGTTATAGTGTGGTAAAACCTTACCAGCAGGCCACAAGTCCTAAATAAAGAAGTGGAGATACTAACTAAGTTAGGCAGAATGCAAGTGACATCATGGCGTGTGCAGTCACAGTGAATGATGTAACAACGTGTGACATCGCACATGGCCTCACAGGATGTGGCATCACAAGAAGTAACATCTGTTATTAAGACCTCACACAAATGTAAATCAGGTATATAATGGGTACATTTAAGCGCATTATGAGATTTAATCATTGAGGTTTTGCGTCTGGGTTGTGGCAAAAAAGTGGTGCAAACCTGACACTAAATCTAGGCCTTAACTAAAGCAAATTTTTTAAACACTTCCACAAATAAATTGTTAACAAGTAGAAGCATGGCAGTAGATCTGTTGTGCTTATTTCATTGCAAAGGCTGCATTTTAAAATATTATATGGGGTTAAGGCATCTGCTGCAGAGGTGCCCAGTAAATCTCTTGGAATAATAATAATGGTGAGATAGATGGTTAATATGTCTCCTGCAAAGGAAATCATGTGACAGGTAGATGACAATTTTTTATTTTATGTAGCTAGGTAAGTGGGTTACTGCATTTAACTCAGAGATCCTTTTGTTACTACCAGTTCATAATTTGTAATCCTTCTAATATAGCACAGTGAACTATAAAGGACATGTGACTCCTACACCTTGTAACCCTCAACGTCTCATATAACACATCTTGTACACTGATTTACACACTTCCATGATATTTTTTTCAATGTATTATGTGTATGATACATAAAGCGTTTTGACACTCCGCATTGGGATGAGTAGCGCTGTAAAAACAAAAATGCTATTTAAATTGTTATTTGTGTTAATACTGGGACAGACCAACACATATGACATTCGTTGAGTGCATGCACTTATATACAGGGACTGAACAAAGTCAAAAGCACACCCCTCTTATGTACCTGTGAATTGGTAACAAGCTGTATGCTTTTGTTTCTCCTGCGTTGCATTTGCATTCAAGTGTGAGGTTCCAGGCCACGCTTAGTCAGGATGCTGGATCAAAACGAGGCCTGATGGCCTCTTAACCTCGGCCTTAATGGGTGGCAATGATAATAATAATAAAGCCCTGCCTGCACAATGCTGTTGGGAATGGAAAGCACACAACATGCAGGCGCCGCTGCACTTGTCCTGTGTCTGACAATGACATCAGGACCTGTTCATCTTATTTCTGTGGAGCCCAACTTCTTGGCAAGGTGCACAGCGTCCACCCTGTGAAATAGTGTGTGGACGCTCTGTACTGCCAACTTGTGCCCTTTGTACCAGTACCATTGAATTGCGAATTATTCCCCAGGGAATAGGGAATAATGAGGAATCAGATTTACTGGTCCTTAAGCCACACAAAATTCCCAGTTTGGTAGGGTTTCATGCAAACATTTATTACCTGCTCTGAGCAGATGGTAAATCTATGCTTTGGCCTCTGTGTGGGTTGGGAGTAGAGGGAAGGGGCATGGGGAGTATGGAAGGGAATGGCAAACTAAACTCTGGCAGGGGGACATCCAGAAAAAAATAGGGAAAGAGGCTTAGCTGATTCAGCCAGAGCACCACAGTTTTACTGGGCAGAATTATCTAGCAGTAAGGTTTGGTCCAGGGTTCAACACCTGGGAAAACCAGGCATGTTAACACAGAGTCATTCAGAACCAGGCAGAGTGGAATATCATAATTCCACTCTGCCTGACTCATAATTAATACCTAAAAAACAATAAATTAATCTGGAAATCTGTAACTCCTGGCCTTTCCTCTGGTAATTCCTCATTTGCCTCTCCACCTTCATACATGGATTTTGGCTGTTTTCAGCAACCAGATTCTCTGTGTGAAAGTAAATAGATTCACAGTGTTCCAACGGAGCTCATAATTCCAATGGGGCCGGCAACTGCTATCACAGGCCCCCATCAGAATTAAGAGGCCACTCATAATGAGGGCCTTTAAGTAGACCATACGTTAATTATAACTAGTTTTACAACAAAGTGTCATTGATTTTGCACATGAAAGTCATAGAAGTATATCTGCTACAAAAAACTTTTTGATGGAAAAATTGTGGTTTCCAAGATTAGATAGTCAAGTGGAAGAAGTCATTCAGTCTTGTCATATATGTCAATATACGTCGAAGGAAAAAGGGATGCAAGAGTTACATATGTCTGTGTTACCGAATGCTGTGTAGTCCAATGTAGCACCAGGTTTTTATAGACTATTGCACTCAGGACATTATCTATTAGCAATAATAGATCAATATTCGAGATTCCCGATTGTGAAAGTAGTATCTGCAACATCTACGTTAGTGGTGCTTCCTGTTCTGGATGAGATTTTTTCCACATTGGGAATACCTAATACATTGAAAACAGAGTACAGACCACCATTTAGTTGAAATGAATTAAAAAAATGTATGGACAATTTAGGAATAATTCACAGAATAATAGCTCCAATGTGGACTCAAGCAATTAGAATAGTTGAAAGATTAATGGCCACTATAAAAAAAAGCTGTGCAGAGGTCAAGACTTTTGCAAATATCAATAAATTAAGCTTTGTGTCAAGTTTTGCGAGAATATAGAAATACTACTCAGGGGTCAACTGGAAAATGTCCTTTAGAAATAATGTTTCGGCAGTCAAGACAAACTTGTTTACCATAGTTGCCTGCAGATCCGCCAAAGGATCGTGAAGAAATAGTGAAGAGAGATCCAGTAGCTATAGACAAAATGAAATACTGTGCGGAAAGTAAAGTGTCAAAATCACAAATATCAAATAGGTGATTTGGGGGAGCGTGGCTGAGCCACGGAAGAAGTTGGCCGTGGCTTAACAGAGCTCCGTAGCCACTAGCTCTCCCCCAACGTCCATCCGCTACAAAAATCCTGTTTGGAAGTGCTTTCCATTGACCGAAGGGCTTGGTGACCATTATCTGGTGGCCGCAGGGCCCGACGTTACCCCCGGGGTACGATATCAGCCAAGAACTGCGAGAGTCCTGAGCGGCCCTGGGAAGCCGGGGCCTCGTAAAACAATGGCAGAAGCGTGAGGACTCCATGGTTGGAGGAGAGTACCTGGATATCCGGAGCCTGTGGATCCGGAGGAGTCTCCTTGCTTCGGTGGTAGGCAACAGCGGTCCCGGTTCGGCCGCATCCCCTACAGTGCTTAGATCGACCGGGGGATCGCCTGGTGAGTGTCCTCCCTCCCCCCTTGCCCTTCTCCACCTGGACCACGAAGAGGGGGACGAATCGGCATTTGATGTGACTCACATTAAGGAAGGCCGTTTGGAGCCGTGAGGGTGCAGTGATTAGAGGCCGATGGTGAGAGCCTTCACCAATGCAAATATAGCTAGCGGGAGCAGGGGATTGCCAAAGCGGGGGCCTGGAGCTGAGAGGGCACCGAAGCCAGGGGTCCTTCTGCATTAGCAGGGAAGACTATAAGTAGCCAGCAGTGGCCTAGTGAGTAAGATTGAGCACTCTCACGCCTGCTAGTCCTGAGCACCCAACTTACCCTCAGAAGTGGCCCCAGTGCAGTGCAACACAGATATAGTGAATCTGCCTATACTGGGCCCATCCCCTCCCCAGGGGGAGCGGCCGTACAGCCATCCAGTGCAGCCAGGCCCTCTGGGCAAGCAGTAGCCACGTGCAGCATCTCCAGACTTGCTGATAGGACTCACTGCTCAAACCAACTGTGATTGACACCGGGGGCGGTTGGACAGGGCGATCCCTGGTCGCTGCCCCTACACCTCTTGCGGAAAGACCCTGACTGGGAACAAGAGTTCTAGGCCAAAGAAACGGACACAGCTGGGCGTCCCCTTCGTCGGAGGGCCTGCCTGCTGTGAATCATCAGAGGTATAATGTCGTCCAACAGGGGCAGTAAGCCGGGTCAGCAAACCTAACTGGATAAATATGCGCTTCCCAAAGCCAACATGCCTGAACCATCCCATACGGGCAAGAGTGGAGGCGGAGCTGATGAGGCAGATCCTGAACCCACACTTAAGGACGTCCTGGAAGCAATCGCTGGAATAAAGTCATCATTGGAACACAAAATGGATACCATCACAGTGGAAGTCAACTTGCTTGGCGCTGACATGAACAAAAACAATGAGCGCATTAGGCAAGTGGAGCTAACCACGGCAATCCTCATTGAGGATACATCCCAACTCCAGACAGAGGTCAAGGAACTGCAACGATCCCGGAAGCTTGCTGAAGCCAAAATGGACGACTATGAAGGGCGCCTTCGGTGCAATAATGTGCGAATTTTGGGTGTTCCGGAACGTTCAAAGGGGCAGGCCATGGATCTCTTCGTGGAGGACCTCATTTTAAATCATCTGCAACCCAGGGGACTCGAAAAATTCTTTGTTATTGAAAGAGAACATAGAATCCTCGGGGGCGGCCGAAACCGGGAGCTCCCCCTCGGCCAATCCTGGCCAGGGTCCTCAGTTTTCGAGACCGGGATGTAATACGCCAACATGCCAGGACGGGGCCTTCCCTGAAATATGAAAACTCAGAAATAACTTTCTTCCCGGACTTTACCCAGTCGGTGCAAAGACAGAGACGCTCCTTCCTGGTAATCAAGAAGGCGTTGAGGGACAAGGAATACAAATATGCCATGCTGTTCCTACCCAGGCTTTGAGTGGAAGCGGATGGAAAGGCCTGGTTCTTTGATAACCCCAATATAACGGCAGATTGGCTGGAGAGTCGATGACTATCATCTCTTGTTAAACTGTGGTGAGAGGGTTCCCGGGGGGAGGGGGTGGTTCAGTGATAGGAAAGCGGGGAGGTGGGTCGATGCCATCATCCGAACTCTGAAGAGGAAACGTAACCTCGGTGGCAAAGTTAAAGAGTAATCACAGAGGACTAATTGTACGTTTTTGCCGGGCTAGCTGGTCATGTAGAATCGCAATTGTAGTAGTGCACAACTTAACTGTTGAGGGGGCAGGGGGGCCATCACGTAACCCACTTTTATACTTTTAGGGTTTTGAAGGGCGACAGGCACTCTGCAAGTTAAATCATGGGTAGTTCAAAGCCCAGAATGCAGGGGAGCAGGGAGGGGGGAAGTTGGGAGGTAACATTAATGCGTTGCAGGTTTAAAATGTATGCGGATTTTGTTCTTTCGACACCACCTATATTGGTTACTGAGCAGGCGAGACTCCCAGATATCAGGATTGATGAGAACACAAAGGGAGATTGGGGTTAGAGTTCTTAGTTGGAATGTGAACGGACTGGGAGACAAGGTCAAGCGTGGCATGGTCAATCAATTCCTCAGGCGTCAATCCCCAGATGTCGTCCTCTTACAAGAAACTCATCTTATTGGGAACACATGTACGGCACTAACTAGGGGAGGATACAGATTGGTGGCACACGTGGGCTTCACCTCTGGCTCACAAGTGGTAGGCATACTACTCAAAAACTCTTTTCCTCTGACATGCGGGGAAGGTATATCGGGGTCTTGAGCATATGGGAAGGTAAGACAGCCACATTTGTCTCAGTGTATGTTCCCCCGGCCTCCAAAACAACAATTTCAAAGACCTGGGAGTGATACTGTTATCATTCCCAATGGGTCTCATTGTAGTAGGAGGAGATTTTAATGCGGTGCACTCCGGAACATTCGACCGCTACCCACCGCGGGACGTTGGACTGGCAGGGAGGTGGTTACCGGAATTTCTTGAGACTATGGGGTTGGTAGATGGCTGGAGAACTCATAATCCAGAAAGATCCCAATACACTCACTTGTCGGGAGCCCACCGCAGTCTATCGCGTATTGACTACATCCTAGTCCCTGCGGCACAGGTGTACACTATCTGGGAAATTCGTCATTTGGGGACAGGCATTTCTGACCATTCACCGGTCTGGTTGAAAGTAGTGTTAGGGCAAATGAATGCCGGGAAGGTGGCCCCCATTAACCCATGGTACCTGAAGGACCCGGAAACTCGGAAGCGAATTGTCCGATCTACTGACAATTACTTACAAGAAAATGAGGGAACGGTTGACTCAGTGCAGATGTTATGGGAAGCTTACAAAACAGTAATTTGCGGGGAAACTCTGTCCCTAATAACCAGGAAAAAGAAGGAAAGGCAGGTAGATCTCGCGCGAGCGGAGGGCGAGGTATTGAGGGCGGAAGATGAAGTGGCCCGGGCAATGACTTCTGACTGACTTCATCTCCTTAAATTGAGGCAGGATGAATTTGAAATAATAGCGGAGGACAGAGCCAGGACACAGGGCAGAGACGTGCAGAGCAGACTCCATGAGCAAGGGGATAAGGCGGGAAAGCAAATAGCATGGCTGGACAAGAGAGATTGGGCGGCCCGTCTGGTACCCAAACTTCATGGAGACAACTCCACCCCTATAACCGATCCACAGGAAATAGGCGACACATTTCTAGACTACTATCGGACGGTGTACAGCACCACTGGTAGATATTCAGAGGACGACAGTAGTGAACTACTTAGAGATATACGACTTCCCACCCTTTCAGATGAAAATAGCACATACCTAGAATCCCCACTCACAGATGATGAGGTGGCACAGGTGATACAGGGAGTGAATTCGGGGAAGGCGTCAGGCCCCAAGGGCATTCCCATTGAATTGTACAGAGGCCAGATCAGATAGCCCCTTATATCCGTAAGATGTTCATGGACAACAGAGACAAGGGGATGCTCCCTTATGACCAGCGGGTCGCAAATATAGTTGTTATACACAAGGAGGGGAAGCCCAACACTAGCTGCAGGTCCTATAGGCCGATATCGCTATTAAACGCAGAACCGAAAATCCTCGCTAAACTACTGGCAACGCGTCTGATCAAAGTTATAACCACGCTAGTGCACCCCGACCAGTCGGGCTTCATGCCACACCAGAATACAGCCCTTAATTTACGCCGTCTTCACAGGGTTCTAAGCAGGGCATCGACCATACTTAAACCAGCTATATTTGTATCCCTCGACGCTGCCATGCCTTTTAATATGGTTGAATGGCCATATCTATTTGTGGTACTGGATAAACTGGGGTTTGGTCCTGTCTTTGTGAGCTGGATCTGCTTGTTGTAATCCAGCCCCATGGCCCAGGGTGTAGTGAATAACCGTAGTTCTCCAACTTTTCAATGGAGCCGTGGCATGCGCCAGAGGTGCCCTCTGTCTCCCCTCCTCTTTGCGTTGGCCCTGAAACCGCTGGCAGCTTGGATCCGGGCAGACCAAGTAATTCGCTGGATGAGGTGGTCCCCAGGGTGGGAAGATAAGACATTGTTATACACGGACGATATTGTCCTCTACCTGACCTCTCCCAGAGCTTCCTTGAATGGCCTCCTTGACATTCTTGCTATATTTGGGAGGTACTCTGGCTTTACCATAAACTTGTCGAAATCTGTGGTCTATGTTATACAGGGAGAGCCACCCTCCTTACCAAGGAACTGTCCGATTCCAAATTGCGACAGACGGTTTCCGCTATCTTGGCATCTACATCACGCTGAGCTCAGAGCTCCGCTTTGCCCGTAATCTAGAGACGCCTATACGGAGGCCGAAAAGCGATGTCAAGCGTTGGAAATCCCTGCCTCTCTCCCTAGTGGGCAGGGTAGTCCTTTTCAAAATGTGGGCCCTGCCCCACTTTCTGTACGCTCTCCAACATGAGATGGACCCGGTCCCGTCGTCATATTTTAAAGAAATAGAGACTCTGCAAAAAGCTATCCTATGGGACGGGAGGCCACTAATTGCCCTAACCAAGTTGACCTTCAGCTGGTACGACGGGGGCATAAGTCTTCCGGATATTCAGAAATACTATTGTGTGTCCCATCTTGCAGCCATTAGCCATGGGATCGACGGTTGTTTGGACAACCCTGATTATGCCATGGATAGATGGCTGCTCCCAGGGGGTGAATACAGTAGAGCATTGTATGCCCGGCCTCGCCGATTTGCTCTCAGTGGTTCAACTGCACATTCAATTCATGTTTGGCATGAGGCCAAGAAGCGATTGGGTTGGGACGGTAAGATCACCATTGCTACTTCATTGTGGAGCTCAGAGAGGCTGGGGAGATTATGGAAAACCAAGTGCTTCGATAAATGGGATCTCATCGAAATTTCTCAGATTAAAGATGTCTGGGATGGGGCACGATTGGCCGATACTGAATATTTTCGGTATCTTCAATCAATCAATCAATCAATCAATCAATCAATCAATCAAGAATTTGTAGAGCACACTACTTACCCGTGAGGGTCTCAAGGCGCTGGGGGAAAAAATGGGGGGTCGCGCTACTGGTCGAACAGCCAGGTCTTGAGTAGCCTCCTGAAGGTCAGCAGGTCTTGGGTCTGTCGTAGGCTCAGTGAGAGGGTGTTTCAGGTCTTGGTGGCGAGGTGGGAGAAGGATCTGCCACCGGTGGTTGTTCTTCGGATGCAAGGGATGGTGGCGAGGGCGAGGTCGGCGGAACGGAGCTGGCAGTTGGGGATGTAGAAGGAGAGTTGTCTGTTGAGGTAGGCTGGGCCGGTCTTGTGGAGTGCCTTGTGTGCGTGGATGAGGAGCTTGAAGGAAATCCTCTTGTTGAAGGGGGGCCAGTGCAGGTTTTTCAGGTGGGGGGTGATGTGGGTGTGGCGTGGTACGTTGAGGATCAGGCGTGCAGAGGCGTTTTGAATGCGTTGCAGTCGTTTGATGAGCTTGGCCGGGGCTCCCGCGTAGAGGGCGTTTCCTTAGTTGAGGGCCTGGGTGACTGTTCTTCTTGTATCTGTCGGGATCCACCTGTAGATCTTGCAGAGCATGCAGAGGGTGTTGAAGCAGGAGGAGGAGACTGTGTTGACTTGCTTAGTCATGGAGAGTGTATAGTCGAGGATGACTCCCAGGTTGCGGGCGTGGTCGGTGGGTGTCGGGATTGCTCCCAGTGCCGTAGGCCACCAGGAGTCGTCCCAGGCTGAAGGGTTAGAGCCAAGGATGAGTACCTCTGTCTTGTCCGTGTTCAGCTTCAGTCGGCTGATCTTCATCCAGTCGGCGACGGCCTTCATTCCTTTGTGGAGGTTGGATTTGGTGGTGAGGGGGTCCTTGGTGAGGGTTAGGGTCAGTTGAGTGTCGTCGGCGTTGGAGATTATGTTGAGGTCGTGCTGTCGGGTGACTTGTGCGAGCGGGGCCATGTAGATGTTGAACAGTGTCGGGCTGAGGGATGATCTTGGAGGCTTCGGATAGGATTGGGGGAGGCGGACACTCTGGGTTCTGCCGGAGAGGAAGGAGATGGTCCATTCCAGGGCCTTGTCTCCGATCCCTGCATCATGGAAGCGTGTTCATAGTGTGCATTGCAGATGGGGTCGAAGGCGGAGGAGAGGTCCAGGAGGATGAGGGCCACGGTATTACCGTTGTCCAGCAGGGTCCTGATGTCGTCGGTGGCGGCGATGAGGGCAGTCTCGGTGCTGTGGTTGCTGCGGAACTCGGGGAACATCGTTTACGACGCGGTTTTTACACCGCAGTGCCTTTACCCCCCAGCTATTACAACGCAAGTCGTTACTACGACTTGCGCTGGATGGCGCTGTGGGATAAGGAATCTTGCAATTTTATATTCCAACACCTTCCCTCCTGTTACGGGGACTGGTGTTGGAATATAAAATTATAAGATTCCTAAATCCACGCCCTCCAACGCAAGTCGTTGTAACTTGCGTGGTAAAGGCATGCGTTGTTACAACATGCGTTGTAACAACGTACATCCGCGGAACTCTGACTGGTATGGGTCCAGGATGTTGTTTTCTTCGAGGTATCGGGTTAGCTGTCTGTTGACGATCTTCTTGATGACCTTGGCTGGGAACGGAAGCACAGAGATGGGCTGGAAGTTCTTGAGGTCTATGGGGTCCGCATTCGGTTTTTTGAGTAGGGCGTTGATCTCTGCGTGTTTCCAGTTCTCTGGGAAGGTCGCGGTCTCGAAGGAGAGATTGATGACGTTGCGCAGGTGGGGTGCGATGGAGCTGCTGGCTTTGTTGAAGATGTGGTGCGGGAGTGGGTCTGACGGAGAGCCGGGGTGGATTGTGATCATGGTCTTGATGGTGTCATCTATGTTCACGTTGGCCCAGGCTGGCAGGGGGTCATGGTTGATGGTGTGCAGGGTGTATGGAGTGTCGGTGTCTGTTGGTGCAGCTTAAAATATTGCACAGAATTTATATCACAGTGCTTGGACTGGTACAGATGGGTAGAGCGGAAAGCGGAGAATGCCGTAGAGCATAGGTCTTCAAACTGTGAAGGGGGGGCGCGCACTTCACCCCACCACTTCACCTTCACGAGTCATGTGTCTCAGCCCGGGCTGCTGCAGCTCCTGTTGCTGTGGTTGAGAGTGTCTGGAGTCAGAGGCCAGAGGCCAGAGGCGCAACAGTTGGGCAGGGGGGTGGGGGCTAATTCTTCCAGCAATAGGAAGAGTAGACATGCAGGGGCTCTAAGAAGGGGTAAAAAAAATACAAAGCCTCTTTAATGCGAAATGGTCTTTTAAAGACCAGCTTCTGAATTGCACAGATTTGGATTGTAGTTTAGCCCTTCAGTAGTAGTCTGTGATGGCAAACGATCATGTTTGTAACACCTTAGCAACTTTCACATGATTCAGTGAATTGCATTGTACCGTCCACTGCATCTACTACTTCAGGATTGGCATTGTTTGTAAATGTGGTCACGGAAAAGTCATTTTAAATTAACTTGCTTTGTCCAAGCCATGGTTTGCTGAGAGTGTCTGGAGTCACAGGCCAGAGGCGCAGCATTTGGGGAGGGGGGTGTGGGGGGGTTTAACTCTTCCAGCAATAGGAAGATTAGACATTCAGGGGCTCTAAGAAGGGGTGAAAAAAAACAAAGCTTTGTTAACAAGAAATGGTCTTTTAAATACCAGCTTCTGATTTGCACAGATTTGGATTGTAGCTTAGCCCTGCAGTAGTAGTCTGTGATGGCGAACGATCATGCTTGTGTGAAGTACTCGGGTGCGGCTGGCAGCTCCAAAACTGTCAGTGTGTGTGCCCGGGAAGCTGTCTCATCCCGGGCTGACACACCTGACAAAGCCCTTTGAGCCCTATGGGCATTGCACACCTGATGTGAAGGTATTTGTATCCCCCAGGTCTTAGTCAGAAAGCCCCTTTATGGGCGGCACCCTAATCTGGTCAAAATACACCACTGGGCCCAGCAGCTACCTCATCCCTCTGGTCTTCGCAACTGAAACTTGTCAAAAGAGTATGCCTTTGTTCCGGACTTCTCTTATCTCTGATCCACACTTTGGGGATCCTCCTGCACCCACAGGGTGTGTCCGAACTGCGACCCTTTGCAAGTCAAAACTGGTCAGACAGGAGGTCCTGTATGTTTTTTAAGGCCTTTGACATGGCTGCCGCCACCGATTCATATACTGTCAATTCTCACATGATGATAAAATCCGTGTCCATAACATATCTTACTGTTGTGTCCTGCCTCATGTACCCATGCTCTTCAGCCATGTCTGCGTGGAGGCGAGTGACAAAGGGGGACTACGGATTACCAGTGTTTAGAAATGCAATCAGACCCCTCGGCCCTAGCTGCGGTTGAAACTTGCAGGGAGGGCAGAGATTGAAATGGGACCGCTCACAGGGGGGACTGCCCACTGGAGCTCTCCTCGAGCCATGTGACGTCTAAAACCGGAAGAATGGCAACACCTGGCCGTACTCCACATAATCATGGATTTTTCAATTGTGTCAGAAAGCATGTTTTGTGGAACTTCTTTTTCTGATATCTTGTTTAGGGGCAAGGATGTGCCACAACAGCCAGAGCAGATGACTGTAGAGCTGGGAAACCAGGTTCAATTCTTGATGTCTGCTCAACATCCTGTGATTCTGGGCAATTCACTTAATTTCCCTGTGCTTTCAAAAAATGAATGTGTGCTTGTGTAATGTAAAAGATGCTCCTGTAAAGCGCTCCAACACCTTTGGGTCATGTTCGCACTATATAAAACTGCAAAAAATATATTACAACATTTTGTGAGCACTCCCATTTCAAGGCACTGCTCATAACTGGAACTGGAGCTCAACCTAAGTATGGCAGAAGCAAGAATCCATCCACACATTGTCTCTGTGGAGAAAAACATGAACTCCCACACCTGCGTTTTGGGTGCGTTTTTGCTAATCTAGCCTACATTTTGTGTTTTATGTGAAAAATAAAGCACCAATGTCATTTTTTGTACTAACTTTTTTCTTGGAAACTTTTCATTTGAACTTTAGAATGAGCACATGGACTACCAAAAACTTCAGTTTACTAAACACTCTACCTTTATTTAATATTATTTGCCCTATACGACCTGGGCTCTGCAGGAGGGAATGGCCATCAATGATGCAGAGTGCCAGCTTCCGGAACTTTTTTGTCAGGTGGTGGTAGTGGCGGTGGTAGGGGGGGGCTCGACGTGTAAAAAGGTTTAGATGGGGGGGCGCCGCCGACAAAAGTTTGAAGACCTCTGCAGTAGTGGGTGTGGTGAGGACGGGACATTCATACACATCTTATGAAACGGTGTACACATACAGTCATATTGGCAAGCCATACACCACACATTGAGAGAGGTGCTCCATATTGACCTTCAGCCTGAGGCCCACATGTGTCTCTTAAACATTTGGGAAGCTACGGATATCAACTTGTACACCACACAGTGGGGGACTCTGGCCTTTATGATTGCTAAGAGGAATGAATCACAGCAGTGAGGGGCACGTCAGCCACCAACGCCAGGAAAGTGGGAGGAGGACCTAGACAGGTGTATGTTGAGGGAGAGATCGGTCTATGTAGCAAGAGGGTGCCCTGGTAAATGGAGCAGGGTGTGGGGGCCTTGGAACCAGTACAGAGGCGATATCTGTACACCACCTTCTCCTAGGACAGACACTGAGACTCTTGAGACCCCTTGAAAGGTCTTCTAATGTAACTGTGATTTGGTATATTGTGTGCTTGATCGGAAATGTGAATTTTGTCATGATTTTAAATGGTGCGTTTAGTCGAATATGTTTAATAAAAAGAATAAAACATTTTTAAAAAGTATTACATTTGCCAAAGCTTGATCGCGATTGAGTAAAAGGCTCTGATTTACAAACCTTGTTAATTTTATATCTCCGGTACCCTCCAGTGGATATTTTCTGTTGTGGTGTCTAAAAATTCAGCCTGTTTTTATAAATTGGCCTCGGAATAAAAAAAAACACAAAAAAATAGGTGATTTGGTATTAGTACGTCAACAACAAATACGGAAATTCACAAAGCAGATTCCATCCTATATGCATGAAAATATCTAAATTGCAAGGAATAGTGCTAACAGCAAAAGATCACAGCAGAGTGATAACAAGGAATAAAACATTCTTCAAAAAAGTTCAACAGAGCAATGAGAAGAAAATATGCAATTAAATGTTCAAAGAGATTAACAAATACCTAGGAAATCAGAAAGAATCTCAAGAAAACCTGATCGATTGATTGAACATTGCTAAAATACATAATGTGTGTTTTTTCTTTTGTTCTCTCTTTTGCTCGATTATTTATTCACTTTCTCTCTTTTGCCTATATATATTTTTTTTTAAGAAGAAAAAAGGGGAGAAATGTAATAATGTGATGTAGTAGTGTGGCATGACACTGTGATGTCATCTATACTACTATAATAAAGAGAGAACTGGGAACCTTTGAGGCGGGTAAACTCAGGAACCACAGCGCCAATCAAAACACTCAATACAGCGTTGGAAAGGGCAGGGTAAGCAGATGAACATAGGATATATAGCAGAAAAAAATATACGTTAGAAGGGCAAAGTACGTTCTTTGCCAAAGTAGTCTCTTGGAAGTTGCGCCATCTCGGAGGTGGGAGTGTGCGTTAACGACGTTCAATGCAGTAGGCGTGCTGACATCACGGGCCAGCCATTTTCGTAAAGTAAACAGGTCTGGCCAGCCAAGAGCGCGGAACCGACACCCTGCGGAGTCCGACATGCCCAACAAACGGCCAGGAGCTCGGAACCAACACCCTGCCAGGTCACACATGCCCAACAAATGCAAGACGCACAGCATTAGGCGATGCGGAGTGCCCGTGTCCGGGGTGCGCGATGCTGGTAAGCATAGTTGGCGGCACGTGTCCTCGGCCCCACTCGCTCCCCCCGGCTCTCAGCCGCACTACCTCCTCTGCCCCTTCAGTACGCTCATTCAGCGAGCCTCTTCCCTCCTCCAGGCAATAGAGAGGCAGGGGCTACATCTCGCCCGGGCCTCTCTGGCACCAGGATTGATGTTCCCGTTGGTAGAACCGGCCGGATCCTAACGCAGAGGGACCGGCCCGGCCTGTGGTGGAGCCGCGCGCCGAGGGCTTCGGCGGCCGTCTGTACCCGGAGCGCAGGGAAAGGGGCCGCAGGTGGAGGCGGTGCTGTGCGTATCCCGTCTCTGCCTCCACGCCACGGGCATCGGGGGCAGGCTGAGGCTGGTACCTGTGGCGAAGAACGGGCTCGGGGCTCGCGGGTGGGGCGCAGACAGGCATGGATCTCATTGGCGCCCACCACATGCACCAGTGACACCCCGAGCCCATCAGCTTCGGCATCGACCACATCCTGAACTCCCCGAACCAGGGCAGCTGCATGATCTCTGGCTCCCGCCTGCAGGACTCGGACTACGGCCTGGGCTGCATAGTGAGCAGCGCCTACACCACCATGACAGGGAGCTACAGCGGTGGGCGTGGTGGGGGCGCCGGGCCCGGCAATAACTGGTACAAAAGGGGGTGGTAATGGACGGAGCATCTGAACCAATCAAACACTCACACCCAGTCAAAAGATCTGGGTTTAATCCATCACCGTTCTTTAGCCCACTTCGCCACCCCAGTTCAGACATGGCTATATGCAAATCAGTCTGACCCTGTGCCTCATGGGAACAGTCCAGCCCGAACTGCCAAGCCATGCCTTCCCTGGACCGGAAACAATCTTCCAAGGACCGGTTTCTGGCATTCCAGCCGTCTTCAGCTCGGCTTGCTTGAATCCAGTGGCAAAGTGAGCAAGGGACTCACGTCTGCATACCCTGCCACACTTATGGCGGCCAAAAGCGGTACAAAAGGAGGTGGTAATGGACGGAGCATCTGAACCAATCAAAAACTCACACCCAGTTAAAAGATCTAGGTTTAATCCATCACCGTTCTTTAGCCCACTCCGCCACCCCAGTTCAGACATGGCTATATGCAAATCAGTCTGACCCTGTGCCTCATGGGAACAGTCCAGCCCGAACCGCCAAGCCATGCCTTCCCTGGACCGGAAACAATCTTCCGAGGACCGGTTTCTGGCATTCCAGCCGTCTTCAGCCCGGCTATAACCGCGCCTGCAGCATGGCCTCGCTGCCCGGCTCCTACAACATGGGTCTCAGCACGGCCGGGGTCAGACACACGCCCCTGTGCAGATGTGTGCTCTGACGGAGAATCAGTGTGAAAGTTTGCAAAACTTTGTGCGCGTGTGCCTGCAAAATACAAGTGCTGCATGTCCATCTCTCTGCCTGTTGCCCCTCTGAAGCAGAGTTTTAGTAATCAGTTCATTTCAGTTAAGTTCAGTTTATTATTGGTATTGTTTGTATTTATTCTGGTATGGTTTGTATTTATTCTGGTATCAATCGTGACATGGATTTACGTTGGCGCCGTCATTATCGGGTGCAGAGGCTGACCTTCTTTTATTTACAACGTCGGGACGGCCAAATCCCCAGACAATGTCGGGACGGGCTGCTAGTGTATAATAAGGGTAGCGGAATGTTCTATAGTGGAAGTAGAATGTTGGTTCAGGGAATTACAATACAGTTAGAGGAGGAAAGTAGGAAAGATGTTACACTGAGGCGCTGCTCAATAAAAAGAAGATTTCAATGTACCACCTAAGTTTCTGGTGGTTATTGAATTCGTTACACATGGGAAGGGACAGGATGTTTCGGGGAGCCCAGTATGAGGCAATCCAAGAAAAGATGTGTCTCTTTCAGCTCTTATCAACTTTAAGTCTTGTATCTGAAAGACTCCAATAGGGCCAGGGCAAAAGGGACTATGAGTTTCCTTCTTTGGATGTTGATGTGTATTAGCCAGGTCACTTTGGAGGAACTGGGCGATCTCATGCTACCCAAAATGATCTCCTGATTAGTGACAAAGCCAGGTACTTAGTTAATATGAATGAAGCAGTGACAATACAAATTCGAAATACTCTTCACAAGGCTTTTGGTTTCATTCGTTCCTGGCACTAGGTCCAGCCACACAGATGGGGACTAATTTTTATCGGGAGAAGTATGGGAAAACTGGGTGATTTTGTGAATCCCTGTAGATTCCAGAACTTTCCTTCACAGAAAATGTGCGCTTTTAACCAATGTTTGAGGTTTACAGGGCATTCTGGGTAAGAAAAATAGTAGGAGTCACACCAAGACTCCATATGGGTGTGTAAAGTTCCAAACTACACAGGAATTTGTAGTTGTCTAATTTTCAGAAATTAGGTGTTGTTTGATGGTGTCCGAGTTTGGGCACAAATACCACTGCCACCCACATCACCAAAATGTGTTGATTTTGAGCGTAACAATATAATTTCTCCACATTTCATTTAGGTGTCTCTCCTGTTGTGGGTGCTAGACCTAGCCACACAAATAGATACAGTTTTTATTTGGGAAAAGTGTGGGAGCACAGAATTGTCAAACATTTTATTATCAATTGAATTTCTCTCCTTTTTGGCTTTCAAATGTAAGCCAGCGTGCAAGAAAACACACATTAATCAAACCCCTCTGAATCACATGATAGTATAGGTAACCTTTCCCTGCCAAGTGCTACGCATCAAGGGTTAGGCTAGTGCATTTTAATCCGTAATCCTGCATCAATGCACTTGCAGGAAATGTCATATATTAGCGCCCTTAATTGGTCAAGGTGCTGCAGCTATTTTGTCCATGTGGCTTTAGAGCTCAACTCTGAATAGCTCTGTTGTATGTGCCAGAGGAAGCCAGAGCATGAGCTGTGCCCCAGTGGAAGAGGGGTCTGTGGTTGTGATGGATGCACAGTCATTTCTGCCTGGGCAGGCCCTCTCATTACCTGCCACAACAGTAAATAATAAGTGCACAAGATGGAGCCTTCCAGGAGAAGATTGACAGAGGACGACAGTAAAGTGGTTCAGCAGTAAAAATGCAGGAAAGAAGGGGGAAATGGACTGACTTATATGACCCTATAAGTGGTTGTCAATGGGGCTGAATTGTCTGAAATGAAAGAGGGTGGGCGAAAACGGGCCTGGTCTTTACCAGGGCACTCGCTCGGATGCATTCTGAGCATGCTCCTCACTTGCGTCTTCTTTCGCACCATGCAGGTGGTGGCCCCTCTTCCTCTTGCACAGATGGGTGCTGGCTCTCTCTTGGCCACACAACTCTCCAGCAGCGCGTCACCATTTTATTTTTTATCATGTATGACACCTTCAAATATGGGCGTTCAGGATGTGTGCTGTACAAAATCCTACTTTGTGTTTGATTTAATAGCCTATAATGTTGCTCCATCTTTAATAATAGTTGTTTAGGCCACATGAAGGGTATGATAACTGGCTTGCTTCTTAGCTCACTAACAGCATTGTCATCAGGGCTTCACCGGGAGTGGGGGTGGGGGGTAGAGGGGCAGGAATGGTTCTCAGTTCACCTTAAAAACTCACTTTTAATATATCCTTCTCAATGCTGTGATATGATTTGTGAGGTCTGTTATATAATTTGATATACTGAGCTGAAACGCTTCAGCATTTAAAGAGTACAATTTTTAGAATTTTGAAGTCACTTTATCAAAATTTTACATGATGTTTGTGGCATGATTTACGTGCCAAATATTTTCAGGGCTCGGCTTGTTCTCAGACACTTAGAGCCTCGGACTCAGCTCTGGCTCAGTTATCATGCCAATTTGTCAGTTCACCCACCTCTACTGGCTTGAGAGCACAGCACCACTGAATGTAGGGATAGTCTGACACCCTAGAGAGCCACACGCACCTGCCTGAGGTATGTCCTGAGATCAGCAATGATTATGTGCCATCTTTCTTGGAGAAACATAACTGCCATTTGTTCTGTTATATGATTAAATAGCATAGTTTGGGTAAATTACTCTATATTCATTTTTTATATAGTACTTCTGCCAAGTTGGTTTGCTTTAAAAATCAGAAAATGTTTGGATTTTTGATGTGTTTCATTTGTACTTGTGGCTGTGTGTTTATATTTCAAGGGGTAAAAAATATCGAGTTCTGATACTTTCCCACAATATTTTTCCTGTAATGACTTGAAAATACCAGACATGTGGCAACCTTAGTGACTGGTGGAATATCTGTTGCTTTCCCTCTTAGTACCTGCCAGGTGGTTTGTCCAGTATACTATAGTAAATGCAGCACAAACGTTCTCTCAAAAGAGATCAGGTAGCATTCATGTTAGTTATCACATAGAGATCAGACTCTTTCTGGAAATCACTACAGTATGATCGGGTACAATAGGCTAATGACTTCTGTCCCAGGTTCTGCAGTAGTTTCAAAGACTTTTAGAGCTTTTCTTTTCTCAAACATGGGGTCATTTCTGCTAATTATATTTTTCCATAGACTTCACTGCTTAGTTTTACAGGTGAGAAAGCGTGACCCAAAATGTCATACATTGGGCAGCACAATATCACGCATACTCAATTTGAAATCAATGAAATGTCACACATAACTAATCTGAAAACTTGGCAGCTATGGTAACCCCAAATTCAAAGCTGTGCAAATCACCACTATTCCAAAACTTAGTATTTAAAAAAGGCATAGGCTTCCTTCATACCCATTTTTAATTAATTAGATTTTACCATTTGAATGGAAGCAAAGAATGCGTCGACAGCGAGAGCAAGATGTGTTGGTTCTGAGTCAAGCATTCGGGTAGATGCGTCATTGTCGGGCCTCGCAGATGGGTCCCACGTCTTCGTCAAAGGCCTTTGTGATGAAGGCATGGTTCATCGTCGAGCCTCGCAACTAGGTCCCGCCTCATCATCGAACTCCTTACAAAGCAGGCGATGTGTCGTCATCAGGCCTCACAGTCGTGTCCTGTGTAATTGTTGAGCAGCGCAGGGATGCCCTCGAAGCAGTGCAGCATTGACGTTGAAGGAGAATACATCGGTCTCAACTGGTGCAAAGCTGGTGATGTGTGGGTTTTCGAAGACAAACAGCTGCAGGACCCCTTTCAAGGCGTAGGTCTGGATTGACACCTCTTGGCAGGGCAGGACTGACAGTTGGCTAAATCCAGCAGCTGAGGCAGAGCTGAAGGAAATCTTTGATGTCCCTGGGACTTCAGAATAGGAGGCACACCAGCAAGCCCTTGGGAGTCCCTTGGTTCTGGGGATGTAAAGATTCAGGGCCAATCCTTCTCAGCTCCGGGCAAGGGGCAGCAGGGCATGCAACCGGGCAAGGGGCAGCAGGGCATGCACAGAAGAGCATGGGTCTAGCAAATCTAGCAGAGTCCAGTAGAGTATCAGTCCTTTCATCATCACAGCAGTCCTTCTTACTGGCAGAGTGTCCTCAGGTCCAGAGTATACTGAGTTGTTGGTGCCAGAGGTTCAGTACCTATATCCAGTTGCACCTTTGAAGTGGGGGAGACTTCAAAGAGAGTCATTTGAAGTCCACAAGGTCCCTGCCCTTCCTGCTCTGGCTCCAGACTCACTAAAGGTGGGTATGGAGCACTTTGTGTGGGGACAGGTGATGGAGCAGAAATCTCACAGTAATCTCTCCTTTCAAAAGCACCACTACCCTTGTTTCCGCTCAAGGCGATGGATCTTTTCCACTGTGTGATGACCAAGGGGCAACCTTAGAATCCTCAACTTGTAGGAAAAAAGGGGTACACATTTGGCCTTCGTCCCTTTTATGGAGAAAAAGGTCTGATGGCTTAAGTGTGAAATGCCCCTTTCCCTCAGTACTTGGGAGGGAACAATTGCAGCAGCTAAGGAGTTAACCTCACGTTGAACTATTTTACTTTGTTGCTTTATGTCTATTGAAGGTAGAAATTGTGAGGTTTCTTGTCTTTACCTTACAGTTCACTGCAAGACACCTCTTTGGTGGTATTCTCATTTGTAATGAGTAGAGATCTTTAGTAGCCTGTCTTGGTTATGTGGCGTCCCCTTTGCAGGCATGAGTGTTACTGTCATCTCTGGATGTCTGAACGTGGACAGAGCTAAAGACCCAGTTTTATACCTATCCTTCAAGCTCACACCAGTTAGATATGGCTACTGTATTAGGAGAAATTTCTAACAGTCACAGCATAATTTATGGAATTGACACAAATTTATTGAAGTATCCAACTAAGCATATGTATTCCATATTCACCATTAGAATTCTCTTCACAGGGTTACTATACTTTGCATGAGGGTGATAATAGTTTTATGCTTTTCTGCATCTGATATAGGCCTTTCATTTACAATTGCAAGACTGCAGATGATCAATCGCACGAACCGCAATGCTTGTTTTCCTCAGAGTGAATTGTCCCTGGAAGATATCCACAAGCCTTTTAATAGAACCTGGTTCAAGACAAAATGAATTAACTTTGTGGACACAGATGATATATCCCAAGAACCACAATGCTTGTTTTCTTTGGAATACATTGTCACAGGAAGATACCCACAAGCCTTTTAAGAGAACCTCGTTTACGACAAAAAGATTTGGCTTTGCGGAAGACCAAAAGGGAGTCTATTTCCTGCCAACAAACCACAATGCACAACAAACCTACAGGGAAAGCTAATTACCCACAAAGCCATCAATAGGTGGTACACATCACAATTTGTCATATTTAGGTATGCCTTGCAGGTTCCCTATGTTGCATTTCTCCAGCTGCTACTGTTTCCAGTCTGATAACGTAATTCTGAGAGAAAAAAAGAATGTTGTTGGAGCTCTCTTGTCTGGGCAAGGTGCTACCTCTAGTTGGCTATTCACAAATTCCACTAGGCAGATGACACTGGTTGGTGGTTATTTTAATGGTAAGCAGAGGCTCTGTATTGTTGTGGTCATGCTTCGAATGTCATTTTTAGTTGATGGTGCTACTGCAGTCCGTTTCTGTGAAATTCTCTATTGCATGCTGTGCCTTATATTTCTGTTAGTTATTTTTTTAGAGGAAGAAAATGCAAACCAAGTATTGATTTATGTCATTACAAACACCATTTCTGGACATTGGGCCTCTCAGTTCCTAGTAGGGGCATAGAAGCTCTATTACAATTTTTTTCTCTTGTGAGGAGACTGCTTGCTCTCTGGGGAATCTGCAGGCAAACAAACAGTTTTGATTTAGGGTAAGATGCTAGCAATAAAATGTATATGGTCAAGTGCTTTAAACCTTAGACTGTAGGACAGAGCTTTGTTTTCTTTGAAGCAACAGATGTGCTGAAGAAGTACTCCCTTAGTTGCGCATTTTAGTCCTGCTAAAGTCTTTCTTTTTTACCTGACTTGGGTGCCCTCTTGCTGAGTTGCACTGTGGAGGAGGGAGAGATGGGTTATCATCTAATTGTTTGTAAAATGAGAAACCCATTAGGAAATAACTGTACTCTGCCATGCACTCAACTACTAAACACTTGTTGCACTGTGTTGAGTGAACAGGGCAATAAGAAAAGGTACATACACTTGAACTGGTATTTCAAAGTTAGAGGAGTGGTGCTGGCTGTCATTTGTGCTGCTTTACAGATGGGGCAACTGGGCCTCATACGAAACACTGGAGGCAAGTGAGCTTGTATGTCACTTGTGTTTTCAGTGATGTTGCAGTTGACATACGTGGAGTGGTCCCAAGGGTGGGTTCTACCATTTGACACCTTGTGGTCACCATCTTCATGTAATAAAAGATAGGGATGGTTAAACCGCAAGAGGCTATGTTAGAGAATATACTTCAGTAAATGATCTGCTGCGAAGATATTTCAAAACACAATCAAGGAGGCCCTTTTTGTCTACAAGCTCATTGGCATAAATGATTATGTTCTTATCCCTGCCATCTCTGAATGACAGCATCATATAAGTGTTTATCGACTGTGCTAAAAAAGCTCCAGGAGAAGGTGCTCCCCTTCATAAATAAGAATGTAATTTTAAGAAGCCTATCCTGGTATTTATCAGAAATGTCTTATAGGTTGACAACTAGATACTCCTAAGGGACAGAGCATAAGCATGAAAAGACCCTGATGTCAGATAAGTCTTGGACAAGGCAACATGTTTTGGAGAGTAAACCCCAAGATGGCCAGAATCTGAGAGACTTTAAAAAAAATTTTTAACTGACATGAGGAGGAAGAAAAAAGCAGAGATTCATTTATCTTCCATGTGGTAATCATTATCAATCAGAGACATGAATCACCTGTCAATTATGCCTGGGTCTTGAAGTTTTTCCTTTTTAAAAAGACCATCATTCACACTAGACTTTGGTGCGGTATATGCTGGTTCTCCGTCCCGTATATTAGGTGAATCCCATCATCATTGGGTCCTAATCACCTGAGTTTCCAGTTCTCCAGGCGATATGCAGTCCTCCACTTGAAGAGAGACCATCTGGTTTTCAACAGTCGCGAATTGCAAGTAGTGTTGTGTGATAGGGAAGTGAATTTAAAATTATCTTCGTTCCTGTATTTAATTTTTATTATGCAGGAATGGGGTAACGTTAAAAGTAAGATTGGTGCTTTTGTGGATGTGTTAGCGGCCACAGCACCTGGTGTGAGATTGTGGTTGGTCAATATGTTTCAGCCCACTATTGTCCTGATGGATCGGGGGGTCTTCTTCAGGACCAATGTGTGAGAGACTTCTATTTGGATCGCTCTATTGGAGTAGGTTCACTCACTTACCCCTCTTTGTCACAGAACTAATTTGGTCAGTAACAGTGACGTAGTTGTTATAGGTGCAGACTTTTCCTATAACTTCATTAGGAGACATCTTATGACTCCTTCGGGGAAGGGAGGGAGGAATGTGACCCTTGGGTGCCACTGCTGAATGTCAGTGCTGATGCTGCACTCCGTACCCCGGCAACCAAAGGGGGGATCAGCATCAGAGAGTCACCATGGATGTAACTGAAAGAAATGTAAGTGTGGGTATAGACAGAGAAGCTTCAAAACTGTTTCCAGGCTCTCTCAGGCATGTTGCATACTGGCATGATTCTAGCCTCCTCTGAGCTGAGCCCCGTGATGGAATTGATGGTTGTCTTGATCCTGTGCGAGGGGCCTTTGTACTTCAGGAAGACCATTGAAGATTTCAGGCCATAATTGAATATGCTAGTTGAGTGCCTACTCCTCCTGAGAACAGTACTCTGAAATTGAGAGACAAACCTTATTGTGGTATTATAACCTTGTCACATACACCTCTATGGGACTCTTTTCTATAAGATCACAGACCACAAGTCATAGCATTGTTTCAAAGATTTGCACCTCACCCGTCTTCTGTCCGACTAGAAATAATTATCATCCAATTAGAAGCATACCAGTATGAGGTGGAAGACCAACCATGGATGGAAATCCCAACCAATTGATGCAGAATCCTGGATTAGCCACCCAGGTGGAGAAGGCAGCAGCAGATGAGATAGAATACATCATAGGTGCCCACTGTGAATATGGGTGGAAGATTGACTTTGAACTGAAAAACTAAAAATAACTTGCAAGCTCTCATGAACATTCACCGGGAGTTCACTGTATCTGCTGATGGTTCCTTCCTGTTACGTGTTTGATTGTGAACCAAAACCGTCACTGAGAAATGTGTTACATTTGTGGAAATAAAAGTACACATTTGAGAAAAATGATTTGGGGAAAGAAGGATCTTAAGATCCAAGTATTGTAATAATGCTTTGTTAGTTGAATATTAGAGAGTGTGAGCATCCCCTTGTGGGCATGATCCCCGACCCTAATAGCACGAGTAATCAAAAAATGCTAGAAGATATTTACATCCTAATCAAGTAATGCCATTTCATATATTTTCAAACAACTCCTTAAGCATATATAACATTATAAGTACTAGGTCTTGCATTCATTGGAAAGTTTTTCAAAAGCAGAGACTGACTTTATAGAACAGTAATTTGATGTTGTTTATTTATTTTTGGTTCTTCACAACCGAGAAATAACAGCCAACACACCTTTCGCCCAATCACGATGTGCAAACCTTGGCCTTTTTCAAGCCTGGAATACACCATTACTATATAAATCAATAAAAAAGGAACAAAAATGTGATAAAATGGTTTACAAATAGGTGGACGTCTGATAGATAGCAGGTGTCATGAAAATCTCTGGGTCCCTTAACCAAGTAAACTCACATTTGTGAGTCACTGCACACTTGTGAGAAACTACAGGCAAAAAAGGGGAAAGCATTGGTCAGAGGCATGGGTTTACTTTAGAAAAGATGTCAAGTGGGGGGCTCAATGTGGAGAGAAAGCGGTGGTGGGAAAGGTGGGTGGCATCACTCGTGAGAACAGAAAAGTGTCTGGGTAATAAGGTATAGTTACCTAGAGTGCAATGTAAGTCAATAGGTTAATCTGTGATTGTCAGTCTGTCCTGTATGAAATTAACATGTAAATAGCTCAGAGTCACAGTGAGGTGATCTGCGTGCAGAACAGACCGTTATAGATCTTTCATAGAAAAGGAAGGAATCATGTAGGTATGGATACCGCTCATAAAACGTAGTGGTTAGGCAAAAATTGGCGCTGAAACAGAATCAAAGGAAAAATAAACTAAAGGGTCAGCAGCAAATGAGAATACTCAAATTATTAGGCTGCCGTCCAGAGCAGATGTTAACTGATGAAGTATGAAAAGAGTCATACCTGTCATGTTGGGCAAAATACTGTTCAGAATCTCATGCGGTTTTTCAGGCATCACAAAGGGAGAAGTGGAAGGTCAGTAATTTTGAAATGCATGGGTCGGGTGGAGGCAAAATAGTCAGTTTGTCAGCCATATTGAAGAGATGTATAAGTCCATGGGCACTATTACATTATTCGATCCGTCTTAGTGTAGGCTAAAAAATTCTCAGGTTGTAATACTAAAGTGTATATGTCAGTGGGATATATTGTGTATTAAGAACCACACATTTAAATATGTTAGGTGTTTGGAAAAAACTGTAAATACATATTAAGGTGTATTGACTATGTGATTCCTACTGAGAATGTGTTTAACTTTATTTTCTTAACTGTGCGTGGAGTTGAGAGAAAGAATTGCAGTGTTTCTTGGAGTACTGACATACATAATAAAGAGTGTAGTATAGGATATAAAGTGATGCATATAGAAAGTCTTTTCACCTCAAGGTAGATTCTAACTCCGGTGTGGGACTTAGATATAATTGCAGTGTTAGCTGGATGGTTGCTGGACATTTCAAACTTCAATTAATACAATATACACACAATTGCATTTCCGAAAGTGATTTCAGAGTACTGGTACCATGACAGATTCAAGTGGTTACTTAGAGGGTCATTATTATGGTAGAAGGACCACCACCACCAGGCCGGCGGTAGCAGTCCTTCCGCCATCACCAAGCATTTTACCCACCTTTCAACTAGGATTGCGGTGGGTACCACGACAGACATAAAGTCTGTCTGCCGCTTCCCCGCCAGAGGCAACCGTCCCGATTGCTGGGGGAGGGTGCAGGGCTCCCAAAATGGTGGCAGTTCCTAGCAGGCACCGACCACCAAATTAGGATGTGGGTGTTTAAAGGCCTTTCCATGGAGGCGATGCTGCCATGGAAAGGCTGGCGGGGATTGGGTTTGAGGGCCCGTTGCTGCTCCCGCTTGTTTGGGGGGTCGCTGCACTGGGGGGTACCCATGGTTCCCCCCTACATTTCCATGGACCAAGTGGCAGGCACTGCATGGTGCCTGCCACGTGGTGCAGGGAAATGCAGTGCAACCATTTTTAACATTGCGTACGGTGCTGCAGCCAGCAGCACCGTCCTCAATGTTAAAAGTCCAGGATGCGCCCGCCAGTATGGCAGGCGCATCCTAATATCAAACTAACACTACTTTCCCTCAACAAGGGAGTACTACTCCTTGCGGTATTTCAGCCGATGGACCTCCCGGTAACTGTCCTCTCATACCATCCCAAGCCCTGATCCATCTCTTCTCCCCGGACCCCTGGGACTTAAATAATACCTACCCTGATTCCATGACTACTGACCCTTCTACACTTCACTCCACTATTCTGGTGATCCTGGGGAGAAGCCGTATCCCTACCTCCCCTGGCTCACCCAGGCCTCCTCTGCAACTCACTGTTACTACTTACACTCCTACACTTCACTCCACTGTTCCGGTGGTCCTGGGGAGAAGCCGTATCCCTACCTCCCCTGGCTCGCCCAGACCTCCTCCGCAACTCACTGTTACTACTTACACTCCTACACTTCACTCCACTGTTCCGGTGGTCCTGGGGAGAAGCCGTATCCCTACCTCCCCTGGCTCGCCCAGACCTCCTCCGCAACTCACCACTATCCATTCCTGCTGTCCTCCCAAAATCAACCCTCAACCCCTCAACTGCATGCTGGTCAACTGTCGATCGGCTGCACGACATGCAACTGAAATTTCAGTAACCATCCTTAGTGAAGCCATTGACATCGCTTTTCTTATGGAAACCTGGCTCAGGGCTCACTCTTCATCTGTTCTTATCCTGATCTCTGCCCCGGGTTACTCCATCCTCAGAAAAGATAGGCTTGACAAAACTGGAGGGGGCCTAGCCATAATTTATAAAGATGAACTCCAACTCTCCTTTGTTCAGAATTCCGATCAAGCTACTTTCAAATACATCAGAGCTGAACTTAAAGTTCAGGGTTCCCTCCTATTCGGCAACATAATATGTACCATGCCCCTGGTGAACCTTTGCCCTTTGTGGACGAATAGTCTGACCTGCTTTTCCAAGCCTCAATTTCCTACTCCGAAAACCTCTTCCTCTGAGACTTTAATATTCACTGGAATAATAAGGATGATCCCTCGGTTAACATCCTCAAAGACCTACTCGATGTTACTGACCTGAATCAACTCTGCCATTCACCACCACATTCCAAATGGGCTGCTCTTGACACTATCATTACTAGCAAAGATCTGGCTTCCTTTTCCCATATTGTCCCCATTGACTGGTCGACTATCTCCTTATCCTCTTCACAATTAACAGTGCCGTACCTCCCCTTCCCCTAAAAGCATCAAACATAGGAAATTAACCAGAAATCTTCACATTATTCCTCCAGGGAAACTGGAGACTAAGATTAAAGCAAAACTTCAACTTTCACCTCCCCCACATAATGCTAATGACCTTACCGAACACTACAACAAGTCCATCATCGAGGTCCTTGACCAAATAGCCCCAGCCAAATTAAACCACAAAAAAACACAGCCAAATCCTGGTTTAATGCTGATCTCAACAATGAGAGAAGCCCGCTTAGGCTGACCGAATGCACGTGGAGACAACACCCCTCCCCCCCAAATCTTGCCCTCCTCAGAACCACAAGAGCTAATTACAAAAAACACATCCTCAATGAAAAGGGCTCCTTCTTCCATGCACAACTCGACCAGGCAAAATTTAGGCCCAGGGAACTATTCAGCATTATCAAAAATCAAACAGCTTCAGCCCCCCAAATTGATGGCCTCTATCAAAAGATGTTAAGAAATCGCGAACTTCGTTTCCAAAAAAATCACCAAGATTGATCAATCATTTGCCGTTACCCTCCCACCACATTGCTCATCACCCCATTATGACCTCCCATCCAAGTCTCCTTTTACTCCTTCGCCCCCTCCTGACTCTGTTCATCTCCCTCCCACTGTTGCCCTTTCGAGACATTTCCTCACCAGCCCACAGCTACTAAATAATGCATCAACAAGCTTAAACCTTCCTCTCATACCTTGAATCCTCTCCCCGCTAACCTTTTTCAAGATTTAAAGCATATCATTGCACCTTATTGGACCACCATCATCAACTCCTCCTTGGTCACAGGGTGTGTCCCTGTTTCCCTCCAGCTTGGCCAAATCACTCCCACCCTCAAAAATGCTACTGCCGACCCCACCGACCATAACAATCTGCATCCTATCTCTAATCTCCCTCTTCTAGCCAAGGCCCTCGAACAATGCACCTTGCTCCAACTGGACAAGCACATTGACTCGTTTCAGCCTTTTAGACACATTACATTCAGGCTTTAGAAAGGGCTGCAGTACTGAAACTGCTATGCTCAACATTGTTGATGACATCCATCACTCCCTTGACAAGGGGGAGGCCTCTCTTCTCATTCTTCTTGACCTCTCTGCTGCTTTCGATACTGTTAACCACTCCGCCTTACTCAACACCCTCAAAGATCGGTTCGGCTTCAATGGTCCAGTCCTCAAACGGTTCACCTACTTCTTTAAGCACAGAACCCAACAAACTAAAATCAGTAATTGCCTCTCTAAACCTATTTCTGTCTCCCTGGGTGATCCTCAGGGTTCTATTCTCTCTCCCTCTCTATTTAACCTCTTCATGGAACCTCTCACCCTCATTCTTAAGCAAGCATGAATCAACTAACACCTCTCTGCTGACTATACCCAGCTTTACTATAAGATCAAATCCCAAGCTGACATTCTGCACCTCAATGATGCCCTGACAAAGATTCAACACTGGTTCCATCACAATCACCTTAAACACAACCCTACAAAAACAGAAGTCATTCTCTTCGCTCCTAAAAATAACTAGCTCCCGATTCAACACTGGATCTCTGACCTTAAAGCTCTTAACTCCTCTTTGTTCACTTCTAACTCAGTTAAATCCCACGTAATAAGCATTGACCAGGATCTCAGTCTTCTCCCCACATAAAATACGTGGCCAAAGGCGCTCTCTTCATTGTACATCACGTCAAGAAAATTAAACCCTTCATTCCTGCTGATTACTTTAAATTAGTTGTTCAATCACTAGTACTCTCTAGATTGGACTATGGTAATGCCATTCTCTCTGGAACACCGAAAGTCCTCTTAGCTCCAATCAAATCAGTCCTTAACCTTGCGGCCAGGCTTATTTCTGGCTGTAAGTGGTTTGACCACATCTCCCCCATCCTCAAAGATCTCAAATGGCTCCCCATCGAAGGCAAATCCGCCTACAAGAATGCTTGCCCCCTCTAGCATAAAGGGTCACTGCTAAGAGGTAGTACCTGCTTGACACTCCCAACACAGCATTTGTTACATGGCTAAGTCTACAGCAGCCCTCTCCTGACATACAAGGGTCACTGAAAACAACCCTGCACACAGGCTATGGCCTGATCTGTGCACAGCCGAATAGCCACACCTTGTACTGGGAGTCCTCACAATAGTGCTCTCACTGGATCTCTCTCCCTTTAACACTCTCCTCTTCCTCACATGGCACACTGTTCTTCGCAAGCATGCAGGTGCCAGTGCCCCCGGCTCCAGGGCAGGTGATCTTGGTTTTCTGTAAGTTAACCCCTCTCCCAGTAGGGAGACTAGCAGACCTTGACCCCCAGTCCGGGTCACAGGCAGAAGTCTTGCAGAGCTTTCCCTCCGCACACAGCCTGTCTGGCTGCTTGGCAGATGACAAAGTTTGGGGTATGAGTCTCCCCTTCATATAGTCCATTTTTAGACACCAAAATGTGACTTAGGGGCTAAGTGTTTGACGTTTTATGTTGGGATTCTGCTTCTTTTGCTTCCGCTTCTTTTGAAGTGTTCCCTTCTCCTTTTCTTCTTTCCCTTGAAAGAATGTCTGTCACAGCAGGCGTAACTCCAAAGCTGTTTAACCCACAACACAATTCATGGGAGTGACGAGAGTTCACACCTGGATGTCCGCTACAGTGATATGTGCATCAAAAGGTTAATCCCAGGCTCCCAGCCCTAATCTTTATAATTCCCATTGTGGAAGATGTGTGGCGCAGCGGAGAGGGGTGCCTGACTCCGGACCACGGGGTTCACTGTTTGATCCCCGGTGCCGGCGGCAGGTTAGCCCAGCACCATGTGATTCTGGGCAATAGCTTGCTTAATCTTCCTGATGGCCCCCAGTGCCGGGACACCTCTCCGGAGGTAGCTGTGTACTTTACAAATGCTTGTATTTCATTTAGCTTCATTGCAAGAACATAGGCATTCAGTCCACCCATTTAGTCTGAACTCACTGTTCAACACTGGAGCTTTTCTGTATTTTACCAGGGTGTGCTATTTATAAAACCACTTCACCTCTCATGTATTCAACTTCACGCAAGCACACATACACCCAGCACATGCTTTCCTTGCACGTGCACTGCACAGCAGTACATCTCTTATGTAATGTATTCCTCGCAAGCATGCATGTTATGTTATGTGAATTTGTAAAGTGCGTCTAATCATCCATGAGGTTATCCAGGTCTGAGTAGGGCATACTGGAGGGGGATGAAGAGATCATGCCTGTTTCGTCTGGAAGAGACATGTCTTGAGGCTCCATTAAAAGTCCATGAGGAAGGGTAGGTTCTGAGGTGTTTTGGGAGGTTGTTCCAGGTCTTGGCTTCAAGGTTTGAGAAGGAGCATCCTCTGCTTCTGGTCTTCTTGATGCTACGGGGGTTGCTACTGCCTGGGACACAGATAGAAGGTGCTATGTGGGTTGGTGGAAGTTGAGGCAGTGGTTGAGGTAAGTTGGACTTGTGTTTTGAAGAGCCTGTAGGCATGAGTGAGTAGCTTGAACTTACATCTTTCCTGGACTGGGAGCCAGTGGAGATTGTTGAGGTGTGGAGAGATGTGGTTATTTTGCGGTATTATCTGTATGAGTCGGGCAGCAGTGCTCAGGCATGTTTGGAGTTGTTGTAAGACATTGGATGGGATTGCAACGTAGAGGGCAATTCTGTAATCAAGTCTACTTGTGATAAAAACCTGGGTGATGGTTTGTCTGGTGTTTAGTGGGATCCTCTTAAAAATCCTGTGTAACATTTGCACTTGTATGTGGAAGCATAATGAACAGACTGCATTGATCTGTCTGCACATGGAGAGGTTGGTGTCCAGGATGATCCCAAGGTTCGTGCCATAGTCCACAGGGGTGGGTGGGGGGCCAAGTTCAGAGGACCACCAAGAGGCATCCCGGGGAAGTGGTTGTTGCAGAAGATTAGGACTTCAGTTTGGCTGTGTTAAGTTGGAGGCAGTTGTTTTTCATCCAATCAGCGACGTTTCTCATGCAGTTGATGAATTTTGCATTGGCAGTGCTGATTGAGTCACTAAGGGAGAGGATTAACTGTTGGCGTAGAATACTATGTTGATTGAGTGGGTTATGATGATGTCCATGAGGAAACGTCATGTAGATGTTGAAGAGTGTTCAGTGAGCGATGATCCTCAAGTAATTCCGCAGATCAGTTTCTTGGGTTCTGAGGTGTAGGGGAGGGGAGTCCAACTCAGTGAGTTCTGTCTGTGAGTGTTAGAAAATTATTTTTTGGTTGGCTAGGGTTTGTACTTAAACCAGGCAGAATCCACCACTCTAGTCAGGATAAGTGGGTTACACATCTAAAATAACCCCTGTTCATCCCCCTTGGTAGCTTGGCATGAGCAGTCAGGCTCATCTCAAAGGCAGTATGTTAAGCATTTGCACATTACTCACAGTAATACAGAGAAAACACTACAAAAGGACACCACACCAGCTTTAGAAAATATTTAATATTTATCTGTGTACAACAAGTCCAAAACAATACAAATCCAACATACAGTAATCCACAATACTAATTGAGAAAAAATTGACTTTATATACAGTATCTTGAAGTCAATAGCTCCATTCGGGGCTATCACGGTGTAGTGAGCAAACAAATCCAAACAGTTCTGGCTGACCAATGTGTCGCAGGCTGGCTACAGTATCGGGAAGACCCGCAAAAGAGTACCTTTAGGAATGCAGGTCATCAGTGACCTTTTGTTGAGCTCCGAAGAGCCGTCGTTGGCAGGCATTGGTTTCGGAGGTTGGTGCAGGAGTCGTTGGACCCTTGATGTCACACACGTTGCTGGTCGAACTCTGTGAGTTTGATGTCAGGAGTGCCAGTTTCTGGGCTGCAGTGTGAAGTGCAGTGGTTTGGCATGCGGTGCCCTCAGGTTGCGGTACAGGCAGCGGCTCAGTGACGGTCATCCAGTGGCATCGGTGAGACTAGGGCTGCGGTGTGAAGTGATGCAGTGCTTTTCACGGTGCTAGCACGACACGGTGCAAGCAGCGGGTTCGTCGTTCCTGAAGCACTGCTATTTGTAGACCCAATGCTACGATGCGGAATGGGGCAATGCCTCATATCATGGTGCAGGCAGCAGCGTCGGTTGATGATCTGGATTCGGTGGCCCTGCTATCGGTGGGCCAATGCTGCAATGTTGGACGGCGATGTGTCAAGTAACCTTTGAGCGGTGCCCTCGAACCACAGTGCAAGCAGCGGCGTCAATGTCAGCTTGGAGCGGTGGTGCCAGTGAGACCAGGGCTGTGGGTGAAGCGGGATGGTCTCTTCAAGGGGTGTCCACAGGTCACGGAGCAGGCAGCGGCATCAGTGATGGCATTGTGGTGTCATCAGGCATACCAAGGCAGTGGTGTGAAGCTAGACATAGCGAAGTGCGGTGTCCACAGGTCAAGGTGCAAGCAGCGGCTCGGTGGCAGTGTCGGACAGCATCATCGGTGAGACCAGGGTTGCGGTTTGAAGTGCAGTGGTGCCCTCTACAGTGCCCTCTGCGGGCCATTCAGGTCACTGAGCAGGCAGCTGCGTACTTGACAGAATCAGGTTACCTTTTTCCACTGTGGCAGCTGAAACGTCCAGTTTCAGAAGCCAGTACCCAGAAGCTGTTGTAGCCTTTGATTTCCTTGAGACTTCCAACAGGAGGAAAGCTCTACATCAAGCCCTTTCCCTGGCCAAGAGAGAAGCAGCAACTGCAGCCCAACCCAGCAAAGCTCACAGCAAAGGGGCTGTACTCCTCCTGGCAGCTCTTCCAGCTCTTTGTCCTGGTAGGTTTCTTAGTCCAGCAGATATCGAAGGTTCTGGGGTCTGGACCCTAATATTTATACCACATTTTCCTTTGTTCTCTTGTGGCAAAAGACTCTCAGCTCAGTCCAAACCAGTTCTGTCCTGTCTGGCCCAGCTTCCTGGCAGGAGGTGGAGACAGCATTGTGCAAGGGAGACAGTGCCTATTCAGGTACAAGGGAAATCTCCTCCCACCTATCTAAATGTGGACCAGACCTATTCAGGTGCTAGTGAAACTCCTCCCACTACTCTAAATGCAGCCCAGGTTATTCAGCCCAGCTCTGTGTCACCCAGGAAAGGTAGGACACACCTCAACCCCCCTAGTGGCTGTCTGCAGTGAATGCACATCCCCAGCCCCTTTCACTCCAAAACCAGACAGTCTTTACACAAACCAGCAGAGGCACATAGGATGGCTAAGCAAGAAAATACCCACTTTCTAAAAGTGGTATTTGCAAACACACAATATAAAAATCATCTTTACTAAAAGATACATTTATAAATCCTGAGTTCAGACATACTAAACTCCAATTCTCTATCTTGTCCCAATAGGAAGTTATACTTGTAAGATGTTACAATACCTCCTATTCTATCCTATGGGACATATAGCCTTTCAATAGTGTAAATTGAAATACACTGTATTTCACTATCAGGACATGTCACACAGGCCAGTACATGTCCTATCTATCACATACACTGCACCTTGCCCATAGGGGTACCTTGGGCCTACCTTAGGGGTGACTCCATTGTAATAAAAGGGGAAGTTTGGTCGACATGGCAGTAACAACTGCACGCAAACACTGCAGTGGCAGATCTGAGAACCCTTTGAAAGGATGCTAGTGTGGGTGGCACAACCAGTGCTGCAGGCCCCCTAGCAACATTTGATTTACAGGCCTGGGTAAACATAATGCACTGTACTAGGGACTTAGTAGTACATCATATAAGCCAATCATGGAAACACCAATCTATAAACACAATTTACAAGGGGAGCATCTGCACTTTAGCACTGAATAGCAGTGGTAAAGTGCCCAGAGTCCTAAAACCAACGAAAACAGAGTCCAAAACAGGAGGCCGAAAAGCAAAGGGTCTGGGGACAAACCCAGGTTGGGGATGTTTTCTGATGCCACAGTGAGGGCTGTCTCTAAGTGTGGTTGGTGCGGAAGCCTGATTGAGAGCTGTCTAGGAGTTCATGGCGTTCAAGGTGGTCTGCGAGTTGGGTATTGATTGCTTTCTCAATTACTTTAGCTGTAAAAGGCAGGAGCGAAATGGGTCTGTAGCTGCTGAGGGCGTCGGTCCTCTGTTGGGTTCTTCCATAGGGTGTTGACTTCTGCATTTTTCCAGCAAGATGGGAAGATGGCGGTGGTTATGGAGGTGTTGATGATAGCGGTGAGAACGGGGTAGATGATGTGTCTTCCAAGAACATGGTGTCAACATCGAGGTTCCCGGTATGGTTGGGTGGGCATTCCTGTAAGTTCTTGGTCCAGTTTTCTTTTGATATTTTGCCCCTGTTTTACTATTACTGTGCTGCTCCATACTCCACATCTACCTGATTTAGGTCAATGGTGAGTTAAGCACACAGCAGCAGACCTTTTCAAAAGGTTAGAGAGACTGTAAGCCTCACTCCAGTGAAGAAGGGCAAAAATGTCCTATTCACTCCTACTGATCACCACATGGTATGCTGCCACCACCGAGCTTGTGCTGCTTAACTCAAGACCGCAATCCGTGAGTCAGTCCTGTTTCATCGCACACTCGCGTTATCCATGTTTACCTACTACCCAGAAATCAGCATTAGAGATCCAGACAACAGTAGAGTTGGGCACTAAGGGCATGGGTACACTTCTTGTAACACACAGACAACTTTTCCATTCCACAATGTAATGGAGTCATCTGATCTCTGATAAAGACAACATTACATCGAGGTTTCTCTAATAACAATCCTGCTTGGACTACGTGATCTTAACTCTGTTTGTGAATTCAGTTCACTTCTGTTATTGCTCTCGCATTTGTGTATATATATATTATGTTTATGTAATGTATTGTACATGTTACATCCAGGCTCTTAGGAATTATTCCAGTGTTTAACCACTAGAATTCATGTTATTATGATAATCCATAACGAGTCACCACTATGTGACATCTGTGCTCGGATAGATGTTGCAATGTGTTAATGTTCCTTGGATTTAATATAAGCTGAGCAGCATACTTTTCACATGATGGTCCCAGGGTGACACTCCTGCCTAGACCTAACAGTGTTTGTGAATCCAACTCACTTCTGTTGTTGGTCTCTCACTTGTGACTCTGTATATTGTAATTCATTGTATTTGCTACAACCAGGCTACCAGGAATGTTTTCATTACTTAACCTGGGCCGCTCTCAGCTGAGTGTTGACGCTGAGAGCCGGTCCCGGGGAGGCGAGGGATCACAGCGGCCATCTTGGGTGTGGGGGACGCACTCACGCGCTCTAGCTGCCCTTAAAAGAGGGCTTAGGTCAGCGTCTCCTTACAACTTCACTTTTCACCCTCTGAGGCGGAAGCCGGAGGTCTCTCAACGCTATTCCTGAACTGCTTTTCCAACAGATTACTTGTTGTGTGATTAGCGCTCTTTTAGACTCGCTCCTCGAGCATTTGCTCTGTATTTTAACCACGCTGTATTTTTAAGCGTTTTTGCTCGCTGGCAACTTGCCTGCCTTTCCTGATCTCCCTCTACCACCTGGGCCGCTCTCAGCTGAGTGTTGACGCTGAGAGCCGGTCCCGGGGAGGCGAGGGATCACAGCGGCCATCTTGGGTGTGGGGGACGCACTCACGCGCTCTAGCTGCCCTTAAAAGAGGGCTTAGGTCAGCGTCTCCTTACAACTTCACTTTTCACCCTCTGAGGCGGAAGCCGGAGGTCTCTCAACGCTATTCCTGAACTGCTTTTCCAACAGATTACTTGTTGTGTGATTAGCGCTCTTTTAGACTCGCTCCTCGAGCATTTGCTCTGTATTTTAACCACGCTGTATTTTTAAGCGTTTTTGCTCGCTGGCAACTTGCCTGCCTTTCCTGATCTCCCTCTACCACCTGGGCCGCTCTCAGCTGAGTGTTGACGCTGAGAGCCGGTCCCGGGGAGGCGAGGGATCACAGCGGCCATCTTGGGTGTGGGGGACGCACTCACGCGCTCTAGCTGCCCTTAAAATACGGACAGGTCTCTCCGCGTAGCGGACGCGTTTGCGGACGCGCCGGATGCCCGCCGGAGTCACGCCAGAGTCCAGCCCGTCTGCGCCCGTCCGCGCTGAGGACGGGCTGCAGGTCGGGCTGGACCCAGCTCTCACTCTTGCGAGTTGTGGCTCTTCCGGACGTTATTCCCATTCCGACCTCCTGGCCCTCCGTCCCGTATCCCTGCCTTGCTCCCACCGTTTCTCCCCTGAGGGGATCTTGCATTCCCACAGGTGCTGGGCCTGCTCGGCCTCCCTCAAATTCTCGAAGGATGTCGCTCCCTATGCACCCCTCCCGTGCACACAGCCTGTCCAACTGCGGAGATCTGGCTTTCTAATAAATGCTCGCTCTCTGATTAAGCATAATGTTGCATTTCACGACTTCGTCGACAGTCGACAACCAGACTGGGTATTCATTACGGAGACCTGGGCCTCTGACTCCTCCGGACATGATTTACTTATGGCTATACCTGACGGCTATGCCCTTTACAGGCAGGACAGACAACTACGCAGAGGGGGTGGCATCGCCATTCTTGTAAAAACTCCCTCTCTCTGTGTGATTAAACCTATACCTCTACCCCTATCTCGTGTGGAAGCACTCTATTTTTGCATTACCCCATCTCCCTCAATTTCTTTCTCTGGGATCCTTATTTATAGACCTCCTGGCACCAGGGCCAGTTTTCCTTCTGAACTTATGACTATTCTTGAACCGTATATCGGAAAAACAGCCTTTACCATCTTGGGTGATTTTAATTTTCACTTAGATGAGACCAACTCTAAAGACACTATCTCTCTCGTCGAAACCCTCAAAGCGTGTGACTTCATCCAGCACGTAAATAGTCCTACACATAAGGCAGGACATATTCTTGATGGTCTATTTTCCAACGACGACAGGCTTTCCACTGGCGCTCCATTACAGGTGGTCTGGTCCGATCATTTTGCTGTACCATTTGATCTTGTCATCCCCGTCACCTGTTCCTCCAATCACAATACCACTCCCTTTATTCTCAGGAGAAACTTAAGGAATATCTCAGATGACACTATTGCCCCTTTGATCTCCACTTCCGAACTTCTAGCTGTCACGGATGCTTCAGAGGCAGCCCAGTCTCTGACTGACTCCATCTCCAAAGCAGTGGAAAATCTTGCCCCCTCATCTCTGTGCTATGTAGCACGCCTTAAACCTACGGCACCCTGGTTCTCTGACCAGCTCAGACTTATGAGACAGGGCTGCAGGAGTAGTGAGAGGAAGTGGAGGAAATCCGGGGACTTAAAAGATAGAGAGGCCCATAAATCCGCACTACGTGCCTACAAATACCAAGTGATAATCAAGAAACAGGAATATTTTTCAAATCTGACCAGCTCTCTTTCTTCTTCAAGGGAACTCTTCAAAATCGCTGACTCTTTATGTTCCCTGCAACTTCCCGATCCAGTAGTCAGTTCCCAACAACTCTGTAACGATATTTCTGACTTCTTTCACAACAAAATACATGACATTCACGTCTCTCTCGAATCCCACCGTCTTGCTCTTGATCATAACACTCCCCCTCTCATATCCAATCTTGATGCACTAGGCAAGGACCCCCCCTGCCTACTCACAACTTTTCCCTCCCTATCCCTTGAATCTCTGAATTCACTTCTTGACAAAATCAAATCGGCCTCCCCCCTTGATCCGATACCCCTTAAGAAACTGAAAGAGTGTAGAATCTGCCTTTCTCCTCTTCTGCTTGACGTCTTAAATAAGGCCATCGCTCAAGGCTCTTTCCCTTCTATCTGGAAGAAGGCAATAGTCAAACCGCTACTTAAGAAGCCGACTCTGGACCCGGCCATGCTGAAAAATTTTAGGCCCATTTCGCTTCTTCCTGCACCCGCGAAGTTGCTTGAGTCGCATTTGAATTTCCATCTATCTGCCTTTCTCGAATCCTCTGAATACCTGGATAACACTCAGCACGGTTTCAGAAAACACCACAGCACAGAGTCCGCCCTTACCTATGTGGTCGATAACATCCGACGCAAGGTGGACACTGGCCAAACCACGGTCCTAGTTCTGTTGGACCTCACGGCCGCATTCGACACCCTCTCCCCCGCCATCTTGTCATCTCGGCTAAGGGAGGCGGGTGTCACTGGATCGGCCCTGAGTCTCCTAAATTCCTTCCTGACCGAAAGGGAACAGAGAGTGATGCTTGGGAACCACCTCTCCCCTGCCAAGTCTCTGCAATGTGGGGTACCACAAGGGTCGGCCCTAAGTCCGACCCTTTTTAACATCTATGTGGCCCCCCTTGCAAGACTTATTAAATCTCAGGGGATGGAGGTGGTATCCTATGCAGACGACACGCAGATTATGGTCTCTCTTGCTCACACCTCGGTTAGTACATCTGCCGCCAGCTTCAGGGTTTGCATGCAGTGTGTGGCAGACTGGATGACTATAAACTCCCTGAAGCTGAATGGTGAAAAAACCGAGGTGCTGATATTTGGGAAGAACCAGAATCTGTGGTCGAGCGAGTGGTGGCCCACTTCCCTTGGCATCTGCCCCACTCCCTCCCTATCTGCCAGAAATTTGGGAGTGATATTTGACACCTCACTCTCTATGTCCCTGCAAGTCAACAGGACCGTTTCCACCTGCTGTGGTGTGATCCGGGTACTCAACAAAATCCGTGGGTACCTTTCCCCCCAGGCGCGTAAACAGGTTGCAGTCGCCCTGGTGGGTTCGAGACTGGATTACTGCAACTCCCTCTATATGGAAGTCAACAAAGGGTTTATCCACCGTTTGCAGACTCTTCAGAACTCTGCAGCACGCTTTGTTTTGAATCTCCCCAAAGCCTCCTCTGCCACCTTAGCCAGGAAGGAGCTTCATTGGCTTCCGGTACAGCACAGAATCGCCTTCAAAATTCTCTGTCTCACCCACAGAGCATTGATGGATGGTCCTGCTAGTGCCATTGGCTCTCTTCTCTCGCGCTATGTCCCCACAAGAAACCTGCGCTCTGCGGGACTCTGTCAACTAGCTGTCCCCCGCATCAAATTTGTCAGATGGGGAGCCAGAGCCTTTTCCGTCGTCGCTCCGCAATTGTGGAACTCCCTCCCCATGGAGATAAAAACTCTCCCTTCCATCGACTCTTTCAAAAAGGCTCTAAAAACGTATTTCTTTAAGAAGGCCTACTCATGATTAAATAGGACTAGGTAGGGTCTTAAGTTGCTGTATTTAATCTAGGCGCCTTGACGCCCACTGGGCTAAGTACGCGCGATACAAGAAACTCCTCATTCATTCATTCAACCTCTGGCAACCATGTTATTATAATATTTGTGGTTGGAAATAGCTGACTAACATTAGGATCCTATTTGTTTTTAATCAGATTCAATTTGTAGAAACTAACAATTGTACCTTACTTGTTTAATAATTTGATGTGACTGCATAACTACTACGGTCTGTCATTATACCAGTACTCTTAATTTACTTTCGGAAATGTAATTAGTGTGTATATTGTAATAATTGAAGATGAAATGTCCAGCACCATCTATTTAACACTGCAATTTCATCTAACTCACACACAGCAGTTAGATCCTTGAGTGGGACTTGCTCTATGGAGTCACAAAACTAACGTGCCTTAATATGTATGTCAGTACTCTCAGAAACACTGCAATTCTTTCTCTCAAATCCACGGTTAAGAAACTAGAATAAAAGAAAGTATCATAAGAGATAACATAGTCAATACATCCTAATATGAATTCACTGCATTTTTTTCAAAGACCTCATAAGTTCAAATGTGTGGTACTTTTACTACAATATGTCCCACAGACTTGAACACTTTTTTCTTACCTCTCTAGAGTTTTGGGCATACACTGAGATGGATCGCACACTGAAATAATACTTGTGCCCTTGGACTCGTACACCTCTTCAATATGGCCGTCAAACTGACTATTTTGCCTCTACTCCACTCCACCCGTGGACCGCACAAGTACTTTTCATTCCTACTTCCGGATATTCCATGCCTAAAAATGCTGACCTTCCTCTTCTCCCCTTGAGAAGCCTGACAGACCATATGAAATTTCTTACTACGGACGTGCCAGTGACTGCAGCAACAGAGGATGCAATAATCCACAATACCGGGCTCTAAACAGTAATTTGCCCGACAGGACAGGTATGACTCTTTTCCTTGTTCGCAGACTAAAATGGTGAACAATCTCACTTGCTGCTGACACTTTGATCTTCTTTGACTCCTTTTCAGCTACAGTTTCCCCATGACTACTATGTTTTTGCGAGGTATCAATGCCTGCATGATTCCCCCATTCTGTATGAAAGATCAATAATTGTCCATTCTAGACACAGATCATGTCATTGTTGCTCTGATTGTCTCTATTTTTTATCTACAGGACAGACTGACTGGCAGTTACAGAGTAACCTACTGGCTAACATATTGCACTCTATACCTTTTTACCCATGTACTTTTTCTGCTCTTACCAGTGATGCCTCCCACCTTTTCCACCACAAACTTCTCTCCACATGGACCGCACCAGACATCTTTTGTATAATAAACCCATGCCTGTGACACGCGTCCTTCCCTTTTTTGTTTGAGCTTCTCACAAGTGTGCAGTGACTCACAAGTGTGAGTACACTTGGTTATGGTATACATAGATTTTCAAGACACCTATATCACATGTCGATCAGTTTGTAAACCTTTTTTCACATTTTTGTACCTTTTTTATAGATTTATATATTAATGGTATTTTTCAGCTTTGAAAAAGCCCCAGATCTGTGCGTCACAATGGGCGACACAGGTCGGCTGTTATTTCTCAGTTGCGAAGAAACAAAAATAACAAAAACAACGTCAAATCACTATTATTTACAGTCCTTCTATGTTGTACTTTCGAAAAAATGTCTAATGAATGAGATGACTAGCACTTCCAAAGTTCTATATATTTAAGGAGTTATTTGAAAATATATGAAATGGCAGTACTTAATTAGGATGTAAATATCCTCACATCTTCTAGCAATATTTGATAAAAAAGTTTGCCTCCCAGCATAGACACTGTGATTCATGATAAGATAAATCTCAGTGCTCAGGATGTCAGGCTGCATAGCAGCAGGACTGACCAGCCCCCCTTCTCATGGAAGTGTACAATACAGTGCCTTGAAACAAGGTCAATGCAGACTTCTGGAGTGCCTTAGATGGATGACAGTTCCCAGTGGCGGCAAACAGTTTTCCAAGTATCCTGTGATGAAAGTAGTATATTAAACATCTACAAAAGCCATAATATACAAACTGGATAAACTGCTGGTGCTACACGCCTGTCCTAACATATAAAGACAGGTAAGTTGTCACTTTTCATTAGCAATTTCAGCAGTGTCCATGTAATCTGGGTGTTCATTATAGGATGATATGCCTCACTTCCCTCACCCAAAGTAGATGTAGGAGTCACATAGAATGTATACTGAACTATGCATTATGCAAAGTAAAAAACAAACAGTTTTATTGCGCTGATTTTTTAAAAGATATTGTTTTATTGTTTTACTGTACCCTAAACATAAACAACACATGGCAGGTGAAACCCACTTGGACAAGACATTAACTTGCATGCACCATATGCTGCATTGCCATCAATTTTTTTAACATGAGTCTATATTAGTGTCCACTTCCACTATAGTACACTATAAAAGGGGAGAACAAGTTGTATAATGAAATTATAAACGATATAATAAAATATACAGTGTTATCTTGACATGGCCAGAATAATGTTATTTTCACCTGACTAATTTCTGTTGTAGCAAATCCTAGCATCCTATTGACATAACTAAAATTCACTGATGTCTCAGTCTCCAGTGCCAGGAGATAGTAAAGTGGTTTCTCTTTTCCCTAACCTTTTTAACCTTCATCCTCTTGTCCCCTTAAATTATTTTGGAACTGCTTTCAAGAAAACTTCTGTAGTGTCTGACCCCCAAGATAAATAATCATTCCTATTGTGGGTAACTCTTAGCTTCATGGAGAGAGCAGACCAGCCTGTATTCCTTTGTTCAGGGATTCTTTTTCAGAGTGTACACATGTTTCTTCTTTTATACAGTTTCCGGTGATGGCTCAAGGAATACAACTAAAAATATGGCTGTAATGATTCATGTGCCCTTCCATCAATGTACTCTCAATGTCACTGATATTATTCAACTGAAAGCTCAGTGTCAGGCCCACATGTTTTGTGCTTTAGTGAAGATTCTGCCAGACCTAATACTATGACACTTCTTCGACAAAGATGGGCTCGTCCTCTTTGTCCAGATCCAGACTTTCCATTATCCAGTTTAAAATAAAAAGGGGTGGATTGTTGCCTTCAACTTCTACACGGAGCTTCATGATCCTGATTCGTTTCTGATGAAACAAGTTTTCAAGTGTTTCCATTTTTTTTGCAATTAACTTTATTCACCATGGCCAAATTACACATTTTCCTCTCCATTCTATTAATTTCTTAGGCCACCAGTACTTCATGGGTGACTCCATCTAGCCTATCCTGGAGAGTGCCTGTAATGCCTTCTAACTGTGAGACACTCTTATTTAGTTTATAAAACGTATCCTCATGGCTAGCAGCACACTTTTAAATCCCACCCAGGGCTGGCAGGACCAGGTCCACAGCTGAAGGAAACGGGAACTCTGGTTGTGTTCCTCTTAAAATGAAGAACCTCAAAGAATAAATTAATAAGCTTTAGACTGAAGTTAATTTCATCGGCCTGAGGGGCTCAACATTGCTGCACCAAAGTGTCGTAATTTGACAATGGCCGGGTTAGCGCTTAGCTTTGCTACACGTTTTCCCGCTTAAATTGGCTATACTTGAAAAACGCCATTTTGTATGTTACGGCGGCCATCTTAGATCATAAGTGGCCTCGTGGCTAGCGTGCCCTTTGTCCGTTGTCCGTGTCACTGGCCACTCGAGTTTGCCCAGCAACAGGCTATTTTTAGTAACGGTCAAGCCTGTACATGCGCAGTCCCAACTGACCAGTTACCCCTCAGGAATGTGCCGCCAAACTGACCAGCGGGTTTGTAACCCTCCAATGAGCTGGCTGTGTTCCAAAAGATGACCATATATGTACATAATACTCTGTAACTGTGTGCCGCCTATCTTTTTATTACCTGCAAATTGTATAAAAGAACGGGTCACACCGATGTTCGGTGTGATACTTCTTGCATTACCGAAGGGTGTTGTAGGAATGTACCACCACCCCATGGGGTCTTAATAAACTTGTTCTTTGTACTTTTCAGTTTCCGTGCCAACAGTTCTTGAATGTAAGTGGGTTATCTTTGGAGCATGTAGGCCTTTGGAACCCGATACTACAAATTGGCGACCACGAAGGGACTCATCGGCGACTCGGATGCCCGAAGGAGAGGTCGTGACGAAGGTTTGGAAACTCGCCATGGACGCGTACGCTGCCACTGAGTGACCCGAGTCTTGGCACCCGCGGTGTTTTTTCCTTTCCTTCTGATCTGACCTTCCAGGTGGCGCCGGTCTCCGACTGAGATCTTGATCATCTGCGTTGCTGGATAAAGTGCCGTTTGGCTGATTCGATTAAAAGACCTTGGCAGTTGGAATCTGGACCTTTGAGACTTTGGGTAAGATTTGTGATCAGTAAGGTAGTCTGTGGACGCTTGCTGAAGTTCTATGATTTGTGATCGGTAAGGTAGTCCTCGGACGCTTGCCGAAGTTCTATGACCTATGACTTTGATTTGAGTTAGCTAACATTTGTGAATTTGTGAACTTTGAATTTATATGTGTAGTGCACTTCACATAGGCAGGCATGTAGAGATGTTTCTCTAATTTTGTTTTTTTCCTTTGAGCGGCACATTTGTGTGAAGTACTGTGAGTGCCATTTAATACGGTGTCACGCTTTCGTGATACTTTTTGAACATGCCTGTTTTAAGCACACTCCGAGGGATGTGCTGTTTTGGAAATGGTACCACAATTAGGTTAGCGGAAGCACAGCCGGCTCCCCCAGAAGGAACACCAAACCGTGATATGTACATTAAATTTGGCCTTCCCCCTATAATGTACAGCAAATTATGGCATAAGTACACAAAGTCAGATCATGAATTGCAATGGCCTCTACATGGGTCGTTCGATTTACGAAAAGTACAGTTTGTGGAGCAATGTTTGTTTCAACGCAGGTCTAGACAAAACATGTTTGATTGTGTGCGAATGTGGGAGAAAGCGGTGCGTGAGCGAATGAAACATGAAGTTGCCTTGGCGGACAAAGAGCAGCGCAAGGCTGCTCGGGATAAGGCTTTACAGCTTGAGGAAAAGGAGGCTCAGGAGAAGAAAGAGAGGGAGGAACGGGATCGTAAAATGCAAATGACTGGTCAAAACCCTATTCGTCGACCGCTTTATCCTGTCCTTAATAATGAAATTGATGATTTTTCATTGCTAGATCGGTCGCCGCCTCCGTACGTTTCGCCTACGGCTCCAGCTGCAGATTCGGAGGATGATGGACAGGATAAGCTGGAAAAGAAGGGGGTATCTGCTCTCAGGTTTTCTGCGGAGAGATCCGCACATTTACGTAGTTGGGCTCGTAAAGTGAATACGAATTATGTTTCTCAGTCTGAAATTGTTACGGAAAGGGGTAGTTGGACGGATCATGAATTACTGTATTTTCTAGCTAATTTGGCAGATGAAGTTGTTACCGCATATCGTCAACTTTCAGATACGTTAGAATCTAAAGCTGTGTCAGTTCACCGTGAGAATCTGGATAAAGGTTTATTTGATCTTGCAGATGTTGATGCCTTTTACAAGCAACTGATCCAGCTGCGAGATGAGACTACCAGATTGCGGGACGAGCGGAGAAAGAATAAGGAGTCCGGGCCGGAGTCTAATGTGCAGTCTAAGGAGTGTTCTCTCCGGGGTTCAGATAAGAGTTCTGCACTGCATGTTATGCCTATGCGTGAAGCCGCACCTTTGTATGTTCCACCAAAAGGGGAAGGTACAGATGATGATAAATTGTCAAAGGATGCGAAGGGATATTTTATATATAACTGGGTGTATACGCCTTGGAACAGAGCAGATGTTATGGCGTTGAAAAATTCTTTACCTGATCTTCGTACAAATCCAGCGGCATTCTATGAAGGGGTGGAAGGGGCTATTTCATCTTGTGTGATGACTCTTGTTGACATAGATCTGTTTTTTTGGGTTAATTCTTCCACCTGATATGTGGAGACAGATTCGTAAAAATAATGATGAAACGATACTTGGGGGAACTTGGAAAGAAATAACGGCAGCCGATTTAGACAGGGAACCGGCATGTAAGCCTTGCCAGTTGATTTTGGACCTCCCGGCGGCTATTTTGAATAAATTAAAAACGCTCGTACCTTCTAAAAAGATCGATTGGACTATGTTAGCTTCGTGCAAGCAAAAGCCAGATGAAACGGTTTCAGATTTCTTTACACGCTTCGAAGAAGCGTTTCATGATTACAGTGGTCAATCTTTAACAGAGGATACGGGTAGGCATTTGTTTGTTGATAAGTATGTAGCTAATCTCCTACCGGAGATTTCAAAGCGATTGAAATTGAGTGAAAGTTCCTGGGCCACGGCGACCCCTGCGTCTTTGTTAACTATGGCTCAGTATTATGAGCGACAGGAATTGGAGGCTAAAGAAAGTATTGATAAGAAAGCGAAGGAGTTGAAGACAAAAGTGATGTTGGCACAGGTTCGTGGAACGCAATTTAGAGGGAATGATAGAGGTAGACGAGGGACGGGCAATGCATCGTACGGGCGTACAGATATAGCGGAGGATCAATGTGCTTACTGTAAGGAGTTTGGGCATTGGGCTGATGATTGTCCGGTACTGCGTGAACAGCGTAGTCAGCGTGGTCGTGGAGATGGTAGGTCGAGAGGAAGTTATACGGGAGCGAGAGGTGGTGGAGGTGATCGTGGAAGGGCTGAGGAGAGGGGCCATGGCCAGGATGAACGAAATACTTTTGATAGACGCAACCAATACCAGATATCGGAGGGTGAGAATATGGAGCACCAGGATTATGTGCATGCATAGGACTGCGTAGGATGGGGTGCGGAATCAATTGAAGTGCCGGTAGATCAGAAGGGTCCATATGTTACAGCGGGCATTTTGGGTTCTACTGATCAATTTCTAGTCGACACAGGAGCTACTCGTAGCGCTTTGTCAAAAAACTTGGTTCCGAGGGCTCCCCTGTCTGGCGAAATGATAACATGTGTAGGGTTCGATGGCACGCCCTCCCCTAGCCCATTGTCAAAGCCCCTTGCACTTTGTCTTGACAAATTTTTTAGTTTTGGTCAATTTTTGCTATCGCCCCATACACCAGATAATATCCTGGGCATTGATTTGCTTAAATATTTTCGAGCAACGATACGGTGCGCTCCTGAGGGAGTGCGGGTCATCCTGAATGACAATTATCCTGACTCAGACAGGTTTTGCACTATACTAAATATTCCAGCTTTGGCCTCTCTCCCGCACACATTATGGGCAACTTCGGACACGGATGTGGGAGAGATGCGTATTCCACCTATTCATATCACTGTTAAGGAGGGGGCCTCTCTGCCACGGGTACCACAGTATAAGATTTCGAGGGAAGGCGAAATTGCCCTGACACATATTGTTCAGGATCTGATAACTGCAGGAGTGGTGGAGGAGGTTCCTTATAATGTTTGTAACAGCCCTATTCTTCCGATTCTTAAGAGAGATACTGACGACAAAGTCTATCAGTTTATTATTGACTTGAGAGAGATTAACAAAATTGTCATTCCCCAATACCCGGTGGTGTCCGACATTACGACCTTGCTTACATTGGTGCACCAACGGCCACGACCTTTAGTGTAATTGATCTTAAAAATGCATTCTTTTCCATCCCTGTCCATCCTGATAGCAGATATTTGTTTGGCTTCACGTTAAATAATGAATCATATAGATTTTGTCGTGTTCCCCAAGGTTACACTGAGAGCCCGAGTATCTACAGCCAGGCTCTGAAAAGACAGCTTGATTCCTTTGAGCTACAATCTGGGGTTGTCCTTATCCAGTATGTGGATGACCTTTTGCTTGCTGCAGACTCTTTTTTTTTTTTTTTTGGAAAACCTTTATTTATAGAAAAAGTACACCGCTATTCAGCCATACATCCCGGAGGCCAGGCAGCATTGAGGTAGCAAGTAGGTTCGTGTACAATACTGTATACAGAAGCAATCAGGTTTAATTTTCAGATAGTGCTGAACTTGGGAATAAATAAACCAAGAAGTAAGAAAGCCTCAAGGCTAAAAAGAGAAGTATGCATAAAGCGAGAAAGGAAGAAAAAGAGGAAGAAGGTAGGCTGAGGACGGCACATAGATTGTGGACTTGTGTAGCGGGAGGAGGTCAGGGGCTGCACACCCTAGAATGCGCACAATAATAACAGCAACAGAAAGTCATGTGGGGAGTAGCACTTCAGGATAACCAGTTTGGAACCACGGGTAAGGGGCGCTACGGGGACAGTTGGACATCGGAGTCTATCTCCACTGGGGGGTCGCAAATATCGCCTCTATAGGAGTTCCAAGCTCCCCATACGGACCTCCACATTCTAGGTTTGCCCCTGGCCACATACACCGTCTTCTCACGCAGCATGCACCAGTCCATGTTGGTTTCCCATAAGCTGAGTGAGGGGGGAGCAGGCGCACCCCATTTCTGAGCGATGTCTCTCTTGGCCACAATGTTGCCCAAGGTGACCCAGCGGGTCTGGGCTACGTTGTAGTCATTCGGGCCCCAAATATTGAGGAGGCATCGCCGGGCCTCTGCCGGCAGGGTCACACCAGTCACCTCGTTCATCACGTCATGCACGCGTGTCCAATACCGGGCAACCCCGGGACATTCCCATATAATGTGCATGAAGGTCGCAATCATACCACATCCTCTCCGGCACATACCATCCATTGAAAGCCCCATATGTATAAGTCTGGGGCCAGTGACATACACCCTGTGCAATATCTTCAGCTGAACAAGGCGGAGCCGTGCCGATATGGCCACCTCTCTAGGGGAGGAGACCGCCGACTGCCACTCCTCGTCGTCCACCTCTATGCCATCATTCACCCAGAGCTCTCTCAATCGCCTAAGCAAATCAACTCTCACATTAATGAGCTTCTTGTACGTTAGGGAGATAGCGCTGTCCGGCATGTGGCCGTCCAGCACCCGATCTTCCAGAGGTGATGACTCGGGGATCGCCTCCCCTTCCGATATGTGGGGGGAGAGGGCATGACTGAGCTGGGCGTGCCGGAAGTATTCCGTCGCCGCCAGTTGGAACTCAGACTGCAACGCCTCAAACGACTTGACCCTCCCCCCAGCCACCATGTCCCCAACCTTAGATATTCCGATGGTGTCCCATCTATCGAAACCCTTGGTATGCCACAGCTTCCCCAATATGTCCGAGTCATACAATGGAGTGGCCATGGTAACCCTATCCTGCCAGCCCAGAGTTTTAGTGACTGCGCGCCATATGTGTACCATCGTCTTAGTGGGGCCCGTCAGCTTCCGATCCAGAGACCTGGAGTACAATGCTCTATAGTAGTTCCCGTCCCCCACCAGCCACCGATCCATGGCGTAGCCCGGGTTGGTCGCCGGGCCGTAGAGGCCATGGTTGACTGCCGCGAGCTGGGACGCCCAGTAGTAGCGTCGCACATCAGGCAAGGCAATGCCCCCATCATAGCTCGGTATGGTCAGCTTGACCAACGAGATCCGTGGTCTGCCATCCCACAACAACGCTCGCTGCAAGGATTCGATCTCCCCGAAATACTGAGTATTCTGCAGTGCATAAAGGAAGCGTGGCAACGCCATCATTTTGAACAGCGCGGCCCTGCCCATCAGGGAGATCGGTAGTTTCTTCCAACCCTCAACGTCCCGGCGCAACCGCACCAGAGGCGGAAGCAGGTTGTGCAAATACCGGGCTCGGGAGTCCCGCGACACGTAAATGCCCAAGTACCGAAAGCCCTGTTGGGCTAACTGTATTGAGCACCCACGGGGGAGGCGCGGAGTGTCTCCACACAACGTGTACAGTGAAGACTTGGACCAGTTGATCACCAGGCCCGAGTGGGCCCCAAAGGTTCCCAACAGGTCAAAGACCACTATAAGTGAGCGGCAGGGAGATGTCAGGTACAGAAGGATGTCGTCCGCATAAAGCGACACCCGGTCCTCGAAACCTGGAGACCACGTTATCCCGGAAATATCGGGGTGCGTCCTGACCCAAGCCGCCAGAGGCTCGAGCGCCAGGGCGAACAGGAGCGGCGAAAGCGGACAACCCTGTCTAGTGCCCCTGTGCAACGCAAAGGAGGCCGACAACCGACCATTAACAGCCACGTTAGCCAGCGGGGCAGAGTACAGTAGCCGGACCCAGCCGATGTAAGCGGGTCCGAACCCCAACTTGGTCAGGACGGCCCATAGGTAGTTCCACTCCAGCGAGTCGAAGGCCATAGTGGCGTCAAGCGAAGCAAGAACTGTGGGTTCACTAAGCAGATGAGCACGTGCCATGACCGCGTGGAGCCGTCGCAAGTTGAGCGCCGTATTCCGGTGCGGTATGAAGCCAGACTGGTCCGGGTGGACCAGGTCCGAGATCACTCCCACCAGCCGGTTGGCTAACAATTTGGCCAGAATCTTGGGTTTGGCGTTCAAAAGTGAGATGGGTCGGTAGGACCGGCACAGATCACGCGGTTTCCCCTCCTTGTGTATCACCACAATGGTGGCGAGACGTTGGTCTAGGGGGAGTTCTCCGGCCTCGCGGGCCTCAAGGAACATGTTCAGCAGGGGTGCGGCAAGTGTGTCAGCCTTGAGTTTATAAAGCTCAACCGGGATGCCGTTGGGCCCCGGCGCTTTGCCAGAGCGCAGCGACCGGATCGCCAGAGCCACCTCATCAACGGTCAGGTCCCGATCCATGTCGTCTCGCTCGAGATCCGAGAGGCAGGGAAGTTCGATGTCTTCCAGAAGGGAAGCCGAATCAGACTCCGGGAGGGGGTTCGCGGAGGTATAGACCTCTTCAAAATATTCCGCAAAGGACCCAACTATGGCCGCCGGGTCCGTTATGGACAGGCCGTCCGCACCCACCAACTCTGGGACCACCCGGGACGCAAGCTCCCTTCTATCCAGCCATGCCAAGAGCTTGCCCGCCTTGTCTCCCGAGTCATATATCCTGCCCTGTTGTTCCCTGCTCAAGGCCTTCGCCGCATCCGTGGCCGTCGCCCGGAGTTCGGACTGTTTGAGGGAGAGAGCGTGCAACAGTTCGGGAGATGGGCCCAGTGCCAGCTGGGAGTTTAAGTCAGCGAGGTCAGACTCCAGCCTCACCACGTCTTCATCCCGCCGACGGCGGGCTTCCGCGATCAGGGAGAAGGCCTCGCCGCGAAGCACGGTTTTAAAGGCCTCCCAGAGGGAGACGGCGGATTCAACAGAGCCAGTATTCTCGGCGAAGTACCGATCCATAGCTTTAGCCAGGAGCGCCCTGGTCTTCGGATCGCGGAAGTACCATGGGTTAATGGGAGCAACCCGCGAGGACGCGGGTATCTGAAAGTCAAAAGAGACCCAAACTGGGGAATGATCCGAAATGCCCCTAGCCAAAAGACGCGCGGTGGAAACAGACTGCGCCTGGGCAGCCGGGGTGAGAACGTAATCTATTCGAGAAAGGCTGCCGTGGGCACCCGAGAGGAAGGTGTACTGCCGCTGGGTAGGGTGCAGCAATCGCCAGCAATCCACCATCCCCATGGAGCTCAGAAAGTCAGGTAGCCAAGACTGAGAAGGACGCAGGTCTCTGGAAGGGAAGCGGTCCAAGTCCCCCGAGACAACGGAATTGAAGTCACCACCCACCAGTAACAATCCCTCGGGGAGACCTAAAATGGCGCCACCCAGGTCCCTGAAAGTAGTCTCCTGCAGCCCAGGGGGAACATAAACCGAAACCAAAACTAGCGTGCGGCCCTCCCATTTGCCCGCCACAGCCACATACCTGCCCCTCTCGTCAACAAGCACAGACACCACCTCCAACGGGAGGGACATGCGCACCATGATGCCCACCCCTCTAGATCATGAGGAGAACCCCGAATGTGCCACCATTTTGAACCCACGTCTATTCAAAGCTTTACATGCGTGTCCCACTAGGTGGGTCTCCTGCAGGAAGACCACATCCGGCGAGCAGCGTTTGAGCATTTGTAAAACAATACCCCTTTTAATGCGGTCCCCCAACCCGTTCACGTTCCAGCTCAACAAGTTAAGAGATTTACCCCCCATCATCAAGGACGGTCCGCCCCCTCCCCCCCGCCCGCAATGGCGCCCACAATGAAAACATATCAGTCCAATGAGTCCTCAGCCAGAACAAAGAATAAAACAAGGAAGGAAATAGGGAAAACACACCCCAACTACCCCCCACCCTGCACCCCTGCATTAGACTATAATCCACCCCAACTAGCAGTGTGCCTGTCGCCCCTTAACTAATCTACAAGAAGCCCACAGAGGAGAAAGGAGGCATCCTATCCCCCCCGTCATCCCCCATATTATTGACAAAATGAGTCAAACCGATAGCTGCAGTGTCTTAAGTCGATGCCCCTTGCGGCAACCCAGCTCCCAGAGAGTCAAGTGATGAAACAATCATTCCTGTGCTTCCGCGCCTCCGGTGGTCTCCTCAGTCTGGTCAGCCGGTTCATGTCGTTCTTGGGGCAGGGTATCAAGCCAGTGTCCTACCTCATCCGGGAAGTCGAAAAACAAAGTCCGGTGATCACGTTCGATGCGGAGTTTGGCAGGATAGAGCATGGAGTAACGCAGGCCCATCTCCCTCAGTCTTCGTTTCACCCCCGCAAAGCTCTGGCGCCTTTTCTGTACTGCCTGAGTGAAGTCCGGGAAAAAGTTCACCTCCGAGTTCTGGAAGCGGAGAGGGCCCGCGGTCCTCGATGCCTGCAGGATAGCGTCTCTGTCCCTGTAGTTGAAGAGCCTTGCGATGAGAGGGCGAGGGGAAGTGCCCGACTTTGGCGGCCCACCCGGTACCCTGTTGGCTCGTTCCACTGAAAAGAACTTACTTAGGCCCCCCGGCGCCAAGTTCTTAACCACCAGGTCTTCCACAAAGAGTTCAGTCGAGTCCTCCTCAGCCTTCTCCGGTACCCCGGTGATGCGGACGTTCTGGCGCCGCGCGCGGCCTTCGAACTCATCCAGTCGACGCGCCAGCAGTCCATTCGCCATCTTCAGGTCCCGCACCTCTGTCTGGATATCGGAGACATCAGTGACCAGGCTAGAAGTCTTGAGATCCAGCGATTTCACCCGGTCATTAGTTTTCCCGAGGTCGGTCCTGATGAGGTTTAACTCAATCTTCAGGGAGTCAACCTTGCTGGACAGCGCCTCGTGGAGAGTGTGCATCTCCGTCTTCACCCCCGTTATCTCACCCATGACGTCTCGAAGTGTTATTTCAGAGTCGTCTGGTGATTCATCCCTTCTCGGGTCTTTAGTGCGGCCCGCCAGTCCCGGTGATCCCTTAGACTGGGAGAATCGCTCCAGAATGGTGGATTGGGACTGGGACGGTTTTCTGCTGACCCGCTGAGACTTGCCTTTGTCCAAGTCCCCTCTACCTGCCATGTTGGCACTCCCGGGCCGGGCGGTCAACAGGGGCGAAGGAGCCTCGTGAGGTGTGCACAACGTGCGCAGTGGTGTTGCCAAGGTCCGTTACTGAGGCCACGTAGCAATAGCGTTCAAATACCAGAGGCAATCATCGGGGGGACGAAGCGCAGGCAGGGAGGCACCGTGTGAAGACACCGCTGTACCCCTCGATGGTCGCCAATGACACGGGCGGAGCCTCCGGGGTCCGTCGAGCTAACTAAGTCCAGGAATGTCCTATTTTCATTCCGAAAGCGGGTGCCGCCTCAGGACCGGCTTAGCAGTCGATTCCCACTATCGTGGGACAGGATAGGTAGCAGGATAGTTGCGGAGGATCGGGAGGTCTTCGGAGCTCCGAGCTCACGCGGCCATCTTGGTCGCCGGCGAAGCTCCTCCCTGCTGCAGACTCTTATGTACAATGTGAGGAGAGTACGATTGCGTTGCTTTCTTTTCTGGCACAGAATAATCACAAGGTTTCTAAGAAAAAGCTTCAATACTGTAGACCCAAGGTGACCTACCTCGGTCATCTTTTGTCTAAGGAGGGGCGTGCATTAACATCAGATCGAATTCAGGCGATTTTAGATACACCAGTCCCCCGCACACAGAGAGATGTACGTGCTTTTATAGGGTTAACGTCCTTTTGTAGGCAGTGGATCATGGGGTTTTCGCACATTATAAAACCTTTGCTAGCGTTACTGTCCAAAGCTACACCAATGCCCCTTGAATGGACATATGAATGTCAGAATGCTTTTGAACAATTGAGACAGGCCCTTTGCCCTGCACCCGTGTTAGGTACACCAGATTACACGAAGATTTTCACATTGTACGTGCACGAGAAAGAAGGGTGCGCGTTATCCGTGTTAGTGCAAGCACACGAGGATAAGCAGAGACCATGTGCGTATTTCTCTGCCATTCTTGATCCTGTAGCACGAGGATTGCCTGGGTGTTTTCGAGCAGTGGCGGCAACAGCAGTAGCCATAAGGCAGAGTGAGGGAATAGTGTTATCGCACAAATTGTTGGTGCTAGTTCCCCATGCAGTAGATGCCCTGCTAAATCAAACAAAGACTCAATATCTTACGAGTGCACGGTTAACAGGATATGAGCTTACACTTTTGGCGCCACATATCACACTGAAAAGATGCGCTACCCTGAACCCTGCCACTTTATTGCCCTATCCGGTCGAGGAGGGTCAGGAAGACAAACAACACAACTGTGTTTTTCTGACCGAGGAACAGACAAAGGGTCGTGTCGACTTACAGGATATGCCACTTCCAGATGTGGATGGGGAACTGTGGGTTGATGGATCGTGTTTGAGGCTGCCAGATGGTACGACTTCTGCAGCATACGCGATCACGACACTTAAGACAGTGGTAGAAACAGCTAGAATACCACAGAAATTGGCTCAGGCAGCAGAGCTGATAGCGTTAATACGAGCCTACGAATTGAGTGCTGGCCTATGTGTGAACATCTACACAGACAGCCGGTACGCCTTCGGAGTAGCGCATGACTTCGGGCTACTCTGGAAAGAGCGTGGGTTTTTGACTTCTCATTGCCTGCAGCTTACTTGCAAGCGATGGTCCAGATGACACATGGGTTGGCACATGTGGGAGCTCTCGCAATTACTCGACTGCTAACACGAGTTTGGGAACATCCCGAGATTGCTAATACTGCCAAGAGAGTAGTGCAGACCTGCCTGGTATGTTTGCAACACAATCCTGGAAAGGGGACCCATACTCCGAAAGGAGGGTTCGTTCCACCTTCCGCACCATTCGAGGTACTCCAAATGGATTACATCCAGCTTGAGCGTTGCAACAATCTGAAGTATGTCTTAGTGGTGGTATGTGCTTTTAGCAAATGGGTAGAGGCTTTCCCCACGAAAGACAATACAGCTCTGACAACAGCTAAGGTGTTGCTCAAGGAGTTTTTTCCTCGCTTTGGAGTTTGCAAATTTTTGTGGAGCGATAATGGGCCTCATTTTGTCGGGAAAATTGTGGAGTATGTGCTGAAAGGGTTGGGAATCCAGCAGAAGTTCCATGCTGTGTTCCACCCTCAGTCGGCAGGTCTTGTTGAACGGTATAATGCCACATTGAAATTAAAATTGGCTAAGATTGTGGCATCCACGTCATTGAAGTGGCCGAATGCCTTACCGCTAGCATTACTCTCTCTTAGATCAGTACCCCACTCTCGAACAGGCCTCACACCATATGAAGTGGTGTTCGGAAGGCCCATGAACATATGGGGAGTGCCCAAGCCGCGATTGATACATGATGTGCCTTGTATAATGATGAATGATTATTTGGCACGATTAACAAATGATTTGCTTTCTATTCATCAACAGGTTCGAGAAGCGCTCCCTGACAACTCTACTGGAGAGGGCCATGATCTTCGCCCTGGTGATCATGTTATGATCAGATCGTTTGAGAGGGCGAGCAGCTTGGAACCGAGGTGGCGGGGCCCTGAGCAGGTCCTTCTGGCGACCCGGACAGCAGTACGAGTGACCAATAGGAAGCGGTGGGTGCACTCAACTCACTGCCGTCGTGTCTCTCCTGATCTGGTGAATCCTGCTGTGCTGACTGACTACAAGGAGATTCTGGATAAAGAAAAGAGCCCAGCTGTGACATCGGCCGAAGTTGAGGGAGCCTTCCCGGACCATACTGTTTCTGGACGAGAGCGTTACAATCTGCGGCCACGATAAAGAAGATTTTTTTTTGGTTTTTCGAGACTGGTTGGTTACCGCTCTGGGGTTTGTGAAACGGAAACCGGGAATTCCAAGGGGGGGGGATCAGTTCTGCCAAGTGTAGCGACACCCGTCTTGGCCCGGAGAAGAAAACAACGGCTACCTCGGAGCTCAGCACCGTATTTTTCTTTTTTTTAGGTATATGCATACGTGCATTGAGACTTTGTGAACTTTGTGAACAGTATTTGAGAACTTTTGAACTATGGCGTCGTCTGCAGCACGAGATAAAAGAATACTTGGTGCCATCCTTTTCGTCTTGACCATTGTGGTAATAGCGGTGATGGCTTGGGTAGTTGAACTTGTGGTACCTGCACGTGAACATTTGCTGCCGACTACCCCGGCTCCATCTGAACATTTCCACTTCACTTTGCCCTACCATGAAGAACGGCACCGACAGACTTATTTGAACAATAGCTTTATTCAGATCCTACATCATACGCATAACATGACAAATACGTCCAACTGTTGGGTGTGTGGGATGTTGCCTGGGCATCAGAAGAAAGGGGGTACCCCACTCATTCCACTCCTGTTTTCACATAATGGATCCTGCAATGCCTGGTACACCCTTTTATTCACTTTGAGATGGCCAACAAAAGGGGGGGGTACTTTTCCGTCTGAATAAAATTTGCTATCATGATCGGGATGGGTATCCACGAGCTGAGGGTACTCGATTTGAATGGGAGGAGTACCGCCCCGATAATGTGTCTGCCCCAGGTGTTTACAGTAATCAGCGGAATATCAACGTATCCAGTTCGCATGTCATTAATGTTATTGCTACAAAAGCTGATTTGTGTATACGCAATAAAGGTACAATTTCGGTTGGGAAAAGTGAATGCAACACCACACTCACATTTGACAGTCCAATTGGCATATCATTTGTAGCATCTCGCAATACTTATTTTATCTGTGGAACGAAGGGTTATCATCAGCTTCCTTTGGGATGGTTAGGCACTTGCTATGTATCTTTTGTACTACCCCCTGTATTCATTGCCCCACCAATGTATCATAATGATTATATTCTGTATCACGACTTTGTACTGAATCGTGTTAAACGTTCCGTTGTTTTAGATGTCATTCACCAGACCGATACTGCCTTACAGCAATATGTAGACTTTAATTTGGGACTGTTTTCCTTTGTGGGGGCCGCCCTGAATAGTCGGAAAATACGGCGACTGACCCGTGTTGTTGAGGCTGTAGCCAATGATACTGCTATTGCACTTGGAAATATTACGGAAGAGCTTCAGATTTCTAGGATCGTTACCCTCCAAAATAGGATGGTCCTAGATGTCGTCCTAGCTGACCGTGGGGGGGCATGTAGAATTATCGGAAGCAGCTGCTGTGTATATGTACCTGACAATTCTCCATCTGTTTATGATGCCATTTCAAAACTACATAAAATAGCTGCTGAAATACACCCGGATAATGGAACTTGGACACTTTCAGGATGGTTCTGGTCAATGCTCACCACTTGGGGTTGTAAACTGTTAACGATTCTATGTATCATTGTAGGGATACTGTTCTCTGTATGCTTATGTATTCAATGTGGCCCAGTTTTATGTTCTATGTGCTTATCGGCTTGTATACCATCCAGACGAGCTCTTGCTCATGACAAAATGATGCTTCATAAAGAAGTAGCTCAAATAATGCTAATTGATATCGAGGATAAACACCCTGATTATGTCCACTATGAGGTAGCTTCAGCTAAACGCTAAAAGGGTCGTCTGTCGTAATTTAACAATGGCCGGGTTAGCGCTTAGCTTTGCTACACGTTTTCCCGCTTAAATTGGCTATACTTGAAAAACGCCATTTTGTATGTTACGGCGGCCATCTTAGATCATAAGTGGCCTTGTGGCTAGCGTGCCCTTTGTCCGTTGTCCGTGTCACTGACCACTCGAGTTTGCCCAGCAACAGGCTATTTTTAGTAACGGTCAAGCCTGTACATGCGCAGTCCCAACTGACCAGTTACCCCTCAGGAATGTGCCGCCAAACTGACCAGCGGGTTTGTAACCCTCCAATGAGCTGGCTGTGTTCCAAAAGATGACCATATATGTACATAATACTCTGTAACTGTGTGCCGCCTATCTTTTTATTACCTGCAAATTGTATAAAAGAACGGGTCACACCGATGTTCGGTGTGATACTTCTTGCATTACCGAAGGGTGTTGTAGGAATGTACCACCACCCCATGGGGTCTTAATAAACTTGTTCTTTGTACTTTTCAGTTTCCGTGCCAACAGTTCTTGAATGTAAGTGGGTTATCTTTGGAGCATATAGGCCTTTGGAACCCGATACTACAAAAGATGTTCATTGTTGTCACAAATGCCCGAGAGAGGAATCTGCAAGCTGTGTTAGCTGGCAGGTAATCAGTCCTTGTAGGATAATTCTGCAAGAGAAGTGTACCTGGCAATAATATGGTTGTTTATTTCAAACTTTCTTCCTCGCTTTCCTCTTAGTTTACACCGAGATCTTTGTTGGCTTTTAGTTTGCCGAAACCACTCTGATACATGCTCTTAATTCAAGTACCTGACCTTAAGTTGACCAAACTTTATCTCTCATGATTTCACACATATGGTCGAACATAAATAGCTAAATTCAAAATTGCCTTTTTAAGGGTTCTGCTGTTGCCATCAAGTTTTGATTTTTAAGGAAATATCAGGCCAACCAACAGTAATCTACAATATGGCACTGACCAACATGCAGCTGGAATAACGCATAGAGTAATAAACCTGTGACACAGCACAGGATACCCTGGGAATCCGATCTCGCGAGAGGTTAAAAGGAAAACAAAATGCAATAGCAAGTTCTGCAGAGATTCAAGAACAATTGTATTGTACACAACTGTGTTTATATAGTGATTATATCCCTAACGAGGCGTTGAAGCACTTTACAGCAGATGGCATTTTGGGATTTCTTAAGCTCTCAAAGATACTATTCCATGCAATGACTACAGCTTTTTTGTGAAAGATGAAATCAAAAAGTTAAGCGTGATCGATAGAGTAAGTTCATATAAATGGTTAGTGGGCAGAGTAGGTAGGCTTGAGGAGATGAGGTATTGTTAGTTTACAGGGATATGGTATCAAAAAGTTGAGATTGTGAACTGTGAGTATGGGCTGTTTGCGGAAAATCAATGCTAGAGAGTAAGGAGACAGGCATGTGTCAGAGTAGGCTACACTGAAAAAGAATAAGGCATGTAGAGAATGGAGGGTTCATTTTGCTTCCGTGTTTGCTAGGAGCACCATGACATCTAGCACAACAAAGATATTATCTTGAATGTACTAAACGTTTGAAATATTTTGCAACTAAAATTAGACCGTTGTTGCGCTGGAAAGGAAACAAAAGCAACACCTTGCCTATTAAAACAGAAAACTAACCACCAATGCTCTGCAGTCATTTCCCATCTCCATAGTAGGTTGTAATGAAAGATTTTGACAAATGTTTGAAATGTTTTATACACCCATACTCCATTTTTTCTTGATGCTTACTTCATCTGTTTTGACACATAAATATAATGTTAAGAAACATATTGTGAAGATGGTAAATCATTTGTTGTATGTACATTTTTTCTACATTCTATTTTGAGGTCACACATTCCTTTGTCAGTAGTTTAAAGGTGCCATTTTTGCCACAAGAAAATCAACTGTCCCAGAGTGATTTATGGTAAACTGCATGAATAGAACAAATCCAGAAATATGGATTTCAAAATTTGCAGCTTGTGGGTGATTAACGTATGTAGTCTTTACCATTACATATGATTGAAATTGGTGCCCACAGTTACAGTTTTAGCAATCATAGATTGTATCAGCAATGGTTACCTTTTGATTCATAACACAAAAGGAAGGATATTTTTAACTTTTAACACAATGCAAAGTAAATGTTGATAAAAAGAACCCCTCACTTATTTTGGAATATAGTAAAAATGACTTAAAATTGAGATACATAACCGCCATGAATATGAAAGCGAAAGGGCAGCCACAAAAAAACAGAGCATGGTTTCTTAATGTGAACGTCCGCTCATAGGGGGTATTCAGCCATATTTGATCGTGGTAAGGGACATTCAGCATAGATTTTATTTAACCAGGTTAAGGATGGGCATATTACACTATTTAGTTGCATTCCCGAGAACGGAAAAGTGGTGCCATAAATTACCAGCCTGCCGGTGCGATGGCAAAACCTCATAATATATGTTGCATTTTATCCTTTTTTGTAGTTTTTATAGGGATATCCAAAAATCAGTTTTAAAACCCCTTTTTTAACAAACACGCTTTATAACTATAAATACGCGTTTAATTTTGTGTGTAGCCTGGAAAATGTGAAAATTATAAAAACTGTAACTCGATTTATACAATTATCAATTAAGAAAAGAAAGGACTACGCACACCTGGATGCATTGCTATATGAAAACCAGGATGATTATTTTTAGTATTTACCTCTTAAACTTTTATCATGATAAGACGTGGTATTGCGCACTTTATGTACTGTTATTCACTTATTATGTGCCAGCACTTTATCACATAACTTGTGGCACTTTATATCTCATGTATCTATGGCACCTAAATGCATTAGCACTTTATAATTGGTTAATACGCTATGTGAACAGCTCAATGAGTAAAACGTTATCCTACTTAGACTATCAATGATCATTTTTTAACAGTATTTCGTACAATAGGCATACTTGTATTTTTTTGTATCGGAAATTGGCCTTAATTTCGCCTTTGATTGGCTTAAAGTTTTATAAATTATTAACTTCTTTTAAACTAATCATGTTGTTATGTAGGAATGTTGTTAGTATGTGTGTATTAGTATGCTTTTATGGTGTTCTCTTTTACATGCACCGAATAAAGCTGATTTAGACTTTGACCTTGACTGGTAAGCTCATAGCTAAGCGTTGTGTAATGTTCCAATGTTCCTTTCATTGACACACAATTCCAGAGCTCTCTTCTCTTAGATCTCCAATACTTTTGGCAGTGTCCCCTACACATACACACTCTGAAAGCTGATTTAGCTTATGCCTCTAACATGACTAAATCTCAAAACACTTTTCAAGATGTGAAACTACCTCCAAAGGTTTGGTGAATCAACACAAACATATTAGATTGAGGTGTTCACAAACACTGGTCGGGACACACACCCAACAACTCTCTCAAACCCACCCCAGAGAACACACTTGCTCACATGGAAGTTCTTCTGTATGGCCGGAAAAGTTAATATTCTAACATTATTCTGCAGCTATTTCTGACAGGTGGAAGATGTGCGTCTGCTGGGTCTTGCCCATGCATGAAAGACAAATGCACCTGGTCTTCTGTGTACCTATCCGTGATCACTTTCTGTCAATAATTGCAATATCGTACCATTGGAGTATGGCATATCTAGACGGAATCTGCCATTGGGCTGCAAAGAATATAGATTCAATAGAACATTTATGTAAATAATGCTTTGTCCATTTAATGTAAAGGAATGCCAGTGGTTTGGAGAGTAAAATGATGCGACAAACAATGGTATTTGTACGGAACTGTACATAAACCTTTTAGATGAAAACAAGTATGTTTGCTCCAGCAGGAATCCTGCATGTACCATGTCAAATCCTATTAACAACTTTGAGGCACAGTCTATGCATTCCAGAATGTAAATTGGACCTCCCTGTCAACTCCTTGAAACTCATTGAAGAATGGGCGGGCCTTTATTTCATAGTTTACACTTTTCTTGAGGGCTGTAATAACTGCTGTTTTTGACTTGTGTCTACGCTTCAAAGTCTGACCTCTCTGAGTTTCTGTGGCTCTCTGTAGACTCTACTACATAGCACAATGGTGAAGGCAGCCTAAACAGAGGATACAGACTTCTAAACATACCAATGTTTGACATGTTCAGAGGCAAGGTAATAATTGATGAAGTGGATAAGACCAATGAGTCATCTGACCGAGATAATAAGGAATTCCATGAAGTGGTGGGAAGCCAACACGTACCGGAATCATTTTTTCTGTTTATAGAAGGAATTTTGTGTTCCAATGTTTTGAAAACAATTAAGACCCATCTAAAATGGATTGATGCTGTGAGGAAAAGAGGTATGGAATGATCTAACTTTCTGGAGGCATGTACAAATGAGTCTGGTTCCCAGGATCTATCTGATTCATCATTGCGCTCATAAAAAGTGTGGCACTAATTTGGCCTCTCTAATTTTTGTGGTAGTTAGGGGATTGAGATTGGGTAGTCATTAACAAAAGTGTTTGCATCCTACCTGTTAAGATGGTTGAGGTTCCCAACATAGGAAATATCAATTTCTCTTTAAAAACATTTACATTTATAGATGTATGTGCATGGTAAAAAATGGGTGAAGGTTGGTTAAACAGTATCTCAGGTTGAAGCCAGCAGTTCTGATGACAATAGTCAGAACTGTAGGTTATGTATTCTACTGTTCAGTTAATCACTGGATTATGTATTCTTAATTTGGAGTGCTAAAATTAATTCAAGCATCACACTTGGTGGGCCAATAAACAACCAGTATGCAGGTGTGAGGAGGGAAGTGGTTCCTAGACGGACTCCATCAGGGCCGACAACGTAGGCCAGAACAGCAAGATCCACCAAACTCCTGTGATTCTGGGGGTGGGGTAAAGTAAGTGTCCACGCCCCCCGGCATTGAAAAAGGGAGTCGGGAGAATGGCATGGCGTCTTAGGAGCCGAGGGGGTGGAAAGATGCATACAGTCCAGAACCAGGAGTACAAGCATCAGACAAGGGGCGAGAGGATGCAACAAGCAACGGAATGGCAGGGATCTGCTTTGTGGGAGGAAGCACTGCCGGAGGGGAGACAGCAGTGTAGAGAGAGTGCGAGGCAGTCTAGTCTGCCTTGCCGATCAAACAGAGGACACCGCAGGAAGAGGCGGATTGGAGGAAGCAGTTTGCTTCCCACTTAAGATCGGAGGGGAGAAGATTCCAGGAGACCCAGTCATTCAGTGTATTCCGACTATGCCCTGCGGCCAGGGAAGTGACACGGATGCCCTGGACCCCAACGCCATTGCCCAGGCGGAGGGTTGTGGCTAGAGGCAAGTGCTGGGAGCCTTGCATTTGCTTTGATGGGGGTGATGAGGCAAGAGAACAGCCTAATGATCACAAGGGGGCTTGGGGTTGCACTAGGGTGAATAGTTTGTCTAACTGCATGCAGAGGAGAAGAAACACACCTCATGGTGGTGGCATATGGTGAGAAGTGAGCTGATTTTTTCTTGTTGTTTGGGTTTCCTTTTGAGACAGAACTTGTGGCTGTCCGGCCCTGTGAGTAGTAAGAAGGGATACCATTCACATCAAACTCCTGGCAGGAAAAGTGACAGGTCTGGCAGGAAACGGCTAGCCGGAAATTTGACAGGTCTAGTCTTACATTTAACAGGTCTGGCAGCAAACTCTGTCCTTAAATTTGACAGCTTTGGCAGCAACTTGCTGGTCTTAAATTTGACAGGCCTGGCAGCAACTTGCTGGCCGCAAACACTCTGGTTTTAAATGGGTGACATGTAGGGTTAGTCCCAAATTTGACAGGTTGGGCTGCAAACCATGGGGTAACTGTGTATGTGTTTAAAAAAGTGCATAGAAAAAGTGTGTGCATGTAGTAGGGAAATGCCTGGGCATGTTTAAAACTGAGGGGTTGCAGACAGCCGTTGGCTGAACAGCTGCGGGGCAGTCCTGAGTCCCCCAGCCCAGGGCCTGGGAGGAAGACTGTGGCATGTAGGTGTAAAAGTTGTAAAGGGTCCTCACAAACCTGCCTATGGTAATTCTCTAAAAAAAATACGTTAATACAAACCCCGTATGAAATAATAAACCACAGCAACCCCGTCAGCTTTGAGATGCGAAAAAAAGACCGGTGGCATGTAGAGCCAAAGCTTCCCATGAGACCCTGAAACAGGGTGCTAGCTGTTAGGATGTAATAAACACATCGCAAAATACCTGGTCCCAAATTTGACAGGCCTGGCAGGAAAATTGACAGGCTAGTCCCAAACTTGACATGCCTGGCAGGAAAAACTCTGACCTTTTAAAAAAAAAATGACAGGTGCAGGGGTTTAGGATTGGCGTTGGATCCTGTTCCCGGGATCCCACCTTCCAAGGAGAAGGACCAAACAGCTTTAACACCTGAGCCCCATTATAAAAAAGTGACAAGAAGGTGTAGAGAGTTTTGTGAGGGCCACCCAAACACCAGTGCATAGCCCCACTGTTCCCGGGGTAGGCCTTGAGTTTGAGTCACAGCTGTCAAAGTAATAAAATGTTGTACTGTTTATACTGTACAAGGATAGAAAAGGTTCCCTTTAAGGAACACTGCCCAAACACCCATTCAAAAAAACCAATGGGAGCGACTTGTGAGGACTGTTCTGCTGCAGCTTGAGGACTCCTGCACCAACAACCCATTCAAAAACCTCTGGGAGTGACTGACCTGGATTGCTTTGCGCCACCTTGTGGGTTCCTGCACCAGCATCTATTCAAAACCCTTCGGGAGCGACATGCGTGGATTGTTTTGGAGGCAGAGCCAACCCTTGGAACTTAAGGCAAGAATGGACCTGAGCAACTTATCCCAGATTGACGCCGCCTGCGACAGTTTAAGGAAGGTAAATAAAGGATGGCGCAATGATGTATGTTTATGTGGTATTTAAAGAATAAAAAACTGTAGTTTTGAAAATGCTAAATAGTATTATGTAGAATGCTTTGTAAACAGCTAATCTTTAAGGCGCGGCGACATGTTTAATCTGAATAATGGTGACAATGAAGTTTTTTTTAAAAAAGACGTGAATTGTAATGTAAATGTATTTAAAGTGAATAAAGGCTTTGTTGATGCATAGAGTTTAAAGCCATGTGTGTAGGCATTTAATGTTAATAGAGGCAGTGTTGTTGGGCTGGCGCAGAGTTTGCAGGGTCTGTATTTAAGGGGGTATAATGTTGTAGGCCTTAGGAGGGTACATGCAGAGGGAAACGTGTATTTTACAACACATAGAAACATTTTACCATGCTGTTATACGTTTAGTGTCAATAATGTTAGAGGCTTTGAGGCGTTTGTACTGCAGCTGTACCAGAGGGTCATTAAATAATATAAAAGGCATACATATGAAAATAAATAATGCATTATTGTACTCACTAGGCCGTTGTTATTTTCATGTCAGAAGCATGGGTCTGTATCCATGGAGGAGATCCTGTAGGGGTTGAGAGTTGAAGGGGTCCATGGGGGTCTCAGTGTCCCTGAGTGCTTCATTTAAAAAAAAAAAAAAATAAGCCCTGTGTCCAGTTGTCGAGGGGAGGCTCCTGGTGGGGGGCCATAGTCCTTTGGGGGTGTTGGGGTATGAGGCCCTTTTAAAATAAGCCCCTAGGCCACTTGTACAAGGCGCTGCTCGGGGGTGTTGTGGGGCTGGCTCTGTGTGTCCCTGGGCCTCTGTGGCCCGAGTGCCCGAGTTTTGCCGCTTTTTCTTTTTCTAAAATGCCCCGAGCCCGCTTGCACCAGGCGCTGCTCGGGGGTGTTGTGGGGCTGGCTCTGTGTGTCCCGGGGCCTCCGTTGCCCGAGTTTTGCTGCTTTTTTCATTTTCTAAAATGCCCCCGAGCCTGCTTGCGGATGGCACTGCTCGGGGGTGCAAGGGTCCTGGTGTCCTGGGGCTCCAGGCCCTGAATGCTGCTTTGTGTTGAATTTTTTTTTAAATGCCCCCGAGCCCGCTTGCACAAGGCGCTGCTCGGGGGTGCGAGGGTCCTGGGGCTCTGGGCCCCGAGTGCCGAGTTTGCAGATTTTTCTTTTTCTAAAATGCCACCGAGCCCGCTTGCAGCTGGTGCTGCTCGGGGGTGCGAGGGTCCTGGTGTCCTGGGGCTCCGGGCCCCGAATGCCGCTCTGTGTTGCATTTTTTTAAAAAAGGCCCCGAGCCCACTTGCAGCTGGCGCTGCTCGGGGCTGTTGTGGGGATGGCTCTGTGCGTCCCGGGCCCTCCGTGGCCCGAGTTTTGCCACTTTTTCTTTCTAAAATGCCCCCGAGCCCGCTTGCAGATGGCGCTGCTCGAGGGTGTTGTGAGGCTGTCTCCAGGGTCGTGCTGGTCCTCTGCAGGGTCCTGGGGCATTTCCAAACAGCCCACGTGGATCCCTCGGGTCAGCGGCTGCATGGCAGCTGAGTACTTCTCCGGGACTGCTGTGCAAGGCCCGCACCAACTCATCACTGACGGGGCGGGCCTTGCACAGCACTCTCGTGTAAGTTACATTTATTTATGCACTTTTATATAGCGCAGACTTTACCCAAAGACGTCAGAGAGCTTCACAAAAGGAACAGAAAAATTACAAATGAACAAAATTACAAAAGCAGACGATAAGTTACATGAGGTAAAAGTGACAATTGTGAGCAAACAAAATACATGAGGTAGCAAAACAGTGTGTTACAAGAGAAAAGTGACGTGTAGCAAGTTCCAAAAGGGTACAATCCACAGGTACAAGGATAATACTGCAATAAATGGGCAAAAGTGACATTTGTGAGCAAACAAAATACATGAGGTAGCAAACGGAGCAGACGTTAAGATACATAAGAAAAAAGTGACATGTGCAAGAGAAAACCAAGTACAATTAGCGGCATAATACTGCAATATAAGGTGTGTGTGTGTGTGTGTGTGTGTATGTGTCTTTATGTCTGTGTGTGTGTCTGTGTGTGTCTATCACTATCCTTGTGGGGACTTGGGTGTGATAACACACTCACGCTGTGGGGACTTGATTGCACTGTGGGGACCTGAACCCAAGGTAATGTCCTTTAAATGATAAAAAATGACTTCAGGAATATCTGTGTCAATTTTTTACAAATTTAAAAAAAATGTCTTGTGGGGACCTGTGTTTCATAAAGCGTGTTTATATTTTTGCTTGCTCTGCCCCCGTAGACCGGAGGTGGTACTGCAGCCTTAAACACACTTCGCATATTAAACACACTATAGCAATTGGATTACATCTTGCAACAAAGAAGTAGCCCCTAGATGCATCAACGTTGTCATTTGCGATTCCTTAATTGCGAAAAATAAGGAATCGCAATTAAGGATTCGCAAATGGCAATGCATCATTAAATTCGCAATTTTATTGGAATTCGGTAAAAATCGCAATTTTTACCGAATTCCAATAAAATTGCGAGTTCCAAATAGCGAATCCTATATTCCCATTCATTCCTATGGGCTGAAATGCCCATAGGAATGAATGGGAATTGCGAATTCGCAATTTCAATTCGGAATGCATCAAAGCCTTTCAAGGGTGGAGAGGGGGGTCCAAAGGACCCCCCCCTGCACTCATGAAATGGACATTTACATGTGAGTAACATACACACATGTCCTAAGGACATGTGTGCCTGTAACGTACACGTTTAAAAAATGCATTTTCATGCGTTTTTAAACATTTTTGCAAATTACCACGAAGTTCAACTTCGTGGTAATTTGCATTTGCAATTTTGGAAATCGCAAATGTTTTGGGGATGATGCATTGCTGTTAAGGAATCGCAAATGTGCGATTCCTTAACAGCAATCGCATTTTTTGGAACTCGCAAAAAAAGCGATTTCCAAAAAATGCTTCATGCATCCCAGTAACCAATTTAGGAAGTGCAAAAGGCCGATTTATGCGAATCGCACCGTTTGCACTTCCTAAAAAGGTTGATGCATCTGGGCAATAGTGATTTTAAAGAAGCATACCAATTAGAAAACATAATAAAGGAATACGAATGCCTTTTTAAATGTATATAACCCTTTTTCCTTTGTTTTTTAAACAAATTAATCTACTGATGTTGCACTTTTAATTTTTGGGTGGCTATTTTCTTTGAAAAGCATAGACATGCAAAATTAATAGAAGCCTATTTTTTTACATTTCAAACACCCACTTTAGCCACTGACTCTTGCATTGACAGTCAATACAGTTTGCCTGGTTGCTGCACTGCATTATGCAAAATGCGCAAATCTGTCCCGAACTTACTGTGTAGCACACAATGTGCCTCCTTTATCCATGCACACAGAGCATTCCATCTCTCACTGTGCATCATATGATATATGCAGCCCCCTCCATACACTTGCTTCCTGCTTCCTATCAATTACTGTGTAGCACACAATGTGAGCAGCCTCCAGATTTGATGTGCAAAGAGCATTTCATCTGTGGAACTGCAGGAATTCTTTTATGCATTCTCCTCCATGCGTGTGCCCACTATTTTCCATCACGCAGTCTACAGTAAAGGATGTCAGCAGCCTTGTTCATCTACACACACACACTACATTCCATCACTCACTGCGCAGCACACAGTGTGAAGCCTCCGCCATGTACACACTACATTCCATCATGGAGTACCACACAGTGTGAGTGGCCTTCGCCATCCATGTGCACACTGCCTTCCATCATTTACTGTTCAATACAAAATATTTGCAGCCCCATTATCCATGTGCACACTAGCTCCCATCATTTACTGGGAAGCACAAAATATGTGCATCCTCCTCTATTCATGTGCAGACCACTTTCTATTAAACACTCTTCGACACACAATATTTGAAGCATCCTTTGTCCATGCACCACTGCATTCCATCACTCACTGTGCAGCACAGAATTTGTGCAGTCTCTGCCATCCATATGCATGACACTTTCCATCTCTTACTCTGCAGCACCCAATGTGTGCAGCCTCTGCCACTCAAGTGTCCACTACAGGCCATCAATCACTGTGCAACACACAGTGTGTGCAGCCTCCTCCATCTCCTAAGGTTTGAGCCTCATAGCCTGCCCCTGTTTTTTCCACCTACCCGACAGGACCACTCTCTGAGATCCTGGCCGGTGTAGAGCAGCTTATCCTACTCTTGTAGGTGATAAGCTGTGTATGTAAGGGAAGAGGTGTTGTGCAGTGGCCAGGGTACCTGACTCTGGACCACAGGGTTCACAGTTCGCTCCCTGGCCCCAGCACCAGGTTAGCCCAGCGCCATGTGACTCTGGGCAATAGCTTGCTTAATCTTCCAAACGCCCCCCAGCGCCAGGACATCTCTCCGGAGGTAGCTGTGCGCATTAACAAATGCTGGCATTTATTTATGCTGCTGATGCTCTGACAGTTTCTACGGTGATGCAACCTTCATTGCAGCTGAGCTGTGGAATACAGATGTATGATCATACATCGTGCACCATGACATCGCGGGCTTTAACCCCGCGGTGAATACTTAGCAAAGCCCAACACTTCACCATCTTTTACATTGCACGTTGTTAGAACGGTAATGCGTTGATTCCTATTGGCAAGCATGAAAGATCGCCGGCGCTTAAATCGCACACGTCAGGACAACGTGATACATAATTATGCACACATTTCTTCTATTTAATTATTAGAGGTCGCCGACCACGACAGTTTTAAGATAGACACACACGCACCAGAAAGTAGTCCAGCAAGCTTAAGTAATCTATGGCAACTTTAATTTTATTTGCTCAGCACATGATTTAAGATTTAAACTAATGCAGCCAAATGGATTTGTCTTCTTTGCTATTTGATTTTTACATTGAAAGTAACATTTCTCTGTGTTTATGATGGTAATAATGCACATTTTCCAGAACGTAAATAATTGCCTCCGAAATGAAATGGAAAAGTTAACAATCTCATTACTGTGAAATCCAAAATTTTCATTCAGCAGATAAAGAAGGTACTGGATGAATTGGGATTTTGAGTAATGCAGAAAGAATGCACATCTGAATGTTTTCCCACGTACACATTTACCCAGGAGAGACTGGCAAAACGTGCAAGAGTAAACATAATGGAATTTGTGCAGAAGTACACATTTCTGCGATTATTCCTCTTTTCTAATTTTTAACACTGGTAATACTGCTGCAGTACCTCCTCCAGAGATGAAGGCACCCTACTATATCGAATTCTGGTAGCGGTATTACCAAATCTCTAGCGCCTGTCAAATCACCTGCCTTTGATGGGAGTCCTATGCACTGGAGGGTCTCACGCCTGCGCATGCTCCAAAAACCTCGATTTGTCACATGCCAGGACCAGCATGCTGATTTGTGCTATCGACTCCGGCAGTTCTGCAACCAAACTCTGGTAAGGCTGTCTGCTGACAGACAGTTTCACACTCCCGAGTGAAGTGCAGTAGCGAAAGGTCATGGGTAGAAAACCTGGCCTGGCAGGGATAAGTGCCAAAGTCAAAACTGTGCATTAAACACGAGGCATTAAATATTCCAGGAATGGAAACATGTAATTTCGCAGTTTAAAAAAAACAGAACTCCTGCAACTGATGTGAGTGTTGGCATGGACAAAAGCACCACTTGACTCATCAGCCAAGCTGCTGCATAAGGTTGAGAGGTGTGGCGTCGAGAGAACAGTTAAACTCATAATGAGTGGTCGAGTGGAGATGGCTTGGATTTTGAATGCAGGAAGGAGTTTGAGTGATTGACATAGGTTTGACACACTTTATGCAGTTTCAATCCACACACTTTCCAAACTGAAAGCTAAGCTTTGTAGGTAGATACAGTTTCAACATTTTTGTGAATTATCCAGGATCAAATTGAGCATTTATCGTATTGTTAGAAGGCCATCACATCTTGCAAAAAAGAGACTTTATTAGTATTTGTTAAATGCATCCACCCATCATGCATCCATCCATCCACAATTTTGCTCATCCATGCATCCATCCACCCATCCACCCACCCACCCATCCATCATGCACTCACCACCCACCCACCCACCCTACATCCATCCACCCATCATGCATCTATCCACGTTTTTTCCCACCCACCCATTCATCCATCCATCCACCCAATCGCCCATCATGCACCGATCCACATTTTTAGCCATCCATCCACCCACACTTTTGCAATTTTGGTCATCCATGCATCCATCCACCCATCCATCATGCATCCATCACCAATTGTCGCCACCCACCCACCCACCCAGTCATCCATCCACCCACACTTTTGCAATTTTGGTCATCCATGCATCCATCCGCTCATCGATCCATCCACCCATCACGCATCCATCCACTTTTGCACCCACCCACCACCCACCCATCCATCTATCCACCCATCCATCTATCCACCCATCCATCAGTGCATCCATCACCAATTGTCGCCACCCACCCAGTCATCCATCCACCCACATTTTTAACATTTTGGTAATCCATGCATCCACCCATCGATCCATCCATCCATCCAGCCATCCATGCAACCATCACCAATTATATATATATATATATATATATATATATATATATATATATATATATATATGCCGCTCACGTGAAAGAATCACTGCACACTCGCTGGGATGTCTCAAGGTTGCTTTATTGGGCAGAGTGCTTGGATAGCTGTCAAGCACGGGAAAGTTGGTGAGAGTCCTGTTTCGTCTTAAAGTCCTGACGCGTTTCGAGGGTGAAATCCCTCTTCCTCAGAGGACGACGAGCAGATTCCAGGATGACCGAAAACAGTTCCACATATATAGATGGCACGCCCCTTTCCGGGCGGTACTGGATGCACGGTGCCTTATGGAACTTGTATTCCAGCTGAGATTGATGCCGCTAATGCTCCATTGCCCGTCTGCTTGTGCTGCACCTCAGAAGCATCCTCTAGGCATCCCCTCGCCAGCCAGGCGACGTCTCGGGGATGGGGCAGGGGACGGAAGGATGTCCGTGATCCCAGCAAACTGGATGTTTGCTAACTCCTCCCAAGTTGCCGCATTGGCGGTGCTCAGCGTGTGCAGTTCTGCTGCAAGGCTCAATGTTCCATTAAAAGCGCTGTTTGCACTCTTGCGGCGGGTGCTGCATAGAATGGTAATGGAACCATTCACTATATGCCGCTCACGTGAAAGAATCACTGCACACTCGCGGGGATGTCTCAAGGTTGCTTTATTGGGCAGGGTGCTTGGATGGCTGTCAAGCACGGGAAAGTTGGTGAGAGTCCTGTTTCGTCTTAAAGTCCTGACGCGTTTCGAGGGTGAAATCCCTCTTCCTCAGAGGACGACGAGCAGATTCCAGGATGACCGGAAACAGTTCCACCTATATAGATGGCACGCCCCTTTCCGGGCGGTACTGGATGCACAGTGCCTTATGGAACTTGTATTCCAGCTGAGATTGATGCCGCTAATGCTCCATTGCCCGTCTGCTTGTGCTGCACCTCAGAAGCATCCTCTAGGCATCCCCTCGCCAGCCAGGCGACGTCTCGGGGATGGGGCAGGGGACGGAAGGATGTCCGTGATCCCAGCAAACTGGATGTTTGCTAACTCCTCCCAAGTTGCCGCATGGCGGTGCTCAGAGCGTGCAGTTCTGCTGCGAGGCTCAATGTTCCATTAAAAGCGCTGTTTGCACTCTTGCGGCGGGTGCTGCATAGAATGGTAATGGAACCATTCACTATATGCCGCTCACGTGAAAGAATCACTGCACACTCGCGGGGATGTCTCAAGGTTGCTTTATTGGGCAGAGTGCTTGGATAGCTGTCAAGCACGGGAAAGTTGGTGAGGGTCCTGTTTCGTCTTAAAGTCCTGACGCGTTTCGAGGGTGAAATCCCTCTTCCTCAGAGGACGACGAGCAGATTCCAGGATGACCGGAAACAGTTCCACATATATAGATGGCACGCCCCTGTATGTTTCATATGCAATCATTGTAATAATAACATAAACTGGAACATAACATGTACTGGAGTCCTGCCACTGGAAGTGTTTCAAATCCAAGCAGCTTTATTTAACTTGCCCGACCTGCAGATAGATGAACCACCGTGTTTTCATTGCTTTTTGCCCGCATTGTCATCGCTAGCGATGTAATCGCTAGCGATGTATATGTCATTGCGCCGTTCTAGCATGCGTCCCGAAAGCATGCGTTGTAAAGCCGGCCGCGATGTAAAAGTCGCGTTGCGATTGCACCACGAAGTAATACATTCGTTGTAACGGGTGTTTCCCGTGGAATACACATAGAATGTGAATAGGCACTCCGGGACCAGCGTCTAACTCCTGTGCATAGTACATTTCTCTATAATAACATAACATGATGCTTGCTGAATGCATGGAACAACTTTCTTCCCAAATGATGAGATGTTATCAGCATTTATTACACTTAAATGTGAAAGCGTACTTATGCTGATGCATAATCTAAAATCTACATCTGATCGAAGTCAGATGCTGCTACTAATGCGCCGCTTTGCCAAATCCTTTGTGGGGTTGTACCTGCAACGCCCCATTCTAGGCACCTGTAGCAGGCATATAAAGAGTACTGAAAACAGACCCAACTTACTAGCCCTCAAAAACCTCTGAAGACACACCTGTTATGCCAGCATCTCGAATTCAAAACAAAATCTGCTCTCACTGTCAGGGTAAAAAAGGCATGTGAGATATTGCCTTAAAGTGCAATTTCCCAAACATTGGCATTTTAGGGTGGAAAATTTAGCAATGTTGTGCGCCTCTAGAATTAAAAGTCCACAGGGACAACCATCACCCTAGCTGTGTTAAAATTCAGTTTTAAAGTAAAAGTAACTTCTACACGCTACTTAAAATACAAGTTTGTAAATGCCAGTTTCCACAGCAATAATGGCATCAATGTTAGCAGATAAAGGAAGTTATGTGATTTTGTTCAGATACACATGATTTTTTAACTAAATAAAACAGGAATATAATTTAAACAGACGCCTAAAAGTGCCAGCGCAAATACGTGCTTCAACAAAAAAAATATGTTGCTCGAGAAAACCTGATTCTTTCCTTGCAACTGAGCACACACTCAAATCAGCTGTTTAGGACAGGCTGCAAGAGAGGTGCTAATCACACATAACAAAAGCGTCATTATCATGAGAAGAGACCAGTATGCAGAAGCCGGCTGGAGACGGCCAAGACTTCCAGACTGGGGGATGGGACTAGGTGGAATGGAAAGCACGTCTTAAAGTTAAAAAAAAAACTGCAAGGGCCATGGTGGCAGACTGAAATTTTACATCTGTATTCAGGAAATGGCGTTCCATTAGTTTGTCAAACATCTTATGAAGTGTCTGCATTCTGCTTGTTCTCTGTATTTTAGCAGACTCTAACTTGTACAATATAAATGATGGTTTGTTTTGCCTGCCCTCTTACATTTCTTGCCACCATGGCCCTTGCTTTTTTATTTCCCTCTATTAAATGCAGTTCTACAGGTGTCAGAATATAAAGATAAATTCATTAATTTCCCATTTTTGTTGTAGTGTCACATTTTCCTCCTAGCTTCTTTTCAACGATTCAACATTTTTTCTAGAAAGGAAGGCAATTGTGCCACCAAAATGCTGTGTGTTTTGTATTTTGTTTAAGAAAACCCTGCACTTCCTAAGCATGAACGGAAAGGAAGAGTAGTTGGCTTAGTACCCTCATATTTCCTGGGATTTAATGTAGCTAAACAGCAACTAAATCAACTGCCAGCAGGTTATTCGAAAAGCAGCACTGAACACGTTTAACCAACAAAAAATAAAGTGAATATCTCTAACAAGCCTGCATGAAAACATCTCTGCCATAGGAATCAACGCATTGCCGTTCTAACAACGTGCGATGTAAAAGATGATGAAGTGTTGGGCTTTGCTAAGTATTCACCGCGGGGTTAAAGCCCGCCGATGTATGATCATACATTTGTATTCCACAGCTCAGCTGCAATGAAGGTTGCATCACCATAGAAACTGTCAGAGCATCAGCAGCATAAATAAATGCCAGCATTTGTTAATGCGCACAGCTACCTCCGGAGAGATGTCCTGGCGCTGGGGGGCGTTTGGAAGATTAAGCAAGCTATTGCCCAGAGTCACATGGCGCTGGGCTAACCTGGTGCTGGGGCCAGGGAGCGAACTGTGAACCCTGTGGTCCAGAGTCAGGTACCCTGGCCACTGTACAACACCTCTTCCCTTACATACACAGCTTATCACCTACAAGAGTAGGATAAGCTGCTCTACACCGGCCAGGATCTCAGAGAGTGGTCCTGTCAGGTAGGTGGAAAAAACAGGGGCAGGCTATGAGGCTCAAACCTTAGGAGATGGAGGAGGCTGAACACACTGTGTGTTGCACAGTGATTGATGGCCTGTAGTGGACACTTGAGTGGCAGAGGCTGCACACATTGGGTGCTGCAGAGTAAGAGATTGAAAGTGGCATGCATATGGATGGCAGAGACTGCACAAATTCTGTGCTGCACAGTGAGTGATGGAATGCAGTGGGCGCATGGACAAAGGATGCTTCAAATATTGTGTGTCGAAGAGTGTCACTCACACTGTGTGGTACTCCATGATGGAATGTAGTGTGTACATGGCGGAGGCTTCACACTGTGTGCTACGCAGTGAGTGATGGAATGTAGGGTGTGTGTGTGTGTGTGTGTGTGTGTGTGTAGATGAACAAGGCTGCTGACATCCTTTACTGTAGACTGAGTGATGGAAAACAGTGGGCACACACATGGAGGAGAATGCACAAAAGAAATCCTGCAGTTCCACAGATGAAATGCCCTGTGCACATCAAATCTGGAGGCTGCTCACATTGTGTGCTACACAGTAATTGATAGGAAGCAGGAAGCAAGTGTATGGAGGGGGCTGCATATATCATATGATGCACAGTGAGAGATGGAATGCTCTGTGTGCATGGATAAAGGAGGCACATTGTGTGCTACACAGTAAGTTCGGGACAGATTTGCGCATTTTGCATAATGCAGTGCAGCAACCAGGCAAACTGTATTGACTGTCAATGCAAGAGTCAGTGGCTAAAGTGGGTGTTTGAAATGTAAAAAAATAGGCTTCTATTAATTTTGCATGTCTATGCTTTTCAAAGAAAATAGCCACCCAAAAATTAAAAATGCAACATCAGTAGATTAATTTTTTTCTAAAAAAAGGAAAAGGGTTATATACATTTTAAAAGGCATTTGCATTAATGTATTATGTTTTCTAATTGGTATGCTTCTTTAAAATCACTATCTTCTTTGTTGCAAGATGTAATCCAATTGCTGAAGTGTGTTTAATATGCGGTGTGTTTAAGGCTGCAGTACCACCTCCGGTCTACGGGGGCAGAGCGAGCAAAAAAATAATCACGCTTTATGAAACACAGGTCCCCACAAGACATTTTTTTTTAATTTGTAAAAAATTGACACAGATATTCCTGAAGTCATTTTTTATCATTTAAAGGACATTACCTTGTGGGGACCTGGGTTCAGGTCCCCACAGTGCAATCAAGTCTCCACAGCGTGAGTGTGTTATCACACCCAAGTCCCCACAAGGATAGTGATAGACACACACAAACACACACACACACACCTTATATTGCAGTATTATGCCGCTAATTGTACTTGGTTTTCTCTTGCACCCTGCACACATGTCACTTTTGTATTTTGTTTGCTCACAAATGTCACTTTTGCCCATTTATTGCAGTATTATCCTTGTACCTGTGTATTGTACCCTTTTGTAACTTGCTACACGTCACTTTTCTCTTGTAACACACTGTTTTGCTACCTCATGTATTTTGTATGCTCACAATTGTCACGTTTACCTCATGTAACTTATCGTCTGCTTTTGTAATTTTGTTCATTTGTAATTTTTCTGCTCCTTTTGTAAAGCTCTCTGACGTCTTCGGGTAAAGTCCGCGCTATATAAAAGCGCATAAATAAATGTAACTTACACAAGACTGCTGTGCAAGGACCACCCCCTGAGTGATGAGTTGGGGCGGGCCTTGCACAGCAGTCCCGGAGAAGCACTCAGCCGCCATGCAGCCGCTGACCCGAGGGATCCACGTGGGCTGTTTGGAAATGCCCCAGGGCCCTGCAGAGGACCAGCACGACCCCGGAGATAGCCTCACAACACCCCCGAGCAGCACCATCTGCAAGCGGGCTCGGGGGCATTTTAGAAAGAAAAAGCGGCAAAACTCGGGCCGCGGAGGCCCCAGGACACACAGAGCCATCCCCACAACACCTCCCGAGCAGCGCCAGCTGCAAGCGGGCTCGGGGCATTTTTCAAAAAATGCAAACAGAGCGGCATTCGGGGCCCGGAGCCCCAGGACACCAGGACCCTCGCACCCCCAAGCAGCGCCAGCCGCAAACGGGCTCGGGGGCATTATAGAAAAAAAAAAGCTGCAACTCGGCACTCGGGGCCTGGAGCCCCAGGACCCTTGCACCCCCGAGCAGCTTCTTGTGCAATCGGGCTCGGGGGCATTTAAAAAAACAAAATGCAACACAAAGCGGCATTCGGGTCCCGGAGCCCCAGGACACCAGGACCCTCGCACCCCCGAGCAGCGCCAGCTGCAAGCGGGCTCGAGGGCATTTTAGAATAAGAAAAAAGCACCAAAACTCGGGCCACGGAAGCCCCGGGACACACAGAGCCATCCCCACAACACCCCCGAGCAGCGCCATCTGCAAGCGGGTTCGGGGGCATTTTAGAATGAAAAAGCGGCAAAACTCGGGCCACGGGGGCCCCGGGACACACAGAGCCATCCCCACAACACCTCCCGAGCAGCGCCAGCTGCAAGCGGGCTCGGGGGCATTATAGAAAAAAGAAAGCTGCAAACTCGGCACTCGGGGCCAGGAGCCCCAGGACCCTCGCACCCCCGAGCAGCGCCTTGTGCAAGCGGGCTCGGGGGCATTTTAAAAAAAAATGCAACACAAAGCGGCATTCGGGTCCCGGAGCCCCAGGACACCAGGACCCTCGCACCCCCACTGCCCCGAGCAGCGCCCGCCGCAAGCGGGCTCAAGGGCATTTTAGAAAAAGAAAAGAGCAGCAAAACTCGGGCCACGGAGGCCCGGGACACACAGAGCCAGCCCCACAACACCCCCGAGCAGCGCCTTGTGCAAGCGGGCTCTGGGGCATTTTAGAAAAAAAAAAGCGGCAAAACTTGGGCACTCGGGCCACGGAGGCCCAGGGACACACAGAGCCAGCCCAACAACACCCCGAGCAGCGCCTTGTACAAGCGGGCTCGAGGCTTATTTTAAAAGGGCCTCATACCCCAACACCCCCAAAGGACTATGGCGCCCCACCAGGAGCCTCCCCTCGACAACTGGACACAGGGCTTTTTTTTTTTAAATGAAGCACTCAGGGACACCGAGCCCCCCATGGACCCCTCCAACACTCAACCCCTACAGGATCTCCTCCCAGTACAAACGCCTCAAAGCCTCTAACATTATTGACACTAAATGTATAACAGCATGGTAAAATGTTTCTATGTTTTGTAAAATACACGTTTCCCTCTGCAGGTACCCTCCTAAGGCCTACAACATTATACTCCCTAAATACAGACCCTGCAAACTCTGCGCCAGCCCAACAACACTGCCTCTATTAACATTAAATGCCTACACACATGGCTTTAAACTCTATGCATCAACAAAGCCTTTATTCACTTTAAATACATTTACATTACAATCCACGTCTTTTTTTAAAAAAAACTTCATTGTCACCATTATTCACATTAAACATGTCGCTGCGCCTTAAAGATTAGCTGTTTACAAAGCATTCTACGTAGTACTTTTTAGCATATTCAAAACTACAGTTTTGTATACTTTAAATACCACATAAACATACATCATTGCGCCATCCTTAATTTACCTTCCTTAAACTGTCACAGGCGGCGTCAATCTGGGATAAGTTGCTCAGGTCTATTCTTGCCTTAAGTTCCAAGGGTTGGCTCTGCCTCCAAAACAATCCACGCATGTTGCTCCCATGGGTTTTGAATAGATGCTGGTGCAGGAACCCACAAGGTGGCGCAAAGCAATCCAGGCCAGTCACTCCCAGAGGTTTTTGAATGGGTTGTTGGTGCAGGAGTCCTCAAGCTGCAGGAGAACAGTCCTCGCAAGTCGCTCCCATTGGTTTTTTTGAATGGGTATTTGGGCAGTGTTCCTTAAAGGGAACCTTTTCTATCCTTGTACAGTATAAACAGTATAACATTTTATTACTTTGACAGCTGTGACTCAAACTCAAGGCCTACCCCGGGAACAGTGGGGCTATGCACTGGTGTTTGGGTGGCCCTCACAAAACTCTCTACACCTTCTTGTCACTTTTTTATAATGGGGCTCAGGTGTTAAAGCTGTTTGATCCTTCTCCTTGGAAGGTTGGATCCCGGGAACAGGATCCAACACCAATCCTAAACCCCTGCACCTGTCATTTTTTTTTTAAAAGGTCAGAGTTTTTCCTGCCAGGCATGTCAAGTTTGGGACTAGCCTGTCAATTTTCCTGCCAGGCCTGTCAAATTTGGGACCAGGGATTTTGCGATGTGTTTATTACATCCTAACAGCTGGCACCCTGTTTCAGGGTCTCATGGGAAGCTTTGGCTCTGCATGCCACCTGTCTTTTTTTTCGCATCTCCAAGCTCAGGGGTTGCTGTGGTTTATTATTTTATAAGGCGTTTGCATTAACCTATTTTTTGGAGAGAATTAACATAGGCAGGTTTGTGAGGACCCTTTACAACTTTGACACCTACATGCCACAGTCTTCCTCCCAGGCCCTGGGCTGGGGGACTCAGGACTGCCCCGCAGCTATTCAGCCAACAGCTGTCTGCAACCCCTCAGTTTTAAACATGCCCAGGCATTTCCCTACTACATGCACACACTTTTTCTATGCACTTTTTTAAAACACATACACAATTACCCCATGGTTTGCAGTCAAACCTGTCAAATTTGGGACTAACCCTACATGTCACCCATTTAAAACCAGAGTGTTTGCGGCCAGCAAGTTGCTGCCAGGCCTGTCAAATTTAAGGCCAGCAAGTTGCTGCCAGACCTGTCAAATTTAAGGACAGAGTTTGCTGCCAGACCTGTCAAATTTAAGACTAGACCTGCCAAATTTCCGGCCAGCCGTTTCCTGCCAGACCTGTCACTTTTCCTGCCAGGAGTTTGATGTGAATGGTATCCCTTCTTACTACTCCTGTGCATTTGGGAAAAGACCATAGAGAGACCAAAGGAAGACCAAGGCCACGGTTGACCAGATTACCCAAACCTGGCAATACTACCAGCTCAGACTGTTGTTTAAGCCATTGGTACCTGAACCGCTACCAAATAGCTATATGAAGAAACATTACTTAGTGGGTCCTCATCTCCTTTCACTACCACAGAGGGCATCTCTGAGTTCATCATGCAGGCTGTTATAGAAAGTGCCAGCTACCATGCCTCTGCTTGAAGTTGATGGAAATAACTTCAATAACATGTCATTTCTCCAGTGTCCTGACGCACGGACAACAGACCCATATGAGCAGGCTGTGCAATACTCTTACTGTCAAAGATCTTCAAAGAAAAAAGAAATCTGTGAACTCCTGTAAATTGGTGGGTTTAGGACTACTATTGTTGTTCATAGGGGTAGCCGAAGTCATGGCTTCCTTGTTCAAATAAGAAAGAATGAAAGACACTTGAAATGTTGGTGGGATTCACCTGAGGTTGCATTAAAACTTGTAACCGGTATTGCGCCATGAATGCTTGAAACTGTGTGAATTGCCGGCATATTTTTGTCAACACAAAATAACTTTCTTGCCTGGTGACCCAAAGGTCGGTCTCAGTCTTTGCAATTGCGTGAACCATTGTTTGAAGGGGATTAACATAGGAGTTGATATCATAAGGGGGGCCTTGCAATCTGTCACGACCCTGAGCCAGCATGGGGACGTGGTGAGAGGATCTACTAAAATAATCTCCGATCCTCCTCTTTAAGCAGACTAATGAACCAGTCTCTAACAATTCACACCGCAGTCAGTATATTCTCCTGAGGGGAAAATGAGCACCCTGTAAATGGGAAGGAGGGGAAATATACTGTCTCCACAGCACTACTGTCTAAAGCCAAGGGTCGGATTGGTAAAGCGGGCTCTCGGGCAATGCCTGAGGGGCCGGTGTCCAGTTCCAGCTGTGAGCTGCTTTTTTGACCAGTCTTGGGGGGCGATTTAGGCGGTGTCTGTGTTCGGATGCAGCCAGCCGGTGCCTGAGTGGCCTTTTTGGAGGCAGATGGGCATCCATTACCTCCATTTTATCAACGGGCAGAGGTGTCACTCCCTTTCTCTCGCTGGGCCGGCACTTTGATGTATGCAGATTGAGCGGGGGTAGGGGGGCCTCAGCAGAAGTGGCCTCACTTTTTTTCCGGTGTGTTTCACCAGTGTAAACCTATCCGTGCATTTTTTTGACCCGACCCCTTTTTTTTTAATACAATTTCACCAAAGCAGTGTTTTGTGGAAAGGCAATATACAAATGTGGACCACTTTTTTTTTAGCGTGCCCTTACCGATTTTTAATCCCAATCCAACCCTCCTAAAATCACAGGCCCGTCACTCACTATCATTCTTTGGTAAATAGATATTATGAGAGCAAATACACAAGTAACAGAATTCATTAAGACTGTATTATAAAGTGTCTCTGTAATACTGTCATCACTCCCCGCCCTGCAACAGTTTTAACTGATGTTCAAGGTCTTCAGCTGTTTCCCTCTCTAGGATGTCCTGGGAGACCACCCCAAGCGAGACCCTCCAGGATTTCGCGATTTCGCGATTTGCAAAAAAATCGCAAAATCAGCAGTTTTGTAAAAATGCCACGATTTTTACAAAACTGCCCGCGAAATTTCAAAAGTTATCTTTTTTTTTTTTTACAAGATTCACAAAGTGAAAACAGATATTTTCACCTCTCAATTTCCAACTTTTGGTAGACTAGGGTGGTGCTTACACTTCTACTCCTATGACTGCATGCTTCCTCTTTAATAAACAGCCTGTAACTGAGACGCATAGCCTCGCTCTTAGAAAACAAAAGTACACGCATGTGTGGACTCCCAGAACACCACCCATGTGTGATAGTGCACCGATTCCCTCCGAATCCTGCCAATGGGAAAGAACAGATCCCTGTACAATGAACTGTCACTGCCAACTGCGCGGTAAGGTCAGAAGTCCCGTGAAGCAGGAGGAATGACCTGGAAGCCCAGCAGGCAAGGGATAACTTTCCCAAAATAATAAAACAGGAATATTCATGTCTCCAAAGTCCTGCATTATCATCCCATCCGGAGGCAGGATAAAGAAAACAGGACAATTATTGGCACTGCTAACGTGTATATATAGCACTTAGGAGGGTGGGTGGTGCTTCATTTTATAATTCTACTGCATTTTTTTTACTGTCTGGGAGGTGAATCCACCTCATAATGTAATGACTGACCAGGATGAGGAACGGAGAGGTATTTAAAAACTAAAGCAAATGGCACCCGTACAGGGCACAAGTCGAAAAAAAATAAGTAGAGGGACGCTGTCACCGGAAGTGACGTCATGGCCGGAAGTGACGTCATGAAAGGTGGCTTGCACCATCAGGCTTGGATTTTTTATTCAGGAAAAAGTACCCATTAGTGCCACAAATACAGGTTACATCAAAAAGCCCTGAATCCAAATGGTACGTCAAGGAGGAGTTCAAAGCAAACACACAATGTTGATTGACACTTCTGGATATGTTACTTCCACCACACACGTAGGATGTACTCTGTATCTCCTGCAAATCGTGCAGCGTGTTGAAATTCAATTAAAGCTTTAAACCATGTGCTCACAATACAAACATCAAAAATAATTAGACTGTCCTTTATTCCCAGGGCCGGGGTTTGTTGTTGAACAACCACCGCCTGGAGTAAGGTACATTGATTTACAAGAAATTGCCCTCTCATACGCGTATTAGTCATTATAAATACTACTGTCACAGCCAATGAACCCTGAAAAGCCGCGGTTTTCCAAGCCGAGTGTGTCATCAGCGCGTCAGTGTCTGTTTACAAAGAGCTCCCTTCCCTCTAACACTCTCTTTTCCCCCTCAGAGTTCAGAAAAATATTTGCTTCGGATGGTCTCGTTTGAACTGCACGCAGCCTCCCTCGCGGCGCGTCTGCAACCTGCCTATGTCCTGCTAAATATGTTCAAAGAGGGCATCCGAACAGTCAAGTGGAGCGAGTAGACGAGTAAAGTGGTTTTCCTGGGAAAATCGTCTTCTTTAATTAAGAACAAAAAAGCATTTCTTTTTCTCTCTAGCTGTTTGGCAGGGGGGACGGCGTCCCCCCCACCACCCCCGGTAAAATAAGTGGGGGGATGCCATCCACCCGCGTGGTACCCCGACTCGAGCCCTGCACCCGTATCATTTCACTGGCACATGCATTCGTCAGAAAGCTTGGTTTTCCTTCTGAGGGTTTTCAGAAAGGGGTCTTTTTTTTAATTAAGCTCATAATGCCATGGTGATCAGTGCATTCATCCTTGCACACTTGTATGTTCGAGGGAGTTCTGAAAGATCCATGCTCCAAAAAAATAAAACTGGTGTTGAAGGCCACTAGGTGTACATAAAGAACCTGGAGGGAATACTGAAGTGAAAGTTTCACACGCTGGAACATCTGTGGGAGCACTTTTTGTTTCTTATGTGATACCACGCTTATTGTATCTTGCATTTATTGCCATTGTATAAAAGGATGAGATGTGTTGTGTTTTGGACATTATCTCTACACATGAGGTTGTTAAGAGCGTGTGGAGAGAATGCCAGATTAGTGGAATAGGAATGTTGATGATAAGAATATGAACATTAGTAACGGGATAGTTGAGACTTGAGTCGGGTTTAATATGGACGCTTGTACCGCTCTCCTTTTCATGAAATAAACTTGGAGTTACCTTTAACTACGTTCTGCATCATAACTATCAACAGATAACACCACCAACATGACCCAGGTTCTTATCTCAATAACAACAGGATATCTCAACACATTCTGCCAAAGTTGTCGCTACAAGTGTTAGCCCGCATCAGTCTTTATGCCAATAGCCCCACATTCAAACATCGCATTACACTTACCTCATCTCTCTGCGTCTGTGTAAACAAATGATCCTCATAGCACGTTCATTTTAATGCGTCCCCAGTGTGTTACTGGGCATGGCTAACTTCCCGAAAGATACAAAAATGCATGGAAGAGCTGGCGCCATTTTAGAGTGTTGTCTTCATTAGATTAACCCCTTCGATGCTCATGACGAGCTCAGCTCGTCATGAGGCACAGTGGAGCTGTGCTGATGACGAGCTGAGCTCGTCATGAATAATGGGCTTTCCAACAATTCAGCACCGGAGGAAAATATCAATAGCAGCGAAGGTGTTAAAAAGATAGTTTGAATGGCCACAGCCCAACCTCAAACAAAGAATTACTCATGCGATGGAATGGATTGTTATAGATAATTTAATATGTAAGGTCCCCCTGAAAACTACATATATTAGAGGATTGTCACAGAAAACTCCTATATTACTTAAAGAGCAATATACTATGTCCCAAAGGAAGAGTAGCAATTGTTTCTGTTAAATCTAACTAAATTATGCCCTAGTGAGATGATGTTTTCCTTTTATTCAGAAGAACCATTGTAAATCACAGGAAGGAGGGGTTTTATGTCTGCTAAAATCTATATGGGTAAAGGCAGAGCAGAGTAGAAAACACCAAATGTTACTGATAATAATACTACTAGAAAACGAGACAAGTGGAGATAGGTTAGAATTATATCCAAACTGGTCTCAGCAAATCATTTGCAGACTACACACATTTCTTTGAGTCTCTACTACTTGTCTGCCAACAAAAGAACATAGCATATCTCTTGTAAGAAAATAAATCACCAGAAAATTGGTGGCACGGGGGCCGCCAAAAGCTATCCTTTGAGTCTGTGTCATGCAAACATGTCATTCAGGCTTCTTGATCTGTTTCATTATCTACCACTTAAATGAACTCTTTTACTTTATTCCTATGAACATGTTTATTCAGGGTCAGCCTGCCCTTCCCACCAGAGACCCTTGATACACGCAGGAGCGGCGAGGTAGTGATAGCGTGCTGGGCACTGACGAAGACCCCAGCACCCTGGTGCATAGACTCCCTGTGCATTAGTACCCTTATCTGTACCCCCTCGGCGGGCATCCGACATGAGAGCTCCTGCACACGTGTGCATACACAATGGGCAGCGGATCTCGCTGGCACACACTTAGCCAGGGTCGCTAACACATTTCACATATATTCGAGTGCAACTGACCTTGTGCATGCGCGTCTAAAGACACCAACATGCTTGTGTGCACACATGGCTAATCGCACCCTTTATACATGTTTAAGTGCAGCACACACTTGTCTATACGCTTCCATAAGAGAGATGGGACACACAAGGAAAGTAAATGGTTTTATAACGAACCCTTTACGTGTTCTCGACATTTTTAAGCCACTTACAAATTTGACAGAGTGGGGTAACACAGCCCCCCCCCCCCCCGCAGTGGGTGGGGGGGCAAGCTCCGGGAGCTAAAGCAAATGGAGAAATGCATTTCCATGGGATAACAGCCTTCACCTGTGGGCTGCTTCCTCTGTTCCATATTCCAGGTTGCCTATTCAAAGTGGACTACTCTGCTAAAACAGTTTCCATTGATTTAAGGCTGAAAATGAATGATTATGAGTAAAATAAAGTGCCGCAAAAAATGCCGCTAAATTTTCATATTTGTGCCGCTAAATTACCATATTTGTGCCGCTAAATTTGCGAATCCATGCCGCTAGCTCTGGAATAGAGAATATGTGCTCATAAGCAAAAAATAATGATAACTATACAAGCAAGAGAACACTAAAATAACAAAGGAATGATATAATGTTCCACAAAATTATGGATTTACATTTTGCAAATTTACAAAAATGCAGATTACGCGAATATTTCACACTCCGAGGTCAAAGAATTGGAGGGAGAGAGAGTTCCAAATTCTAACTGCACTCCAAGTGCAGGACTGCCCATTTTGTGTTCTATTTTGGAAGTTGAAGGGTCAAATATTGGTACTTCTGAGCTGCACAGGGATCTGAACCCAGAAGACGTTTTCAGTTTCACTGCATGGAAACGGGGCTGGTGGTGAGTAGAACTGGTGGGTGATGCATGCCATTCGTAGAGAGCCCATCTTCTATGATAGCCATTTAGGGGAACATCCTTTACAACGCAGATTTTACTCCGCAAGGCTTTCACAACGCGTCCGTTACAATGCAAGTCGTAACCACGACTTGCGCTGGAGGGCGCTAGAGGATTAAGAATAGTATATTTACTATTCCAACACCTTCCCTAGTGTCCACGGGGACTGGTGTTAGAATAGTCAATTAGACTATTCACAATCCGCGCCCCCAACGCAAGTCGTGGTAACGACTTGCGTTGTAAGGGACGCGTTGTTAAAGCACGCGTTGTTATAGTATGCATCGTAACGTCGTACATCCAGCCATTTAAATCAATCCTGATCAGTCTGCAGACAAGTCTGAACGTGCCTCTTGTACAGTAATTACATGTTAGCATCTCGGGAAAAGCACAAGCAAGTTACATTTCTTTCCGTGTCATCTTTTGGCTCGTGGAAAAGCGAATACTTGGGAGTCATCTTCGAACAAGACGGTTCATTCTCACAGCAAAAGTTGGAAGCAAAAAGGAGAGCGTCTTGTATTGCCGCCACATTAAAAAGCATAGCTAACCAACTAATGGGACCAATTCTGACTCCTTATCTGAAAATCATCCAGGCTGAGCTACTACCTTCCATCTGCTATGGCAGTGAGGCTCTACATGGGAGAGATGCCAAGAATCTGGACTTAATCCAGATAAAAGCCTACCGAACAATGTTTTCGCTCCCGTCCTATACATCGCCCGACCAACTCAGGCTGGAATTTGGATTACAAAAACAAGCTCTTGCAAGACAGGGAGCTTATATTATATGCTACCACAAACTTCGTTCTGCTACTACTAACACTTTAAATGTGCTGCTATGGCAAGACATACAAAGCAGGGACGCATCTCAGGCAAGATCTTATCTGAAGACAGCCTTGGCGGCTACTAAACTGACCGCGATCTGGGATATGCAACTCGGCCACAATGCGTTAAAAAAACTGGTTTGGAAAACTGTCAAAACTCTTTCACTACTAGAGGATAAAGAGTCATTTGCTAAAAGAAATCATGCATGGATGACCATAAACTCATATAAATCCCTGACACCACAACCATACTTCAGCCAGGGTTATTCCAAGACAATTAAACTAAAGTTTTTGAAATACAGACTAGGGGTTTTGCCTACTAGAGAGCATTTTCCACCATGGCTCAGGAGCAACGGCCACGATGCCTGCACCTTCTGCAATACAGAGAAGGGCGATATACTTCATATGACTTGCCTCTGCCAAGAGTTTCGGCCAGCACGCCAACAATTCTTAAAGGACCAGCTTAACCCCTCCCATGCTCATGACGGAGCCACTCCGTCATGAGCATCGGCTGAGCTGTGCTCATGACGGAGCGGTTCCGTCATGGCCCTGCCGCCGCGCCTGCGCGGCGCGTTCTATTGAGCGGGCGGGGCCATGACGGAACCGCTCCGTCACGAGCACAGCTCAACCACGGTTCGTGACGGAGCGGCTCCGTCACGAACATGCGAGCGCCGCTCGGCCCACCCCGCCCCCCCCCTAGCGCTGCGGCGGAATTGCCGCCGCAGCGAAGGGGTTAAACAGATAGGATCTTGCCCCAGAAGGCAAGCAGTGCTGGCTTGTCTAAACCCTGCAAACACAAAACTGAACTGCAGGTATGTAAAGTTCCTTGCGCTAATTGAGCAGAAACTGCCAAAAAACATTACACAGCAAACATATAGAGGCTAATCAGAACTCAATGATACCTGCCTCTACCTAAAAGTAATGCATCTGGACATTACATCGGGCTATTACTGTTTGCTCTTTTAATGACGTTTTAATGAAACAACTTTTCTTATGATATTTTAATCTGTTTTGTAAAATGTTTGCACTGGTTTTAATTAACTATGCACAATAAAACTACCTACCTACCTACCACTCCGAGGTCAAAGAATTGGAGGGAGAGAGAGTTTCAAATTCTAACTGCACTCCAAGTGCAGGACTGCCCATTGTGTGTTCTATTTTGGAAGTTGAAGGGTCAATGTTGGTATTTCTGAGCTGCACAGGGATCTGAACCCAGCAGACGTTTTCAGTTTCACTGCATGGAAACGGGGCTGGTGGTGAGTAGAACTGGTGGGTGATGCATGCCATTCGTAGAGAGCCCATCTTCTATGATAGCCATTTAAATCAATCCTAATCAGTCTGCAGACAAGTCTGAACATGCCTCTTGCACAGTAATTACATGTTAGCATCTCGGGGAAAGCACAAGCAAGTTACATTTCTTTCCGTGTCATCTTTTGGCTCGTGGAAAAGCGAGCGCGCCAGCTCGGAAGTGCCTATGTGTCAACTTCTCTGATGCGGATATGGAAAAATTGCCTTGGGTTTATTAATTCGGGGAAGAGGTTTGACCGGCGCCGTAACCTCGAGCAGAAATTGAGCTTGCGAAATGCATTGACGTCTGCGAGTTGGCTTGCTCGACCATTGGTGGGCGGGCCCTTTACTGGCAGACAGGGGACATCCCGGCGGAGGCTGAGCTACCGCACGGCTGACTTGACGAAGGAGGAAAGTGATTGAGGAGGGAGGGCTGGACGAGGAGTGCGCAGCCCTGGGAGCTCTAAGCAGGGTCTGTGAAGCGTTCGCAAGAAGAACCCGCGCCTAGAAGCTGCTTGCAGACAGCAGGGCAGATCGGAGCTGTTCGGAGGAAGGGAAGAGCCTGTTCTGGCTGGTACCCCGCTTACGTCACGGCAGGGCAGCTGTGGGAGCCCGCAGCCGCTGAGAGGAGGGCTTTTGCGAGGAGTGATGTGACCCGTCTCCAGGAGGAGCTGCGAGTCACAGGCCATATTGCATCCTGCAAGGGGCACTCTGAGGAGCCCCCGGTACGAGTGGCAGGAAGTCCCCTGAGGATCCCCGGCAGGCGATCCTTATAGCTTCAACTAGCTGGAGGAGGCGGCGAGGCGCTAGCCCTGCATCGAACCCGGCTCCCTCCGCCTTGGAATGTAGCCGTACCGTACTGTACAGGTAGGCTGTCGAGCGCCCTCTACCGTATTTCATATTACTGGGAGTAAAAAGGGCTGGAGTGCGTCTCATTGTTTGTTTTTCTCTCCTTTCTTAACACATCTTGAGTCTGATTTGAAAAGAACGGGTGGGAGCAGCAAGGGTGTGGCCGTTAAACAGAAAACGTATTTTTCCCAAGAATCTGTAGCGCAGTAGACGTACCCGTCGAGCAGCGTGTTGTGTCTGCAAGGGGAATTCCAGATGTAGACTAGTCCAGCCCTCTCTTATAAGAGCCACCCCCGAGTGCAAGTCATCACACTCCACTTTGAGATGAAAACCTCTGGACTCGAGGCGCCCATCTCGATTCCTGTCACAATATATTATAGGTTTGTGCGGTTGCAATTCGTATTTTATTCATTCTGTTTAGCACGCCGCATTTCATTCATGTAACCTCTTGTTTCACTCGTGCCTTTCTGTTTCCATTTCCCCTTTCGCCCGGCTGCAGTGCAGACTTCTCATTTGCAGTGGTTTGCTAAAGCAGCCCTGACCGCGGTTTCCTTGCAGGGGCCTTAGTGCAAGGTAACGAATTGCCCCCCCCCCCCCCCACCCCCCCCACCCCCTGGCTGCTGTTCGAAGTATAACAGAGCAATCCTCGGATTTGAGAGGCCCCTCTGCACCCGGTGCCACTGAACCTGCTGCACCAGTGGAAGTTACGTTCCTCCGCCTGACACGACCTGACATTTCCTGCTGCATCTGGAGGAGGCTGGACAATCAGTTACCATGGCAACGCCCTGACTCTGTCCTGACGGAGCCATGGTGGCTGCAGCTCCCTGGGAGCGCTCTCACAGCGTTGATAGAATCCAGCCCTACGGGATAAAACTTTACCAGACCCAGCCCTGCAAGAGAGACTAGAACAGACTAGAACATATTTTTGTCCAATGCAAATTAACAACTCTTCAGAAAAGGTATGCGGTTGCTGGGGGACCGATTTGCAATATCTTGCCTCTGACGGATGGATAATATCGGCCGGAAAGAAAGCGGGGGGAAGGTGAGTGAAGGGGCGTTCCTATCAAAAACGCTTCTATTCTGTGTATGTTTTATAGTTTTGCAAGATCATCAGGCCAATTATTAAAAACACAGTATTCCCAAACTCCAAGCTGCATTTTAATAATCTACCCCTATAGTTTTAAATGGGATCTCCTTGCTGCGCAGACACTTGTTTGGGTTGAGAGCAGGAGAGAGCAGTGTGCAGTCTAGACGCCCTATCTGTGCTGTACTCACTAATAACTCTTTCATGAAACCTGACAACAAATGTAGAGAGCAAAACTCCGCATATTGTCAACATTAAATTCTCAATCAATCAATCAATCAATCAATCAGGAGTTTGTTAAAGCGCGACTACTCACCCGTAAGGGTCTCAAGGCGCTAGGGGTGGGGGTGGGGGGGTGCAGGTTCCATTCCATCAAGGAGGGGGTCTGTCGAAGAGCCAGGTTTTGAGGTTTCTTGCGAAGATGGGGAGCGATGTTGTCTGTCTGAGGTGGAGCGGAAGGGCGTTCCATGCTTTGGCGCGAGGAAGAAGAAGGAGCGGCCTCCCAATCTGGTCTTTCTGGTGCGGGGGACCACGGCGTAGGAAAGCTGGGCTGATCGTAGGGTCCTTTGGGGTGCGTGGAATTTGAGTCGGCTGTTCAGGTATGCTGGTCCAGTGCCGTGGAGGGCCTTGTGTGCGTGGGTGAGCATCTTAAAGGTGATTCTCGCCTCGACGGGGAGCCAGTGGAGTGTGCGCAGGTGCTGGGAGATGTGGCAGTGTTTTGGCAGGTTGAGGACCAGTCTTGCGGCGGCGTTCTGGATGTTCTGTAGCTTGCGGATGAGGTTTTTATTTATTCCGGCGTAGAGTGCGCCGGAATTCTGAATCTGGCACATTCTTTGCACAACTTGCAAGGGGACTCGTGTCCTAAATGACGCAATAAGCCAGTCGTGACTTTTCAAACACTGACACTAAATTGCCCCAATTGAGGTTTTGTAAACAAAGCACTTGCATGATTGGCAATATAACCCACACTGACTCATTGTATTGCTATGAGCAGGCCATTTACATATTGACTTTGGCAGGGGTTGCGCAATGGAGAGATAAGGTCTGTTTGGTCGTGACCACGTGCCTCAGTCCAGTGTTTCTTTTTATTGGGCATATGGCGCATGTGTTTGCTGAACAAAACCGAGGCTCCCCACTGCCCTTCTTGATCAATAAACAGCGCTGCCAATACAATTATTACACCCCTTGCCAATCGGGCAAACAACAGCAAAATAAGCAATTCAACAGTGTCCTAGATAGGCATCTTTGTGCCAGGGGTCATAGCACACAGTCTGCACGAGGCAGTAAAGGGTGGTCTATAGTGGTACTAGAACTACTTTCCAGGTTGGTTTGGCCCATTTTCCGAGCTGTTTCACTGGTCTTCTTATTGACTTGGTCCGGGATTGACGTCCACGTTAGGGGCTGCCACCCGTCTTCCATTACTCCCATGCTCACACTTTGATCATTCGCATTGGTAACAAACAAGTCTGGAGTTGACCGAAAGCGTCTTTGCCTTTGTCTCGAAATTCTTGATGATTGGCACATTACAGCTAAGGCTGATGAATGATGTCATCTTGTATGGTACTTGCCAGTGCCTTTTTGCAGTCATCATAGCCATGGGCTGAGGGTCAAATGCTATTCTAAACTTCTGGCTTGGATGACTGCCTTTGACCAACGCGGAGTCCTTTTATATAAGGCTCATCGTCTTGACACCCTTTAATGCCTGTTGCTGACATCCTTCTTCTGATTGCCTTCTGCCTGCATGACGTCTGTCTGTCTGGATTTGACGCCAACTAGGAAAGCCTGGTTGAAGTCAACAGGGATGGTTCCAGTCACAGGTTATATTATAATGACTGTCGCAGTGGTACTGCAAGGCGATTGGTGAAGAGTGGATCAGTATTCACTCCTGAAGTGGAAAAGCATGTGCCTTGTAGGTGAACCTCTTGTTTGTTTGCAGTAACCGTTGCCTTCTTTACGGTACTCATGAACCTCTTGAATTTGCTGCTGACTTGGATGTAAGTTGATAAGGCAATGTTAAATGCCAAAGGATGCAAGGTGCAGCTGTAGTGTGTGCGACTGATATGGGAGAACCTGTGCCTGGGTTTCTTGCTTTTTTGTTTTACTCTGTTGGTTGCTACACAGGCATGTTTATCTAGGATGACAAGGGCTTGACACCCATAAAAGTGCTGCACAAGTCGAAACTCAGCTTTTTTTCAGGAGCCACACTCAGTTGTAGGATGGTGTGGGGTTAGCTTCTCTGCTCGTCTTGATATCGGACACATGCGGCATGACCCTGCCTCACGTTCCACCTGTTCTTAGATAGCATTATCAATGTCCCCAGATGGCCTACTGGTAACAACTTGATAACCTAGGGTAAAATTGTGTCTTAACAGGACAACCCCTCCTCTGAAACAGACAACTGCATGCATGGCCATGTTTATCTTTATTTTAAAGCCAGCAGACTTACTTTATTGATTGTTAAGTGTCCTAGAAAAGTAGGCCTCTTATTTTACACTGTGAATGATTTGACAAATCCTTGACACCTAAATTTGCTGATCAGGTAATGATTTGTGTGTTGCACTGGGCTGATATAGGGCATTGCTGGTTATTAAATATTGAACCTGTTGGTGCACACATTGTCACCTGGTAGCACACAGGTAACAGGAACAGGCTAGATGTACTAGATTAGTTGCCCCTACCATAATTTGTTGCAGTTCTTAATTTGCACCCTGTGGTTCTGCAAGGCCCCCGCGAGGAAATTCTGATAATTTCAATTCCACTTGAAATCTTGTAATTATTGGTAATGTTGAATTACAGTACTTTAGTTTTTGAAAGAAACATTGGCTGGTATTTCTATAGCACAAACCTAGGCAAAAGGCAGCGAAGAGCTGTACAGGGTCAAAGGCTAGCAACAAGTCAACGAGTTATAGAAGAAGTGATTTCTGGCAGAAGAAGTGTGTTATTACAGCAGTGTGTTGTGGTGGTCCTTAAAGAAGTACACCTTCAACTCTTTCCTAAATTGGAGTAGTGTTGGGTGGTCCTGATGGGTTCTAGAATGTTGTTCCGGATCCTCGCTGTCAATCCTTCAAGACACCGGAGCAGGTTAACTCTATATCTTGGTTTTCCCTCTTGTTCCCAGTACATCAGCGGTAGAGCACTCGGCCCATGTGAATGCAGAGTGCTCGGTGCGCCTGTGAGAGTGCAGGAAGCAGCATATTAAAGACAGACCTATTGTCTTTGCTGATGATTGTAAAAGCAGGGAGAAAAAATGTACACAAAGTATTTGTGAATTAGTTTGTACCTGTACATTTACTCTAATACCAACACGGTTTATTTCTTAGTACCTTTAACTGCACTAATCAGCCATCATATATTTTATATATTACAGTTTTACAGTTTTTCACAGTGAAGAATAATTCAACAGAACTTGATAACCTAATTAAAATAGGGTGTTTGTTCAGCTGGCTTTAGAACTTGCATAGCAACTCAACGGGGGAGCTGCTAGCAGTCAGAAAGCATTGCAGAGATTATGGAATAGAGAAGCTAATTCAGGGAAGCCCTACCACCGGATTGGCAGTCGTTTCAGGAAATCGTGGTACTCAAACGTTTGAGTGAAAGCTGATGAGGTTTTGCCGAGAATGTGACAAAGAGCCTATGTGTGCATATTTGGCAACCAGATACATTTCATTGGTTGCTATTTCCTACCTGAGTGTGTCTGAATGTAGGCAACTTGAGAAGGCTTTGGATCTTTTGTTTTATCTACAGTTGATTACCACGGTAGCTCATTAGAATAATACACCTGCTGAAATCGTTCTAAAAGGCGACACATATACTACTATTTTCTGATTTATGGTATGGAAGTTATTCTGTGAAGTTGTCCGAACCTGGCTAAAAAGCAGTGCAGAAGTTTGATACAAAGCACTATTTAATTGTAAGAAGTGAATTTAACAATGGCGACATATTCCTGAAAATAGAAGTATGTGGATGACTACTTTGGAATTATATATATATATATGAAACGCGTCTGTTTGATGTTTTCTGCGAAACGCGTCTGTTTGATGTTTTCTGCACCCTGCACTTGGATGGCAAAATAAAAGAAGCTATTCTACAAGCCTGACTCGGGACGTTTATTGTTGTTTGCGCGCTGGGGAAACGGGCAGAGGTGCTGCCGTTTTTCAAGTTGGAGAACAATATATATATATATATATATATATATATATATATATATATATATATATATATATATATATATATATATATATATATATATATATTTTGAAAATTATTTTTATTGTGGAAAGTATAAAGAATACAATCAGGTAAATCCACCCACAGGCACTTAAAGATGAAAAATGATCAAATCGATCGTACATGGTATCACACAGCCATTAAGCCCACAACCCGGAGGTCAGGCAGCGTAAAGTCGTAAAGTGCCAGAAATATAAAATCATAAAGGTTCGCAAACTTTGAAATTATATTAAAGTGGTTTGTACATGTAGCATATATTGGGATTACAAGCCGGGTCTGACTGGTTGATGGGTTCCATGAGCCCGTCGGAAGCCAGACGGAGTTACCGGCCGGTTTATTTTCTGACCGGCAGCATTGTAATGCGGTGGTCGGAAAGTAAACCGAGGGTCCGATTACGAGGCGGACCAGAAGGCTCCGACCATCGTCTGAAGCCGTTACGTGCCGCATCGTAATCAGCCCCTATGAGTCGGATACTAAAAACTAATTCACAACAGAATAATAATTGTGCCACTGGAGAGGCACTGTCTATCTGATGCAGTGTGTTGTGAATAACTGATGACACAAAATTCTATACCGATAAATAGCATACATTTTATATTCAGTGGCAGGACATAATGCCCATCACTATTCCAGTGCCAGTTAAGAGTATTATGTGCTGTTTGTAATACAATGCGATATATGACAGCTTGTCAGGAGTGCTGGTAAAATGCAATATATGTGTTGTGGGGAAAAACACGAGGCAGGAGGCAACGAGTAGAAAATGCTTGAATCCTGTAATATAACAGACAGCACACGCCCTCTCATGCAGTCCATCCCAGCTCTTGCCAACTGACCAGAGCTCGAACGCACCACTGGAACGGTGAAGTTAAGGTCCTATATAGAGCAGAGAGACGGATGGGAATGGGGTCGTGGGGGGGGGCGGCCGACCGAAGGGAGGCCTGCCCCGCCCGGGGGAATTTGGGGCCGGGGAAGGGGGGGGGGGGGATAGAGATGGCGCCGCATGGGGACGGGTTTAGTTGTTTCAGTAGCTTTTGGGCTGGGGGGGTGGGGCTTGGTTGGGCTTCCGTTGGGGGGCTGTGGTAACTGCCCGGCCACGCGGCAGAGACACCATTTTAGGTGAGGTGTCTCGGCCGCCGGGCGGGGGGTGGCGGTTGGATAACATTTTTTGGAGCTTGGGACGATATTTCGTCAGCATGGACTTTCGGACTGTGACAAACATTTTCGCACTCATCCGTGTCACCAGAATTCACCGGCGGGCTGGACGCTTCACGGACATCGCGGGAGACCGGAGGAGCTCGGGTGAGCAGCCTGCGGCTCCACACGACCGAGCGGATGGGCCTGTTCTGCCTGGTGCGGGCGGTCAGGCTCCCACGTGGGACTAGGGAGGCTCGCTGCCCCTACCCGAAGGGTCCTTACGGCCACCGGGGTTTATTTTGGGGCAGGCACGGCATAACTACATAACGGAAGACAGGCTGCATTCAGGTGGGGAGAGCGGCCGAGACTGTGACTTGTAAGTTTTGCAGCAGTATACTGTATGTTCACATTGATCTGGTGCCATTCTCTGTCAGCGGTGGGGTAGCAGCCTGAATGCTGAGCTACGTGGGGACGTGTGGGTTGCATTAGAGGGTGCATGGTGTACGGGATAGCTACCCACAGGGTTACATGTTTGGTCTCTTAGGATATGGTTGCCGCCTGATCGTTAGTTTGCGCTCTGGAATTTTCTGCCTGGGTTTTTTCTGTTTGCTTATTTCAGTTAAGCGAGTAATCTGAATTTAGTGCTGGTATTTGCGCACTCTTTCACTTCTCTATTCGTGGCATGACCAACAGACGGTTTTCCATTTTCAGGTTCAAAATAGTTTGCTAATGTGTGCATGAACCGTATTAAAGAAACCTATTCAACCGGAAGTTTTTGAGTAAAATGGTGAACCGCGTTTCGCATAGCTGCATGGAATGACGCGACCACATTTGTAGGAACAATGGTGGCCATGGCCTATTCGAAGTTTTCACGTGACCTCTATGAGCGGCAGGTATTTACCAAACGGCATGGCCCAGAGCTGTGGCCCTTCCGCTCCACAACTTTCCGTGCCAGCAAATACCCTTCCAAGGCAACAAGCAAGTAATCATTCTCCTCGGAATTGTGCATCTTACTGATGGTAAAATTGAGGCTCCACCATATCCGGCAAATAGTGCTACATGGGAACATGTGAGGTCGGCATCACTTATCAACTTTCCGTATATCACATGTGTGCTTGCTAGCAAATACCCTTCCAAGGCAACAAGCAAGTAATCATTCTCCTCAAAATTGTGCATCGGACTGATGGTGCAATTGAGGCTCCACCATATCCGGCAAATAGTGCTACATGGGAACAGGTTAGGTCAACATCACTTATTGTCCATAGCATCTCTAATTGGTACTCTCCGAGCCAATTGACGGTTTCGTTTTACATCCGGGACACTGAGATCTTCTGTGGCGAGGCTCCGAATGGTAGACCCTCTCTTCACAACATGTTGTCTTTCGGCACTATTTACTCCATACTTTAATATGGCCTGTACTAGCGGACACCCTAATAGTGACTTGGCCCTCATCCTTTTCGTCTGTTAAGCCGCATAATCGACTCCATGATAATCGTGAATCTAGACTTCCATTCATCAAAACTTCAGGAATTCAGTCCTGTACTACTGGACCTCTGGTCACGAGACAGGCATCCTCTCTGATCCAGCTACTGTTCGTAAACGACCATTGGGCGCTAACCGTCTACAGACTCACCAGCCGGAGGGGTCAGTGCAGGAACACAGTGGCAGTGTGTTCAAAGAGTCGAGGGGGCATCACAGAGCGGAGGATGGCACCACCAGGTCTCTGGTGTTTGGGTTGTGAGTGGGTACAGCATTGTCTGGGGGCCTTCAGGTCATTGGTTGCGTGCTCGTTAGGGCCAACTAAGAATGCCTAATCTGTTCTGTCTCCTCTATTAATCCCACCAACCCGGTGCATGAGACCACATTGTCGTTGCGTTCTACCTAGTTCTCTTGCACATGTGACGGACCGGGACCGGTGTTAACCCCTTTACAGATGGTGGTACTCCTTTCTAAGCCTATATCTCGTAAAATCATACTAAATGACAATTTCGGTTTAGATGCAGTGAAATTATTTGGTCCTATAAAACGGACAGACAGCGCAGTCTTAAACATTAAAAGGTTTACTTTTAAACTTTTCAGCGTACAGAAATTGGAAGTATGGTCAAAATCAGGTGAACAATAAATCCGAGTGCAATGCTCAAAAGCATAGAATCGCTCAAAGAACTCTGTAAGGTTCAGGCCAACAAGTACAGAGACTAGTATGGGAGAGTAACCCGACATGAATTCACCTCCAAGTGCCAGTAAGGAAAGGCCTCTCACCGCATCTCAAATGAGCACACTTTTAGAGGGTTCGGAACAAAGGATTTCATGCATTACATACAGTGGTACATGGTTCTCACAAAACACACCAATTATAAGTCGGTGCTGTTGAGCAGTTTCAAAGAAATGCTTTTAGGAAGTCTCGCACAATTCTTCAATATGGGGCTTCTTGCAAACACTACGGGTACTGGAACAAAGATTGCTACACTATGTTTGATTCTGATAAGACACCTAGGTGACAACCGTGAACATGAGCAATTGTACTGGTACAACATTTAAACGTGTCTTGCCTGTGGGGAGTACATTCACATATTGTTGTAGTGGGGTATAGAAATACGAGTTTACCATCATGATACAGGACACCCAGCACAGGGCATCCATTGATTAGCAGAGTTCATTCTTACTGGAATGGAAAGGAGTCTGTAGTCATTTATGAGCGAACAGTGGAACTTGGGATGCAGCCTGTAATTTCAGTGCTATGTAGAGCCAAGTTCACACAGGAGTACGTCCGACCATGGGATTAGGTTTTGGTTTTTGGTTGGTGTCATAAGTTAGTATCCGTGGGCAAGGGATGGGTGCTCACTGGAATTTAGACCCGGGTGGTAATTCAGCTGGGAAACATTTGGCGTGGAAGAGTTGGCGTGCGCACACATATAGGAGATATTTGGACAAACTGGGTGGTTGTCTGGGAGAGAGATAGGGAGGGGGCACAATGGGAGGGGAGCAATCTACAGAGTCACACCCCCTCATCGGTGGATTACATAGTATATGAAAATCAGGGATTAAGGTAAAGCTTCCCACATTTCAAGGAGATTTCGGGATGACTGGTTCTGACACTCTGTACACCTTGATCATCCCTAGCATCAGCTACATGACGGTTACGGAGCACAACCACGGTAAGGTATAATAACTGACCGGGGGGTTATCGGCGTGAACGGGGACAGCGGCGCGGTTAGGCCGCGGGCTTTTCGAGTCGTGTGTAGGTGAGAGGTACGTTCTGTGCAGTGGGCTTTTTCCTGGCGGACAGGCTCTGGGGGGTGACGCACTGTGTGGAGGACTTCTTCCGGGGCGCCAGAGAGGAGGCACGGTCCCATGTCGGTGTGGTCATTCTCCGTATGGAGCTCGACTCCGTGGCCAGGGAGCACGCCCGCCAGAGGACAGGGGGGTCGCAGCGCGCAGGGGGGTCTGACGCGGAACGGTGACGCTGCCAGGTCGGGGGCTGCGGGGTATGGGAGGTGACGGGGGGTAGTTGGGGGCATTGCGCAGGGGGTTTCTTCCTGGCGGACGGGCTCCGGTGTGGGACACGCATACGGAGGGCTTCTCTCTGGTGGGACGGCCGGCTTCAGCGGACTGCCGGCAGGCGCTGGGCGGCTTCTCAGGCCTTCTGTTGACAGGGGGGGGGCCCTGGGCGCCAGAGAGGGGGCACGGCCCCGGTTCAGTGCGGCATACCTCGTAGGGAGCTCGATTCCGCGGTCAGGAAGCACGCCCCGGGGGGGGGTGACGTTGACTGAGGGCATGGCCCTATACAGTTGGTGACGGAGGGCATGGCCCTATGAATGGATGACTGAAGGCATGGCCCCGATGCATTGGAGACGGAGGGCATGGCCCTATGCATTGGTGACGGAGGGCATGGCCCTATAAATCGGTGACGGAGGGCATGGCCTATATGTGGGTGACGGAGGGCATGGCCCTATACGGTGGTGGCAGGGGCATGGCCCTATACCTTGGGGACGGAGGGCATGGCCCTATACCTTGGTGACGGAGGGCATGGCCCTATACATTGGTGATGGAGGGCATGGCCCTATACATTGGTGACGGAATACGTAGTGGCGGAGGGCATGGCCCTATACGTGGTGATGGAGGGCATGGCCCTATACATTGGGACGGAGGGCATGGCCCTGTGTTTAGGGGGGAGGACCTGCCAGCGGTTTGGACTCGCGGACCGGACAGTACAGGGTTTGAAGGGGGTACGCGGCTGCCATATAGTTAGGGGGTGGTCCTGCCGAATGGGGGGCAGGTGGCACGTCCCGGGTTATGGGAGGGGGGAGTCCTGGGGGGGTCGAGGTCCGTTAGCACGTCCCTCGAGTGGCGGTTCTTCCTAATATATGGGGGAAGAGTAGGAGAACTGTTTGGATTATCGGGGGGTAGGTCAAGCACAATAAAGTATTTAGCCAGGTGGAGAGGCAAATTGACGTTATGCTAATTGTTAATGTTTGTGGTTGTGGGAATCAGTTAGGGGAGGGGGTGGGGGTGAGGCAGGAAATTACATATTTATGAGGTTTAGATTGTGCGGCGCAGGCCAAGGATGTTATTGTGTAGGATGCACCTGCTTCCAATAAAGCGGCCTTTATCACACTTACATTGAGTCTCGGGTCGGTGCTTTCTTCCCCCCCCCCCCCCCCCCCTTCCACAATGGGCCCCAATGGGGTCCTGGGGGGGGCGGCCGACCAAAGGGAGGCCTGCCCCGCCCGGGGGAATTTGGGGCCGGGGAAGGGGGGGGGATAGAGATGGCGCCGCACGGGGACGGGTTTAGTTGTTTCAGTAGCTTTTGGGCTGGGGGGGTGGGGCTTGGTTGGGCTTCCGTTGGGGGGCTGTGGTAACTGCCCGGCCACGCGGCAGAGACACCATTTTAGGTGAGGTGTCTCGGCCGCCGGGCGGGGGGTGGCGGTTGGATAAAAAAATTTCCCTCCCACCCTCCCTGGGCCATGATTTGGGGGGGTGCCCACGGGCAGGCATTGTCCTTTACGGGGGAGCTTCTTTTGCGGGGGAGTTCGGGAGTGATGGGGATTTTGGGCTTGGTTTTTGTTGGAGGCTGGTGCAAATAGGGGTTTTGAAAGGGGTGATGAGTGTTTTAGACGTTACATCTTGGTGTCATTAGGCTCAATCCCTTTTGGTATGAATAGAATCGGAAGAGTGCGTGCTTTGTGGAAATTTGCTCTTTATTTGTATAGATTGAATCGTAGACAGCCGACACGTGTCTCGCCCGGTGGCGAATTGCGCCAGGGCTTTTTCGAGGCTGTTTACAACGTTTTGTATTCGGGGCACTAAGGGGGTTTTTGGGATGGGGTGGGGGGTTTTCGCATGTCGCTGGAGCAGGTGTGGGGTGCATTCTGTATGTAGGGGCGGTTCTTCCTAATATATGGGGGAAGAGTAGGAGAACTGTTTGGATTATCGGGGGGTAGGTCAAGCACAATAAAGTATTTAGCCAGGTGGAGAGGCAAATTGACGTTATGCTAATTGTTAATGTTTGTGGTTGTGGGAATCAGTTAGGGGAGGGGGTGGGGGTGAGGCAGGAAATTACATATTTATGAGGTTTAGATTGTGCGGCGCAGGCCAAGGATGTTATTGTGTAGGATGCACCTGCTTCCAATAAAGCGGCCTTTATCACACTTACATTGAGTCTCGGGTCGGTGCTTTCTTCCCCCCCCCCCCCCTTCCCCAATGGGCCCCAAAGACCAGCTTCAGCTGAGTTACACACATCAGGGAACACAGCTTTGCTTGAATCATAGGAAAGTGAACATTCATTGAATTTGTACAACTTTGCAGACCTGGCAATTGAGTGGTTGTGATGGCTGTATGCAGTGAGAGGTGGGTCCTCCCTGTAGATGACCTCAGAGCATCCTCAAGGTAGGAAGCATGAATGACTGACAGATCCATTTCTCTGCTCCTTCCTGCTTGCCTTCCCTCTCCTCACTCGACACACATCGCACAAAGGATGGTGTATATGGATGTACCTAATATGCAATGCTGCAGTCTTATTTGCATTCATGCTAAGAGAAAGCTGAATAAACAAATTTACAAAATAAAGGTCCAGTATAGAGGGTTTTACATCAGAACCCAACCAGAACATAGCACACTTTCCCCCTAAAAAACCTAGGAGGAAGGGGAACAATGTACAAAAAGACAAAATAAACTAAAACGAAAAGAAAATGAAAGATGAGAAAATATAAGTAAATATGCTAATTCATTGTGCTATGCATGCGTGGGTTTCGATCCCATCCTCGTCGCCAAAATGTGTTGTGGGGAACAACACTTGGCAGGAGACAAGTAGAAATGGCTTGAATCCTTTAATAAAATGGACTGCACACGCCTACTGCTGCAGTCCCTTCCCGCGATCGCTAACTGATCAGAGCTTGAATGCACCCCTGAAATGGTGGAGATAAGATTCTATATAGAGGGTTCTACATCAGAACCCAACCAGAACATAAGAATTTGCTAGCTTGTCAAGAGTGCTGGTAAAGTGGGCCAGACTACTTGGGGGAAAAACATCAGGAAGGATTAAGGTAAGACATAAGGGTAGCATTAAGTTATAAGGGCAAAAGTTCAAGATTATGGCAAATGTGATAGAATAAGGTCAGAATTTATGTTGGGAGAAAAAGGATAATGGTGAGTGTTCGGGGGGGGGGTTCACTCAACATCCGCAAATAAGAAAAAAAAAGACAAAAATACATTTGAAGTATAAATGGAAAAGGGCGAAACTTGAAGGAAATAGAAGGTAGGTACTGGGGCTTCAAATTTCACAAGACAAAAAGCCAAAGAATTTGGGAAAAATACAATAAAAAATTGAAATCTGAAATTAATCATTCCGCGATTAATCACTATAATTAATCTCAAAGTGACTAATCCACCAAAGAAAATCACATGGAGCAATTTGAATTGTCTGCTTAATTACAGCTACTCCTATGATGTCAGTATAATACATTGTCCCAGTAAGAAAACTACATATTATATGGCAGTGTGTATATTGCCCTAAAATGCAAAACATCAAATCCATGCAACAAACCTCACATGTAATGCATTAATGCATTTGCATTGCCTAGATATGCACAGCACTACTGCAATGACCAAAACCCCTTTGCCCAGCTATATTCAGCACAGCGTCAGTAACTCCACATTGTGCTGATATAGACAGCATCAATGCTGTGCTAGAAAAACCCTGTTATGTAATGCCCCATTTTAGGGTATATGCCGTTGCTAACATCCTACCCACTCCATCTCCCATCTTCCCACCGACCTCTCCTCGCCCACGTGCTCACATTGAGAGTGTCGGAACAGTGCTCGAGGACTTCTGAGCTGGAGTTGCATTCACCTGGAACTACAAGACTTGACTGACCACAGTGCAAGCTGCTTGGAACACTGCTGCAGAGATAGACGAAAGCCTACCCTACCTCTTCCTCTGCTGTATTTCTGTTTTTGCTCCTGGGTGTTGGTACACTGGGCCTACTGCACCAGCCTAACATGGTGTTTTACAAGTGTTTTACTTCAGGCAGTACTAAAAGCAGGCAGCTCAAGCCAAGCTGGACACTAGCACAGGGCTAGAATGAAAGCTTTGCAGGGTTTCACGCCTTTGATCGTGGCAGTTCTTCCTACCTTAAAATTTGCCATTTGGCCGCAACCCACCAGGGCAGTGCTGGGTTGGTCTGCCCATCCCACACCTTACTAAGTGCACTTGTCTACCTTGCATTATGTTGGTGTCCTTTATCGTCCAGGCCTCTCTTCCCCATCTTCTTCTATAGTCCCACATCTGCAACTTCCAACTCGCCTCATCTGAGTTATGTTAGATTCACTGACTTTATTTAAATTCCGCTGCTTTCAAACATTCATGTAATTTTAATTTAATTTAAATGAATTAAGTCAAGTGGTTGAGTTGAAGCCAAAGAACCCTGATGGCACTTCCTCTCCATCCCTTGCGCAACTAGAACATGTGATTGTGTGTACTTGTGCGTGGCACTGTCCTAGGGCATGGTGGCAAACCAGTACCGTTTATTCGTTAATAACTTTAGGTTGAATCATGATGAGGAATTGTCAGAGGAAAACCAGACTATCACGGTCCCTAATCCTTATGTCACTTTAATAATGTAACGTGCAAAGGTTACTGCATGCATAAAATGAACTTTTCATCAATTTGATGGTATAATTGGGTACAGAATAATGCACACTGTCATACATAACTATTCTGTAAACAGTAAGAGAGTCACTATAATGGTGGTGAGGTTGAAAGTTAGGCAAGCCAAAACGCGGTGCCAACAGTGTTATGATACTGACTGACAGCCAATAAGGCATTATAAAACACTGCTGTTTACAGGTAAGACTAATATTATTTCTTCTTAATTACATAATAATTTCTCTCACAACTTGTTTCAAGATTGTTAAGGTGTCCCGCTCTGCCACTTCAACGGATCCAATATTGCGGTCTCCCAATTGCTGTGCCGTAATCTGGCATATTTTTTTTTTATTACAAATGGCCACGTTTTATGATTTAATTTGAGGAATGAGAGAATGCCCTGCTAACCCACCATCAACTGATCTCTTTAACAATGATGTCCTTTGTGTGCCAAAGGTGTAGCAGATTTCCCACTGATGATGGGCAGTTTTGCTCACACTCAAGTCAGGGTCTCCCTGTGAGCCTTCCCCAGTCTCTTTACTTTAGGATCAGATATCAGGGCTCCTCTTCGCTGTTGATCAGTAATCTTTATTCTCAGGATCAGTCCCTGAGGTGTTAAAAAAGGTGTCATCTTTCCCTTTCTGAAAAAAATCTAAGCTGGACGAGACGGGTTTTAATAATAATCCATCCCATTGAACCTGCTGTGTCTAAAATTATGGAGAAATATCTGGCAAAGAAGTTGAGTCAATATCTTGCGTCCTTCGGTAAGGAAGATTTAGGGCAGGCAGGCTTCCAGATAGAATTTAGCACTGAGGCAATCCTGTTCTCCATTCTGCATCACCGCCGGTCTAGATAGGAAATGGGATAAATATCATGTTTGTTGCTGTTAGACCCCTCCACAGCATTTGATACACCCAGTCATTCTATGCCAAAACTGGTCTGAGGTTGTTTGCGTTCCGGCTTGGAGGGAACCAGGCCTGGCAGTTTGGGCTGGACTGCTCCTATTCAGTGACCAAGACTGATTTGCATATGGCTCTCTCCTGTCTGAGGTGGATGGTGGACAAAAAAAGTTTGACTGAATTGCCGCGCAGAGTAATAACTAATGTCTGAGATTATTTCAAGTAGTCCAACCTTCACTTTTTTTTGTTTTCCTCAAAATGGGAGTGAGCCTTTCCAGTGCTCGACCCCAAGTTTCGTAAAAAAACTCTGCCTAGTCCCTGGAAGATCATGCATTTAAACAACTTTAAACGTGCAGTAAAAATTGCTCTTATTGAACGAACCTCAGTCAGTCGCCATGTTAGTGTTGCATGTCTGTTTTCCCCTGCTTTTTTCTTCTTTGTAGAGCCTAGCGTCAAGATAGCAAGGTGCATTTGTGCTTTTTAAATATTAAAAATATATACTTTCAGTGGGCACAGATGACATCATCAATCTTCTGACGTCATGTAATATATGCATGTTCTCTTTTACGCCTCTGTCTTCCACATGCTTGCATTTTTCCCTGTTTTTTATAATCTCGCTATACCCTGCATTCTATAGCTGCCAATCAAATTACTCTGGGATCTCCATGTCATTTCTCTTTCCTGCCTCCATCTGTCAAATCATCTTTACCTCCTTCGTCGGTGTTTGTTACAGTGCGTAATATCCCTTCCCCGTTTAAAAAAATGAATGGTCTGTTTCAGTGCAGTATATTTTGTATTTTTTAAACCGAGCGAACGGAGAGTGTTGTGTACAAATATATGCTGCCATGCGCTAATAGAACGTGGGGTGGTTTGACGCGAGAACCCTCGTGCCAAACCCTCGTGCCTTGATTGGCTGAAAACACAAGCACAAGTCACAATGGAGCTGCGTCATCACAGGGGAACGCTGCGATGTTACTAATGTTAAGTGCAAAGGTCATCATCATGCATATGCCGTGGGACACATTGCAAAACATCTCCGCGTTACAAAGCACACAGTAAGTTTGCAAACTACCCTGGCTGAGCACCAACTAGTCAAGTTACAGCTCTTTTATGCGATATAATACATACTTGCATTAATTATAAAATTACAGTCGAGTTTTTTTGACATGACATTTAATTTGTTTAGTTTTTTTAGGCGTAAATTGACATCTTTCGTGTCATTGCTTTTTAGACATAGGCACTCACTTACCCTGCAGTTTAACCCCACGTTTAGACCCTGTCTCTGCTGCTGCGCGGTAGCAAGTGCAAATCCCACATTAGCAGTTCATGATGCAGTGGGCTTTAATGAAAGGTCGGAGGTTGGGCCCCCTTCCCATGGCTTTGTTGTACAGAGCAGTTCCTAAAGAAGCCCCCCTCAAATCCCTGGGCCCCGATCCCACTGCACCTGCTGCACCTTCTATCGCTAGGCGCCTGGTCAGAGGCAGAGTTCCATGTTACATGCTTTGCTTCATGAGGGCGTGCCGCGCCATTTAAGCATAATGGGGCCTATTTTTAAGAGAAATACGGCCACGAGAGGAAAACCCTCAGTTGTGACACCAAGCTGCAGCTCGGCCACCCTGCCACCCCCCTCATAAACATGACCAAGAAAAGGATAATAAAACAGGTTTAAAGCCCATTTTATTATCGTTTTATTTTTCTTGTGCTGAATCTTGGGTGTCGGGGCCAGGGGCGTGACAGTACTAGAGAGCACTGTTATAAGTGCGCATGACTGTTTGGCTGGCTGTCTCAGGGCAGCCAAACCCTCATGCGCAGTGAAGCTCTCTCCAACCTGAGCTGCTTTGCAAGGTTGGAGAGAGCAGGCACAGGCTCCCAGTCTGTCTGGAAGCGTAAATTCACAGCACTCAGGCCAATCCTGAAGCTGCTCTCATGCATACTCTCATGCATGAGAGCAGCTTCAGGATTGGCCGCAGGGCAGTCTGGGAGCCTGTGCCTGCTTGCAGTAGAGAGGTGAGGAGCAGAAGAGCACGATGCTGGAAGCCGGCAGGCAAGTTATTTTCTATTTTTTGTATTTGTCTCAGTCCCCTGACCCTCCTCTTTTCCCTGACACGAGCCGCTACCATAATAGTTTCCACGCAGCTTCCCTCCCTCACTCAGAGCAGGGTGGGGTCCTTGAGTGACCTCTGCGTCCTAGGTTGGACTGGGACAGCACATAGGCCTGGGCACCAGAATAAATGGGGCCCCAATTAGGGAATACGATAGCTAAACTAGGGGTCTACATTTTGCAAATTGGGGGAGTTATGAACTTGTAAAGATGCTGTATATGTGTGTAGTATTGTGTTTATATTAGAATGTTTACTACTTGAGAATTCCTCCAGGAATTCTCATGGTTCATTCTCTGTAGTATGTATTCTGCTCAATGTTCTCTGCTTAGTCTGTATATCTTTGAAATGCGGTTTGTTATGTTACATCTTGAAAGATCAGTTGTGAGCAGTTGCTCTGCTGATCTTCAAGAAGGTGGATGCTCCAATAAACACTTCTTCACTACAGCTTGGATTTGCCTGTTTCTTTTTCCTAGAGAACCCTTACTACAATGTGTTTTTCAAGGCACACAAAACTGCATTTATTTGTGCTTGCTGCAAGCAATGTTTATGGCAATATTAGGGAAATCCGTAGTAAAAACGGTTTTGCCATACCATAAAAATAGACCCCCCAAAAAACCCCGCCCACACACTGACCTGTCAGATCAGTCCTTCTGGAACTGCTGGATTGCTCTTTAGGTCAGTTCAACCCTGCCTGCCTCTTCTTTCAGCCTGAAGGGCCTGCAGCTGATTGCAGGCACAGGGAACCGAAGGAGTGGATTTAGAGGAAGAGGGAAATATGGGCCCCTGATGGTGGAGATCCTTTGCTAATCAAGGGCAGGTTCAAGGTTAGTAGTAGTGCTTTCCTCTGACTCCTCCCAGCCTCACATTTTTTTTAAGATCGAAAGAGATGGGTTGCAGTAGGTCAGTCTCATATAAGTAATGCACTATAAAATGGTCCCTTTAACAAGAGTCAAAATGATGTGCTGTGGAAAGATGAAGCACCAGATTTGCTGCTTAGATCATACTATTACTTATGTTTATGTTTATGTTTATCATTTATAAAGCGCGGCTTATACCCGAGGGCGTCTTGGCCTTCATAGTATTCCCAGCGATTTGACCCATAACCACATCGTTCCCTCAGCCAAGACTAACCAGATCTCCGACTCTACCTTATTGTCCACACAAATCACCACAATCTCCTGAGTTTTGTGATTTACGTGCCAGTGCAGCTGACGCTGATCAGCTGTTATCAATTCTTTAGATTTGTAGTGGGTCGTAAGTGAATTATATGACAATCTTGTAGGAGTGCAGAGACGGTGAAAGGAAAGGCTGTAGGATGTAATTTTGTGTAACACAACAAAATGTAAAAACCTGTAAATCAACTGTGCACATTCAGCAGTTACAAAAGCAAAAACTAAGCGCATTTTTTCGTAAATCTGAAATGTGATGGAAACAAAGATTTTAATAGGATCAAAACAAATCAAGACACTTTACACGATGATACAAAATGATAAATATTCATGGACTCTCGATTTTCACATATTATCATCTAGGTGCATTATAGTTTTATCCGGAAAATTGTCTCTGTGCAAATGTGGTCATTTCAATGGAAAAGGTGCTATCTGTAAATGACAGTGCGCTACCACACGATGCTTTATTTACATTACAAAAATCACCCACCTCATGTCCATTAAAGCTAGGTGGGTCCTAAAAGTTAGTCGTTCTAAAAAGTGGGTCTGGTTCCAAAAAGTCTTGGAAGCCCTGTTTTAAACTATGCAGAGAGTGGGACTTGGCTCTTCCTAGACGGGTATTACCCTATCACATCATGCTGTTGATGGTTTGGTGTATCATTCTACCTACTAAGAAGGGCTTCCATTGAAATGTATGAGGGACTATTTTATATATTTTTTAAAGCACTGAATACTCAGGGCCTCGTTCATTTTTTATTTCTCTTATACAATCTATACAGAAAGAAATCATTTTGACTACTTTTTGCAGGAATGGCAACGTCAAAAGATCTGAATTTAATGTGCTACAGAGCATTTTTGCATGAATGCATGCATGCAAACAGAGTTTGTTCATGTCTGTAACTGCAAACAATAGTATATTAAAGCCAGGCCTATTTGATTTGCCAATGCTTCCTCTCTTTAGCAACGTGTTTCAAAGCTACCCCTAACTCTCTGTTAGACACATCCCAATTTCAGAATCCTTCACGACTATCCTTATGTTCGTAACAAGCAATCAATCAATCAATCAATCAATCATCGTATTTATATAGCGCACTACTTACCCAGAGGGTCTCAAGGCGCTGGGGGGGGGGGGGGGGGATCCGCTACTGCTCGAACAGCCAGGTCTTGAGTTGCCTCCCTGTTACATCCCTGTTTTGCATTTATTTATTTTTTGTATTTCTGTACTATTTTTCCCAAACCCTTATTCTTCTTCAAATACAGATCTCTAAAGTTTGTAAGGCTGAATGTTTTAAATAACCCCTCCCCCATGTTTATTCCAAACTCCTCGTATTCTCCACTTTGGCCGATCATGAGCCAAGTCTTACATGGTAGTTTTCAGTGCATAAATAGCTTGATTGTCCAAGGAGGGGGGTTTACTACCGTGGAAATACATGCCGATTCCCATAAGAGAAATGCCACACATGCAATTTTAACATTAATGTGTGTGAGAGTCTGTTGCTGTTCACAGCACAGAATAAAACCACAAAAGGCTGTCTCGGAAACAGATTGTGTAGATTTGACGTCATGGCGTTAACTCTAAATAAATGCTGATTAATGATAAGAAATGATTCTATTTGTAGCATGTGGAAGGCACACAGAAATACAATCACATCTTTTGGTTCAATTGTATGTAGAGTCTTGTGTGGTTTCATCTGTAAATAGTTTCTGAAGAACTTTCATTTCCATTTTCATAATTGTGTAGTCATTTGGGAGAAAGTGAAGTGGCCAGGTTACACAGTATGTTCCCTTTTCAACCTTTAAAGACAAGTGGGCTTTTTTGTCCCCAACTCTTCATGGTTATATATTATGGTGGTGGACCACTGCCTGACTTTGAGGGCGATTGTATTTTCAATTATAAGAATGTTGGAGTCACAAACCATGCATAGGTAGAATCTGCACACATTTACAATCATCTTCGAGAAAGTCAGTACAGTAATACTACAGTATTGCATGTGTTGTAGGCCAGAGAAGAGAACAAAAGAGCAGGTGGAGAAAGTGCAGGCACAATATTGGGGTACAGAAATAGGATGAGGTATGAAAAACCAGGAGAGCCCAGAAGTGAAACGATCAGAGGGATGCAACAAGATTTGCTACTTTAATGCATTTTACTTGAGATATTATTTGTGTTAAGTTAATGTTTTAATTTTTATTGTTCTAATGGTTTTTATTAACTGAGCACTAAACTTACTAGAAAACATACTCCTTCCCTTATTTGTGAATAATAAGTTTTCCTGACGAACTCATAGAAGTTCTTAATTGCAAGTAAACATTTCCAACAATTGGCAAACACTGTTCTTGCCTCATCCTTGTTTTGTATGATGGTTATGAAATGTTTGTCTATGGATATGCACATCAGTTGATTGTTGTGTTTTTGTACAGTAGGTAAACCTCAAGAAATCAAAACGTGATGGAGCCCATGAGCATGGGCAGTGATACCGTAGACCTTCAACTCTTGTTGGCAAATTTGAATACTTCGGAAGTGATAGACATTATGGATGAGTTGTACTGTGGCGGCCAACCTGATGTTGAAGATGGCACTATGTCTACCTTTCGCGAAAATAACGAAAATGAGGATCGGTGTGACTCCTTGCTGCTAAGTGGACAAGTAGACACTTGCCTTTCAAAAGTCTCACGGGGAACTGTTAAACACCTGCTCGATTTCGCCAATCAGGTGTCGAACACCACAAAGCAGATGCGAAGAGCCCAGGAGCAAGAATCTGGAATTGTACTGAAAGAGGTAAACTACATTTTTAGTAATTGTTTGTAATAATGTCCTGTTTTCACTGATTTGTAATGAATCTTAACGTTTTCAAGATGGAATTATTACTTAATTAAAAAAAATAATAATTATATTACTACAAAATACACACACTTTCACCGATGAAAAGCGGAACTACAACTTCACTAGGGAGGAGCACAGTTTATCAGCCTGCCTACTAAGGGATTCTTCATCGTTCATCGTATGTCTTCTCTGAGGTTTACAGATGACTTTCATGCCAAGTTAGGTTTTGAATTAATTATTTAGGTTGTTCTTGATGCCTAGCTTTCTCACTGTCTCTTCTAGATTTGTACCTTTTAGCACATGACATTTTTTTTTAAATTCAGGAATCGCTTTGCACAGCTTTGTGAAGTGTTCCGGTTACGAATTCAGACTGCCACTTGTTTTTAGATAATTTTTCATGATAAGATTACTGATTTGCAAAGGAATCTCGGTTGCACTTTGTGAGAAAGTAGGAACTGTATGAGTGCAGCATTTACTGTGATAACAATCAACACACACTGTTGTATATCTTACGACCATCTTACTTCATATATTTAAATAGTAAACTGGGCATTAGGGCTTCTCCTGGTCCTCTGTGGGTGACTGCATTTGCCTGGCCACATTGTGTAAGAAAGGTGTCAGTTTTTCCTACGTTGCTGTACATTTATTTACTAACTTCATCATCCTAGGGCGATATGCGTTGGGAAGCTAAAGCTGTCTTACCCATGAGCATGAGAGATGATAACCATATTGACCATTACATTTTTTTTTTATACTACTTTTATATTTTGTTGTATATTCGTGCAATGTAGTTAATGATCTGAGTCATTCTATTGTGCCATTTTATGTTGTTTTTACGTTGATTCAAAGATGTTGATGTTCATTGTATGGTGGTAAGATCCACCCTTTTATGATTTTTACAAATCAAATAAAGTAACATATTTAAGCATATTGACCATGGCGGGGGCAAAGAATATGTGATAACTGTTAGCTACCCTTGTCTGCTTTTTTAGTGAATCCCAACTAAGGTTTGCGAAAATGTAAGAAGCAGGGACACATGATACCCTCTCAAGCCTTAAGCAAGGCAGTAAAGGCCAGTTAAAACGTGAGTGTCAATTTCAGTGCTCCCAATATTGGACATGGTGTGGGTATACAGGAGATGGACGGGTGTGTTAGAGCCAGCAACTTTTTTTCACACCCATACCACCCTGGCCATGTGTTTTACCCTCTCACCTCATCCCATCCCTGCCAGTACAGGCCAGGCTTTGTGGGGTGAGGGTGAAAATATTTTCTTACTTTACTTTGTCGTAAGTGGATGGGCCCAAGGCTCACCCACTTACATAATGCAGCAACTTGTCTATTCATGATGCATTCTCAAGAATTGCATGGCATTGTGGGGGAACCCTTAGAAGGATTCCGATCAATCATATTGTGTAATGTTCACAAGCATTGAAGACAACAAAAAGGTTAAGTGTGGAATGCTTGAATGAATCTCAAAGTGCTATGGCTTTCACCCACAGGGAGTCAAGATGATTTTTTTTCTCCAAGGGAACGAAATCTCATGCAAAGCAAGTGACTATATGGGGAAGGTTCAAAAGTTATACATGGGAATAGCAACAAACACTGCATTCATATCTGGAGCGGCATTACGTGGGGTAGCAGTCATAGAACAAAGAGGGAGTGCACTAAAGTATTGTGCTTTACAGCTACTGCTGTCTCTAGTCGCAAACCACAATGGGAAAAACTGTAGACCCTCCCCTCACATGCCAACAACCCCATGTCACATCCAAGACCTCTCCCTTCACTTGTTCACAAAGTAAACCCTATTCCACTCCTTTAATTAGCAAACATCACTTGATCACTTTTCGGCTTAAAATGAAGACCTTAGTAGGGCTCAGTCTCATGGTATTCAACAAACTAAAGAATATAGATCCTTTAAGCTAATTACGCCCGATTCTTTGGCAGACATATTAGGCCAATATCCTATCTGTGGAGAAGGTTCCCTTGAAGATGTGACACACGCTCTGGAAAGCTGGCTGCAGACCTGAGCTCTGCATCTTGCTCCTCCAAAGATGTGCAGGGCCGCACGGGGAAATACTTTGTCTCCTTGGTTTACAGATGCGCTGAGGAAAAGTAAAAGTGCTTGTAAATGTCTGGAGCGGCCATGGAGGAAAAGGTTTGATCCAATAAGTAAAGACATCTACAAACAGGATCTTAAAGCGCACTACATAAATGTGCGTGATGAGAAAAAAAGTTTCCTGGCTACAAAAATTGATCAAGCCAGAAACAGTAGTAGAGAACTGTTTAAGATTGTTAAAGATTTTGCCTCCCCCAATGTTACCCAGAGCCTCTTTACTCCCACCCTTGAGCGGACCAATCAGGAGCAAAATTTTTCCACGATAAGATTAAATCCATCCAAGACACATTTGATAGGCCAACCTGTGTGAATCAGGATGATGTTTCAGACGTTAAAGAATATTCTAGGGAGGAATCACTCTTGGATTTTCCTCCTGTTTCCCTGGATACCTCACCATCATGAAGGCTCTTAAATCTGGGTCACCTTTGGATCCGTGCCCTGTGAAAATTGTAGGATCTGTTGCTGAGGTTCTGAATCCAGCTGTTTATCAAGTTCTGAACCTTTCCCTGTCGAAAGGAAAGGTCCCAGCGAAGTGGAAACAGGGTATAATCCTCTCTCTTTTGAAGAAACCTTAAGCTGACCCAGCAGTAGTAAGCAACTATAGGCCTATAACACTGCTTTCTTTCTTTGCCAAGGCATTGGAGAAGTATGTGAATGGGGTTATTAGTAACTTCATTGAGGCCACAAATGCTCTTCATCCCACCCAATCGAGGTTTAGAGCAAATTATAGTACTCAAACAGCCTTATTAGAAGTCAGCGAAGGTATCAAATCCACCCTTGACAGAGGAGGGAAGGCAGTATTAATACTGCTGGACCTCTCGCCGGCTTTTGATACCGTGCCCCATGGACGACTCCTACAGAGACTCAGTGAATGTGGCTTTGGGGGCACGGTTCTCAGGTGGTTTTGTTCTTTATTAGAAGGTCGTCAGCAGTCTGTTTGGTCCCCACCTTTCTCAGCGGATTTTCAATCGCTGAATGTTGGAGTGCCTCAGGGCTCAGTTTTGAGCCAAACTCTTTTTAATATTTATATGGCACCATTTGCATCCCTAGCGGAGAAACACGGGGCTAAAGTTATAACCTATGCCGATGACTCCCAATTGTTCACGTATGAAAAGGATGAGCTGATAAATGAAAATGTAATGCCTGACTAAAGTGTTTGATTGGTTTCTACAAAACCAACTTCCATGCAATTCCGCCAAAACTGAAATGATCTTTTTTGGACAAACCCCTGGTGATGAATGGCGGAATTGGTGTCCTCAGGATAAGCCTCCGCCATCCAGTCCTGTTTCCACAGTGAAGAATCTCAGAGTCATGCTTGACTCTGATCTTTCCATGAAGTCGCAGGTTCAATCTGTGGCTGGCACGTGTTTCAGGCTTTTAAAAATGATGAAGAACTTCCTAGCTCTGTTGCCATTGTCCCACAGGAAGACAGTAGTCCAAGCCTTGATTATGTCAAGGCTGGATTATGCCAATGTATTATACCTGGGCATCCCAAGTTATTTATTGGGCCGCTTTCAGGTTGTTCAAAATGCGGCAGCCAGAGCGGTCTCTTTGGTAGGGCCTAGGACCCATATGGCAAGTCATTTAAAAACCTTACAATGGCTTTCAGTGAAAAATAGGATTGACTTTAAGTCTCTGGTGCTGGCCTTTAAGGCTCTCCATAGCAGCGGGGCTCAGTACATCAGAAAGAGGATTACACCCTATATTCCAGCCAGGACGTTGAGGTCATCGGCCCAACATCTGTTATTGGTGCCAAAATTCATCCGGATCAGATAGGGGGGACATTCCTTTCAGGTGGTAGTGGGAAGACTATGTAACTCGCTGCCTCTTTGCCTCAGACAAGAGCGAGAGCTTCTTAGCTTCAGACCCCAACTTAAGACCTGGCTGTTCCTTCAGTATTACAGCTGTGCAGGATTGTGAGTGCAAACGGTCTCTCTTTTCAATGGGGGACCTCTTAGTGCCGGGACACTCCTTGGAGTAGCCGTGCGCTTTACATTCCCCATAACATTAACATTAATAACATTAACATTAACATCTCCTTTATTTTGCTCCATTTCTAACCCCTCTGCTTCCTAAGAGCAATCCCCACTATAGCTCATGTCCAAAAACCTCTAACAAGGCTGTAGTTCCCTGCCCAACACATATCCCTTATTTTGCTCTCTGCCTAAACCCTGTGCCATGCCTCTGTTTCCTCTTCTGGCGCCTCTCTGTTCTCTTGCTCCCATGTAAACCCCCTCCCATCTCTTCCCACCTCTAATTCTCTTCTCTTCTTGCTATGTATAGAGGTTCTGCCATCCCTGTTCTTTCCATCTGACTCACGTCTCTTATCTTTCTCTCGGTCTAACCTTGACAGCTGTCCTGCTCTAGGTCCATCATCTTGCCAAGTCCCCAGCCCCTCTCTTGCTGTCTGTCCAAACCCCCTGCTATCCACATGGTTCATTGTTTTAGTCAGCTCTCTTTTTTAACTGTCTATCTTTCAGCAACCATTCTCTCTTTTGGGCGTCATAATAGCTTGGCATGTTACCTCCAACCAAAATCATTAATTAATGCCCATAATACACATCTGCTATCTCTAGTTATGAACTCATCGGCCATCACTGCATTGCTATCCCTTTGCCACCACTGGTCCCCGATGTAACTTCTTCCCCAAGACATCTCTAGCTCCCTGTGCCACCCCTCAGCTAGCACTAGATTAGAGGAACCCCACAGGCCTTAATAGCATCTTGTATTATTCTTTTCTCACCTCTAGGTCCCACTTAAACTTCTTTCCACCTCTAACACTGCGATTGGTAATGTCAGACATGTAATGGCAAGGATGTCCCATGTTTGTGTGGCATTGCGTGCTGGGAGGATGTTATGGACTTAAAGAAATATATTCATCCACGTGTGTTTAGTGCACAGACTCCACACAGACCTATGTTATCAGACTACTAGCAAGAGGGAGACATATTTCAAGGTTTCAAATGCAGTAACCCCATAATTGGGATTTTATCTAAATTTGGAACTTGGGAACTGGTTTAACCATCTCATATTTACCACCGGTGAAGGTAACTAGTGGTTGCTTTAAGTTCTCTTTCTTTCATTTCACTTCCAAACCCCACTGTCCCTTGTAAGTGCCCTAAAATCTCCACTCTTTCCATCCCCATCTCTCCCTGCGTTGTCTTCTTAGCACAAGTATCTTGATTCATGAGATATTCTTCCTGGATAAAAGCATGACGCACCGCTAAAGAGTAGAACTATTCACTAGTTGCTCTATCTTCTACCTCCCTGGTGTCTGTGCCCAGAGCCTCAACGTCCCACCAGCATTTTCCATATTCCAGTTTCCAGCTGAGGAAGTGACAAATGTTTTGAGCACATTCTGGATCTTGCTCATAGTGTTATCATCAGGCCACCAGGGCTCTCTCTGTCTGTAAGGAGAGTTGTCTTGCCAGTCACCCATCCCATGCTTCTTCCAGTGCTTCAGCTTATTACCCAGTTCGAGAAATGACAGTCTAAACGTGCCGGGTTTGTTGCCAGATCACCGTGTGCTGACATGAACTCGTTGAAGTCCTTTACAACCATGTATTTAGACAGTAGGAAGGACAATTTCTTTTTTTTTACAGGAAATATAGATTCCAGGAGCTTTTTTCTGCCGAACAAGACGATTAAAAAAAAATAACACCCGTGAGTTCCTATTTACTGTCGTTATCCCCCTTACGTAACAGTAATTCGCAGTAAGTTATCCAACTGTTAAAACTGTGGATCCTACTTGCAACTTTGTGGGTTTTCTATAAATTCCATGGAAACACATGCTCCCGCTACCTTTCCATCAATGACCCTACTGTGGAAACATTTGCAGTCATGACGAAATTCCATTCGTTTTTTTTTTTAGGAATTTTATTTAGCGCTGGCAGGACCCGAGGGTATCAGAGCACTTCACAGCATGTACAATTATGTGCAAATAGACAGTACAGTTAGTATGGTAGTATGTGAGGGTTCGGGCCGGGTAAAGATCGAACAAGGAGCGAACGGGTAAAGGGGCTTGGAGGGTGCAGATCAAACAAGACGAGCTTCCGTGAGAATTCCCTGTTCCATCAGGATGGGTTTTCAAACAGTTTTCTTGATCAGAGTCATTGCCATCTGTCTCATAATTGAGGTACGATAGAGAGCCGGCTAAGGTACTTCCTTGGGTCTTATCGGTTCGCTCGAGAGCGGTCGAGGAAAAGGACTTTGAGCAGGTTCTTGAATTTTGGAAATGAGGGGGTCGTACTGATGTCTCAACAGAGCTATCCATGTGAATAAATTAAAAAATACCTACATTGTTGATCAGGATTTTGGGTGCACAATTTATGCTAGTTCTACTCAAAAAGTAAGACTTTTTAAGAAACAGACTATTTTTGACTACATCAGAAAGGGAAAACATCTTTTATTTCTACCGCCTTCAATTAAAAGAACCTGCAGACTGCCTCAGAACTGACACAAAGTCCATTATATGGGCATTGATACGTCGATTTTCAAGGTCAAAAGGCCACAAAATAATTATCACTGTATTACCTGCTCAGTTAACATATTTTGCCAATTTACCCTTAGTGCAGTATGTTAAGCCCAGCTCCCAAGTTTCCGAGAGCCAGCAGTACATTAAGGTCAGGTCCTAACTGAAAGGTTTTGTTATCTTTCCCTGAATATAAAAAAGCTGCTTTTCATGGCATAAAGCAACATCTTACCACTGAGCGAACACCAGGCCAGAAGAAATCAAACTAACTCAGTCACATGCGCATATTTTGGCCAGCACACAAAATCTGTAATCAAATTGGTTCTTTTATGTAGAACATATCATCATGCCTTCCGAATGTCGAAGACCTCTGGCGTACTGAACACCAGGCAAGTAATGTTCTGCCTTCGGTTTGGAAACTCAGAAGAGGTGATTAAATGCACAGACCGCTTCCTTGATGAGGCATGGCGCCTCTAAGGTAAAAGGCAAAAATCAGCCAAACAACAATACAAACTGACATAATGAAGTCCCTCTTTGCCAGCATCTAGCCACATATTATATTGCTTTTGTAAAGATATCACTGCTTGTGTCTCATTTTTTCACGTTCTTGCTGTTATCCTATTTCCTTGATCAAGAAAGGCCTCCATCTGAGAGTGCTAAAATTAAATTTGAAACCTGCCCATCACGCAGTAGAAGCAGCCTAGCACCTCCGCTTGCTTTCCCAGTTTTCCACCTGGAACAACTCTTATCAGTGGCGCGTCCTATGAATTCATAATTCAGGGGGGCTTGTAACTCTGCTTACCAGGCCCACCAGAATTAAGGGACTACATGTTTTGAGGGCCTAGGTGTTGAGATATGGTGTTAAAAGAATCCAAACTCCTCACATTTTTGGGGGGGATAAAAAGGAGGGACATCCTTGACCACAAAAAATATTTTTCACCAAAGAAAACACACAGTTTAAGATGCAGTTTGGACCAACTAACCATAAACAGGCATATTTTCCACCTCCTACACATAACTGCACCACATTTCAATGGTGGCACATAATGCACGCTTATTGTCATGGTGCCTTTCCTCTGTTACATGTTTGCAGGTCCATTTTCTAAACACTGTGCGCGTCATCATGGTAGGATTTCAGCTGTTCAGTTCCCAGTGAAGAAGTGAGCTGGTGTTCCTTGGGGCAGTAGAAATGTTTGGCTAAGAGCAGATCTTCCTTTTGTGTATTCGTAGGATGAGAATCTATGCAATAAACTTGGACGGAACTTGTGGAGTTTTACTCCGTTGAATTCTGCGGAGTTCCCTTAAAACTCAGTGAGATTCCACAAAGCGCCGTAATTTTGGTACGTCGCACTACCTGTGCTGATTCTTAGTGCCTGGAACAAGACCCGTGCTGTACAATCAGTGCGAATTGGCACCGCCTGGTGCGCCAGAGGGCACCGCTTCTTCCTGCCACTCAAGTAGATGTTCTACTCGAGCCGCAGCTTTCTCAACGCGAATAGTAGCTTCCGGCCGTGACCACCCACTTTGAGGAATTGTGCCAAGACACTTCCTAGTGCTTGATTTTTCTCGCTTGCCAACTTAACAGTGAGCGGAGTGCAAGTAAAACTTTGCCACACTGGGGTTGGCGGAGTATTTACGGAACTCCACACTCCAGGCAGAGCGGGCTAAAGTCTGCAGTAGGAGTGGAGTTTACCACCCACCCCTACAATAAACCACGTGTTGTGTGGCAGATGTCTGGTGCCCACTCTTCAGTATCAATATTAGTTAGCTGTGTATACTACATCCTCTCTTTTATGTCATCATGGTCCTTACAGTGCGAAGTGTCCACTCCCCTGATTCCCCCAGTTAGCTGATCTACTAAAAATGCCAAAGTGTGTTTATTTTTCAGGATCCAAGGTCCCCATAAATTGTCTCACACCCTATCCCACATGCTCTATTGCCTATCAAAGCATCACCCAGCAGCTAAATGCAAAGCCAGCCAGAAAGGACAGAAGAAGGGCGACACAGACCGTGATGAGGAAGAGTAGGGCCCTGCGTAATAAAGCTTACTGCAAAAGAGTTTATTAATATGACCTGCGCTGAATCTCCATTCCGCACTGGTGATATTAACAGGTGGAAGCGTGATTGAGCCATTATAGGAAAACACCATCTGAAGCGCTGTGCGAGCTAGAACCAAATCTAACATAGGCAACTTTGTTTAAAAAAAAAGGGGGGAAGCACAAATGTATCAAGTGTTTGCGAAGACCCACATTTAACTCAAACCTGTGCGAATGTCAGAATTGATCAGTTTTCCTGACAAGTTTACACAAGTGAATACCAAATGGCTTTGCGTCCCATAGCACAAAAGGGACCACCGCAGATGGGTACAGCAGAAAAATCACAAACATTTCACTCAAAGAAAGCCTCATCTACTAAAGGACGTCACCTTGGCTTTCCATTAAACCCTAGCACCAAAGGAAATCTTGCTCAAACAGTGGGCACACACAATAATGTGTGATCTTTCCAAAGGTGAAATGTATTTTTGTCTACATAAAAATGGAAGTTTACCCGGAGTGTCATATAAGACCCCACTGTGTCAGCATTGCGCCATTGCTTAGGATCCCAGTAAGACAACAATTTTTTTTAAGGGTGATGACATCATTGGTGCGAGATTCGTAGTAAATTTTGCTGAATCGCTTAACGTTCACACTTTGCCGTGCTGCAGATTTTCAGGCACAACTTTTATTTAATTTGGGTCATGATTTCCTCACATCACCGCATTATTTGATTTGACTTTTTTTTTCATTGCATTTACTTCCAGAAGTTTCATTTCCTCCTGAGCTGCTGACCTTGAAGGACCTTATGTTTCCCCCCTGTTTCTCAGTGCTCAAGTTGCTTTCGCACCAGTGTCATTTGTAGTTTCTAAGAAAATGCATCTGCATACTCAGCCCGTTGCTTGCCGCATGACTGAAGGATGTGAATAATTTGACGTGTATTTTAAGACCAGCCTGTCCAACAGGGACGGAGTTAGTGAACTGTTCACGTGCTTATTACCAAGTGTTTGCTCAGGTTTCGTAATCATGTTGTTGCTTTTTACCTGAATGCTCGCTGTAACGCCGTTGCCTTTCGACTGCTTTCCCTGAAAGACATATATTTAGGCGTTTCTTGTATTTTTTTCTTCTTTTTCTAGACGATTACAGTTAAAGGTGGCCGCTATCGGATACACTCTGACGTGCTCCTGTTTCCATGGAAGCTGACCTACCGGAACATTGACTCCGGCTTCGTTCCTCAGGGCGCCTTCGGAAAAGTACACTTGGCACAAGACCGTGAAACGAGAACACGGATGGCATGCAAATTGGTATGTTGCCCAGCAGCTTTGCTTTGAGAGTTTTCACAGCCTCACTCGAAAATATGTGTCTTTGTAGCGCGCTGCCGCAAGCTGCTGCTGTTTCTCTTTTCAGTTTCCTTTCCTTCAGCCGGTATTAAAAACAAGCATTGGAAATGCAATAGGTCTCGCAGCATTAGAGTTAGTGCTTTTAGAATTGTTTATGGGTTTTTTTTGTAAATCTTTAGCATTTTTGTTTCCTGTAGCCAATGCTAAAGAATTACAAATAAAAAAAGCCATAAACAATTCTAAAAGCTCTAACTCAAATGCTCCGAGACCTATTGCACTGTGTGAGGGTGAGGGGTTGAGGGTGAGTGAGGGTGAGGTTGGGTGAGGGTGAGTGAGGGTGAGTGAGGGGTTGAGGGTGAGTGAGGGGTTGAGGGTGAGTGAGAGTGAGGGTGAGTGAGGGTGAGGGTGAGTGAGGGTGAGTGTGAGTCAGGGTGAGGGGTTGAGGGTGGGTGAGGGTGAGGGGTTGAGGGTGAGTGAGGATGAGTGAGGGTGAGTGAGGGGTTGAGGGTGAGTGAGGGTGAGTGAGGGTGAGTGAGAGTGAGGGTGAGGGTGAGTGAGGGGTTGAGGGTGAGTGAGGGTGAGGGGTTGAGGGTGAGGGGTTGAGGGTGAGGGGTTGAGGGTGAGGGGTTGAGGGTGAGTGAGTGAGGGTGAGGGGTTGAGGGTGAGTGAGGGTGAGGGGTTGAGGGTGAGTGAGGGTGAGGGGTTGAGGGGGAGGGGTTGAGGGTGGGTGAGGGGTTGAGGGTGAGGGTGAGGGCGAGTGAGGGTGAGGGGTTGAGGGTGAGGGGTTGAGGGGTTGAGGGTGAGGGGTTGAGGGTGAGTGAGGGTGAGGGTGAGTGAGGGTGAGGGGTTGAGGGTGAGTGAGGATGAGTGAGAGTGAGGGTGAGTGAGGGGTTGAGGGTGAGGGGTTGAGGGTGAGGGGTTGAGGGTGAGTGAGGGGTTGAGGGTGAGTGAGGGGTTGAGGGTGAGTGAGGGGTTGAGGGGGAGGGGTCGAGGGGGAGGGGTTGAGGGTGAGTGAGTGAGAGTGAGGGGTTGAGGGTGAGTGAGTGAGGGTGAGGGGTTGAGGGTGGGTGAGTGAGGGTGAGGGTTTGAGGGTGAGGGGTTGAGGGTGAGTGAGTGAGGGTGAGGGGTTGAGGGTGAGGGGTTGAGGGTGAGTGAAGTTGAGGGTGGTTGAGTGAGGATGAGTGAGAGTGAGGGTGAGTGAGGGGTTGAGGGTGAGGGGTTGAGGGTGAGTGAGTGAGGGTGAGGGGTTGAGGGTGAGTGAGGGTGAGTGAGGGTGAGTGAGGATGAGTGAGAGTGAGGGTGAGTGAGGGGTTGAGGGTGAGGGGTTGAGGGTGAGTGAGGGGTTGAGGGTGAGTGAGGGTGAGTGAGGGTGAGGGTGAGGGTGAGGGGTTGAGGGTGAGGGGTTGAGGGTGAGGGGTTGAGGGTGAGTGAGGGTGAGGGTGAGTGAGGGTGAGGGGTTGAGGGTGAGTGAGGTTGAGGGTGGTTGAGTGAGGATGAGTGAGAGTGAGGGTGAGTGAGGGGTTGAGGGTGAGGGGTTGAGGGTGAGTGAGTGAGGGTGAGGGGTTGAGGGTGAGTGAGGGTGAGGGTGAGTGAGGGTGAGGGGATGAGGGTGAGTGAGGATGAGTGAGAGTGAGGGTGAGTGAGGGGTTGAGGGTGAGGGGTTGAGGGTGAGTGGTTGAGGGTGAGTGAGGGTGAGGGTGAGTGAGGGTGAGGTGTTGAGGGTGAGTGAGAGTGAGGGTGAGTGAGAGTGAGGGTGAGTGAGAGTGAGGGTGAGTGAGGGTGAGTGAGTGTGAGGGTGAGTGAGGGTGAGGGTGAGTGAGGGTGAGGGTGAGGGTGAGGCGTTGAGGGTGAGGTGTTGAGGGTGAGTGAGGGTGAGGGCGAGTGAGGTGTTGAGGGTGAGTGAGGGTGAGTTAGGGTGAGGTGTTGAGGGTGAGTGAGGGTGAGGGGGAGTAGTTGAGGCTGAGTGAGAGTGAGGGTGAGTGAGGTGTTGAGGGTGAAAGTTTGAGGGTGAGGATGTTTTTTTTTTAATTGCGAAACTAATTGCTTTGTTATTTACAATGCCAATAGTTTTATGTTTCGTAAATCTGACACATATTGTAACCCAAAATGTGTTGTAGCACTGAGTGGTGTGAGGGTGAGTGGTGTGAGGGTGAAGGGTGTGAGGGTGAGGGTGAGGGGTGTGAGGGTGAGGGGTGTGAGTGTGAGGGGGGTGAGGGGGGTGAGGGGTGTCAGGGTGAGGGGGGTGAGGGAGAGGGGGGTGAGGGTGAGGGGGGTGAGGGGTGTGAGGGAGAGGGATGTGAGGGTGAGGGGGGTGCGGGTGAGGGGGGGAGGGTGAGGGTGAGGGTGAGGGGGTGAGGGTGAGGGGGGTTAGTATGAGGGAGTTGAGGGTGAGGGGGGTGAGGGTGAGGGGAGGGGAGGGAGGGTGAGGGAGGGTGAGGGGGTGAGGGAGTGTAAGGGAGAGTGAGGGTGAGGCTGAGCGGGTGTGGGAGGGTCAGTGAGGGTGTGTGTGAGAGGGTGAGTGAGGGGGTGTGTGAGGTGGTGTGTGAGAGCGTGAGTGAGGGGGTGTGTGAGGGGTGTTGTTGTTACTGTCTTAGCAAGTATGCTAAAACTTTGTGGGAATTAGCCATTTATTCCAATGAGCCAATTGGACAAAACCCGTGAAAACAATTATTTGCAAAATAGGACGCTGGCCGGCGTTTAAAATATTATGTCTATGATAACTCAGAATCAATTGGGAACCTTACCCACGTACAATCTAGTACCCAATCCGGCTTTCTGTATTCTGTCAGCAAACAGCGCCTCCATTTTTTTAGTCACATGAGGGTCATAAAACAATAGTTCCCTTCATCTTTAACTATACGTCCGGAGATGCTTAGAGAATACATAGCTACAGCGTTCTTTGACTTTTCTGTTATATAGAGATCTCGCGAGAACAACGATGCAGACTCTGCATGTTCTTTCACTTCGAAAAGTGATATAACGGAGTCCAGCTGGCATACGCTCCTGGTGATTGGCCAATAGGACTCCTATGCAAAATGAACACTGTACTACAAAGATGCAAATGAGCGCCAACACCCACGGCGCCCCGCCCACTGTGATGGATAAATAGACTTTCAAACAGGGCAACTTGAATGAGTGAAATTGCACTTTATCCCCGGGACATGTACACTGTTCTGCACGCCTACATTGTGGCTTCAGTAAAAGAGGCTATATGTTAGTCATTGAAAACTCCGGCTACTAAAAAGTTTTGTCTTCTATCATTTTGACCAGTTTAGCAGATAACCTGCGCCACTACAGTGAACAACTTACCTATAGCAAGTTGGCCATACTTCCCGCGGATATTGGAGGGGTCTAAGAGGCTCTGGTTTCTGCTTTTTGGGAACCAGCTTCCTCTGCAGGCAGAGCACATTCTGGGAAAGCAAAAATATTGTAAATAGTAAATGGTATTAATTGTTTTCCGGTCAAGATGGCGGACTGAGGACGCCGCTGAGCAGTAGTGCCTAGTGGGAGCTCCCCGATCCCACCCGAAATGGCGTGATTTGGCTTACAAGATATACTATGGTGCTGCAGCCAGAAAACATTTGTTCACATGTAACTGTTGGAGTTAGCAGTTACTTTGTATCTATGTAAGGCGATTGCAGCCGGCGAGCTAACAAAAGAAGAGGACAAGCGAAAGGCGGAGGAAAACGAGGAGGGCTTTCAAAACGCGGCTGCGAGGGGAGATGTGAGATATATTGTGACCGTATTCGGGCCGGTAAACCGGCCGGTGAACCCGCGGTTGGACCCAAAGACTTGCGAGCTTGCAAACTTTCTTATAAAATAGCAGGGAGCATAACTACATTTTCAAACGGTAGACGGATGCAGAGGCTGCTATGCTCGTACTTACTGCTTGCACGACACCTTATACCGCGGCTGATCGGCGGGCCGGTTTTCGGCTGGTCGGGTCTTTGGATACGACCTGGATTGCAGCTGAGTGCAGACCCTGCACGGGACGGTGGTTTACAGATGGCTCCAAAGAACTTGCCCTGAGCTACGAGAGCAAATAAACCCAACACTGAGGCTGCACTAGCGGTTACAGCCACAACAGCAACAAATGCAGTACAAGGTTCCATGTGCCTCGGAAAATTCAAAGAGGGGGCACTCGCATCGAGAACTACTATGGCAGGTGTGGGGGCGGAGCGGGTTAAATTAAACAAAGAAGACGGACGGAGGAGAGGGGAGGGGGGATGAGAAATGCGAACGAGACGGAGGGAAGAGAGGGGAGGGGGGAGGAGAAATGCGACACGGCGGGGAGGGGGCGGAGCGGGTTAAATTAAACAAAGAAGACGGACGGAGGAGAGGGGAGGGGGGATGAGAAATGCGACACGGCGGGAGCAGGGGGCGGAGCAGGGAGAGCGGGCTTTGGAATGTAATTCACACGGCCGGCCGGTCGTGGAACTGAAAGCATGGCCGGCCGGCCGTGAAAGCCTTTGATGCGGCAGGGGAAATGCGAGACGGCGGGAAGGGGAGGGGGCGGAGCGGGTAAACCAAGACGGACGTGCACGCGCTTTTAAGCTCAATGCGCATGGGGAAAGAGTGGATAAGTCCCAATACTCTCGCTTGCTCGATGCGCATGCGCATCGACAGGCGAGACCTAAAAATGTCAAGTGATGCCAGAAAAATTAGAAAGCCCCCAAAGTTACGTACGACCTTTGTTACATTTTCTCTGACGCTGCCGACTCGACTAAATACGAAGGCTTTAGCTATGTTTTCAATAATTACGAGATATAGTAAATTTAACTTTTAATCACTTTTTCTTGCAATATATTTTACATTTACTTCACAGCTTTTGATTTTAATTCATTGTCTCCAGTGGGACAGTGCAAGAGATGAAGCTGCATTTCCAGAGTAGCATTTGCACGTCGGAATTTCCAGAGAGGGCACATTGATGCACACGAAGATATTTCCTGTAACAAATACTTTACAGATTCAAGCGGTGGAAATAAAGAACATTCTCTCTTGAAACACTAAACTGATTTTAACCACCAAAGTTCTCGTGCTACCTGTTGCATATCACTAGTGTTTTCCTGAGGTTAAACCTCTATTGCAATTGGGATACACCGAAAGACCTCATACTTCGCTCAAAATAAATGAATATTTGCCTTTACTTAAAGCTTCACCCTTTACGAAATCTCTGGGTTTCACCCCTTACTCGTACAGAACATGCATGACCATATGGCAAAAACAACAGCATCTACATCCTACTAACTGTGCTGAGCACTGAAACCTTCTTTATCTTCTAAGTAGGTATTAGGGCTGCAGTCAATATTTAGGCTTCCCTTGCGCTGTGCTCGAGAAATCTATTGTTTTAAATATAAACTTAAAAGGTATTTACATCCCACCTCCTCTCTTTCCTGGCTTCTCATTGGTTCCTGTGCGTGCCACTTACGTTTCCTCCATTTCTATTGGCTGTAGCATATTTTCCTGCATTTACCAATGCTCGTTCCTTGCCTGCTTCTCTTATCAGTTTCCTGCACCGAAATACTGTTCACATCTGCTTTGGTGGAACTATATTTTCAGAAAGTTTTGCCTTTTACTCTTGCGGCATATTTATATAACGATTTATCACCCAAGAGATTAAGTGATTTGCATACAATCACAGGATGTTGCGTGACACCACCGAGACTCGAACCGGGATCCCCAGCGCTTGAGTCAGCAGCTCTGACCGCTGCACCACATCCTCTACACTCCCATGTTATCTGTCAGGGAGCTCTTTCTTTCTCCCGGACGGTGATTGATGAAAACAGCTCTTTATTCATTACATAGGCAAAACCGATGCATTACCAATGCTTGTTTATTATCTCTTCGATCGATGGAGGCTTCAAAGTTTCAGCACTGCTTCTTTGAAGGCTATGCTATATTATGCAGCCCACCTGACACTTGGAGCAGTGGAGTCTGCATCACATCCCCAGTATCTCTATTCGTTGTTTTCCAGTAGGTGAATATTGCGTCATTGAAGTCTTCTACTCTCCTAGCTCCTATTGATAAAATGGCACATTTCCATTAAAAGATGAGTCCATGAAACCGAGTATTACTCTAGACTGTATTAATGTTCCCAAGGCAACAGTTCTAAGGCACTCATAAAGCCAAGCATCTGGAACCTGCCCACTTGTAGACATAATATTACGTCCCGGTCTGCTGTCTTTTTGACGCCCTTAAATACTGTGCCCTTACACTCACCCTTGCTTAGACTAGTAAGGACCCAAGCCTGGCTGAAATGACCTGATACTTGGTTACACAATAGCCTTTACTTCCTAATCCATTTATTGTGGTGGTATTGCTATTGTTGTGTGTTATCCACTTGTTATGAGCTTCACCTTCTGAGGTACGTAAAGAGCACTGCCGGCTTTGTGGCATTCAAATCAAAATAGGGGGAAGTTGAAGCAGAGGTTCATTCAGCTTCTGGTATTTTACGATCTTTGTGGTATCAGCCATGCTGTATAATTATATTCAACGAAACAAGTTGTCCATTTGTACAACCGTTATGTAGGTCATGGATTTTGACAGAGTCAACCTCATTTTTTTCCCAAATGGATCTTTATTGGTATTTTTCAATTTCCAAGCAACAGGAACACAGTAAAATAGACAGTAATGGGCAACTTGGCCTGTATTACAAGGTATTGAGTACATAACATTGAGAGCAGTATTTCTGATATCACTAAATGCAAGACTCTAATATTCTCGTCCTAAACGTACTGACAACCACCCATGCCTTGTGTCGCTCCATCAGAAAAAGGAGGAATGGGGGTTAACTGTGTGCCCTATATCAAAAGACCCCTTGTTTGTGATCGGGTAACTATAAAAGACGCACAACTGAGGTAACATCAATGTAACGGTGAGTCTGTGGACATGAACTAGGACCCTCAAAAAGGGAAGCAACATTATTCCTTGCCCCCAACCGAGAATGTATAGGAAGCATAGTGTTGTTTGTTTGACTGATGTTGTCACCCCCAGTGGGGCTGAACCATAGGGGTGGCAGAATAATGAGGGGAGTGGGAGAAAAGGAAGCGGACCGTCCCCAACCCTGAGCATGTCTCGGGCGCTTGTAACTCAGTCAAAGTTGTGGATTGCAGCACATCAGGTGCCCTAGAACAGTTGGGGTGTTCACCCTCATGAAGGTCTGTTGTCCGTCTAAGGAGTGAGTTCCTCTAGCTATGCATTCCAGGCATCACTGGGCGATGCTCCCACTTGGTGCATGGGTTGAATTTGCCAGCATGTGATCTCTGCTGCCATCCACTTGAGCAGGTCCATTAGCCTTCTCTGCATTTGGGGATTTCCAAATTTTGCCCAGTACGTATGCCAGGTCGACATATCTGATGCTGTGTTTGTTTTACCAGTATGCACTGCTAAACCCAGGAGGCAGTGTATTGCATCTACAGACAACGTCCTCTTGGTCTGTCAGAGTCGACATTGCCTCTGTCCAGAATTGTCTGATGACTGGGCATGTCCTTACAATGTGGCAAATGTATGCCTCTGGGCATGACCATCTGGGGCAGTTGTGAGTGGCCATTGGATACATGCAATGGATTCTCAGAGGTGTTAGGTATGTCTCATGTAAGTAATCATCAGCTGAAATGGGTGTATTCAAGCAGGGATTTCTGGATACACTGCGCACCTGTTCGAGCGCTGCGATCCATTGGCAGCCAGTAAGTTTATGGGCAATCAAGGTAGTCCATTTAACCCTAAGGTCAGGAAAAAGTGTGAGTTGGGTGTCCGTCAGTGTTTTGTGTAGCATTGTAATTGCTCTTCTAGCATTCCAGTAAGTGAGTAGTGTCTGCAGCAATCAGTAGGGCTCTGGTTCCTTCCACTCTGTGCCCCAAAATGCCCCTGTAGTGTTTGCAAGCACATTGTAGGTCAGGAACTGCCCTTCCGCGATGCTATCTTGTTCCTGTAACTCCTGAAAATGTAGTAGTGTTGTGAGTGTACAGGTCCCCAAGCATGGTGAGGCCTGCCTCAGTCCAAGGTCTGATGTTGTGATGTTCAGTCAACTTTCGAATAGCTGGCATAGCCTACAGCAGTAGGCTTGGCAAGTATTGTGGGGGGCTGCTCCTAGACCTGGCAAATTTGGTCCAGCAGCCATTGGCTACTTCAGTCAGCCCACTAGGGTGCATGGCCATCCATTGTGATTCCAAAAACTAGTCAAAAATCGCCTGCTCACCCACAGCCCTCTGTATGATCCACGCTTGGGGCAAGGGCCGTCTTATAGCCAAAGCGTCTGCCACTGCAGTTGGGCCACTACACAGTAAAATTCATAGTTTTTTACCCTAAATTCCCCTCATTTGAGGGGTGCATATAATTTGCGGAGCACCGCTCTCTTACCGCCACACCCAAGACCAAGCCTGAGAGTATAGAGTCCTGATCTCTGAAAAAGCGTCTTGGTAGGAAAATTGGGAGATCCATGAAGTGATACAGCAGCCTTGGTAGCAGTAATATTTTAGCATTAGCCACTCTGCCCATGGGTGACAGCGGCAGAGCTCTCCAGAATGGCAAGAGCGCTGCTTGCTGGATATCACTACCCCCAGGTTCCCCTAAACAAGATCTTCATCTCAGTGGTGGATATTTATTTCCAGTCTCTTAAGGTATCGGGGTGCCCGTCTGGTGCCAGGACGAGAAGGACCTCCCTCTCCGAATTGTTGATGTTTGGCATAGGGAACAAACAAGATTTTGTTCAATTCAGTTGTAGGCCTGAAACCCTGCCAACGTCCTTGAAGGCCCTAATCACGTGTGGAAGGTCCCTACTTGCGACTCTAAGATACACCAGGGCATCGCCTCCATATAGGGATATGACCTCCCAATGTACGCTGCTTGGGATTCCCCATTGTGGGCCCCTGAGACCAAAGAGGCCCACGAGTGGTTCCATGGCTAAAGCAAAATAAACAGCAACCTTGCCTGGTCCCCCTGTTTACCCCGAAGACATCCGATATCTCTTTGCCCATGCAAATCCAGGCTAATGGGTTTGTGTAAAGAAGCATTATCCAGCATATGATTTCTAGACTCATCCTCATTTGTTTCAAGACTTTCATCATGTAGGGCCAGCCCAGCATATCAGAAGCTTTCTCGATATCAAGAAAAAATACTGTGCGCGTCAGTGACCCCTGTTTGTTTTCATCTAGGAGTCGGAAGAGATGTCTCAGGTTTAGGAAGGTGTTCCTCCCTCAGATGAAACTGTTCTGGTAGGGGTGAACCAGTGTGGGGAGCCAGGACAGCAACATATTTGCTAGTGCCTTCTTAAAAATCTTGTAGTTAATATTTAGGAGGGTTAGCAGCCTGTAAGACTGCACATCCATGGGTTCCCTGCTGGGCTTGGGGAGGACGACATTTATTGCTTCCCTCAGTGTCAGTGGTAAGACGCCCTCCTCCCTGGTCTCAGCACTATCAGGTCCAGATCCCTGGGAAAGCCGGCACCGTTTCCAAGTATGTGGCCGATTCCACAATATTGTGGTGATGCTCTATGAAGCCGAGAAAGTGGAGCAGAGGCCCAGCAGCACACTGGGGGAAGCTGCTGTCTCAGCTTCCAGTCTGCTGCGCCTCCTAAGCAGCCTTCCTCCAGGCAGCATCGCTCACAGCTAGCTCTCTGGCCTCCTGGATACACCCAGTAAAGGACAGATATGTAGTCAGGTTGGGGGCATATCCCTCCCCGAGTGGGCTCCAATCCGGTGGACAGCAGTTGACGCCGTAGGCCGCTGCCTGGCTGCTGCTGATTGGCTGGCTCCACGCCCCGATCAGATCCTAATGCCGCGTGTGTGGGCGCCCCCAACCCGCTGTAGAGAAGCGCCGAGATTGTGTCTGATGGGCCTGTGTGTTGGAGCTACCTCACTCCATGAACGCTCCAGTTGCCATCCTGGCAACGCCCACAGTGACAGCCTCATGATGCATATTATGGATTTGCAAAAAATGAGTCCATACAAAGAGGTAGAAAAGAAGTACTGGCTGTGATTTCTGTATTCAGTAAAGAAAAAGTTTCCCTTGGTAGGTTTCTTAACTAATCAAGCCCACATTTTAATATTGGACATTTATACTAAACAAATATAACAGAAACATGTATGTAAAAAACTTATATCAAATTTATTGTTTTGTTAAAAACATAGAGGAGATCACACAGTAAAAACATATATAAAATATACAATTCTAAATCACACAAGATTTGTCAACATAAGATACTAGTTATAAAAACAATGCCCTTAAATTCATCAATAAAAAACACAACACAGGGGAGAGACAGAAGGAAGGACAGTATCATTTGTCATTGAAACTTAGCACATCGAGTATTACAATCTCAAAGCACCAATCCTGGGCGCTTTCAAATCTTGCGACCTGCAGGTTTGGCACGGTTACCCAATTGTGTGTTTCGATGGCTTGTTTTTCAAATTTGTACCATCTTTTTCAAGACTGTTTGTTATATATGTCTCTCTCTTGATCGGCGGCACTGGTTGGTTGCCTTGTGGTTTGAAAAACTCCTGCGGGTAAACATACTGCTGTCAGTGTCTGTTTTATCATAAATTAGTGTCAACATTGTTTAACCTTACAGTACGTCTTATATTGGGTGCATTGTGTCACATGTAATCCCAAACAGCAACTATTATTTACTGAGTTTTTCCATGATTTTACCAAATTTGCTTAGCATGTAGTTTCCATTTTCAAAATCAGCTTAGCATATAATTTGAGTTTCCATGGATTGTCAACTCTAAAATCCGTAATCTTCAGAACAACATCTATTGTACGTTGCATGCTATTTGGACCCAAGGGACAGTTCATTAGGTCTACGGTTACAATCAGGCTTAAGCCCCATTTTACTTCACCGGCATATGAATATCAACAACACATCATTTCAGCATTGACATGTCCAATATTGTCATGTGTGCTTTGGGGGTTCATATTCCCATTGAACGTGAGGAGACCATTGGAGAAAGCCAATTCCTTCTATTATTTATATTGCGACTAACCTGGCACCCCTTGGGACCTCATAAGTTCATTATTTTTACTATGGGATATTTATTACCTTTATCTCATATTTTGTGTGGAGTTCTTCTCAATATTGAACATCCTGTATTCCAGGTCTTTAAAAAAAAAATCAGGTTCTGACCTACTGCAACTAACAAATGAACTTCGACAAAGAAGCCCTTTCTATATTTCATTGACAGTTTGGTTGTATCTGTTTAGCATTCATATAAATACCTGTAAGCCATACATCCAAGTCTTCTACACAGCCAAATTTGAAACTACGAAAGGTTTATAAATTCATTACATTGTTTACCAGGACTGTATTAACATAGAATCCAAATAAGTAAATTAACCCTCCTCTAAGCAGTGGGCTTGGGTTATTTGAGTACTGCGAAAATTAATCAGTATTTGAGACCACAGGCACCCAGCATTGGATGTTTTTTAGATTTTTGGTCTGGGAGTCCAACTCAGTGGAGGATGGAAACCACTTACCACAGCTTGAACAGAATATATAGAAAACACTGACATATGCGATTTGTTTCCTTTGCTTTCAAACGCAAAAAACGTACATCTTTTTAGCAGTAGAGGATGAAGTTGCAAGTTCTGGCAGTTTTGGCCACCTGCCATACCAGTGGGAAATGGGACCGCCCGCTAAGGGTGCGGCGGTTCCGCACATCCCATTAGGATGCGCCCACCTCACTGGCGGGCGCACCCGCATTTCTGACCTTGAAGCAGGCGGTGCTGAAAGCACCGCCCGCCCCAATGCCACAAATGCATGTTGTGCTGTTCAGGGGATAGTATAGGTACCCCCCATGTGTACCCCCCTACCCCCAGACTCCCTGGGGAACCGCAACGGGCCCCGTAAGAGATTCCCGCATGCCTTTCCGTGGCGGCAATGCCGCCCCAGAAAGGCATGTTCCCGCCTACATCTTAATATGGCTGGGGGTGTTTAACAGACACCGCCACCATATTGAACCCTTTTCCACCGGGTCGACTTGTCGACCTGGCGGAAAAGCGGCGGACAGTCTTTCCTTCTGCCGCAGACCTCCCAGCCATACTAATATGGAGGGGGGTCTTTGCAGCAAGGATGGCGGGTGGATTGCCCCCGCCAGCCCGGCGCTGGCTACCGCTGGCCCGGCGGGGCGATCCGCCCGCCATCCTGATGGGGCCCTTAGTTTCACCCTGATCAAAAATGTTGAGAATCCCCTCAGTAAAGAAATGCTCTATCCATGCCGATTTTGCAGCAACAGAGCAGTCTTAAAGCACCCATGTTTTGAATCACCTCATCAGTGAGTTCTATGCCACACGTGGCAATGGTGGCACCTGTGCTCAAGAAAATGGGTTCTGCATCGCTAAGCATTTATCTCTCAACACCTGCAAAGCCATAGTAGGTAGTAAGTGAAACTGGAACTTAGCAGTATTAGACGCATAACAAAGGAGCATCAAAGATTTAATGTGTGAATGGCCATTTTGAACTATATTGTTGCCTCTCCTATTGAGCACTGTTCCTGTGTGAATTGACGTGTGAATTGAAACTGCCTTTTGATAGAAATGTGTCTAATAGTCAAACAGATGCCATTCTTACAGGATTAAAGGTCATACAAAGTTTGTCTCATTTGGAGCTCCTGATTTGACATTCCAAGTTGAGAGTAAATTTTACACTGAACTTTGTTTTTCCCCACACAAATCCTTATAGGATTTAGTGCAGAGAAAAAGGGTTATAATTCGGAGTTTTCCAGTTTGGGTTGTGGGTAAACATGGTTTTACCATGCAGGAAAACTGAAACCGCATGATAGTCTTTCTTCCAGGAACTTGGAAAGAGAAGGTAAAATTCCAGTGTAAAAAAACCTCATATTCAGTTTGCTTCCCGGTATTCCAAAAGTCCTCCGTTTGAGGGGTTATGTGCTTTTAATGGTACACATCTTTAGAATGTGAAAGAATGAGTTGGCTTTGCTGGATGTTTTTAAACCTTAGTCATAGAGACCACAGCAGATGCCAGAGGCGAGGGTTAACTCACAGAGCCAGTAGGGTCTGCTGGAAGCCTTCTGAAACCACAAAGCACACAAGTAAATCAGTTCAGCAATTTCGGAGTTAAAATTTCATGATTGCCCTGCCATGATCCTAAGTGAACAGTAACGGTTGTACCATTGAAAAGTATTAATAGCCCGAGATGCATCATGAACCAGTGAACATTACTTCACCATTCAGCTGTCAGAAGATTAGTAGCTTTAAAGTTGAGGCACTGGTCAAGGCTTCGCTCAGTGAGTTATATTAGATCAGTCTCACATCACAGAAACATTAATACCGCGCTCGAACGTTATAGCTAACCATTGTGCACGGCTTACTTGTTCAGCCTTGGTATTTGTAGGCAGTTGCATCAACATGGAGTTTCCAAAATAATATTTCTAGCTAATACTTGTTTATGTTTGGCTCACAGGTTGAAAACTTCAAATACACTCGCAAAAGGAGAACAAAGTCCTCTGCTATTCCCTTAGGTGCGCTTTATTTTTAAGTCTCTTTTTAATTTCTTTTAGGTAAACATATTGATTTTCTGAAATGCAACTGCTATCTGTGTTTTCAATATGTTTATAATTTGCAGACAAAACTATTTCCAGCGCTGGTACACTGGGAGTTTTCTGTGACTTCTTCAACTCTCCCTTCTAATCACCCGTATTGATTTTGTAATGTATGAGCATTTCATGACCAAGTACTACCTGGTCTGGACTTTGAGCAAGGCTCTCTGCTAAACAGAGCAAAACGGCATGGCACAAACCTACCTTTGTGTGCATTGTGGCTCCGCTTTTACCTGTGAGGCTGTTTCTCCCTATGTATGCATAAGAAAGATTGACCTAGGAATGGTCTAATCATGGCTGGAAGCCCCCACCCCTCCCACGTTCACCAAATACTCTAGCATCCTCCCTTACCATTGGGTGTGAGAGCAGGATGAAACAGGGTTTGGACCGGTACTGCGACACAGAAAGGGCCATAAAGCATGTCTCAACATCCCGTAGGAGACCAACATCCGTTCTGTCGCTTCTACTGGAACCTCAACACCGCCTTTTACATCAGCTGTCTGAGATGAACTCGATCCCACAATGCATCGTGATCCATGATGGCTTAGATGAGTATGGCCTCCAGCCTACTGTACATTTAACCCAGATCTGTTGACTGGGTGTGAGTGTTTGATTGGTTCAGATGCTCCGTCCATCACCACCCCCTTTTGTACCGCTTTGTTCGCCATAAGTTGGCAGGGTATGCTCAGACGTGAGTCCCGTGCTCACTTTGCCACTGGATTCAAGCAAGCCTGGCTAAAGACGGCTGGAATGCCAGAAACCGGTCCTCGGAAGCTTGTTTCCGGTCCAGGGAAGGCATGGCTTGGCAGTTCGGGCTGGACTGTTCCCATGAGGCACAGGGTCAGACTGATTTGCATATGGCCATGTCTGAACTGGGGTGGCAGAGTGGGCTAAAGAACGGTGATGGATTAAACCCAGATCTGTTGACTGGGGGTGAGTGTTTGATTGATTCAGATGCTCCGTCCTTCACCACCCCCTTTTGTACCGTACTGTACAAAGGGAGGCTGAGAATTTATCACATTGGAATTTCCTCTGCTCCTTGCCATCAAAGTGGAACTAAGACTAATGCAACATACACAGTTTTACTTCAATCAAGCAATCAGGGGTTTGTTAAGCACGACTACTCACTCGCGAGGGTCTCAAGGCACTAGGGGAGGGGGGTGCAGGATCCAATCCATCAAGGAGGAATTTGTCGAAGTTTTTAACATACATAATATGATAAAGGTAATTGTTGTAACTGTTTGGAAACTAAATGTAACACTGTGTAGTTATAACTGTTCCATTTGTAAATGTCTCTGATACCCATTGGATCTAACCAGTGCTATGTTAAACTTAAAAATAAAAGAAATAAATGTGTAGCAATGCGCTGATGGGTTTCAGGAATGTTGCTCATCATTGACTTCACTGATAGGGGTCTGTGAACGTCTTCTGAGGAAGCACAAGTTCATCTGAGTTCCAAGGTCTGTGGTGCCAGTTCAGCCAGTCCGTGGCCTCTTTGTCAGTGTCTCTGTTCTTGCCCCAGGCCCTTCCATGCTACCTAACTCTTTTCCTCAAATGCCATGCTCAGGAGATACTTGCCCTCCACACATCTGTGATCATTTTATTTCCAGCTGCATGAGTTTGAACTTTCAGGGGCACACACACACACACACACACACACGGCATTGTAATGCTATTAACGTGTCTTAGATAACTAGATCATTTGTGATGGTTTTCTCTAGCAGCAGCACCGATGAGAGCAGGGCAGTCATTGGCCTAAATGGATTTTAGGCCTGGCTTCACAATGCACTCATAAGCCTGACCTGTTGGCATTGCCAATGCTTGTTATACATGTACATGTGCCCGCCCCGACTCTTGCAAGTAAGCAATCAGTTATATCCATTGTTTTCAAGAAAAGCTTGAGTAACCGAGGCAAGACCTGTGACCAGTTTAGTGTAGGACCCAACACTGCAGCCAATAGCGTTGCTACTGAGAGAGCAGTGAAAGAAAAACTCTGTGGGCTTGATTTTTAACCCGTTGGCTGCTTCTGCTTTTTTGCGGCAGTGCGTCCGTTTTAAAAAACGGGCGCGGTCGCGTCGGCTATTGGCCAACAGCAGCAGCCAACGGGTTAAAAGTAGTTTGACATATACACACACAAGTCTACCACCTCGAATGGGTGCATGTTTATGACTTTCAGGACATCACAAAACGTTCCGGAAGTAGACCTGGAAACCTGTGGCAGTAACAGGAATACTGGGAAAACTTGTGTGAAAATTTGTATTTTCGACAATGCGAAGACCTTTCCTCATATCTAATTGAATATAGTGTCTGATTATGCATGGTGAGATCTCATTGCCATGTTGGCACATATATTTAGTGAGATCTCAAAATGTTTTACCCTGTGGTAAAACCACTTTCCGTACACCCTAACCGATTTTGGAAGTATCTGTGGATAGGGGGTTTCTCTTTGGCAGGACCACATGAGTTAATCTCCTACTACTTCCAGAATAGGTTGGATAGAGAAAAGTTCAAACATACAAACTCTCAACTCTGTAGAAGTTCCCAAACTTTCTCAGGTTACTCATCCTTCAGTGGGATTTACTGTTATGTAATATTGGTAAAATCAAGCATGAATGGATTTATTAGTGCAAATTCAACTTTTGTGAATATTTTGCCCTTATAATTTTTGCTATTTGCACGTGTAAGTGAAAGATACATGCATGCATATCACTGTGAATCTAGCCCTAGGAAACAATATAGTCAGCACATGAATACTTTTATTCAAATGTTTCAACACGTCAAACAGTTTTCACTTTCCAAGCTCATTCTACCCGAATTCAATGTGGATTTGGACAGATTTCAATGTTGTGAAAGAACCATATTTTAAGTAATTTATGTGCTTCGAAGCAGTGATCGTCTTAGCTGATGTAGTCAATGCCAAATGCATTAGTGGCATATCCAAAAATCAATGTTTGTTATTATTCAAAGATCCCAGTGGAGCAGTTCAAACCAGCTGACATAGAGATCCAGGCTCACTTCCAGCATGAGAATATTGCGGAATTATTTGGAGCTGTGCTGTGGGATGAGACGATCCACCTCTTCATGGAAGCGGGAGAAGGCGGATCTGTCATGGAGAAGCTGGAAACCTGCGGACCCATGAGAGAATTTGAAATCATCTGGGTGACCAAACATGTTCTGAAGGGACTTGAATTCCTGCATTCGAAAGGAGTCATCCATCATGACATTAAACGTAAGTTTTTGTTCACTTTTATATGGCCGTTGCATTTTGTCGTGTTGGTCGCTGTTTTATATATACTATTATGTATAGTATACTGACACGCTCAGATTCTGTGATGAAGCAAAGACTTTCAAGAAATTGCCCTGTGCAAATAAGGAATCTTTCTTTTTCTTTTTATTTTAGCCAGTAACATTGTAATTATGTCAACAAAAGCTGCTTTGGTGGATTTTGGATTAAGCGTTCAGCTCACTGAAGACATGTACTACCCTAAAGACCTTCGAGGCACCGAGGTAATGTGCAGTGCAAGTTAATATTTGTTAAAATAAAACTATTGTTGTTAATGAATATTTTTCAGAGAATACATATACCTGTCATATGAGAAAAATTGTGTGAATATCTCAAGAAAAAGTGAACATGTAGAGTCTCTTTGTATTTTGTTTATGGAAATTGCTTCTGGGTTTTAGGTTATTATGTAACGCCATCTTCCGAGGAGTGCCTTGACATGCATTTGCACTACTAGGGATTTCTACTATTAGGACCAGAACACTGCCCAAAATACATAATAGTAAAGAGGAAATATTTAACAATCGTATGCCTGGAAACTACATTATAAGAGTTTTGCACGGTAAGGGAAAAATCCAGTAGTGCCCTGATTGCAGATCTTTGAATTCTGAAGCTATCAAATATTCAGCCCTCATCGGTTTGATACACACTGTTCGCCTTGGCAACCTTGTATTTTTGTTGTTTCTAAAGCATGACTATAAATCACCAACATGCTGGCTATACCAATTGATGATTTAGAAAGGAAGATGCTAGAACAGGAGGAGATTGGTTATCAGAATAAGGCGCAGATTTCTGAAAGTTCCTGAACTTAAACAATTGTCTCCATATAGATAACAGTGATCAGCATGCTTCATAAGGAGGTAGCAATAGTACACGTTTCTTTAAACTAATACCTATAAGAGAAATTGATCCAAAGTCTTAAGTTTGAGCAAGGGTTGATATCAGCTGAACCGACTAACCAGCTGCAAAGGAGCTTTGAAGCGCAGTGTTTTTTGGACCACCGGGCCTTGAACTCACACCGCTTACTGATAGTCAACCAGTGGAGTGTGGCAGCTGCATTTGGATGAGTTGCAGCCTTCAGGCCACTCCAGATTAAATAAAATAGTCCACAATTGTCACTTTTTGTGAAAAAGTACAACATCTGTTCAAAAAGCACACAGGTGGAAAAAGCATGCATCTCTGACTATACTAATGTGAGCGCTCATAGGGAGGTTGGAATCTATCTCAACGCCAGGCTTTTCACTTCCTTTGCAAGAGCTTGTAGATCCCCGAGGGCTAGTGGCCAGAAATAGCATTGCCAAAATGTAGGACTTGTCACTGGTAGAAGACTTTTCGCCTTTTCGCTGTCTGGCTTGTATATTTGTTGCACATCCAGAAGTTAAAGGATGCAAGACATTAGCACCTGTCCATGATAGTAGTGTGCATATAATTACGTGTCCTGAGGCAAGTTGGATGTAGTTAGTGTACATATAAAAGTGTACACCAGCTGCTCCACAAGATGGGCTAAATGAAAGGACGCACAAGTTCCTTAACAGTCCTGACAAACTTGATCCCTGCGGGATACCACGCACCAGAGGCTGCTGGGTAAAAGTACAGTTAGACAGAGGCACTTGTTGAACTCTGAGGCTCAAAATATTTTAAGCCAGATAAGCACTGTGCTGTGGACACTAATGTCACTGACTGTTTCCCCTACAATTCCAGCATCCATATTCTCTCTCTGGGATGCAGGCATTGAGGTATGTATGGGAGCGACAGCATGCTGAAGGGGCCGCAGATATGCCCAGGTGCCCCTTAGGGACCATGTCATGCTGAAGACCGACCACAGGCTACCGATGGGGAGGCCCATGGTAGCTGTCCATGGTCCTGCAAGACGAAGAGTGTGTAGGGTGTGGCAGGGCGAAGCGCCATGCCAGGCCTTTGCTGTTTCAGATTTCAGAGAATAGGACATATTTTAAGAACCCCAAGAATCCAAGAAAGAATTGCAGAGGGCTTTTCGAGTAGTTCCATGTGGTCCTAGATTTGGCTAGACTCACACCGGCTCAGTGCCAGGGTACCCTCCTGGGTGATAGTGCGCTCTGCATATCAAGATAACATAATATAACATCAAAGAACAGTACCGCCGTTCCATCTAGTGACTGGGACGGCTCGCTTCACTGTTTTGCAGGCCTGCAAATCTCCATTTATTTCAGCTATTTTATTTATCAGTCGTTTTTCTGGCCTCCCTCAGATAAACGGAGGATGCCCTCGGTTCATATTGTGCTGTGCGATGCGCAAAGAAGCTCCCACTGCAGTGTTGGGAAATGAATGCATTCTGCAAATGCAAAACATTAGCATTAGGCCGTCGTGCATTAATTCCTCTTGGGTAAACTGCTCCTTGTATTGTTTGCTTTCCTCCAGTAGGTCTTTGAAATTGTGTGCACAGCATGAAAGGAAAATCGAAACTGTATGGGAAAACCCACACACCAGAAATAAAAACATGTTTGCCCAGTGATTGCATCACTGTGTTTTTTCCATTCCCAGATCAACGTGCTGAAAGCAAACAACGACCTCTTAGCTTAGTGTCCAAGATATAATTTCATTTAAAAACGGTCTCTTCCTTGTTTTTGGATTATCATTGTGTTTGACTTTTTTCTTATTTTTGTTGTGAACACATTGCATTGTTTTTAACGCAAAAAACTATGTCTAAACAATAGAAGTTAATGCTGCAGACAAAATAACCTTATACATTATAATTAAAAATAGAAAAAAAGTTACATGTTCAGGTAAATCAGAAGGGAAGAAGGACACAAAATGATCACCCTGTATAGCATAGACTAGTCTAGATGGGCTAAGTCATTAATTTTGTTAGGTGTTACAGAGCTCCTCGTAGATATTTCAGGACATCTCTGAGGTGTAGGAATGAGAACACTAAAATGAGCCAACCATTTTGGCTATATGCAGTGGACGACCCAAGTTCTTTGCCGGATCATCTCACTTTATGTTTTTGTGGTGTCCTCATTATGTTATGCTTTGTGCTTTTTAAAGGACCAGTAATTAGAGATAAGATGAGCTTGTTATTGAGATTCTCTTTGGTGTATTTCTGGAGGTGATTTTGAGCAGCTTAGGGTCAGATGTATGAAATATTTTTGCGATCCCAAACACTATAATTCATTTGTAACCACAAAAGAGTGTTCATTTATATACAGCACCCTTTATCTGAGTTGTTGAAGTTTTACTGACTCTTAACCCCTTCCCTGCGGGGTTTTTCACCTCCTGTGCGGGGGTAGAGGGCCGCGCGCGGCGCCGCCGTGCTGGTGACGAGCTCAGCTCGACATGAGGCACAGCGGAGCTGCACTCATGACGAGCTGAGCTTGTGATTGCCACATCCGTTCTTTGAACGTTCAGCACAGCTGGGAAATTATCCCCGCGTGCGAACATTCCAACGGCCATGACGAGCTCAGCTTGTCATGAGTGCAGCTCAACCGTGCCTCATGACGAACTGAGCTTGTCATTAGCACGCAATGGGTTAAAATTAGTTTTTTTACTTCGTACAGATATGGTATTTGGAAGGGACAAGTTTTGAGCATCCTGTCCACATATCAAATCAGTATCAGTGGCTTAAGACTGAAATTCGAGTCGCAAACCATTAGAAAGAGGCTGATTGTTAGGGTGGACCCATTCACCTGAGGCGTACAACTTTCAGGGGGAGTAGGCATTGGCCCAGAGGACTGTAAGCTCTCACTATAACTGATTTTAAAAACCTTATTTTTTTTAGTATCCCTGTTTATTTCAAAAACAATCATGAGGATAATAATAATAATAAGCAAGCTTGTAAAGCCCCTAGTTACACCCACTGGTGTGTGCCCCCGCTGCAGCACAGACTCGTCAAGTGTCAAGGGCCAGGACCCAGGTAAATGGGCCGTATACACGGAAGAGACAGGTTTTCAATTGCTTCCGGAAGAGTGACTCCGATGTATGGTACTATACTAACACGTAAAGGCCGCCATCTCTGTGATTTTGGCCAATCGGAGGAGTCTCAGTTTGCGACCATCCTAATGATTATTAATTAGACAGTTTGAACTTCGACCCACTATGTTTCGGAGTTTTGCAAACTGACCAATTAGTTCGTAGGTTGGTTTGCAAAATTTTATACAGTTCACAAAAAGACTGGTTGCAAATTGAGACCACTCTTTGCAACCAGTATCTTCGTACATCTGACCATTAGTGTGTAATTGCAACGCCAAGCACATGAGAATCATATATGTTTTACTAGTGAAAGCAGAGAATTACACCCTATTACATTGTGTTACTTTTACAGATTTACATGAGTCCAGAGGTGATACTTTGCAGAGGTCACTCAACTAAAACCGATATCTACAGCATGGGGGCCACCATCATCCACATGCAGACTGGCAGCCCACCTTGGGTGAAACGGTATCCACGTACAGCGTATCCATCATACCTTTATATAGTAAGTATTATTTTAGAGAGCCCATTCACAAGCATGCTGCAGTAGACATCTTTTATATTCTTTACTGTGCTGGGTGAGACACCAAAGGTATTTATAGACTGACAACATTGGGGTGTTGAATCTGTACTCTGCTGATTAGTATCTCCTGCTCCAGCTGTCTGGAGGTGATCAAGGCCTTATCATTCCAGTATAACTTTGGACTAATTTGCGGGGTATATGCACCACAAATGTTATTGCAGACTCCACAGAAAAGTGTGGCATATTAATAGCCGTACGCTAAAATACAACCCCCACCTCCCTCTCTCCTTGTTGCAACCTCTTCCTCCATAGCTACTCCCTTATCTCCCGCCGGCTTTTTTCTTTTCTTTTTAAAATCATCTGACTCCTCCATCCCAACATCACCAGCTTTCATCACTGCTTCCACCGTTGACTTCTCCCAATATCTACTCTGTCATTGCTACCCCACCTCATGCTGCTGTGTTCTTCTTTTTTTCATAATCTTGTTTGGAGGACTTAGCAGCCGCAATTGTCTCATAGGTCACTCCTTTCTTTTTCATGTGTTTTTGCTTAATTTTTGCTTTTAACTTCCTGCGCCAAGATTGTTGTTTGCCATCTTGGAGCAGTCAATAAACATTTTTTTTAAAGTCTTTCACTTCATGATATATGGATGCTTAGTTGTACGTCATGACATGGCTGTCCTGTAGTGTCATGAGACATGTAAACGCACACGTGATGATGCATGATCGAGTATACTTAATTATGCCGGTTTTGCCAGTGCTTTTCAGCATCAATAATAGCCATTTTTTTTCTTTTTGCAGACACTGAAGAGCATCGGCAAAAACGACTGGCAAAGCCAATAGGTCTGCATTGGCAAAACTAAAAGTCCAGCACAATTGGCTTTGCCAATGCTTGTAATTCCCAGTCCCTATGAAGTTTGGAAAGGGTCAATACCCCAATAATTCTTGGCGAATGCATGGCTTTGTCAGAGCTGAGTATGAAAAACTGGCAAATCAGGTGATTGTAAAGGTTATAAAGCAGGGCTGAATAGATTTGTTGTAGTTTAATGCTACTTAAATATGACACATGACATTTCCATCCTCAAACTTACTCAGTGGGGGCTCAAAGGATAGTGGGACAAACATTTAATAAGAGCATCACACCCAGAGGAATAGGAAAATCTGAAAAGTTTTGGCAATGTTGACTACTCTCTGAGTCAAACTCAGCATCTCCTATTTTTTCTGGAGGTGCGAGGGAGGCAGACACCAGACCTCAGAGCCAGTTGTAATCATCTAACTTTGTACATTGTAGTACCCTAGCGTCACACGAGCAGGCAGGGGGAAATTCAACACCTTCCCTGCCTAATGCACTTTTGGGCAGATGTACAAAACATTTCTGTGTTTGCAAATGATCCAATTTGGAGCTTGCAGCCACAAAAATGTTTTTGCATTGTGCTATACCTATTTTAGGAGTTATATTTTTTTCTCCAGATTCTTAAATGAGTTAGAAATGGATAAAGAAGCACTATTTGGTAGTGGCGTGTTCTAGGTGTCCCTTCAAAATAGCGATTCCTAAACATATCTACTAATTTTTATGGACCGAAATAGTTGCAAACTATTGACATTTTCCAAAGTTGAGGTAATAACCCATTCGCAAAACGGAAGGGGTCCCCTAGCAACAACTTCTACTTTGTGAATGTGAAAAAAAAAGTTGGTTAGGAAGTAGGCCGTGGTCCACGGGTGCACTGCCAACTGTCAAAGCACAAAGAAAATAAAAGTAAACTTTTCTTTTTAAATGCAGCTGTTTCCTTTAGGGAAAACCGGCTGCATTCAAAATAAAGTCTACTTTATTGAAAGGTACTCACAAATGTGATGGTACACTGACTCCAACAGGCTACCATCCCTGTCATGTGTCGGGGTAAGCAGCAATTTGCGACCTACTTATTGAATATTAATGATGTAGATCATATTGCATCCTAGTCTGAGTCTGCATTTTGTACACGATTAAGACACAAGTTCCAGATGTTATTTTTAATGGATTATAGATTTTGACTACAAAAAGTCTGGTGAAAAAACCCCCAAAGTATACCTATTCAAAAATATCTCTAATCGTTCTTCCTGCTATTACAAAAACGCCTCACATACTACAACAAACGACCCACTTTGACTATGTATGAGTATGTATTAGTTCTCCTTTATTTCTAATTCACGTACCCACAAATGCAGTTCACATAAGTATACACATAGCTCTATGTATAAACCTGTCCAATTTTTTTTAGTATGCAAAATTCTTCCATGTGGCACTTAGATTTCATGTCATGAACAGAAAAGGATTTTGTGTTATATGTTTAAATGTTATTTTGTAGATATGGTATTTAATACATAAATCAGAACTGGAACATTTGTTCTCCACAATAGCCATAGACTTTCACATCTTTTTCACACTTTTACATAAAAAGAGAATATATCATTGGTATGGCAGTTCATATGTTTTTTAAGAGTTCCCTCAAGCACATGGTTCGTCATGTACAGACGCTGAAAAATGCTCTGGATCACATACTGCTTCACTTAAAGATGATTTGCCGAGGACTGATGCATCTTTTTTTAGGAGCTGCCACTCCTGATGTTTAGTCCATACTCACATTGATTTTTGTTGGGCCTTGTAGATACACAAGCAGGCCCCTCCTCTGGAAGACATTGCTGAGGACTGCAGCCCTACAATGAGGGATCTGATCACAGCATCTCTGGAGAGGAATCCCAATCACAGGTCCACCGCTACCGAGCTACTGAAACACGAGGCCTTGCATCCACCGCCAGAGGACCAGCCGCGGTGCCAAAGCCTGGACACAGCCCTGTTCGAAAGGAAAAGGCTACTAAGGAAGGAGCTGGAATTGCCTGAAAATATTATTGGTACAATATGTATTTTCTTAATTTGAATGTACTTACATAACTAAATTAATTTTGTTTGTTGTACCACTTACCATGGGGTTGGCATTATAGCATGAAATCAAATGTCGCTTGTAACATGGAGTGAGCTGGATGGACTACAAGTGTTAAAAAGATGTAGGAAACTCAAGGAGGGCCATGAGCACCTGAATGAAAAGTTAGAATTTCTCAGTGGTAGTACGACTTTTTCCACTCTTTCAAACACTTTTCCATACAGCATGCTGCAAGGATCAGGCTCCTTCTTGAGGGTGGTGGACAGTGTAAATGTCATGTCTTGGGTTTGGTGGATTTAGGTCAAGAGGGTTTGTAACTAATATGACATAGTACTACCATTGCTTGTTAAATGACGAATTTTGATTCTATTTGAGTTTGAATAGCTTAAAGTGGTCTTCGGTGACCAAGGCCAGCACCAATTTTGAGAATCCCAAGGGACCTGACATATCCATATCATGGCATGATCATTGTAAATAAGGAATGTGTAACGGTCAAACACCTTGAAATCTGCAACTTTCTTAGATTTCCAGGACCGCATTGAGGCCCAGTTAGGTAGTGTGTGCTTTACAAATATGTTGGTCAGTCAGTGAGCAGCGCTTATTCAGTGAATCAATGCGCAGCATACACTTGCACATGTATTTTTCCATCTGGAGAAAGTCCTTGCCCTACATTCTCATGCCTTATGTTTCTGACCTGTAAAGGCACTAACTTTTGTCTTTTATCAGTAATTTTACATGCCTTTACAGGATGGAAGTGTACCTGGGATAAGACTGTGAATACCCACAAGTCTTATTTTTTTCTATAAATCAATTCTATTGATTTTGTAGAAAGCCAAATAAAGCATGTAATTCTGGCATCCTCATACAGGTTACATGATGACATCTTATGTTTGTGGTTCCTCATCAAGCAGTTGCTCAGGTCCTATCTAACCCAAAGTATTCCCACCACCTTTCCTAAATTCTGAAATGCCTCTGGTGCAGCCTCTTGCTTAGTAGGTCATTGTTATTGTTTTGTAAGCATATGCCCACAAATAATATGAATGCTCACTTCATTTTGCAGATCCCCCCTTCTCGCCTCTGACTTAAAATGTAAAGTGCTTTGAAACCCACCATACTATAGCTTTTCTACCATGCTTAATGCATACACTTTGAAACTTTTGAAGTGCATAGAACTTCTTTTTATATAACTAAGGTAAACTTTGGTGCATAAGCCAAGCCCACTGTGATTTGAATAGTGTTAAAATATGCTTGTAGCATGGAGAAAAATGCGATTTGGAATTATAAACTTAATACATGTTGATGTGCAAAATGTGCTCTACATTTTCCAGAAGAAATGCATTCCTGAATTTAACCATGAAATGTTTTGTACCTTTTTTAGATTCTTCACTGTTTATGAGCGAAGAGTCTGATGTTCTGAAGCGGCAGCGGTCCTTGTCTTTGGACCTGGGAGCTCTAGCTGGCTATTTCAACATTGTCAGGGGTCCTCCGGAGGTAGAAAACGAGGCCCGGTAGTGATCCTCCGAAGTTTGCGGACTATGCACAAATCAGATACCTGAAGCATGATGGTTCCTTTTTAGCAGAGCCCCAATAGCCAATGCTGTTACTTCAGTATTCTGGAGTACCAGCACTTTTGAAGAAGGTCTGTGATGTCTTGGTTGATGTACTTTATGTTACCACATGTGAAAGGACATTCTTGCGAGAAGGAGGACACACAAGTTGGTGGCTGAAGAATGAATATTTCTTGCCAAGCATGGAAATGGATCAATCCCATCAGGAAAATCACGTTTGTCATGCATCTAAAGCTCTGCCTTGAGATATGTGCAACTTATTTAAAGATTACAACTTGTTGTTATTGCTGCTAATGTAATGTCCTTGACTTGGAATATTTTCCTTACAGCTATCCAGACGGTGCTCATAGAGGCCGAATGTTTGAAATGTAGGAAAGCTTTACCTTCTACGGTCAAATTACTTCACGGTGATACTGCTTTTGTCATACATGACAAGCATGCTGTTACCCGTTTTCTGTATTCTAGTGGAAACAAATCTTTTAAAATGCTTACATTTATATCATAATGAATGACAAAGCAACAGTTCACAAGTTATGAAAGAAATAAGGACATTTAAAGCTAAACCTTGAATTCATATCAGACAAGTAAAAAGGCTAAAGAGACTTTTTATGCACTCCACTCCTTGAATGCACTCCGCACCTTGCGCCCCACCTGTGCAAGAGGGAAGAGATGAATGGTACATTGACCATTTGCTGAGACAGTCATTGTTACACATTCACCAGGGTGGATTTGGTAAACTGAAGAAACTAAGGAGTGCTGGACACTCTGGGCTTCCGCGCCTCCCAGATGTTGCATCAGAGGTTTAAAGAGGCCCTTGAAGTGCGGATGTAGCCCAACCCTTTAAAGTGAGCCCTATTCAACCCAAGGTCAATTAATATTTCTGAGATATGGAAGACTCTAGGGCCCTTAATCACAATATGCAGGGGGGCCCCTTCATTTTGTCTTACGCCAACCATTGTATTGCAGTATGCCTGCTTTGCAGCTTCCTGGAACAGGGTTCCATAAAGATGATATAGATTCTTTCAACACTTTTCATGCACATCAATGTAGAATGAAATTCCGGGCTGCCACAATTAATTTTTGTAAATATAATTATTACAATTGTTACATTTATTTTCAATATTGATCAAGCCGGTTTTGCTCAGTCTCTTCTTCATAGCGCTGCGTGACTCATAATACTGTCAAAGATTCAATGTAGGTAGCAGAAGCAAATCAAATCCATGTTTTTGAACATTGCGCATTGGTTTGAAACAGGAGAAATATTACCATATTTTGTATGCCCATCCCTAAAAATGACTGTGTGCCCCATCCACGGAGTAGGTGCAAGCATCAGCATGGTCTATTGTGTCACATGCATTGAACAGTAACAGGGCCAATGCCTCTCAGATATTGCAGTTCAAGAACTATCTAAGGTATTTTACGATGCTTTGAGTTATACATTGCAATGGAGTGACTTCGGCCATTAGACTACAAATTCAGCATTCTTCCCTCATTTCTCAGATGTAGTCTATATTCTCATCCACAGATATAGATGTGTACCTTGGATATGAAGTGGCAGATGGTAGATATCCAGCATCAAACGGCATTCATTGATGGAAGGGAAATCCGATGCAACTATGTGGAGAGTTGGAGGACTCTGCCGTGGTTACGCTGATATTTCACATGGACTGTATCCAAGCCAAGCAGGATCCGTACCATGTCACGTATTTCATAAAATGTGGGCAGTAGATCCAGTGAAAATAACCATGCATTCAGACCTGTAGCAATGTATGTGTTTTGTGAAGTGTGCTCCGTACCCATGCGATCCATGGCTGGATCCAGGGAACAGGATAAGATGTGAAAGAAATAGCTGTTTTTGAGCACACGCATTTTGACTGATTGAGGATCACTTACACTTTTCTGGTTTTTATTATGTAATTTCATATTTTCTTTAAGTGTGATGCCATCACTAAAGTAAAGTGATCAGCGCTAGTATTGCCATGCCCTTTTACTTTTCACACTCCCTGACTCATTTATCCGAGATGCAAAGGTACTATAACAAGGGGTGAGCGAAGTTTCAAATTTTGCACTTCCAGCAGTTTGCAATGTTTGCAAAGTTTATCAAAAGTGAGAAATCTCCTTCTAAAAGGGTTTGTCTAGTTTTTCTTTTTACAAATCTAAGTTCAATTGACGTATTCTTACACAATTTCTCTTAAAACTTGATAAGCTTCTTGGAATTCACTAAGATAGTAAAAACAACTGTAAAAAAAGTCTCTACAAAACTACTGAGGGCCAATCTTTGTAACTAACCCTAACTAGGTTTTAGTTTCCCTAGCCTAAGATATCTAATCTATACCGGAACATGTACATAACTTGCAGAGCTGTAACTTTGCTAATACTGGAGATACAGTAATACCCATTAATTATTATCTTATACTTTTAGATTTGTACAGTCAGTGCACTGTTTGACTAACAACCATTCATCTCCAAATGTTATTTGTGAGAAGGTGAAACGATACATGTTCCCATGGAAATGTAGCCCATATTGTGCCTGCTATGCTTCATACATTTGAAACATAATGTTTTGAATATTTATTTTCTGTGTAAACCACAGAATCCTGTACATCCTATGAGATGAAATAGAACTGTGAATATGTCTAAAGCTAATCACCTAAATTGTGGTGCATTTTTCAGTTGAAATGGCATTGTATATATGGGTGTCTTTTGCATATGTGACATACGATTATTGTTATGTACACCTTATTGTGCTGGAGAGTGCTTATTTAGACAATGTGATCTTTATGGCACTTTGTAGAAAATGTGAAGATATAACAATGATCAAAACAATAAAACTTATAGTATTGTATAAAGTTCTGACTGTATTTATTTAGGTGATACTAGATGTGGGGCTAATTATAATGTTTGATTGGCATTTGAACCAACTTCTAGAAAGGATTTCCCCTGATCTGTACCCAGTCAAGTCATCGACTACAGAACCTTTGATGTCTCGAACGATCTTTATGAGTTGGAAAGTTAGTAAGCAAAACCAGTAGCTGAAATCTGCGGGCGAAATGTGAAATAGCATTTTTTTACGCCAGGCTGGTATGGGTGGGAAAGAAAGTGGTGTGTGAAGTACTAGTATGACACAGAGGGCATGAGGCAAAGACAATTGTGAAGGGCAAGGGACAACAGAGAGTCAGGAATTAGAGTAAACGTAAGGATGGATTCAGAGGTCTGCTCTAAAATAAAGATGAGCGAGGTAGATGGCTGCAGTCCTGTGGAGCTCCGGCATAATTAGCCAATGTACAGGCCATAGGTAGTGATAAGCAGGTGCAAGAGGGAGATTTTCAAAGTGCCAGGAGTGTGGTGGGCGGTCCAGTGACCCTGCAATCAACCACTATAGAGGACAAAGGCCCACTCAATAAAAATTCCTTCCTTCGAGGTTGCCAAGATTTTGTCACCCGCTGCATTCTATATCGTGTTCACCTAGAACTCGAACTGAGGGCATTAGGAAAAGTCTACTCAGGAGGACCAGGCTCTTTTGGGTGCCTCCTCAACACAGCTGCAGCAGTGGAGCAAGAGTTTGGGTGAAGTAGAGTGAAGAGAGGAGCCTGGTGGAGCCGTGCTGCTAGCGCAACCCTCTGCTCCCTGTTGGTTTCATGACTGAATTTTATGTCATTGTTTCTTAACTTCCATCAACACGAGGCAATGATATGATCAAGTTTTCATTACTGTAGTGAGTCAATGACTGAGTACCTCTACATTGTACACCATATGGGGCAAACCGCTTGTATGTTTTAGTCGGTTAGTGTGGCACTCACCCTAGAATGTTTGGGAGCCAGTTTCCTCTTCAATAGTCCACATGCAATTGCGGTCCTTGTAAATCATTTGTAATGCTTTTGAATTAAAAAACAAAAGGAGATATTTATCTTTTACTCATAATTTCCCCTAAAATTAACAAGGACAACCCTGCCTTACTTGCTCTATAATCAGGTTGAAAATACTTTGCCAGCAAGTTGTGTTGGCTTCCATGCAATCAGTCATACAATGCTATGCTGGTTGTTCTCCTAAGATATTATAGACCGAGATGAGAGCTGCAGCAAAGGAACTGAATTTATAGGTATGTGTAACGTCATCTTAATACGTCATCCCTAAATTCTTATGTTTTGTGTATTAGGCCCCTATGTGTGTGGTCAGAGTTTTTCAGAGAATTAGAATCAATTGTTGATACCATTCTATGATTTGAAAACAAACTTTGAGAAGAACTCATATTTCTAAAACTTTCAACTACAGAAAGTGGCTTGCACCCTATGGACTTCAAGTCCTAATTATGCGCTCCTTGCTGTAATATGCTACAAATCATGTACATGCAAACAAGTAACTATCTCCCTTGCGTGAAGCAATCTTCAAACCATAAAGATTAACAATCAGGAGTACTTGAATTAAATTATATTACAGATATGATTTGGGCACTCTAGGAATGCATTTAGTCTGGAGAGACATTGCACAAGTATTTACATTTTTTGTTTTAATGGCTTAACTCACTATTGTACAATTATCTGCTGACATGGATATTATTCGTGAGATAGGATCAAAAGTGTGGATGGTAGAAGGCAGAGACCCTCCAGAGTTTCAGCCATCAGCTTTAGAAGGAGGGGTGCAGGTTCTTTGGCTAATTAACCAATTTTGTGTAATTTCCTTAGAAAAGAGATTAATTGTAGATGTGGGCAAATGGTCACAAGCTGTCGGGATTGGCAGTAGCGCAAGAAAGAAGAACGCCACTAACCTTGTTCTTGTGCCAAGCGGAGACGATGTCTGAAGCTAAGCCCCCCAATTCCTCCCGACACGACCCCCAACAGAGAAGACTATACTCTCTGCGTGAATTCGTGCCCCGGGGGAAAAAGGGGAAGGGGATAAAAGAATAAAGAAGCTGTATTGTCGGTATTCCTCTCAAGGGTGTTGTAAACACTCTGCGCTGGGTCAGCAATACCTTCAAGGCTGCAAATAGGGTAATAAGCAAATGATTACTTTTCTGTTCAAAGGTACTCTTTCCTAAAGTATTGTTTGTTCCCTCCTCCAACTCACCAAGGTCTCACAGCCCACTGCAATAACGGATGTACTTGACTAAATTGCAAATCCTAGGACTTAATCTATCTTCTGCCCATCATCCGAGAGGCAATGTCAGCAAACAAATACTTCCCCAAAAGGTGCAATGTCTTTGAATGTTATAATGCACCTAAGCACATAATACTCACAAGAATAAAGGGGTATGTACTCTTCCCTTGTTAAACGAGGAGTTGTTCAGTCACAACCGTTTCTCCTTAAAACATCCTAAGTGAAATCACTTCGCGTCCGTAATTGAAACAATTGACTGGCGCTTTCAGTACAAGTTCCAAAGAAACAGAATCAAGCTGGGTCCAAACAAACACAACTACATTCTTCAGCAAGAAGCCCTCGCTAAATCTGAAGGCAAGTACACTGGACGCGTCTTTCACTCAGACGCGGTACACAGTTTAAAAGCCTTTCTTTTACTCACGTGCTATTAAACGCGTCTCCGCGCGTTTAACATGCATTGCGGCTTCTCTTCTCAATAAGGAGTTTTCAGTTCTCCAGAAAACGGGTCAGGAGAAAGGAGGCGAGCCCGCTCTCCTTCCGCTGCTCTACGTGGATTATCAGGAACACCCTCCGATACTATAGAGGTCTAGATTTTCACCACGTCCAAAAATAGAAGGCAGGAACACTCCAACAAGGCTTGAGTCTTTACGCTGGAATCCGGCGGGGATCACCATCCGCCATTCCGATCTCTAAACAGGATAATTGACAAGCGCCTTTCCCTTGCATAGGAGGGGCTTAAGACCGAGGAGAATGCCCCAAGGCAGTCTGGTAGCTGTAGTTTTAAGGGCGTTTCCCGTTTTTGGTGCATAATAGGAACTCAGTCCCCTTGTCCTCGTGATCGCTACACAAGCACATAAAAGCTTTTTTTTTCTCTTTGCTAAAACCAGTACAATTGTGAATCCATGAAGTGCACTTACAATGGTGAAAAATCTGTGAAGATGGTGGATTGTGCTCATCATAAACATGTTCTTTAAGGAGGTGAACAGAAAAAGCACATGTTGAAAGACCATTTCCAGTGCCATGACCATTAAGGACTCTGTCAAATGTCATGTCAATAATGCTCTGGGTGTAGGAGAGAGAATGGGGCATGACCAAAGCCTCAACCACTGCGAGGATACTGCTGGTGATGAATAGTGGGCATGTCCAGAAACAACTGGGAAACGGGTAGTGTGCATATGGATTAGCTGAGAGCTATATTATCCTGTGCCAGCACCCTTAAACATGACTCGGGTCAAACCCAACAGTTAAAGACAGGTAGGGAACTGGACATTGGTTGCAGGCGTACAAGCAATCTAAAGCACCATATTAAAATATAAGACCAAAAGAAATTCTGAATAAAACTTCCATTTAAGAGCCATTGTGGTTGTTTAATAAGATCAATACCCAACCAAAATTACAACAAAATAGGCATTTAAAAGTCTAAAATTAAAAATTTTAAAAACACTTGCACAATGGCCATATTGCAGCAGACTGAGTGTGTAGAATACAGTGTGTTGTTTGACTGTCTCAATGGATGGCACATAGGGGTATTGGTGGCAGCCTTCAAGTCTTTGGTGCAACAGTTCATCTGGCTGAGGTTGTTAAAGTGCCTATCACCAGTTAATAGTTAAATCTGTTATTTACAGCTCTACTAATACCAAGACTGTATCAGCAAGCACTCGGTGAAAAAGGAATTCTAATCATTATGTGCTGCTCTCTAGGGCTCACTTTGAAATGCATGTCCTTGAAATGGTGTGGTAACTCGTGCCTTTTGTTCATATTCTCAAGTTTCTATCTAGCATTTTGCTAAATGTGGGGCAGACACTGCTCATTGCCACCTCAGTATTTTGTACATTAAATGCATATTTTGTATGCTAATGTGTCTGTCAATTTTCTTCCCTACACAGTATACACTTTTACTAACTACCATGTATCTGATTGGGTTCATCAACCCGAATCTTAGATGGATCTGTTAATGTTTCCATGGGCAATTCATGATTTTCTCTATTGTCCCCTCTCACCTACCTATACAGGAGAAGAGGGGAAGATGGTAAGAAAGGGGAAGCAACGAAGAGGACTACAAGAGAAGCTGAGTATGTAGAGAGCACACCTCATAATCTCCCTGCTTGCTACACCCAACACGTATCACACCATACCACACAATACGACAGAAGACTACTCCACATTGCACCATGCCACACCACCACACCAAACAAAATCACATTATTTTGGGTTACACCTGACAACATGATATTTCACCTCTCCATACATTATATACTATAACACTGTGCATGGAGATCACATCACAACATCTAAATTCACATCACACTTACGACACCCACTAACTGGGCAAAAGCAAACCCTCTGCACTTTCAAACTAGATTCCACCCACATAGTATTTTACAATTCCTCCTTAAAGCTTTCCCTCACGATTGTCTATCTCATGATGAAGTATATGGCATTTCATCACATCTTTACCATCGTACCACAACAAACTGCACCAGATTTAGTGCATACCTTTCCTTCATCTTTCCTCCTCTTTCATCACACCATACTATCACGCCCTTGTGTTCCCGAGACGCCCTTCGACATTAGCACAACAGTGTGCGCAGATCCCTCTTAATCATTGGTCAGAGGTCCTATCTTACTATCCAACATGCCAGGGTCATTGCAAGAAATGGAAAGAGGGACTTACCCCACAATACTTCACAACATGCAAACTACCGCCACACCAACCCATTAAGAAGCACCACTGTACATCACATTACACCACACCATACAATAACTCATTTCCCTTCATCCTACCACACTACAGCAACACTGTACCGACCATCACTACAACACGTGATGCAGTCTAGCATCATTCTGCATGGTGGGGGGACGGAGATTAGAAGCCAGCCGGCATGCCTTCACCTACAGTCCCTCTCTGAACTACATTGGGACTAGCACTGAACCATGAAACATATCACGTCCTGCCAGACCTAGAACAACGATTCATGCAATCAATGTAAATCAGAGAGAATACTGCCAGTGAACTGCAATACACCATGCACCTCAGCCCTTTGATACAGACAATAATTCAATGCACACCTATTCCCCACACACTCAAATAGGTTGTTGAGTGATTGCAATATCAGTATTTGCATGGAAGACACAAGATCACAACCTCCTAAAAGGGGACAGGAATTAAGTGCAAAAAGTGAAGGGATTTGGGCACTTGAAAGCAATTGGCTAATTCCAGTAACAAATACTTCTATTGTTCTGAGAGCCGCTGGAACCATACCCTACTGTGAGCTCAATGAATTGGGCTTCTATTTTCAGAGAGGCTTGCTCTTGGAGGCTGATGTAGGTCTCAGGGCCAACTACAGTCAGCACGTACCTTTTGCAATAAATATGATGCAAGTGATACAATGTATGTCAAGTGTTTTGAAAGAGATAAGATTTATTTACATGAAGGGACGCGCTTAGCCTCTTCAGGAAGTCTAGCACCAGAAATCACTGCCCTGCTACGCATAGGGCTCACAATGTAACTATTGTGCATTATGTAGACCTCTGGGCGCATATTTGGCATTGATACAGTTTCAAATGTAAAGTTAACTTCTTAGCCAAATCACTGTTGCACTTATTGTATTGGGCAATTTAAGTTTAAATATGTTTTTATATTTTAATGTTTTATTTATTCTAGAATATGTTTTTTATATTTTAAATTATTTATATATATATTTAATTAAAAAAAATTAAAGATAATAGTTTGGTAATTATTATGAAGTAAATATATGTATATGTATAAATTATTATGTTTGTGTATTTTTTTTAATTAAGTTTATTTGTTATATTTTGTGAACATGTATATTACATTTAATTAATTTGGTAAAATTAATAATAATTAATATATATTATTATATTAATTATATCTATTTAAATAAATATGTTTTACATCTATATTTTTTACATCAATTTTTTTGATTCAATATTCTATAATTTTTTTATTGGGGACCCCAACCATGGAACTTCCCAACTCTCATGCCCAATCACTCTCAAGCACAACATATACAACAAGGGTCAATAAGAGTTCCTGTCATGATAAGATACGCCGATACACACAGGGATGCCAGGTAGCAGTCTCCCTGCTATGGGGTAGTTAAAAATCCTCAACTCACAACTATTTCTAAGCTGTCTCTAGCAGTTAGCTGTCATGGTCCGGTCATGTGGACAGTAGTCACCCATTTTAAAAAGTGTACCATTTTCGGGCCTACTTGTCAGGAACCACATTGCGGTAAAGAAGAGTCTGCATCTGGTGGGCTATCACCCTTAGCTTTTGCAGAGTTAGCAGCTGAAGGAGTGTCATGGAAGAAACATCATTTTGCTGCACATTATGACATCTCTAGGAGGGTGCTGTCTGTGTTGGTGGAGCAGCCAAGACATGGTTCTTGGATGTTTCATGGGTCAGCTTCCCTTCCAAAATGAACATGCTGTGTCTCATTTCTGTGTCCTCAAACCTGGAAACAATAGGAATGTTCTCCGTTGGCAACAGTGATCCATAAAGGCTTCAGACTAAATACCATTGGGGGACAACTTTGCATTGGTGGGCTTCTCTCTCATTGCACTTAGATCACGAAAAGGCGGAACTGAAAGCAATGCTGCTGCCGAAGACAATGCTTGCAGCGGCTTTGAAACGCAGTTCTGTAAAAAAACAAAACACATTACACACATTTCGAAATCAGTATTTTCTAATTCAATATTTCCATGTGCACCTGCTCTGTGCTGTGACTTGAGTTTTGCCCTGAAAACATAGACGAGGGCTCTTGGCTGGTCTTGCTGAGTGCAGGCGCCTTATTTGTTATATGTTCTTGTCAGAGCACGAAAACGAGGGTGAGCTACGCTCTGCTAAAGGGGAATATTGTAGAACAGTAGTTTTATCTCTTCGGGGAATCCCACCTCTTTGTCGTCCACTGACTTTTGGCCGACAAAACAGGGCCGTTTTTTTCAGTCGCCCCGTGTTTCCGATGTCTGACGTGAACTCTAATCTTTGCAGTTTCCACTGTGATTAATGAAACGAAAAGAAAGAGGCTGCTGGGCCGGCGCAGAGGCGTGGGAGTGCGGGGGAGGGAAAGGAGTGGGGGCTCGAACTGCAAGAGGACAGCGGGGGAGGTGCGGACATTCCAAAGAGGGTCTTAAAGGGAGACGAAATATTAAAATGAGCATTGGCGATGCCAGTAGGTCTGACTTCGCACTTGTGCGTGCATGCGTAAAAAGCATGCACAAGGGGGGTACCGGGTGGGGCATTTTACACCATAATTTCTCACCAAAATATAGGTAATCTCTCTATAGCAGGGACTGTTTGTTTTTATGGGGTGGAGGGGGGTGGGGGGGGGAGGAACCAACATGTACACTGAGGACTTCCTCATCGAATATCTTCTCTCTGTTCCAGGAGCATTCTGGAATTCTGGGGATCTCGAAAAAATGTAGGGTACACTCCTCACTCGCCCATACAAAGTCCTCTGCCTGTGGTATAAGGCCCTGCTACTGCTTCCAATGTTTGTGAAATCCAAAAAGTAGTATATTTGCACCCATTCAATGAGTACGTCTATGGGTGCAGATTTATTAATTGTTTGGTTAAAAGCATTTTGTGAAATCAAGAACAAGAAAAAGTGACACAGACATAGGAGATCTAACTTATGGCGCCCAAATGCAACTACAAGACCAAAAATCGAGAACAAGAAAAACTGACTCAGACATAGGAGATCTAACTTATGGCCCCCAAATGCAACTACAAGGCCAAAAATGCAAACATATCCCCCACTCCTTCTCCTGAAGCCCGAAGCTATGTCCCTGCCCATCTCGCCTGGGCCTCACAGTTCTGGCTGGAAACTCATGACTACGGTCATGTACAACACAATGGCCACAAAAAATAAGTGATTCCTGCCCTGTGATCACTTAATTTTAGTGCATTTTCACTGCACACACTCGTCTTCGAGAAGCCTTGATAGTAGAGTTGTCAAATCAGTGCTTGTAAGCAGGGCTCCATTTCCCAGTCCTCCTCATTATAAATAATTTTATCAGGTGACTGACGGCCCCATGTACTAAGCCCAAGTTGCAAATAGAGGGGGGCATGCCAGCAAATTAATAGTGCAAGCAGATCCAGAGCTGAGTTGGGTCTGGCTTGGGTCTAAGAGTCCATGTACGAGCAAAGCCATTGAAAAATTTGCCATGTATTTCGTGCTACAAACATAATGTAAAAATATGATTTGTGTATTACTTTGACACGTGGAAGCATTTCACCTTAGTACATCAGATTATATCACTGCATATACAAGCATTTAAAACCTTAACTTAGAAACATTAATGGCTCGTCCCCCAACACCAATGGCATTCTGAACTAAGGCAAGTCGGTAGTCACATGAACTCTAAACGTAGCCGTCATTCTTATTATGTAAGCATGAAAAGTATAGTCTATAGTCTATTAAATCAAATATAAGAAGTGCTTGTACAGTACACATCCTGAACTTGCGTATTTAAAAGTGCTGTCCTATGTGATGATAAAGTAAAATGAGGCTTTGTGAAATAATACATTTGCTTAGGATCACACAATTTGAACAAGAGGGAAGCCGGTATTGATTCCTGATTATCTGGTTTCATATTATGAAATTCAGGTACCAGATGGCTGATGAAATGAAAATGTTTTGCTATTTTGTTTGTGCTTTGTTCTCTTGTTAAGTTAGCATTCGCTGCACCATTTTATGTTTAGCTGTCATTTTGAATCATGTTGTCAGCCATGTATTTCCTGACTTGAGAAGCAGGCTGTGGAAATTTCCATTTCTCCAAGGTTAGGCCTTGCTCCACTAATGAATACACTGTTCTTATTAACACATTCCTTTCCCATAGATAGAGGCTTTCTCCCACTAGTCTAGAGGTAGGCACAAATAGAATGACTTTGGCATGGAGATAATGTGTGCCCGGTCTCAGAGTTGAAACTCATCTTTCTGTACTTCTTTGTTTTAGCTGCACCTGCTAGTAGATTTCCATTTCCGGGACTTCTTGGTTTAGGCATCTACATAATGTATCTCTGTGTTGGCTGAAATCAGTCCCTTTGCAGCAATCCTAGGAGGCTGGTGAGCCTGGACTCCGCTCAAGTGTACCGGAATGAAATATACTTGGTTTGTATTCTCTACTGCCTGACTGACTCTTCATTTGTATGGAAGGCTGAGAGGTGGTCGCTGGTGACCGGGGTAACCCTAATCGGGTCACTTCCTTTAGTTGACGCCCGAACAGGGACCCCATCGGGTGACCCATCCTCGCCCTCAGAGTGACGGGGTCGGGGCTATCTTCGGGTCGGACTGGCAGACCAGGGATTCCTGCACAAGAGAGTTCTTGCACTCGTAGCTGCCCCGTCTATCAGGCCGGTTGGTGCTTTGCACAGCGGGTCCTGAATGGCGAAACCCTTGGATCTGGCCGTTTGGTCCGAAGAGTCGGCAGTGGAGAATACATTTGTTCGACCTGTGTGCACCAGGTGAGTTTGTTTTGGTTCTTTGCGGATAAGGTACCAATTTGGTATGTCTTGGGTACAGTCTGAGGACCGATTCTGGTATGTCTTTGGTACGGTCCGAGGACTGCTTTAGATACAAAGTGTTTGTGAACACTTTGCTAGGCAACATAACAACTTTGGTTTACTTTTGAAAATGCCGCTGTTCAGTTTCTTTTTGGTTCTTGTCGTTGTTGTTCTGCTGAGGCTTGACTGGAAGAAAGTCAGCCAGCGCCTCCGGAAAGGCAGTCCGAATTTTGATATGTATGTGAAACTATTATGTTTAGTACGCTATGGCACAAATATACGAGGGACAATGCCGAGTTACAGTGGCCCTTGACGGGCACCTATGATGAACAAAAATTGGGTTGTTACAGGAAAAGTTGTTTGCAAGGAGAAATAGGCAGTCTATGTTTGATTCCCTCAGAACATGGCAAAAAGAAGCTAAACAGAGATGGATGAAAGTAGAGAAAGAGGCCCGGAAAGTAAGGATGCAAACATTGACTCAGAAAGCTATAGTGCATGATAGAGAGAAGCAGGAGATAGGAATCGAACGTGAAGATAGGAGATTCTGGTTACAGATTGATAAATCATATGTGGCCCAAGAAGAAAATGATAGGTTTGTGGAGCAATTGTTAGATAAATACCCCACCTCCGTAGGTCCCACAGAGGGTATATCTCCCTCTTCCCTCACAGGCCTAGCTACTCGGTTCTTCTGTCTCTGCTGTTTCTGCTTCTGTTACTGTTGATCAGACTGCCTTGGCTGCGGCACCTCCTGTTCTTTCCTTGCCCTCGCCGTCTGTGGCAACTGACTGTTAGTACTTCTGCAACGCCTATTGCTTCGGAGTCTTTCTCTCCAGCTCTTGTACCCATGACACAACAGACAGTGATGTTGGTGCCCGCTCCCTCTGTTGTCACCCCCACTGTGTTACTCCATTCCCCGACATTACTGAGTAGTGAGACACTGGAGCGCGGCCCTGAGGATAGAGATTGTACAAAGTTTAAGGAGCGATTGGGGCGGACATTGGTCCGATCTGATGTGGGAGATGCAGAGAACAGGTGGTGGCTAATCAGGCTGCGCAGTGGGCTCGTAACCCCATTTACAATGTGGAAGACGTGTGGAGTGTGATGAAAGGTTATGAGCCTTTTGCACAGCAACATGCCCTTAAGCACATGTCGGCTACTCTGATTGGTCTTTGGGAGCAGCATTTCAAGGGTGCGTCACCGCAAATAATATACAATAGTAGGGATCGTGCGTGTGTTACTGACATGGAGCCTGCTATGGTCTTTGGTAATGTTGCGACATTGGTTGCTTATCAGGAAATGCTGCTGGAGAAGAGCCCCACCCTGGTACCAGTTTCCGATGAGGGAGGTACATCCTATATACCATCCTGAGATACCAGAGCTACGGGATCAGCATGATAATGTTACTAAACCAAGGGTAGAGGCTCGTTTTTAAGAACAATGGGTTTATACTCCAAGGAAGAGGAGTGAGGTTTTGTCTCTTAAGACTCAGTTACCTGACCCTAGGAGAAATCCTACTGCATATTATAAGGAATTGACTGAGGCAAACCTCTTCAACAGTAATGACACTTGCGGATATCGAAATGTTCTTTGGTTTGTTGGTTCCGGTTGACATTTGGAGACAAGTGCACATGCAGGATCACATTGCTGAATTGGGTGGTACCTGGGATAAAATTAAAGTATGGGATCAGGAATGGAAGCCAGGTGATAAGCCTAGAGCAGAAATACTTGCATTTCACGGTCGTATCATTACATACATTCATTCTCTTAATCCTCCGAGGAAGGTTGATTGGGACAAATTATCGGCTTGTCGTCAGAAGAAAGATGAGAGTGTGCCTCATATTTTCACTCGACTTGAAGATGTGTTTCTAGATTACAGTGGACAGAACTTGTCGATTGAAGGTGGTGTGCGACTGTTTGTTAATAGGTTTGATTCTAATTTGCTTCCTCAGATTGCGGCCCAATTAGAGGCTTCCGAAAGCACCTGGTCCACGTCTTCTCCCTCTGTTATCCTGAATAAGGCACAGTATTATGAGCACAGGGAAATGAGGATAAGGAGAAGGCGGAAAAGAAGCACAAAAAATCGAAGACAAAAGTGTTGTTGCAGCAGACTTCATGGGTAAATGGTAGAGAATGTGGTGGTGTGGCCAGACAGCTCCCGCGCACTAGCAGGAATGCGATGCCTGTAGGACAGAATCAATGTGCGTACTGTAAAGAGGAGGGATACTGTGCATGAGTGTCAAATGTTGTTGCAGAAGGACGCAGCCCCTAGAGGACGAGGCTCTCGTGGATGGGGTTGTGGGGCTCGTGGTCAGGACAGGACTCAGAATGCGGTGGCCTCTAAAGGTAGTTCAGATCAGAACTATTTTGATGATGCTCGGGGTGGACAGTACTATCATAACGATTATGATACGGATGAGGTGACAGGAATGTCTTACAGCTAGGTAAGCCAGGGACTCAGTGAGGGACCATTTCCGTTACCTGTATATCAACGCAGTCCGTATGTCAGTGCTGAAGTTTAGTGCAGAATATTTTGGTGGAAACAGGTGCAACAAACAGCTCTTTTTCTCGTTTCTTGGTGCCTGGGGCGGCTCTGTCTGGCCATAATAATATTTCGGTAGTTTTTCTGGTGTACCAGTTGTGAGCCCCATTTCGAAACCTCTTGCGTTGACTATTAGTCCTTTCACTGTGGATTTGCCATTCTTGTTGATGTCCAATTGCATAGAAAATGTGATGAGTTTGGACTTGTTGAAAAAATTGCATGCTTCAATTTTTTGCTCCCCAGCAGGCGTTTATATAACAATGGGTCCTGACGTGGTGAACGTTAAGCAGTGTCTATCAAAAGATGCGCCTCTCCCTGCTGAATTTAAAGATCTGCCACCCACACTGTGGGCAACAGGGTACACAGTTGTGGGTTTGTTGTAGATATCGCCTGCTTTAAAACGTGTCAAGGAAGGTGCTATTTTACCCCATATTCCTCAGTATAAAATTCTGCAGGCAGGTTAGCGAGCTCTGATACAAATTGGGCATGACTTGATTGAGAAAGGAGTGGTTGAGGAGACGACTGCTAATGTTTGTAACAGCCCTATTCTTCCAATCCTCAAACGGACGCATTCGGGTCCCTCTGAGTATCAAGAAGATGTTTATTGTTTTGTGATTGATTTGTGTGAAATCAATAAAATAGTGATTCCCCAGTTTCCAGTGGTCCCTGACATTACGACTGTCTTGACGAGGATTCCTCCTGCTGCTAAATTTGTTTCTGTCATTGACTTGAAAAATGCATTCTTCAGTATTCCCATTCATCCTGATAGCAGATAGTTGTTCTGTTTCACTCTAGCTGGTAGAAGCTTCAGATTCTGTCACACTCCTCACGGCTATACAGAGAGTTTGAGTATATACAGTCAGGTCTAATGGTAGTGGTGGTCTTATTGGTAGCACATCACTCTCTTTGTGCATCATATATGGACAACTTCAGTATTGGTGCCCTTGAAGGTTGCAGATCTACACCCCACTACCTAAGGTGTCAAACCACTGTGGCCCAAATGAACCCAGTGGGAAATATCAAAACATGTGCAAGAACCTCGGCACTCTAGTCAATTTAGTGTTGATTCATACAATTTCCCATAAAGGCAATCTAAACAAGACAAGCACTTTTTTTCTCACTTGCTGTTCAATTTAATGTACATATAAAACAAAGTTTTTAGCACATATTTAGAAACAGTAGCATTGTATTCCAAAGGTAGAAAGTTTGATACAATGATCCTCCTTTCAAGAGTTGAACCGGCTGTTTGGGAAATTGTATGAATCAACACTAAATTGACTAGAGTGCCGAGGTTCATATACATGTTTTGATATATAGTCAGGTATTGAAAGGTCAGTTGGATTCATTGTCCCTGCAGGTAATGTATTGCTTCAATATGTCGATGACTTGCTCATCGCCTCAGATATAGAACAAGGTTGCAGAAACAGTACAGTTAACTTGTTGCTACATTTAGCTCACCATGGCTATAAAGTCTCCCTTTCCAAATTTCAGGATTGTCCACAGGAGGTCACCCACTTAAGTCACCTACTGTCGAAGGAGGGTAGGAGATTGACCTCTGAGCTCATCAGTACCATTGTTAAAAATGTCTGTCCAGCAAACTCGGAAATATGTACGTGCTTTCATAGGTATCACTTCCTATTGCAGGCAGCGGACACCTGGCTACTCTCTGCTTCTTAAGCCCCTGCTTCTGTTAACACTAAAAGATGTGCATAAACCCCTGCCATGGACGCTGGAGTGTCAGCAGACATTTGAGCAATTAAAAACTGCACTTTGCTCGACTCCAGTGTTTGGTAACCCTAATTACGAAAATGCTTTTTATTGTACGTTGATGAGATGGGTGATTGTGCGCTTTCTGTTTTAATACAAAAGTTTGGGGATAACCAATGACCGTGTGCTTATTTCTCTGCTGTGCTTGACCCTGTTGCCTCAGCCACCCCCAGCTGTCTAAGAGCGGTTGCGGCTGTGGTCGTCTCAATAAGACAATCGGCTGGACTCGTACTCGACTCGTACTCGATACTGACCTCACAGTTATGGTACCCCATGCTGTGGATACACTTTTGAAGAAGACAGGACTTAGCACCTCAGCAGTGCACGTCTGACAGGTTACGAGCTAACACTCTTTCAAAAGCACATTACGATCAAACGCTGTGCCACTCTGAATCCAGCCACCTTACTACCCCTCCCTTCTGAGAAAGAGGTGATTGACATACATGATTGTATCTTCCGCTCAGAAGAAGAGACAAAAGGATTGGTAGACTTGACTGATGTTCCCTTATCTGACCCCCAAGGGGAACTTTATGTCGATGGCTCCTGCTTTAAGTTACCAGATGGCACTACAACCTCTGCATACGCAATTACAACACTGCACACAGTAGTTGAGACCTCACGAGTTCCCTATCAGTCGGCCCAAGCTGCAGAGCTAGTCGCCCTTATTTGAGCCTGTGAATTGCGCGAGGGACTGGTTGTTAATATTTATGCTGACATCCAGTACGCCTTCGGAGTCGCCCATAATTTTGGGCGATTCTGTGCAGTGAGAGGGTTCCTTACTTCCCATGGGACTAGAATACAACAAAGCCCTCTCATATATCAGCTTTTGTCTGCTTTGACACTCCCTAAGAAATTGGCAATAGTGATGTGCAGCACCCATAAGAAAGTTACTGATGATGTGGGTAAGTAGAAAGCCTTGGCAGATCAGACAGCTAAGGAAACAGCCCGGACGAAGATGAAAAGAATGTTTGTAGCAGGTCCCACGAGGTGGGTGCCCGAGTTCTCCATGTTTGAGGATATACTTGAAAATGTAAAGGAAATACAGAGTGAGGGCATGAGGGAGGAATTAGCTGTGTGGAAAAAGAGTACAGCAAATTTGAATATTGAGGGATGTTGGATTGACAGGTCAGGGAAGCAGAGATGGATGTTGCCAGATACATATTTAGTTACTGTAGTCACTATGGCTCATGGGCCAGCTCATATTAGCGCTAAGGGTGCTTGCAAGTTGTTGGACCTCGTATGGCAGAATGATAACTTTCCAAAGACAGCTGCGCTTTTATTGAAATACTGCCTGGTGTGCATGATGCACAATCCTGGCAAGGGTACCCCTATGCCACCTGGAAATTTTGCACCTCCTGCTTACTTTCCCTTTCGAGGTCCTTCAAATGGACTATATCGAAATGGACAGAGTCAATAATCTGAAGTATATGTTGGTGGTTGTTTGTGCGTTCAGTAAATGGGTTGAGGGCTTACCCCACCAAAGAAAATACAGCCATTACGACTGCAAAGATACTCCTGAAGGAGTTCCTTCCTCGCTTCGGCTTGCCCTGTTTGACCTGGAGTGATAACGGAAGTCATTTCAATGCCATGGTTATTCAATTAGTTTGTGAAGGACTACACATCATACAGAAGTTTCATGCTGTGAATCACCACCAGTCAGCATGTTTGGTTGAGAAGTACAATGGTACTCTCAAACTGAAATTAGCGGAGATTCAGGAGACCACTGGGTTGCAGTGGCCTGATGCTTTACCACTAGCTCTTTTGTCTACAAGAACTACAGAGCCCTTACCCTTACCCTATGACCAGTGGGCGAAGGATGGTATTGGGGACACTGATGGTGAGAAGGTACCTCAGTTTGCCCCTTTTAGTGACACCCGGCTTATATGGACCCAAAAGTATGCTGAGAAGGACGATGTTCTAAATGCAGTGCCCCCCCCCTGAAAGCAAAGCCATTAAAGAGCCCCTGTTCATTGACCCCTCTGTGCCTGGAGTCACCAGGTACAATTTGCGCCCTTGGCTGAAGAACGGTGCACCAAAGGAGAAGTCAGATTAGTTAGGGATGGACTGTGCAAGTTAGGGAGTAACTTGTCATAGTACCAATGGTGTTAGTTTAGGGTGAGGCGAGATTGGTGCATTTTTCTGACATTGGACAGGATATATCGAACGTGCTCCCTTGGAGGGAGGTACATTATCCTGTGCAACAGGATTTTTAGAGAGCTTGGACTGAGCAGCTCCACCCCGGTGCTCAAGAGCGCCAATGTTGATGAACAATAGGAGCCTGTACTGGTAAGGCTCAAATGGACATTGGGAACAATTGCCCCTGTTATTAATTTCTAATGCAGTCCCCCTTTTTGCTTCATTTTGCATCCGCTTGGTCGGCCTATTAACGAGGAGGAACAGCCATTTGCACCACCGCGTTCAACGCAGGGTTGGTCAACAAAGAGTAAGTTGTTTTTGTATTAATAGTTGTGATTGCCCTAGTGGGAGACAACGTTTACAATAAAGTCATTAAATCGCAGTTTCTTTCCAACGCGGTTGTTACAACGACCGCGTTGATAGAACGCCATGCCTTTACAGCGCAAGTCATTAGATCGACTTGCTGTAGTGGGGCGCTGGACTTAGGAATAGTATAATTACTATTCCAACTCCAGCCTGCGCAACAGTAGGGAAGGTGTTGGAGAGGGGAGAGTGGTTAGGTCGACTGGGCTTGTGCATCATGGGCAGTTGTCGGTCTATCCGGTCGAGGGGACAAAAACAGGACACCTCGGCCACTCTTGAAGTGGGTCTCTGCTGTGCTGGCAACCTCACTCCAAGTCCTGCACAAACAGCAGCTGTCGACGCTCCAGCTGTTCGCCACTTTGCAAATCCCATCCTTATTTAAGGACAATCTGGGGACCATGTGGGAGGGGGGTCTGTAGAGTCTGCTTACCCAAAGAGAGTTAGAAACCAGGAATTTGGAGGGCTGCAGGAGAGGCACTGTGGTGGGGTTAACCATTTCTATATTTTTATCACCAGAGACAACAGGAACATACACACACTGCAGATAAGAAAGTAGTGGGCAACTCCCACCACACAGCACAATACCATCGCCAATTGAATAATATTATTGTTTAGTTAATTAAAACTTACAATTCTTATAAGATAACAATTTTAAAAGTATCATTTAATAAAATCTGGCGCTCTTGTGTGTTTCTATACAATCATCCTTGTTTAGTTATAGAGGCATTTGACACACCTAAACACTGATACCAGATTTAAAGGAATACACTCTTAAAATCATGAAACAAGATTGCATTACTAGTGCAATTACTCTGGAAAAAAAGGTCTGAATACTTTGAATTGGTGTCAATATCAAACACACAGGGGATACTGGGCCAACAGAGGCAGATGACAGGACATACAACATAATAGACTTTAAAGTGCAAATACTCAGAAGAAGGTGCTTGGTTTAGATTTTAGTTCATCATACAGGGCGTACTAGACTAGAGAAAGGACAACTGGGAATAAAACATAATAACTTTAGTAGTGCAAATATTCTGGATTAAAGTGCTCAGTGCATTTGCTTAATTTCATTTCCTCATACAGAAAATACTGGACCAAAGAGAGGTAGATGGCAGATCATAAAGGATCACAAATGTTAATACTAAAAAAGTGGATAATAGAAAGGGCATACTGCTTACTCGTGCCTTTTAAGTGCCCTGCAATGAGTGTTTGGCGACTGGGACATTTCAGTTTTAGAACAATGTTTACTGTCTACTAGAGACTCAGTCAGTTTGCAGACATTCGGCAAATCATGGTAGGAGTTCTCCTTTATAATTCTGTCTTTGCTGATTTTGAGTCTGCGATGCATATACAAGTTTCCCACTAAGCTTAGTGTCCTCTCCTTGAAGGCAGACTATAATCACCTGCCAGCCCTTGCGTATGCTGTTCCTAATAAATACTGTCTCAGCAGGACTTTTTGCTCCATCATTAGAGCTGGGCAGGTACAGATAATGTGACAGATGTCTTCCTTTGAGTAGTTACAGAACCAAAATGAGATTTCAGTGGAGAATGGCCTCCAGGCGGGGGCAATGTAGTGGGTTTGGAGATCACCCAATTGTAGATGCAGTAGTTAAAGCTTGAAATTTAACCATGTGATAGAGGTTTTAGAAGGCTGTATGAGCCTATTGTCATCCAAGCATGTGACCTCTGAGACAGCACAGTTTCATGAAATCTTTTTCCCAGTTAAATGTATAACTCTATTAAAAGCTTGTTGTGAAAGGGATGAGGTCCATATTTCCTCTGCCTTGAAAGTTGTTACAGCCAGGTTTACATTACACAATGGGGTGTGGAGGAGATTTAAGGAACCAGCGAGGGCACTCTCCCCAAGTCATACAATAAATAACACTAAAAGCCCTCTGGTCCAAGCAATGGACAACCGGTTGTCCCACTGAAAGAGAGATAGTGGATGAACAGTGGTTTGGAATGGGCGGTGTCCCTTTTAAGGACGGTTTCCCTCACACACCAAAGGTGTCATGCTTCATCATGGGGAATACCTCCTCGCGTCACGAACATAGTCATGACACGGGCTACAACCCTCTTGCTGGGAGGGAGGAGCGCAGGGGTGTTTTATTGAGGAAAAGGGGTATTACTAAGACCCAATGTGAGCGGTTGTGTGAGTGAGGTGGTGCAGTGCTGACTAACAGTGGAAAAAACTCTAAAACTAGCTACAAGGTAAACCTACCATATACCATATATTATTAATGCTTCCTGGTGCCAGGATTAAAAACAGGAATGGGTAGTGTAGTTGCCCTAATTAGAGACAGATGTACTGAGAAAGAATCGACATGTTACAGCCATGTTGACCTCTAATAGTGTTGTGGCTTTCCTCAGGATCTCTTACTTAGGTACTGCAAGTGTGTGAAAAAACGAAATAAAATAAAGGTGCACTAATAGAAGTGACGCAGTGTAATACAAAACCAGTGATCCGGCTTTTCAGCAGATTCACCCACCGGTGTACCAGTGGCGATATAAAAAGATCATATCAAGCAATTAGAAATTTGGTTGCAGAATGTTTTACCCACATTCTCATAATTCTAGAAAGACAACCCATCGCACTTGGTGAATAACGCAAGCCCATCCTGTAAAATGAGTGCTGTATCAAGTGGTTACTTTATGTGTTACCCTCACCTGCAAACGTCAGGTATCTTACATCATCTGTCCCTGGCACATGGCCCTAGGTACAAACACCCATCCAACCTAATGAGTAGGGGTGGAGGGTGTATAAATTAATGTGATACTGCCTCTAGCATATAAACAAACAAGTATCCAGTAACAGGTAAGTTTAAAACTAAGGTATGAGTGAGTTAATGCTGTTTGCCATGATACAAACATTAAAAGAATGTACACAAAAACTGTAAAACAGTCTGTAAAAATGTCACCGATGGGACCTAGGGACAATATCCTTGGGTTTATTACAGTAGCTAAGTAGGAACTACGCAACCAATATGTGAAATTACAGATAGCTGGGGCCCCACTGGTCAGCGGAGTGGCAAGTGCATGGGCACGGTGACTAATAAAAGCCTAACGGTGATGATATGTTACCAATTGTAGGAGAAATGCTCGCTATCCTGTGCAGGGATAAGTGGAGGAGATTCCATTAAGCCCATGAGGTCACGCAGTAAAGTGATTAAGTGTAGACCCATTTAAAAGTCGCTGTAAATTCGGGCTGACACGGGTCACAGGGGGTGGCCTATTGGAGGCTGGGATAGGATAGGATAGGATGTGAATTTATACAGCGCGAATTGCTGCCCGGAGGCGTCCAAGCGCTAAGAGAGAACCAGAACCAGCGAGGGAGCCTGTAAGGAAGGCTAGGTTAAAGTTAGTTGGGCAGGTTAAAGAGGAAGGTCTTCAGCTGTTTGCAAAACGCAGAGAGATTGGGGTTGGCTCTGAGATGAAGTGGGAGGGAGTTCCAGGACTTAGCTGCATTATGGGAAAACGTCCTGCCACCAGCTCTGGACCTCTTTATTCTAGGAGCCATTGCTAGGAAGGTCTGACTGGAGCGGAGGCTTCTGCTAGGAGTGTAGTGGGTGATTAGATCACGAGTAATCCTAGGACCTGTGTTCCAGAAGGCCTGATGTGCTATACACATTGCTTTGAACAGAACTCTCTGGTGTACCGGTAGCCAGTGAAGGCTTGCCAGCCCGGCCCTCACTGATTGTCTGCGAGGGAGGTTGAGCAGTATGCGTGCTGCGCAATTCTGCACAGTCTGGAGCCTGCGCAGAGTGTACTCTGGGGCGCCGAGGTAGAGCACATTGTTGAAGTCAAGGCGTGACTGTATTAACCCCTGTATGGCCACCTGTTTGACTTCCATGGGGAGGAGAGGGAACATTTTCTTTAACATCCTCATGATGCCAAAACAGGTGGCTGAAAGTTTTGTGGCCTGTACGTTAAAAGACAGGGATCTGTCCAGCCAGACTCCGAGACTCTTAATATTGTTTTTAGGGGTTGGAGGGGGGCCCAGACAGGGCGGCCACAGAGAGGCGGGAATGCAGAGATCTGGGGGGCCTAGGAGCATCAGCTCTGTTTTGTCCCCGTTCAGTTTAAGGGAAGATAAGGACATCCAGATCTTCACCTCTTCTAGGCATTCTCTAAGCCCGCCTGGTGCAGGCAGGTTAGCTTCCTGCGCCAGTGAGACCACCACCAGAGTGCTTGCGCAGTTTGGGTAGCAGGCACAACAGTAAATAGGTGTGGAAGGGGGTTAAAATAGGACTGGCAAAAGTTGGCAGGAGGCGGACCGAGAACGACGGTTAAAGTGAATTCCCGAGTGCTGGCAGTAGACTGGTACACCTATGGATCATACATGGCCCCTTGGAACTATCCCCCCTACCAACCATTTGGACCAGGACCACAGGGAACGATGATGGGATTGCAACCACCACCGCCACAAGGCTATAACCAGCCACCTTTTTCAGGTCAGGGCTGTTGCCACTCGAGAGGGAGACGACAGCAACAAGTCCATTGGACCACCCTGGACTTCTTCACGCAACACCTGCAGCATAACAATGACCAAGACAACGCAACAGCCAGGACCGAGCAGGGAACCGGCCTGGTTGTCAACCTCAGCACACGCCAGATAGCGGAGGATGAGTCACGTGTACTCAACAGAGGACTCGGTTTTGCACCTACATACAGTGGTGACTTCTTCCAACTCCACCAAGAAGTTCATCAGTTTTTCCGTAAAGTGAAGCTCCACTTTTTCTTTGCTAACATACCTCTAGCTGAGAATGCCACAGATGAAGGGAACACACATCTACACCTCAAATCTACCTTTAACCCCACTATTGGCCTAGTACCTACAGAGGTAGCCACCTTCGAGAAAGCAGTGCTCAAGGATTTAGACTCCAGATTGTCCTCCCTACCCAGAGAGTACAACAATATTCCCAAGAGGGAACAGGACGCAATATGCACTCTCAGCTCGGATAAGACTGTCACCATCATGCCAGCGGAAAAGGGTGGGGCCATTGTCCTGATGGACACTACATCGTGCATATCTGAGTGTCAACGCCAACATGATGTCACCACATCATATATTCAACTACAACAGGACCCCACGAACAGGATTGTCAACACCATTGCTTTCATGACCACCAATGCCTTGGATAATTTTTTTGTATCACCAGGAAGGAAGCGGAGTTCCTGCTTAACAAAGAACCAGTCACCCCGTATTTTTACATTCTACAAAAGAAACACAAGCCTCAGAGACAGCCACCAGGGAGGCCCATTATCTCTAGCATTGGTTCAGCACTCGAACCACTCTCCCAGTTTGTGGACTTTTTTCTAAGCCCTTTGGTTAAACAGATGCCCACCTTTCTCCAAGACACTAAAGATGTCCTTCGTCTTCTGAGAGAAACTGACTTTGATCATGCCACAGACTATCTAGTGTCTTTCAATGTGGAGTCACTGTGTTGAAAGTGAGCCCATATTACTATCGATGCCCGGGCGGCAGACGCAAGACGCCTCTTAGTTCCCATTCTGAATATTTACCAAATAAAGAGACGGGCGCTGGAAGCAGGAATCACAAGAACAGGATTTATTACTCATGAGGAGAGCCTGTCATTTCGGACACGAAACACAGTGTCTTTCGGGAGGTGCTCTAACAAGTTCTCTGAGACATCGCCTTTTATACCTTACAAACATTCCTTATTACAATAACGACATTGTGAAACAAGGAAAAGAAATCCCCGTAATCCTCGTGTCAATCCCACCCCACATATATCCACAATAGAGGCCCTTAACCTGCTGATAAGAGGAGGGGGCAATCACGCAGCTGAGTGTTCCGCCGATTCTTAGGATGTGTGCGCCCGATCATACCCCAGGGGGTGGGGAGGCCAGGATCAATAGTGGGTCCTTTGAAGAGGAGTGACTCCATTCAATAAGGGGCAGTAAACAGTATCTCCCGGCTTAGGCGATGGCTTCGGACCTGTGTGGACAGTCAATCGCGGAGGGAGGGTTTACCAACAGAGGGGTTATTCATGAAAGGAAAGGAGGTGTTGGTCAGGCGCGGCCGTGACTCCCAAGGACAGGGTCATGCGGACTTGTGCATGTGAGGGAGGGGGCAGCCAGGGTGCGCGGAGGGAGAGGGTCATTTGAGAGTGGGGGGGTGTTCAAATGCGCGCAGGAGGGAAGCCGGGGATTTCAATGAGCGGGCAAAGAGGCCATGGTGCCTAAAATGGCTGTCAGGTACATGCGGGCAAGGGCCTTTACTGGCGGAGTGATGCGGTCAACGTCTCACGACATTCGTGGTGCGTACAGGGAGGGGAATGGGAAAAGACAAATGAACGCCGCTTATGTACATCAATTTTGTGAATTTCCACAGTCGCCGCTTTTTACATAACAAAGTTCATTTCCTAATTGATGGGCGTACATATAAACATGTGTGGTTGATGAAATAGCATTTGTCAATACTAACATATTGCATATAACCATGAACAGTCGATGCGATTGGCAGAATGCAGCACATAGGAAATTGCATTTGTTGGATTCCTAACGTTCAAACGTACTACATAGCATAAATGCTTCTGACTTTCTCAAAAAATGTGACCAATGAACATTTTGACCAAGTAGTTGAGGGAGGAATTCAGTCCAATACATAAGATCTCTTCGTCACAGTGTCTTTTTAGCAGTGAGCCATCACTGGTAGGCTCTAGTCCGTGTCCTTTCGTTGGCGCTGTTGAGCACCGGCGGTGGAGCTATAGGTCCAGCTCGGATTTAACCTTTCGCGTTGCAAGGTGCGGTCTGTCCTCTGCTGTTAGACCACAGTCCTGTTCCCTAACCAATCCTTTTAGTGGCGCCTTATGCTCGGCACCTATATTTCCGTGGCATAACCCCATTTCCACCTAAATGCTGTTCTTCCTTTCGGCAAAAAGTCACGTGGAAAAGAGGGTGTGTGGTTCAATAGTCGATGGAAGAGAGGGCGGAGTGGGGTCAGATTTCCTGGGACACACCAAAGGGACCAAGGGAGCAAAGGATAACAAGCAAGCAGGCCCATCAATCGGGCTTGGAAAGGGGGACGGAGGCTTCAGGCACACATGGGTTAGCGGACAGAGAGCTTCAGGACAGCCCTTCATCCTTTCGTTTACCACGTTTGAGAGTGCTGCCTCGTCCCGTATCTTGTTGCGCTGCGGCTCCACCTTTGGTCGAGGTCGCATGTGTCTCATGATCTGCAGCCAGGCTGTGCGTCACGTCCGACCCTTCTCCTCCGGTGATCGTATATCTTTGAATGGGTAAAAACAAGTTTTAGAGAACTGGCAGAAGAAGAGATTTTTACATTTGAATTCCACTCGCAATCCTAGCACCTGGGGGTTATGCTCATTGGTCATAGTCAGAAGTCTATTACTATGAAGTAAGTATGTGGGTATTTCTACTGTGTTCGCACCAAGTCTAATCGGCGTTCATTCATGACACATATGGACAGAGGTCAGACTCCTATCACTTGCGTATTTCATCAAAAACTCCAAAATTGGCAACATTCAGAGGAGACTCGTCCTTCTAACCCGAGCCTTGACAGTCAACATTCAGGGGAGACTCGTCCTTCTAGCCCGAGCCTTAATAGTCTTACCATTTCCCTTTAGAGCTGGCTAACTCTTTCAAGCAGAGCGGGGGTGCAATCATCGAAGGACAGTGTTAAACAGGTTTTTCTCGAGGGGCGACAGTTGGTCATGGTCATTAGTTATACATCGGGGACAGCAGCTGGGGTCAATCAGGTGGGGCGGGGACGCTTCGGGCATTCGCGCTTGAGTGCAAAGGGGTGGGGCAATCTGGGCATTGGGGGTCAATCTGGACATTGGCGCTTGTCTCTAACAAACTGAAAAATAGGGTGCCATTGACATATAGTTCCCCTATAAAAGGCCAGATTAGGGGACCTTAGTCGTCTTACCTGTCCTTTCTTTCTTAGCCAATTCGAGTTCATTCATTTTGCAGAAAGGAGAGGTAGTAATATGGCAAGTTACAATCGTTTTAGTTTCTGTCAATTTCGCTGAACACCTTCGTGTTCAATAAGTATCCAATCAGACTGGTGCCAGCGGGGCACAATTTTACCACAAAAAGGAAGATGGAACAGGGGGACTCTCGTAGAGAGTGAGAGTCGTCCGCAACCTAAACGAGCCATTCGGTACACGTATGACATGTAGAGAGAGAGGGAGAGAGAGAGAGATAGATAGAGAGGGAGAGAGAGAGAGAGAAAGAGAGACGTGTACGGAAATAGGTCATTTAGTGCGCTCACAACACAGAACAGCAGGGGTCAGGTAACAAAGAGACGCGAACAGAGGGGAGACATAAACCCATACAGTACATACACACAAACTCAGACGAAGGAAGACAGTACATGTATTACATACAAAGAGATTCACGACAAAACATAGAACAGTTATTGGCCAAAAAGATCTCTTTTTGCATGCTGCGTATCTTTAATATCCTATTTATCTATGGGCTGAGCTCTTTTTACCTTTTCCTCCTTTTTCCTCTCGCTTGCTATTTTTGCGAGCGTTCTCGATTGCTAATACTTACACCTCGGTCAGCCTGTCAGAGATTAACCTGGTCGGGCTATTGCCCACGGTTGGATCTTAAACCACTTTTGAGTTTCTTCTTTTGGTGAGAAGTTCTCCAGGCTGAGGCAACGTAGGGTATTGATCGGGAGAACAGTCGGACAGCTTGGCTATATCTATAAGAGTGCGAGAAGGAGGTGGTACATTTTGAACATCAACAACATTCCTACTTTCCCAGACGGGTGGTGCCTAGGTAAACCTTACCCCGGAACTTTCCTTGTCCTTTCCCTATCTAGTTAAACGTCATAGTTGCACTATCTGGCGTGCTGGTTCGAGTCAAATTCCGTCATACAGTACTAACCCGTCAAGTTTCTATGTCAGTCCATCCTCCCAGTCGCTACGTTCTAAGGAGGAACAGTCATATCTAAGTCTACGTCTTTCAAAACTCGTTAGCATAAGTACTATGCTCAGATCCCCTCCTTCCCCTTTCGTCGGTCGTTCGATCATCACTCCTCCATACTTCAACCGATGTTCCGACGTGACCTGCAGAAGGGAGGAGAAGAAGGGGGTGGGGGTAGCATTCAAAACACATCAACGCGCATAAATCCGAAAAAAATGTTTTTACCTACCTTATACTCGACCTATCTCCACGGGGTTCATTCTCTACCATCTCGGCGTTTAAGCCCAGAGGGTCCAGTAGTGTTAGGTAGATAATCATCGATGGTCTGCGCATCTACATGAATCACTTGATCATGGCCTTTTAGGTCATGTGCAAAGGTTGTGGTCAGGTGGCATTTCTTCGGTATCGCTTAGGGGCGTCTAAAACACTTTTCCGGCTGCCCGTGACACATAATGTAGCTGCTAAGTATCGGGCCTTTTTACCCTTCAACCTTAATGAGGCTGCTTATTTTTCGCTTATGTTGGAGACAGTAGTAACACATTCGAAACTCATTAATGCAATCGCTACAATTATACTTTCTTTTTCAATAAACCTTTAATTAAAAAAATGTTGGCGCACAAATACGGGCCTACAACCCAGTGGGCCGGCTACGGAGCAGACTGGAACTGTGCATAAGAGGAACGAAGCCGGTGGCCATTCATTTCATAAAGTGCAGCAGTGCAATAAAATCGTATCGAACTTTCTTACGGGGCGAGTATAATGCGTGTCAAGAATTCAAGCTTTCAATAATATCATCTCATTGTCCAACTATTTACTCAATACCTAACGTATATCAATTCATTGTCCAAATGCTCAATCAGTGCCTATTTTATACCAATTCATTGCTTCCAAACATAATTAGTACCCACCCTAAATCAGTTCACTGTCCCAACACATAATCAATATCCATCTTATATCGCTTTCTTTTCCAAGCACATAATCAATATCCATCTTATCTACTTTCATTGTCCAAAAACTGCATACATATCTTGGAGCCTCAAGGCTGAGCAATCAGGGTGCAACAAGGAGTTTGAAAGTTTCATTTTGTATCGGCGCCATTTTGGGCGGGGTCAGGCAGGTCCCAGTATAGTCAGAATGCCTCCACTGACTCGTGGTTGGACCAGAACCTCTTTTGGCAGTTCAAAAAGTTTTTCGCAATGGGGTAACAGACTAGCAATATGGACCATCAGTCAAAAGTGGGGAGGGAGGCAACAATCTTTCCTACCGGGTCATTCTGGTGTTCCACCGGAACTGAACAAATCTGTATCTTTGCTGGATTTTAGTCATTTCCAAACTGAGGCTGGCGCCGGCAGGAATGCGCCGACGTCTCGTGGCTCCATCGGAGGACGGGGGCGGGGGGCACCTCGTGGAGAGGACGGTCCCCCCGGCTCTTTTAGAATCTTCAAGGTTGAGGAGCACAGGGCATGTGCCAGTCCCGGGCAAGAAAACCCGCTTTTTGATATGGACCCTCTTTAAGCAGGAGCGTTGGGGTGCCGCTGGAAGCCTCCACCTGGAGGGAGGTGGGGGAGGCTCGTTCGCGCCGCCTCCCCCTTCCAGCGACCCCGCGCCGTTCTTCGGCTCCAGCGCTTTGGTATGGCCGTGCCAGGCAATGAAAATGGGGGGGGGGGGTCGGAGGCAGCAAGACATCCCCCCCCTTTTGTGGCGGGACTACCTGCAACTCTCAAGTGTTGCCGCTGAAGGGGCTACCTGCAACTTTCCAGTGTTGTCCAAGCCATAATTGAAAAGAAAGAAGTGTTGTCGCAGCCATTATTGCTGAAAGAAGCGCTGCCGACAAGGGACCCCCCCTCGCCTTGGCTTCGGTCTTTGATGATGGCCGGATCAGGCAAGAGAGGGGGGGGGGTCGGAGGCAGAGGCAAGACATCCCCCCCCGTGGCCTGCAGGGCAGCAGAAGAGGGGAAAAGGGGAGACCATTACGATTTTCGGGCCGTCCGCCCTACAGCCTCCCCTTCCGATGGCGGCCAGCCAGGCCCTGCTCTGCACGCGCTGAGGCCTCGCCTTCCGGATGGGCGTAACCGCTGACCTGTTGCACTTCGGGAGCTTCCGGAATGGGGGTAGGTATCTATTGATTTGTATCTATTTCATGTTACCGTTATTTGGGCGTGGTGGGCAATGAGGCAGACATGTTTGGAGCAGGAATAGGCAGCGGAGCCTAGCTACCTCGTGGCTGTCTTGCCGTCAAGCTTTCGCCATTTTATATTTCTTATTACGAACTATTTCTAATGTTTCTTATTTTTAGTGAAGTCGAAAGCTCATCAGGGGGTTACTGACTTAGCCCGATTTCTTTTATTTTTCCTTTCTTTCCTTAGCATGTTTCAAGCTAAAGTTTCTGTTAACAGGGTACGGTGATCACTTCATATTTTTATATGTCCTTTCATTAGGGGTACTCCTGGACGGACCAGATGAGTTACCTCCAATAAATGGTCCGGGTGGAACTAGATTATCAATCAGTGGGGAACACATGTCCCTTCATTAGGGTATCATCCTGGACGGACCAAATGATGTACCTCCAATTACTAGGGTAGCCTCCTGGACGGACCAGATGGCCTACCTCCAATAAATGGTCAATGAGTGGGGAGCATATGTCCCTTCATTAGGGTAGCCTCCTGGGCGGACCAGGTGAGCTACCCCCAATAAATAGTCAATCAGTGGGGAGTGGGTAGGCCTGACGAATCATAAAGGGGCATAACCTACCCTTTACTACTTGCAAAGACTAGACAGAATATTTCTATTCCACGTTATTTGCAAACAGAAAATACCTCAAACGAACAATTCCTTGGACAACAATGTCCAGTCAATCAATCAATCAGTGGGGAAAAAACAGGCATGACGGATTACAACGGGGACAAACGTCTGCATTACCTGCCCTTCGCTATCTGCAAAGGGAGACAGAATATTCCTATTCGTCTCTGTTTGTGGACAGGGAAGATCTCAAAGAGCAACAATCGATTATTAATCGATATCAAACAATCAGTGGGGAGAAAGGTAGGCATGACGAATCATAAAGGGGCATTACCTACCCTTCTCTGCTTGCAAAGGGAGACGGAATATTCCTATTCCTCTTGTTTGCAGACAGAGAATATCTCAAAGAGCAACAATCGATGAAAATCGATAACAAACAATCAGTGGGGAGAAAGGTAGGCATGACGAATCATAAAGGGGCATTACCTACCCTTCTCTATCTGCAAAGAGAGACGAACGTTCCTATTCGCCGCTGTTTGCAAACAGAGAATGTCTCGTTCTCAAGAAGAGAACCAATATTTCAAGTAGCAACCAAAGCTAAATGAACCAATAAACAAACAATATCAGTATTTAAATACCGATTCCAATACAATCAATCAATCAATCAGATGGATAAAACCATCCTACCAATCAGGCGTAAAAACGCCCTACTTAATCTTACCCGGACCAGACCATGCGGACAGTTCTTCGTCTTCCCCCTCCAGCGCCCGATCGTTCTCTTACTCTATGCAGCATTCCTGTGGGATTCCAGTCAGGACAATAGGTCACTCGAGAGAGGTCCGTTCAGAATCGGTGAAGTTCATTCAATCGGCAGCCGGACGAGGGCCCTCTCAAGGCAGGTATACTCCAATCATTTAGATGTTCACCTCATCGTCTGGATCTCTCTTACTGGACCTTATGTCACTGATGGACCCCACGTTGGGACGCCAATTGTTGAAAGTGAGCCCATATTACTATTGATGCCCGGGCGGCAGGCGCAAGACGCCTCTTAGTTCCCATTCTGAATATTTACCAAATAAAGAGACGGGCGCTGGAAGCAGGAATCACAAGAACAGGATTTATTACTCATGAGGAGAGCCTGTCATTTCGGACACGAAACACAGTGTCTTTCGGGAGGTGCTCTAACAAGTTCTCTGAGACATCGCCTTTTATACCTTACAAACATTCCTTATTACAATAACGACATTGTGAAACAAGGAAAAGACATCCCCGTAATCCTCGTGTCAATCCCACCCCACATATATCCACAATAGAGGCCCTTAACCTGCTGATAAGAGGAGGGGGCAATCACGCAGCTGAGTGTTCCGCCGATTCTTAGGATGTGTGCGCCTGATCATACCCCAGGGGGTGGGGAGGCCAGGATCAATAGTGGGTCCTTTGAAGAGGAGTGACTCCATTCAATAAGGGGCAGTAAACAGTATCTCCCGGCTTAGGCGATGGCTTCGGACCTGTGTGGACAGTCAATCGCGGAGGGAGGGTTTACCAACAGAGGGGTTATTCATGAAAGGAAAGGAGGTGTTGGTCAGGCGCGGCCGTGACTCCCAAGGACAGGGTCATGCGGACTTGTGCATGTGAGGGAGGGGGCAGCCAGGGTGCGCGGAGGGAGAGGGTCATTTGAGAGTGGGGGGGGTGTTCAAATGCACGCAGGAGGGAAGCCGGGCATTTCAATGAGCGGGCAAAGAGGCCATGGTGCCTAAAATGGCTGTCAGGTACATGCGGGCACGGGCCTTTACTGGCGGAGTGATGCGGTCAACGTCTCACGACATTCGTGGTGCGTACAGGGAGGGGAATGGGAAAAGACAAATGAGCGCCGCTTATGTACATCAATTTTGTGAATTTCCACAACTGTACACCTGCATCCCGCAAGATCAGACACTGGCGACCATATAGAGTCTTCTGAACCTCAACCCACCGTACAGCATCACACCCATCCCCTTCATCGTGGAGTGTGCTACTTTAGCCATGAAAGAGAACTTTTTCCAAAACCAAAACCATCTGTATCTACAAACATCAGGTACTTCGATGGGCAGTACCTTCGCCCGAGCCTGGCTAATCTCTACATGCACGCCTTTGAGGGTGAGGTGGTCCTGTCCAACAACAACCCGTACCTCTCTCAACTTAGGCAATGGAAGAGGTACATAGACGATATTTTCGTTGTATGGCGCGGTGACCCACCACCTATCATGGCTTTACATCAATGGCTTAATACACAGAAAGCACATATCTGCTTCACGTGTGATTTCAGCAAAGAGAAGCTCCCCTTTCTCGACCTGCTCATAGTCCCAGCGGATGGCAGGTTAGAAACTGAGCTTTATCAAAAACCCGTGACTCTGAATGCTCTGGTCCAATACAACAGCCATCACCCTAAATCACTGCGTGACAACCTGCCCTTCTGGCAATTTTTGAGAGTCAGACGGAATTGCTCCAGCACTGAGAAATACAGGGAACATGCTGGAAAACTACGAGAAAATCTCCTTGATAGACAATCTCCAATCACATTGGTGAAAAGGTCGGCGAAACGAGCCTTGAACAACAATAGGGGAGCACTTTTGGATACCACTCCCAACAGACAAACACAGACACGGTTGGTCTGTGTGAACACTTTCAGCTCCTCCCTTTCCAATGAGCTCAAAAAAACCATCAACAGAAACGGGATCATCCTGAACAAAGGTTCCCTTAACCTGGAAAAACCTGTCTTTGCATTCAGAAGGAGCAGCAACCTGAGGGACAGACTAGTACATACTAGACCCCCAATCACTATGAACACTGCCAGACAGAATACTCTGTGGGACCCCCTTACGTCCAAGGCCATTTCCCATATGGTACATGCATGGTGTGCCCACAGACGTCAGCTACTAAGACCATCGACAGAGGCACAGCCAGACCATGGGAGCTATGCCAACATACCAATTGCAACAGTGAGTGGGTGATTTATATTATCACCTGCCCCTGTGATTTGAGGTATGTAGGCATGACTACATGAAGGCTCGCATTTTAGAGCACTAAATCAAGATAAGATGTGCTAACAAAACACTAAACTCACTAAACTTTTCTATGAAATGAAACATCCAGCAGAGACCATGTGGTGGACAGTGCTCGACAAACCCAATCTTTTTTATTTTTTTTAATTATGCATTTTCAAAAGTAATGAACAACATACAAGGATCCAGATCAGAGCATTGGCATGCCATAACATCACATTAAACAGATCACAATATTGTACAGTTCAATAGCATAGGGTCTTACAGACAGGGCAGTACTTAAAAGTGCAGTGTACAACAGTATCCGGTTATGCAATCTGACAAAAACATAACGGGCATCAGATGTCAGGTAGCGACAGCAGGTAAGACGTAAGTGGCCCCCAGATGTCCAGTGGTTTAGATGTAGCAGGTAGTTCCTCTGCATAGCATGTGAGCTGGTCTCGACAGAAAGTCAGATCTTGCAACCACAGATTAGTGGTTTGAGTAGGCCTGCCCCCCCAACATATGGAGACTCTGTGTTTAGCCAATAATAGTGCTATGGCTAAAAACTTCTTATTGGACGCCTTAATTTTAGAGATGACTCCCTTTAGGCACACTAGTGGGCTGCATTCAATAGATTCCTCAACCATCAGGCACAATGCATGTGCTACTGATCTCCAATTCTAATGCACTTTTGGGCACTCCCAAGCTAGATGATAGTAGTTGGCACCAGGTGCGCCACAGCGTTTACAAATGTCAGATTCTCGTAACTCATATCTATGAAGCTGAGCTGGGGTGTAGTACAGCTGATGTAGATATTTAAAATGCACTAATCGTAATCTGCCATTCACCGTCAGCTGACCAATCAAGTGGCAACTGGTAAACCAGTCATCTACAGACAACGGATCAGGGAACATGGAATTCCACGTAGCCAGCGCAGTTGCGCCCCCGGCAGTTACATCTCTCTGTAATGCCTGGTAGAGTCTAGTGACTAGCTTGGCTTTGGAAGTGGTGGTATATATAAGTTGTAACACTTCAAGTGTCAGTGGTTCAGTAGGAAATTGCGAATAAAATGAGCGCATAGCGGAGCGCAATCTAGTGTAGACAAAGAGGTGCATGGCAGGGACAGTGCCCCTGGCTTTTATGTTAGCAGGAGTTATGAATTGACCTCCAGGGAACACATTCTCCATTGTCGACATCCCCATATCGTGAAGTGTCTGCAGCGTGCCAGTCTCCATAGTGACCAAAAGATCTGAGTGATGCAGAAGAGGCATGCTAGACGCGTATAGCGGCAATTTTTGCGCTCGTTTGCCCAGGTCATGCCAGGGCCTGGATGTGGTTTGCACAGTGTCGAACTCCCCCTTTTCAAATACCGTGTGCCTATTGGCGATGATGGCTTTAAGCGGTATGGGGTGCACAGCACCCGCCTCCACTGCCACATGCAGTATGTAAGCTGGGTCATGCTGCCAGTAGTAGACGTAATGCGCCTGCGAGCAGAAATAGTAAAGATGGAAGTCAGGCGCTGCAAAACCCCCTGATCGTAAGGAAGGGTGATAATCTCCCACTTGAGCCAGGGCTTTTTACCTCTCCATGCTAGTGTGAGCAGAAGGGAGCGAAGCCTATCAAAAAAATGCTGCGTTAAGTGTACAGGAATGTTTAAAAAAAGATACAAGAAGCGCAGATGGATAACGATTTTCATCAGCGCTGTGCTATCTGCAAATGACAGGGGCAGTTTGATCCAACGACTCACTTGTCTCTCGAGTCGCGTGATGGCAGTGCCATAATTGGACTGTACCACAGCCTGCGGATCTCTATGGATCCATATTCCCAAGTACTTTACAGTGTCTGTGCACCATGTTAGGGGGAATTCCATGTCAAACTGATGTGTACAGTCCGTGAGGGGCAATACAATTGATATAGACCAGTATATGTCCAGTCCCGAAAAGCGTTCAAATGTACTCACGTATAAGTTGTGCAAGGTGGTTTACCGGTTCGCGAACATATAGCATCATGTCATCCGCATACATAGAGACCGCGAGAGGACGTTGTAAAAATCGTAGCGCGGTCTGAGCATGGCGCTAAGAGCTCGGGAACGAGCGCGAATATTAGGGGTGACAGCAGACACACTTGCCACGTTGTATATGAATTATCTCCGATATCTGCCCCTTTGACTCTAACCCGTGCTACTGGATTGGTGTATAGTAATTTTATCCAATTAGTGAAAATGAATGGGACACCCATGCGATGTAATATGGTAAGCATATATGACCTGGAGATCGAGTCAAAGGCTTTGGCAGCATCAAAAAGCACCGCCACTGCCGGCAGATTTGGTTCTAACACATGCATTGTTGCAGAAAGCGTACACTAATTATATGATGTAGAGCGGGCGGGGATGAACCCCGACTGGTCAGGAAGTACCATAATGGGCAGAAGGAGTTGCAGCCTGGTGGCTAATACTTTCGCTAATATTTTTACATCCATGTTAATTAGGGATAGGGGCCAATAAGAGCCGCACCTGTCAGGTGTTTTTTTAGGTTTCAAAAGTGTGACCACCAGTGCTTCGCGTAAGGTTGGAGGCTGACATTGAGTCTCATATGCTTCTTCATATAATTGAAGGAGGCATAGGGCCAATTGGTCAATGTATTCTTTGTAAAATTCGTCCGGCAACCCATTGGTCCCTGCCGATTTCCCGTTAGGTAAAGTAGTAATAGCATCTCTGATTTTACCCAACATGAGTGGATGCATCAAGGGGGGCGTGGCTAGCCGGACATCATGGCGGTCGTAACTCCTTAGAGCTCCGTCTGAAGGGGCCCGATTTCTCCTGCAATTATCCTGTGAGAGAGGATCAAGCTTCCCCAGGTTGAGCGGAGCAGAAGCGGTACTGGTTGGGGAGCCTGCTGGTGTAAAATCTGCCGGATCGGAGTCGCCAGCGGAGAGGTATCGCCCGCCGTACTGCGAAGCAGTGGGAGAGCTGCAATGGCGCGAAACTCTGCCGGGGTCGGGACGTGCAGGAAAACTCCCGGCTTTGGCGCAGCGATGGAAGTAGAGGAGGCCGGACCTGAGAGGCGCTGCGGACCCCTATAAGGGCAGAGGGTGTGTGACGGCGGACCCGGAGTGGCCCTGGAGTGGACCGCCAGGTGGTGGACGGCGCCTGGAGCAGTCGAGAGCGGGACAGTTTGGCGAGGCCCCGCGGCGGCCGACTTGTGGCGCTGCGGCTCGGAGAGAGCCTACAGCCGCGCACGTACGGGAGGACCCTGGGAGAAGTGAAGGGAAGCCCCGGCGACAGACGGACACTGGATGCGGACAGCAGAGGTGAGCAGCTGGGAAAGTGAGCTGCAGTGTGCCTACCCCGGGACTGGTGTGCCCTAGAGACACGGGGCGCGGCTGGGGGCAGAGGCGGAGGATCGGTGAGCCCAGAGGCGGGCAACGACACTGCGCTCTGGCCGGAATACACGGCTGCTGCGGGGTCAATGCTGCTTGCGACGGCCAACGACTAATGTGCCACTGGGGGACTGCGGAGCTACGAGCCGGCTGATCTGGTGACAGCGGGAGTGCTGGACGATAAACCGGGAGGCGTGGGGCGCAGAGAGGCAGAAGCGGGCACCATTTTAGTCTTGCGCTTGCTGAGAGGCCCTCGCTCCCTGGCGTGAACTGATCGCGCCACCTACTGAGGCTGTCGCTAGTTGCTGAGGCCGTGCTGCGAGCCGCCTGGGCTAGCGCTGGAGGGGGCACTGGACACTACCACCGGAGTCGTGGGACGCACTGAGGCGGAGGAGGCCGCGAGGAGGCAGAGGTGAGGCAGGGTGCGGACTGCACTCGTCAGGCGCCATTTTGCCTCGGGCGCCATTTTGTTTGCACACACGCTGAGAGGCCCTAGCCCCTGACATTGCATCCGCGCTAGCAGCTAAACCCCGCAAACCGGGCTGTCTTCCCCTGTAATCACACCCCACAAGTGGACTGGTCTGAGACTGACAGAGAGACTGCTGCTGACTGCCTGCCTGGCCTTGGCGAGGGGAGTCCCGTGTAAGACCCTGGAAACAGTCACGGCGGGCGCGCTGTCCCCGACACTGGACTCCTGGCCGCTGTTGGCCACACAGCATTGACCCTCCCGGCGAGTGCAGTGAACCTGGCAACCAGAGAGTCCCGCTACCGCTACTGCTGCTTTACCGGCGAGGGCGCCGATGCCCACAGCACAACAACTCGCAATGGGTAGGCTGAGAGAAAAACAACAGTCAAAGCTAAAAGGTCCGAGCGGCCCTGACCCGCCACAAGATCAGCGGCGGACGGAGATGGAACACGCAACTACTCTGGCAGCCAAAATGGACACTGTCTTGGCGGCAGTGGAACGTATCGGGACTGCTTTGGCGCAAACCAAGACTTCCCTGGAGGCGCACCTGGACAAAGTCACCTTCACAAAGCTACACGCGGACCACCGCAAGCTGTCGGACACGGTCGCCGCGCAGCGCCACACAGTACAGGAACTACAGCGGGTGGTGCATAACCATGCCTCTGCTCTACAGGACCTGACTGATAGGGTCCACGCACTAGAAGATCGCGCGGAGGATGCGGAAGGGCGCTCCCGGCGCAGCAATGTCCGAGTGGTGGGCCTGCCGGAAGGGGAAGAAGGGAAGAATCCTGAACAGTACATGGAGGGCTGGTTGCGGACCCTTTTACGGCCTGGAGTGCTGTCGCCGCACTTCGTGGTGGAACGGGCTCCAAGGGTGCCCGCGCAAGCCCTAAAACCCGGGGCTCGGCCTCGTCCGTTCCTCTTCAAGCTCCTCAATTACAGAGATCGGGACGCGGTGCTGCAAGAAACTCGGAAGCTGGGGGACATCCACGTGGGCAACAGTCAGGTCTTGTTCTTCCCGGACTACACGGTGACTGTACAGAGGAGGCGTGGCTCGTACTGACGTAAATAATTAGTTTACTCTCTTAATTTCTATGCAGGTAAGTACTTAATCAATAATAACTCAGATCGGAATGAAAAAAGACAGAGTCCGTGGTGTTTAGAGTTTCTAAGGGTTTTATTCCTCATAAAGGAATGGTCTGATCAGGATATCATGTTCTGACCACCACAGGGGTGTCAGAAGGGATAGAGCGCTCTCGTTTATTAACAATACATAGCTTATATACTTGATTTATACCATAAGAATCAATGTAAGAGGCGTAACAGCTGAGAGAAGACAAGATAACAATATACACGTGTTACTAGTACGTAATCAAGAGGCGTGAACCAGAGGTGTGTGCTAGAAACGTCACTGATAGGTGACGCAAGTGGGTGGCACCAAGGGGTGGTGCTAACAGAATTGTTGCAATGTCAGCAGAAATTGGAAGCTGGGATGCGCGCGCAGCTGCATGACGTGTGATTGACGGGGTGCAGGGGACTTGACATTTACACTGACGGAAAGAGACAGAAGTCTGGCAGGTCAGATCAACTTGTACTTCTATCATATCTGATATCTGATGTTTAGGAACCATACTATCTGGGCGGAAAGGTCTCTAGGGCAGAAGCTATTCTATGCTAACTGTGGATGCGTGTATAAGCGCCTAAGTGTCTGCATGTGAAGCGTGGGGGCACGGGGCCTTCCATGGAAGCATGGTAACAGAGGCTATGAATTACTTGTATTGAGACAGGTCGGCCCTTTGGCTCTGCAGCTGGGGAGGATGTTTACAGGATCTAGTAGGCAGGAATGTATTCTCGGGGAGCGGAACAGATAACTCGAAGGTTATAGTCAGTCTTGGCAGAAAGCAGGCTTGAGCTGAGCGCGAGGGGCCGCGCTGAAAGTAAGTCAGAGTTCACGGGTACGGAGGTAGCCTGGGCAGAGGCTGCCAGAGTCAGGAGCCACAAAAGAGGCTCGATGGCAGAAATTCAGGGCCTACTCTGCTGGAGCAGGAAAACATGTAAAGTGTACTACAAAAAGACGGTGGCATAGCATATTTAGGAACGGACTACATAATCCATTCAGGGTGGATCTGAAAGAGGACAAGTTAACGTTGGACGCAAATGTATTTGCGTCTTCATAGCTGGCACAGGAGGGAAGTTACATGCACTTTAAGCTGGTACATGGAGTCGGTGGGGTACGCGCTAGGGAACATAACATGACCTAAAATTTACTTTTCCTCATTCCCTCCTTGTTCCCTACGGACCCTTCATGAAATATCTATCCTCATGAATCGATCAGTCTGTTCTTGTAGCATCATTTGTTCTTCTTTCTTTCGGTTACGTTCTGAGAGAAAACTGGAGTGTTCAATACAAGAGGTGGCACACAGTCCACAAATCGCTGGCCCACACTGTAGGCACAGGCAGCAACTGAATACTAGGACTAGGCCAATGCCTAGGAAGGATAGGATCTTCCATCCCCAAGCTGTTAACGTTGTCCAGAACCAACCGGACCAAGTCCAGGTGCCTGGATTCTGATGTATCTGATTTGCAATTTTATGGAGATGGGTGATAGCTTGATATACAGATGGTGCGTTTTGTGGTATGAAAACACAGCAACTTGACCCGATGACCTTACAGGCTCCACCTCTATCTGCCAAGATGACGTCAATTACAAGACGGTTCTGAAGGACAACAACCCGCATAGCGGACTGCTCTTCTGTTAGGTTACCTAAAGCGGAGGCAGTTTCGTTTACTACTGCTTCAAGTGTTCTAGTTAATCTGCGTATTAATTTACTATTCTGAACAGGTCCTAAGAAGAAAAAGAATCCTTTATTAAAGTCGGTGTACTGTTCCCATGCCGTTTCTGTGTAGTCGACAAGTGTGATATCTCTTCTGTGTCTATTCTTTACTAGATTAGTATTTCTGTGGTAATCAGGAGGAGCTAGAAAAACAGGTGGCAGAAGGAATGCAATGTAACAGGTACCATCCCAATCTGGAGGTAGACGAATGTATGTGGTATGACCACAAACAAAGTAAGAGTGACTGATGGCTTTGAAGGATGATTTTCCATAATCACTGAATTCGACCACAGTAGTGCATTTACTATGACCTAAGTGTACTGAACCTTTCTTCTTGATACATAATTCACCAGTGACTGGCAGTACTGACATAATTGGTAGAACTGGTGTGGCTTCGGATTCGACAGTAAGAATCATAAGGCTAATTGTATAATTACCTAGTCCATATACTTCATTTTCTAGATCAGTTCCTATTCTAGTGGGGAGTCCCTCCTTATCTGGGTAACAGACGTCGAGCAGGACCAAGTTCAGGTTTCCCCAAACCCAACCCCCATCGAAAACAGCAATATCAGGATCTAAAGAATTAATTATTTTAAACCATGCTCCGCAGGAGCCATTGTGAGTGAACGGGTACGGAAAGAGGGGCAGAGCTCCCTTGTAATTCTGATAGGGAGGGAGTCGGCCACATATCCAGCAGTCTGTAGCATTGTTAGTTTGATGGGAATGGTGTAGCATACTAATGAATGTATTGTTGCGCAGCGCAAGTCTGTAGGAAAGCTCGTGTGGAGGTAACTTGCTAAAAGTGTGTTCAGCAGAAACATTGTAAGTAGATTGTTCACGCTTGAAAATAGGGTAATAGATAGGCAATAGGATGCTAGAAATGATAATTAAAACACTGAGAATAAACATGATTATTAGTGTCACTATGCAGTGACTACGAAGTGATTTGCAGTATGTACGTTTCTTTGCTTCTCTCTCTCTCTCTCTATCTCGATCTAGGGGATACATGTCAGAAACTATTTAACCGATTCACCTAGGGGAGGACTTAAACAATTAAACTGTCTGACTTGCTAGATCGTAATTTCATGCGATATTGTTCTTGAGGAGTCTTTTCTCGTTCAGATTCTGTAAAGTCTTTCTGTTTGACACAGTCTTTGGTGGGGGTGGACGAGTCTTGCTCAGGTTTCAGTCCAGGAAATTTTTTTATATGACTCGTGTGAACCCACCCCTTTCTTCCTTCCAGTTTCACTGCGGTCCTTGTTGTTAGAAGTACGGTCTTCGGAGACTTCCAGCGGGGCTCCAGCGAACTTTTCCTGTCGAAATTTCGGACGAGTACAGTATCACCAGGACGGACATCGTGTGGCTTTACATCAGTGTTGTCAGGGAAAGCTGCGGCAACCTGTGAACGACATGATTGGAGTGCAGACATCAAGGAGGCAAGGTAATCTGTCAACATGTTAGAATCAACATCAGTAATCTTTTTTGGAATGGGCGTCCCCCACATATTCGGTGGTCTTCCAAAGACCACCTCGTACGGAGATAGCCCTGATCTCGAATGGGCGACCATTCTCATATAGAATAGTGCCACTGGCAGGGCGACTATCCAGTCGACCCCTTTCTCCTGACATATTTTAGCAAGTCGGATCTTTAGTGTCTGGTTATGCCTTTCAACAAGGCCTGCGGCTTCTGGATGTCGGACACAATGGAACTTCCACTGGTATCCCAGTAATAAGGAAACTTCCTTCATTAATGCAGATGAGAATGGCTGACCGTTATCTGAGTACACGACACGAGGCAGGCCGTATCGTGGGAAGAATTCACGAACCAACTGCTTGGCAGTGGTCGGAGCAGTGTAATCTGGGACTGGGTATGCTTCGGTCCAGCGGGACAAAGCACAAACAATTACGAGAACATATTTAAATCCTCGACAACGGTCCATCTGGATATAATCCATCTGGAGGACTTCAAAAGGGTGATCGGGAGGATGAAATCCACCTTGCTCTACAGGGACGCTTTTTCCTGGATTGAACTGACAACAGATCATGCAAGTACGCACTTTCTGTTTTGCTGCTGCTCGTAAGTGTTTATTGTTCCAGAGATTTTGTAAACTGTCTAACATTGCTTTCTCTCCTAGATGTGCAGGACTATGTGCTGTATTTATCATAACTTGAACCATAGAGTCAGGGAGAAACCATGTAGATTTTCCCTTCGTCATCCAGCCTTGATCTGTCTGGATCCCTCCTAGTTCGACCCATTTCTTTATTTCTTCTGGAGTAGCATGTGTCTGAATGTCGATAACATCTAGTGTGGGATCCCTGACTGTCATACAGTTTGTCGGGTCTGTTGTCATTGTCGTCTCAGCTATCTGAGTGTCGGTCAGTGCTGTATGTTTTGCTGTCTGGTCTGCCAGGTCGTTACCCTGGGAAACAGAGTCTGTGACTTTAGTATGTGCTTTACACTTCATGACGGATATGGCTGAAGGCAGATGTATTGCTTCTAACAGTGCTTGAATGAGAGGACCGTGTTGTATCTTGGCACCATGAGAGGTCAGAAAACCTCGTTCTTGCCACAGCATGCCGAAGTCGTGTACGACTCCGAACGCATAACGGGAATCAGTGTATATGTTGACATTTCTGTTCTTGGCTAGAATACAGGCTCGGGTCAGGGCGATGAGCTCTGCCGCTTGAGCAGACAGTGTATCAATACGATGTGTTTCTTTAACTTCAGTTTCAGTGGTCACTGCATATGCGGCCACTAACTCTCCTGTACTTGTTCTCATGCATGAACCGTCCACATAAAGTGTCAGGTCTGGGTTTGTCAATGCAATATCTGTTAAATCTCGTCGGGGTTTTGTTACTGCATTAATGATCTCTATGCAATCATGCGGGGCTGGATCTGTCATAACTGTAGGTAACAGTGTCGCTGGGTTCAAGATACTGCAACGTCTGATTTCTATGTGTGGCTGGAATAATGTTAATTCATAACCTGTCAGTCGTGCTATAGTCAAGTGTTGAGTTTGGGTTCTGTTTAAAAGAACCTCTACAGAATGTGGAACTTGTACTGTTAACTGATGACCTAGAACAATTGAATCGCTCTGTCTGATTGCTAACGCTGTTGCTGCTACTGACTTTAAGCACGCAGGGAGTGCCTGGGCTACTGAGTCCAATGTACTTGAAAAATAAGCGCAAGGCTTATGTGAACCTGCTTGGTCTTGAGTGAGGACAGACAATGCTGTACCGTCACGTTCTGTAACAAAAAGTGTAAACGGTTTGCTGTAACATGGTGTCGCTAAAACTGGTGCTTGGCATAATGCTTTCTTTAATTCTTCAAAGGCTTGTGTATGTTCCTGAGTCCAAGGAAGGGCAGGCGAAGTTGCTGCCTCCTGCGTCGTTAACTGGATGAGTGGTTTAGCTAGAAATGCATATTGAGGAATCCATTGTCTGCAGTACGAGGTGAGGCCTATGAAGGCCCGCACTTCCTTTTGTGTCTGTGGTCGTGGCATATTTACAATTAACTGAATGCGATCGGGAGTGAGCTGTCTCCCCACTTTGGACAGCAAGTGACCCAAGTACACAACTTGCTGAACACAGAATTGTAGCTTCGAAGGAGACACCTTGTGTCCCTTGTCGGCCAGGAAATGTAAAACTGTCAATGATGCTTGCTCACATTCGGGCTCACTTCGTGCGGTGATCAGTAGATCATCGACGTATTGCAGTAAAGCGGTGTTAACTGGCATTTGAACACAATCTAGTTGTCTTTTCAGTGCTTGACTATAGATGCTGGGGCTTTCTGTGAATCCTTGAGGTGCGCGGGAAAATTTGAAACTTCGTCCATTTAAACTGAATCCGAAGAGATATTGGCTCTCCGGGTCAATAGGTACACTGAAGAAAGCGTTCTTGAGGTCAATTACAGTAAAGAACGTTGCTTCTGAATCAATAGCAGTCAACAGGGAGGAGATATCGGGGACCACAGGGTACTGTGGTACAATGCATTTGTTCAGCTCTCGAAGATCAATCACCAGCCGATATACTGGCGGTGCATTGGGGTCTGTACGTTTAAGAATTGGAATGATGGGTGAATTACAGATATTGGAGTTGGTCTCTACGACCACTCCCTGGGCAATAAGCTCTTCAATGATTTTCAGTAAAGCCACTACAGCATCGGGTGGTAACTTGTATTGTCTGATTCTGGGTAGAACAACTCCTGTCTTGAGTGTAACACGATATGGAGTGATATGCATACAACCTACATCAGCTGGGCCTTTTGCCCATAAGTGATCTGGTACATTTTTCAACCTGACATCAAAATCACGTAAAACATAATGACCCTTGAAATCCCGTAGAAAGAGTCTGACTCCCTCCGGGGAACAGCATATTATAGCTCCTAGAGCCTTCAGTGTTTTGATTCCTAACAGATTTTCTGGACATGATTTCGTAAGTAACAAATCTGTAACTCGTGATAATGGACCTACAGCTAATGGTACTGGTTCCGATACTTCATTTACAATAGGCTGTCCTGAAAAACCAAGGGATACATTCTGTGAGCCTGAGAGGGGTGCCCCTGGGACTTCATTATGACTGATGGTAGTGCGACTTGCCCCTGTGTCTATTAAAAACTTTCTGTCTTTTCCTAATACGTGACTGTGTACATAAGGACCTTCTTGATCTACAGGAATTTCAATAAGAGGCAAACCACCTTCCCTCTCTAGGCTGTTTCATGTATAACGGGGATAATCTGGATATGCAGATTGGGCATACTGGTACATCTGTTGTGAAACTTGCTGAGTCGCGGCAATGGGCTGTGGCTGTGGTACTGCTACTGTCTGTGCTGTGTGAGATGAAGCATGCGTAGGCTGTGTATTCTGCATTGGCTGTACATTTTGTGAGGTCTGTTGCTGACCATGTTCATGTCTAGGTGGATGCGGTCTTTCTTTAGTTTTACCTGTTGAGATGTTATGTTTCAGGACTGGGCATTCATGTACGTAGTGACCTGGCTGCTTGCAGTAATTACATGTCCCTTTAACGGGAGCTGCATTGTGATTTGTCTGGGCCCCACCTTTTCTCTGACCGTCGGCTGGGACCGTCTGAGCTACTAACATTTTCATTTTCGTGTCTTTCATACGTTTCTGTTCCTGATCTTGTTCTTCCCTAATTCTGTTCTGGTGATATTGTAACATTTGTAACATCTGGGATGGCGTATTTGCCTGCCAAGTACTTTCAACCTTATACACTCTATTTTTAACTAATGGTAAGGAATTCTCGACTAACTTTGATACGAAAAGGTGTGGATATGACTCGCTGCTGGGTTGTAGGCCACTATTTATAATGAAACATTTCTCGAATCTTGAATAGAAGTCACTAGTATCTTCATCTTGTTTCTGTTTACAGGACGAGATTGCGTCCCAATCTTCCTTTCTAGTTGTCAATAATCTTGGTAAAACCTGTACTATTAATCCGGGCAATGCTCTAGTCCTATCCCCAAGGCCTACCCCTGGGATTCGTTTGCTTTCTTCGTCTTCTATTTCTGCCCATGCTATCTTAGACTCTCCCACCTCCCAATCCTTTTCCTTTAATTTCTCGTAAATGCCCGTGGGCAACAGTACTTTTAACATTTTCATAATATCATCATACGTGTAATCCCCCATCAACAACATGTCTTTAAGCTCTCTGTGAAAACCTGCAGGGTCTTTATCATGACACGGAACTAATTTCTTCATTTCTAACAGTTCTAACTTAGTCAGTGGTGTGTGGACATACACACGTCTCAGGACTTGATCCGTACCCATAACTGGGTGTACTTCTCGTAAGGGGTTCTGACTTTCAATGCCACTCAGGCATTGCATATGATACGTTTTTCTTTCTGGAGGCGGCGGGGGAACATATTCAGAACTTATGAAGGTGTTATATTTACGTCGTTGTTCTAGAATTATTTGTATTAACTTGGTACTGAAACCTCTCCATCTATCCATGAGTAGTGCTTCTAATGTTTCGTGTAAGGGACCTGGATCAGAATGATGGTTTCTGAACTTGATGAGGAGGTGCTGAATCATGTATACACCCGCTATTTTCTGCTCTTCTGGGGAAAGGTTCAAGAATGTCTGCACTAACGTATCATCATTATATATGTCTGTGTTTTCGGCCCATAACACGGCTGACCGGGCTAATTCCTGTTCATCCATAGAATTGAGTACATGGTACCCCACTCGGTCTCGAAGCCTTTTATCAGTTTCCTGGAACTGATGTTCGGAAGAATTCGGGTTTGTTAAAGCAGAGAAGAAAACTCTCTTGCTTTCCGGACGGATACCTTTTCTAAGGTAATTTCCCTTACCTACGTACGCTATAGTATCTGTAGACCTTCCAGGTGTTGTAAGTTCTTCTTCCTCCTCGGAGGAAGCTTTATCATTCCCTTCCTGGTGTGCAATTAATACTGCCTTTCTAATTTTCTGGGACATACTGGCTATGCAAGTCCCCTTATCATGTTTTCCATCGGCTATATTTTGACCCCACTTGTTTAATGCGTCTAATTCACTTTGATCTGTCTCGGGCCTGTCTCGTTCTCTTATTACACAATTTATGAAAAATCGTAATATCTGTGCTTGAATGTCAACTTTCTGTTTATGCATGGCATCCTTGACACTGTCAGGGTCTTTCCCTGTCTGTATAAACTCATATAGTCTGTCGAGGCGTTCCTTCATTCCTACATAGCATAGCAAGCTATCAGTGGCAGATCTTAACCGTAGGGATGCCAATATCATTAGATCGTTTCTTCCGGGTACTGGATCATATCTACAAACTGACATCTTTTCTTTGAATGCGTCAAGACGCGTCGAGTGGGGAGACTGGAAAGGATTCTGCGTGTCCCTTAAATGCAATCTGTGTGTTAATGGCGGGGTCTGAGGACCCGCGGTCGCACCTCCTGAGGCATTATCTCTCCGCGGAGTCTGTATCTGAACTTGAATTTGTCGTTTAGTAGTATCAGGTAGGACCTGTTTCGGTAAGTCAATCTTGAGTGCGGGAAGTGGCGGAGCTGGCGGAACAGGGGAAGTCTGTCGCGGTACTGGCGGAACATGATCTGGGGGCGTAGTGCCACCCCCATCCCTGTCAGTAGGCAGGGCACGAACAGGCAGATTGGTGTAAGCTGGTGCTACATCCTCTAGATAAGCATTTAAGAATATGTCTTTAGTAGTTTTATGCATTACTTTAGTTGGAACTAATGGTGTCGGTAAGTTTTTCGGTATTTCTGATAGGGCTTCAGATGTGCCATCTGCTGCAAGATACATACCGTTTACAAGATTATTTCGGGCACGGTCTATTTGTTCTGTTTTTACTCGGATCCCTTCAGTAACTAATTCGTTTTCTTGGTCTTTCTCTGATTCTTTAAGTCTGTCTTCTCTACGGAGTGCTTTGTCAGCACGCTTACGTGATTCCTTACGCCAAAATTCTATGGCGTCCTTCTGAGATTGTCTAGCTTTCTTTTTCCATAATGCTTCTTCTACCCTCATGATGCATTCGGCATCCCATGTTCCGGTGACAGGCCATCTGTGTCTTTCGTCTAGGTGTTTGGTGTAATCGGCCCATAAATCTAGATACAATATGGCATCTATGCCATGCTTCTGATACATAAAATTGCCGGGAGTGTCCCTAGGGGGAATAGGAATTTCTTCCTCCAGTATCCCTTTCCTAGTTCCTATCTGCTTTAACTTGTTGAAAAACGGCATTTTGCTTACTTATTACTGAATGCTCGATCCTTATTCCTTAATACTCTTTGACAGCTACGTTATACGAGAAACATAATAATACACGTTAAACAGTCACATTCATACCACAACATTAATCACATAAGAACATTGAAGACATAGATGACTACCCCCCTATACTGGATGTACTGCTCAACAGTACAGATACACTGGTGTAACAGTGCAGAAATTCGGAATACTAGATATACTGCTAAACAGTACAGATACACTGCCTAAAAACAGTGCAGACCGGACTTGCGTACCCAAACCCGTCTAGATACGACCCAGCAATGGTACTCACCGGGAAGCACGGAAACAGAAGGCCTCGGAAAACTTCGACTGGACTCGACTCGGTACTTCGGAAAACTTCGGAAAACTTCGGAAAACTTCGGAAACCTGGTGGGCCTCTTAACACCTCGGACCTTGCTTCTTTCGGCTAGGCTCTGGTCGGGATCCTCCGCACTCCTCACCGCCTCGTCTGGGCACTGATCGCAGTCTTCGTCACCTCCGTGGGTCAGAGGGAGATGCAGGAAATCCTGCCAGTACGCGTAGGTTCCTTCTAACTGATGGCAGGGGACATAGCTTGCAACGCACCAACCGGCGCGTGAGGTGGGGGAGGGGTCCCTATTCGGGCGCCAAAATGACGTAAATAATTAGTTTACTCTCTTAATTTCTATGCAGGTAAGTACTTAATCAATAATAACTCAGATCGGAATGAAAAAAGACAGAGTCCGTGGTGTTTAGAGTTTCTAAGGGTTTTATTCCTCATAAAGGAATGGTCTGATCAGGATATCATGTTCTGACCACCACAGGGGTGTCAGAAGGGATAGAGCGCTCTCGTTTATTAACAATACATAGCTTATATACTTGATTTATACCATAAGAATCAATGTAAGAGGCGTAACAGCTGAGAGAAGACAAGATAACAATATACACGTGTTACTAGTACGTAATCAAGAGGCGTGAACCAGAGGTGTGTGCTAGAAACGTCACTGATAGGTGACGCAAGTGGGTGGCACCAAGGGGTGGTGCTAACAGAATTGTTGCAATGTCAGCAGAAATTGGAAGCTGGGATGCGCGCGCAGCTGCATGACGTGTGATTGACGGGGTGCAGGGGACTTGACATTTACACTGACGGAAAGAGACAGAAGTCTGGCAGGTCAGATCAACTTGTACTTCTATCATATCTGATATCTGATGTTTAGGAACCATACTATCTGGGCGGAAAGGTCTCTAGGGCAGAAGCTATTCTATGCTAACTGTGGATGCGTGTATAAGCGCCTAAGTGTCTGCATGTGAAGCGTGGGGGCACGGGGCCTTCCATGGAAGCATGGTAACAGAGGCTATGAATTACTTGTATTGAGACAGGTCGGCCCTTTGGCTCTGCAGCTGGGGAGGATGTTTACAGGATCTAGTAGGCAGGAATGTATTCTCGGGGAGCGGAACAGATAACTCGAAGGTTATAGTCAGTCTTGGCAGAAAGCAGGCTTGAGCTGAGCGCGAGGGGCCGCGCTGAAAGTAAGTCAGAGTTCACGGGTACGGAGGTAGCCTGGGCAGAGGCTGCCAGAGTCAGGAGCCACAAAAGAGGCTCGATGGCAGAAATTCAGGGCCTACTCTGCTGGAGCAGGAAAACATGTAAAGTGTACTACAAAAAGACGGTGGCATAGCATATTTAGGAACGGACTACATAATCCATTCAGGGTGGATCTGAAAGAGGACAAGTTAACGTTGGACGCAAATGTATTTGCGTCTTCATAGCTGGCACAGGAGGGAAGTTACATGCACTTTAAGCTGGTACATGGAGTCGGTGGGGTACGCGCTAGGGAACATAACATGACCTAAAATTTACTTTTCCTCAGTACCTGGCAGTGAAGAAACAATTGCGAGCCCTGGAGTTGCCCTACTCCTTACTCTTCCCGTCACGCCTCAGAGTAGTCACCAAGCAGGGCACGCGCTTCTTCGACGAGCCGTCTGATGTCTGGGACTGGCTGGAGGAAACGGGACTATGGTCGGGACAGCGACCGGCGGGCCCCGAAGGGGGCGGTTGGCGGGAGCAGCGTTCCAGGAGACGAAGGAGGAAGAGGGGAACGCAGCGGAATGCAAGCCTGGGACAGGCCGCCCCCAGCCCGGAGAAAATGCAACAGGAACGACAGGAGGCGCTGGAGGCGGTGGCGACATTGGGTGCGGGGACTGTCCGCAACGACCTAAGCCATAGTCAGCATTGTGAAGAGCAGGCCAGTGGGTCATCATCGCCGTCCACTGAGATGTCGGACGACACTGTTATGCCTGTGGTCACGCCTCAGACAGCGGACTTCATAGCGTGACCAGAGCCGGACTTGGGACTATATTGCATGTTGTATACTTTTATTGATCGTCCACTGAACCACTGACATGGGTAATGGGCCGGTGCCCAGCGCGCAACACATTGCAGATACACACCTGCGCCCGGCGTAGAGATACAGTGGGGCGATTTGCACGCGAATTGCACAGCTGGCTTCCCACACCTGTCTGACGAATGACACTGATTGGATGCTTTGAGCCCATCTCCATACCTTACGGGCCCTGGGAGAGGGGGACACTGCGAAACACCACTGACTGCGCGCTTCCCCACACACACACTAATTGTGGACACGTTACATTGAGGAGGTACTGCCTCACTAAGTTTGGACGCTTGCCCTGTTGGGAAATCGCCCGTCAAGTTACAATGTTAATGTTAGTTTACGCATCACAGAAGCGACATTCAGCGAGCACCGTGCACCAATCGGGCCCCCGTCCCGGAGGGGTGACCCCCTCAGCCCCCCGGGCGACTACACCACGACACGCGACACGGCGTCCACCACTATCATGACATGGAACATCCGCGGCATGCAGACCCCGTTGCGCAGGTACTCCATCTTTGCCTACATGCAGCGACACAGGGTGGGGATTGCGCTCCTTCAGGAGACTCACATGTCCCAAGTAGAACTGGAGCGGCTACGCAGGCGGTGGAGGGGGCAGATATACGGCACAACGTACTCATCACAGGCACGAGGCGCCCTGGTATAGGTGAGAGCTGGTGTACCCTTTGCTTGTTTAGAGGTTCATACGGATGCTGAGGGGAGGTACTCATTTGTTAGGGGGAGACTTAATGGGCAGGAGATGCTGCTGGGTTCCATTTATGCTCCCAACACAGACCAGGCCGCCTTCCTGACGTCCCTCAATCCCATCCTCCAGCGGCATGCGGGGCTACCCTGGTTGCTGGGCGGCGATTTTAACATGGTCCTAGACACAAGCCTGGACCGCTCCTACCCGCCCCTACGCGCAGCGTCAACGGCCTCCACAGCGCATTCCTTTCGGGACTGGTTACTGCACTGGGGCATACATGATCTTTGGCGCGCACAACACCCTGCGGATAAAATATACTCGTATTACTCAGCTATGCATGACCTCCATGTCCGTCTGGACCGTATAGTGGGCTCCCAGTCTTTGCTCCCGTTGCTGTCCAGAACGGAGTACCTGGGCAGGACGCACTCTGACCATAATCCACTCTGCTTCCATCTCAGTTGGGAGGCGGATAGGCCTCCGGTGCCCACATGGCGGCTGCAGCCTGCAGCATTAGAAGATGCTGAATTCCGATCGTCTCTAGGTACGGCCATACTCTCCTACTTTGCGGAAAACGAGGGCACGGCTAGCGACTCGGGCGGAATGGGACGCTCACAAGGTGACCATCCGCGGGCACTGTATAGGTGCCATGTGGAATATCTGTGCGCAGGTGTCTAACTGTTAGAACTGGCTATTTCTGGTGGGCTAAGGCGGACGCCAAAGCCAGGCAGAAACCACCAATCTAGTCAGGGCAAGGAAGTCACACGCCAAGATAACCCCTGCTCACCCCCTTGGTAGCTTGGCACGAGCAGTCTAGGCTAAACTCGGAGGCAATGTGTAAAGCATTTGCGTCAGCGCACAATAGCAACAACATACTAGGTACACCACAAAAGAGACTCCACACAAGGTTATTATAAAAATAACTTTTGTATTGTAAAAACACATATCAGATAAACATCACACATGTACATTGTGCCCATTGGCACGGCAACATTCATAAGGGATTATTTACAAGACAGGGCCACATAGGCCACTGTCATAATCAGCACCTTTAGAAATAGCACTTAGAAATTAGAATAAGTATATAAAATCACTGTAGCACAAAGTAACAGTTATGAATCACATCCAGTAACTACTGGGAACAGGTAAGTACACACTACGCAACCCTAAACACCTTAGGAGCATGTCACGCAGGTAACCAGGACCTCACTAGGACCACCTGACTAGAAAGAACAACCACCTAAGGATAAAATCCACTTAGGGGTATAAATCAGAACACATTACCCATGATGCATGAATATACATTCAGAGGAGTAGTAAAGGGAAACACCTGACGCATAAACCTACACATTCAGCGGTGTTTAAGAACAGAGCACATGATGCAATAAAATACATTCAGGGGTGCAGCGCGAGAAGACACATGATGACTAAACATTCAGAGGTGCAGCGCATGAAAAGAGAGACACATAATGCATAAAACATCCAGAGGTGTCAAGAGTAATACCATAGGGCAAAAATCACATGAGGCCTAAAAACCTTCAGAGGTGCAGGAATAACACATGATGCAAGAGATCACATTCAGAGGTGCAATAACCATACCATTGCGCAAACTCACATAAGCCACTACCTGTGGCAGTCCCTAGGCCAACGGCCTTGTTGGGGCTCAGACGCCCTGAGTCTCAGTGTCAGGGGTGCGCTGCCATGCAGCGCCAGTCTCAGTACGAAAAGCCTAAACGTAGCAGGTGCCCACTAAGTGCTGGGCACCTGGAGAACAATAAAACTGCGCCAGGGCCCTCACTGGCCCTTAGGCGCCAACTGCGCCACTGCTAGAGCCACACAGGCTCTGGGCATAGCACATGCCCCAGACGTTGGAGCCACAGAGGCTCTAAAGCAACATGCCAAACGTTGGAGCCACACAGGCTCTTAAAACAATGGTGCCCCCATGAGCCTCACCGGACTCTAGCCCTCACACTCGGGGGCAGGAAGGGACGAGCACCGACAATATGCCCCGAAGTCCCCCCTCTCGGATATGGCCCTCTCTGGAGCCAAACGGGCTCGTAAACATAATGGGGCCCCTCTGAGCCTCTCTAGGCTCACGCGCGTTGGGGCGACCCACTGCCAACTGGGGCCGCGCTTGAAGGCTTCGTAATGCGTTGGGGCGACCCACTGCCAACTGGGGCCGCCCTTGAAGCCCTCGCGGCCTCGTTATGACAACAGGCGCGCTCTCGCGCCACGGGGGGGGGGGGGGGGAGCGGACACCGGCAACGTGTCCCGGCGCCCCTCCTCCCTTCTGTCCCACTCTGCCCGGCCCTCAGCCCAGACTCACGGGGTCTCCTGTGCGGCGGGGGCGGGGCTCGGCGGCCACGGAGGAGCTCCTGCTCCTCCCAGACTCTCCTCGCTTGGCCCGGTCCCCCGTCTCGGGACCGGGACGCAGAGTGGAGCCAGCCAGGCTCCCGGGCAGTCTCTTCTCTCGTTGCAGGGCTCCCTCGGCACACGGGAGCCCTGTTAACCGGCCTCCACCTTTCTTCCTCGCCGCCTCATCTTCCCTGGGTCACGAGCGATGGGCCAATCCCATCGCGGCTCCTTCGGTGAGCCCCTCATGACGCGAGGCCGCCAACCAATGGCAGCGCGGCCTCGCCGATGACGCGACGATCCCCAGGCCAATCCCGTCGCGGCTCTCCTTGGGTCTCGGCCAATCCGGTCGCGGCCCCTTCGTGGTTTGTTTTTCTCCGCGGCAGATCGAGGTGGGCACTCGGAAATAATTAAATCAATGCAGGCAGGAATCCTCAGCGCATCCAGCGCTATAAACGAGCCTGAGAAGCGCTCCTAAGCGATAGAAAGTCCAGAGAAAGCGCTCTCAAGCGCTTGGGGGAAATGAAGCGCTCCAAAGCGCTAGACAGCAGGCAGAGCGCTCCCCAGCGCTATCATCAAAGTAAAGCGCTCCTCCAGGGCTGCAAGCACCAAAGCGCTTCCAAGGCGCTAGAACACTAAGTTTCAAGGTCCTTCCAGCAATGCAGCTCCACCATGCTGCACAAAGGTCCCAGAGAGTCCCAGGGGGCTAAGCAAAGTCCCCCCTTCAGCCCAGGCAGGGCAGAGGGGTCCCCCAGGAGTCCAGGCATCCAGGGGCTGGGCAGCGCCCACCCCTGGTAGATCCAAGTCAGCCACAAGAGCAAGAACAAGAACCACTTGGAAGGAGACACATCCCCTTCTTATACCCAGAAATGCCTTTGAAGTACTTCGTGCAAGGGGCCCCGAGTACTGGAATGTTTCTGGTTTTCGTCTTCCTGACAGCTTCAGGGCCAGAGGTGACAGTGGGCCGTCAGGATGGAGAGCCAGCAGGGTGGGCGACAGGCACGGCCCGGCACCACCAGACGCTCTTTCCTCCCATCCCTGACAGCAGAGGGGCCTTTCATCCACGGCTGACTCAGACCCCCTCCTCTGGGGCCTTGCAGACCCTGCAGACCCTGTCCTACTCAAACCGGACAGTCCATCCACCAGCAGATCCAGGCACTCCTGGGCAGACTCACCAGCCAATCACACGCCAGAACTAACTTACACAAATATACCAACTTCCAAAAGTAGTACTTCCAGACTAGGCACAGTCATGCTGCATACATCATTTTGCAACATTCATTCTCACGAGTTTATACATACCAAACTCGACCCCTGCACTCCCCACACAACAGGAACTACCATGGGCATACATATTCCCCATTCATTCCTATGGGAGGGCAGGTCACTCACTCTTCATACAGAGAGCTCCAGCACTTTACACTGTACCACAGTGAAAAAAGTGCGCAGAGGCCTAGAATCACCAACACCAGGTTCCAGAAACAGGCTAGGAAAAAGCAAAAAGTCTAGGGGTGAACCTGCCCAAAGGGCCGGGTCCAACACTAACTCACTAACCCGTATAGAGACCGAGCTGCTGTCTTATGAGGGGGAGGGCGCGGATGAGTGTGCACGCAAGTTGCGGGGCCTTCGAAGCGAACACGCAGTTCTCTTAGAGCGACTACGGTGCCACAATTATGCGGCGCACGCGGCCAGGACACACTCAAAGGCAGACAGGTCTGGCCGCTTGCTCGCCTGGTTAATCCAGGGGGCAGAGCGCATGACCCCGATCGGCGCCATACGATCCTATGATGGGACGGTGGTGTACACGCAGCGTGAAATCCACCGGGCACTGACAGATCACTATCGGGAGCTTTACAGGTCTCGGGGCACTGGCCGCTCGCACCGGCTGACGGAGTTTCTCGAGTCGGTCGCTCTGCCTGCTGTCACGGAAAGTCACAACGGGGAGCTCGGTACTCCATTGACATTGGAGGAGGTGGGGGATGCCATTCAAGCGCTAGCATCTGGGAAGACCCCGGGACCAGATGGTCTGCCGGCCGAATATTACAAAGCGAACAGGGACATTCTAGCGCCTGAGCTTCTCTGGATGTATAGGGCATCGATAGATGCTGGCCGGCTCCCGCCCTCCCTGAGAGAGGCGTTTTTAGTGTCCCTGCCCAAGCCTGACAGAGACCCCATGTCCTTAGGCTCCTACCGCCCGTTGGCAATGCGGAATGTTGATTATAAGATATTCGCCAAGCTCCTAGCGGAGCGGCTGGCGCCAGTAGTCCCGCATCTAGTGCACCCGGACCAGAACGGGTTTGTGCCGGCGAGATCCACATCTCTGAACCTCCGGAGGTTCTTCCGGGTAGCAGCGGAGGCAACGGCGGTCTGGCCCAGGGCGGGATGCCTGGTGCTCGACCTAGAAAAGGCCTTTGACTGCCTGGAGTGGGGATACCTGCGGGCAGTGCTGGAGATGTATGGGATAGATGATGGTTTCCTGCAGATGGTGGGACTCCTGTACTGTGGCCCCGTGGTCCGTGTCCGACTAGGGCAGTATGTCTTGGAGGCCGTGGCAGTTGGCAGAGGCACCCGACAGGGCTGCCCTCTGTCACCGCTGCTCTTTGCGCTGGCCATGGAGCCCATAGCTGTGGCTCTGAGGCAGCAGTTGGAGGATGGCATCATACTGGGAGACGGAGTTCACCAGGTGTCATTATATGAGGATGACCTGCTGGTCTTCATCCGCGACGTGAGCCGCATGCCGGAGCAGCTAGCGCCCTTGCTGAACCGCTTCGCTGCCCTCTCGGGGCTCCGGGTCAATGCCGGTAAGTCGTGTCTATATGCGTTTGGAAGCGAGGTGGCGGACCCAGAGTACAGCCTTCATGGCACGAGGGTAGTTTGGAAGGCGGACACCTTCAAATATCTGAGGATCCAGATATACCATCGGCGAGAGGATTTACTAGACGGGAACCTGGGCAGAGCAGTGACAGCGCTCAGGGCCCAGATCAGTTTCTGGTCTACGCTTCCACTCTTGCCCACAGGCAGAGTGGCCCTTGCTAAAATGGTGATGCTCCCCCGCCTCCTTTACTATTTTGCGAACCTGCCCCTCTTCCTACCCGCGTCGTTCTTCTCCAACCTCAACAAGATCCTTCGCGACTTTATTTGGGGTGCCTCTAGACACCGTCTAGCGCTCGCAAAATTGTTCCTACTCACAGACAGAGGCGTACTAGCCGCCCCCTGCTTTGAGCAGTATTACTTGGCGGCGCAGCTCCAATGGGTCGCTCGCTGGCTGGCGGACAAGGGGCGGGAGGACACCGCTGCGGCTGAGCCAGCTTACACACTGGCACGGCTCACTGTGCTATTCCACCCACTGGCGACGCTGGCACGTCCTACTCCACTACTGCTGGCAGTGGCACTCAAGTGCTTTCGCAGGGCACTGTATCTTACAAGAAAGGTGCGCCCCTACGCGCCTGCGGTGCCCCTGGAGGGCTCGCCTGGAGGTGGGAGGACACTTACACATTTCATGCTGGAGCAATGGCATGAGGTAGATGTCCAAACACTGGGCGACTTGTATCAGGATGGAGCACTAATACCCTATGAGACGCTGGCCGTGGACGCGGGACTCCCCCTAGGAGGTTTCCTCATGCACAGGTCCCTAATAGCGCATATGGCGGCTAGGTGGGGTGATGTGACGATCGAGCCTGCGCAACATTTGATGGTGCAGTACTTACATGTGATGGGCAGGGGCGGGCACTTGGTCAAGTGGTTTGCTGCGTCCCTGAGAACGCACACGGAGCAGGACTTAACATCACTATGGGCGAAGTGGGAGGGAGACATGGAACGGGAACTGGCGGACAAGGAGTGGGAAAAGGTCTTAAAAGGGCCGGTATGAATCCCTAGGAACGTGAGGTTCCGCCAAATTCAGGTATATATAGTGCACAGGGCCTATCTCACCCCGGCCCTAATCAACAAGTACTTTCACAGAACGGACGCGGCCTGTCCCAGATGTGGAGAAGTGAATGCGGATCTCCTCCACACCTTATGGCACTGTCCGGGCCTTGGCGCCTATTGGACAGACATTCACGCGCTACTTGCACGAGGCACTGGTCGCGTCATCCCCTGTAACTAGCCTGAGTATCTTCTGCATCATTTCAAACGGCCTCCTAGGGGCAAAGCGTCGTCCCGGTTCCTCGATTTGGGGATGGTGATGGCGGTGCGGTTCCTTAGTAGGAGATGGAAGGAGAGGGACTCGCCCAACGTTAGGGCGTGGGTTCTGTCGTTCTCGTCCTGGGCGCGAACGGAGTGGACCGCCATTCTGAGGGAGGAAACTCTGGGACTCCGTAGGGAGCCTATGGCGGAGAGGTGGCAGCACATGCTGAGTGCACTACAGGAGGCGGCAAAGGCTGCATCAGAGGGGGTGGTGGGGCGCTCAACACACGTCGCAGGGGGAAGGGGACTGGGCGAAGCGGCAATTACATGGGAGGCACACCCTGGCGCATCGGGCGATACAGTGGAGGGGCGCCATCAGACATAGCACTGTGTGAGCTACATTGGTGGGAGCGGAGTGGGGGACCTTCTACTGAGGGGGCCAGGAACTGGGGCAAAAGACAATGTAATTCGGTGAAAGTGTCGCAATTTGTTGTTGTTACTGTTCTGTTTATTGCACATGGTTATCCTCTGGGGTGGGGATGATTGCACATGTCTGCCCCTACTCTTGTAGGGAAGTGAAACGGGTCAACCTCTGTTTTTCAGAGGGAAAACACGCCTGGGCGCTTATATCCTGTCCACAAACTCTCAGTATGAACTGGCACAGTGCTCTTGATGGACTGACATGTTGCTTTAATGCCACCCGAGTAGACGGGTAAATGTACTTTGGTTCTACAGATGTGCTGCACATGTTCTATACTTATAAAACTAATAAAAAGAGATTTACAAAAATGAGTGGATGCATCAAGAACTCCTGCTGTCCATGTGATAGCCATACTAAACCAACGTCATCAAGATACTGCTCAAGTTCAGCCACGTCAGCAGTTGGCCGATGAACATACATCCCGGCATAGTAATCCGCAAATGTTCGTAGCACAGCAGGTGTGTCGCAGTGTATGCCCTCATCAGCAATGATCGCCTGAACCATATGTGTTTGAGTGTGACATTCCAAGCTGCGGCCAGCTAACGTTCTGCCTGGCTGGCCTCCCTCACCATAGTAATGCGATTTGTACCGACGGGATAGATGGTTGACCTCTTGGTCAGCTATTTCGTTGCATTCTATGATTTTCTGTTTGATAAGCGCCAGAGTATTGGGGTCAGCCTGTTCACCGTATCTGCGTTCCAGGTCACGTAACTTGTGCTCGAGTGTTGTCATAGTGTGTCGCAGAGATTTTAAAGCCCAGGCTTGCAGACCTATACATGCCTCTCAAATTGTCACTAGGAAGCCTTCCCAAAGTGTCTCTAAACTTTGGACAGACCCAGTATTTAGTGAAAAATGTTCAGAAATGGCCTCTCGGATCCCTTCCTTAAAGACCTGGTCCATTAACGAGGATGATTGCAGTCGCCATTGAAAAGGGGGAGGAGTCTGCGAGGGCAGAGACATGTTAAGGACTACCGGAGAATGATCTGATAGTGTTCGAGGTAAGTGTTTAACCTGTGTAGTCCATGTGCAAACATCCTGTGTGCCCAGCCAGTAGTCTATGCGTGACCAAGACTGTCGTGCATATGAGTAACATGTACCCTCTCTGGTGTTTGGGTGTCTCAATCTCCAGATATCTGTGAGGCCTAGCGTCCACATTCCATCATGCACCAACATAGAAGCCTTCCGGGGAAGGGGATCTGCCATAGTTAGTCAAACCATTGTAGTATCTAAAACCACATTAAAATCGCCTCCACAAATAAGTGCTGTGCTGAGGAGGATAATTTGCAGAGCTTACACCATAATGTGTCAAAAATGCGGGGTCATCCACATTAGGTCCATACAGGTTCACAATAGCTAGCTGTATGTTGTAGAGCGTTCCCTGCACTATAATATACCACCCATCTACATCCTCATCAACATGTAATGGGACAAAGGGGATACCTTTTTTACAAGAATCATAGCCCCCAGCGCGTACTAAGAGTAGGAGGCTGAAAGCCGCACTCCTGCCCATCTAGTGGCTACGTGCAAGACTGCCTGTTTAAGAGATGGGTCTCCTGCAACAGGCAATTTGAATATGGTGCTGGTCAAGATAAGAGATCACCTGTCGTACTTTTTAGGCATTATTAAGCCCACTTACATTCCAACTGATCCAGGATAAGGTAGGACGGTTTGTGTTAGCCATGTCTGTAGAGTTGGATGATACAGTCTGCATTATTATGTAGGAAAGGTGAGTCATACAGTTTAGTACCTGCCAGTATGCCATTACCAAAGCTATCACAAAAGAACAGTGTCCCCCAACTAATCCCCCCCACCCACTTCAGCATAAGAGTCATGCCGTGAATACCGCCCCATAGAACAAAACAGTAAATAAACAGTGGCATCCCGTAGTCACATATCATGAAGAGAAAAAGAAAAAAAGGAGAAAAGGCCTCTACAGGGGCACCAACCAGGTAACATAAAATTTGGGGGAATTCCCATACTGTGGGTCGCTAGTAGCCCACGGCCCCCCGTATAACAGGGTGGGTCGAGATAGGTAAAGTTAGGCTAACCATACCACAGCCTAATGTGAGCTGGTAGGGCACATAACAAAGAGCATTCGTTTCACCAATATCCATCAACAAATTCATTTACCTAGCTAGGAACATATGTTACACACCGGCATCCTGGAACAATAAAGAAAATAGGAGGAAAAGGAGATGGCAATTGTCTCTCCAAACTGGATCTTTGTACAAAAGTCTATCCTAGTCCAGGATCTATCCCTCAATCAGAGGGAGGTCAAACCTAATACATGCAGTAGCCCCGTGGGTAGGGATGACGATACATCAGTCATAAGGATCAATAAAGTCTCACATGTTCATCCCTCTGAGTCGGAGTTCACACCCATCTCTCGCAATGACTCCTGTCGCTCAATCCGCCAGGTATACTGAAGCGCTTCCTTAGGCGTCGAGAAGATAATTGCTTTCCCAGCATGTTGAATCCGAAGGCGGGCAGGGTAAAGCATGGCATATTGAATGTGTAGAGCCTGCAACTTTTTTTTGACTGCTTGGAATTCACGGGTAGCCTGTTGCACTGCGACAGTGAAGTCAGGGTAAAGTTCCACCTTCATTCCTTGGTAATCAAGCTTGCCCTTTTCTCTAGCTAGTGCTGTGTCACGGTCCCGGTATTTTAAGAGCCTGGCAATTACGGGACGAGGCGGGGCACCAGGGATGGGTCGAGCAGCTAAGGAGCTGTGAGCTCTTTCGACTATGAGCACCTTGGAGAAGTGTTCTGCTCCCAGCAGGGATGTGAGCAGCGTTTCGACATAAGTCTCCATAGGCCTGGTGTTGGTGGTTTCTGAAATGGCAGTTATACGGAGGTTGTTTCGGCGGGAGCAAGCTTCGATATCCTCATTTTTAGCCCTGATTACCTCCAATAGCTTCTCCATGTTGGTACACAACGTACTGATGCCCTCTAACCAAACCTCTGCAGTCGAATGCGCTGCTCCACCTCTGCGATCTGTGAGCTATGTTTGTCGGTCTTAGTAGTCATGCTGTCCATGCGTAAGTTGAGGTGATCGATTTTGGCGTTGATGGACTGCAAGCTTTGTTGCTTCATGCGTTCCAGTTTTGTAGTCGTACCAGAGTCGTGGTCAGGCTCAGTGTCTGAGGCATTCGGGGTTTGCGATTTTGTGTGCTTCTTGGTTTCAAAGTGTAACTTGCTCTGCTGTTTTTCAGTCCTCCCCATAATGATATGCTTGTAATTTGCCAGAAGTAGTTGACTGGGGCACCACACGGAGAACAGAGCATAATGGACAGGCCCGTCGCGGGGCAGATCTGTGACAGCATATACAGCCCGACCCAGTGCTATTTAATAGAGGGGTAAAACGTGGGCCGCCTCAGCTAGCCACGTGCTAGGTGTGCCCGTGGTGGGGGCTGAGGAACAATAATGTTATCAGGTGCTGTCACTATGGCCAGAAAAAATCATCATGAGGTGGTTTTAAAAGTGCTCACCGCTGTCAAAAACACTGTGTAGGCACTTGTATCTGCAACCATGGAAGTCCAACCAGCGGCACCCCTAGGCCCCCAAAAAGCTCTGTATAGGATTTGGCAATGCATTGTGAAGAAAAAGGAAGGCGTGCAATTGACGCTGAAGGCCGCAGCAGTAATTTAGAAGTCACACTCTCCCAACCACAATGCCAGCCAGTGCGCAGTGCTTATTCAATACTGAAGGAGGCAGCCAGGCAGTACACAAACTGTGGGCTGCATGCAGCCAGCACCGCAGGCGTCACGCCGGCAGAGACAGCGCCGCGGATCCGGGATGCGGCAGCCGCCAGCATCTGGGCCTCAATGCCGGAACCATCACACACAGGTGATCGGGGGTCACAGGCGGTGCAGCGAAGCGATATGGGCCTCCGGATGCCAGCAGCTCGTATATGGCGCAGAGATGTACTACACACAGGGTCGCCGCCCCCAGATAGTCAGCGCAAGTCTCAAATCCACAACAGCAGCAACAGGTAGTGGCAGCACAGCGCCCGCCTCACCTCCACAGTCCAGGTCGCAAAATGTCAGCCGCCCAGCACGCCGCAGGGATAGCGGGCGCAGTTTAGAGCCTTCCCGCCACTCGCAGAGGGATGGATAGCTGGCAGGGAGGACAGCGACACGGGGCAGGCTTCCCGCAGAACAGAGACAGCGCCAGGAAGCAGAGATCAGCAGTCTGTGTCCGCCAGGGCCGCCATCTTGTGTCGAGTGGGGCTTGGCAGAGATTAGGCTGTTAGGGGTGGGAAATATCCGGTTTGAAGACCGCCAAGCATTTCTCTGTGTCCCAGGATCGATTGCTTATCAGGTTCAGACGTGGATGGCACCAGATTTAGCGGATTTTGGGCGGATCGATTTCCCAACCAGCAGAGCTGCAATAAAGTGCGGCCATCTTGCTCCGGGCTCTCTAGCACCCCCCAAACCCAATCTTCATCCCAATACTCCTAATCTCTCAACTAAACTACTATGCATCGAACAATGGTGGGTGTTTAGACTTAACACAGAGAGTATGTCTCTCAAATACCAGTACCACGTATTGAGACAGTAGGTTACTTTGTCATCCGTTGTTAATATGCAGGAGGCTTTCGAGCTGAGATTAGGATTGGGTGGCTGAGACCCGCACTATAGGTGTCTACCTAATATGTCACTATTTTCAATCTAACATCATCTCATGTGCAAGTGGCCCCGTAAAACATAAAGTGTATTTTCTTAAAACTAATAAGTGTTAAATTACGCTTTGATTTCTTGATGTATTTCCCTTACTGAGGGGCCCGACATATTTGAGCCTTGCTTCATACCTGATATACGCTAGTGACACTCACATCATGCTCCGTTCACATGCTTATGATAGTGGTTTCACGTTTAGGAAAACTGACAGACAGCACACTCGTAATTACTCATAAATGCGTCTACACTTAATCACTTTAGTGCGAGACCTCATGTGCTTAATGGAATCTCCCCCACTTATCCCCGCACAGCATAGGGAGCATTTGTCCTACAATTGGTAACATTTCATCACCGTTGGGCTTTCATTAGTCACTGTGCCTGTGCACTTGCCGCGCCGCTAACCAGTGGGGCCCCAGCTACCTGTACTTTCACATATTGGGTGCGTAGTTCCTACTTACCTACTGTAATAAACCCAGGGATATTGTCCCTAGGTCCCATCTGTGACCCTTTTACAGACTTGGAATGTTTTTGGGTACATTCTTTTAATGTTTGTATTATGGCCAACAGCATCATCTCACTCATAAGTTAGTTTAAAACTTTTCTGTTATTGGATACTTGTTCGTTTATATGCTAGAGGCAGTATCACATTAATTTATACATGCTCCACCCCTACTTATTAGGTTAGATGGGCGTTTGTACCTAGGGCCATGTGCCAGGGACAGATGATGTAAGATACCTGACGTTTGCAGGTGAGGGTAACACATAAAGTAACCACTTGATACAGCACTCATTTTACAGGATGGGCTTGCGTTATTCACCAAGTGCGAGGGGTTGTTCTAGAATTATGAGAATGTCGTTCAAACACGCTGCAACCAAATTTCTAATTGCGTGATATTTTGTTTTTATATCAGCACAGGTATACCGGTGAATCTGCTGAACAGCCGGATCACTGGTTTTGTATTACACTGCGTCACTTCTATTAGTGCACCGTTATTATATATTGTTTTTTCAAACACTTGCAACACGTCTGAAACATATTGATCCTTTCTCAGTGCAGCTGTCTCTAAGTACGGCAGCTACACTACCCATTGCTGTTTTTAATCCTGGCACCAGGAAGCATCAGTAAACTACGGTAGGTTTACCTTGTAGCTAGTTTTAGAGTTTTTACACTGTTAGTCAGCACTGCACCACCTCACTCACACAACCGCTCACATTGGGTTTTAGTGATACCCCTTTTCCTCAATAAAACATCCCTGAGCTCCTTTCTCGCAGCGAGCGGGTTGTAGCCCACTTCACGGCTAGGTTTGTAATGCGAAGAGGTATCCCCATGATGAAGCATGACACCTTTGGTGTGTGAGGGAAACGTCCTTAAAAGGGACAACCCCCGTTCCACAGCACTGTTCACTCACTATCTCTCTTTCAGTGGGACAACTGCCAGATTTAGTCGTGAGTCTTAGAATTTCTTGGGTCACTTATAGCTTTCCACACAAAACTGTTTAGTGTGAGTCTGGGATAATTTTTTTAATTCATAACAAAATTTCAAATAGGTACCCAGGCTGCCTACGTTCCTTTTCTGGAGGCCAAACTCCAGCCGGATTTGAGCTGGAGAGGCATATAGAGGGGGATTAAACACACAACGATATGTCCTTGTTATGGCTTTATCAATCATTTTATCAGCTTTTCCTCTCAGCACCTCACCTCCATACATTAGAGAGAGTGCATGTTTGGCAGCCATTACTTGAAGGAGCGGCTGAAGAAACATTCATTTTAAAGAGTTCCTTAAGGAGCAGAAAGCAGAGTAGGGAGTGTTGTTTCTCCTTTTTATTGCATTGCACTGTTTGATGAAAGCACCTCATGATTCGAAGTTTACGCCCAGATATTTGTATTCCAGCACAGGTTCCAGGTCTGTACTGTCCAGATGATAAATTGGCGGTGGCCATCTTCTCGTAGTTACTAGCACTGTTTTTGTTTTGGAGAGATTAACTTCTAGCTCATGATTTGCAGCATACCAGGCCATTGCATAGATTAGTCGCTGTAGAACAACCTTGGTGTGCATAATCAGGATGACATTTTCAGCATGCAGCATGCGAGAAGGGCTAAATCCAGACACCCTGGGAGAATGAGAGTTGACGCTACTGAGCACAGTTGACAGCTATGCAAGATACAAGTTGCAGAGAAACGGAGCCAAAATGCATCCTTGTGTATGGCCATTATTCATGGAAATTTTCTTCTAGACTGATGAACCTTTGCCAACCTTACACTTGTCCACGTATCGGTGTACAGGAGTTGACTGGCTCTTAGGAGAAGAGGAGAAATTCCCTAGCTTTACAGCTTGGACCACAAGGTGTTAAACTGTTTCACATCAAAGGGCGAATGAAAGTCTGCATAACTCAGATGCAGATTTGAGGAACGGCACCTGGCGTATTCGTTTAGCAGCTCAAGCATTAAGATTTTTGTAGTTGTGCCTATATTCTTGATGAACCTGGTCTGGTTCACCAGCACCAATAAGCCTGCTTCAGCCCAGGCAGTAACATCAGCAAGCAGACATTTGGCAACATATTTTGCCTCCCCACCCAGTAGGGCAATCAACTAGTAGTTGAAGGGTAGCTTAGTCTTCCCTACTTCATAAATTGTTGCCAAGCTGAATCTCCCCCAGCTATCTGGGATTACCTGGTTGGTGATAATATGATTGTTTAAGATGGACAGATGTTTGGCTCAGTAGAGGGGGTTCTGTTTGAAAATTGCTTGTGGTAAGCCATTAGGGCCCGGTGCACCATCACAACGAATGGTGATTATTATTTTCTCCACCCCTCCTAAAGAGATAGTACTTGTTGTGCATACTGCATCCAGGCTTGGAGGCCCTTCTTCGTGGTACCTCTGTGATGACCTTAGACACCCATACATTTCCTTGAGATCAGCGATCCAGCTGGATTCCGAGTTGTTAGAGGATGAGGGGGACAACCGCGGACCTGTGGCATGATTAATCAGTTGCCTGAACTCTCTCGCATCATTTTTCTCCTGGTGGCTGAGAGAAGTTTGCACCAGTACAAGTCTATCTCTGACTTTGCTGACTCCTATGTAGCTTTTCTTGTAAAGTGATATCAACTTCAGGAGAATCACACTCTGTAAGGTCAGATGTGACCTATTTCGAAGTAAGTGGATAGCATGGTTCAGCTTTTTTTTAGCAATTATGAGTTGGCCCGACGCCCGTCTGGCTGGATTAGTAATGATCCAAAGAGTTTAAAGCTCCTCAGGGATGATCTTGATCCTCCAGAAGTTGCGCCGAAAGCTGTGCCCACTGGTCCAGTGCACAAGAGATTGCTCCACATACCAGCTCCCATTTGAGCCTGGCTTTACGGTCCAACCTCGATGGATCTCGTTGACCAACAAAACCTTCTAAATTTGGTGGTAGAGACTGTGCAATGTCCGGCTGGGCTTGTTCATGCATTGAACAATTTAAGCGTAGCAGGATCCTCAGTGGTTAATGGTCGCTTTTCAGCCGGCTTCCCAGTCCGTAATGAAACAGTGCAAGGGAAACAAAGGTTTCATCGATATTTGAGTTGGAAGTCACTGAATGGAAAGTGGTCAGAGCTGTTCATGGCTCCAGACTCCGGTGCTCCACATAATTTACAAATAGTCGCCCCCTGGCATCCTTTCGCTGCATGAATGATTGAAATGAAGGGATATGCCAATTCTGATCACGTATTTCTACTATTTGGTCCCTAGTTGTAAACTGCAGTAAGTTCATATTAAAATCGCTCTTCATTAAAATGTGCGGTACTGGATTTATAGTAGTTTGGGCTGTAATGAAGGGCAATAAAGTGTTGATTGTTTCTTGCCTTTTTGCAGGCGCAGTGTGGATATGGATATTTATAATCAATAGCGGAAGACCATTGAGTGGCAAGCATTCTAAGAGTTTTACAGTTTGCAGGTTAGTGTAGTTGATGTTGATCTCTTTAGTTTTAATGTTGAGATCAGCCACTAGATAGATCACCAGACGACCCAGCAGGACGTTCCAGCATATGAGTTTTCACTGCTGGTTTGGTGTAGCCCAGGAATGCCTGGAGTTCTAAAGCCTCTAGAGACCAAGTTTCTTGGAAGATCTCTAAGTGGAAAGTATTAATGTAGGCTATGAAGTACTCATCCTTAGTTTTACTAGCTAGTCCCTCTGTGTTCCATACACAGATTAAAAAGCTTCCCATTGGGTAGCAATCACTGTGATAGTTACTCTATCAGTACTTCTGGGGCCTGTGTGGATCTGGTAACAGGGCGCCCAGGAGCCGGGCCCAATCCGATGAGGCATGTTTGAGTTGTTTTTGTGGCCATTCAGTTTCTTTACATCTGTTTATGTCAGAGTCTTGATCACATGTAGTTGAGACCTCGTGGCTCCGAGCCCCTCTGAGGACCGACTTTGGCTGGATTTGCTCGTTGGCTTCTAACCCCCTAGTTTGTTCTTGCATGCCCATTTTCCTGAATGAGGTTGGGGGGTATGGGCTTTCCTGGGGCTAAAAGGCAGTAGAAATTGGGAATAAGCTTCAATCACCTCATGAGAGATCTTGATACCCCATTTTGGAAATACCTTCTTCTCTGCCCACACTAGCTCCACGTGCCAGCCCGATGCCAAGTGATGATTGTGGCTTCTTCCCTGGCAGGGGTTAAGGAGCTTAAACAAGTAACTGAGTGGATGTCAGATGATTTAATGTGCCTTAGAGAAGGTATTTCTTGCACCATGCAAAGCATAGTGCCTCTGTTGATTTGTCAAAGTATCCCCTCGATTTGTATTTTGGTGTGAAAATTAGGTTACAGGATGTTTTAGAAGAGCAGTCAGCACTCACCATTGTTCTATTTTAAGGTGGTGAACTAAGACCGATGAGAGATTGCTGTTTTATACTAACCTGCAGAGTAGGTCTTGCATTACAGCTGGTAATCAAGAAAGGGCCCTGATGGATCATTGAGCTGCTGATTGGGTACCTGGCCTTTTCTATGGATTGTTCAGGAACAATTTCCAGTCCCAGTTACCTCTACAGTGAATGGGAGTTGTTCTAGTTGGGTGAGCTGAGCGGCAGTCAGGTTAGTTTCATTAGTTTCTGGGCAATTTACAGGGCAGGTTCCCTATCCTGAACTCCAGTCACAAACTAGATTGGTCAGCCGTTGATGCCTGCCTATGTTAATAAGACCTATTATAGACTAAGGTGGATGTTTAGAGATCTCTGTGTTGTCATTTGCTCCAACTGTGCAACCCCTCTTCTCTTCTCAATTCCTTGGTAGCTTCTTGGGATTTAGTGGGTGGTCTGAAGATGGATTAGAATTGTTCAATCTGCTCCATTGGAGGACCTTTGGCAGCTTGTTTATTCTGGGATATAATGAGCTTCTTGCAATGCCTTTTTGTCAGTTGAGCAATACCAACAAGGTGATCTTTTACTGGTTCAGATTAAGAGGTGGCCTTACTTAAAGAAAATGAGTAATTAAGCTGGGTTGGTGTTCGTTGGTTGTGTCTTGCCCAAAACCAAGAACAGTTGTACTAATAGAGGACCGAGAAGTTGTGATTATCTGTTGGACAGCATTCCTTGCGTCCCCCATTGTTAATGGGGTTGCGTTGGAGCTTGCCGTAGTTGACTGGCCAATTGCTAAGGGTTGTATGCTTATGTTCCTATTTTTTCACGCTTTAATTTGGTGGCTTGAATACTTCAGACCTTTAGGAAACAATTGACAGACCTTAAAGGTGCAGTATTTTGAGCAGCTGAAGGATCAGTCTTCAACTGCAGTTTTATGTCTGTTAGACCCAAATCTAGAATGCCTGGGACACTTGCAAGCTGATCAAGAACCGGGCCACATGCGCAGGGTGGAACTGCTTGTGATAATGTGTAAATGACATTGTGATGTCATTCGTTCTGTAAAGGAATGTTGACAGTTGAATGTTGAGGGTTTTAAAAGAATATATATGTTGGGATTCAGTTGAAGTACTTAGATGAGTCTGGAGGCCGATTTACGAGCACCAATAAACAAGAACATTGAACTGTGCCCACCGTGTCCAGAGGATTATTTTACAATGGCAACGAAGGGAGAAGAACACCTGTGAGGAACGAAGACTTCCTTTGCTGTGACGAGCCTGCCATAAGAAATTTTTCAGAAATTTCCATAAGCAGTGAGAAGTTGGCTGTCTAAAGGATTCCAGAGATGTTGACCTCGAAAGTGGCGCGATCGTGGATAAACTAATTAGAGATCGGTGAACATAGATTGAATTAATTGCAAGTCTCTAAAATACGCGCAATCGCTGCACTGAAAGAATCAGCTGTGGGTGCGCGAGGGAGACGGCCTGATTGGAATAGCATAAGCGCCGCTGCGTGTGTGCCTAGGCACAAGGTTTACACTGCTGCGTGTGTGCCGATGATTAAATAATGCGAGCGCTGTGTTAGAGGAAAACAGCTGCCGCGTGCCAGAGACAATCAAAGTAGCGCGAGCACTGTATTAAAGAAAACGAGTGCCGTGTTAAAGGAAAACAGCTGCTATGTGATAGAGACAATTAAAGTAGCGCAAACGCTGTACAGTTGCTTGCATATAAATGTATGGAAAATAATTGAAACAATATGCCTTATTAACGGAAAATAACTGCCTGCGTACACACGTGTGGGAAAATAACCTTAATAAGCTGCCCAGGAACCTCGTTCTGAAGGCTATATGTAGCCAGTGCTGTCCTTTGAATCGGGACGCCCCGATTCGAAGGACAACACCGTTTACATATAGCCTTCGGAACGACATTCCTGGGCAGCTTATTAAGGTCTGTCTATTACCTTTGGAGCACCACCGTTATATAACGCACTGAAAAATATTTCTTTATAACGTCTAGATATACATCTCCATATCTGGTGAACGAGGAAATTTTACGTGTTACCGGCAAAACAAAACACATTTTTTCCTTCATCACTTACAGATCCTTTTGTTGTTAAATTCGATTAATCGGAAGTCCTATTCCAACGTTACATAGCCTTACAGTCTCCTGACTTTTCAAGTCAGACCTTCATCCTTCATTTTTGCCCTGACGAAGCTCCCAGGGTGGGAGCGAAACATGTTGGCTGTCTTGTGCACTTCTGAAAAAGAATAATAAAAGAAACTTTTGATACAACCAGATTCTTTTTGCAAGTTACTTTCCAACTGGTGCTGCCTCCATATTTCTACAAGCCTTTAAGTTTTGACAGATGCAGACTATTTCGAAGGTAGTTGAGGAGCCTCAGGGACAGTTGACAGACTTGAGATGTCACCCTATTGAGGGGGCCCAGTTACTTTGCTTGCAGTAAGACCAATGGCAACTGACAGCTGCAGTCTTTGTCTGGTTCTCAGACTGCATGTGACGACCTGGCAGTAGACAGTGGCCTCACTGAGAGAGGACTTGTGACATCAAGTAAGGTTTCAGTATAACAAGTATGAGAAGAATATGTGAGTCGAGCAGAGAATCAGACACCAACCGATTTCACCCCACTGGCTCCCACACTTTTCACCTCCACTATTGTGTGTAGCTTGATTCATGCCTGTATTCTAGCATGTACAGTGCCTATTCCATACTTCCTGACAGATCTTCCCCATAGTGGGTCATATTTTCAAGTTGCAGAATCATATTTTCTTCTGAAATATTTTTATTTTAAAAATGAGCTACATCCTTCCCCCTACAATCCAGCAGCACCTTTATCTGTGTGTCACCTTCTCCACACCTGTTCAGACCAATCTTTCACCTTTTGTCCTAGCTGCAAACAGCCCAGTATGATAAGTAATGCACTCTACAGTGCTCACGTTTACAATGTATTCAATCAGTGCGGAGCGTGAGAAGTAACTTCAAGGTGCTTTAACTTTATATAGGTTGTTAAGCCAATAGGCTGTCTCTCGGAGTTGGCCAGCTAGATGTCAGTGCACTGCTTGAAGCTCAATGCAGTAAAATCTGAAATCCTATTGTTCGGAGGTGCTGAACATGTATGGGATGATTCCTGGTGGCCCTCTCCGATTGCCATAGCTCCAGTGCCAAAAAAGTGGCAACAAATTTTGAAATCATTATTGACCAATCCCTCACAATGAAAGACCAGGTGTTATCTACTTGTGGCAACTGCTTCGGACTGCTAAAACGTCCCAGGAAGCTGTTCCGATGGATCCCAATGGACTGGCATCGTACGGATGTCCAGGTGTCTGATTCTCAATTTCATGGACTACGGAAACAAATTGTATATGGGAATGGCAGACTATTTTTTCACACACCTTCAAAAGATTCTCAGTGCAGCTGCAAAACCCTTTTGCGTTAAAGGCAGACATGATTCCGCAACATCTTTTTTTAAAATGACTACACTGGCTGCCAATTTACAAGAGGGCACAATTCAATCTATTCTGTTACACATATTCGTCTTTGCATGATTCCAGCCCTCTGATCCTAAGGACTAGGGTTGAACTTTATCAACCATCAAGAAATGTAAGATCCTCCAGCTTGTCCTCAGCTAATAAGGATCAAGAAGGTCAGAGTAGGTGGCCATTCCTTTACTTTTTAGGCAGCCACCCAGCGGAAATCTCTCCTCTCTGGACATTCAAAGTAATGAGGACTATCTTGTGTTCAGGAAAAACTGAAGACATGGCTCTTCCCTGATAAACACATCTCTGATTTCCATCTTTAGATCTGTCCATCTGCTGAAATCAAATGTTAATCATTATTGCTGTGATATCCCTGTGGGGATGAGTGTCTGCGCTCTACAAAAACCCGAAAAGAACTACAAATAAAAAGGTTTCTATCTTCTCAGCCCATCATGGCACCTTCTCTTGCCACAATGTTTACATGTTTCCCCTTACCTGCATGTTCATTTATAGAGGTGTTTTGAACCACGTTTATGTTTGGTCTCTTCCTCTTTTTTCTTTCCCTATTTACATCACCTTATAACTTTCTGTCTTTCACTCTCTTCCCTTCCTCTCTGTATTACCACAAGGAAGCACCAGGAGCCCTCTTGATGACTACATGTGAAGCAGAATGTTCACGGTGGACATTTACCCAGGCTTCAGTGCGCTGAATGATTGAATCACCTGTACAAACAATAATTTGCTCTGCTGGATAGTCCAAATGAGTAGATTATTGAGGAGGTCTGGTAGAGTGTCACCACCGGAGGTTTGTGTTCTTGACACTACAGCCTGGAGCAGAGACACCAAATTGTGCTAGCCCTGCCAATCTTAGCCGCCACGAGACGCTGCCTTCCCACATAATCACACTATGTTGTTTCTTAGCAGCTGCAACTGAGTAACACGGACAAAACCTGCAATACTATCACCTGCTTAAATGATGTCAAGTTACAGACACTGATGAAAAATCAGGCTGGCTCATCCCTTTTAGGTCTGGTGTTAACCAAGACCTTTTGTTTTTTAAAAACAATCTTTAAAAAAATACATATATGCATACATACATACAGAGACTTTCAGTCAACCCTCTTCATCCATTGGTCTATTGTAACATCAGTCACATTTTACATCCACCCACCACAGCAGACCTCATGGGCAGTGGGTCAGCCCACTTCAACAGTTGGTGTGTCTTTGATCTGAATTATGGCATTTTCATGTGAACAATGTGTTCAATTGCCTTTAAAGTTAATTTCAGTGCCCGGGCATTTGGGCCAATGTACCCAAAAGTGCCTTTCATTTAGGGGGTGACTTCAAAACAACTTTCTGTAGTGCTCAAGGATCCCTTTCAGTCCAATCCTGTCTGCCAGGCTAACCCTGGATGAATCAGAGCTTTGTGTGCAGACAGGACACAACCTATTCAGTTGTAAGTGTGAGCCACCTCTCCCCCTTCCTGCCCAGGAAGTCTATCAGAAAGCAGATGAATACAGATGAGTGCTCATAATGCAGATGAGCCTCACCTTCTTGTGTTTGTGGCTGTCTAGAGGGAATGCACAAAGTGTAGCTGTCACCCAACCCAGATGTGTATTAGAGACAGGCTGACAGGCACAAAGAACAGTAAGTACAGAGAAATGTCCACTTTCTAAAAGTAAATGACAAGATTAGCGAATGCACTCCTTCCCTTGTCTTCTTATTTTTGTTTTATGCTGAAACTGCCAGTATGTGTGCGTGTAAGCAGTGCTGTGAATCATCCCATCACAGCATGCCGAAGGCACTGAAAGAAGGTGCTGCTGTATGCGGCCCCAGCTGCTGCACTGCTTTGAAGAGAAAGTTTCCCTTGTAAACCAAGCCTTCATTGTAAACCGGGTAATCCGTGCTAAACCAATCAATTTATCATGTTAGTTATCGTGATCTCTGTATTTATATTGAGTCAATCCGGAGACAGATAGATAGTACTGAAATCTTTATTTATGCATTTTCAAGACGCTTTCTGTTGCCAATCCAAGCTTTAACATGAGCGTGTGCAATCAATTGTATTTCACTACAGGACTTTCAATATAACCCAATGCATTTCAAAACTATATGGTTCTTCCTCATGGGTCACTGTAAAAATTTAGAAATATACGCTTAGCCAACCACTGTTAAACATAACCTACCCAATGCATTCAGCGGCACCTTCTTTTAGCACTTTCTAAAAGTGGCATTTCTAAAAGACCATTGTTTAATTCAACTTCACCAGTGAGGAGTATTTATCTTTACCATTCCAAACATATCGAATATGAAAAAGCTATTCTTCTCTGATCAGGAAATACAGCTTAAAAGTATATTAAGGAATTCCCAAAGCTGGCCTATGAGAGGGGTAGACCTCACAGTAGTGAAAAACTAAATAGGCTATTTGTCACTACATTGACATGCAAAACATAAAGGTACATGTCCTACCTTGTACTTACATAGTGCCCAGTCCTTAGGGTTCCTTAGGGTTACTTAGGGCCTACCTTAGGGGTGATTTATATGTAATAAAAGAGTTTAAGGCATGGCAAGGAGTTTTAAATGGCAAGTTGAAGTGGCAGTAAACTACACACACAGACGCTGCAGTGGCAGGCCTGAGATAGGTTTGAAAGGCTACTTATGTGGGTGGCACAAATAGTGCTGCAGGCCCACAAGTAACATTTGAACTACAGTCCCTGGATATATGGTATACCACTTTAAAGGGGACTTGCCAATACACCAAATATACCAATCAGGTATACACCAGTGTCATCATGTTTAGGGGAGAAACACATGCACTTTAGCATTGGTTAGTAGTGGTAAAGTGCTCAGAGTCCTAAGGCCAACAAAAAGAATCAGTAAAGGAGAGGCAAAAGGCAAAAAGTCTGGCGAAACACCACTCTAAAGATACCAGGTCTAACAGGCCTACTTTAACAGTTGCCTTTTAAGGGCAGTTCTATGGCTGAAGTAGGGCACGTCTTTTTGGTTATGCTTCAATACGTGCCTCTGCGTGTTCACATTATAGTGGAATCATGCTACTGTTCATATGGGATAGCTACTTACATATGTTATCTGTGTTGGTTGAGCGAGTTCAACATTCTGTGCTGTGTTTTTGAAGGTGATAGCTACCAACGCACCTTTGCCTCCAATCCTACAGATGCCAATAAATTGGCTACCGTAGGGCATGTGTACTCACAAACATTTTCTCAGGGGCCAAAAAGTTTGGTTTGTGATGTGACCAAGGGCCTCACTGATGCCAGCATGAGGGCAGTCGAGAGGACGGGAAGATGGCAGGGTCGGACTGGCTGTAGCGGGCACTGGGCATTTTCCCGGTTGACTAGAAGGGTCAGGGCGGTTTTGGAGCAATGGGGGCTGCTTTTGTTACAGGGGGCCGGTTTTGCATCAGTGCTGCAATATCGCCCCCTGTAACAAAAGAGGCAACAGTGCTCCACACATAACAGCACTCCCCGCAATTCCCCTGCATCCCCCCACCCCCCAGGACGGGTACAGCTGAAAAGCCAAGGCTGGTTTGTGTTCTCAGTCTGGCCGTGGAAGATGCGTGTAGGGGAAGTCTACATCTAGTGGCTGAATTACATAATGTGAAACCAGAGAACCTGGATCAGTCCTGGGTTCCCCACTAGATCAAATTGTGTGATCCTAGGCAATTGTTTTGTTTCACTTTCCCTCCTTTAGGTCGAAGCCTTGGTTTGCTAAAGACATCTTGGGGACATTCAGAAAGCTGACCTAGGAACACATTCTGCTCATTGCTTACCATTGGCTTTGTGGTTTTTAACTCAAATTTCCTGACTTTCTATTTGGGAGTTTTATTGGCTTTAGGCTGTCCAACTTGAGTTGGATCATCCTGTTGCCCAAACCTTGTTTACTGTATACTCCCACAAACTTGCTTTCAGTAAACCAATCAATGAATCAATCAGGACATTTATGGAGCGCGCTACTCACCCGCAAGGGTCTCAAGGTGCTGGTGGGGGGGTGGGGGTGGGAGGGGGGAGCTGCTACTGCTCGAAGAGCCAGGTCTTGAGTTGCTTCCTGAAGGAGAGATGGCCTTGGGTCAGTCGTAGGTGGATGGGAGGGAGTTCCACGTCTTGGCAGCCAGGTAGGAGAAGGATCTTCCTCCGGTGGTGGTTCTGCGAATCCGTGTGACGGTGGCGAGGGCGAGGCTGGCGGAGAGGAGTTGTCTGGTGGGTGTGTAGAACGTGAGGCGGTTGTTGAGGTATTCGGGGCCGGTGTTGTGGAGAGCTTTGTGAGCGTGGGTGAGGAGCCTGAACGTGATCCTTTTGCTGACGGGGAGCCAGTGCAGGTCTCTCAGGTGGGCAGAGATGTGGCTGTGTCGGGTATGTCCAGGATGAGCCGTGCAGAAGCGTTCTGTATGCGTTGGAGTCTTTTCTGTAGTTTGGCTGTGGTTCCGGCATAGAGGGCCTTCCCGTAGTCCAGAAGGCTGGTGATGAGGGCCTGGGTGATCGTCTTTCTGGTGTTGGTGAGGATCCACCGAAAGATATTTCGGAGCATGCGCAGGGTGTTGAAAGATGAAGATGAGACGGCGTTGACTTGCTTGGTCATCGTGAGGGAGGAGTCCAGGAGGAAGCCTAGGTTGCGTGCATGGTCCGTGGGCTTGGGGGCGGTGCCCAGGGCAGGGGGCCACCAGGAGTCGTCCCAGGCAGAGGGGGATGGTCCCAGGATGAGGACTTCCGTCTTGTCTGAGTTCAGTTTCAACCGACTGAGCTTCATCCATTCTACGACGTCTTTCATTCCTTCCTGGTGGCTGGCTCTGGCGGAGGCGGGATCGTTGGTGAGGGAGAGGATCAGCTGGGTGTCGTCGGCGTAGGAGATGATGTTTAGGTTGTGTTGGCGTGCGATGGCAGCGAGGGGGGTCATGTAGATGTTGAAGAGGGTGAGGCTGAGCGAGTAGCCTTGAGGTACGCTGCAGATGATCTTATTGGCCACTGAGTGGAAGGGAGGGAGGCGGACTCGCTGAGTTCTGTGGGAGAGGAAGGAGGTGATCCATTCCAGGGCCCTTCCTTGGATCCCGGCGTGGTGGAGGTGGCTTGTTAGGGTGCGGTGGCAGACTGTGTCGAATGCGGCCGATAGGTCGAGGAGGATGAGGGCAGCAGGTTCCCCGTTGTCGAGCAGGGACCTGATGTCGTCGGTGGCTGCGATGAGGGCGGTCTCAGTGCTGTGGTTTGCTCGGAATCCGGACTGTGAAGGGTCAAGGGATCTGAAGGAGGTTAGCTGTTTGTTGACGGTCTTCTCGATGACTTTAGTGGGGAACGGGAGGAGCGAGATGGGGCGGATGTTTTTGAGGTCCGTGGGGTCTGCGGTGGGTTTCTTCAGGAGGGCGCTGATCTCCGCATGTTTCCAGCTCTCCGGAAAGGTGGCGGATGCGAAGGAGTTGTTAATGATGTTCCGGAGTTGGGGTGCGATGATGGAGTCGGCTTTGTTAAAGATGTGGTGTGGACAGGGGTCGGCAGGGGAGCCGGAGTGGATGGTGTTCTTCATGAGGGTGGTGTCTTCAGTGCTGACAGGGGTCCAGGCGTAGAGGATGGTGGTGGGGATCATTGGTTCGGTGGTTGGGTGCGTGGTCTGGGCACTGAAGCTGTTGTGTATGTTGGCGATCTTGAGGTTGAATAACGAGGCGAGTGCGTTGCAGAGGTCTTACGAGGGCGTTGGAGAGCTCTTTAATGATATTGAAGAGTTCCTTGCTGTTGTCGGTGTTGTTGTCCAGTCGTTCTCTGAATGCTGTCCTTTTGGTGGTGCGGTTCAGCTGGTGGTGTTTGCGGATGGCGCTCTTGAGGGCTGACACGTTTTCTGTTGACTGGTCGTGGCGCCAGGCTTTCTCGAGGGTACGGCAGGATTGTTTGGAGTCTTTGAGGTCGTTGGTGAACCATGAGGTTTTCTTGCTGCCGGGTCTGCTGGGAGGGTTCTTCAGCTATGCAAGGGCATCAGCGCAGTTGGTGAGCCACTGTGTGAGGTTACAGGCAGCTTCGTTGGGGTTCATAGTGTTGGTGGGAGGGTTTTGTCTCAGGGCGGTGGTGAGCTGGTCGGCGGTGATCTTGCTCCAGCTTCTTCAGGGAGCCTGCTGCGGGTGGTGGTGGGTCGTAGTTTTCCTGAAGTTGAAGTGGACGCAGCTGTGGTCCGTCCAGTGTAGTCCGGTGGAGTGGCTGAAGGCGCTGTGGTTGCTGGAAGAGAAGACTGGGTCATGCGTGTTGCCGGCATAGTGGGTGGGGGTGTTCACCAGTTGCTTGAGTCCGAAGTTGGCGAGGTTGTCCAGCAGGTTAGTTGTGTTGTTGTCGTTGTTGTTTTCCAGGTGGAAGTTGAGGTCTCCCAGGAGGATAAAGTCTGAGGAGGTGAGGGCGTGTGGGCTGATGAAGTCTGCGATGGCTTCGCTGAACTGTGTGCGTGGACCCGGGGGTCTGTAGATGAGAGTACCTCTGAGCGTGGTCTTGGGGTCGGTGTGTATCTGGAAGTGAAGGTGCTCGGCTGCGGTGAGGGTGTCTTCGTGTGGACGATGGCGATGCCCCCTCCGGTTTAGTTAATGCGGTCCCTCCGGGTGATCTTGTAGCCATCCGGGATGGCTATGGCAATGTCGGGGGCTGAGGAGGCGTTCATCCAGGTTTCTGTGAGGAAGGCGACGTCTGGTGATGTGTCGAGGAGGTTCCAGAGTTTGACGGCGTGCCTGTGGACGGAGCGGGTGTTGAGCAGGATGCACTTGAGGTGATTGTTGCTGGTGCCAGGTCTGGCGGGTTGCGCTGCTGGTCCGGAGGCAAGTGAATTTGCAGGCTTGGCAGGTGAAGGGTCCGTGGGTGCGTTTCGGGGTGGCCCGGTGACAGGCGGGGTTCCGGCCGGTATTGAGTGCGTGGAGGGTGGCGGCATCGAAGTTCAGACGAGTGGGCTGGTATCGCTGAGGGCTAGGGGTCCTGGCACTGGGGGCGGTCCAGGCGCGAACGGGCGCAGACGGGCATGCCTTTGGCGCGCAATCGGCGCGCCCGCTGCCTTTACATCTTGTTTTTACCTTGTCACATTTTTGTGCATTCAAAAACAGTGGTCAAATGTCAAGCGCTCTCTTCAAATATCAAGCTCTCTCTTCCGAGCTTGGTGTTTACTTTTCTTTCTCTGACTTCAAAGTGAGAAAATGTAACAAGTCTGCTGGTTATCCATGTAAGATGAGAGGGCGTAAGGAGTTTTTTTCCTAGTACACAACAAAAATAAATATCCGTGCCAATGTTTCAGATTATATCAAATTTAGTACAAATGGGGCACATTTTCTTTTTAATTCTTAAGGGTGATGGAAACAAATAGTTGAATACGACCAAAGCGCATCAATACACTAGGTGATGACATTTGGACACATTGTCGTTTGTGTGCATTAAAACCATATTTTGGGGAAAATGTAATAGTTATTTCAATTGAAAATGTGTTGTCTGTAATTGCAGTGCACTACTACACCATGCACACTACGCGACTCCACTCCAATCTATGCCCTTTCATTCTATGCCACACCACTCCAATCTGGGCCACTCACTCAGCCACACAACACACCACTCCACTCTATGCCCCTCCACTTCACACCCCTCTACCCCACTCCACTATACCCCACTAAACTCCAATCTATTCTACTCCACTCCATTGTACCCCTATGTACCCCACTCCATTACAATCTACCCTAATCTACTCCACTCCAATCTACCCCGCTCCGCCTAGTCTATCCCACTCCAATCCAATCTACTCCACTTCAATGTACCCCCCCAATCTACCCTACTCCACTCAATCTAATCCAATTAACCCCATCCCACCCCACTCTACTCCACTCCACCCCAATCTACTGTGCTCAACTCGTCTATCCCACTCTGCTCCAATCTACCCTAGTATATCCCACTCCAATCTACCCCAACCTACCCCACTCCAATGTACCCCATCCAATCCACTCCACTCATATCTAGCTGGCTCTACTCCAATCTACCCCACTTCACTCTACTCCTCTCCACTCCACTCTACCCCATTCCAATTGACCCTATTCCACTCGAACCTCCACTGCAATCTATTCAACTCCCCCCCACACTAACATACTCCACTTCAATCTACCACAATCTAACCACCTCCACTCCAATCTACCACACTCATTTCCACCCAATCTACCCCATTCCAGTCCAATCCAATCTACCACACTCCACTCTACCACACCCCACTCCAGCTAAATCTACCCCATTTGACTTCACTCCAATCTACCCTACTATAATCCACCCGATCTTTCCCACTCCACCCTAATCTACTCCACTCCACTCCAGTTTACCCCACTCCCCTCTACTCTTCCCCACTCTTTCTCACTCCACTCCAATCTCATAACCACTCCATTTATCCAATTGTGCTCCACTTCAATCTATCCCACTCCACTCTACCCCAATCTGCCCCACTCCACTCAACCCAATCTACCCCACTCCACTCTACCCCAATCTACTAATCTCTATTCCATTCTACTCAACCTACCCCACTCCACTTCACCCCAATCGACCACATGCCACCCAAATCTACCCCATTCCAGTCCAATCTAACCACTCCAACCAAATCCACCCCACCATAACCTACCCTGCTCCAATCTACTCCATCTAATATGCCCCATTCCAATCTACCCCATTCTAATCCACTCCAATCTAATCCATCCCAATCTACACTACCCCATTCCAATCTACTCCAATCTACCCCACTTCAATTTACCCCAGCTAACCCACTCCAAACTGCCTCACTCCTATCTATCTCACTCCACTCTACCCCACTCCACCCTAATCTACACCCTCTCCACTCCTATCTACCCCACTCCACTCCAATCTACCCCACTCCACTCCAATCTACCCCAATCCACAGCACTTCACTCTTCTTCAATCTATCCCACTCCGCTCCATTCTACCACAATATATCCCACTCTACTCTACCCCGATCTACCCCACTTCAATGTACCCCACTCTCCTCTACACCACTCCAATCTACCCCACTCCACCCTAATCTACTCCACTTCACCCCATGTGGCCCTGAGCGGTACTTTGAGTATCACTGGTGTAGTGCCTCATTACAAGACTCTTGTGCCTGTCCATTAGGTTCGCCTCCCAGAGTACTAGGGGTACCTTCAACTCCAGGAAAATTGAATAAATTACGAATTACAGGTGGAACGTGCATTGAATTAATCATTTTACTTCGTAGTCTCACCTGGAGAGTTGGACTATCTTTAGATCATGAGTATCAGAGTGAATTTCACAATTCGCGGATTTGCCACAGACCTTGTAATTCCTGGTGTAATTCTGATGAGCCTGTGGAGTTACCAGCCTCATCGAAAATTCCAGAGATCTTGTAGTTGCCAGTTTTGGTGATGGACGTTTAGACTTTCTAAAAACAGTGCCAATCGAATTGAATCATATCTGTATATCTATATACACACTTACTAATCTTATGGAACAAATTGAAAAGCTCGCTTTGCATCCTTTGTTACATGGCACCACTATACTATTTGAGGCTGGGGCCATTTGGAAAGAACAGTATGGTGCCACAGCACGCACTGCTTCAGATAGACTGCTGGTCCGTCTGCTTAAACGCCCGACGCTGGTGCTGGAAACCAGGGTTCGAGCCTCAAGATCGGGTCCACATCCTGTGATTCTGGGTAAATCATTCAAGATAGCGTCCACATCCTGTGATTCTGGGTAAATCAGTTAGTCTCCCCGTGCCTGAATGTGTAACGTAAATACGGTACTCATGTAAAGCCCTCCAATACCTTCGGGTCGAGTTCGCGCTATTATAAAAATATGATTAACAAAATAGAGATAAGCTTCGTTCGAATCTTACTCGGAAGTGTTTTTGTAACAGATTTTGCAAGTCTGAACTAATCCTGGTTGAAGAGACACTAAAGTTGAAAATCAAAACGTATCAAGTTACTCGGTTTACATTTCGTGAAATTATCACATTTTGAATCACTTTAATAGGGATAGTATAGAAACCGTTAATTAAATGAATTGCCAATGCAATTTAATACATGAAGTCATACATGTAAGTGCACGCACACACGTTAATTTAATTTATGTTAATTGTTATTTTATTATGTTTGGCCAAATCATTTCACAAAATATAACATGAGTCCAGTCTGCTAAAGGTGTTTATGTTTTCTATAAATCATCTCATTACATATAGGCAATAGATGTTACTTTAGTCATCCCATACATCCGACCTATACAATATGCATTTTATGCACTTTATGCTGGGGATGGTAGCTCATTTTATCTTTCAGAAACACACCCTTCTTAAATTCTTTGTGACGCCCTGGCTAAGATTATATAGTGACCTAATTTTTACCTCAAGGTTGTTTCAACACAAATAGATTAGGCGTTTCCGTTTCTGTTAGAGCTTCCGGCCATAAAGCGTCGTTTATACCGTGGTGTTATTATTGGGCGAAGGCGCACATAAAATGTAACTACCACATCTGGTATATTTTTGTCACCAATGTAAGCACTGGTGGTTGGAGGCCAGTTGCCCTCTGCACATTCTTTATTTTTTCCCCGAATGTTGTTCCCCCCTGTCTGCATGCATTAGCCAAAAGCAACAACATTCTTGCTTATTTTTTTGCATGGGCAGGTACCAACCTGGGGAACGATTATTAATTTGTACAGTCTTTCTTATAGCATCTTTCTAAGTTCTACAGCAGAGAATCATGGAAGAGGCGGAAATTCTGGATGTTTCCAAGTATGGTTGTTTTTGATTTACTAAACGCCAAGGGTAGCAGAAGCAAAATCACCCGACCCAATAACATACAGGAAGTGACATCAAATGACCTTTGATGTCTTCAAAGAAACTGATTGCACTTGAATTTTGACCCTTGTGACATTACAGGAAGTACAAAACCAACTAAATAATCCTTCAATTATTGCAAGATTAATAAAAGGAAGATTACATTTCTACATCATATCATTCCATTGCTTTTTCGCCATCTCTACCTGTTTCACAGCTCTGATTCAGTATCCCTGCCACCTACATTGCTGCTATTTACTACACGCCATTCTTACCCGTTGTATTTACTTTTAATCCATCTTTTTCTTTCATACTCAGCTCTATCAGTTTTTCCTTTCCTTGATCTCACTCCTATAGTCTCCGTTTACCCCTCTTTCACCCATTCTTCCACTTTTACTCTGTCCCTTATGGTCCTCTCTTTCCATATGATTTCTATTGGCTCTTGCTCAAACTTGATTCCGGTCCAGGGAAGACATGGCTTGGCAGTTCGGGCTGGACTGTTCCCATGAGGCAAAGAGTCAAGGCTGATTTGCATGTGGCCATGTCTGAACTGGGGTGGCGTGGTAAGCAAAATAACAATGGATTACACCTAGATCTGTGACTAGGGGTGAATGTTTTGCCAATGTGCAACATTCCGTCCATCATCTTGTGTGTTTTGCTGTTCGCCCTATGTGCGAAGGGTATGCCCAGACGTGGGTCCCATGCTGACTACGCCACTGGAGTCAAGCTATCCTGACTGATGACCGCTGATAGCCAGAAACCGGTCCTAAGATGTTTGATTCTGGTCCACGGAATACATGGCTTGGCAGTTCGGGCTAGACTGTTCCCATGAGGCACAGAGTCAAGGCTGATTTGCATATGGCCATGTCTGAACTTGGGTAGCATGGTGAGCAAAGTAATGATGGATTAAACCCAGATCTGTGACTGAGGGTGAATGTTTTGCCAATGTGCAACGTTCCGTCCATCATCTTGTGTGCTTTTCTTTCTCACAGGACATGGATTCACCACAGTCCATTCACCCCCCCCCCCCTTTCCGGGAAAGCAAACCGCTCCGAACCTCAGCACAGTGGCCTGGTACTGGGCCAGTTTCACCCCGAAATTAAGGATACCTGTTGCATTGGTGTACTCCGCAAACACCGTCAGAAAATTCAAATTAGGGTTGAAATCAGAAATACTGCACCCGATTTCCTGGTAAGTGCCCATTTCTTCCTCTAATTTCATCTGGGAAGTTCACCTGTTTACAGCAACCAAAGGTGTCTGGGTGAAATACACAAGCTCTGTAAAATTACAGCAGATTTCATAATCCAGAAGGGACCAGTAACTCTTCTAACTGGCCCTCAACAGGGGCTCCTCCACTAAAGCAGAGGACCGTAGTTCCACTACTTCTAAGCAATGCAATAAAGAAAAAAAAAATGATAATAACAGATCATTATAATTTTATTTTTTTCTACGCTGCCAGGGTGCTGGGCTTCTGTCACATGTTGTATATGTACCTTAAGTGCGCATAAAGGTTTGGCCGACCGTCTTGGGTAATTAGCATGTTCTCCACCGGGCTGTAATGCACAGCCTGGGTGGAGATCATACACAGGCTCGCAGTCTCCGTCTGAGCGCTGAACCAGGGTGCACAGACCAATCACGATGTTGCTGTTATGGTGATCACAGCTTGGTGATTGGCTTAGGGGAGCCTGGGTGCTTCCTGCTTCTGGGAGTCAGGAAGAGCAGAGAACGACAAGAAGCTTGCGGCGTAAACAGGTAAGTGATCTTTATTTTTATTTCTCATCCCCTCCGCCTCACCACCCCCGTTCTGCAGCAGCCGCCACTGCTGGCCCTTTCAGGTTTGCCGCAGAACTCACAATGATGCACTCAAAGATTTGTCTCACTGCAATTGATTTTCTTTTCTAGAGAAGTGAAAGTGGAACAAACTCTGTTGCTGGTTAACAACCCTAAAATGCACTATCGGGGCATGTGGGTCAATAGTCTCACCTCAGAATGACTCCACACCTTCTATATAAGGAAACATCCATCAGTATGTGGGCCTACCCTATCCTCCCGGCCTGCTTCAGCTGGCTCAGCTAAAGCAACTGTATCCTGCTTCATTTCAATGCCATTTCCTTTTGCAGCAATAAGGCGACCATGAATAGCTGAGTCCCTCATCTTGGGGGCTGATATGGAGGTGTTTGTTACAGACCTGAACGATAGCAGCATTTTAATATAAGAGTTTGTGTATTGCATTTTAAAGTGTATTTATTTTGCTAAGAAAAAAGTACTCCCTTTGTTGCGGAAACACAAAAATTCAAAAGGGCACATGAGAGCCAGGTTTTCTGATTGCTCCTGGCAATGACTTAGCAGCTCAGTGGTTCCAATAGTATTTCCAAGGACTCCAGGAGACAAGCCTCGGTAGCAGCTGCCACCCCTAACGACCTTTAAATGAAATCCATGGCTCCAAGCTGAACATTTTGTATTTTATCCAGCAAAAGGTTTACCAGATTTTTCTTACAAAATTTGTGTGCGGAACAGCCTTGTCTGTGCGGTAATTTGCCCACTTCATAATACCGATTCAAGTGCAAAGTCCTGAATCAGAATTACCAGCCTGACCAGAATGAAGGCCTAAAATGTTCGATAGGCACTTCTGCAATGTAGCACTGTGGTACCTAATACTGCAACGGTCCCTCTACTGCCAATGGAGGAGGTATAGACGATACACATAGGAGCCAGGGTATATATGATATGCTACGGAAAGTATTCTCCTTAAGATGTATACAATTCCAATAAATCTTGAAAGACTATATCTGTAAAGTACATAAAATAGTGGGGTACAAATAATATTGGAAGGCAATCTCAGAAGCAGATGTTGTACAGAACCATACGCTGAAGAAAGTTTGAAATATACGTAAATACCAATTCTCAGTAAGAATCTTCTGGAGGGTATAAGCTATGCTCCAAGAGTGTTCATGTCAGCAACACAAAATATTGAGTGCCAGTACACACCAAATAAGACTGGAACAGCTCTCTAATTTGCCATCTAGTGCATCTCCTGAAACAGCCATGTATAACCCACCCACACCATAGAGATGTGCTTAGTTGGAGCTTAATGATGTAGGTAAGTCACAAATCCTCAACAAGTAGAATAGTGAAAATGTAATGGTACATCAAAGGCTGTGCTACGCACAGGACACACTTGGCCTCCTACTATTGAACCTAGGCAACCACCTGCTCGGAAGGCTAATTCTCAGACCTATGTCATTGTATTCAATATATTCGAGTGACTCGGGGTCTTTTGAAGCTGTCGATACAAATGATTATGATGCTGTTGCAACCCTCCGGTTTTCGATTTAGCAGAGGTGCAGAGGGCATTGGTCGGTTGCAGCAGTGGTAAGACCCCTGGCCCTGATGGGGTACCAACTGGTGTTTTTATGGATTGTCAGACTTTATGGGCTCCACTGATTGTGTCAACAAAGGAAATTTGACCGCTGCACTCCGAATGTATTGAAAATGTTCTCTATGGTGAAACCAAAATTATTAATCTTATAGGTGCACCGGGTGTTCACCTCCTGGATCCTGAGGTGCTGTTAACCAATAGTCTCAAGTATCTTACAACGAGTAAGAATAACCCGGGGCACCCTTGCCCCGGGTTATTCTTACTCGTTGTAAGACTCCACTGATTGTGAACATGTTGAATGTTATTGCAAGTGTTGGTCCAATGGCCACCTGTCAAAAATGAACCCTTGTTCCAATTTATGAAAGGGGATATGTCACATCAAAAGAGTTACAGACCCATAGCACTACTTGACTCCACCGCCAAGGTAATGGGATGCATATTGCTGCACAAACTGGAGGACTGGCCGGAGGCTAATAAGATTCTGGTAGATACCCATTACGATTTTAAGAAGGGACTGTTTATAGACCTAACAGATGCGTTCAATTGTGTCTCACATTCAAAGCTCTGGGTTATCATGTCTGAGAAGGGAATGGAAGACACCATTATTATTTTTATCAGACAGCTATATTCGGAGGCAAGTGCCTGTGTGCGCTATGGTCGGGAGGGTGAATGCACAAATTTGTTCAAAATCAAATGGGGGGAGGTGCGACAAGGGTGCATTCTTGCTCCCTTTCTTTTGTTTCTGTATACCAACAGAGTGGAGGCAGTCCTGGTGGGGAGATGTCCCATAAATTGGTACCCGGACCCTACCCACACTTCTCTATGCGAATGATGCCATCCTCATGGCAAGAATGGGATGAGCACTGCAGAGTCTAATAGAACATTTTACTATTTTTATGAAGGAGATAGACTTACAAGTCAACGCTAGTAAAACCTTCACTTTGAACTGCCGTAGAAGACCGAAGAAGCGATTAGTCATCTGTTTGAACAAGCGTAGGGTGGGTGGCTCTATGAGCTTCTCATATCTGGGTGTCCTCTTTGATGCCAAGTACTCTTAGAAGCCGATGCTGTTTAATAGAGTGGTTATGTTAGAAAAGACAATTCTGGCTTTGTTAAGCTTCATTAAAAAAGTAGGCATGAAACTAGTGCAAGAGCTGTTGACCATTTATGCTGCATAATCTGGACAAGGGCAACTGCATTACTAAATCAGTGGGTGCTTGAGGATTGCCTTAAACTACACTTAGCTCTTGAGATACCCTTAATTTCATATGTTAAAATGACCTTGGAGGAAATAGGGCACTCTGATCTATTTGTTTCACTAAAATCATGCTTGTCATACAGCAAGACAAAGGTGAAATAATCCTTTTTAGCTAATGTTGCGGCTAAAACCTGTATTCCATCCAGAACCAGCAGCACAGAGTTGTGCTAATGAGGTCCCGCCTTAATTTTATGGGAAGACCGAAGGCTCCTATTATGCTTTTTTCTTATCTTGCTTTATTAAACAGCAGACAAGATAAGTGAAAACTACAGTTCCCAGGGGCCCAGGTAAACAGACTGGCCAATGGGAACACAGAAAAAACGATATCAGATAACCAATCACAACATAGTACAGTATAAAACGTCACATCTGACTGCGTAGCTACGTCTTTTCTTGCTGCTCACAGTCAGATAAGTGACTTATCCTTTGCTACCATTTTCTAGATATTTGTTTATTGCGCTGTTTATATATATTTTGCACTGTTATTCAATGTTTGCGCTTTGTATTTCAGCTCAGTCGCCCCTCGCGCTCTTTCTCGACGCTTATATGTGCTTCATGCGGCCCGCTCTGACACGCTGTTCCCTGCGTCGCCCTCCATTTCCCCCCCGTGCTGGAGCCGCTTCAGTGCTCTCCTCCTCTGCGCTTCACTTGCGCTGATGAGTTTCTTTCACCGTGCTCACCGTCGATGTCTTGGTGGTAGCGCGAGTGATGTATTACCTCCTTTTGCCTTCTCGCTTCACGCGCTGCCGTTTTCTTTGTCCCACAAGCTCTGACTGAATTCCGGAGCATTTTCTCACCGGGACACGCCCCTGGGAGTGGCTTTACCTCCTTGTTCCTCCCTCTGAGTCCTCTGTTGGTTACCTCTCCTTTTTGGTGTGGGTTTAATTATGGAGTTAGAAAGTTCTCTGGAGCTTGTTCAGGCCAATGAAGAAGGTGAAGCCTTCAAACATGATTTAAATGTTATGTTATGTTATGTTATCCTGATTTATTGAGCGCACAGCTGCCCCAGCAAAGGGGCGTCCTGGCGCTAGAGCAGAACAAAAACCGGACAGGAGGTGGGAAACACAACACAACGGCAACAGAACTAAGGGGCGATGGGGAAAAGAAAAGTTTTAACCGCCTTCCTAAAAGTAAGGAGCTCATCGATGGCACGGATGTGGACGGGCAAGGAATTCCACAGTTTGGCGGCAAGGACTCGGAAGGAGCGGCCGCCAATCCTGGATCTCTTGAAACGGGGAACAGTGGCAAGGTGGAGAACAGAAGACCGCAGAGAACGAGCTGGAACATAAGGAGAAATGAGTTGCTGCAGAATCTGAGAAGAAGAAAGCTTAAGGATTTTGAATGTCAAAATCAAAGATTTAAACTTTATTCTCTGTGCCACCGGGAGCCAATGGAGATTAAAGATGGTTCTCCTAGCTGAACAGAACTTAGGCAGACCAACCAGAGCCCTGGCGGCAGCGTTCTGGACGCGTTGGAGACGGGAGAGCTCAGCCTGATTGACTCCAAGAAAAAGAGAGCTGGCATAGTCTAATTTGGACAGAATCAGAGCTTGCACAATGAGTTGACGTGTAGGAGCGTCAAAGTATTTGAAGGTGGACCGAAGCTGACGCAAGATTCCAAAGCAAGATGCCGCGGTCTTTTTAGTGTGAGTGGAAAAGCTCAGTTGGGAGTCAAACCACACCCCAAGGTTTTTGACTTCAGTGACAGGGGTAGGGGTAGGACCGAGCTCGCGTGGCCACCAGCTGTCACCCCACAGATGAACTTGTTTCCCCACAATGAGCACCTCGGTTTTTTTAGCATTCAATTGTAGGAAATTATCATTCATCCAGTGGGCCACAGATATGAGTCCCTCACGGAACTTGGCTGCCTCGAGATCGGAAGCCCCACTAATCGCAACCGCAAGCTGCGTGTCGTCTGCGTAGGACACGATGGAGAGGTTCCCAAGCATGGCGACATCAGCCAGCGGCTGGACATAAAGGTTAAAAAGAGTGGGGCAACCGCATGAGGTTTGGATTCAAAGGGGGGAGTGATGACCCTGAAGGAGCGATCAGATAGAAAAGATCTGAACCATTCAAGGGCCAGCTTATCCACCCCTGCCTCAACCAGACGTTGGAGTAGAATGTCATGGGAGACAGTGTCGAAGGCGGCACTTAGATCGAGAAGCACAAGTGCCGCCGTGTGACCTGAATCCTCTAACATGCGGAGATGTTCGGCCATATACAGGAGCGCCGTCTCGGTGCTATGGCCGGGCCTGAACCCATTCTGCGAGGGATCTAAAATATTCGCAGAATGGAGATGTTTTGCTAGAATAGTATTAACATGGGCCTCAGTCAGCTTAGCAGCCCACGGGAGGAGAGAGATGGGGCGATAGTGTTCAGCTTTTTTAGGGTCCAAAGCAGGTTTTTTCAGGATAGGAATTACCTGCGCCTGTTTCCAGGCAGCTGGTACAGAGCCCGAGGACAGTGATAGATTAATAAGTTTACAGAGCGGAGGAAGGCAAGCGGAGGATTCTCTAAATTGTGAGGGCCGCAAGGGATCTTTCGGGGAAACTGATTTCACCCTAATCGCGAGTTTGTCAAACTCCTCTGTAGAAAGCTCCGGAAGATAAGATAGTGAGAGAGTAGTTTTAGAAGTGGCTGTGATGCGCTGTCGGGGACCTGTAGAGCTGGGAAAGGCTCGATAAATTCCTTCCACTTTATTGATAAAAAAAGCGGCCAAATCCTCACAGTGGGAGGCAGAGCAGATCTCAGCATTAGAGGCTCTACAGGCAGTAAGATCTTTCAGTGCTTTAAAGATAAGTTTGTTAGGGTTGGAACTAGCACTGAATTCACGTGAGAAGTAGGCGGCCCTGGCCCTGCAGATGGCTCTATGATAGGTCTTGATGGTGGCGAGGTACAAAGCTTTCCTAGCCGGGTCATAAGACTTGCGCCAGGCTCTTTCGGCTTGTTTGCAAGATTTTTTTAAAAGTCGAAGAGCATCATCATACCAAGGACTGGGATGGCTGCGCTGTTGTTTAGTCAAGGCATGAGGAATAAGCTTGTCCAACGCATTAGTGAGCCAGCGGCAGTATAGATTATAGCCGGACTCCACGTCCGTGAAAGGAGCCAGAGGGGCTTCAGCTAAAAGCAGATGGAAATCATTGAGTTTCAACTTTTTCCACGGGCGCCTGGAAATAATAGGAGCAGGGGCAGCTACAGGAGGATCTTCAAGTAAGAGATGACATTCAATTAGATGGTGGTCAGTCCAAGCCATAGGTCTAGGAGGCAGGACTTTGACCGATGTAAGAGAAGTAAAAAAAGGGTCAATGGTATGACCACCAATATGTGTGTCATGAAGAACTAGTTGAGAAAGTTGGAGAGCCTCCAGATCAGCACAAGTGCTACTGGCCGCCGAAGGACAGGGGGAATCAAAGTGGAGATTGAGATCCCCAATTATGTTAAAATTGGCCGTCTTTAGGGCCAGGGAACTGACTGCCTCAGGGAGAGCAGCCCTGAAAGCAGCATCAGGGCCCGGGGGTCGGTAGATAAGTAAGCCGGAAAAAGAAAAATGCGGATTAGCGGAGACAGAGAAGTAGGCACTTTCGCAACCCACAATATCCATAGGTTTCCATGTACAGGGATACCTAGTTTTAATAGCGGCAGCAATGCCGCCCCCTCTAGAGTTGCGGTTAAGAGTATAGATGGTATACTCAGGGGGAAGAGCCAAGTTGATAGCAGCAGAGGCATCATTATGAAGCCAGGTTTCCGACATAAAAAGAATGTCAGGGGCTTCATCAAGAAGATCGTGGACCTCAAGATGATGTTTTACCAAAGAGCGAACATTGAGATGGTATATCTTGAATATTGTAGGTTCTGGAGACAAACGAGGAGCGGGGCAGTGAGTAGAAATTTATTAATACCGCTGTGGAGAATGCAGTTGAGGTGTCCATGAGACGCATGTCCAAGAGTATGGAGAACTCAATGTTAAGCCTCCTGTCCAAGGCTCTGGCCCAGTCTGCGGGGGAAAGCAGAAATAGAAAGGTGGTTTCCTCTGCTTCTGTACGTGCATTCCAAAACTGCGTCTTTGTTGACTAGCGAGGTTCCCTCGCGTGTGATTGAGGACCAAGCGCCTCCCAGGCCTCTTGTGACGAAGGGGTTTGTTGGTACTGAGGGCAAACGTACACAAAAAGTGAAGCATGCAGAGTCACCAAAGAAAATGGTAATTTCCACCATCTTGGACACGGATGATGATATGGCTGACACAGATGACCTCTTTGATGTTTTTGATATTTCTGACCCCCCCTCCCCCTTACAAAAATTACAAGTCAGATTCTTTCACTTTCTAACCTGTTTTTGATTTTGAGGGGCTCCCTATGTTTGACCCATCCTCTATACGTCATCCTAACTCCACAGAATGGCTGCCTGCGTCCCACGTGGGAGAGTACTTATAGGCTAGGCTTCGGCTACCTCTGGAAACCGTTGTTAGGTCAAGATTGAAATCTGAGTGTCCCAAACCATCTTTACCTGATAAGGTTACTCTAGTCCCTTCTATTGATCAACCTCTACTCACCTTATTTTCAAAGTTTGGAAAGGACCTTTGCAGAACAGTAGACAAGGCCTTGTCTACATGCCAGGATAAATTACTTGACGTGGTGGGTTCGCTAGCGTGCATCTTTGACATGGCCGAGTCGGCCTGCTGGAAGGCTCCGACCTCTCAGCTGAGGATGTTTCAATGTGGGCTCAACGTGCCTTTCATTTATTAGGGAACGCCAAAGCCGCTATCACGCACGAATGGCGTAAAGGCCTTCACATCAAGCTAGATCCCAAATTAGCCAAGCTGGCTCCCTTGGACCCAGGCTACAAGGCTATTGGTCTCCTTTTTGGAGAAAATCTAGCCCGTGATCTCAGCAGGTTTGTTTCACCTTCGCGTCGTTGGACAAGGCACAACAATCCATTAAAAAGGTTTTTGCTACCCGGGTTTTTGGTCGGGCCGACAGAGGCAGGAGTCGCTCTTCCGGCCATCCCTAAGACAACCAAGGCTCCAGAGGCTCCTACAACAACTCCCAAGACTACAAACCTCAATTCTACCCGCAGCGGGGTAGAGGCTTCCGGGGTAGAGGCCAGAAGAACTATTGTAACAACACCAACAATCAGCAAGGTAGGTCTATCTCCTCCTCCTCCTGTGGGGGGGATGGTTAAAACTGTTTCTGTCAAAATGGCAAACTATCAGCACAGACCCATGGGTTCTAAATACAGTCCAAAGCTATCTTATAGAGCTCTATTCGCCGCCTTTCCAGTCTATGTTCCCCCCTCCTCTAGTTTTCTCCACAGACATGACCCTTCTGATCTCGAACGAGATCCAATCCCTTCTCCAAAAATAGGCTATTCAGATTTCTACCTTCGATCCTACAGGTTTCCTAAGTTCCATTTTTCTGGTTCAGAAAAAGAACAAAAAGCTACGCCCAACAATCAATTTGAAATGGTTCATTCAATTTGTGGTGTATCGCCACTTCAAAATGGAGACTATTCTCCACTTAAGAGACACGCTTCGTCCAAACGATTGGATGGTTCGGCTGGACTTACAAAACGCTTATCTTACTGTACCCATTCTTCCCTCCCACTCCAAGTTTCTACAATTCCAGTGGTCGGGCGTGACGTACAGATTCACCTCTCTTCCTTTCGGCCTTTCTTAAGCACCCTGGTCCTTCACAAAACTCCTGAAACCAGTAGTAGCTTTTCTCTGATCCCTTGGAATCAGACTCATCATCTATCTGGACGACATTCTGATCATGAATGCAGACAAACAGCTTCTCTTGTCCAAGTTACACACAACCTAGACTCTACTCTTGGAACTAGGGTTTCTCCTCAACTTCGAAAAATCTATGCTAATTCCGTCTCAGAACATAGAATTCTTGAGTTTTACTGTAGACTCCGTCGCAGCCTCTCTTCGCCTTCCTCAGGGAAAGGTCTCCACGATCAAAACAGAGATTGCGAACGTCCTTTGAACCTCTCTCTTATCCCTGCGATCTCTTGCGAGAATAGTCGGCCTTCTCTCTTCTTCAAATCAGGCCATCTTTCCGGGTCCAACGCACTATCGAGCTCTGCAAAGTCTACAAATCAGACATCTACGCCAAGGCCTGACTTACGCCGATCTTGTCTCTTTGGACCAAGAATCACGCGACAAACTTCAAGGGTGGACAGACCATTTAGATGCGTGGAACGGGCGCACTATCTTCGCTTCAGCCTCAGATCTTGTGTTAGAATCAGATGCCAGTCTGTCGAGTTGGGGCGCCCGTTGTGGTCCAATATCGACTGGAGGTACATGGTCTCACGAGGAGTCCAAATTGCACATCAATTGTTTAAAGATGCTTGCAGGCTCCTTTGCAATCCAAAGCCTCTCGAAAAACAGGGTTCGTTGTTCCATACTGCCTTGCATGGACAATGTTTCTGCGGTCCGCTAGATCAACCACCTCGGCGGTACAAAATCCAAACCTCTTGCAGAGCTGTCAAAGAATCTTTGGGAATTTTGACTGTCAAACCAACTTTCCTTGACAGCGGAGTATCTTCCGGGAGACCTCAACTTGGTGGCGGACTGGCATTCTCAATGTCTCCGAGACTCCAGCAATTGGAAGCTGCTTCCGTCCGTTTTCCTTTCTCTCTCTCAAATATGGGGTCCTTTTTTCATAGATCTCTTTGCTTCCCACCTCAACTCTCAGTTGCCCCGTTTCTTCAGTTGGCGGCCAGATCCTGCAGCCCTAGCAATGGACGCTTTCCTTCAGGACTGGTCGCTCCATCTCAATTACGCCTTTCCTCCCTTTCTCATGATCAGCCGAGTTCTTTCCCTGGTCCGTCGGCAGTCAACTTCCTTGGTTCTGATAGCCCCCTTTTGGCAATCTCAGATCTGGTTCCATCTCTACTAGAGATGGCAGTAGATTTTCCAGTCCTTCTTCCGTCATGCGACGATCTGCTCCTGAATCCTCAGAGTGTTCGGCACAACCTCATTCTGGACAATTCCCCGATTCTCTCTGCTTGGAAGGTTTTCAGCCTGTCTCTCCTGATGTCCTCATTTCACAAGAGGCTTCTCTCTTTATCAGCAAAGCCTGGGCTTCTAGGACCTCCAAGGCTTACAAATCCGCCTGGTCTCTTTGGGCAAGCTGGTGTCTGGGAAGGCATATCGATACCCTTTCAGCCCCTCTGAATTTTGTGGGAAAGTTTTTGGCTTCCAAGGCCTGCACAGATAAGTCATACAGAACAGTCAATCTTTACCATTCTGCGATTTCTCTCAATCATCCTCCCATTGATGGCAAACCAGCAGGCCCCATCCTTTGATCTGTCGCCTGCTGAAAGGAGTTAGTTGTTCCAAACCTCCGTTGGCTAAGTATTCATCTTTATGGGATGTTTCTGTTGTTCTCAAGTTGTTTTCTGATTGGCCAGATAATGCTGCACTTTTAATAAAAAAATTTATCTGCTAATCGTACTATTCTGTTGTGCTTAGTTTCCATTAAACGTGTCTCTGATGTTAGAGCATTGGATATTTCTGCTTGCAAGTTTTCTCCTACAGGTGTGGTGTTTCAGATTTATAGACAAACAAAAACACATTTAAATTCTGTGTTCTACCCTTATTTTCTTTCTCATCCCAAGCTATGTGTCGGCCAATGTTTAAAAGTGTACGAACAAAGGACTTCTGATCTCAAAGCACCCTCACATTCCCAACTCCTTATCTCTTTCCGTAAACCCCATCTTCCTGTTTCCTACGCCACCCTTGCCCGTTGGGTTCGATGGGTTATGTCCCTAGCGGGCATAGATGTCTCAGTTTTCGGAGCCCATTCCACCAGAGTAGCCATGGCTTCTAAAGCCTTTTGGGCAGGCTCCCACCTCGAGGACATTCTGAGATCAGAAGACTGGACTAATGATAATGTTTTCCGTATGTTCTATTGCAAACCAATTAATACTGTGGCTTCTGCAGTGGTTGATATGCTTTTAACAAGCATAATAGGAGCCTCCGGTCTTGCCATAAAATTTAGATTTTCCTAGTTGTTCTGACGGAAAGTCTTAATTTTATTAAAGACACGGAGGCGAGTATTATCCCACCGCTACACTTCTAACTTTTGTTCTCCCTCCCTTCAGCGAATCCATCCCTGCCGCCAGGGACTGTACTCTACCATCTACGGCCTTCATCTCAGCGGATCGTCTCACCTTCCCGCCTGGAGCTACCTCCAAGGAATGCCGATGGTCGTTTCTCCTGGATACCTCTGGCACAAGAAGTTTGTTCCTAGCCCTTGGCCCTCTCTATTGTTTTTGCGATTGTTCCATTGTTTTCTGACTTTATCTGATCTGCTTGTCAGCGAAAAGAGGAAGCTACGCAGTCAGATGTGACGTTTTATACTGTACTATGTTGTGATTCGTTATCTGATATCTTTTTTTCTGTGTTCCCATTAGCCACTCTTTTTACCTGGTCCCCTGGGAACTGTAGCTTTCACTTATCATGGCTGCTGTTTAATAAAGCAAGATAAGAAAAAAGAATAATACTCGCCTCCGTGTCTTTAATAAAATTAAGACTTTCCGTCATAACAACTAGGGATATCTACATTATTTACCATTAATGCTGGGCTACCCTTAAGAATGTTACTCTTTGAAGGAGTTAGGCCCTTGCCCGTGGGATGAAACCTCCACCCAAACTAACCTGCACATAATGTTTTTTTGTCTGTTTTGTGAGGCTCTTAGGAAATATCTTAGGACTCCTCTTCTCAAAATATATAATTTCAGACACTGTAGGCCTGCTTTCTGCAACAACATGATGGCCCTGTGGTGTGTAAGACCATGAAACTGTTTATCTGGCAGTGTCTAAGGTTAAGAAGACGTGTCTTGTCATGAAGGGGTATTAGCAAGGTCGGGACTGTAACTGCACTTTTATTGTTTGGCACCTTAAGGAAGCACTTGCACTTTATTCCTGTGCACCTTCTTTTACCGCGAAACTCAGAAAGGACCAATGCTTTGCATAAGAACTTTGTAATCTTAATTAACCCTGGGCGTAGTTCGCGGAGTCGGACTCCGCGGAGCTACGCGAAGACGTAGTTGCACTCCGCGAACTACGCGTAGCTCCGCAACCATGCGGAGTTGCTTGCTGGGCCCGTTCGCGCGCCGTTTTTCGTCTTCGGGAGCGCGGTGCTCGGGATGGCTAGTGCGCTAAATTACCCCGGAGGTTTGTCCCGCCTGCTTGCGTTCCCTTATTTCCTGTTCCGGGTCACAATTAACGTGGTCGCGTTGTGCAAGACATGTTCGGGAACTCATCTTCTCGTTCGCACTACAAAAGTGCGTGATCGCGCTAAATATCGCGCGAACCTACCCATGCGGTCGCGATGGGCGCAGCCATCTTGGATCACACACTCTGGCTATGGTTTTGGGCCTACTTTTGCATCCTGTTAAAATCTCTTTAATCCTTGTCTTTTTACCCACTTTTTCTAACTTTCTTTAGTTATTACCTATTTCTCTCTGTGCCTAGGTTTATATTTTTCATTTTATTTCTACTTTTACAACTTTTCTATTGCTTTTTACTTCCTTCTTGTTCTTTTACCTTGCTTCTTCTTTCCCCTACCTTTTTGTCTTGAACTTTTAGTTTTCTTCTACCCTCCACCCAGAACCATGGTCAAGGGCGCCAGCAGCAGCGGCGGCTCAAAGGGCAAGGCGCCAGTGCCCCAGAAAACTAGGCTGCCTTGCGGCAGAATGCGCCCCCTAGGGGTGAGGCCCTGCCAACTTTTTGGGGAGGAGGAGGTGGCTGCCCTGGTGTTTTTTATCCAGCGCTACCTCCCCTTGATGTTGGCAGCAGGTGGCAGGCCCGGCTCCGGCTACCACCATATTGAGGAGCGTCTCCGGCGGTGGGTGAAGGTGCGCCGGGCAGTCTTCCGCTGCTCCGGTATCCGGCGTACCCACCATCAGCTGACCCACCGTTGGGCAGACATTTTGGACCGGGAGCAGGACCTGTTGGACCTGCTTGGCGTTGAGGTCGTGGGTCTTGGTGAGTGGCTACCCAAAAAAAAAAAGTGTGTGTATAATATATCTCTATAGTAGTATAAGTATTGTTATTGTATCTTTGTAAATCTTGGCTGAATAAGTAACGCGATGACTGGTGCTCCTAGTTACATTTCCGATGTATTCCGTTATTATATCTACTGTAATTGTATGACACTGGTCTATGCTGCGCTTCTTCATCTTCACTGACTCTTGCGTGTTCAATTTGGCGCTAGCTTTTGCTGTTTATTGGTGTGAGATTTTCTTTATTGTAGAGAACTGAAGTTAGTTAATGCTATTAATAGAGTCTTGTCCTTCCTTTGTCCGTCAGTGAAATAGCCGTTGATGGATAATTGTACGTGTTTGCAATGCATATTGTATCATTTTTTTTTCACGGCCTTCTCTTCTGCATGAATACTCCTCTGGCAATGAATGCAAAAGTTACTTTGTTCTTCTTACCTCAGCCAGGGCCGGATTTAGGCATGTTCAAGCTGTGCAACTGCACAGGGCCACCAAACGCCAGGGGCCACCCCACCAATATATATCCTTAATGTAATAATCCTCAGAGGATGGATACATATTTGCGTGGCGGCCCCTGGCAGGGATTTGGTGCCTCCGGCTCTGTTCCACTTCCAAACACCCTGACTCCCCCCTCTTCACTGGCCTCCGTGCTCCGCCCCGACCTCCTCTTCCGGGCCCCCCACCTACGCTCCCTGGCCAGGAGTCCAGGACCACCATGAGCCTAGAGCCGCCCCTGCCTCAGCCCTCCATAGAACTGATGTAGTTTGTTTATTGAGTGGGTAGGGCAGCAGTAGCATTCAGTCAGTAGCAAAACAAAATATGATGCCATGAACGTACAATTTCGTGTTAGTTAGTATGCACAAAGTTAAGCATGTCTCCTCCTTGTGATCTATGCATTTTGCTGGCAAAAAATGAAAAAGAAATGGCTACTTACAGATAATTGATTGATTACCCCATTCTTGAATCTGTGGTGTTGTTCAGGTCTTACTGCCTCTGTGTTACTTAGTAATCTGCAATCAGAATGTTTATGGAACATTTGATTTGTTTTCTCCAAGTACACTAGTCAGTGAATCATGCAAGGCAGTAGTCATTTGGTAGACCAATGTTTGTTTCTTTTAATGTTGTAGCAGTGGTTTTTGAAATGCTGTCTATGTTTCACAGCACTCAATGTTTTCCTCTTTCTTTATTATTATTTCTTATATGAACCACAGAACCCAGGGGCAAGCAGAAGACTGGGACCGAGTCGGCGGGTGAACGCGAAGAACCACAGGCACAGAGCTCCTCTACTGAGGATCCTGCTGCTGTCCCCAGTAAGTCCAACAGTGTTTTCTTTTGGAACAATGATATTTCCCTAACTTTCTAACGGAGCTTTTTTTCCAACCGATTAATGACATTTCACCTAACTAAATTTTGACAAATGCTTGTTTTTGTTTTATGTTTTCAAAATTTTGGGTATTACTATCTGTCCCCGCCTTTCTGTTCCTTGAAAGAGCCTCTCTTATGACTCTCTGTGCTACTACTAGACTGTCTGTAGGTAAGCTTGCCCTGTTGCCCACTCTTTAGTTAAGGTATTAATCTTTTAAAAAAATCTGTGATCGAATAGCGGAAGGCACAGGGTCCACTCCTGTCTTATGCTTTTTCCTCTGTAATGTCTCTTCTTTGCCAATTGACACCAACCAAGTATGCATCCAGATCTTGGTCTACTATTTTGTAAGCGTTAGTAATGAATACCACTACTACTCTTGCCGGTATTCTTCTATGCAGTCACATACATAACTATGTATGCACCCCAAAATTGGATGTTGTTGTTGATAGGCAGGTTGGACCTTACTTACTTACAGTCTTACACCTCAGTCACAGAACTCAGAGGAACCCACAATTCAATGAACGACAACCTATATGGGCTCAGTCATTGGTCAATTATTCAATTACCCCATTCCTGAACCCCAATATGAAGATGCCAAATGCTTTTATTACACAATCCATAACCTAATTAACCCCCTTTTGCTCACTCTCTCGTGTAAGTCTACAAGACAACAGACACTGAAAATATACTTCCGAGTCAATGTGGTACTTCAAAACCTTTATTTTGTTAGAAGTAACTAAGTAAGTAACATCAATGTTTTTAAGTTGCTCTGTGAAATACGTCAAGGGCAGGGCCACCAGAAAAAATCCAGAGTTAAAAAAGGCTGAATAAAAAGTAATCTACATTTGTACAGCTACCAGTGCACGATAGGGAAATGTGGGAAATGTCGGAGACCCCTCACCATTGAACGTATACTGGTTGCATATGCCTCTTTTTGGTAAGCTCTGGAAATCTTTGCTTCGTAGAAGGAAATCTTCTCATCTGCCGAAAGATAATGACAAAAGTGGTGCACGTTAGACAGTATGAAAACATTACATACATTTATTCAACTTTTTAGCTGTCATGCTAAAAAAAAGGTGTAACCTGAGGCTGTAAGGAAACTCGATTCCACAATCCACATTCAAAAAGTAAATACGGTCCTTTCTATTTTCAAAACTCTTCAGGTGTATGCTTTGAACTATCATGTGGCCTCAAAGGCGTCTTCTCGTACTGCGCAACAAGCTGTGAGGTAGCATGCGCAAAACTGTAGACATGTCATTGATGTACAAACTGGTTAGGTTACATGGTTCAGTCTAACTTTCCAAGGACTAGAGTAGCAGTATAGATGAGATGAGCTTGGGTACCATACCATACCAAATAAATGCTAATATGTGTAGTGTGTTACTTACTCTGCTGTACTAGGCAATGTGGACTACTACTGATTACGTTGTACTTAACTGTTTTGCAGAACTCCGTTCTTGGTGAACAAGTACAATGGGGGCTGTGCATCCATCTAAAAAGGTGTACTTAATTACTTATTTTTATTTTTGCAGAACCGGTACCATCCACCAGTGCCGACGGGGGCAGCGGCGCTGCAACGGCGTCAGCAGAGTCGATCCCGGAGGGGAATGGAGGACCACCAGAGGCACCTACAGCAGCACCGGCAGCAGCGGGGGAGGAGACAACAACGGTGGGCGATGGTAAGTTACATTCAATAGTGATCCGCATTACTTGGTGGGTGGGGAAAACTTCCTCACTGTACTCTGATATTTATAATGAACTTGAAGTTCTACTGGACAATATATGACGCCACCGTTGTCATTACCAAGCTTAGCAAAAGCATTACCACCGGCGAGAATTGATAAAATAAGTTATACAGGCCTCTTCTATGTGACTACAACTCAGCTGTGAAAGGTTGGTGGCAGACTAAAAAAGTCTTATCCACAACATTACATGACCGCGATGGATTAACATGAGATTGATTTTAAGTATGATGAAAGGAGCAAGGAAAAAGCTCCAATCATATAATATAGAAGGATACTTTGGAATCAGCAATGCAGGTGTTTGAGAGCAGTTGGATGCGTGGGTTGTTGTGGAAGCATAGAAAGGGGAAAACAGCACAGCTGCCTGCGTGGGTGGGAGACACATCCAATATCGGTTGTTAGTGGATAGTGAATACTAGTGTCGGCAGCGGTGTTTTGGTTAAACCCAAAGGCAAGGGAAGGAGGGGACGACTGGATGGATTCCGGGTCGTTGCTGGCGAAACACAAACCACCTAACGTTTGTTGCTCGATATAAAGAATGATAGTCTCTAGAGTAGACATTTACTAGTACTAGCTGGCCCCTATTAATTAATGTTAGTTTGAGACGGTCACTTTTCCCGGAAGCACAGAGTATATGATATAAAAAAACGAGATATGAAAAAGACAGGTGTTCGTATGTGACCGTTGAAGTACACCCATGCTATGTTACTAGGGCAGGCATAATGCCGTGCCAAAAACTCAGACAAATGAAGTATATAAGGCGTAGAATGTTCAAGATAGATAAAACAACATTTTTGGTACTCAGCTTGCTTGCTATTGCTACTGTACTGTGCCGCCCACTATGTGTTGGATACATTTTGTGTTCTTGATTTGCTGGGATTTTGGATTACAACAATGCTGTCTCTTTCTTTATAGTTACTCCTTCTAAACCAACGAGGAAGGAGCTGGCAGTCCGGGCCCGTCAGCGGAAACTGCAGGCCATCGTGGAGGCCTACCGCCGGCTGGTGGCTCAGGCCGAGGAGGAGGAGGAGGAGGCGGCGGCAGCAGCTGCTGCCTCTTCCAATGCCCCGGCCCCCAAGCCTGCAGGAGTACGTCGGCCTGGTCAGGCAGCCGCCCGCCGCCAGATTTTCCCAGCATCGTCCACCCCCCCCACCACAACATGGCTGCCAATGTAGGTGCCGCCAGTTCCAGAGAAAAATTCTCCTCCGGGTAGCCAGGCTGGAGGCTCAAAGTAGTCAGACCAAAAGACAAATAGAGGAGCGTGTAAAGATCCTGGTGGATCAACACTTAAAAGCCCGCCGGCTATGAGATGGACCCTGTTTGCCCCTTTTTCAATCCTTTTGTTGGTGGGTGGGAATTGGGTCTTGGGTTTTTCCTTTTTTTTACATTACATTGAACGTGAGAATTTGGTTGGGGTTAGGGGCGGCGGGTAGGGACAGCTGTGGTGTAAGATTTATATATATTTTATTTTTGTATGATCTTTAGTTATATATTATATTATGTTAAAAATAAACAAGTCACAAAGTTATGTTGAAAACAAAACATTTGAAGTTCATTTGCGTTTCTTGGGGGGTTTGAGGGGGGGAGTGTTTCACCAAATAATGTACGTTGTGCAACCTCGCAAGGTTTAATTTGGCCATGCAGGTCGGCGGACAGTGCTTTTTAATAAAAAAATATATTGCCCACATCTTTAACATGCAAACAGATAGATGCGGTAAACCCTCACCGAGTTATATTTGTAGTATTAGAAGAACGACCAGTCTGTCTTGCGTTATACCTCACTGCAAACTTATCTTACCTGTGATTGCTGATGATGAGATGATGATGATTTATGATGAAGTGTGGCACTGCAAGGGCTGCATTTGATTTCCAAGACAATGGAGAAGCCTCTGTGGTTCAGAATCAGAACTTCTGTGATAGTAGTAGTAGTTGACAGATCCTGCCAGTAGCATTTAGAGACAAAAAGAAAGAGGCAGTCATTTGCGTGACAGACAATGTGGGGGTAGTATAAGTAAGTACAGTACATTGCATGGGTGACCCAATATTGCAACTGCTAAACTGAAACAAAACAATGGTTTTGGGGACTGGAAACTAAGTGCAAGAGAAGATAAGAAGAAGTTCAACTTTACTTGTAGTACTCACGGCAACGTCAAACTTTTCTAAATCATAATGCTTTAAACTTTAAACCCAAAAAATTACGCAAATTCATTAGATGCATTCGTTGTTTGATGTTAATGGTAAATTATTTGGCGTTATACACAGAGCTTGAGTTGGGAAGCCGCAGAAGATCCTGGCCATGCCTTGTTGACATTTCACTATTGTTGCTTTCACCACATCTGCCCCAGCAAGCGCGTGATCAAATTGTTGGTGTATATTTAATGTAAGAAACATCACACCTCAATGTAACCACGCAGCCCGGGGGAAGAGGGTTAGGCTTTGTTTAATGGATGGGTACGGGGGTTTTGGGAAAGGTTTGAGAAAGAAAAACAGTACGCATGGAGATTGGAGACAACAAAAGCAAAACAATGAAGACGATGATTTATGATGTTGTTGATCCGCTAGCCAATGATTGTAAGCAATGAACGTAAGAAAAGGACACGCTGAATATCATTCTTGGTTTCCCGCAATCCAATTGCTTGATGATGAGGATTTGTGGTAAGGGTGAGAGTTGATGCTCATACTATAAAGCAGTGGGTGAAAGACGTCCAGCCTGAAAAAGAAAAGGCAAATACAAAAGAATGTGAATGACCTAAACAAATTGTAATACAGTGAAGATAAAAAAACAATACAAGAGGAGTAGTCGTATGAGAGGACTTTCAGACTGAGGCGGCTTGGATACAATTTGTATAAGTCTACTAGTTGCATATCATTTTTAATGTAGAAGTACAAAAAAAGACAGGAGCCAGCACACAACAACAGGCCCACGACGACACAGGTTTGCCCGTTATACAAACTGCATTTCCCTAAAAATTTCACAGAGCCACAGAAAGGTGAATGAAATTGAAAAAGCAACCTAGCATTTACAAAATTAATCAACAAAATCAATGCGTCATTCTCAGTCATCAATCATACCACTATTGTACTCTACCACAGCACAGTGCACAAACATGTAGTAGCCTGGGTCTACTGTGCTGTGCCTCTTATTTGTATTTATTTATTACCTTGTATTCCACTCAAAGAAACATCGTGCATCAATCAGCTCAGATCCAACTGCCTGACAGCAAAGATATGGTGGTCACCATCATTATCATCAGCAACTCAGTCTGTAGTGAGTGACTACGATAAATTAAGTCCTGACTGCATCTGTAGTAGTAGGAACACAAGTGCGTAAATAATTTCTATTATTAGTAAATAACATGGAAAAATTGGCTATCACGTGAGTCTGAACTGAAGTTACTAGTATAGTTCAACTCCATGCACATTAGCTCAGAGTCAGGAAAAAAATACATCCAATGCAATGCATGGCATCATTCATTTTTATACCTGTTTTTCTCTTCTCTTTCACTGTCAGAAGATTGATCACAGATGCTGCCGAGCCTTTGTAATGCGAGTCACAACAAGTTGACTTCAGTTGTGGATGCCTGCTCAAGTTTCTTTTGACACAGAAGAGTCGTCTCTGAATGCCTGCAGACAGAGGTGGTAGCCTTAAGAGTAAGACTCAGCAAGGCAGTTATTATGAGTTGCAGATTTCAAATGAAATAGAGGATGGCTGTAGTCATGTACGGTTCACTTGTTATGGAGGGACTGTTAGAGGCTACATTATTGTTATTGTACTATACTCCATCTACAACATCAAATGTATGGCTGCCAATATGGAATTGTATTGACTTGAGTGGGAGTCAAGAAGATGGAGCAAGACTCTGAGGAGTGCAGTCAACATGGAACATAAATGCACAGGCGTGCAACTCCAGGAGGTAACTAAAAAAGATACAGCGAAAATAAATGCACAGGTGCGCAACTCCAGTAGGTACATTAAAAGAATGAGTGGTGGGGATGGATTTGGTTGAGCTTTTTATTTTAAGATTAGCAGTTTTGCACCCGAAAGTCATTTTTAATAAGAAAATAAATAACACAAATAAAAGAAGGGAAAAAGTAACAATTTAAAAGCCTATTGGTCAGGGAAGAGGCGCTCGTCCTCAAACTCTGTGGGTCCGGACAGCAGTAGGTCATGTAACCCAGCAGTGATGAATTCTTCGGGCTCGCTTTCTTCATCCTGCTCTGATTCACGTACAGTATAGTCTGGTGGTATGAAGTGTTGATTCATTTTTATCATTGTCAGCCTCTCGACGCTTTTGGGGGAGAGACTGGTCCTTTTCGATGTCACAATGGCACCAGCAGCACTGAAAACCCGCTCAGAGGCGACACTGGCTACAGGACAAGCCAAATACTTTATCGCCAGCCTGCTCAGCACTGGCCACTGTCTCCTTCTTTCATACCAATAGACCAATGGGCTTTGCTCCATGAACACCTCTGTTGTGTCATCCAGATAGGCCTGAACCATCCGATCAGTGTTCATTGGTGCTCGGCTTTGCTGCTCCTCTGTCCCCTTTGCAACAGCAACGGACTTACCCATCCCCTTCTGTAGAAAAAAAGCAGTTATGCTTTTGGTTGTGTCTGCTGAATCAGATCGTGTAGGTGCTGCTTTTGGTACTGTTGGTGCCTGCTGGGAAGCGGACGCACCGCTCTCATGCTCTGATGAACTTGCCTCAGGAGGATGGCCTGGAGTACTTTGACTGTCCTGGGCTGGCACTGGCAGTCCTTTAAGTAACAGCCGTTCAGTTTCGAAATCATTAGCTTCCACAGCTATGGAACTTTTGTAATTGGCAACATCCCCATCTGAAAAAGGAATGACTGCGCTACTGCTGACAAACAATTTGTACCGTGGATCCAAGATTGTTGCAGTTATGTAATTTGGATCTGACACAATCATTTTAAGCCTTGCATTTACAGATAAGCGGTTGCGTAAGGCCTTGGCCAAGGTACATGCATCAACTTTTTCTTCGTCACCTTCGTATGTTTCACAGACCTCCTTCAGCTGTTGCTCGAGCATGTACAACAATGGGATGGCTTGGCCCATAGTACAGTCCTCCCTGCTAACTGCACGTGTGAACACCTCAAAAGGTTGTAGCATCTCTGTCAAGCATTTAATGATGTCCCACTGCCACATCTCAACGGTCAGGGTTTTAAGATTAACAGTAGGATCCACTAATCTTCTTGACATTACATAAGCATTCAGTGGTATGTACTGCTCAAAGAGACGCTCAAGCATGAAATAAGTAGAGTTCCAACGTGTTGGGACCTCCTGGATCAGTGCTTTGACTGGCAAATTATGCTCCCGCTGAATGACGCGTAGCAGCTTCCGCGCTTTGAAAGAATGGTTAAAATGCGTGCATATTCTTCTGCAGATGGTCAGTATGGTGCTGACTTGGAGTTCATTTTTCAGAAAGTCTTGCACGACTAAGTTAATGCAGTGTGCCAAACAGGGTACCCTGAAATACTGTCCATCTTTCATTGCCCTCACTACATTACTGCCATTGTCGGTGGCAACAAAACCAATCTTAAGGCCTCTTGGTTTCAGCCATTCAAAGACCTTGCTGTTAAAGTCAGACAAAATGTTGTCAGCAGTATGATTTTTCTCCATACCAAACACTGCTACAGTTGCATGTTTGCGAGTGTCATTGAAAATCCCAGCAACGTCAAGAAGGCCTGATGTTAACTTGTCTTTCACACCTGCAAAAGAGATCCAGTGTGCGGTGATGCACATGTAATCTGCTGTGGCTTCGCGACTGCTCCACATGTCGGTTGTCAGGTGGATACAATGGACAACACTCTGTTGTAAGGCTTTCCCAATCAATCCCAGCACGTCGTGGTGTAGTGCTGGAATAGCAACTCTTGCAAAATAGTAGCGACTGGGAACGTCCCATTTTGGGGCGAGTGTTGCCACTAATTGCCGAAATCCCACTGCCTCAACAAATGAAAATGGGAGAAGGTCGAGTGCCAACATTTTTGCAAGTTTCGCATTGTACAAACGTGCTGTTGGGTGGTTCCGCTCGTACTTTCCCTCCTGCCTAAACATGCCAGTAATGGTAAGCTGCTTGGTAATTCTTTCTGTTCTGCTAGACGGACCACCTTTCAACGCAGACTTTTCACTCCTTGCCCTTGGTGTCTCCGGCTGACTCTGGTGCCACTGAGAAGTTGCTGATGCTGAGGATTTGGACTGCACCACTCCAGTGCTGGCGACAGGGCTCATTTGTGTACTACTCCCAGATAGAAGGTCATCGTCTCCCTCTTCTTCCATGAGTGGACCTTGTAGTACTGTATCCTCCCCACCAACACCAGTGCTTACATCTTTTAAGCTTGCAAGGTGGTTCTCCCATTGAATTGTGTGTGTTTTTTTCATATGGGTCGTTGGGCCTCCAGTACCGTAGTTTGTACCAATCTTACCACGACTAACATTGGTGTGACAAATGGTGCATATAGCAATGTTCTCCTGATGTGGGTGAACCGTAAAAAAATCCCAGACTGGGGAGCTAAACTTTTGTCTCCTGCCATAGGAAGAGGAGGACCCACTTCCAATGCCGGATGAACTGGAGCCTTTTTGTTGAATTTCCCTATGTGACAGTTCAGTACTAGTACTGCCACTAACTCCTTCTGTTGAGGTGGCGCTTGCGCTGGATGTCGCACGCTGCCGGGCCTTCGCTGATGCAAAAATGGGAGCTGGTGTTACTTTGGGCGCTGAGTGTGTAGGAGTTACACGTGCTACCTGCTCATCACTAATCGCAGCCCTTCTGGATAGGGTGAAAATGCTGGTCTCTACATCCTCTGCACCAGGAATACCATTGTCAGTGTCAGACCCGTCTTTATCACCATCAGTATCCTGCTCACCTACATCGAACTCCGGTAGTTCAAGCCTTGACGGATCCTTCCTTTTTCCCAGCCTGGTCTTAGGATGTCTCTCCTTTGAATGCTCAGTTCTTCGTCGTGGATGCCATTCCTTATCAAGGTCATCTGAAGGGATGCTATGCGAAGAACTCGATGCACTGCCACTAACCCTCCTTTCCTTTCGTAAATTTAAAGACAGTAGATCACCTCCAGAAGTGGCTTCCTCTTCTTCTTGCTCGGAATGAGGCTCTACTTCCTGAACTGCCCCGACATCAGGAGGAACAACTTCCACTATTGCGTGCGGAGACGGTGGTTGTTGTTCTTGAGGAAGTACTATAGCGTGCTGTGGTTCTTCAACAACTACTATTGCGGGAAGTGGTTGTGGTTGTTGAACATCTACTGCTGGCGGCGGTTGTTGAGCACTTTCATCTTGCGTGGATTGTGTGCTACTTTGAGACAGCGATAAGTTAAGTTCAGGCTCAGTATCACTGCTTTGTAACACTAGGCCGGCTACCTCTTCGACCCTCATGTGCTTGGCCCTGGGTTGGTGGCTTGCCCCCGCTAATGCGGATGTGCTGGCTCCAGCTTGCACCACGGACACCGCTGCTGCAGGCGTACGTTTTGGGGGCCCAAAAAAGGTTTGGGGGTCCATACCAGCCTTAAGTGACACTTCCTTCTTCTGTACCTTCTTCTCAGCAACTTTCTTGGTGGTGGAGGACCTGGTACCTGCTCTCTTAGGGCCCATCTTCTTCTGATGTCAGCACACAGCAGCACTCAATAGCACAAATTGCAGAGATGTGTGGTCAGATGAGTCACACCCCACACGTGGCGTACAATTGAAGGACGTCCGTCTGGCAGTTGAACGGGCGATGGATGAAAACAGCCAGCACCTCCTCAGTCTTTTTCTGTGCACCTACAAGCAAAGAAGACAGAACACGTCAGTCAAACAAGCAGTAAGCCAACACATGAACAATTGAAAGACACACAGGCCAATGTATAAAACACAAAAAAGAAGACTAATACTACGAGCACCACAGCTCCCAGCCACATAAAGTCCAGAAAGAACCAATAATAAAGTCAAGCAGGCCTATCATATACCAATATGGACAGAAAAAGGAGGATGCCTGCTACACATGAGTCATGACAGGTTAATGCAAGGAAAATCAAAATACCCCATGGCTAAGAGTTTGTAAAACTTCACTGCAAAAACACATACAAGCCATAAAATTATTACACACACAAAAAAGTTACCTACCCCCCTGCCCAGACAACAAACTTGGAAATGCAATGGCATACACACATGCCGTAATGATGGTAATTAAATAGACCAAATAGAAACAGCTACATAAAGCAGCCCCGCTAACTAGTAACTACCACCTCTGGGACTCTGGCCTACTATCAGATCAGACCAAAAGCAGGGAGGCCAATGATAAATGCACAAAGGAAGTACCTACAAAATGGCCGCCACCACATGGCCTGTCCAGGAAGACAAAACTACAACCAAATAACACATAAATGAGGACTTTTTGTAGCACAGGGGGACACATTAAACATTTTCGAGGAACTTTTATGCAACTCGGGACATATTGTTTGCGAGAATGCAAAATCGGCGTGTTCGGCAACGCGAATCGAGTGAAAAGTCGTTATCGCGTTCCCGAGCCAGTACATTGAGCGCGCGAACAAGACAAAAAAGGTAAGGTCGCGTTCTCACGCGGTGCGACGTTACCAAAAGTACGCAAGCAGTATTCCTAGGGTTACCTACTGGCAGGGAGTGCCATATTAGCTACACACAAGCAACCAAAAGCTGAAAGTACCACCATTACAAAAAATGTGAAGCAATCCAAAGCCATACACGGTGTAATTAAAGTTACACCACAAAAATAGTTGATTAAGTTGAATGCACCTATGGCTGTGAGTAGTAGTACCTACAAAAGCCTTGGATGGCAATGGCAAAAGAAGAGAACCAGGGAAGGACACAGAAAATGGCCGCCTCCATAGGGCCAGGAGGACAGGGACACCCAAAAACAACATGGAAAAAGGATGCACCCAAAATGGCCTCCACCACATGGCATGGCCACCAACAACATGGCAAAATCAGTCACAAAGGAAGCATACACAAAATGGCCGCCACCACATGGCCTGCCCACCAACAACAACATAGCAGAATCATCACAAAGGAAGTAAGTACACACAAAATGGCCCTCACCACTACATGAAAAGAAAGAGAAGACAGACAATAAATGCCTATGCCAAAGGGACAATGCTTAGCTTCACAAAATGGACACACCACCGCCCAAATTGGTCACCCCAACCATAAACAAGAAATCATTACATAGAGGACAGAAAGGAACTGGGAGTGGCCCTTGCTCCAGGAAGACAAAACTACAACCAAATAACACATAAATGAGGACTTTTTGTAGCACAGGGGGACACATTAAACATTTTCGAGGAACTTTTATGCAACTCGGGACATATTGTTCGCGAGAATGCAAAATCGGCGTGTTTGGCAACGCGAATCGAGTGAAAAGTCGTTATCGCGTTCCCGAGCCAGTACATTGAGCGCGCAAACAAGACAAAAAGGTAAGGTCGCGTTCTCACGTGGTGCGACGTTACCAAAAGTACGCGAGCAGTATTCCTAGGGTTACCTACTGGCAGGGAGTGCCATATTAGCTACACACAAGCAACCAAAAGCTGAAAGTACCACCATTACAAAAAATGTGAAGCAATCCAAAGCCATACACGGTGTAATTAAAGTTACACCACAAAAATAGTTGATTAAGTTGAATGCACCTATGGCTGTGAGTAGTAGTACCTACAAAAGCCTTGGATGGCTATGGCAAAAGAAGAGAACCAGGGAAGGACACAGAAAATGGCCGCCTCCATAGGGCCAGGAGGACATGGACACCCAAAAACAACATGGAAAAAGGATGCACCCAAAATGGCCTCCACCACATGGCATGGCCACCAACAACATGGCAAAATCAGTCACAAAGGAAGCATACAAAAAATGGCCGCCACCACATGGCCTGCCCACCAACAACAACATAGCGGAATCATCACAAAGGAAGTAAGTACACACAAAATGGCCCTCACCACTACATGAAAAGAAAGAGAAGACAGACAATAAATGCCTATGCCAAAGGGACAATGCTTAGCTTCAAAAAATGGACACACCACCGCCCAAATTGGTCACCCCAACCATAAACAAGAAATCATTACATAGAGGACAGAAAGGAACTGGGAGTGGCCCTTGCTCCAGGAAGACAAAACTACAACCAAATAACACATAAATGAGGACTTTTTGTAGCACAGGGGGACACATTAAACATTTTCGAGGAACTTTTATGCAACTCGGGACATATTGTTCGCGAGAATGCAAAATTGGCGTGTTCGGCAACGCGAATCGAGTGAAAAGTCGTTATCGCGTTCCCGAGCCAGTACATTGAGCGCGCGAACAAGACAAAAAAGGTAAGGTCGCGTTCTCACGCGGTGTGACGTTACCAAAAGTACGCGAGCAGTATTCCTAGGGTTACCTACTGGCAGGGAGTGCCATATTAGCTACACACAAGCAACCAAAAGCTGAAAGTACCACCATTACAAAAAATGTGAAGCAATCCAAAGCCATACACGGTGTAATTAAAGTTACACCACAAAAATAGTTGATTAAGTTGAATGCACCTATGGCTGTGAGTAGTAGTACCTACAAAAGCCTTGGATGGCTATGGCAAAAGAAGAGAACCAGGGAAGGACACAGAAAATGGCCGCCTCCATAGGGCCAGGAGGACAGGGACACCCAAAAACAACATGGAAAAAGGATGCACCCAAAATGGCCTCCACCACATGGCATGGCCACCAACAACATGGCAAAATCAGTCACAAAGGAAGCATACACAAAATGGCCGCCACCACATGGCCTGCCCACCAACAACAACATAGCAGAATCATCACAAAGGAAGTAAGTACACACAAAATGGCCCTCACCACTACATGAAAAGAAAGAGAAGACAGACAATAAATGCCTATGCCAAAGGGACAATGCTTAGCTTCACAAAATGGACACACCACCGCCCAAATTGGTCACCCCAACCATAAACAAGAAATCATTACATAGAGGACAGAAAGGAACTGGGAGTGGCCCTTGCTCCAGGAAGACAAAACTACAACCAAATAACACATAAATGAGGACTTTTTGTAGCACAGGGGGACACATTAAACATTTTCGAGGAACTTTTATGCAACTCGGGACATATTGTTCGCGAGAATGCAAAATTGGCGTGTTCGGCAACGCGAATCGAGTGAAAAGTCGTTATCGCGTTCCCGAGCCAGTACATTGAGCGCGCGAACAAGACAAAAAAGGTAAGGTCGCGTTCTCACGCGGTGTGACGTTACCAAAAGTACGCGAGCAGTATTCCTAGGGTTACCTACTGGCAGGGAGTGCCATATTAGCTACACACAAGCAACCAAAAGCTGAAAGTACCACCATTACAAAAAATGTGAAGCAATCCAAAGCCATACACGGTGTAATTAAAGTTACACCACAAAAATAGTTGATTAAGTTGAATGCACCTATGGCTGTGAGTAGTAGTACCTACAAAAGCCTTGGATGGCTATGGCAAAAGAAGAGAACCAGGGAAGGACACAGAAAATGGCCGCCTCCATAGGGCCAGGAGGACATGGACACCCAAAAACAACATGGAAAAAGGATGCACCCAAAATGGCCTCCACCACATGGCATGGCCACCAACAACATGGCAAAATCAGTCACAAAGGAAGCATACAAAAAATGGCCGCCACCACATGGCCTGCCCACCAACAACAACATAGCGGAATCATCACAAAGGAAGTAAGTACACACAAAATGGCCCTCACCACTACATGAAAAGAAAGAGAAGACAGACAATAAATGCCTATGCCAAAGGGACAATGCTTAGCTTCACAAAATGGACACACCACCGCCCAAATTGGTCACCCCAACCATAAACAAGAAATCATTACATAGAGGACAGAAAGGAACTGGGAGTGGCCCTTGCTCCAGGAAGACAAAACTACAACCAAATAACACATAAATGAGGACTTTTTGTAGCACAGGGGGACACATTAAACATTTTCGAGGAACTTTTATGCAACTCGGGACATATTGTTCGCGAGAATGCAAAATCGGCGTGTTCGGCAACGCGAATCGAGTGAAAAGTCGTTATCGCGTTCCCGAGCCAGTACATTGAGCGCGCTAACAAGACAAAAAAGGTAAGGTCGCGTTCTCACGCGGTGCGACGTTACCAAAAGTACGCGAGCAGTATTCCTAGGGTTACCTACTGGCAGGGCGTGCCATATTAGCTACACACAAGCAACCAAAAGCTGAAAGTACCACCATTACAAAAAATGTGAAGCAATCCAAAGCCATACACGGTGTAATTAAAGTTACACCACAAAAATAGTTGATTAAGTTGAATGCACCTATGGCTGTGAGTAGTAGTACCTACAAAAGCCTTGGATGGCTATGGCAAAAGAAGAGAACCAGGGAAGGACACAGAAATTGGCCGCCTCCATAGGGCCAGGAGGACAGGGACACCCAAAAACAACATGGAAAAAGGATGCACCCAAAATGGCCTCCACCACATGGCATGGCCACCAACAACATGGCAAAATCAGTCACAAAGGAAGCATACACAAAATGGCCGCCACCACATGGCCTGCCCACCAACAACAACATAGCAGAATCATCACAAAGGAAGTAAGTACACACAAAATGGCCCTCACCACTACATGAAAAGAAAGAGAAGACAGACAATAAATGCCTATGCCAAAGGGACAATGCTTAGCTTCACAAAATGGACACACCACCGCTCAAATTGGTCACCCCAACCATAAACAAGAAATCATTACATAGAGGACAGAAAGGAGCTGGGAGTGGCCCATGCTCCAGGAAGACAAAACTACAACCAAATAACACATAAATGAGGACTTTTTGTAGCACAGGGGACACATTAAACATTTTCGAGGAACTTTTATGCAACTCGGGACATATTGTTCGCGAGAATGCAAAATCGGCGTGTTCGGCAACGCGAATCGAGTGAAAAGTCGTTATCGCGTTCCCGAGCCAGTACATTGAGCGCGCGAACAAGACAAAAAAGGTAAGGTCGCGTTCTCACACGGTGCGACGTTACCAAAACTACCCGAGCTGTATTCCTAGGGCTACCTAATGGCAGAAATTGACAGACACCCAAAACCTGACATACCCCACACATAAACATAAGATTTTCTAAATCAAACCAGTCCATCCATGATTTTCTAATTAGAGGTACACCAGAAAAACAGTTGATTACCTTTCATGACCCTATGACTAGTACCTCTGGCCTACTGGCAGAGTAGGCCACAAGTTTGGAGGCCTATGGCAAGAGCAAAGTGGCTGGGAAACATAAAATGGCCGCCAACAACACATGGCCAGGCCAACCACAGAAAGTTATTACAATGAACTCAAACATGCCTACACACTAACTACATGGAGTACTAGGGTCAGCTATTGGCTTAAAAAAATAAAAAAACTTTTAAATTACACAAACAGAAATTCCACAGCAGACATTGCTATTGCATAATGATGACCATAATCCAATGCCAGCCATGATGTTTGTTTACAAACTTGAATAAAAATTTAAACACAGAATTATGATTTTACCCATGGGTACCTCTCTATGTAGCCTGGATGAAATTTAAAAAGAAATACAAGTTGGGACCTCATAAAAGTATAGGCACCCATCAATAATTTAAATCAAGGAATGAATACTGTAGTTAAAAAATTTAAAATCAAACAAACACAAGTCTACAACATCATACTCACTCATACATTACTGAACTTACTTGAAAAAGAGAATTCAAAATCCAAAAGTCCTCAGTAAAATCCAAAAAAAGCAGTAATGCAGCCAACACACACAGAAAGTGATCCTGCCAGCTCAAAATCCAAATGAAAGTGACCAGCTCATGGACAAAGCACTGGGAGGAGCCTGGTGGACAGGAACAGGAAGTTGTAAACTCCAGAGCCCTTCCTCCTTAATATTCAAAAATAGAGTAGAAACAGAAAGAGGACTCCTTCCCCCCAAAAAATACATCCAAAGGTACAACTTTGAGGGGTTTTTCACTTGTTTGATAACCAAAATGGTAATTTATTATTATGGTTTAACTTTTAACATGCTCGCAAGTTATTCTGTGCAAGATTGCAGGTTCTGCGTGTTCGGCAACTCGATCTTACCAACAAACATACTCGCGCGTCCTTATGGCTTTATCGCGCTTCCAATGACGTTATCGCGTTCGCACAGTCGCACGGGAGGGTTTACAAACATGGTGGCAGACGCGACCGGGAAAAAGCGAACGCAGAACCAAGGTAAGCCATTGCCGCGCACGCGATAATGTTATTTAGCGCGCGACAACTACGCTCCGCACCGGATAGCGGAGTTATCGACAGCTACGCGAACTCCGCGGAACGCGGAGTTGCCAAAACTCCGCAAACTCCGCAAACGGAGCGTAGTTCTTCGCCCAGGGTTAATCTTAATGCTCTCAATGTTCCTTTTAGCTGTGTACTTTCCAATGAAATTTTACGGTTTTAAATGTATGTTATGCTGTGGGTTATTTAAAATGCTCTCAAATGCAATTTCAGTAAACAATGTGATTTTATGTTATTTTGTGGGAGAAAGGAAGTTTAAAATTGTACTTTAACGTCTGTTTATCATTCACCTGTACTTATATGCTACGGAAACGTAGGGAAAGAATGTTTACTGAAAGGCCTTGTATATGAAAAAGAAGCACGCTTGACTTTGTGACTGTTTATTTATTTATAAAGTTTAATATAGCGCGAACAAGATCCCGAAGGATATCAGAGTATATACTTTATGAAATCACCCCTTGGGCAATCATCCAAGGTTTGAGTTCAGCCCCATTCCAGTCCTGTTAGCAAGTTACAGGAATGGGGAGATGATTCATGCCGGACTATGGGCCAGATGTACAATATGCAAAATAGCGCCTCGCAAATTGCCACTCATTTGCGACTCGCAATTTGCGGGCGCTATGTGGCATGTACAACAATGTGTTTAACACTTTGCGATTCCCGATGGGGTCACAAATTGCGAGGTTCATGAATATTAATGAGCCTCTCACAATTTACGAGCCCGTTGGGAATGACAGGTCCTCCCAGAGATGGTGGCCTGCCGGGCTCAGCAGACCACCGTGTCTGGGACTGCTTTTAAATAAAGCATTTTTTGTTTTAAATGTAGCCCGTCTTCCTTAAAGGAAAACGGGCTGCATTGAAAAACAAGCATTTACAATGCAACGGTCTCGGCTTTGCAAAAGTTAGAGCTATTGGCATTGTAAATGACAAACTTTTTAATTATGTGTTGGTTTTGAAAACAGATAAATAAATGGCATTGTCATTTACAATGCCAATAGCTCAATCTCTCGCAAATGCGAGACCTATTGCATTTGCAATGCAATAGGTCGCGTATTTATGCGAGTTTGAGCTATTGACAGTGCAAATAACAATGCCAAAACCAAAACATAATAAAAGGTCTCTCACACTGCGGGAGGGAAGGTGAGAGAACGTGGAATATATAGACAGACAGGCAGAGAGAGAGAGAAAAAAGCTGAGATGGCTGTCCACTCTCCCCAGGGCAGAGAGTGGGTATGGAAGTCGCACTGCTACATCCTGTGCTGCACTAGGCGCGTGTGAGGGTACCGTGCACTCCGGCTGCCAACACCTGCCCTGGACTTGTGCTGTGTGATGGAACTTTCCACCCCCGAGGCCGTGCAATAGGTATTCGGGAGGGAGGGATGCTCGCGCTGCTGGTCCACAGCTGCACATCTTCACTGCCTGTCCCGTGGCGCTATGCTGCATACTGTGTCGAAATGTATGCATGCATACCTACAGATGTTGGAACTTTCTACATTTATTTTGCGGGCATGTACCCTGAAGATCTCATCCTTTTTAGTTCAACTAAGTATCCCTTCAACAAGCTAACATCTGGTTGTCTTATTATTGCTTTTCCATATTGTGTAACACTCGTATTAAAAACAAAGTTGATACTTCTATTTCTCTTGAATTTACTTTGATAATTTTCTTTTTTTCACTGCTTTTCCCAATTTGCAGAGCGCTGTGATGCTCCTATTGAGGTCTTGCCAAGTGGTATCTGAAAACTGTTAAGCTTAAAAAAGTAAAGGTAAACATTGGCTCTAACACTGCAAGCGCCCATTTTAAAATGATTGGAGAGGCCCGTCAGCTGACCTTCACAGAGAGGGAGACACCAGAGTACCTGGGCTCCCCTCATAGAGGCTATCAAAGGAAGGGTCGGGACAGTCTGCCCGCTGCAGTATGAAAATGTCTCTAATTTAAAAACCATACTCATCGGGAAAATAAATGTAAATTACTGCTGCTGTGTACCTGAAGTGCATTTATTAGACAAGGCCCGAAGCAGTCCACACATACTGAGCACCTGATGTCAAACTATCTACTAGCGAACAAATGCATCAGAGAAGAGCCCCAAGAAGGAGTGAAACAAACAGAGGAAACAAACAAAGCATGTATAATTTCTTCTGGATCATTGTGGGTCTCCTTAAACTACCCCAGCCACTGAGAAATAAATTCCAAGGCTTGCTGTGGAGGAGGAGGTCTGGTTCCTTGTTGGTCGTATATTTTATTTTCAAAATGGTATATGGAATTGTTTATTAAAAACAAGTTGTGGATGAGTGAGGCCATTTTGGTGGCATCCAAGAATGAGCATTGGTAGACCTGCAATGCTGGAGCAGATATGACAGAATAAGAATCTGTGGGAAATCTACAAGCCTGCTTTACACTCCTTTGGGCCCATGTTTGTGCAGAGTGAGCTACAATAGAAGTGCAGCCTACCAGTACCTGAGTCCATAATCTGTGAGTCAGGGTCCCAGGAACAGACGACAACGTATATACAGGAATACAGTAGTATTTGATGACCCCGCCCTGTCAAGTGGTATCACAGCAGCACACGTATTCTAAGGAGGGCTCCCTGGTTCAGAAGGGCTCTCAGTCCTCACAACTCCACTTACAGAACTTGCAAGGCTCGGACACAGCTGGTGGATACAACATAAGCCTCTACATACCTCACACTCGACCCCAAAAGAGTTGGGGACCCCAGCCAACAGAGATTTTGTGATCCTCTTTCTTTAGCTGATTTTTTTCATACATGTATGTTGCTGGCCATATGCTCAGATTGAAACACAATACATTTCAGCAATTTTTGGTTGCTTTCATTTTTTTAAAGTTTGATTATTCATTGCATTAATATTTTTGTATTCTATTCGCAATGGTCTAGTTCAAGGGTCTCCTACCAGCAGCTCGTGAGCTACCAGTAGCTCTCCAGCTAAATGTGAGCAGCTCGTAAGTGTGCATCTCAGGCTACTAACACGAAAGCCTGTGCTTGCTTATATTATTATTTGTATGTCAAAATTAAAAAGCATTTATTTGAGATGAAAATGAGTGTATTGTGAGAACTTATAAGCTGATGTTAACGAGAAAAATGGTTCCTTTTTCAAAATAAATGTAAAGCTATTATTTGAGTTGGACATTTACTACTCGTATTATCTTGGTGCCGGGGAATTGCAGCTACAGCTGTTATGTATTACCTATGTAGATGCATTCCAAAGTGTTGGTGTTCTTTTACTTTACTGCTGACAACCCTGCCTAATCACTGATGGGATCACTGCCACGGTCTTGAATGGACTCTGACATCTCTTACAGTAGCTCGGGATAATTTTCTTTGAACATAAGTAGCTTTTACTACAGAAACGGTTGGAAACCCCTGGTCTAGTTGCAGAAAAATCTGTATGTAGGAACATGTTTTAAAGTCCCACCGTGTTCTTCAAAATGATTGCTCGTAAAACAAGGTTCTTTGAATAAAGAGTTTGATCTTTTCGCATCCGTGTTCTGACCAGAACATTTCTGTACTTGCGTTCTGATGATGCAGACATGTTGTCGGTAGCAAAAATGAGGTACTTAATGGCTGCACAAGTAAGTCCCCACGCTGGCTGCCTTTAGCAACTCGCCAGAGTACTGGTTCGGATGTTTTCTGGAGCGCTGACATATGCTTTTAAATCGCAGTACTTCAATGACTGCCATTTAACGCCCAAGGAACATTGTGTGGCAGTGGGACAGCTAAAGCTACAGAAACCTGCTTCATCACTAACAGCGCTCCTAGTAAGGAATTATATTAATTTTACTGCTCCAGCTGGGTGAGGATGTGGTTTATCGGCTACAGCGCCGACTTTGAAGCTGGGGAACTAGGTTCGAGTCTAGAGGGAGGCTCAAGCATCTTGTGATTCTGAGCAAATCACTTAATCTCCCAGTGCCTAAAAAAATGAATGCACCCCTCTGTAATGCAACTGGTGGTCATGTAAAGCGCTCCGATACGTGTGGGCAGAGACCAACCCTCCCCCTCCTCTCCCTCCCTCCAGGGATCCAGCACAGCTCTGCAGCACGCCACATACAACCATAGGTTCAAAAACATGCCTCCTGCCTAGAAGCCCCCGTCGGTGCTTGGTGATTTCACCAACCACAGCCTCCTGACATAGGAAGCGCCTCTTAGAGCGATAGGACCAAAGTTGGCAATGCAGTGGCGACGAGACTTTAGGAACACTGGGCACAGCCCATAGGTTTGCATCGTCCGTCCACCAAGCTTCAGTAAAGTCCGGCTCTACATCTGCACAGACTGCCGGGTCTGATGGGCCCGTTGGGTCGGTTTCAAGTGTCTTTTTAGTTCGCAATTAACATGTCTTTATGTATGTGAGACAGACCACCTGCAATCACCCGCTTGCTTCTCCGAATACTACTACCAGATCAAAGCCACGGCGTGCCAGAGATGGTCTGCGTGAGTCATGACACGGGCTTCAAAGACAGCGCTAGGACTTCAAACAGCTATTCCTACAACTAACACTATCTTCGAGCTGGTCAAATCTGAGGATCACGCACAACCCTCTGCTTAGAAGGCCGCAGTCCTCACGCACGCTTCACACCGTGTGCTAAAATCACAACCGGGCGCCAGTGCAGCCTGCTCCGACAATATTTGTGTTTAAGAAAAACAACTCGCAGTGAGTGTAAGATTGGTCGCCAAGTCTGTTCAGGAAGTGCACAGAATAAGAGGAAACATGTGGTTGACTGCACAGCAACCACTACCTTAGACTTACTGCTGTTAGTAATGCGGCGGCGCACGCTCGTGTCATATCCGGATGTGGAAAGCTTCTGCGGTGTCGCTGCCTCCAGGGGGAACACGGGCGCTACAGCACGGGCTTGATCCAGCCAACGCGGGAGGATAAACAATGGGCCCACGGCGGGGATTTCCCTCGCACGCAGTCCCTAAATTTATAGGGTAGGCACGGCAATACCCCTTAGAAAATGACTGCTGCGTCACAACTTTAAAACGTGATTGGTACACTTTGTACCTCTAACTACCCGAATACCGGTAACCGCAGCCAAGGAATACTGGGTTACTTTACCGATACCCGTAGTGCGCGCGCGTGCGTGGATTCAAGGGAGATTGCTGGGGTGTGAATTTCAGTGTTCTAAAATTCTGCGAGAGGGAGCCACATCCGATCGGCGCGTGGACTACTAAACAAATAGAAAAGCAAGGCTTGCGGCGGCCGTGTTTAAAGGTGTAACCGACGTAAAAGCTGCATAGCCGGAAACGATGTAAAAGCGGCCGCCACCTTCCTTTTGTATTTAATTGCCTACACACATGAAAAGGAAAAGGAACAAGAGGTAGAACAAGTAACAACGGCACAAACAGGGGGGCAGAGGCTTACCTCATGGCATGGCCTCGGTAGACGCTGCTCGAAAAGCATAGCGTCCTGTAGGGATTCGGGGGCGTGCTCTCCCCTTCCCATTGGCTGGAAGGTAAAATTCCAGCCAATGGGAAGAGGAGAGGGCGTGACTTAAAAAAAGACACGGAAACGCCCCCGAATCGCGTCAAGGCGGGCCCTGAACTCAGTGACGCTCCTCTCCTCCAATGGCTGGCCAGCATTTACGAGGCCAGCCAATGGAGAAGAGGGGCGTTGTTAAGGCCCGTATACTGCTAACAAAAGATTTCGGCTCCGCCCACCCACTGCTTAAGCAGTGGGACGGTAGCCGAAACCTAAAAAAGAAATGAAATGTTTTGGTTTCATTTTTTGAGGGCAGGTAGTGGTCTCTATTTTTAGAGACAGTCACAAAGTGACCCCTTTCAAATTGCGACTGCATTACCACCCTCTTGAAGAGGGTGGTAATTTGCAAGTGTTTTGTAATTGCGGTTGCAAAGTATTCATACATGGGGTTGCAGTCGCTATTAGGAAGGAAACGCTCCTTCCTAACAGTCACTCGTAATTCCTGAATAGCAAGTCCCAAATTGCGACTCTCTACTTAGGAATTGTATATATCCCTTACACATTTTGCATGCGTAAATGTGTCGCAAACCAGTTTGCGCATGCAAAATAGGGTTGTACATCTGGACGTATATCTACTAGTGCTTGTTGGCCAGTTGTGATAGTGCAGTGACACTGACACCCTACTGGGTAGATGATAGATATACTGCAGGTGTCTGAATTGGTGAGCATTTACCTTTTTTTTTTTTAACTTTATTTTTAATGCAGAAATATACAGAAGACATCCGACTCTTCTGGATACCTCGCCAGTGAGCTAAATCAATGCTTCGTCATCATTATAACTCTTGTATAACACAGCCATTTAGCCCACATCCCGGAGGTCGGGCGGCGATAGCAGATCAGTGTCACAATTAATGATTCCGGCGGCGGACCTCAATCTCCGATCCACGGATCATCCAGTTTCTGCTTTTCCTGTAATCCCGGATTTTGCGACCCTATCGCTAACCGGACTAATGACCTGAGTGCTGTGTACTGTGGGTACTGTAATTGTTATGCCCAGGCCTAATGTCAACCCCCTAGTGCTCCACAGTCATCCTCAGTATAGGGCCCGTACCCTTCGGCCGCTCCACGGGGGAGTCGCCAGTCTGGTTACACCATCCCAAGAACCATCTATTTAATGCTAATAGGGCCATCTTCCCCATACAAAAAATAATGCCTTCCATATCCCGATGACTCCCCCCCCCCCCCCCCCCCCCTAAAAACTGCAGCTGGTGTGGGCCTACGTTCAGATTCTTAGCACCTAAAGAGAGGAAATCTGTAGGATCGCATGCAACCATCCGTATCTCACAAGGAACATCACACATAACACACAACCACTATTCTTCTGCTGGTGATAGGCTGTCACTGAGCGCACTCACTAGTTCTACCCATGCATGTGCTCCCTCTAGGCTCCTCTCATTAGCTGTACGGGCTGCCTGGCGTAATCTGATCATGCTCTGACTATGGGCCCATTTATGGAGTTCGCTCGCCTACCGCCTACTAGAGGGGCCCTCCCTTGATTTCCAATGCCATGTGATTTCCCTCTGGGCCAATATAAGGCCCAAGTCAATGAATTTACTAGTGATCTTAGTTGTCCTAGTGTGAGGAAACCAAAGCAACAAACAGGTCGCCATGTCATATTCCAAATGCCGCTCCGTTACTTCATTAAGAAGCGTCCCTACCTCGGACCAATAGAGCCCCAATTTCGGACATTCCCACATCATGTGATCTAGCTCCACATCAGGTGCCAGGCACATAGGACACGCTGCATCCTGCACGTGAAAATATTTCCGGATCTTCCCCGGAGTTAGGTAGGCTCTATGTAGTATAAAAAAGTGTACTTGTTGAAACCGCGCATTCCTGCACCCTTTCCATGTCCTCGTCAAGATACGACCCCAAACCGTATCCGGAATGGGTTTCCCTATGCTTGCCTCCGATTTTTGTTTGAGAGTCATCAGGTGTTCCAGACCTTCGCACAGCATTCGGGAGTGTAGGCAGGTGACCGCCTTAATCGTACCTGCTGCCATTACCACATATTGGCATGCCATCGTGGTTTGTGGTTCTGACTGCCCTGTTTTCCAGTGTTTCCGCAAAGCTGTGGTAACCGCCAAATGTAATAGAAAATCTCTGTCTGGAATGCCAAATTGGTCTTGCAGTGCCCGGAAGGGTAGCAACTCGCCTTCAGCATATAAGTCGCCCACCATTTGTAACCCCAGTTCCTCCCATTCCAGTAGGTGGGACCAGTCCCCTCCATGTGGCAGTGCCGTCAGCATGCCTAGAGGGATTTCGGGCGCATAGGGGTGTGCCACTCTCGCCCTCTTTCGGCTTTTATTCCAGCACAGCCTCAGTGTCCTCTCCTCCAAAGTTAAATTCCTGACCACCAGGTGCTGTTGCATAACAATATAGGAGAGGACATGCCTCTGTATCCCAGATACACAAGCCTGTTCCGGACCTCTAAATTCCCTAGCTACATTCTGTGTGAGGATCTGCAATTGTGCAGCCAAGTAATAAAGTTCGAAGTTCGGAACTGCCAAACCCCCCTCCGCTTTAGGTCTCAACAGCGTGTCCAATGCCACCCGCCTCCTTCCCGTCCCCCACAAAAAATCAATAGTGAGCGTCCGCAGTTCCCGAAAGTACCGAGGAGGCCCCCAGAGTGGAAGTGTATGGAAAAAATAGAGGAGGCGTGGCAAAGCCACCATCTTGAGCAGTGCAACTCTCCCTAATACTGAGAGAGGCAAGGTTGCCCAAAAAGCCATACTGCCCCTCAGTGCTCTTATGCAGCGTCCTATATTCCCTTCCATCATATCTTCTGCCCTATGATAAATTCGGACTCCCAAGTAGGTAAAGCACGACCGTTCCCCCAGTAAATCAGCGGGTAGTCGCAGTTGGGGTGCATCCATCCTCAGAGGAAAGACACACGTTTTAGTCCAGTTTACATGGAGTCCCGAATGCCTCCCAAAGTCCGACAACATGTTCATCGCCCCCTCCAGTGCCAACGTCGTGTTCGCCAGGAACAGTAGTAAATCATCCGCATACAACGAGATGTAGTGCGGGAGTCCACCACAGACCAGGCCATCATACACCATCCCCGATCTGGCGTAGACCGTTAGTGGTTCTATTGCTAGCGCAAACAGCAGGGGCGAGAGCGAGCACCCCTGTCTCGTACCTCTCTGCACCGGGTATTCTGGTGATATGACAGAGCCCAGTCGCACCCGAGCCGTAGCGAAGGAGTACAAGATCTTTCTCCAGCGCCTAAATCGCGCACCTAATCCAAATCTTTCCAGTACCTTATCAAGATATTCCCATTCGAGGCTGTCAAACACCTTTTCTATATCCACTGACAGCACAGCTGGCGTCGCTTCATCTACCAGATCACTATCCAATACTCTAATAAGGCGGCGGATATTGGTTGAGGTGTTCCTAGTTGGTATGAACCCTGCTTGATCCTCATGGACCAAGGCAGTCATATGGGACATTAGTCTTGTAGCCAGTATATGACTCAGTATCTTGTAGTCCACCGTCAACATAGACAGCGGTCTGTAAGAGGTCACGTTATCTCCCTCCCTCCCGGGTTTCAACAAGGGGACTACCAGCGCCACCCTCATGGATTCAGGCAGGTAGCCCAGCTCCATCGCCTCGTTATAGATCTCCTGCAGCTGGGGCGCCAAGGGGTCAATGTACGTCAGATAAAACTCTATAGGGAGTCCATCCACCCCCGGGGTCTTGTTCCGGGCCATATCCTTAATTGCTCCCCTAATTTCAGCGACAGTGATAGCCTGACCCAAGCTTTTTGCGTCCTCTTCTTCTAGTTGCGGTAGCTGTATCCCCAACAGGTAGCCCTCAATCTCCAGCGCACCCGCCTCCAGGTGACTTTGATACAATGTTGTATAGTATCTTAGGAAGCGCGAGATGATCTCAGATTGGGAGTAGACCGCACTCCCAGATTCCGTACGAACACTCAGGACCGGGCAACCCTCCGGCCTTGGATTCACCATTCTTGCCAGGAGCGTGCCCACCTTATCCCCCTCAGCATGTATCTTTACCCTATATTGCTTATAGTCGTAACTACGCAGCCTTTCTGTCTCATTGGCCACGAGCTCCCTAGCTGCCAATAGCCGGTCCTGTAACACCCTCTGTTGTGGCCTTTGTTTCTCTAGCTCCCGTAGCGCCTCCTCCGTTTTTGTGACCTCATTTAAAACCACCAAAAATCGGGGCTGGTCTGTGTTTGGTGCATATACGCTACATAACACCACCTCTGTGTCATACAATCTCCCTGCTACCGCCACATATCTACCCTCAGATCTATCACAGTGTGTGCTGCTTGGAACGGGGTCCCAGCCCTCACCCATATTAACACTCCCCTAGCAAACGCAGAATAAGAAGTACCAAACACCTGACCTCTGCACCTCCTTTGCAGCGCAGTACATTCTTGTTTAGTGAGATGGGTCTCCTGCAGCAACGCTATCTGGACACCTCTCCTTATCAGATATGCATGCACCTTGTGGCACCTCGACATGGTATGTAATCCGCGTACGTTCCACGTGATACACTTCAAATCATGTAATGTCCCCATTGTAGCTTTCCCAGTCTTTCCCCTCCTTCATAGTTCGTTTGCCCACACCAGCGCTGCCAACCCCTAAACACAAAACACCCCCACAAACTTCCATTACCCTCCCCCCCAGAACAGGTCCCAATAACACATTATCAGTCCCCATCCAAACTACCCTAACAACTCACACAATATTATCCTGCAGTAGCCACTACAGGTTGCCTTAAGGGCAATGGGGTTGGTGATCCGGCTCCGACAGGTGGCAGCTCCCGCGCCAGCCCCCCGCCCTCTGCATTCCGCAATAATAAGACACAGTTACGGAATTCACAACTGTTACCGGACTCTCTGGTACCACCACACTCAGTTTGTCAGCAGTGAGTCCTAGGCAGAGGTAAGTTAGTTATAGATCATCAGCTGATCTAGGTGTCACCTCTGGGCCTTTGGTACTCTCGTCCTCCGACACCTCTGTACCAGATTGTCTCCCATCCTCCTCGGACTCTGTCCCTTTGGTCGAGTCCTCCCGTTGAGAACCAGTTATCGCCGCTGTAGCCACCAGGGCCCCCTGTTTGTCAGCCTCCATCTGTGCACGTTGCAATGCCTGTTGTGCTTTGTTCTTCTTGCGGAGGCACTGTGATTGGCGCATCCGCAACGGCTTGAGTGCTCTCCCCTCACCCCTGCCCCTGCGATCAGTTCCTGCCCTATTTCTTTCGAGCCAAGACCAAGCGTCCTCAGGTGTCAGGAAAAACTGCGTCGACCCGTCTAGTATCACTCTCAGTTTGGCCAGGAACAGCAGTGAATATTGTATGCCTTCCTCCCTAAGCTCTTTCTTAACAGACAGGTACGAGGCCCTATGCCGCTGTATTTCCTGAGTATAATCCGGGAAGATCGTTACAGCGCTATTATCTATCTGGAAGGGGCCAGTTGAGCGTGCATTTTAGATCAATAAATCCCTGTCTTTATAGTGAAGGACTCTGGCCACCACAGGGCGGGCGGTCGGCCCGGTGCAGGCGGCTTGGCCAGAACCCTATGAGCCCTCTCGAGTGTAAAGAAAGGAGAGAGGCCCTCTGGGGTAACAACAGTCTTGAACCAATTTTCCATGTAAGCAACCATGTCCGTCCCCTCAATATTTTCGGGCAGGCCTATGGCCCGAACCTTGTTTCGTCGGTTACGACTTTCAGCATCCTCGGCCTTCTTTTCCAGTGTCTCCAATCTCCTCAATGCATCCTCCAGTTTGCGTTCAACCGTGACCACCGCTGGTTTGAGGTCCTGAAGAAGCGATTCATTATCTTTAACCCTATCCACTAACTTCGAGTGATCCGCTCTCAAGAGCCCCAGCCCTGTCCCCACTTGAGTAATGTTCTGATGAAGGGACTCTTGTGTCGCCGTTATGGCATCCAGGATTTGATCAAGGCGCTTGTTCAGTCTTTGTTCCGAGGTCGCGATCGCGCCTTCCCCATCGTCTCCGTGTCCTCCCGCGGGGTCCATTGCCTCTTCTTTTCTGCCTTTGGGTTTCATTCCTTATGAACACGTGGTACCCCTCCTCGCCAGCCAACCCCGTCCAGCTCGCCAAGGCCCACGCCAACTCCCACGCCAACTCCCCCAAGTTACACACCAGGGTTGAGATCTGCGTGTTCCACCGGAGAACCACAACACAAAGGAATCCCCTTATAGCCTCTTCTGTTCTCCCTGTGCCTGGGGTAGCATACTCCGCTGCCTCTCCACTCGGTTCTCTCAGGAACTCCCAGGCACGCAGTTCCTAGCAGGCCAACACAGTCACTCCGGCCCGTCACCTCCCTCCTGGGTACAGGCCGTGTCAATCGCCACTCCGCTCCCGGGGCGCCCCCCGACTCTCCAGTGAAGGACTCCAGCCCCTCGTGACAGCGCTCGCTGAACCGCACTGTACTGTGCCTCTACCTTGTCTCCGGGGCAGCAGCGCGGTGTTCCCCAGCCGGTCACTAATAGATTCTCTGTGCATGCCGGTGCATTCTTTAATCGTGCTCCATGGAGGCCGCTCCGCATAGCTTACTGCCGCCTCTCCCAGGCATCACCGCAGTTGCTCCCCCCTTTGCGGCGCTCTATTCTGCCCTCCACGGCCCCCGGCTGCCCAGCGCTGCTAGCCCGATCCCGCCCCCACCTCCGCAGCGCCAAGATCAGGCCCGCAGCACCGCACTAACCGGTGGCCCTGGGAAAGGACCTCCAGCTGCCACCGCACCATACACCCGGCCCTGGAGCTCTGCCGCACCCGCCTCATAGTCTGGCTCCTTTCTGGTCTCCAAGCGTCTGTTTCAGGAGCCTCGTAGGCACACCATGCTGCCGCAGCTCCCACTGTGCCACAAAGCTGCTTCTACCCGCAGGTCCTCTCCAGCGTTCTCGTTGTCACCGCGGGCTGCACCGCTGTTCTTCTCCTGGGCCGCCGCGTGCACTTCGGCGATACCGGATCAGGGCCACAAAGCCTATGCCATCACCAGCGCGGGCGACACCTTAGGTCTCCCGTCCTCTCGGCCGTTCTGTTGCTGTGGCGATTTGCTATCTGCTCCACCCAGCGATCTTCACCGAATCCTGTGCGGAGCGGGGGACTGCCTGCCGCGCTTCCTCCGCAATCGGTCCGCCAGCGCCAACTCCAACAGACAGTGAGTAATGGGTTGCGGGTTAGTTCTTCCAGGCGAGCCCGGCCGCCATCTTGATGCCGCTCTGCCGATGTCGCCTGCCGTACCAAAATTGCAGTTTTTAGGGGTGCCCCGATATACCAGGGCGCACCCCGGTGGGCAGAAAGGCCTCCGGATTTGTTCCGACGTCCTTCCCTGTCATTAGAACCGCATCCTAGGCAGTTCTCAGGATAATCGGCGGGATCAGGCACGGAGCTAGCTGCTCACGCCACCTCCGCCATCGGCGCCCAAACCACGCCCCCCTGGTGAGCATTTACCATAGTGTAGAAGTCACCACACCTCCTTACATCAACTGACCTCTGTAATTATGAAGATGTCCTTCCTAGTAAAGCGTGAGGAATTGTGCACATCATTGAATCCCGTCCACTTCACAGTGTTGACAAAAATGTACTCTACCGAATGTAGCTGCAAAGTTTAGGATTTTGGGTCTGAGAAGGCAAGGACAAAGGCGTTTTCTATGTCCTTGCAAGAGGAATTAGTGAATATGCAAGACCTGGGCAAGACCATCAGAAAACTCAGCTCTCCAGGAGCAGCACAGATGCTAGATCCCTTGTCCCTTGCGGAAGGGAAGCAGGGATGATTCACAGGTAAACTGAAGGGCAAAGCAACCTTATTTCTGTGTTAACATGAATTCTTTCTAAAGTATGAAAAAAAGCTAATCACATACACTGAAATGTATTATAATGTATCCTGCGGAATTTCCCTCAATTGTCTCTCCCACTTCTACAGTCAAAGTCAAAACAATACTTGTCCTTGGGGCCGCTGAAGCTTCCTAACCCATGGAGCATCTGTCTTGTAAAAAAAGTTTTATAGCAGCTTTTATGGATATTACTTTCGGAAGATGTGCTAGTTTTTAGGCAGCTTGTCAGGCTTGATTTCTACTTGAGTCTCTAGCCATGTGTTTGCTTCTCCCAGATAGATGTCAGGAGGATTCATTAGCTAAAGTCGTCCCATAAAGTCTTTTTGAATGAGATAACAAGGCGTTCCTGGTGAGTTTGAAGAAAGTGGCTCTGAGAAGCTTTGAAGACCCGAACCGGAGGCACATCGAAGGGCTCAACAGAAAATACATCAGATATATGGCAAAACGTAAAGAAGCCACAGCAGGGGCTATCAAGAAGTTAAACCTAGGAGTCGGCCATAATATCAAGAGTAAAAGACTCTGAAGATCTGCTTCAGGTCATAAATTACGGCTATCTAAAGTACAGACTATCAAAATAGAAACAATTTGGTCATCCGGACTTCAGGACCGGCTAAACTGAATGAGGCGACAAGCGTAGCGGAGTAATCTAACTATCTGCAGGTAATAACATTTATATCCTTGGCACCGGCTTTGATATAAAAGAATCAGTTTTACCATCTTGGGAACAAGACGGATAGACAGCCAAGCACTGTTAAAGATAACCATCTTTCCAGAAACAAAGAATTGGTCCCCTGATAAATCGGGTACAAGTGTAGAAATAAATCTATTAGAAGCCTCGACGCTCCGACAAATAAGCTATGGTTATTATAACAAAGAACAAGGCAGATTTCCTGAGGAAGGCGAACGGCCGAAACGCGTTGAAGGAATTAATTCTGCGTTTATATTAAGTCTCAAATAGTGATGATGTTGTTTTAAAAAAACAGTTTTAATGTGAAACCATCCTAATGTTTTGTATGTAAAAATGTCTTTTGTAACAAAATAAGTAAGAGTATATAGATGTAAAAAAAGATAAGGAGAAAAAAAAGGAAAAAAAAGGATAAAAAAGAAACAAAACAACAAAGAATAAATATTATATATGTATAAAAAATAAATAACCTTGATCAGAATTCCATGGGTGGAGAATGATTTATTATAATATGCATGTCTAAGTTACTCACAAATTATTAGTACACATAACCCGGTGTGCACGCTCCTTTTTCCAAAAAATACTTTACCTTGCTAGGGTTTATCCTATTAGGCAGGGGCCCCATTTTTCCCAGAAAATCTGAGAAGCTTTGGTGCCATTAACATTGAGTGGACCTCATAACTTATGGGCGTTTCCGATAATGTGTGACCAAATCAGTACTGATAAATAACAACAAAGGGACAAATGATTGATCCAATATGAGATGCTTCTGCTGGTTTGTGAAACAAAAAAACTACTAAAAGTGACACTTGTGATTATTTTAAATCCAGACTCGTCTTCACACTTTTCTAGATCAGCTGCTGCTAGATGATTCTCTAGATTGGATGTACTGCTCATCTTAGTGGAACATCCTTATGCATGATTTCTAATTATGCTGTGCAAAGCACTTTTCTGCATGCAGGATATTCTTGATCCTTAAGAGATCGGGTACCATGTTATAACTGTCTTTTAGCTGATTCAAATGTCACTTTTTAGGTCGAAGCAAACCAGATTGACCATTGCTATTCTTTACTAGAGAAGTGAAAATGGAACAAACTCTGTTGCTGACAGTGCAGCTGTCTGGTTTCCTAAGGACATCTTGGGGACATTAAGGAAGCTTTCCTGGGAATGCATTCTGCTGATTGCTTACCATTGGCTTTCTGGATTGTAACTCACATTTTCTTGCTTTCTTTTTGCCGGCTTTTTTAGGCTGTCCAGCTTGAGTTTGTTCCTTCTGTGGCCAATACCTTATTTACTGTATCCATTATTAGTTCTCCCTTTCTGTAAACATGCTATTTATTGTTGTTCTCATCTTGTTGCATTTGCTGTGCATTCAGAGATCAAATGCCAGGCTCTGTCTTCGAGTGAGCTTGGTGTTTGCTTTTCTTCGTCTGACTTCAAAGTGAGAGGATTTATGTGCCAATCCTGCTGGCTACTGGTGGTAATTAATGTAATTTCGAAGTGTGGTGGAAACAAATATTTTAATAATATCAAAACAAATCAATACACTAGGTAATAACATTTCCACACATTACCGTTTGTGCACTGTATACTTTCATCAATACAACTATATGTGGGTGCAAATGTAATGATAATTGCAATTGAAAATGCGTTGCCTCTAATGGCAGTGTGCTGCCAAACCATGCATAATCCACTTTATGCCACTTTACTCTACTCTGCACCACTCCACCCCACCTCACTGCACTCTACTCTGCACCACTCCGCTCTACGCTACTCCACTCTGCGTCACTACACTCTACTCCACACTATGTAAGTCTTCGCTACTATGATCTATACACCTCTACTCTACATCACTCTACTTTATGCAAATGCACTCTACCCCACTTTACTCTACTATGCATCCCTTCACTCTTTGCCACTGCACTCTACATCACTCCAGTCCTGCCACTCGATCCATGCCACTCTACTCTGCAGCACTGCACTCTGTCCTACTGCGCTCTACGTCAATGCACTCTATTCGATACCACTCCACTATATGACAATCCACTCTACCCCACACTAATCTACTCTGCACCACTGCACTCTACGTCACTCTACTTTACCCCATTGCGGTCTATGCCCCTGCAACCTACCCTGCTCCACTCCACTCTAAAGTGCATCAGTCTACTCCGAAGCAATCAACTCTGTGCATCTTCAATCTACCCTACGCCACTGCATTCTACGCTGCACCATTCCACTCTGCGCAATTCTACTCTACTCTGTATCTATAACACTCCAAAGTATGCCGCTGTAATTTGCTCTAACCACTGCATTGTATGTTAATGCACTCTACACCACTTTAGTCAAAATCAATGCACTCTAAGCCACTGTACTCTACGCCAATCTACTTTGCACCACAGCATTCAATTTTTGCTTTTAGACATAAGACCTCATTATGCAAGTAGCTTCACTGCCATTTCACTCTATTAGGGTTATTGCACTTGAAATGCATGCTTATTTTTCAGCGTTGATGCATTTTCAGTTCGAAAAATAGAAAGTTTTAGGGAGGATGTAAGTCAATTTTAAATTAGAGTTATAGTGACAACGATGGTTTAATGAAATGAAAAAAAGCAGAGCTGCTTTATGGAAAATGCTCACACGAAAGATAAATGGCTGTTTTTGAGTAAGGAATATAGGGACAGATGTAGGTATCCAAATACTGGTCGGTAATGGCTGAAAATACCGATTTTCGGCCGTTACCGACCGGTATTTGGATACTGAGATGTAGGGCCACCTAAAATACAGATTCAGTAATTTTACCGAATCCGTAATTTTACCGATTCTATAAAATTACCGAATCGGTAAAATTACCAAATCTGTATTTTTAGATGTAGGTAGCACTGTAATCAGTGCTACAGGGCTTTAAGAATTCGTTATTTACCACCAACTAGAAGTTGGTGGTGAATAATGAAAAGCCTTGAAAAAGAATTTATTTTTCTTTTCAAACGCTGCCATGTTGCAGACATACATGCCCTTAGGGCATGTATGTCTGCAACATGTGCACCCATACACGATTGAGGGGTGCAACAGGGTGTCAAAGTGACACCCTGCCACCCTTCAATGTTTCCCCCAATTACCGAATCGGTAATTACCGATTCGGTAATTGACATTCATTCCTATGGGCCTCCAGGCCCATAGGAATGAATGGCAATTACCGAATCGGTAAATACCGATTCGGTAATTACCGATTCTTACCGATTCGGTAATTTCAAAAGAGAAATTACCTACATCCCATTTACCTACTCCTAAATACAGAATCGGTATGATTCGGTATTTAAGAGTAGGTAAATCGAGATTACCTATATCTGGCCCATAATTCATTGCACTGCAACATCAAACGGTTAAGATAGCTGTACCTTCAGAGGAATTTGGGGCCCGATGTAGGTAATATTGATTTACCGATTTTTAATTACCGAATTTTACCGATTCGGTAATTGAAAATCGGTAAATCAATGTGGTTGACATGTAGGTATTTCCAGATGTGGAAATACTGATTCTGTAACATTCGGTATTTACCGATTCTGTAAATACAGAATCGGTATTTCCCATTGGTTCCTATGGGCTTCAAAGCCCATAGGAATCAATGGGAAATACCGATTCTGTATTTACAGAATCGGTAAATACCGAATTTTGCAAGGGTGCAGGGGGTGTCACTTTGACACCCCCTGGCACCCCCTAAACAGGATTGGGTGCCATGTGGTAGGCATACAAGCCCTAGGGGCAGGTCTGCCTGCCACATGGCATAGGTGTGCATGCACACATGTGCATGCACACCGGAATCGGTATTTTACCATGAAGTTGGATTTCATGGTAAAATACCGATTCGTTTAGGGTTTTGGGACTCAGAAGAGTCCCACCTACATATGGAATTTACAGAATCGGTAAAATTACCGATTCGGTATTTTACCGAATCGGTAATTTTACCGATTCTGTAAATGTAGGTTTACCTACATGTGGCCTTGGATTTAGGCCCCTACATACCGATTGGCCATTTACCGGTCGGTAACGGCCGAAATCGGCCGTTACCGGTCGGTAAATGGCCTGAAACGGCCACCTACATCGGGCCCTTGGTCCCTAAAAGATTAATCCGCAGCTGTCATGGCGTGGGGATCGTCGTTTTTCATAAAAAAGCTTTTGTTGATCAGGCAAGTGACTGCAGTTCTAAGCTTAATATTACATGTACAGTGCTCCAGCTGCAAGGGTCTCTCAGCGTTAGGTGTCCCCACTTTCGCTTGTAGACAAAACATAACGTGTCATAAGCATAGCACACAGAACTAGGCCAGACTGTGTAGTTTTACTGCAAATTGTCGTTTCTCTAATGACAACAGCCCATCTATCAACTATAGGAATGGAACATAAACAACAAGGAAAATAACGAGTGCAGGCAGATATCACTTTAAATAATTTACAGACTTTCAGTAGTAGCACTTGGGAGGCTGAAACCAGCTTTCAGTCAATAAGCCCACCAGGGGGTTGCCCAATTCCCTCTACAGTCAGTCCAGCAGTGTATCAGGTTGGCTTGAGGGGTTCAGAGGGCTCTATGATGAAGTGGTGGCTGCCAAAGAGTAGTATGGGTGGGGCAGGGGCGGGGTGAGAAAAAAATATAAAATGCCACATACCTGGCTGCCGCCTCTCCTCCGTCATCTTCTTTTTCTCCTGAACTTGAAGCAGGAATCACACAGCCTTCCCTAAGCCAATCATGATGCTACAGCAATGCTGTGATTGGTCTGAGTGCTGTGGTTCAGCGCTCAGACAGGGAGTAGGAGGCTGTGCATGTTCTCCACCGAGGCTGGGCATTACAACCCAGTCGAGAACATGCTAAGTGCGCATGACTATTTGGCCGGCGCAAGTTGACTAGTCAAACCATCATGTGGACTTAAGTACCTACCACTCCTCACCCTGCTGGTCTGTGACGACAGCCCAGCCCACTATCCACCCGTAAAAATGCCTCGGAAAAATAAAATGATTATAACATTGTGTTATTATGATTTTGCTTTTACTTTTTCCACGGCCCAACAAGCAGTGGAGAGGCACGCTGCTGCTGGTATGATGAAGTCTGAGAGCAGACTGAGGGGTCTGAGTGGCATGTACATTGTTTGGAGGGTCTATTGGAAGATTCTGAGGGCCTGCAGAAGGTGGGTTGAATTCTTTAAATTTTGTTTTTGTCTCGTCACATTTGTTGTGTATTCAAAGACAGAGGTTGGAGTAGAGTGTTTAGGAGTGGTATAGCTTGAAGTGGCGCAGAGTAGTATGGAGTGGCATAGAATGGAGCATGCATTGTATGGTGGTGCACTTTCATTCCAGCAAACAGAGTTTCAGTTGGAATGACCATTATAGTTGAATAGACAGTTTAACTGATAAAACTATATAGCACACAACTGATAATGTGTGGAAATCAGCATCACTTAGTGTACTGATTTGTTTTGATCCTACTCAATTATTTGTTTCTCCCATACTTCAGAATTACAAAAAAGTACTTCATTTGTGCTTTCCTAATCCTGATATGTTCTGAAATATTTGTACAGCTCATTTACTTGCATTTCCATTTTGTTGTGTATTAGAAAATGATAACATGCTACAATATTTTTACATTCCTATACTCAGGAGGATTGTCACATAAATCCTCCCACTTTCCAGTAAGAGTAAAAAAGTACACACCAAGCTCCCTGGAAAACAGAGCCTAAAGTTCGACCTCTGACTTTGAATGCACAGCAAATATGACAAAAACTAAAGGTATTGGCCTGTTTGAAGAAAGCGAGCACTTGTGGAAGAATACAGTAGGCAGGCTTTGCTCTACAGGAGAAACTAACTCAAGCTGGGCAGCCTAAATTAAACAAATAAAGCCAGCAAATAGAAAGCAACTTTGAATTACAAAACACAAAGCCAACGACTAGCAATAGGCAGAATGCATTCCAAGGGAAACTTTCAGAATGACCCCAAGAGGTCCTAAGCAAACCAGACAGATGCGAGATAGGAGGAAGGTTACCACCCCAAAAACAAGTCCATTCCAAAGCAATCCAGAAGAGAAATCTCCAGCTGAGTAAGCAGAGATATAGGAACATCCTCTTTGTCTGCTGGCTCAAATAAAGTAATCTAGTCTGGATTGAACCTTGGTGAAGAAGTGACCCAAAACCTAAACAAAACTGCAGTTTCCTGAACTTATAAACAGAGAATCATACAACCACAATCCTTTGGCAAAGATTTGTGACCTCAACTGTGCAAAGTATACAGATATAACGCACATACATTTTCCATCGTAATAAAACAATCAGCAATCACATCACTAGACAAACATCTTGCTATTTTTATTAGGCACTTATATAGTTCATAATCTGCCTTTTGTATGGACTGATTTCTGAAGCATGAAAATGTAACTCAGATAAGGATCTGGAGCCAGATGCTTCTGTAATTGACCCCAAGCCAAATTAGTCGGGGAGGGGTCGTGGTAGTGGAATTTTAGTGGCACATCCATGGTAGCAGAGCCTGTGTGATTCTGCATCAGCAGCAAAGACAGCCCAACGTTTGCTTGGGCATTACATTACTAGAATGGGTGTGCGTGGAAACGTGTGTTCTTTCAAGTAAAAAGCATTCCTTTTGACAGCTATCATTCTCGCAGATCAGGGCTTCGGGGTCAGCAGACTGGAGGGGGGTATATCCCATGGGGCAAAGGGGGAAAGCAGACGCAGACTAGTCGACTGGGCTTGTTGGGCTACATCTGGTAAAACATGTAGCCCAAGGGCTATATATGGTGCAATTTAGGGCCGCCACCCACCATTTGAGTTAGTAGGTTGAGACAGTGGCAGCCCCTTTGCTGTGCAGCAATGTTTTCCCTCCCAGCCCCCCCTCAAATGTTGTAAAAGTTTTGAGGCAGAATAGGTTGTTTTATGACAGTCAAGATTTAGGCAATCTAGTTGTAACAGGTGCTTAGGGGTATTTATTGATTGTCGCTTTGAGACAGGTGCAGAGTTGAGCGGTAGACCCACAATGTTGCATGCCTACACTTAAGGTTATTTTGGTTAAGATAGGCTAAGCAGGCAGAAAGGGAGGGTCTCCACAAACCCACACCGGAAGTCCTGGAGTTAGACTGTTATGTCAAAGGAATAGCAAGTTGAGCACAGGTTAATGACTGCACTGCTAGGCGGGGGGAGGGGGGAGTTTAAAAGGAAACGAGCAGACAAGTACAATAGGTCATGATGTCATCGTTTGAAGGGTATGCAAACAGGGGAGGAGCTAGGAGAGGGGGGTAGGGTAGGCAGGTGATTGAATGTATAGTGAGGTTTTAATTATGTAAGGCCTTAGGCCGATGATTTTTATGTGATACGCACCTGCTTCAATAGAGCGGCCTTTTCCACACATACAAGAGTCAGTGGTCTGTAATGTGCCACATTTCACCCATAAGAAAGGTAAATGGGTTCCAGGCCATTAATGAGGATGCCGGGTGATTTAAGAATACAAACGATGCAATCTACTAACGAGCTGGATATCCACAAAAGAATAAAAATACAAGACCAGAAGTTGATTTTGAAAGCATGTGCTCACTAATGCAACAATTAAAATGTCTGACGGCGGGATTCAGATTAATACCTTCACACGAAGGTGATGTTATTCCTGTAATCAGTGGCAAGAAAGCAAAGATGTGGGAGATTCCCGCCCACTGTAAAAAAAAAAAGCTTTGCCACACCATTGCCAATGTATTGAAAAGGCATAGCTTAACCTAGTTAACAAGGCAAACTGCTAATTTGGCTGGAATCAATTTTAGATTTACGAAAGAATGAAAATGCCAAAGCAAACCTGATGACAATGTACAGAAATGCTGCTTCCTTTTGAAAAACATAAATTACAGATTTAGACTTTTTTCACGTGTTGACAATTGACACCTTTATAGAAAGCTAACATGAAGGCCTGGCATTTCCAAAGTACGGTAGAAGTTTCAGCATGGATAGTGTGACTGCACCCATCCATTAGGCTGAATGGGTGTGCAACATATTAGCAGGAGCACACAAATTAAGAATTTCATTAAATGAAAATACTTTTTTACTAATTAGATAGATACAGTGTATGTGCTTGGATCCGGGAAAATCTATGTTCACTGTTGTAAAGAAGATGTCAGTTTTGTGAAAATGTAAAAGTAACACACTGAATTTGATATAAAACTCTCCCAGAAATACAAACCGGCAATACTCGCAATGTGCTTACTATAGAAACAAGCACTGGCAAAAACAGATGTTTTTCACATTTCAACAGTATGTGCAGAAATTATTTCTAATTAAAAAAAAAAGAACAGACATATTCAGTTCATGTAATGTGCTTGCAAAGTACCTGATGTCCTCTTCAATTGGGGAAGCGTGCTTTGTATTGTGCATCTGAGTTTGTAGCTCTGAGGCTGTGCATTTTGTATCTAGTGCGATGTATATCACAAAGTGTTCACCTGGGGCTGTATAACCCATGCTGTCTTTTAGCTACATGAATCAGCGGGCATCCCCAGTGCAGCAAATATTCCCAGTTGCATGTTAGATTTTTGCAGCCTGAGCTGAATGTCATGCGTTACGTACAGTATTCTTTACTCTAAGTTACCTGCACGGAGACCTTGGAAAGAGAGTTCTAGTTCGCCTTTTGGAACAGCGTTACTCTTAATAGAACTTTATTGCGTGATTAAAAGAAAAAAAATCATTGCAAGTACAGAATTTAAAATGTTTAAAAGATACGTTAAAAATAAAGGGTCTGTATTGGGTCCAATATGCTAAGGGACGACCAATAGGGCTTGCCAGCACGTTATGCAGTAAAAGGATCACCGACTTTGGGCCCCTCACAAAGTTTTTTTGCTGCAAGATCCATGAACCTTACTAAGGCACAGTTTAATTTGGTGTTGCTAGGATCAAAGCAGGCCAGAATTGCTGCTCTACACGATCTGATCTTGTTTATGTTCCAAAGATGCTCCAGGATGGACCGTCTTTCATTCAGCAATTTTGGGCAAAGGCATATAATATGCATTATGTCTTCTCTGTGATTCCCACAGAGTCGACATAGTTCTCGCCCGTGATCTCTTTTCCATTTTGGGAGATGAACCAACAGGTTGATGACTCCCAGTCTCAGTTTTAGGAACTTTAGTTTTGTTCGTGCAGTGAAAGGTACGGTTAGCTACTGCTGTTGGATCAACAGGGCATAGGTTTGCAGGGTCAACCACCCGTGACTTCTTTTTGCTAGGCAAGCCTTGTTTTCCACTATTGACAACTTTTTTGTGCTTATTTTTGCTAGCCGTTTGAATTCCTTTTGACTTCCGTGCATCCTACAAAGATCGTTTAGGCATAGAGTTGTTTGGCCTTTATTCAAATAACCATACCCTGCTCGCCATGAGTTCGTATCGAGACTGGTCCAAAGATGGTGTGCTAGGCTACCTGCCTTATATTACCTCAATTTGTGACAGCACACAAGAAAAGACATGGCTCTGGAGAGTGGTTGATGGCAAATTCCCAGTTCCAACCTAATTTGTGCTGGTGATGTTTGGATTGGTAGTTTGAACACTATTCTATAGATCTTTGTTATGATTTTGTCCAATTGACCACTGTCCAGTCCTTTTAGGACTTCACTACCGTAGGTTAGTGTGGGAATTATTTTTGCTTGAGCGACCTGTAGTGTGGGTGCAAAAGTTGGGCGTTGTAGTTTCTTGTGGATTGATCCAATTGCAAAAGCGAGAGCAGCAATGAGATTGACCGAAGTGCCGGTATTGCTTGTAAAACCAGTTTGGTTCGGAGGAATGATAGAGTTGTCGTCCGCCCATGCCCTAAGTGACTTGAGCAAAACTCCTGCGAAGTACTTTGCTTCATTGTCGATGAGGGCAATGAGGCGGTAATTCCCAGGGTTTTTTTTGTCCCCACCTTTGAAGATTGGTGCGAGGATTGATCCCCGCCAAGAGGGCGGTATGATGTTATTTTGCAGGATAGAATTGAATAAGGTGCATAGCTTCACGGCCCAAAAAGCTACATCCTCCTTAAACCACACTTGAGGGATTCCACCTTGACCTGGCGCACCGTCCTTCCGACTCTTTTTAATCAGTTTTCCAATTTCAGCCATCTCGATTGATGTAAGTTCTTTGCTGCTCCGAGTCGAGGGGCACTCTTTTGGTAATTCTATTTTTTTGTCGTCGTTAAAGGGTTCCTTCATTAAGGGATTTATGATGTTCAGATTGAGCGCCTGGAAGACCGCTTGTTGTGAAGCATTACCTTCAAAGGATAAATTCTGATGAAGAATTTTTGCTTTACGATCGTTGAAGTGAAGATATATTAAATCAACCCACTCTGACTCCAGTATGCATGAAGAGGCAACTTTAGGTGCGTCCCCCGATATACTATTGATAGTTTGCCAAAACCTAGCGGAATTGTTTGTTTTAATATCTTGCTGTAGTCTAGCCCAGAACGAATTCCATTGAGTTCTGCGTTGCTCTCTTTTGGCTTTCCTAAGGTAGCTGCGGGCCTCTCTCAATTTTGTTATTTTTGTCGGATTCATTGGATCTGTTTTTAGCGCCTGCCATGCCCGATTCATAGTCCTTGTTGCAGATTGTATTGCAGGATTCGAGCGGGGCGTCTGCTTTTGGCCAGTCAGAATTGCATGCTTTATCGGTTTTGCATATTTGTCGATAAGTTCGATTGCAAATATTGACCAGTTGGCAATTTTATCGTCCGTGGAATTACTGTAGCGCTCGATAATTTGTTTGGCCTCTGCTGCTACTTGTTGGAGATTACTGAAAGAGCATTTAATTCGTTTTAGGTTGATTGTGTGGCTCTCGGATGGCAATGCCTTTTCTTTTTCATGATTAGTGAGACTGGTCCTCAGCAATATTTCTTGGGGACAATGATCACTTTCTGTTCTACTCCCAAGACAATAACTTGTTGTTTGATGAAGGAGTGAGAGGCTGGCGAAGGTGTAATCGATTAGTGAGGCACCATTTTTCGATAGATAAGAGAAGCGAGGGACTTTGTAAGTGTTTACCCATGCAACAGTTGATGTTGTTGCACCAAGGATATTGTGCTACATAACTAAATACTTATAAAGTCCCAAAAGCGGGACCTATTGGCTATGCCAATGCTTGTCTTACTTACACCGAACTCCCATGATTCTGTAGTACCACCCAGTAGTTCAACTCACATATGTTTTGAGTCTGCACGATTGCTACTAAAATATAGTAAACTCAACATATACACGGCAGTAAAGTGCATCGTGAATTTTGATGCATGCTCTGTTTTAAAAAATGTTACCTCTCAAACAAGACAGCATCACTGTTGCTCCTGGCATCATCAGGTAATGCTTGAGGCTCAGCTACTGACCCCTAGACCATTACAGATGTTCTTTCACTAGCCATTTAAAAACTGGAGTTTAGTACAGTTGTCGGACCTGTTGTTTTCCATATTCGACCAGGGGTGGTAGAAAGTCAATGAAAACTACACATATTAAAGCAAACTGAAGGAATCTCCAGGGTGGCAGGTTCACAAGAGCCCCGCGACCTGACTCGTGCCTGGCCTTTAAGTTGGTGTCACCAGTGGTGTGTAGTTCCTAAGCTTTCTAGTGTTTTGCTCTTGGAGTGGGAGAACCGACGACATAGCTTTGGCAGTTGGAAATGTGTCAGGTGTCACTAGGCTCTTCTTTGGTTGCTCGTTACAGAGCATATCAAGTTCTGGCTTCTTCGCCTCACACAGAAAATAGTCTTCAGGTCAGAACTTTGTGCTTCTGTACGACCCACTGGTGCCTTATTGGCCGTTCGCTCGCTGAGATCAAAGTCTTTAAACTCTTTGGAGCTAGCTTGTGTTAAGATCTGCAGTGGCGGTAGAGGCTTTGGCATTCTGTGGCCCAACATTGCTTGATCCAAGAGTCGGACAAATTTAGAAAGGCTCCTAAAAGGCATCTTTTCTGTTGATTAGTTTCTGCAGGGTTTGCCCTCCTTTTTGGCTGACTTCTCAGAAACTAGGTGTAAGACACTGTTTGATTATAGTTGTGCTTTACAAATAAAGACATACAAGGCTGCATTGGCGCCATTATCTTGACTCCACACACCGGTGTCTCAGGGGCCTACCCATAAAGTTAAAGCTATCTCAATGGTATCCTACTTTGTAGTAATATTACATTCGTATTTTGTGAATATCCCAAAGTGTAGGGCTATATGTCTCCAACCCTGAGCTCAGATGGGTGGAGCCTAATTTATGAGTGTAAAGTTACTACTGTCAAAAAGACTCAGTAGTAAGTCAGTAGTAAGTCTAGCACCAGACCACCACCAAGGATACTACAATGGACTCCCATTGAAAAGTATGGACTTAGGGAGTTAAAATATTTAAACATATAAATATATATATATATATATATATATATATATATATATATATAATGTTATGCTACAAATAAAGAATTGTGACAAAATAAAAAAGCTTTATTAAATAAAAAATCTAATACCAAACTAGTCTAATCTTGTTTTAATTTTAACATATTTCATGACATCAACATAGATGTATTACTACACATATCAGTCCCTAATTAAATGGATTCCACTTATAGTAATTGGAGGCTCCTAATAGCAGGTAATGCATGCATAAATAACTCAGCTGCAATGAATAATATATTCCAACGAAGTAGGAAGCACAGGTGTTTACTGATCCACCACAGCAAGGTCCGCACATGGTGCGATTCTGCCAAGCCTCGCCTCGTACACAGCACCCAGCAGATATTGCTTACAGAAGTCCAAAAGCTGGTTAATTATTTGCACTATTACAGACAAAAAGTATTGACAAACCTCTAGGCCGATCAAGAGCGGGGGAAAACGAAAGCCGCGCCAGTCCTGCCAAGTATCACGCATCAGGCGTGACGCTAACGCATTTCAGTGCTTGTTCCCGCATCACCGCACTGAAATGCATTCTCAAACATTTTTACCTTGACCTGACAGCGCTGAAACTGGCTGCCTTAACCTCTGCCAGGTGCTAACGCGCCGCTGGCGCCTCTGACACCTGGGTGGCTGCTGTGCGCCCAGCCCGGGCCATAGCACTTCACTTGTCAGCAGGCTCTGTATCTAACAGTTACCCAAAGATCCGACTTGCACTGCTCTCAGTGCTACAATGTTACATTTTTGCTCTGCCCAGCTGCCTGTAGTTAAGTTATGGGTGGCAACTTCGCCCTGGCGCCATGAGGGGACACAACATCACGTCCTGCTGAAAGGGTGCGCGCCAGGAATTAATTTGGAGGTGGAGGCCAGTGGCTCATTAATGGTTAGCGGGTGGCGCCGGCCGCCCGGAATCATGAAGCACAATACTTTGGGGGAATAATACTTATTTCCGAGCCGGGAGCGAGTGAGAGTGCTGCGCCGGTCCTAGGCATGGGCGGTATGGGCAGCTGCCCAGGGCCTCGCGCTCAGGGGGCCCCGCCGCCGGCCCAAGAAATCAATCTATATTTTCCAAATGCAGGGGGCCCTACCTACCCGACAATGGGCAAATCAAACATTGCGTTCTGAGACAATGTTTGTACAGCGAGCAGGTACTGTGCGCGAAGTTGCCAGGGGCGTAACACAGGCCCACGCAGACACCGCGGTGCGGGGGGACCCACACTCCTCCAGGGGCCCCCTTAGCAGTGGTGCAGCCAGCAACCACTTAGCACTCCGCACGCAGTTATGCATTTTTCTTACATTTCACTTTAGCTCCGAACGGAAACTGTTCTACTACATTACTTTCCCTTTATGGCAGAAAACGCCTAAAAGAGCGCACTAACAAATAAAAGATGTAATCATTATTCATGCTTGGACATAAGCAGCCACAGAACACACAAACGGAAATAGTTAACCCGCGCCTCTCCCCAAGTGGTTGCGGAAACAGTAAGAGTTCGGTGCTGGTGCAGATGAGATGTTAATTTAAGAAGGGAAAACAAGTGCACATGGCATTCGGGTTATCCCAGCGGCTGCAGGTTTGTAGAGGCAGTCTTGCTGTAGACTCGTTTTGTTGATGGTTTCTGTTATGTAGACTTGGTTTTATTCTGGCATTTTGTATAAGGTAATAATTTCTTCCATACTTGGGATAGAAGCTATTGTAGGAAACCTGAAGGGCAGGGATGTTTAAAAAAAATTCAAAGCTAGAAATAAAGCATTACAGAAGCAGAAGGCAGTCCGTATTTGCCGTGTTCTAATGACTGAAAAGGGCGGCCATTTAGAAGTAGCATTATTTTATTTGGTACTATATCTGAAAACGTTATATTTTCTTTTAGGAAGGGTCGTGTATGTTCTAGACTACTAACCATCTGACTTTAGTCAAACATTGCCAATATAGCTGTGACTTGTTCTAGATCATGATGGTGAGCTTAGGCCAGATTTAACTGTTTAAGCCTACAACACAAAGCGTTACTGGGATTTGTACAACCATACTTCTAATGCGCATGGGCAAGTCCCAACAAGGTTAATATGAACGCTAAAAACGACATTCTTAAAGATGTCGTGTCCCTGGGGATTTATATTGATTGTGAGTTTGATCAAGTAGTTAGGATTAATTATGAGGCTTACATAGCTGACAACGTTTCAGATTGCTTATGTGCGACATTTTCATAATTTCAGTGTAATTATGAGTGACATTCAATGACTCTTGCGCGTAAAATCAAGTACTGAAGAAGAGTGAAACATAAATATCAGAAATTACTCCCATTGAAGCAACGAAAAACTCTAAGATGTTCTTAAAACTTCTGCAAAGCACCAAAAATGGAAGGGCACTAACTTCGGAGGAGGGCCCGTAGTGATGAATGTAAAACTGGCAGTAAGATTTAACAGTTTTAATTTTAAAGTAAAAGAGCTCGTGAAGCAGTGCACCACGGCTACAGACTCCGGACCACTGCACACTGACCTTGCAGGGATAGCCTTGCAGCTGAGCATTCTCATGCGCATGCCACTTTGCGCAATTTAAAATGCGTGTGAGGTGACTGAGGGGGACCGTGCCGCGAGGACGGACTGGTGCTGCCTTAATTTAATTATTAGCAGTGCTAACCTTGCTGGTCGTTGGTAATTGCTCAACCCATAATTTCATTGGTTTAAAAGGTTTTCCCATGGGGCAGGCGGTCATGCGTGCAGGTGCTGACAATTTAGTTCTGGTGCTGAGCACCGGAAACCACAGGCTCAAATTAAGCACTGGATTCAATATTTTGTTTTTCACATGAGAATGGACATTTAAGGGCTCATTATCAGTTGCTTATATTTATTCAGTAGGGATAATTTAGAAACACATAGCATACCCTTTGAGTACACCAATGATAATGGGTTACAGCTCTGGCTGATGAAAAATCACTAAGCCAGTGATTCAATTAATTAGATTATCTGGGTAGGATTAATGTTCACATTTGACCATTTGCTACACAGCATGGGAGGGGCATTTAGACAGACAAGGCGCACATTTATTTTCTGCCTGAGTATCGTAAAGCACAGTGTAGTGGAGTAGAGTGGGCTGTTATGGAGTGGCATAGAGTCACGGAGTGGTATAGAGTTAGAGTTGAGTGGAGTGTCATGGAGTTGCATAGAGTGGACTGGCACAGTGTTGTGGATTGTCATGGTGGTAGTAGAGTGTCGTAGATTGGAAGAGTGTATTAGAGTGTCATATAGTTGAGTATTGTAGGTTTAAAATGATAATATCCGCACATGTATGAACTTAATCAGACAGTCACAAGCGTAATTATAGCTAGATAAATTGAACAGTTGAGTCACAAAACATAAATAGTTCATATACTTGCATCTGAGGTGTGTTAAAAAGTGCTTGGTGTGCTCTAAGATGGTGAATCAGACATGAAAAGTAAAACAAAAAGTTTCATTCACAAAAGTGTGAATATAAATTTATACTGCTGTTTTCTTGACCCTCTGGTTCCTTTGAAATTTGGGGGCATGTCCAACTAATCATTCAAGGAGCCGGCAAGTGTTACACTCATGGATATTTGCTCACCTGTTTTCCATTCCCTCTACTTTTTGTCCATGTTACTGATATCCACATTAGTTTGTTTCAGTGATGCCAAATAACTGAGCTCAAAAGTCCTGCGAAGTCACTTTCTGTGATGTCACTTCTTGCGACGCAATATGCAATTAGAGGGGCCTCACATCTTCCCTTTCGCCCGGGGCCTCAGAAGGCCTAGGACCGGCACTGGCTGCTGCCAATGACTGACGTCATGTCACATCACAGAGTAACACACCGATTTCAGTGGGGAGGATAACCCAACCCATGACCGGACCAAGCTGCCGCCGTAGGTAGTGGTACGGCCTCAGCAGGCAGCCTGGCTGCCCTGCACTGCGGCCATGAATCAATGCCGCTAGAGACCTCACTAGGAAGTGCAAGGACTCCCCAGCTTCACCCATGTCCGACTGACCTTTGGTCTCTGATCTGAAACGCTCTTTTGACTTTCAAATGCGCATAAACGCGCCTACACCTGTCTGGGGTCACTTCCGCTGGGTATCTGCTGAGTGTCCCATCAGATGGGCAGGACAGTAAAACAATACAGGTATAGAGCCTGCAAAAAGGAGGCGTGCATGGTTCAGTAGCCAGCAACCTCCCCCGCCCCCTTCCAGGCCTTCACTATTTGGAGTACATTATTGGTTCACAGGAAGAGATGATTGCACCATAAACATGCACCTGGCTGCACTCAAGGAGGTTTGTTTTGTTGTGCTTTGAAAAAAATTGTCCCCCAAGGCGGTTTTCCACTGAACATGCACAAGGAAATATTCAAACACAAACAAATGAACTTTCGAAAAATTGAACAAGAGCAGGTTTGGGCCAAACAACATGCTGCAAAACTCCGAATATTTCAACTGCTTTGAAATACCGAAGTACCCGTCAGACAACAGCGTGTGACGTTATTTGCAGCAAACGCTGTTGTAGCATCACAAAATCCTCCCCATCTGGGCGCGCTTGCAGATCTGAGGTCAGTCAGTCATTGACAAGGGGTGGGGAGGTTTATTGCGGATTATAGAAACATTCAGCACGTCTGACGAACACCAGGGTGGCCACAGGAGGCACCAGAGCACACACTGTGACTCCTGGGTAAAGCGCGCAGTGACAGTCAGGACATGCAATGAGTGCCACGAACACGCACACTAACCGAACATGTCACTCGGCGCTCTTGGACAGTCCAGGGCTCCAGGACACCTTGGAAGCTGCGCCTCCTGCGCCAGATGAAGGCCTCGAGCTGCTACTTGGAACCGTGAGCTCTTACTACGAAGACAGTGCTTAATTTGAGCCCGTGTCTGCCGGCACTCGTTTTTGGGGACCATCACGAGCTTCTGTTCATCAGACTGATCAAGAGAAAAACAAGCATTGGCATAGCCAATAGGTCTCGCTTTTCGAACCTTATAAGTATTTAGTTATGCAGCACAATATCCTTGGTGCAACAACATGAACTGTTGAATGGCAAAATAATTATAAGGTCCCAAAGGAGAGACCTATTGTCTATGCCAATGCTTGTTTTTACTGGGGGACGGTTTTGAGGCAGTGCTGCAATGTCGGCACCCCGTAACAAAAGCAGCAGCAGTGCGGGCCGGTCCAACTGAATTTCCAGGGCTGGTTTGCATTCCCACTCGTCTCTGCTTACGGTTCCGAGGACAAAAAAAATAAGAATTTTTGACCTAAACTGGTTCTGTAAAATCAAAAAATCATCGCAGTGTTGCACTGACTGTCAGTTTCTGGGTTACCATGGCAACGTTGCAGTTGTGTATGTACCAAATGATGGCCCACCAATACAACAAGCGCTATTGAAATTTCCGTCGCCCACCACCTAACTGCTCAAAGATGAGCATACAAGCATTAAAAACATTTTATTTGATAGAATTGCCATAACTTCCCCTTCTTTCATGGAACGCATACTCTGCTGAGAGGTGGTGCCCATCCTCTTCGCCTTAGGGGATGTAGTTGCATGTAGACAAAAAGGTTTTAGGGCCACGTTTTATGAACTCTGAATGTCACTGCAGGGAACATTCCTGAAATTTTGTGAGATTGTGCAACTAAAATACATGCTACCTCGGCCTCATAACAGCTTTTTTTTTTTTTTACTTTCCTTTTTTTAGCCATGCTGCACAACATCAGGGATGTTGCACAGCATGGCTAAAACCAGTAACAAAGCCAATAGTTCTTAATGGCGAGACCTATTAGGTTTGTCAATACTTGTTTCATTTAGTTGATTTTCGGGTGTTTCCTATAGCGCCACTATGCTTAATGGTCAATTCAGAGCACTATAAAAACCTTAATGGGGGAGAAGAGTGAACGCCACTGGAGGAAAGACATAAAATTGGGGAGCAACATGGAATGGGGTGGATGGGAGGAGTCAACGCATACACTGAGGTGCTTCAGGGTGGTTTGGCTCCTCGAGTGGCACGACGGGAAAGAGCTCTTTAGGTTTAAGACCCAAGGTGTGCTTTTACAATATTTTTTTTATTAAAAAAATATGAATTCCCAGAACGTAGCAGCTGTTTTCTTCCAAGTTGTACTGGTATGGTGACAGCACTCCTGTCATTTATATATAGCGCCCTGCTGCTACTAGAGCGGCATGAGCGCTGTTTTTTTTCACCCCATAAGCACATGTATCCGTGGAAGCGAAGGATGCTGGTTTGTGTGGCATACATGTGTAGGTGCTGGTTCAGTTTGGGTAATTACTGGGTGGTGTGCCAGTTGTGCCTTGTAGAGGATTCGTAGCAGCAAGGCACGGCAGAAAGAAAATGCGGAAATTACGTTAACAAGGATGGTGGTTGAAATGGTGCTGGTCTTAAAAACTCAAGTTAAAACCCCCAGTCTGAAATGTGGATATTGAAGTACCTCATCGACAACAAAACCCCACAGTGTCGATACTTTACCTCAAGAGTTAGGAAGAATCCTGCACTTTTAAGCCGGAGTGGGCCCCACTTACTTCAGTCTCCGCTGACCTTCAAAGTTACCAAATGCTTGTATTTCACCATGGAATGTTTTTAACTCCCCAACCTCCCACCACCACCAACTCCCACGCTTAAATTATGCAGTCTCTGCTGTCTGCAAACATTGTCACGTTTTTGACACATCGATAAACGACAATGTAATGTCCTTTTTAATGGCTCAACATTATAGGGCACAGGGAGTATTTCTGGAGGCCTCTGTGCGGGGGGTAGGCGGCAGGATGCTACCCACACAGCAACAGTCCTTATTTATGTCTCCCACCTCTCTTCGCGAGAAAACAGCATCACAGGGTCCGAAAGCTAGGAATCTGTCTGCGGTCTAATTAGAGGGAACTGTGGCAGAGGGGCGCATCGTTAATAAGTGATCACCGGGAGCGTGAGCGTGGATGTAGGAGGCGGGAGGGCACGAGCTTGGCTCAAGAGAGTTAATGATTACAGTCCATGTCTGCCCCCTATCCCTGCCTTAATTTCCGATGGGTGAAAGTTAAAATAGTAAAGAGGTGTTGGATGATCATTGCAGGAATGTACCCGGGGTTTAAGGCAGCGGTGGAAGAGCTGCATCAGCACATAATACTCCAGGCGAGGGAGTAGGTTCGTAGGAAGAGAAAAGAGGCAAATGCAATGCAGGCAGCTGGTGGGGAGTGGAGTAGGGGAAAGGTGAGGGAGACTCATGAAGTCGTGTCACCGCAGTTTCATTAACTCAGTGCATAAAACATGCCATAACAAGACGGCAGCCGGAAGACATGCTCTGTGGTGGGGGGTAGGGGCATTGAAGCAAGGGAGTCGGAGAAGGGAGGGGTTAGGGGAGGGAATTAGTGCTACCCACAGGCTTTTGCCGGCCACAAGCTTGCTATTTCGCGCGCAACGTGCACAGCAAGCCAGATGGCAGCTGTGCATGTCGTGCGCGCTTGTGCGCAATAGCAAGCTGGTGGCCGTCAAAAGCCTGTAGGTAGCACTTTTAAAACCAGCTACTAAATTTCTCACCAGAGCAGCGCGTGCGCTGGCTCTAGCGAGACCTAAAAAGGGAGAAAGGAGGAGCAAGTAAAGTATAGGAAAACCTTGACAATGAGAGAAAGAAGAGATGAAAAAGCACACCAGAGAGTGATAAAAAGAGAAATGAGCGCACAGCGGTGGGGGAGAAATAGAGGCTTCTGAGACAAACACCGGCCTCTGGCCTCTGGCGCTTCTTTTACAAATAAAGCACACCAACTCGAAGAACTGCTGCCAAGATTAGCTGCATGAAATGCATGTATCCAAGCAGAAAGGTGCTCAGCAGGCCTTTGGTGCATGATGGTCGGCGACAGGTGCTCCCAAGGACTTCTCGTCCTGCACCACTGGAACAGATGACTACATTAAAAAAAATATATACTTACCTTATAAAACGCTCCCATTCTGTCTGTTCAACAGGACCTGTTCTCTGCTATATAGTGGAAGACAAACTCTCAATGACACATAAACGTGTCTTCCGACATTAAAAAGAATCAGACTTTATACATAGATATTCATAAAGGTGCACACATGACTTGCAGGGTTAAAAAAACAAGCGTGGCCACGCACCAGCGAGCGGCCGCGAGACATGATATGTGGTGGGGGACGGGGAGAAGCGGGAGTTGTGTGCGCACGCGCTCGCAAAAAGGGAAAAAAACACGCAGGCTGGCGAGTGGTGTGTGCGCACCATGACGAGAGAGGAAAGCCATATGGCGCCTCTGCTCGTCGTTGTGGGCGTAACTGCATGCTCTGTGCCAGCCAAAAGCGTGTGGTAGGACTTTTAAAAGCCCACACACTAAATGTCTTTTAGAGCAAGCAGCGCATGCGCTGCCTCAGCGAAACCTAAAAATGAATGAAAAATGATGGACGCGGTGAAGCCCACAGAGTAGATACCCCATGTCTCAAAGAGATAGGGCATGCGCTGTCTAGGCAAGACCTAAAAATGAGTACCGATGGGCCCCACCTGCAACCACCACCTCAAATTAAGCACTGGTATGCTCTCTTACTCAAGTGGTATTATGGAAAGTAAAATACAACCCTATTAACACCTTACTATTTCTCCTACATCAAGATTGACAATTTGCATAATTTGTCCATCTTGTAGTACAAGAAATACCAAGTTATTTAATTAATGTCTTTTATTACTACTACTGTAAAGCAATTTTGGACACAGATTGTTTATCATTCCAACCACTTTGTGACAGGACATTTATAAAATCTGCTGGCCTATCCAACTGAATGTCAGTTTTTTGCAGTGAAAACACGGGATACTGGAAACCTGTTTTACTGCTCCCTATTCAAGGTTGAGTGGCTTTTAACACCTTGCCTGCAGCAGGAATTCCAGCCCAGTGCGGGCGTGGTCATGATGGAACACAGCCGTCATAAGCACAGGCCACCCATGGCTCATGATGGCTGGTTTCCCTCATGAGCATCGAAGGGGTTAAGACTACTTTTAAGACTACTGAACCTCCTCTTTGCCATAACCAAGTTCAAAGGGCCAGTGTTTGTTCCTAACTGTCATCATTTCACAAGTTAGATTAGAAAACTCCTTCAATGTTGTTTTATTAGCATTGCTTAACCCCTTCCCTGCGCCGTGAATTCCACCGTGGCGCAGGGGGGCTAGGGAGTGAGCGCGGCGCTGCAATGCTCATGACAGAACCACGCCGTCATGAGTCATGGGCAGTGTATGCTCATGACAGCGTGGTTCCGTCATGACCCCGCCCGCTCATTAATTCGTCTGCGCAGGAATTAGTGCTTCGTGGGCGGAGCGGCAGCGGCATGACAGAACCACGCTGTCATGAGCACACGTCACCCGTGAATCATGACGACGTGGTTCCGTCATGAGCACCCAAGGGGTTAAGTGTTCTAAATGTTTTCATTTAGTTAAAATAATTGCACTTGATGATTATGAGATAAAGGTGGCCACTTGCAGCTTTAACAGAGACTAGGAAAGAATATATAAAGATAGTTCCAGGGAAATATTTTGTGAAAACTGTTTTTCACTGAAAGGTTTGTGCTCTATTTTCAGACATCAAGAAGTGTAAATGTTTATATATGTCTGAAAATATTGCATGATAGACTCACAAAAAGTACAAAAATGACTGAGCGAAAATTAGTCGAAAATTCCACTGCTTGAAATCCAGGAGTTCATTAAGGTTTTTGTACTCTTTCAATGTAACATGGTCTCTTTTGACATTTCTGTCAAGTGCATACTAAATGACTACTTTTTTCAGTTTGATAATTTGTTGACAAGTATCTGGAAATTCCCCATATTAGAAAATAAAGAAGTAAATACCAAAACTCCATTCGTAACTTTTATCTTGTTTCTTAATCTAGGTACTGACCCCCGCAGATGTACAGAATTAGGTATTTTTTGAAGTTGCAATAAAAATGGCAACCTTTCCACCACAATGTCTTCAAAGCACATGCTGTTAGGTCTGCTCTAAAATATATGTAAGACGTTTGTATTGCCTCAATTGAATTAGATCCAGGAAATGGAATCTTACTCAACACAATATCCCTATATCATCCTGTTAATAGGCGAGCGGATAAAAAGTAGACAGATGTGTGGCTTGTGAGGTTCAGAAGTTAAGTTTGTTATAGATTATTACCCCCAGGGCAATAGTGAGTCAACACTCTGCAAGGTACACTCAAATCTAATTGTTTTTTAGATTCCATAAAATATGTAAAAGTATACTTGGGAATTTGTCACACGTATTAAACATGTATTCTTTTTTTCTGCTATGTTGTTTATCCCACTAATCTTTATTTTTTATATTTCTATTATAAAGATCTGATTTACGACACCCAGGTTTCAGGGCAATGGAAACATGTGCAAAGATAGATGAGGCCATAAGCATAATATTTTTGTACACTATTTGTTTTTTAACATATTATTATTAATAATTTTCGTTACAACAAACAGTGTCACAAGTATGAAGTGGATTATACAATCACAGTTACAACAGTAACAAGTAGCAGATTAGTGGCACACACATTGAACAGAACTATATCAGTATTGTGTTTAATGGTTCTGAAAGACAATTGAGTTTATAGGGAATGACAGAGAAAATCTGGACTTCATTAAAGACAACAGAGGCTATGGAAAAAAAAGTAATAATCTTCCCCTATGAGTAGGATGAAAAGACCAGAACTTTCACGCTCACCTGACCCATATGGAAAACAACCCACATATGGTGAGGTGGGTGGGATAATGATAGCCTCTGTTGTTTTTAATGAAATCAAGATTCTCTCTGCATGTTAATTGGATAATCGTAAATTTATTACAAGACCATCATTATGAATGAGTAAAGCTTTTGCACAACTAAGTTGCTTACATGCTTCACTGGTCTCAAATAGTAATGTGCAAAGGTGCTGGCATTCAACCAATCTGCTGCTTTTAAGATCTAAGAAAGAGTACCACCGACCCAGAATACTGGCCATTGCACCTCATGCTGAATGAACACCAAATTGTGATAGGTCTTTGCCTGCCTCACTCATTATTGCTCTAATACACCTAGCTATTGTGGCGGTAGATACTGCTTTGTGCAGTTTCACATAGGATATTAAAGGTTGATTGTCACTATCATGTCTAAATTCTAGCATTCTATGCTCATAGACTTTCATGCAACTCACCACACACAGTTTTGGACAGTCCTGGAGTTAAGGATAAAAAACATGACAAGACATATTCTTTGTTCTTTTCCAGATCTCAAAATGGATGCCATCTGATGAATAAATCCTGTTGCAAATCTCTAAAACGTTAACATCAGAAACCCTTCTGAAGTATACTAAACGGAGAAGAGTTGCCAATTTCTGGGATATCTGTCTCAAAGAGAGGTAACAATTATCTGTCCATGAGTTTAAAAGTTTGAATACCAAATTAACAACTCATAAGGAAGTGAAGAGAGCCTTCGGTGGTCTCATAAGTTGTATTTCCTTCATCATTCTACATATTAGTGGGTCGCTTCCAACCATGATGTCACCTACCCGGGCATGGCCAGCTGAAACGCCTGATCTATGGCAATTAATGGTCCTGTAAGATAAACCTGTCTGAAATATTGTGCTTAGATAATTGGCTAAATCCGTCACAGGAACCTCCACAGAATCCAGACCCTATCCATGCACCAAAAACTCCATCTACACCAAACCCCTTTGTATCTCTTCTTAGTATCTGGTGCCCATGATTTGCCAAAAAATCCTTAGCCTTTCCTTTCCTTGGGACTGAGAATTTTCCAGAGCCTCTGCTTTCCTTCAACTACCAAAGGATGCTCCTCAAAATCTGGGCCTACCAGAAAACCCTGATGTACCGGTATGTAACGAGGTTCCTCTACTGCAAGATTCATTACCCATGGGAACCAAATATGTCCAAAAGGGGATAACTAGCACTAGTCCACACCCCTCTTTTTGAACTTCTCAAAGTAACCTCTGGATAATAGTAAACAGCGGGAAGTCATAAGCCCTCTCCGCAAACCAATCCTGAGGAATGGTCTCCATTGACAAGGCTTCTGGATACGTTCTCAAACTGAAAAACTTTGTCATCTGACATGTTAGCCTGCTTGCAAATAGATCTAAGTCTAGTAGATCCCAAAGAGTTTGTACTTTTCGTAAAATCTCTAGGTTCAACTGCCAATCGCTGAAATTATGAGAATTCTAATCTGCTCTCTGATTCTTCTCGCCTGGAATGTGACCTGCTGAGAAAATAATCGTCTGTTCCCAACAGAAATACCATATGGACTTTGCTAGTTCTGCTAACTGCTTTGACTTCAAACCTTCCAGGTGATTGATGTAGGAAACCACTGAAACATTGTCTATTCCAATCAGCACTATGCTGTTTGCCAAATGAATTTTGAAACTCTCTAAACCATTTAGGTCAGTCATCAACTCTAAGAAGTGTATGTGTAATAAACTCTCTTGGTTTGACCATCTTCTTCCTGTCTCTAGGTTGTTCAGGTGGGTCTCCAGCCCAAAGACCTGGCATCTGTCTCTAATAAACATGTTGGCACATTTGCAAAAATAGCCTTGCCATTCCAACACTCTAGGCTGTTTCAGCACCACTCCAAGTCTGCTTGAGCTTCCGGGGATAAACTTAAAAAAAAATATTTATTGTTTTAAAGCATAACCAACAGGTAACATACAAGTCACATTGCGGTCACAGCAGAGTTAAATATTGAGACAAAATAAGTGCGTACAAGCATCGAGTTGATGGTGACAGATGGTAACAGTCTTGATCAATCGGGGCAGGCGGTCCATTACAGCCACGAGGTACATTCAGGCAGTGAAGTTATAAGTTAACTGCTGTATTCGCTTCTCTTGTGTCGGTAATATGAAGGTCATGTGTACTGTCAAGCCAGTTGTGGTGCATTGGGATATTGACACTGTACCTAAATGAGTAGAGGGGGTGGCGGGGAGTGCTGTAATAACTATATGGTTAGATGAGGTTATGGATGTATTTGCGTTGGCGGAGTGTGTGCTGTTGCTTAAGTGCGTGCAGCCGCTCATGCTATGAATGGGACCCAGATGTACTTGAGTCGTGATGCAGTGGGCATCAGATCCCAGTATGCAGAGGGCATCTCCTGGCAGTAGGCAATGTCCCTTACCACATGGTAATGTTGGGCACGCTTGGTGATCCCAACGTATTGCAATGCAGCGCTTGGCTAGGAGGAGCATCATGGCTGACAGGTGGCCAGCGCCTGGAGGGGTGTCAGCTACGTGACCCAGGAGAGCTGTTATGGGAGTGCGGGCATTTTGGAAACCAGTCACTTTGTGGATGATATCGAACACCTTTCCCCAGAACATTGAAATGGGGCAGCAGAGCCATGCTAAATGTAGGAAGAAGGCTTGTGTATCGTGCAGCGCCAGCATGTAGCATCTGGTCGCAAGCCCATTTTATATAACTGCAATGGTGTGCGGTATAACATATGCAGGTATTTGAAATGCATTAACCGCAACTTGTAGTTAGGAGAGAGGCGTTTGAGTTGATTACAACAGAAGGCCCTTTGTTTTTCGGTGGGTGGTGGTTCGTGGTCCAAGGACCACTGCGCCAGTGCCTTAGGTGTCGTGATCGGGGTATTATGTTGTGTGGTGTTATAGATGTGGGTTATCAGCTTCTTGATTCATCAGTATGTTTTTCAAAGGGTGTAAGGAGGAGGGTGCAGAGGGACATGAGATGTGTATTTGTCGACAGTTGGCTTTGAATTGGTAGTAGAGCAGCAGTTCCAGTAGGAGGGTGTGTGTTCCGTCTGGATTTTGTGGCGGAGGTAAAAACTCATTGTCTGGGTACAGGTCAGCAAAAATGGATCGCACCATCTGGCTTGCTCTTTGAATAGAGCCAATGTCTTGAAGTGGGGGGAAGCTAGGGTGATGAATTAGTGGCATAGATGGGGCATATAGTAATGGAAGTTGCGCATGGCATCTAAGTTCCTCCCACACCCAGCGTAGCGTCTCCACTGTATTGATTTCTGCATTGGGTCTTTTGAAGGTGTGATAAATAGCGGCTGGTAGCGGTGTTGGAAAAGCGACATCTTTCTCCACTTCTCCATGGGGTTGGAATAGGATGGACTCAGTAGTGGAGGTATTGATCCTGAGCCTCAATGCATAGAGTTCAGGTCTGGTGCTCCAAGGCCTTCCTTTGTCAATGGCAGTGTCAGGACTTCCCAAGAGATACGGGGTTGTTTATCTGCCCTGACCAGAGAAATTAAAAGAGAGCGTAGTCGTTTGAAGAAGGTCTGCGTAAGAGGAAGGGAGATTTTGGGGAACAAATACAGGAACTTAGGCAGAATTATCATTTTAGCGATTGCTATCCTACCAGCAAACGATGGCGGCAATTTGGCCCAGAAAGAGATTTTGCTTTCCAGCCAGGTGATAAGCCGACCATAATTCATGCGCCAGATCGCTTGTAGCTCCATGGAGAGCCATACCCCTAAGTATTTGCCTGCTGTATCCTCCCAGGTGAGTGGAAATTCCAGGTCAACTGCAATTGGGGCTGGTGTTAAGGTGAGGAGGGTCGATTTGGACCAATTAACCTGTATGCCTTACATGCCACCGAAGAGGAGAATTTCGCACAACACCGGGTTGAGGTTAGTTTCCGGTTCATGAATATATAGTGTGATGTCATCTGCGTACATTGACATAATCAAACCTCTATCTGTGTGTTGTTGGTGCAACCTGGCCGCAAGAGGTTCGATTGCTATTGTGAATAATGAAGGGAACAAAGGGCACCCTGTCTGGGGCCCTGAGCTACGGGGAACGGTTCAGATAGCAAGTCATTAACTTTGAGTATGACAGTCGGGTTAGTGTAAAGCAAATGAATAAGTCTCAGGAAGTTTGGGCGTATGCCAATCCTGGGGAGTATGGTGAAAAGAAACGGCCACTCAAGAGAATAAAATGCCGTAGTTGCATCTAAAAACGCAGAGAGCGCAGGGAGGTTGGGGTCTAGTTGATGAAGGCTGGAAAAAAAGTGCGCAGGTTATGTGAGGTGGATCTCCGGGAATGAAGCCAGTTTCGTCCAGTCTTGCGACGAGGGGCAGGAGCGGCTGCACTCTATTGTCTATCAGTTTGGCCAGTATTTTCTCGTCTATGTTAATAAGGGAAAGCAGGCATTGAAATTTGCATTTATTTGCTGGTTTATCCGGCGTAATAATTGTCACAATCATGGCTTTGCGCATCGTCTGGGGGAGGTGGCCTATTTTTAGGAATTTTTTAAACACCTCTAGCAGGTAGGGGGCAAGTTCGGTGGCATAAATTTGATAGAATTATGTTGATAGGCCATCTAGGCCAGGCGCCTTGTCTCCAGGTAGGCTGTTAATAACCTTAATAATGTCCTCTTTGGTAAATGGCACATCAAAATATTTGCGGTGGGCTTTGCTTAACCAGACCAGTTCGATGGAGTCTAGATAGGTCTGCAGCTCCGAATGTGGGCTGTCCTGAGTCGCGGTATAGAGGGATTCATAGAATCTCCTCTTTCTATCTAAGGTGGCAGAATGTCCATGTGCAGGGCTGGAATAATCTTCCAAGAGCTTGGTAATATAAGCGTAAGTGTGTTGTTTGAGTGTGTAAGCTAAGGCTTTACCGATCTCCCTCCCTATACCTGCAGGCTCTGGCATGTTTCCCCAGGCGGTTCGTTTTGCAGAGTGCCTCATCGTCATATTCAGGAATGTTCCAGCGAATAGTAGCGAGGTGCGTCTGCAGACCTGTTTGAAAGTATAGTGTCTCCGCTTGTTGTATTTCCTTCTCTATCCGTTCCAGGGTGGAGTGAATGGATTTTAACACCCCTGATTGTTTGGCTAGGCAGACACCTCGTACGACAGTTTTGAAGGCTTCCCATAGCATGGAAGGAGAATCTACAGATTTCGAGTTTATAGCGAAGTATTACAGGAGTTCCTTGCGGACCTCCTCCCTAAATACAGTGTCTTGCAGCACATGTGGTGGCAATCACCAACTTAAGGCATGCGGCTTAGTTAGTGGTACAGTCCAAGTGAGCTGGACTGCAGCGTGATCAGACAACGTGCGCGGTGTGTGTTTGATGTTCGTGGTCCAGGAGGCTATATCCTGTGTGACCAACCAGTAGTCCAGCCGGGATCAGGCATTATGGCAAGATGAGATGCAACTGCCCTCGCGGATGTATGGGTGCCATGAGCGTCAACCATCTATTAGGCCATAGTCCAGCGCTATGGAATTGAGCACTTCGGTAGTTTTAGGGTGTAGTTGCTTGGAAATCCCCACACGACCTAAGGAGTCCTGCATAGCAGCATTGAAATTGCCCCCCCAAACAATTGTATCCTCCCCAAGAAGGGTTATCTTGGACCATATAGTTTCAAATTGGGCCGGGTCATAAATACTAGTAAATGTAAATGTATAGGCATTTATATAGCGCACTACTTACCCGGAGGGTTCCAAGGCGCTTCGACCGCTGCGAAACCCTTCCTGGCTTCCCTGAGAGATCGTCCCTTAATGGGTATCTCCAGGGTGAGACCAGGCATCCCCGGCGGTCTGGTGGGGCCGTTAGTGAAGATGAGGCAAGCTAATGCCCAGAGTTGCCGAGTGTGATCGCTGATCAGAGTGGGCACCGAGGCGAGAGAATTATCGAGTCCGCTGACCCTGGTCCAGAAACCTGCCGCGCCAGGAATCGAACCCTGGTCCCGGGCCGTCCTCTGCTCTCGGGTCTGCCGCCTCTAACCAGTGAGCCACACTACTTCATATACGGCCATATACGGAGGCTAGGGTCAATGGGTTGCTGTGTAGTGTACCTTTTAGCAGCACATAGCGACCTTCAGGATCGACATATGAGTGAGCAGTAGTCCAGCCTATATTACGACGGATGAAGATGGCAGTAACTAAGGCGTTAGAATACGTTGCTGAATGGATCTCCCCAAAATATCTATTATGTAGCTTAGGATCTGTAGCGTGCATAAGATGCGTTTCTTGCAAGAAACATATATCAATTTTATGTCTGATCAAATAGGCGTGTGTGAGTCTTGCCTTTCTGTGGTTGTTCAAAAGGCGTATGTTCCAGGTGAAAAAATATATTTCAGTAATTTGGCGCTATATGTGACGCGGCGTGGAGATTGCCAGCGTATGGTGAGCAGTCTGTTGTTTAAATGAAATATGGCACCGCTCTTTGATCCTGTTTGTCATGAAAAGTGATGAAGGCTGTGTCTCAGTATACGTGGTGAAGAGGATAGAGTTAGTGATCTTGAAGTGACTTCAAACATCCAACAGAGCATGCACAAAACCCTACACCCTCCTCCACTCCAACCCCCCCATTAGGTTGAGAACCTCCTACCTCCCCCTCCCAAACATACCCAAAGAACAGACAATGTAAGCCATGGGAGATCTCCCTGTGGGGGCTGGGTTACCGGCGTACTACCCTGCATGAGAGGCAGGGTGTCTGGGTGTACATATCAACACGAGGGGCAAATATTTGTCAACAACAAAGAGTGATAAATGTTCAAATGTTAGGGCGTGGGCAACTGGTATATAGCGAAAAGGCAACAGTAGGGGTAGTGAGTTCAAGGCGCAGGGATATATGACGTTACCACGTGCGCGTTACAACGACTTACCATTACAACGCGGTTGTAACAACGCAAGTCGTTACAACGACTTGCGTTGGGGGGGGCGCAAATTTAAAACATTTAATTTACTATTCCAACACCAGTCCCCGTGGATAGTAGGGAAGGTGTTGGGATAGTAAATTAAATGATTTACTATCCTCGAGCACCCCCCAGGGCAATTCGTTGTAACAACTTTCGTTGTTACAACCGCGTGGTAATGGTAGGTCGTGGTAACACGCGCGTTGTAAACGTTGCATACCAAGGCGCAGCAGCATGTGTCCATCTAGCTTGGCCCCATAGTCAATCATTGTCGCTAAGTCTGTCCGCCGCTTCCACTTGCATGGGCTTTCGGGTGATGTTCGCCCTGGGCAGATATGTTTGGCAAATGTTAGCGCTGATTTGGCTTCGGTGAAGAAGTGTGCTTGTCCGTCGTGAGAGATTTTCAGCTTTGCCGGGTAAAGCATTGCATAGGGGATTTCAGTGCGTTGGAGAAGACGCTTCGTAGTCAGCAATTCTTTCCGAGCTGCTTGTACCGTTGGAGTGAAGTCTGGAAATATGGAGATACTATTGACCTGGTGAGTGATAGAGCCATGCTGTCTGGCTGCTTTTAAGACCGAGCCTCTGTCGCTGTAGTTGAATAAGTGCGCTATGATGGGCCTAGGTTTATCACCAGCGGGCTGTTTGGGGCCAAGCGAACAATGCGCGCATTCATTCACAAAGACTGCAGAGACTGCTTGCGGGTAGAGATCATGGAACAAAGTCTCGACAAAAGGTTCCATTTTTAGAATAGATGTGGTTTCTGGAATGCAAGCTATGCGCAGGTTGTTGCGCCTAGACCGCGCTTCCAAATCTTAGTTTTTAGCTTTTATTACTGTGCGGACTCTTTCAATATTAAGGAGGTGCTCTTTAGAGTCAACTTGATACTTGTGGGCTTCTTCAGCGTGGTTCTCAAGGGCGTCCAGTCTGGATTTGTGAGTGTTGACTTGGCGCTTTACCATGTCAAGCCATGCTGTCAGAGCTTCGAGTTCGGTCTCCATAGACGTGAGATTAGAGCGGACCTCCAGCATGATGGTGTGCAGGTCTTCATCTTGTTTGTCTCCGGCCTGGGAAGGATCTTTTTCTGGTTCAGAGTTCATGTCCCCTGCGCGGGTTAGCCTCTTATTCTCAAATGCCAGTTTTGACTGCTTGGGATCATTTTTCCCCATGGCAAAGGGTATGAGAAGCTTGTGGGCCAGTTGAGGTGGTGCGAACAAAACCGCTGTGCCATCGTAGCTGCAGAATATTGCGTCTTCAGGAGGGGGCGCAGTGACAGCTGCAATACAAAGTAGTCTCAGGCAATTTATCGAGCTGGAAAGCACCCAAGGGGCCAAGACAGGCCTACTGGAGTACCACCAGGGAAGGGGGAACAGGTGTGCAGTGACCCAAGGGGCAACGGGAGGCAACAACACCCAGGGTACCACAACCCGCCCCAACTCGGCACCACCACAGCTCTGGCTCAGCACCCTCAACGCTATGCTCCAGGACCTGCAAGTTCGCGCCTGAGCCCAAAGCAGACACTCAGCTCGTAGTGCCGAGAGATCGCCTCGCAGCAATCACCACAAGCAGTTTAGCTCCCGCCAGCCAGTGCACGGATTTAGGGAACTAGGGCCCTCCGGCCTACTCACGTGGTAACAGGCCTTTTCGCCTAGGCCTCCCGGCTCCACACAGGATGATGTATTTCAGCAGATAATGGCCATCACTCCTCAGGACACATTTGTGGCAGCCACTGGCTCCTCCGCGGCCTCCCGTGTGAAGTGCGACCGCTCCCGCAGCGAGGTCCACTGCAGCCACCGGGGACAGGCGGGACTCACGCAGCAGCCATCTACCTCCTGGGATCGCCGCAGGTCTGCACCATCGGGTGTAGCAGGCAGGAGCGCAGCCGGCCCAGTATAAGCCGCAATGCCTTTCTGGCCAGAACACGGTCTGGCAGCGCGCTCCACAGGCAGCGCAGCTTCCCTGATCTGCCCAGCAGCCTCCACCTTATGGCTGCGGGCGAAATACGGGAGATCCCAGCCAAGGGGTAGCAGCGGCACCCTGCACCGTGGCAGACAGGGTAGATACAGGAATGGGAGGCCTCGTTGAGGGCACCGCAGCGTGGGTCCGCCCTTGCCACAAAACCCCTCTGCTATGCAATGTTTGTAGCCGCTGTTCCTTTATGCCAGTCGGCCCAAGAGACGTATGGGCATGCTCCACATCTTCCGCTGATTCGATTCCAGTAGGGCAGGATGAGCAGGCACCTCGTTTTCCTGAGGATTATGTAGGAAAATGTGCCCGGCCGGCATAGCCCTTTTAGAAGGTGGCCATCTTGCTGCACAGCCAAGCCACGGCCCCTTCCAGGGACAAACGTATTCAATCTGCATACCATAAGCCTTTTCGCAAACCAACTGACTTTAATCTCTGAAGGGCCCCTAAGGCAGGGGACCTGGTGAAATTGTTTGGACCGATGAGGACAGGAGACCAATAGTCCTTGCTAAGTCAGAGTGTTTCTTCCATAAAACATATCTCACCTCTTTCCATATTTTTATTATCTTTTTTGTGTTGCAAAAGTAACTGGGTTCGTAAAGTATCTATCTGAAAGCCTAAAAACTCCAAGGACTGACTCTGTACCAAGACTGATTTTTCTAAATTGACAATGAATACCAGGTTCTCTAGGAGTGCCCTTGTCATACATAGATGGTCCATTAACTCTGTTTTACCAGATATACCAACAGAATGTCATTCAAATATATTATTAACCAAATTCCTCTCTCCCTTAGAAAGGCTATTTCAGGTCTTGGAACTTTGGTAAAGCAACACCGAGCGGAGGGTAGCCCAAAGGGTAGACAGCAAAACTGGTGCTCTACACCTTTCCATTTGAACAGGAGATACTTCTGCGAATCCGTGCCCATAGCAATCGTGAAATGCGCAAAACAGTTTTACTATCCAATCTTTTTCATGCAGGATATCCCATAGAACATGAGTTCTCTCCATCTTGAAGTGACACTATACCAATTATTTGTTTAGGTGTCTTAGATATATTACTGGTGTAACCCCTTGCCTTTCTTTTTCAGCAGAGCAATTGCACTCACAAAGCCATCGTTTGAGTCTACTACTTTTATTATTGCACCTTTCTGCAACATAGAAACCTTTCTGCGATAGAAACGCCGAACAGCGACCCCTTCGCTGCAACATAGGAACCTGCAACCAAACAATTCTGCCGCCATTGACGGCGAGGTAGAGAGGCCATGCCTACTTCGAGGCCACGCCCACCCGCCCTCCACAGTATAAAAACGCTGCTTTCAGCGCCACGTAAACAGACCTCGTAATCTCCTGAGGCGGAAGCCGGGAGACCTCTTGATTTTTAAAATTGTATTTGCGTGTTATCACTTGCTTATTTCTTGTATTTTAAAAAAAACTTCACTCACCCCCTTGCCATCACTGAAGCAGGCGATAGAAACGCCGAACAGCGACCCCTTCGCTGCAACATAGGAACCTGCAACCAAACAATTCTGCCGCCATTGACGGCGAGGTAGAGAGGCCACGCCTACTTCGAGGCCACGCCCACCCGCCCTCCACAGTATAAAAACGCTGCTTTCAGCGCCACGTAAACAGACCTCGTAATCTCCTGAGGCGGAAGCCGGGAGACCTCTTGATTTTTAAAATTGTATTTGCGTGTTATCACTTGCTTATTTCTTGTATTTTAAAAAAACTTCACTCACCCCCTTGCCATCACTGAAGCAGGCGATAGAAACGCCGAACAGCGACCCCTTCGCTGCAACATAGGAACCTGCAACCAAACAATTCTGCCGCCATTGACGGCGAGGTAGAGAGGCCACGCCTACTTCGAGGCCACGCCCACCCGCCCTCCACAGTATAAAAACGCTGCTTTCAGCGCCACGTAAACAGACCTCGTAATCTCCTGAGGCGGAAGCCGGGAGACCTCTTGATTTTTAAAATTGTATTTGCGTGTTATCACTTGCTTATTTCTTGTATTTTAAAAAAAACTTCACTCACCCCCTTGCCATCACTGAAGCAGGCGATAGAAACGCCGAACAGCGACCCCTTCGCTGCAACATAGGAACCTGCAACCAAACAATTCTGCCGCCATTGACGGCGAGGTAGAGAGGCCACGCCTACTTCGAGGCCACGCCCACCCGCCCCCTTTTCACCCATAAAAAATGTGCAATTATCGGACGCGCAGCGGACGGGCGCAGCGGGCGCGCCGTCAGCGCGCCGAAGGCGCGCCAAAGGCAAGCCCGTCTGGGCCCGTCCGGGCCCAGACGGCCCTAGGACCAGACACTATGCCCAATTCACAGCCCAACCTATCCTACCCCCCGGATACCCTCCGCCTCTGGAACACAAAGAAAAATCCTCAGTGTGAATTTATCCTCAAGGATGACACCCCATTCACAGGATGTCCCCTCTGCGACACCCCCGAAGCCACGGAACTTAGCCACACGCTTCGACTGGGCCTTCTGAACTTCAGGTCACTAGCAAAGCACTCGCACGAGATAAACCTCCTCACTCAAACCCTCTCGCTAGACGCCCTATTTCTGACCGAAACATGGCTGACCCCCAGCAATGGCTCAGACTTGGTCAATGCAACCCCCCCCGGCTACCAAATCTGCTGCCTTAATAGACCAGTCGGAAGAGGTGGCGGGCTCGCCATTCTCCATAAAGACCATCTCAGCTGCAGGATCAACGACGGTACGGTCAAGGACTGTGAAAACTGTAATTTCACCCTCCAGATCTCCCCCACCACCTCACTATCGGGTCTTCTGGTATACCGACCACCAGGCTCGATAGGTGACTTCTCAAGCACTCTGATGGATCACATCCTTTTAAAAACAATAGCAACGCCCAACTTTCTTCTTCTAGGGGACTTAAATCTACACTTTCTAGACCCGGCAGACAACACTGCCGCTAATCTCCTAGCAGACCTCATGTCAGCTGACCTCCTGCTCCTGAACTCGAAACCCACTCACGAGAAAGGACATCTCCTAGACCCAGTCTTCACCAACATTAGGAATCTCCAAACCCAAGACCCTACCCCCCTTCCATGGACTGACCACTTCCTGGTCCCTATGCACTGGTCCTATCAGCCCGCCTCGGTCCCTAAACAGAAAACCAGGATACTAACCAGACGCTGGCACAAGTTAAGTCCAGAAGAATGGGAAGTGAAGCTTAGGGAATCCGACGGCCCCCTCTCAACTGACCCTAACACCGCCGATAGAGAATTTAACAGCTGGCTCACCAACCCCCTAGACAGCCTCATCCCATTAACATGCTCTCTTAAGCATGTAAAAAGGATTAACCATGCTCCTTGGTACACTCCGCCCCTGAACATTCTTAGGAAGGAGTGCAAAAAAACGGAGCGAACATGGAGAAAAAACAAATTGGCGACGGACAAAAACGCTTATGAAACAGCCATGAAGGCTTACAAACAAGCCCTCCACAGCGCAAAAAGCTCCTTCTTTGAGGAAAGAATAAAGAATTCCTCGTGCTCTGCCAAAGAGACTTTTTCCATCTTTAAAGAGCTCCTCCATGTCCCAGCCCCCCCGCAGACACCCTTGGACCCCAAAGCTGCCGAGGAGAAATGCGTCAACCTGGCTAACTTCTTCGACAATAAAATTAAGAAAATCCTTTCCTCCCTACCTGCCACCAATCAGGCCACCCCTGGAATAGCCAAGGATCGTGCCCTCACGTCAGGAAACCCCACGGACAAACCCGAACCCCCTCGTCTAGCTTCATTCGGACCAGTCACAGGAGAAGAAGTGGCAACTACTCTAGCAGCCACGAAAAGTGGGGCCCCCAGCGATGCAGTTCCCGTACGGTTCACTAAAAACATCGCTCGGACCATTACAGCTAGACTCACGGCCCTCATTAACACCTCGTTTGCCCAAGGAGAAGTCCCACAAAGCTGGAAGGAGGCCGTTGTTAAAGGTCTTCTGAAAAAGCCGTCGCTAGACCCCGCGGACTTATCCAACTATAGACCCATCTCGCTCCTCCCTTGGATAGGTAAGGTCGCGGAGAAGCTTGCAAATAAAAAGCTGTCCCACTTCTTAGAGGCAAACCATCTGCTAAAAAACTCCCAAACAGGCTTCAGACCAGGTCAGGGCACAGACACCGCCCTCCTGGCGGCCGTAGAAAACGCGAGGGAAATCATGGACACAGGAGGATCAGTGGCAGTGGTCCTCCTGGACCTTAGCGCGGCATTCGACACTGTCAGCCACCAGGTCCTAGCCCAGCGCCTAGAGAACACTGGCGTACAAGACAGTGCGCTGAGATGGCTCACATCCTTTCTCTCCCGACGCTCCTTCCAAGTCTGGGAAGGAGAAAGCCGCTCACCCTCAATCCCCCTCCGGTGTGGAGTGCCTCAGGGCTCGTCACTGAGCCCCACGCTTTTCAACGTGTATATGGCCCCACTGGAGGAGCTGGTCGCCCCATTCGGAGTCACGATCGTCAGCTACGCTGACGACACTCAGCTGGTGGTGACCCTCTCACACCCCAAGCTAAAGCCCTCCAACCTGCGAGACTGCCTCTCCTCCGTCCATCAATGGATGGGCGACTCTGACCTAAAGCTTAACGGGTCAAGAACAGAGATCCTGCTCCTCGGTCACAAAACTTCGAGTCTCCCCCCTAACATCTGGCCCGCCTGTATGGGTGACCCCCCCTCCCCTAAGACAGAGGTTAAGAGTCTGGGAGTGTGGCTGGAGACAGATCTCACCTTTAGGACACAGGCTAGGAAAACAGCCGGCATCTGCTATGGGCTACTTAGATCATGCAGAAAGGTGCTCCCCCTACTACCATTCCAGTCCCGCCTCCTGCTAATTCAAGGCTTAGTGCTAGCAAGGCTAGATTATAGCAACGCTATTTACCTCGGGGCGCCGGAAGCCACCCTCCAAATACTACAAAAAACCCAAAATGCCGCAGCCCGCCTGCTCACAAACACCCCAGCAAGAACATCGGCCAAACCTGCTCTGAGAAAACTTCACTGGCTCCCCGTGAGGGAAAGAGTCGCCTTCAAGGCCCTCTGCCTGGCACACAAGGTCCTGCACAACGCTGGTCCCCCCATTCTGAGCACTTGGATCACTCCATACAGACCGCCGAGAGCGCTCCGGTCTGAACAGGGAAACCTTATCGTTGTCCCTAGGGTGAAGAAAACCCGCATCGGCGGCCGCAGATTTTCGGTAAACACGGCCAGAAAATGGAACGATCTCCCCTCGAATCTCAGAGCTGAACCAAACCTCCTACGATTTAGGAAGTCCCTCAAAACCCTCCTTTTTCCCTGATTTATTCGAAGCTTTCCTGTGCCCCCCCCCTTAGGAGTCCGAGGTTTCAGCGCTGGGATACTCGAGGGTGACTACGCGCTCTATAAAAACCTAAAATAAATAAATAAATAAATAAACATATGAGTAACTTTCACATCCTCCAAATCCATTCTCTCTTTGTCGAAGACAATCTCTTAGGGCTGAGAAAACTGTATAGCATTTTGCCAGAAATCTATCTTGAAACATGATATATTTTCCAGAACCCAGGGGGTCGTTTGCCACCTCTCTCTATTTGTGAGTAGAATGTTTTAGCTTTCCAGCAACCTTAAAGTGAAAAGAACTAGAACAAGTTATTCCACTTACTTTTGAGTCCTCAGTCTTGAGATCTGTCTCTTCCTCTTCTCATTCTAGATCTTTCCCTCTGTGGTTGGAAACCCGATGAGGTTTGGAAATCTCTGCCATAACCCTTTGAACCTAGGACGCACTGGTTACATGTATATGAATGGGACCTTCTAACTCCTTGGCTGGCAGCCAGTCTCCTCCTGTCGGCTCTTAAAAAAACGCTTGTTCCAAATACACACCTCAAGATATATTGGGCTTTACTTATGGTTGTGAAGGCGGACTCGTATTTGCCCAAGGCCTTAATATAATTGCTTGCAAAGAGAAGGCCCCCAAGGTTGCCTTATGATCCTTTATTGGCCAGCTCAATGAGTTTAGTGCTATTCTCATAAGAATGGCCTTCTATCTTTCCAATATAAGGACAGTGTGGCGTTACCCAACATGCAGATCGCTCTTTGGCTCCAACCTCTTAGGAGCTCTAGGTCTACTTCAGTGTCATTGATATGTGCTTCTTCAGCCATGTCCACTACTCGTGCCAAAGGGCTCAAGACATCCAAGAGATGGTACTGTCACTGTTTGAGACACCTTTCTAGACCCTTTCTTGGGTCCTTACCTGATTTAAACAGGCATGTTATTAACTCTGGGTCCCGGTTTGGTGTCTGACTTGCCTTATCATGTATCACTGGCCTGGGGCATTCAGCCTACATCAGATTTCGATATTGCCTCTCAAGATTTCTTCTCACACACTTCTTAATAAATTGTGCCACGTGAGTAAGTGACCACCACTCAGAACTGGTGGGGGTTTCATGGCGTATGGGCTAAACATTTCCCTCCCCAAAGGGTCCTTAATTGGCTTAGAGGACGAAGTGCCCTGTAAATCATCGTCTAGACTCCGAAAGCAGATTAAGTCCTTATGAGGGTCAAAGAAGAATTCAGCAAACCTTTAACATCACTATTGACATCAAGCATATCGTCCAGACTAAGCGAGTCACGGTTCTCTATTGTGCCCCTGAGGACACCACTCCCTCTTGTGCTGCAGTGGACACCATTGTCTGTTGTGGAGAGATAAGGCTACCCCAGTCTTTTGTAGCACTAAGGCTACCACTCATGGAGGACATGGTTTTGTCCCTCTTTGTCCTTGACCCGGTATTCTTGGGTCTGTCCAGATGTCTTGTTTTTCTTAGGGCCTTTTTTCCCTTTTTCGGACTTGGGGGCGGGCTTCATCAGAGACAGAGAAGTTCTCCTTCTCTGAAGGAGTGCACCTCTTCCTCTTAGACATAGCGGCCTCAACAGCTTCTTTGATAGAGGTCTTTAAACCCTCTTCAGTCCACTCTCAATTACACTGGTCCCTTCTTACATTACACTGCTCATACAAGTAAAGGCTCACCGATGTGGCCTGGCTCGTCGAAATAATGTGGGACTTCACTGCAGCAGCCAGGCGGCCAAATGCTCACGTTTCTGAGTCACCGCTGTGGCTTGGTCTTAAAAAGAAAGAGTTGTGGCTTGTGTGACAGTGGCTCAGCTGTTTCCCCCCACCCGCCTGAGTCTCTGAGCGTCAGAGGCATCGCGAGAGGTCAGCCTGGTGTGGGGAGGCCGCGCAGAGGCAAGAGCCAGTCGGAAAACTCCTCAATGAAAATCGGTACAGCTGATGCAACAGTGCATTTGCCAGTAGGTGCATTTTATGAAAAACCTTAAACATACGTGGCAAAATGATTGAGCTTAGAAGTATTGACTTACCACTAATGCCATAAATATGACCAAACGTTACAATGTAAATAAAATACAATAACATGTACAATCCTAATAAAAGACAGTAAGATGAACTTCAGTAAACATAAGAAATAAAAGGCTAACAGTTTATTCCATACTAGCTTACCCGTCGCGCGTTGCTGCGATCTCAGAAAAAAGGAAATTCAAGGAAATTCGTTATGATAACTTTCAATTTACATTGTGTCATTGTTATTGAAACTTATTCATTTTATTTTTTAAAACATTTCTAAGTGTGGCTTGAGCAGTGCGTCCCCTATCGGCTTCCAATCTTGATTCTTGTTGCTCATTCGTTTAAGAATTACAGGCTTGAGCAGTTTGTATTCGAACAGCTTCTAATCTTGCTTCCCGTTGCTCGTCTGTTTCTGAAGCTTGTAAATGCCTTTTTCTTTCGTGCTTCTGATGTAGATTGACCAATCGATTTCCGTTTGGGGATCATAACTGTCAACGATGCTCGCAAATTTGCTGTCTATTTCATTATTCGAAAGATTATGAGGGCCCTGGGGGCCGATTTAAAAACATTTTTTTGGACAGAAACCTTCGCGGGAGTGTACTCAACAACTTCCCAAAGTTTCATGGCGATCGGATGAATGGTGTAGTAATGCATAAAGGACAAACAGACAGACAGACATACTTTCGTTTTTATATATATAGACTAGTTTACGCGTTGCTGCGATCTCAGAAGAAAGGAAATTTAAGGAAACTTGTTATGATAACATTTAATTTACATTGTGTCATTTTTATTGAAACGTATTCATTTTAATATCGAAAACATTTTAAAGTGTTGTTTTAATTCTGTTTATTTATTCGAGTGCTTGTGGATGCACAGTATTTTTTGTTTTTTCGTCTGGTGCGTACACAAATAAATCAGCAGGTTTTCCGACGCATGAGCTGGCCACATACAGTTGTGAGAAGCACGGATTCTCCAAATCTAGTCCACACACTCGCATCGATTGTCCTTGTGCTTTGTTGATGGTCATTGCAAAAGCGAGTCGCACCGGAAACTGTAATCATTCAGTATTGGAAAGATTATGAGGGCCCTGGGGGCCGGGGGGCTGATATTTAACACATTTTTCTTTTTTTTCTTTTTTTTGTCAGAAACCTTCGCGGGAGTGCACTCAACAACTTTTAACATTTTTATTTTTTAAAATTTTTATTTTTTGCCAGAAACCTTCGCAGGAGTGTACTCAACAACTTCCCAAAGTTTCATGCCGATCGGATGAATGGTGTAGTAATGCATAAAGGACAAACAGACATACTTTCATTTTTATATATATAGAAGATATTGGAATAGCTTCACAGAAACTAAGGGGCTATGTATTTAACAGTAAATACAACCAAGGCAAGACATTTTTTAAATATATATCAGAAATAGTTGCAAAGTACTTATCTGTTGGGGGAGCAGCTAATAGGAAGATAGTGGTTGCCATGGTCATATATACTGTACTATGATTCCAGAATGGAATATTTTTACTTTGTGATGGGTGTACATTCTTTAAAGGGCTTGCAATAGGGGGCAGCAATTAAGGTTTATACATAATGATAGTCTCCGGTTTTGTAATTGAATCTTCAATAACTGTGTGTTGCCAGATAAAGTACACGGAAAGCTTCACTAGATGACGCTTGTTCATCACACTGTCAGACACTGTAATTCACTGTTTGAATATAGATAGACGATCTCTTCAAATGCTTGTTTGAAGACGCGACACGACCACATTTATGGTAGCTGTCAACCGTTGAACTACACTAGTATTTTCTTCACCTCTTCCTTTTCTTTTAAGTTAATAAATATAAAGAGCGTGAAGCGCCCGGGGGAGACTGTCCAGATGGTGGAGGACACTGGTGGGGCTAGGCGGGCATTCTTCTCCTTGTTGTCAAGTTTCTTTTCTTTAAGTAGTTTTTAGTATAAAGAGTCTCTTATTAGATTAACATTTATTACCTCAGGTAGACAGCAAGCAGGGTTTTTTTCACCAGATCGTCGCCAATGTTGCAAAGTACAATTGTAGTCACGAGGTAAACCAAAGTAGAGGTTTATTTATAAGTTACAGGAAGGTAGTTGAATGTAGATAAGCTGTTACAAGCTGATTGAAGGTTGATTCACTGCCCCACCAGGAGCTGCATCTTTGCTGCTTAGCCCACTCTCTCATACTGTCATTCTTTCAGTCCACCAGGCACAACACAATTCCACACAGTAATCAGGCATTCCAAGGTTCCATACATACACCATGCATACTGGCTGAGCAGCAGAAATGTAAGTACAACACAGGGGTAAGAGTGTCTGCTGAGACCAGACCATCATTTTCCTTTTTCTATTCGATTGTGGCACTTCACCTTCTTGAAGTTTATTGTCTGCTGTACCAAATTGGAAAAGACATCTAAGGGAATGGATGTAGGAAACAGTAATCAGGATTGTTGTGGTAGATGGACCTTAAACTTATTTGAAAAGAAGTTATTTCAGACGAGCAGCATTGCTAAAAGCTGAGCAACCTAGTGGCATAGGGGATATGTTTTGGTTAAGTTATTCTTTTAGTAGTCTAATCCAGCATTAATCATCTACCTGTTGGCCTAGTGGCCTCAATTTGCGCACAACTTATTAAATCTATCGGTGATATCCTTATTTTGTTCTATAGTGTATTATTATATATTATTTCCCCGCACCAGGAGGGGGCATGATTGTATTCAGTACAATTTCTTTGCTCCATCAAAAATGATGCAGTTTGTTGATGGAACTATTTTATTTAACTATTGACACACTATATGCAAAGTTCAAGTCCTTCCTTCATGCTAGTTCCACTTCAATGTTTTTTTTTATTCAGACAAGTGTTTTGCTTCTATTGACCCTCAAGGTTCACTCTTGGAGGCTTTTGAGAATATTGGAGATTACAAAACTTCTTGGATCTTAAAAAGGTTTTCAGGATTCATCATACATTTTAAAGTATTCCCTTGAGTTTATTTAGGCTATTTCTCAGTCTCCAATGTATGCTGAATTTTTATGATGACACCACAACATATGCATAATTTTGCAGCTACATTCAGTCTACATTAAAAATAATTTCTTTTGGGTGGTCATAGGCATCTAGATAGCCTAGTTTCATTGCTCTGCCTGTGAAAGAGACCGGCGGTCTCTGATAGGCATCTGTATTTTCTCTTTAGTTTGGCTGATCATATGCTTCACTTTCTCTCCCCTCTGATGAGAGCTTGAAGTACATAATCTTGATGTTACATTTAGCCCAGTGATGTTTTTCCTCTCTGTGGTAGTATGGTGCAAGGCATTAATTATTTCTTAACTTATCAAATTCCGTCCATTAATGGAGGCCCATCAGAGGGATATTGTTGTGTGCAGATATTTGGTGCAATTTTTATTTATTTATTTATTTATTTTGAAGGTTTTATAGAGCGCGAACAAGATCCTCGCGGATATCAGAGCACTTTCCAGTGATCAAAGCTGATTATACATAATGAAAAGCATGACACATTATACATGCAGTAATATGAGGGAAAGAACAAGCATGGGATAAAAGTACGAATACACAAGAAAGGTCGTAAAGTCAAGAAGCATGGGATAACAGGACAAAAACACAGAAAAGTTGTCGAAGAACATAACAGGAGCGTCTCGATTGAATAAAGTCCCGGGCAGGGTAAAGTAGTCAAATAAATTTTGCCATGAGAATCGCTTTTACTTCCTTTTTGAAAGAGACGGTAGAGGAATTCAGTCTGATTTCTGGGGGAAGAGTAGTCCAAATACTAGGAGCCATCCCAGAGAAAGTTTGTTTATATGTTTTCTTTTTATTGAATCTTTAAGGTTTCAGAAGTAGGTTGGCTGCACTCCTAGAGGACCTTGAGCCACCAAGATTGTCAATTTTTGTGTGAGGTAGATAGGTGCCTTATGGTGTAAGGCCTTATGTGTCATGCAAGCTATTTGTAGATGAATTCTTGCTTCAAACGGCAGCCAGTTCAAGGATTTTAGGTCAGGTCGCTCCCTGCCTCCCTGCTCCAGTGGTATCGTTGGCTGCTCTGTGCGGCTCGTGTGTGATAGCTGCTGCCTGCCTTAGCGCTTAAACTGCTAGAAGCATCTTCGAGTGTTTAGTATAATTAATAGGCAACTTCGAGTGTTTTAGCAGAATTAATTGCGCTGTCGAGATAATAGCACTGTTCAGATTGTTAGGCGCAAGCCCAGTTGTTGTGTCTGCTAGCTGCTGACTGTGTTAGCGCTGAAGAGCTTGAAGCATTATCGAGTGTTTATTTGTGTGCCCCATATTGTTGCCAGTTTCACTTTACCGGCCATTTTGTTGTTGTTTGTGCCTCGGAGCCCGTCCCCTCCGCCACGATCCCGCCTCCCAGCTGATCCTACCTCCCACTAACTACTTAGCCTGGCCCTCACCCTCTGTAGCGCTGTGACCATCCTGGCGCTTTCAGAAGCGGTCGCTCCCTGCCTCCCTGCTCCAGTGGTATCGTTGGCTGCTCTGTGCTACTCGTGTGTGATAGCTGCTGCCTGCCTTAGCGCTTAAACTGCTAGAAGCATCTTCGAGTGTTTAGTATAATTAATAGGCAACTTCGAGTGTTTTAGCAGAATTCATTGCGCTGTCGAGATAATAGCACTGTTCAGATTGTTAGGCGCAAGCTCAGTTGTTGTGTCTGCTAGCAGCTGACTGTGTTAGCGCTGAAGAGCTTGAAGCATTATCGAGTGTTTATTTGTGTGCCCCATCTTGTTGCCATTTTCACTTTACCGGCCATTTTGTTGTTGTTTGTGCCTCAGAGCCCGTCCCCTCTGCCACAATCCCGCCTCCCAGCTGATCCTACCTCGCCCCTCCCCCCTCCACCATCCGCATATGAGAGATGCATATCCGCCCAGCGTTCACACGCAGCGGTCGCGCCCCATGTGCGCCAAAGGTAAGCCCGTCTACGCCCGTCCGCGCCTGGACCGCGCCCAGCCCCAGACCCCCTGGTCCTCGCAAAACCCACTCCACCCGCACTTCGTATGACGCCGCTACCCTCCTTGCCCTTAACCCTGAACGCACACCACTATGCTGCGAAGCCGCCCCAGGACGTACCCACGGCTCCTTCGCCTGCCACTCCTGCAAGTTCACCTGCATCAAGACCCCCACCAAATCCACTAACTCCAAACACAGCTCCGACCCTAATCACCTTAAGTGCATCCTGCTAAACACCCGCTCCATCCACAGACACGCCACAGAACTCTGGGACCTACTCGACACTACCTCACCGGACATCGCCTTCCTTACAGAAACCTGGATGAACGCCTCTTCAGCACCCGACATCGCCATAGCCATCCCGGATGCTTACAAGATCATCCGAAAAGACCGCACCAACCAAACAGGAGGAGGCATCGCCATCGTCCATAAGAACACCATCCGAGTCACGACCAGCTCCGACGATAACCTCGCGACCGCCGAACAGCTTCATTTCCAGATCCACACCGACCCCAGGACCACGCTTATAGGCACCCTCCTCTACAGACCACCAGGAACCCGCACACAATTCAACGAAGACATCACCGACTTCATCAGTCCACATGCCCTCGCCTCCGAGAACTACACCCTACTGGGGGACCTCAACTTCCACCTGGAAAAGAAAAATGACAGCAACTCCTCCACCCTTCTGGACAACCTGGCCAATCTTGGTCTCAAAGAACTTGTTGACACCCCCACCCATATAGCCGGACATACGCTCGACCCAATCTTCACCACCAGTAAGCACATCTCCTTCGATCACACCACAGCTCTCCACTGGACGGACCACAGCTGTGTTCACTTCAACTACAAAACCAGCTCGACCCACAACCCCCCACAACCTATTCCTCGAAGAAACTGGAACAAAATTACCACCGAGCAACTCCTCACATCGCTCAATCAAAACCCTCCCGCCCTCTCATCGGACCCAAACCAAGCGGCCACCAAACTCAAACAATGGATCACTCACAGCGCTGACGAACTAGCACCCTTGAAAAACCACCAAACCAAACAGGGTAGCAAAAAAGCCCCCTGGTTCAACGAGGACCTTAAGAAATCCAAGAAGCTATGCCGTACTCTCGAGAAAACATGGAGAAAAAACCCAACCTCTGACAACCTGACCACCTTCAAGACAGCCACCCGCAAACACCACCAACTGATCAGATCCACCAAGAAATCAGCATTCAAGGATCGACTCGACAACAACGCCCAAAACAGCAAGGAACTATTCAACATTGTCAAAGAATTTACCAACCCTACCGCAGCCTCAAACGACATCACTCCCTCCCAAGAACTTTGCGACTCCTTATCCTCTTTCTTCTATAACAAAATCGCCGACATACATAACAGCTTTGAGAACATTTCCAAAGAACAGTCCACTCCAACCACCTCCGAACCTAAACCGCCCCCCTAACATCCTTAACGCCTGGAACCCAATCACCACTGAAGACACCACCCGCCTAATGAACTCCATCCACTCAGGCTCGCCAACTGACCCCTGTCCCCACCACATCTTCAACAAAGCAGATTCCATCATCGCACCCCTTCTCCATGATGTCATCATCTGCTCCTTCAACTCTGCTACCTTCCCAGAAAGCTGGAAACACGCAGAACTCAACGCCCTCTTGAAGAAACCCACAGCGGACCCCTCTGAACTCAAGAACTACCACCCCATCTCCCTCCTCCCATTCCCTGCCAAAGTCACTGAGAAAGCCGTCAATAAACAGCTCGCCGCCTTCCTTGAATTCAACAACTCCCTCGACTCCTCACAGTCCGGCTTTCGAGCCAAACACAGCACCGAAACCGCCCTTATTGCAGCGACAGATGACATCCGAACACTATTGGACAATGAAGAAACAGTTGCCCTCATCCTACTCGACCTCTCTGCCGCCTTCGACACGGTCAGTCATAGCACCCTCATACAACGCCTCAGCAACTTCGGCATATAAGGAAAAGCTTTAGACTGGATCATCTTGTTCCTCGCCGGAAGAACCCAGAGACTCCGACTCCCCCCATTCAAATCAGAAGCCACCGAAGTCATGTGCGGAGTACCACAAGGATCATCACTCAGTCCCACCCTCTTCAACGTCTACATGAGCCCCCTCGCATCCATCGCGCGACAACACAACCTCAACATCATCTCTTACGCTGACGACACCCAGCTGATCCTCTCCCTTACCAAAGACCCTAACACCGCCAAAACCAATCTTCATGAAGGCATGAAAGAAATAGCCGAATGGATGAAACACAGCCGCCTAAAATTTAACTCAGACAAAAGGGAAGTCCTCATCCTAGGATCTTCCCCATCTGCCTGGGACGACTCATGGTGGCCATTGGCCCTGGGCACAGCACCCATACCCACAGACCACGCACGTAATCTAGGCTTCATCCTAGACTCCTCCCTCTCGATGACCAGACAAGTCAACGCCGTCTCATCCTCTTGCTTTAACGTACTTCGTATGCTCAAAAAAATCTTTCGCTGGATCCCCACCGAAACAAGAAAGACTGTCACCCACGCTCTGGTCACTAGCCGACTGGACTATGGAAACACCCTCTACGCCAGAACCACTTCCAAATTACAGGAAAAACTCCAACGCATCCAAAACGCAACAACCAGACTCATATTGGACATCCCGCGCCATGCTCACATTACCGGTCACCTGAAAGACCTACACTGGCTTCCCGTCAACAAGAGAATAACGTTCCGTCTCCTCACCCACGCACACAAGGCCCTATACAAACTAGGACCCGAATGCCTCAACACACGAATGTCCTTCTACACACCGACCCGCCAACTAAGATCCTCCAATCAAGCCCTCGCTGCAGTTCCACGCATCAAAAGATCTACCATGGGAGGAAGATCCTTCTCCTACTTCATCCATCCATCCATCATTCATCCACCCACACTTCCACACATCCATCCATCCTTCATCCATCCACCCTTTCATCCTTCCATCCATACATCCATCCTTTACCTATCCACCCGTCCATCCACACACCCACCTTTTCACACATCCATCCATCCATCCATCCATCCATCCATCCATCCATCCATCCATCATTCATCCATGCAACCTTTTATCCATCCATACATCCATCATCCATCCACCCTTTCATCCTTCCATCCATACATCCATCCTTTACCTATCCACCCGTCCATCCATCCATCATTCTTCCACCCACCTTTTCACACATCCATCCATCATTAATCTATGCAACCTTTTATCCATCCACCCATACATCCATCCTTCATCCATCCACCCTTTCATCCTTCCATCCATACATCCATCCTTCATCCATCCTCCCTTTCATTATTCCATCCATATATCCATCCACCCTTTCATCCATACATCCATCCTTCATCCACCCACCCTTTCATCCATCCATCCACCCACCCATCCATCATTCATCCCCCACCTTTTCACACATCCATCCATCCATCATTCATCCATGCAACCTTTGATCCATCCATACATCCATCATCCATCCACCCTTTCATCCTTCCATCCATACATCCATCCTTTACCTATCCACCCGTCCATCCATCCACCCATCATTCTTCCACCCACCTTTTCACACATCCATCCATCATTCATCCATGCAACCTTTTATCCATCCATCCATCCATATATCCATCCTTCATCCATCCACCCTTTCATCCATACATCCATACTTCATCCATCCACCCTTTCATTATTCCATCCATATATCCATCCACCCTTTCATCCATACATCCATTCTTCATCCACCCACCCTTTCATCCATCCATCCACCCATCCATCATTCATCCCCCACCTTTTCACACATCCATCCATCATTCATCCATGCAACCTTTTATCCATCCATCCATCCTTCATCCATCCACCTTTTCATCCTTCCATCCATACATCCATCCTTTACCTATCCACCCGTCCATCCATCCACCCATCATTCTTCCACCCACCTTTTCGCACATCCATCCATCATTCATCCATGCAACCTTTTATCCGTCCATCCATCCATACATCCATCCTTCATCCATCCACCCTTTCATCCTTCCATCCATCCTTCATCCATCCAGCCTTTCATTAATCCATCCAGCCTTTCATTATTCCATCCATATATCCACCCACCCTTTCATCTATACATCCATCCTTCATCCACCCACCCTTTCATCCATCCATCCACCCACCCATCCATCATTCATCCCTCACCTTTTCATCCATCCATCCATGCATCCATCATTCATCCATGCAACCTTTTATCCATCTATACATCCATCCTTCATCCATCCATCCACTTTCATCCTTCCATCCTTCCATCCATCCTTCATCCATCCACCCTTACATCCATCCATTCACCCATCACTCATCCACCCACCTTTTCACAAATCCATCCATCATTCATCCATGCAACCTTTTATCCATCCATACATCCATCCCTCATCCATCTACCCTTTCATCCTTCCATCTACCCTTTCATCCTTCCACCCACCCTTTCATCCATCCATCCTCCATCCACCCACCTTTTCACACATCCATCCATCCTTCATCCATCCATCCACCCTTTCATCTTTACATCCATCCACTCATCATTCATCCACCCACCTTTTCACACACCTGTCCACCCTTTAATCTCACCATCCGTCCATCCATACAGCCATCCACCCTTTCATCCATCCATCCATACATCCTTCATCCGTCCACCCTTTCATCCATCTAAACCCACAGCTAAGTCCATTGAACTCAAAGGGCTACAGCCTCCTCGGCCACCCCTCCCCCCCCCCCCCACCCCCACCCCATCCCTATATATCAGCCCAGCTGAAACAGCTTGGACATACACAATGGCACACCAAAGTACTATCACAGGTCTTTAAAAGACCTTTACTTGTTAACGAGGCTTTGATGTTTTTCACACCTCGGTGTGAATTAGGCAGCCTCCGCCTTGAGCACCCTCGATCAGCCCGACGCCAGGAACTGCACTCTGGCAGAATCTGCGACCCCCTTCCCAGGACTCCACGACCCCCCTGGGGGTCGCGCCCCACAAATTGAAGACCTCTGCTCTAAGGGGAGCTGTATTTGCTTTTGGAAGGCTGCATAGAGAGACACCTCCATATTCCACATGAGGGATAACTAGAGCTTGTACAGCTAGCTTGAAGTCGTTGACGGGCAAGAAGGGATTCAGCTTCCTTAGAATGTTTATCTGGAAGTTTGCCCCCTTTGTAGCGTTGCTAATGTGTTTCTGCATAGTGAGATTGCTGTCCAGAGTTATTCCCAAGGATTTCGCGGAGTCCACAATAGTTGGTTGAACGTTGAGGGCAGTGAGATGTTGGATTAAGTCTTGCATCTAGGGGATTTTAGTGGGTGGAGCTGTAAGGAGGAATTAGGTCTTTAGAGCGTTCAGTTTGAGATGGTTTTCTGCCCACCATGATTGGGTGTTCATGAGTGTGGTGTTAAGCCGTTTAATGTCTTCTAAGGTATTAATCTTTAGATAAAGTTGTGTATCGTCAGCATACATATGATATTGCACGTTAGACGCTTGTAGAATTTCGGTGAGTGGCTCTAATAACAGGTTAAACAGTGTCGGGGATAGTGAGGACCCTTGTGGGATGCCCAGTCTTACTAGTGCTGGATTGGAAAGAGTGTTGTTGATCTTGAATTGTTGTGTTGGGTTATGAAGAAAAGAGGTAAACCAGTTTAGCACTGATCCTGATAGACCCATCCTAAGTTTGAGAAGATCAAGCAGATTCTCGTGTTTGACAGTATAAAAGGCTGGAGCTAGGTCTAGCAGGATGAGTAGGCATGATCCTTTCTGGTCAAGGATTTGTAGCGCATCAGCAATAATGTGAGTCATGGCAGATTCCGTGCTGTGCCCTGCTCTGAAGCCTGATTGGTGGTTGTTAAGGAGGTCAAAGTGATCAATATGTTTAGTTAATTGGTGGTGCACACATTTTTCAAGCAATTTAACCAAGGTAGGAATATTGGATATAAGGCGGTAGTTGTTAAGATCCGTGGGGGCTGCTGTCGGTTTCTTTAGGATGGGTGAGACCTGACCAACTTTGAGGGAGTCTGGAATGCAGCCTTGTTGCAGTGACCTGTTGATGATTTTGACCCTACGGAAGCAGCCTCGGGTTAGGTCTTTAACAGCGTTAGCAGGGAGCGGATAGATGAGGTGGTTGGAAGTTTCAGGGCATTGAGGATCTTACCCAGAGTCTCTTCAGTATAGGTGTCAAAGGATGACCAGGCTGCTTCGTTCTTAAGGTCAAACTTTGAAGGGACTTGGTGTGATGTAGTTGGTGGTGAAGGGGAGGTTTGTGAATGCAGCAAAGAATATAGTAATAGATCATTTAGGTGATCCTTCTCAATGTTGTCGGTCTTCTGAGTAAAGAAGGCAGAGAATTGTTCACAGTTGGGTTGCGGTTGGGCTGCGCCTTGTAACCATTGAGGTGTGTCCTTAGATTGAGTTTTTATTAGCTCAAAAAGTTTTTGGGGGCGATTTCTAGCTTGGTCTAATTGGTGTCTAAAGAAGTCTGCTTTGGTGCGCTTAATCTTTTTTTAATAGGCATTTCTTTTTTTCCTTAGTAACTTGAGGTGATTAGTAGACAGGACTGTTCTCCAGTTACATTCAGAAGCTCTGAGAGATCGTCTGTCTTCATTGAGTAGGCTATTGTACCAGGGTTTTGAATCTGTAGTGGAGACTCTCTTTAGTTGAAGGGGGCTACCTCATTGATTATTGAGGTCATCAAGTTGAGGTAGTGGTTGGTGAGGTCATGGATGTCTGCGGTGCCAGCAGGTGGCAGTGGAAGGTTGCAACGTGAGGAGGGTAGGGTGTTTGGGTTGAGTAGTTTCACGTCTCTTTTCCAGATCTTTGGTTTCGTGGACTGAACTGAGTTAAATTTTACTGTTTCCTTGATAAAGAAGGTGATGATATGGTGATCAGATCAGTCACAGGGTTGTATCGATTCCAAGTAAATGACGTCAGTTTTGGAGATTATTAGATCCAAGGTTGATCCTTTCTTATGTGTAGGGCTATTGCAAGTTTGGGTAAGGGCTAGATCATCCAGTAAGTTTTTGAGGCAGTTGACCACTGCGTCGTTGTTGTCATTCCAGTGGAGATTGAAATCGCCAAGGAATATTTGAGTATTTTAACGTCCGTTGTTAGTTGAAATCATATCCATGAGGTGTTATGAAAATATGAGGTTGTCACCTGGTGGATGATAGATGATGTGAAGTGAGCAAGCTAGTTTACCGTTGCTGCTAATATCTAGGCAAAAGTATTTGCAAGAAGGGAAGACCGGGGATGTGGCTCTATTTACAGTGACGTTACTACGATGAATACAAGCTATACCTCCCCCTATCTTATCAATTCTGTCTAATCTGATGATGTCGTAGTTCGGAGGAACTAGGATGTCAATCAGTGGGGTGGAGGAATCTGTTAGCCAGGTTTCGGTTAACATTAGCAGGTCTAGTTCCTGGGAGATGATGAGCTCAGCTATATCTGCAGCATGTCTGGAGGCAGATCTACAGTTTTGGAGTGTGCATTTAAGACGGGGATTGATGAGGAAGCAGAAGGGATCTTGGGTGAGAGGGACACTTCTAAGGTTGCTATCAATGACCCCACTATTGGTATGTCTGGCAGCTCTGAGTGGGTTGGGGGGGATAGTAGGTATGGTCAACTGAGTAGAGGTAATGCAATTAGTGGGAGAGGGTTCGTAGGAATGTAGAAGAGATAGAAGATCGCTCTCAGAGAACGGATTGATGCTTCAACTAGGACGAGATAATGTATTGTGTAGGGGACCTGAATTCCAGATGGGTGGAATGAGTTTAGGGGTGCGATTCATGTGGTGTGGTCGATCGTTCGGGTTAAAGTCTCTTGAGGAAATATTACGCCAAGGTTGACTAGATAACAGAACCTTGAAAGATTGGAGTTCCTTTTTAATTTGGTGTAGAGCCAACATTATTTCCTCAAGTCTAAGGTGGGTTCAGTTATGAATGTAGTTGGAGGGGAGCTATAGTCTTGTAGTGTCGGGGTTCAGTATTTGTTGGTGGGACATATGCTGTATAAGCCGTGTTGGGAGGTCGAATGCGTGGGATTCTTGAGGTGTTGTGAGGTGTGAGGTTAGGGGGGGTCGTCTGGGTGTAGATAGCGTAAAAGTCAGATGCCCGAGGTGGACGGGGAAGACGAGAAGCGAGGAAGATAGGAGTTCTGGGTAGATTTGGTGGGGTGGGATGTAGTGTATTGGGGGGAGGGGTAAATTGGGTGTCAACGTAGGAGTCCAATGTCGGAAGAGGACCGTGTGGAAGAGGGAAGTCAGGGGTGTTATTTGGTTTTGGTACCGTGACATGTTGTATGTTAGCGGTGTGGGTAAATTGGGTGGAAATCTCATAGGACTCCAATGTCGGAAGGGGGCGGGGAGGTTGTGGGGCAGGGTTGTCAGACTGGTTGGGTTAAGTGACTCCCTGTGTGATGGTACTGGATGGAGATTGGGTAACCACCTGGGGTTTGGACACTAGATTTTTGATGGAAGGGAAGATGTTGTCCAAGAGATTAAGATTGTGGTCTGTGGCTTGGATGAGGATAATACAGTTATTGTATATGGTGATGGTTGCTGTCGCATGGGAGAGCTGGGAGGGCGAAATACATGTGCGGTTTTCCTGGAGGACTAAATCGAGAGTGAGGTGAGGAATGCTTTCCTCCATTGGGCTCTTCGCTTTGTGTGGAAAATTAGGTCAGTGGTTGTAATCCCGTTGCATGTTGAGAAATAGGGATCGGCAAAGAGTGTTTCAGGGTGCAGTTTTATAAAATAATGTTTGAATCGTTTGGCTGAATTTTTTGTGAGGTTGGAGGGGTAGATGATGTTATAAGTGTGTGTGCCTGCTAGTTCCATTATAAGGGCAGTGCAGTAGGTGGTATGTTATGAGGAAAGATGTGAAGAGGGTGTGAGCCTCGGAGGGGAGAGTGGTATGAGGAGAGGGGTGCAAGGAGGAGGGTCGGTACGGATGGGTAGGACAGTCACTGAGGATGTGGCTGTGGCTAGGTAGTAGCAGGCTGGGTGGGAGGCAGGGGTGGGGTCTCAGTGGTCCTGATTGTAGTCCGAGGTGCGGGGTGTAGAGTTAGAGTGAGTTCACGAAAGTGGGCGGGAAACGGAGATGAAGTGTAGTGGGAGGGAAGGTGAGAAAGAGCCTCGTGAGGATACAAGGTAAGTGTGGAGGCGTGTTGTGGGAGGATGGGAGAAAGCCTATAAGGAAGTGGCTAGGTAATCGTAGGGAAAAAACGGGGGAGGGATCTCAAGAATCATGTTGGATCTCAAGAATCATGTTGGAAGAGGTGGGGAAGAGGGAGGAAGGGAAAAAGACCCAGGTTTGGGGAAAGAGCACCGTAGGATATGAAACCAGAAGAAAGAGTGGAGATTCTCGAACTGGGGACTCTCACTTGTAAAGATAGTTCTAAGATGTACAACACATTGTCATTGTGTAGTCCTTTGTCTATGTCCATTAAGTGTGTGGGCGATCTGAGGTGAAAGACTATGTGCACTCAATGGAAAAGACAGTCTAAGATGGCTGACACATTGCCCATATGTAGTCCTATGTCTATATCCATTAGGTGTGTGGGCAGTCAGTGTAGTCTTATTTCCATGAGCTTTAAGGCTGATGGGTTTCAGATGGACATCGATAGTAGTCCTATTTCTCTGTCCACAGGACTGTAAAAGGAGGCATAGTCTTGTTTCTGTTAAGACATCTTGTGGTCACCGGAGGTATAGAGAACAAGCATTTACAATGCAATGGTCTCGCCAATATTATAGGTAGAGCTATTGGTATTGCTCATTATTTTTTTTATCTTTTTTGTATCCCTAAATAAATGGCATTGTAATTTCTATTGGCATTAGCTTATTTTTGCATATGTGGTACCTATTGCATTAGCAGAGAGAGAGTGAGGTAGTGAGATAGAGAGAGAGTGAGGTATTGACATAGATAGAGAGTGAGGTAGTGAGAGAGAGTGAGGTAGATAGGGAGTGAGGTAGTGAGATAGAGAGTGAGGTAGTGAAAGAGTGAGGTAGCGAGGGAGAGGGATGTTGTGAGGTAGTGAGATATAAGCATAGAGTGATGTTGTGATGTAGTGAGATGGAGAGAGAGGTAGTGAAAGAGAGTGAACGTGAGTTAGTGAGATAGAAAGAGTGAGGTAGTGAGATAGAGAGTGATTGAGGTAGTGAGTTAGAGAGAGAGAGAGTGAAGTTGTGAGCTAGAGAGTGAGGTAGTGAGAGAGTGAGGTAGTGATGTTTTGAGAGAGAAGTTGTGAGATAGTGAGGTAGTGAGATAGATAGATTGGAGTAGTGAGGTAGAGAGAGTTATGTAGTGAGGGAGAGGTAGACAGAGAGTGAGGTAGTGAGAGACAGAGAGTGAGCTAGTGAAAGAGTGAGGTAGTGAGGGAGAGGGATGTTCTGAGGTAGTGAGATAGAAACAGTGAGTGAGTTTGTGAGGTAGTGAGATAGAGCGAGAGTGAGGTAGTGAGATAGAGAGAGAGTGAGGTAGTGAGTTAGAGAGAGAGTGAAGTTGTGAGGTAGTGAGATAGAGTGTGAGTTAGTGAGAGAGTGATGTAGTGAATTTTTGAGGGAGTGAGTCGTGATATAGTAAGGTAGTGATAGTGAGATAGAAATAGATAGAGTGAGGTAGTGAGATAGAGAGAGAGTGAACTAGTGAGATAGAAAGAGAGTAAAGTTGTGAGGTAGTGTGTTTGAGAGTGATGTGGAATGCATGCTAACAATAAGCAACAAACAAACATGCTACAAATACCTCCCACCCCAAGACCGGCACTTACCTCTCATGCCGCTGATCAGCACACATAAGCTGTCAGGAGAAATAAGAACAATCTATCCCAGGCTCATTAGCGCTCGTTCCACTGCCCATCATGGACCGGGCATAAAAGGCAACAGTTTCCTGATACACCGCCAAACTCTCCAGGCACAAGAGAAACGAGAGCTGCGACCTCATCAGCGGGAGGGGGCGGGAAAAAGACACGGACAGCGGGAGGGGAGCACCCCTGGGAGTTGGAGGGCCAGCTTTGGCCTGTCTCTATCGAGAGAGCCTGCTGTCACTTGGGAGCAGGCCTTGGGTTAGAGGGATCCCTCAGAGGCTGCAGCGCCTTTTGTAAAGTGATCTCCTCCAAACACATTCCCAAAACCCCAAACAGGAGGTGAGGAAGGACCAGGGCAGCACAGCGAACAGGCAAGGCCCAAGCTAGTTAATGGGGCTTTAAGGGGAAACAGAGGCCCGGACTGTATCACGTCTTCAGAGGCATGAGAAACATAACTGAGGCTATTGCTCCAACAGCCACAAACAAGCTTTCCCCTACAAGGTTTTTTACTCTCTTCTTTTTTGCCTGACACTCAAACAGTTGCTTCAAATAACACACTTAACACCATAATATGCCACCTTTTTTGACAAGGATTCATGTATATCAAGAAAGTTGAGTTTTTTGTTCATGAAGGAAAGATGCATCCGCCTTGCCTAAATAACCAGAAATCATCTTGCAAAATGTTGCTAGGCTCAGGAAAGCCAATTTCGATGAAACTGCAACATCTTTGTATCTCCTTATTCACATTCCACCTGTCCTTCTCCACTGTATTATGCTTGATCACCCAGTGCACAAGCCTTTGCGGTACAACCTCTGTCCACACCACATGCGTCGCTGACCATAACCTCCATATCCTCTTTTATTCGCCCTTCATTATTTTCAGCAGAGCTACACCAGACCATTGAACCAAGTCATTTTCACCTAGGTGAATTAAAGGAACATCTAAGCATGTGGTTTGCCTGAAGCCTCTCGCGGATTCAATAGTTACCCCTCCCCCATCTACTACAGACGTGACCGGTCACTGCCCAGTTGGCCTCACCCTAAAGACCTCTTGCCGGTAACAGGACAGGCTTGGCTCCAATAACTTCGGCCCCTCTCCACTCCACACTGAGAAATACCAAGTTCTACCCAAAATCCAATACCATTTTCCAACACACACAGTCCCAAACCCCCTCTACGATTCTAAACTTATATTCCAACATTAGTTACCGACAACGCTCCTCCAAAATTCGTTACCAACTAAGCTGTTATCATTTCTCATGCTGCTTTTCTGTAAACACAATTATCACACTCGTCCTCTACACCTCCGACCGTACCTTATGGATCCGTTTCAGCGCCATGCTGGGTTCGTTCCGGGGCTGCCTCTGGTCCTAGCTCTGGTGAGTGCAGTGGAGCGTCAGGTGAGGTCAGGGCACGGCGGGAGTCGGCAGCTGGTCTACCGGCGGCGGGCAGGCATGGCTCCTGCTCACGGAGCTGCTGCTGCTGTTTTGAATTGGCGGGGGCTGCTGCACGCGCTCCACCGCCTCGCGGCCCTCGGACTCCGCTGCTGACAAGTCACCGCTGCTACGGGCCGCGCGCCCTGCTCCTCCTCCGCTTTTGCCTCTTTATCAGCGGCGCGAAAGGCCTCTCTTGTGTTTCTTGAAAACGCACGCTCTGCCGTTTGACCAGTTGGCCTCGCTTGGAGTTAAACTGAGTTTTCAGTTTGCCTTTCATAACACGGATTACACTTGAAAGTATGCCCCTCCGGCATGTTCTAACTTGTTTCCGATTGCATTCTTTCTCCAGGTTTTGGTGGTGTTCGGCTACATGGGCGAGAAGTTGAATAAAAAAAAAAAGATGAATTCAAACAAATATATTCTGGACGATTTAGCGAGGGCAAATCACATGCAGCGGCTTTGCCCCAAGCAAGCATGCTTGTTACCTAAAGTGTCTTTCAGTTCCTCCTCCCTCTCCTACGGCGCGGACCTAGCCTCTGCGGTGACGTCACCTGAAAGGCCTGAGCTCAACCCCAGCAAGCTGCCTGGTGTGCTAAACAGACCGGATATTACCTCGACCTAAAAAACAGGCCTTAGCCGTGCCGGTGGATTGGGGTGGTCTCTTAGTCCTCTGTATTTACCACCACAGCCATTTTGAGAAGATACAAACTGTGGGCAATGCCATCTTAAAAATAAATGTAATTAAACACAAAAAGTGCAGAGCAGGAAAAAGAATAAATAAAAGGATATCTAATAGAGTCAGAAGCATTACCTTACAAAGATGAACAATGATGCGGTCGTATTTTTGATGGCAAAATCCGTATCCCTTTGTAGGAGGAGGGCTGTGATTGAGAGGAGAATTGGCTGAGCTGAGCTATTTCCTTTGTTATAAGCCTTACGAGTTCAATCAACCATTGTTTTCAGCTGAACTACACTGAACTTGCGGGGGCGGGGCCGAGACACGATTAAGCTCCGAGCCCCAGGAGACTTTGTTACAGGTCGCAGCCGGGAACGTCGATACCTCAAAAACCTGGAGCCCTGCTGCAACAGAATCTGCCACCTCTGAAAGGTGCTGCAGTCTCAGCGCGTCAAACTTGGCGAGTCCGAGCTCTGGGCTCGCCAACACAGCCCCAAGATAGAGAGAAACTATCCTCCACGAAGACGAGAACAATCGCACCCCGTCGCCTCAGGGGCGCTTCAGGAGCAGCAACACTTGGAGGCTCGGGTCGTGTCCCGCCGGTCCTGCGTTCAGGATTGACCGCCTGGCCAACATGACTAAACTTAGAAGAAATGGGATGGCCTCCGCCAATGTTTAATTGGCACCTGACTTTACCTGGCACTAAGCTGATGTCTATGAACCTTGTTTTTATGAACTTTAGGCTCCATTGTATAGTCAGGCATTTCCTGTATATTATTGAGGTCAGGCATATCTCCAATCCCTATTAAAACTCAAAGTAAATCGCTATCTTCTTGTTTTATTTTACTTCCCTTTTTCCACAAATACTAACAACAAATGTTGCCACTATTATTGATATTATGTTTGCTACTATTTAAGGAATAAGTATTAACATTAAATAATTCATTTTATTTTATTTTATTTAGTACCTACCAGTGGCAGCCGGTGACATTTCAAAGTGGTGGGGTACAAAAGTTGGGGCCGAGTTTTTTGCTGGGAGCGAGTGAAGTAAGCAAGCCCAACTAAGAAAAGAGACCAGACAAGCTGTGTAAGACCCATTAAATGTCACAGGAACCTACCTTATATGCCTAACACAAAGAAAACGCATGGGTGAAATATCAATATTTTGTTTTCTGTGTAAACAAGCAGCTCCAATACAAGGTTTTGTAGCACCGAATTAACAGGCGCTACCAACAGACACGAATATTAACCAATTGAATTGTTCACTTTGAAAAATTATCTGTGGTGGCCAACACAGGTAAAAGCAGTAGGGCGGGGTGGAGGGAAGTTGACAGATGACGGGATAGGTAAAATTAAATTAAAAGTTGTGCACCAGAAGCTGTTCGATACAATACTGGCATGAAGCTGGTGTCCTGCCAGCTTTCAAATGCTGCCCATCGTTTTTTTCACAGTATGCTCTTCCTCCAGGTCTATTAATAAAGAGCCCCATGTGGGCAGCGGACCTGCATCTGTGCGCCCTCTTTATCACTCAATATATTTGCGCTGCTACCGGAGCAGAACAGGAGCAGCCATTGACATCAGAGCTCCCCTATTGGATGCGAGAGGTGTCCAAGCAATCAACCCCTACCACTCCCTTATGTTTTTTTATAGGGTCAAATATGGTGTCAAAAGATGCATTTAATAATGTAGATCAACTCCTGATTCTCTTTTCGGAATCTGAGTTCACAAGAAAATCAAGAACCTTCCCTAAGTATTTGTTTTGTTATTATCTCAAGAAAATAAATATACATTATTATCATTTAAAACATACATACATCTAGCAGTACATCAAAACCCTTTGTGAACAGAAGGCGTATTTAACAAACAGTGAAGATTTTCTCAGAGTGAGGGATGGCCGTTGGAGGCAGTGCTTCTAGGAAACGTGTCATCTATAGATAATATACTGGCTTCTCCGCAGGTGCATTATACTAGGTTCGATGTAATGGCACAGAAGACATCGCCAACAAAAAATGTCATGGCATGTATCCAAGGGAATGAACTGCATAGTAATGTTTTATGACACAAAATAATAAGCACTTGAATATTTAGAAACAAAAAAACATTTCATACCGCGAGTTGTCACTCCAGAATTTTTCTGACTCTCAGAAACCACAATGCAGGAATAAAGAGGGTGTTACGTGAAGTTCTATGTCACGCACGTCACGGTCTGAAAACGTGTACGGCTGTCACTGTAAATGCATTCCGTTGCACGTTGCCAGGGTGAGCCCCTCATACATTAATAAAATGAGGTGCATTTCATGCATGGTGTGTGTAGAGAGTCATCCGGGCTCTCTCTTACAATGTTACTGTTTGCATTCACACCTCAGGGCAGGCTCGTCCTGAGGTGATAAATAAAGGATGGTAGACCACTCGGGATCTTCTCGCCACACCTTACTGGCGGAGTGGTGTAATCTTTATGAACACTGCGTTAGGCCTTGATCCAGAGGCGTAGATAGAGCTTGTGGCGCCCGGGGCTATCCCTCATATTGCCACCCCTGAGGGGGGGGAGGCTGAGAAAAAGGACGGCAAGCACTTGAAAGAGGTCCGAAAGACACGTAATATCGCCGCTAATAGCTACCTCGTTAATGCAAGTTACCTGCACATATATGACACGGTCCAAGGCTACACAGTTGAATACACCGGTGATCAGCAGTACAAAGGAGAAAACACAGACTGCATGATCTATCACCTACATGACACTGTTCGGGGATCCATCATCTACAGCTGACATTAAATGACCAAATATCATGGTCCCCCCAATTAACTGGCTTCATTTTTGGATGTTCAAATCTTGCCTCATGCTCAACCCCACCAAGACTGAATTCCTTTTATTTGCCAAGAACAGCAAGAAACAAGCAGCGAAAATCTTGCTCAGTGTAATGAACCTCGATGGCTTCAAATCCCAAATTCTACCCATCTCCAAGCCACTTGGATTCAACCTGGAACTGCTGTTCGAGCTCTCACATTCTTGCACCTATTCCCTGTTCCATGGCCTCCCAGACTGCCAACTGCACCCCTTTAAGGGCATCCTACATGCAGCATAATGCCTCATCCAGGGCCTGAAGAATTCTGTTCACATCACTCCCCCATCCTGATGGTACTCCATTGGCAGCCTGCACCATCTTCAAAACCAGCTGCATCATTTACAAAGCTGTGATAGCCAGCACCCTTGCATAGTTCGGCATCTCTTTTGAATCTACGCACATACTCAGTCAGACACCATCAAAATGGATGCAAAGGAGTATGAAAAACAAGGAAACAAGGCAGCGAGTCTTCATCTATGTATCCAGGATTTTGAACAACATCACCATTTCCATCAGGAACGACCCACTTATGCTCTATTTTAGGAAATCGTCTAACACACTCCTCTTTAAAGAACATTACATCACAATAGAGTAACAGTGCACTTCTGCTCCCAGAACCCCGCTACCTCTCTAATCACTTGCTGGTTGTATTTTTATTTTTAGCCTTCATAGTTTTCCACTGCCTTTTTGTTAGATTTGCACTATACAGTTACTAAATACATTTGCACATACATACCTCTCAGGGTCAGAAGGTAATTTTATTCTAAATACTCCCAAATTCCGATTGGCCTTTCCACAGAGACAGCTAGCAGCCACTTGAAGAGACAAATTAAGGAGGTGCTAAGTTCAATGAAAAATTCTAATTGAAACAAACATAAAGAAAAAATCTTTTGAGGTCACTGATTGCCAGGTTTACCTACTGTGACAATAGCTTCCAGATTGCCCAGGCCTATCTTGAGCAAAGGGAACATTTGACAGAAAGTTACACTTAGATAATGACAGAACCTAAAACATTTTTCATTAGCAGCCTACAACCTAATTTCACAAAGTTAATTTCAACTAGGTATGGGTGGAATTGGCACAATTTGATTCTGTGGAATTCTGCGGTATTACATAAAAATTCTGTGAGATTCCACAAAATTCCACAATGGGCCAGAGTGGACATTTGGTGCTTTTTAGGTCTCGTGACCTACAATGCGCGCAAGCGCATTGAGGGAGCGAGAATTCAAGTGCTCAAAATCCTCGTGAAACCACTGGCTTTTTGCTGCGGTTTTCATTAAGTTCACGTGGCCACAGGCACGCGCTTTTGGGCCATAAACTTGCATTTCTCCTCCCCCTCCCCAGCCAGCTTCCCCCAGGCCGTAGCAGCACTCCTCCCACGCCTTTGAAGTGAAGCTTAGCTTCACTTCAAAGGCCCCTGCTGCTTCACACCGTGTCGCATTTCTCCTCCCCCCTCCCCTTCTCTGCCTTCCCTCCGTCTTTTTACTTTTGCTACCATTTCTTTTGACTTTCGAAGTCCCTCGTCAGTGCTTGTTTTATTTTGCTTTCACTACGTTCTTTAACTTTATTATGGCGCACTTGCACCTTTCTGTTGTGCACTCTGCACCCAAACATTGTTTTTTATATTTAAATTAACAACACTGCTCGCTATTTAAATTAACAACACTGAGCGCTCGACAATGGCGCCTGTCTCCTGCAGCCCCCTCCCACCCCGGGTGCTGCGCTTACAAGTACAGGTCAAACATTTTAATATTTTGCTTTAACTTTATAATGGAACACTCACGCCTTTCCTTTGTTGTGCACCTCATAGTTGTCTTTTTCTTTATTTAAATTAGCACAGTGCATGCTTAACAATGGCGCCTGCAGCCCGTGTGCGCCCCCTCTCGCTCCCGGGCGCCGAGCTTGTTGGTCTGGTCTGTGTCATTTGGTTGCCCTGGTGGCGAGCAGGGGGAGGGAGGGGCTGAAGCCGCACCCGTGTGTCATAGAAACCCCCTGGTCACCACAACAACAACACACAATGGCAACGTGTCCTGGTGGGGGGCTGCAGCTTGGGGGTGGGCGTCCAGCGAACATCCTCCTGATGCCCATGCCACCACACAGGACACGTGGAAACGCCCCCCATGGCCGGACCGTGAAAACCCGCACTGTCTCCCACCTGAAGGGGTCTGTGGAAGAGAAAACAACCCCGCATCGAAAACGTGGCAATTATCGGGTCTTCGCAGGGGCGACCTCACCCATGAGCTCATCATTATGGTGTAGCATTTGTGCTTTTTTACATTCATAGTTTATAAAATATCTGAACGTGGATACTTATGTGTAATAAAGATGTACAGTTAAACTTACAATATACACCATTGTTCATCACGTCCGTATTTATACAAATCCCTCATGTGGCCTAACAGCCGGGGTTGTTGATTTTGGAACAGAGAATCAACATCCTGTGATTCTGGGCGAATCCGTCAGTCTCCCCGTGCCAAAAATAAAAAATATATTGACCTTGTGTACTGTAATTTGGGGGTCATGTAAATGTAAATGCCACCGGACCGAGTGCACACTATGTAAAACTGTAACAAAAGAATAAAAAAAAATACATTGAAATATCCTCACTCTCACGTTTGTGTTGTAAATGTCACAATCACTATTGCTTATCGTGTCTTTTATGTGAATGTATATTTTTTTCTGGCTTGACAAAAAACAAATGCAACTATTATTTCTTTGTCTTGCGGAATAGCGGTTGGCTATTTCTGACACACAGTGTCTGTTCTTAAAACATGTTCTCCTGACTTCGGGTTGCTTTGTTTGACACTCCAGAATCCCGATGCTTTGTGCTGGAGTTGGTTTGATTTCTTTTATTTTAACTGAGTACTGTTTAATGCAAAGTACATTTACACTCACTGTTGTAATTCCCACACTTCTTGTTTAGCAATCATCCCCTCCTTTCATTCTAGCACTTCTATCCATTTTATGTTAGAGCAAACGTATTTGTTAAGTGAATTAACACTTTCTGTTTAAATATGTTCCTTGTTTCGGTTTCGTGCACTCTACCTGGTATTCATAAAAAGTAACTAGGTTTTGCATGGGACAACCCCCTCCCCACACACACACACAGACACACCCCACACCCCCCCACACACACCTCACACCCCCACACACACACCCACACACACACACACACCCCTACATAATTAAACTGCACTCAATGCAACATGCACTCCAAATACCACTCAGTGCCACAGAATTACACACCATATATTTACACTGCACTCAATGCAACATACACTCCTAATACCACTCAGTGCCACATAATTACATGCCACACAATTACACTCCACTGAATACAACATACACTCCACCCAATACCACTCAGTGCCACATAATTATATGCTACATAATTACACTGCACTCAATGCAATATACACTCCAAATAGAGTGCCACGTAATTACACGCCACATAATTACATAGCACTCAATGCAACATACACTCCAAATACCACTCAGTGCCACATAATTACACGCCACATGATTACACTGCACTCAATGCAACATACACTCCAAATACCACTCAGTGCCACATAATTACACACCACATAATTACACTCTACCGAATGCAACACACACTCCACATGATACCACTCAGTTCCACATAATTATATGCTACATATTTACACTGCGCTCAACGCAACATACACTCAAATACCACCCAGTGCCACATAATTACACGCCATATATTTACACTGCACTCAATGCAACATACACTCCAAATACCACTCAGTGCCACATAGTTACACACCCCATAATTACTCTGCACTCAATGCAACATACACTCCAAACACCACTCAGTGCCACATAATTACACGCCACATAATTATACTGCACTCAATGCAACATACACTCCAAATAAGACTCTGTGCCACATAATTACCCACCACATAATTACACTGCACTCAATGCAACATACATTCCAAATACCACTCAGTGCCACATAATTACACGCCACATAATTACACTGCACTCAATGCAACATACACTCCAAATACCACTCAGTGCTACATAATTACACGCCACATAATTACAATGCGCTCAACGCGACATACACTCCAAATACCACTCAGTGCCACATAATTACACACTACATAATTACACTGTACTCAATGCAACACACTCCAAATACCACTCAGTGCCACATAATTATATGCTACATAATTACACTGCACTCAATGCAACATACACTCCAAACAATACCACTCAGTGCCACATAATTACACGCCACACAATTACACTCTACTGAATACAACATACGCTCCACACAATACCCCTCAATGCCAAATAATTATATGCTACAAAATGACACTGCGCTCAACGCAACATACACTCCAAATACCACTCAGTGCCACATAATTACACGCCACATGAATACACGCCACATATTTACACTGTGCTCAACGCAACATACACTCCAAATACCACTCCGGGCCACATAATTACACTGCACTCAATGCAACATACACTCCAAATACCACTCAGTGCCACATAATTACACGCCACATAATGACACTGCGCTCAACGCAACATACAATCCAAATACAACTCAGTGCCACATAATTACACGGCACATATTTACACTGCACTCCATGCATTATACACTCCAAATACCACTCAGTGCCACATACTTACACGCCTCATAATTACACTGCACTCAATGCAACATACACTCCAAAAACAACTCCGTGCCACATAATTACACGGCACATAATTACACTCTACTGAATGCAACACACACTCCACAAAATACCACATAATTATATGCTACATAATTACATACACTCAATGCAACATACACTCCAAACAATACCACTCAGTGCCTCATAATTATATGCTACATAATTAGACTGCGCTCAACGCAACATACACTCCAAATACCACTCAGTGCCACATAATTACACTGCACTCAATGCAACATACACTCCAAATACCACTCAGTGCCACATAAGTATATGCTACATATTTACATATGCTACATATTTACACTGCGCTCAACGCAACATACACTCCAAATACCACTCAGTGCCACATAATTACATGCCACATAATTACACTGCACTCAATGCAACATACACTCCAAATACCACTCAGTGCCACTTAGTTACATGCCACATAATTACACTCTATCGCATCACCACAGCATCACTCAGCACCACCAAGGGGCACCACCACATCACTCAGCGCCACCACAGCATCTGTGCAACCATTCAACAACAACTGGTTCAAATATGTTCTCTCAATGTTTCAAGCTTTATTACAAATGTCACATAAAGATGTTAATATTTCACTTCTGTTCTTGGATTTTCGTCACAATAAAATACACTGAACATAATCTTCACAAAAGTTATTTACAAAAGTTTAATCTATTGCCATTATAAATTACAATAACTTTTATTAATTAAAAAATGTTTAATCAATGGTTATTCGTAATATCAATACATCCAAGTCACGTAAATACAACACATATTGCATTACAAATGCTATAGGTGTCACATTTGCGAAAGTTAAAAGTATTATCTTTGTAAATGACAAAGCTATTAATTTCGCTATTTTCAAAACCACTACATAAATAAAAAATGTGTCATTTACAATACCAATAGCTCAAACTTTCCTAATGCGAGACCTATTGGCAACGCCAGTGCTTGTTTTTATTGCAAAATACACCTCTGCATCCAAAAATGGATTCATTATGCGATAACAAAATAGCGCGGCCAAACACCACTCGCCGCCCATACATACTCTGCAGTGATTGCTGCAGAGTATGTGACGGCATACTAAACTTTAGAAACCACTGCATATCATTTTGCAGTGCATACCCCTTGCTGCCTTTACATAATCTACTACAGTAATTACTGCAGAGTATGTAAGGGCGCTGTGGGGTATGCTCTAGAGTGGTTTCTAAACAGGGCCTCAAGAGGGAGCAGTCCCTCTAAATTATTATTTTTTTAAAACACTGCAGATTAAACTTTCATCTGTAGTGATTTTTAAACTTAGGTGGACTGCTCCCTCTTTAGAATTTACTGCAGATTAATTCTGCCGGTGGAGCGATGCAATTTATAAGTAATTCCACGTTACAAGACTAACTCGAAATTACCAAATTCCTCCAATTCCGCTTGCGGAATTAATATTTCTGCCCATGCCTAATTTTAACATGCTGGCTGCATTTCCACAGTGCGTAACTGTACATGGTGTGGAAATATGATTTGGGAAATGGGAGCCCCGCAAACATGTAACATGATGTTCACCGTAGGATACCTGGAAACATTCGCGGGGCACTACTTTCAAGTCATAACACTGAGAATGTTTCTGAATTCCCAAAAGTGGTAAATCTGCCCTTGTTTGTGGTACTACTGCAAGTGAAGATTTAACTTTTTTTGCTGTGATTTGGGCCAAATTTTTGGCCTTCTGTGCGGCTTGCAATGTAGGGAATTGCAACTGGGATCCGAAAACCATGATGATAATATACTGTAGTATGAACAGACCTGTTTCCTTCTCCTAGCACATATTATGAGCCTGGTTGTTTTCTAAATCCATTTAGCAAATTGAATTGCCACCAGGTGTGTTAGGTTTCCTTGGGTAATGCCTCTGAGTGATGGAGACGCAGAGGCCGTTATTTTCACAATAAACACCACTGAATTAGAATAATTTCACACTCCCGAGGAGTCATGCCTTTGATTAAAAGATCATTCCAGAGACTGAATCTTTTGTCAAAATGTAATTGCAGAGAACAGGGCCCAATTCTGATTGCCATGTAAATCCTGATTCAAACTTAAATGGAGGTTCCACCTAAATTGAGAACCCAAGCTTTGCAGTAATTACTACATAATCAATTGTGTTTCTGGGCTTTTTGCAACAAGAAATCCCCAAAAATACAGGAAAGTAGGAAAAAAAGAAAAATATTCAGTAAATATGTGTACTAACACCAATGCTATTTGTTGTAACTCACTCTGACTGTCAAACCTCAAGATAGGAAAGTAAAACCGCACCTGGTAAATATTGCACACTGTGATAGTGAAATGTACCCCATTTGGTATTACCACCAAAAGTACAGGCACAATAAATTGAGGACCTATACTTTCTTCTGTTGTTTAATGATTTAATGATGCTGTGCATAGAAAATATAGTCAAAAAGTACCCTTGGAGGGAGAATTTAGTCACACTTTTTTTGCTTAGCTGGGTTAGGTACAGTACATTGCAATTAATGTGCATAATCTAACAATGTACAAAACAAAATCCGAGGTGAAAAAAATCAGAAACTTTGTCAGGGTTAAAAATACTTTGCTGGGGGCGTGGCTTAGCACCCGGCGTGGATGGCAGCTCTGACGTGAGCGCTCCGTGCCGACCGGGGGATTTGCCTGCTTCCACCTCTCGCCGAAGTTCTTCAGGAGAAGAATGTCTCACCGGAGCGTATGGGGAGTGTTGTGGCACTGAATTGAGGCATATCTCAGTGATTTTCACAGTTTTCTAGACGCGTCATCTAGCGGTCGCGGCTTCATGACGGCCGCGACCGCCATTTTGTGCCTGATACGCGCGTCCAGCGCACTGCTCGTTCCTGGTTCTGCTGGCCTCATATCATATGATGTCCCTGATCTCTTGGACTGCTCATGGTGAGCTAATTTTTCGTTGCTTTAGCTGCTGTTGCCATTAGCCTCACTGTCCCAGCTTTTGCGAGTGCTGCCCGCAGTTATCACGATTTCAGCGGCCATTTTACCCTCACCTGGCAGCCTCCTCACATATGTTTCCTGTAGAAGCAATTATGCCTGCTCTCTGCCACAGTGAATTTATCTCTCCTGCAAGCTTTCATTTCTGGATTTTCTCCATGCCTACAGTTCTTCACGTTACATGCATATTTTCTTGGCTGCGCATCTACCTCAGCTTGCCCTCACTTACTATGATGCTGTGACTCTTCTACTGGATGCCTCCTTCTCTATAACGTGCCAACTTGTCGCTCCTCATTTTAACGGACATTTTGCGCTTTGCTTTCCTGCGTGAGGGCTTCATGGCTTAAGTGTCTGGACATTGCTTTGCGTTCCTGGGTGGCTCTGTGGTGGCTTTCTTTGGACATTTTGGCTCCTGTGTGCTCCTGCTGACTGTGCCGCTCTTTCGTCCACGTATTGATTCTCACAGGAACGGGCATTCCAGCCACTAGTTTTCCTTTTGTTCTCTCTCTGGAGATGGTCCTCATCTTATGGATAGGGGTGCAACTGGTCGTACTTCCAAAACTCCACGACGTATCTTTATTAAAAATTCAAAAGTGTTTTCTGCGTTGGCACATCTGGAAGCCTCTCAGGCACTTACTGCCCAAATGTCGCAGTCCAACGCGGAACGTCCTGTTCAACCCTCAGGGAAGGCCACAACGAAACGCCTCAAAAAGGATCCTCCATCACCGACGGGCTCTTCCTCAATTGTATCTATGGAGCTGTTGTTGGAGGAGATACGTGCTCTTCGACCTTTCATGGAGGAAACTAACTCCAAGTTGCAGGTCTTAACTGATAATTGGTCACAGATGGATGTGAGAGTGACGACGGTGGAGCGCAGTATCCCTTCTCACCAGGAATCATGCTCCAAGGTGACGCACATGCTGTCGCAGATTTCTTCTCTCCAGAAGCAGGTCGAGGAGCTTGAAAACCGAAATCGACGCAACAACCTTCGAATTTACAGCCTGGCGGAGAACTGTGAGGGGAGCGACCCCATTGCTTTCTTCAAATCTTTCCTACCTAAGCTCCTCCATTTGCCCGAAGGTACCGTGCTTAACATCCAGCGAGCACACAGGCTTAGCCGCATCTCTTCATCTACTTCCGCCTCTTCCAGACCAAGAGGTGTCATCATGTATTTCCTGGAGTATACTGATCTTCTTAAAGTCCTCTTGGCTGCCCGGGCTTTTCCTCACCTCACATGGTCAGGATCCACCCTTTTCTTTGCGCAAGATTACGCCAGAGCTACAGCCAGCCGCCGTAAAGCCTTCTTGGATATGCGACCAGAGCTTCGATCCATTGGCGCCAGATATGGCCTTTTTCACCCTTGCCTATTCAGAGTCACTCATAACAACAAGACGACGACTTATGATGATCCTGTTCGCCTTCGGAGCTTCCTGAATTCCTGTCAAACATCTGACATGGACCTATCCAGCTCCTCATCTGCTTTCCCTCCATGACTTTCATGAGCTGTTGTTGTTCTTTAATTCGTCTGCACAGTTGGTGTTGACTTTGACTTTGTTCGTGCTTGTCATGCTTATTTCTCTTCTTCCTATATGACCTTCCTTGTTTTTATTGGTTCCTTTATGTTTATATAACTTGTTCATGCGCTTCTCATCTTTGTTTGGTACCATGTTCTCATTGTTGAGTCTCTTGATGTTTTCTTCTCCTCATGTTTTGTGTTTTCTTTTTTTTTCCTCCACAGAATCCACAGTTTATTATGTGCTACCCCCCGGTCTGGTGGTTCGTTCGCACCGGATGCTCTGCCTCCTCCAGTTGGCGCTACCCCCCTCAGTTTTTCTCGTCTCTGCTCCCTCTTGATTGTCCTCCCCCCGTTCCACCCTTCGTAAGTATGTTCTCCTCCCTTCCCTTGCTGTTTGCTATTTCCTTTTTTCCCTCAATCCTGTCTTTTTTTCTATTATACCTGTGTTCAAAGGTGTCTGGTTTTCCTTGCTTCCAGCAACTCCTTTGTCCTCACCCTCTTCATGTCTTTTTATCTTTCACTTGCATTTTTCTCTTTTGTTTATTTATTCAAATGGTTTTCATTATCACTTTTTTAATCTATACTTTTTCTCTCTCCTCATACTCTTCCTTTTCTCTTTTCTCTCTCCTTTTTTCTTCTGATCTTTTGCTTTTCATATATTCTGGGTCTTGATCTTTTTTCTCTCAGATCATCTTTCTTCACTTTTTTTCGCACTTTCACTACTTACCTTACTAACTCATTTGCACTTCCTCCTTTCTAGTTCTATATCTCATATCACATTCATTATTCTCTTCTTTCTAGCATATTCTTCTAAATTGTGCTTATTCTCCCCTCTGGGCTCTTTTTTTGCTTCTTTTTTTATTGCTATTTTCTATTTATTTGCTCGTTTAAATGTTGATGTTGCATTTCTGCAAGAAACTCATTTGTCTGATGAAGAATCTGTTAAACTGAAACAAGGTTGGGTGGGTGATGTTTACTATTCTCAGGGTGATGATAAGCGCAATGGAGTAGCTATTTTGTGTCACAAAACTCTGTCTCATTCGTTGCTTGCTCAGAAATCAGACGCTGAAGGTTGTTGGACATATGTTAAACTGTCTATTAAGGGTGTTCCAATTTCCTTTCTAAATGTTTATGCCCCCACTGGTGGTGATCCTACTTTCTGACATGCATTCTCCCATCATATCACCAGATTTATTGATGACAACTTCATCCTAGCGGGGGACTGCAATCAGCCCTTCCTAGATAGACATTCTAAAGTTCATTTTGTTCCCAATAAATCCCATAAACTTTTTTCCCAAGCTATTTCCCAACATAAGCTCACTGATGCTTGGCGCCTGTGTATTCCGGAGGTACAAGAATTTACTTTTTATTCTCCTTGTCATCAATCCCGATCCCGGATTGACTACATTTTTGTTACTCATAACATTGCCCAAACCCTTACTCATGCCGAGATTGGTCCGATTCTACTCTCGGATCACGCCCTCACTTTAGTTCAGCTTGACCTCCTTCCTCAATTAGCTGGACCCAAGCGTTGGCACTTCAATAATACCCTTCTCTTAGATCCCAAGTTCACTGCCTCCTTTACTGAATTTGCGGATGAATATTTTTTGCTCAATGATACCCCCTCTATTCCTAAGCATACCATTTGGGAAGCTTTCAAAGCTGCGGCGAGAGATTTTATAATTGGCTATGCGGCAAAGAAACGGAAAACTGCTCGAAACTTCACGGCTGCTCTCCTCCTTGATATTAAGAAATTGGAGCAATCTTATTTCACCTCTCATTCGCAAGACAGTTTAACAGCCCTAATTAATGCCAAAATAAAATTTAACAAGAAATCTACGGAAGATGCGTCTTTATATTTGTTGAAATCGAGTGCAAAGTTCTATGGAGGCAAAAATAAGGCTGGGAAGGTTTTAGCTAATTATCTGAAAGTTAAGCATAACAAGTTAAATATTGAATCAATCTATGATGCACACTCTGTTCTTAAACATAAAGATACGGACATTCTTGCTGAATTTTCTGCTTTTTACAAAACCTTGTACTCTTCCGAAACCCAACCCTCCTCTCAGTCCTTAGACCGCTTTTTCTCCAACATACAGAAGCCAGCCCACTTCCCTCTTGATCTCTCTCACTTAGAGCTTTATATTTCTCAACAAGAATTACTCACAGCACTCCAGAATCTCAAAAAAGATAAAGCCCCTGGGTTGGATGGCTTTGCTGTTGAATTCTTCCTTCACTTTTCGAAACTTCTCATCCCCAAATTACACTCCCTCATATATACTTTCCTCACTCTAGGTGCCTCCTCAGGTTCTTTTTCTGACGCACACATCTGTCTGATACCTAAGGAAGGGAAAGACGCTCAATATTGCAAAAATTATAGGTCAATCTTAATATTGATTATAAAATCTTTGCAAAATCTCTTGCAGCACGTCTTGACCTCCTTCTTCCAGACCTTCTAGGTGAGGAACAATCAGGTTTCGTCTAGGGTCGTTTCATCACTGACAATACAAGACTTTTATTTAACGTTTTATCTAAGTCCCGTCACCTGCCCCATTCCCTTGCAGCGATTGCCCTGGATGCTGAGAAAGCATTCGATAGGTGTGAATGGACCTATCTTTTTCACACCCTTCAATGGTTTGGTTTTGGTTCTAAATTTATTTCTCTGATTTCTTTGCTTTATTCCAATCCTCGTGCAGCAGTTTGTGCTAATGGCCAAGTTTCTTCCTTTTTTAATTTGGGGAGAGGTGTTTGTCAAGGCTGCCCCTTATCTCCTTTTCTTTTTAATTTAGCTTTAGAACCCTTTTTATCCAAACTCCGTCAGAATCCTAACATTCAGGGTTTTCAAATATCAGATTCCCAAGTCAAGCTGGCCGCTTATGCGGACGACATCCTTCTTTTTATTTCCAATCCCACTGATTCTATTCCCGCCTTCCTTGCTGAAGCAAATGATTATTCCCGAATATCTGGCTACAAACTTAACAATGATAAGTGTGAGATCCTACCCTTGACGAAATTCACATTTAAACCTGATTTTGCTGCCTCTAATTTCACATGGAATTCTTTCCATATTAAATATCTTGGTCTACATGTTACTCCTTCTATCTCAGATACTGTTTCCCTCTGTTTGTCCAAATGTACTCAAAAATTGGTAGACTTAACGTCCAGATGGCACCCTCTTTACTTATCCTGGTGGGGCCGTTTCGACACTATTAAAATGATGTTGTCCCCCATAGTCCTCTACACTATTTCTAATATCCCAGTATCCATTCCTTCTAAATTTTTGAAAAAGATTAACTCCATTTTGATGTCCTTTCTTTGGAATAAGAAAAAACCCAGAATGTCCTTTGCTCGACTGATTCACCCTAAGGCGGAAGGTGGAGTCAATTTCCCAGACTTCCCTGCCTACCACAAGGCGTTTTTATTACGACAAGCTTCTTTCTGGTTGCAAGACCCTAGCACTCCCTGTCCTTTATGGGCTAAATTTGAGCGCCTTCTTCTTTCTCCTTTTTCTTTTGCTGAATATCTCTCTTTCTCCCATAAACCCTCTTCCATTCCTACTCCCATTCACAAATTCACTACTAAATTGCTCCTATCTTCCTCTCCCTCCCCCCCTACGACTATTGCTGATTTTCTTTCTTCTACCATCTGGCATAATACCGCCCTACTTATTCGTAACAAACCCTTCTTTTGGAAGGCATGGCGTCGCAGAGGGCTGATATGGATTTCTCAACTCTTCTCTCAATCTTCCTTCTTACCTTTCACTACTCTCCGTTCCCTTTATGGTTTACATGCCTCCTGTACCCGTAACTACCACTTACTTAGAGAGGCCGCACTGACAACTTATACCCGTCTCTCTCAGCTACATTCCTCTCCTATCTCTCGCACTCCCACCTCCTCACTTCACTCCTTTTTGCGCACTACTCCCAAGGCTTCCTCCATTTACAAATACCTTCACACTATTGACTCTGTTAGGCCTAAATCTAAAGTGGAGGAATGCTGGGAACATGATCTCACCACGTCCTGGCCAATTTCGTTATGGGACAAGATATGGAATAAGACCCGTAAATTCTCGAGAGCGGCGACTTTAACACAGTCCTTGTTCTTTATTTATAACAGACTTCTCTACACACCCTTTGACCTTCATAAGCGTTTTCCAAACACCCCTCATACATGTTGGTCTTGCTCCTCCCCACAGGCAACTCTGTTTCACATGTTGTTCTTATGTACATCTGTTCATGACTTTTGGTTACAGGTTTGGGCTCAAATCAATGTGATTTTTCATACGTGGATTCCTTTCTCTCATGCTAACATTTTTTTAGGCAGTCTTTCCCCTTGTGGGGACGATGTTGAACTAAAGCCTCAGATTATTGATTTATTGTTAGCTGCTGCCTTTCAACAGATAACGGTTAATTGGAAGGACTTCTCCAATATTTCCTTTAAGGCGTGGTGGTTTAACGTTTGCCATAACCACAGACTTGACACTGCTTTTGTTTTCCCGGCTCACATGGCTGCAAAACGTATGGACTTATGGCTCCCTATCACGCTTTACTTAGATGCCTGTGCTAATCGTCTGTTTCGCCCATTGCCTTCGCAGCAAGAAGTCCTTAAACCTCCTTAAATGCTTGTTACATTCCATCTTTTCTTTATTGTACTATTTTTTATACTCCTCCTAGGTATTTCCATGTTTTTATAACTAATGTTTTTCCTTCCTTTTCTTCTTTTAACTCTATTGCCCGGATTTTCCTCTTGTTACTATTTATAACTTTATTGCTTGCACTGTTTGCCACAGTTTTCAATATTTTATACTTTTACTGTATTTTGTATTGACACCTTGTTTTTCTTTTTATATCAAATAAAAATGTTCTTGAACTTAAAAAAATACTTTGCTCACCCGAGTATGTGCGTCCCAAAACCTACGAACAACCAATTGACCTGAAATGAAGTCAGGGCTGACTGAGGTTTTCCACAATACACCGAGGCCTTGCAGCTGTGAGTAAAAGATCTGGAGGGGGGAAACTGGGGGGAGGGGTGGGGGCAAAATAGGAAGAGGTAGGATGAGTAAGCCTTATTGGTCCAGTAATGCAAAAAACATTTACAACCTCTGTGCACCCCCTTCAGGCTATGTACCCTAGAACAAAATAATTGCTCTGGTGGTTCACTTCCGTTTTCATACATCAGCCCGTTAATCCCATTTTAAAAGTGTAACATAATAAGAACGTCTAAATTACCACATGCCAGAAACTGTTGATATCTACTACGAAAAACAGTTAAAAAAAAATGTGCAAACACGCATTTTGAACCACTGTTATTGCCCTAAACCTATTTAAAATTCGGATACACACGTGTACAATTTGTATTGTAAATATTTTTAAGAAAAAAATACAGAATGGATTTTAAGTCATTTTAAGAAATAAATACGGTTAATGTGTCCTGTTTGGCCGCATGGTAACATGGTTCCTAAGGTTGTGCATATTTGTTCAAATTTAATGCATAACAAAGGGTGAGGAATACTAAGGGGCTAGGCAGATGTTGGGCAATTAAACGCCCAAACAACCTAGAGAAACATTTAGGGTCCATCATAGGCTAAAGGTGTATTGCTGCACAGTATGACTCGGCAGTGGTGTCGTGAGGCCCCTGCTCCACCAGCTTAAACAGTGGCTAGTCAGGTTAACTTCTACCAAACAAACCCTCTAGGCTAGTGACCGGCAGAGAGGACCAGGAACTGACTGAGCAACACTATCAGTGGCAATAAGGGTCGTGCCTCCAAGTGACTGGAGATCCTCTGCTTTACAGGAGCTCAAATCCACAACCAGAACAACATCCTCCAGAGTTCCTTTTATGAGTGGGGGTGCAACAGGGGCTCGCACTCGCACGCCACATCACATGCCACTTAGTGGCGTATCAAAACTTTAGGGAACTGCCCAGCTAAGTACACGGACTCCTCCCCAGACCACCGCCTGCCGCTTTTGCTGAGCCCCTCCGGCCCCCTGGAGCTGCGGGGCCCACCCGCACCGCAGGGGCTGCAAGGCTAATATTACACTACTGATGCACCCCACATTGGATGTGAGCAACACTCATTTTTCCAATGTTTTCTCTAGTTTGTATTAAAATTAAAACTTAAATATTGGCATAACTAAATGTACATCTACTGCTGCAAAACTATATCCATTCACACATGCGGCTGAATTAGAGTGAAAGGTTAATTTTTCTTTTTCCTCCATTTTGCAGTTGAAGTTATATTACCAGCAGTCCCCCGTGCCACTTCTAGGATTAATACATACCACTTTCCTGGTGATTGAGAAGGCTTTTCTCTGACTCCTTTCTTAGCCATCATGAAAATATGGCTTGAGTCCGTGAGCACTATTTTTATCCCCCCCCCCACGCGAAGCGTGGTGAGCACACAAGCTAATGAGGTGGAAAGTTTCATGGTCACTACTACAGTCTGCTCCTCGGCTGACCCTGAGACAGTCATCCATTCTCTTCTTCAATCCCCCCTGTTCTCCGAAATTCAGAGGGCCTCTGACGTCGGTCGCGGCGCGCGCACGACCACTCGCTAGGTGGTGGTGCATGCGTGCGCTGCAGCCAGCAGTTGCGACCATGCAGTTCAGAAAATGGGGTGGCTGCCGCACGGCACTGGCGGCCCGTTCCTGCGGTGGCCTTTATAATGTATTTGGGGACACTGACACTACTGTAATGACTGACAGTAGTGTCAGTGAGTGTCCCTAAATAAATTATAAAGGCCGTCTCAACGGGCCACCAGTGCTGCGTGGCCGCCGCCCACTAAATAGTGCCACCTGGGGCGGTCCGCCTCCACCGCCCCACATTAGCTACGCCGCTGCCTTGATCTACCACAGTCACCAGCGCTACATTGGTGACGAGGCCGGTGCAGGACCCGTGCCTCACCTGCATACCTTCGGCAGAGCACGTAGGGTGACCAACCGTCCGTAAATTTCACGAACAGTCCATAATTTCGGCCGTCTGTCCGTTGTCCATGAAGGATTCTTTAACGGACGCCATTTGTCCGTAATTTTAACCGGGCATGGTCGCACATCCCTAAAGCAGGCACAGCTTCCACTCACCTCCCTTCTTGACTTGACATGACGCATTCAGGGCTGTTTGCATCTGAATAGATGCCCCTGCTCTTAAAGCTGCAGCCCCCACCCCTCACACCTCCAACCCTTGATGAGCTGTTAAGAGGTGCTTGAAGTTGGCTGAGAGGGAGGGACTGCAGCTTCAGGAGCAGGGACATCTATTGAGATGCAAACAGCCCTGAATGCGTCTTGTATCTGCAATTTGTGTGAGACATTCCCTTTCTGCCCAGGGCCCCAAACATCCTACAACCGGCCCTGATTACACCGAGGAAGCACGTGGTTCTCATCACAGCACAGAGCTTAATAACTGTCACTAAATTGTAAACAAACCTGATTCTTCAAACATGCAGTCTTTAATGTGATAAAATAAAGAAATGGCACAATCGCACCCACACTGATTGACAAAGTATGGAGGACAATCAGTTAAATCAGTTCTCTCGGAGTATCTCCTTTAAGTACTGTACATCACAGTGGGGGTTGGCAAAAGTAACATTTTTGAAAGAGAGACTGACTTCTCATTGTCTTGTCCAGGAGGGGGTGAGGAGCCCTACCCCATCCTGGAGGAGACCAAGATGATACTAGGATACCGCATGCCCACCCCTGTGCCCACCCTGGTGGATCCTGGTCCCCCTCCTTCCCACCCCCCTCCCCCCAGTGATGGCTCCTGTCCCCCCCCCCCCCCACCCCCCACCTGTGGTGGATCCTGTCTCTGCCCTGGGTGACTTCTGTCCCAGTCCAGGAATGGCTTCTGCAGCTCAAAAAGGCTCAGCTCAAAATGAATATGAAAAGGTGGGCGAGTGAGTAAGTGAAGGGATGAGTGGATGGCTGGATGAATTAGTGAAAGGATGCATGGATGAATGAAAGATTGAATAGATGGATAATAAAAGAGGATGGATGGATTGATGAGTGAGTGGTGGAAGGATGGAAGGAAGAAAAGGTAAATAGCTGGATGTATGGGTGGAAGGGTAGCTGGATGGGTAAAAGGGTGGATGGATGAGTGAAAGGATGGATGAGTGAAAAGGTGGATGAGTGAGTGGGTGGGTGGGTGGATGGATGAGTGAAATGATGGATGGATTGATGAACTGATAAGTGCAAGGGTGAATGGATGGACAGATGAGTGAAAGGGCGGATGTAAGGATGGATGAGTGAGTGAAAGGGAGGGTAGATGGACTAAAGGATGAATAGATGAGTGAAGGAGTAAAAGGATAAATGGATGAGAGAAAGGATGGATGAGTGATAGGGTCAATGGATGGATTCATGAGTGGATGAGTAGATGGATGGGTGGGTGGATGGATGGATGGAAGGAAGGATTGCTAAGTGAAAGGGACGATAGAGAGAGAAAGGGAGGATGGTGGATGACTGAAAGCGTGGATGGGTGGAAGGATGAGTAAGAGAAAGGATGGCTGGATGGGTGAAAGGGTAAATGGCTGGATGGAAGAGTGAATGGATGGATGGGTAGAAGAGTGGATGGATGAGTGTACAGATGGCTAGGGTGAAAGGGTGGATGGATGGATAAAGGATGGATGAAGGGATGGATGAGTGAAAGGATAGATGGAAGGATACATGATGGATAGGTTTGCAAATGGTTGAATATGTTTGGATATGGCTGGCTTACTTATATACCATTGCGCGACCTCTGATGTGTCTGTAAAACTTATCCAATTGTCCTGAAGTTTTGTCCTGAATTTTGACCTCCTGTCCTGAATTTGTGTCCTGAATGTTGACCCTTTGTCCTGAATTTTTGCACTCACCGTCCTGAATTTGCACCAATGCCAGTTGGTCACCCTAAGAGCACGCCTAAACCTCCATGCCATTTGGGGCGCCGTGGTGGTGGAAGTCCAATCCACTCACCAACTCTTGAGCCCCACCGCTCTGCTGAGCTTCATGTCCCCGGCAGCATCCCATGCATCTACAGCGACCGCCAACCTGGCACGTCTGCCCGCACATCGCGATCGCGTGAAGGCAGTGTGCCGCGGTGTGGAGCTAGCGGGTGCATTTCAGCTGATGGCTACGCCGATCTGGACAGAGGGAGAGTGATGCCCATGGCCGTGAAGTCCTCACCACTGGCTGAACGTAAGGAAGGTCAGTGCGTTGCAGCCCCAGTGAGAATACACCCAGCACTCCAGCAGGGCCCTCACGTGCCTGCCAACTGCCTCACTCCCCACACAGGAAATAACAGGAGAGAACAGAGACTGCACTTTAACAAGGGAAAACAAAATCTGTAAGTGCCAGAGACTGAGTAAAGACAGGGTCCTCTAAGCACCAGAAAACAAAAAAAAAGAAATAATAATAAAGAGAACAAATACTAAAGAAAAATGGAAACACTGCAACTGGCCAGGAAGCAGGCCTGGCACACAACACGCCCTAAAACATGAACTAACCACCACAGTATAAGCAGTCATGAGCATGCAGCAGCAGGCAGGTGTTGCAGGCCCACCAGCAGTGGCAGCAAGGCCACAAGCAGGTGCGTCAGCACCTCCCCAAGTGCATAATCATGCAGCAGTATCTCTGCTACCCCCATTTAGTGGATGTATGATGTAACAACGCGGACTTTTACTCCGCATACTGTTACAACGCAGTTTTTACAACGCGGGTCATGTAACAACGCATGTATTTACAACGCATTTTTTTACAACGCAGGTACCTTTACAACGCGGACCATTACAACGTAAGTATTGGTAAGTATATATTAATTAGAATAATATAATAGTAACTTAATTTTAAAAGTATAATATAATGTAATTTTAAATAATTTAATTTCCGTAAATTAATTTTAATTTAAATTAATGTTACTTTATTTTTACCCTGTACCCCTGTACCCCAAAAACTCAAAACTGACCCACAACCCCAAAAATAATGGAAAGTAATTTAATTTAATTTATTTGCTAATAAATAATTTAAATTATAATTAAATTTAATTTATTTTTACCCTGTACCCCAAAAACCCAAAACTGACCCTGAACCCTAAAAATACCCCTTTACCCAAAAACCCAAAACTGACCCTGAACCCTAAAAATACCCCTTTACCCAAAAACCCAAAACTGACCCTGAACCCTAAAAATACCCCTTTACCCTAAAACCCAAAACTGACCCTGAACCCTAAAAATACCCCTTTACCCAAAAACCCAAAACTGACCCTGAACCCTAAAAATACCCCTTTACCCAAAAACCCAAAACTGACCCTGAACCCTAAAAATACCCCTTTACCCTAAAACCCAAAACTGACCCTGAACCCTAAAAATACCCCTTTACCCTAAAACCCAAAACTGACCCTGAACCCTAAAAATACCCCTTTACCCAAAAACCCAAAACTGACCCTGAACCCTAAAAATACCCCTTTACCCAAAAACCCAAAACTGACCCTGAACCCTAAAAATACCCCTTTACCCTAAAACCCTAAACTGACCCTGAACCCTAAAAATACCCCTTTACCCAAAAACCCAAAACTGACCCTGAACCCTAAAAATACCCCTTTACCCTAAAACCCCAAACTGACCCTGAACCCTAAAAATACCCCTTTACCCTAAAACCCAAAACTGACCCTGAACCCTAAAAATACCCCTTTACCCAAAAACCCAAAACTGACCCTGAACCCTAAAAATACCCCTTTACCCTAAAACCCAAAACTGACCCTGAACCCTAAAAATACCCCTTTACCCAAAAACCCAAAACTGACCCTGAACCCTAAAAATACCCCTTTACCCTAAAACCCAAAACTGACCCTAACCCCTAAAAATACCCCTTAACCCCAAACATATAACATTTAAAATATAACCATATACTTACCAATACTTACGTTGTAATGGTATGCGTTGTAAGGGTACCTGCGTTGTAAAAAAATGCGTTTTAAAAACATGAGTTGTAACAGTATCCGCGTTGTAATGGATGCGTTGTAAAAGTAGTGCGTTGTAAAAAATGCGTTGAAACAGGTGCACACCCCATTTAGTGAAACGGCGGACCCGGCAACAGTTGCCCCACTGTGGAAAGCGTGGATAGGACGCCTAAACCAATATTTTAAGGGATGAGAGACAGACAGAACAGTAAATAATTGCTGCTAACATGATATGGAGGAAGAGAGATCTATGATCTGTTTGAGACCCTCCCAAATACTGGGGATGATGATGACTATGAACCACGATTGAAGCTCTTAATTAAGATTTTGACCCCCAGATCAACACTGAGTCAGTGGAAATGTTTTACGCACTACTCGGACGACTGGCGAGCATGTGCACATTCACAGACCAAAGAGAAGAAATATGAGCCAGGTGATCCAAGGGTGTCGCTCAGTCCTCCTGCGGAAGTTGATACTCCGCCAACCGGGGATATCGCTAGATGAAATATTCATTCTCGCCAGGTCTCACAAACTGTCTGATGCTCGGGCAGAGGAGATGGAGGCTGCACTTAATAGAATCACCATGACGTTGCACACACCCAGATACACAAAAGTCAAGGAAGAAACGGTTGAAGCTATCCAGTGGCGCCCGAACGTCACATGCACGACCGCAAGATCCCAGGTGAGCAGAGCAAGCAGCAACTGTTGGGCAAACCACTCTCCAGCTGGGCCGTGTTTCGCAAAAGGAAAGAGGTGTTCACAATGTGGAAAACAAAATCACTTTGCAAAAGTCTGCAGAAGGAGCTGGTTTAGATCGATCTACCCAAAACCGCGCGGGACAACACAACAACTCTAGCAACTATCGATCAATGACACTCAGACCCAGGAGGAGAGTACAGCACAAGGGCGCAGTTTCACCCTGGAGGAAAACGATGATGACGTATTTGTCGTATCTTTTGTAAGGTGGTCAGACAGACACAAAAGACCTCCTCCCATGTGTTCCATCAAACTAGCAGGATCCGCAGTTCACGCATTAATTGAGGGCATCTGTAAACGTTATAGATTCAGAACAATATGAGCGTCTGTCCCCGCGCTCCCGCTGGCTCCCATAAAACTCAGGATCTATACCTATTGGGGGACCCATCCACTAACCCTATGAGGGATAATTGAAACGGAAGTCACCAGTGACAGGCATACTATGAAAGCCAGGTTCCACAACACCTAATGGAAGATAGGAACGTTGCTCAGCTGTCACACAGCAGAAGACCTCAGACTTGTATTTTTTGCAAACCAAGTACGTGACTCCCACGCTGAAGCTATACTGCAGGAATTCCTGAAACTGTTTGAGGGGCTAGGAAAACTTGAAGGCAAACAGTTTAGACTGCATATCGACCCCACGGTGAGGCCAACAGCTCTGAGGCACAGTGAGTGCCATTCCACCTACGCCAAGGTGAAGAAATTGGAAGACCTCAATGTCATTGAGAAGGTATCCAGACCCACCCTGTGGGTGTAACCGCTTGTTATAGCACTGAACCCCAAACAACCTGGAGCTATCCAGCTGTGTGTAGATATGTGCTTCCTGAATCAAGCAGTCAAGCGAGAACGACACCTAACGCCCACAATGGATGAAATAGTGGCAGACCTCAATGGAGCCATGTGGTTCTCGAAGCTCGATCTAAATGCTGGATACCATCAGTTAGAAATGGAGCAGGAGAGTCATTACATCACCACGTTCTCCACACACGTGGGTCTCCGGAGAAACAAGAGGAAGAGTTTTGGGGTATCCTCAGCCACTGAAGTTTTCCGAAAAGCCCTAAAAGAAACTCTGTATGGTTTGCCAGGCGTCATCAATCTCAGTGACGATATTCATGTGCTCTCACAAACCCTGGAAGACCATGAAGAGGTGTGGTGCAGCGGCCAGGGTGACTGACGCTGTGGATCACAGTTCGATACCTGGCTCCGGCGGCAGGGGTGAGCCCAGCACCATGTGACTCTGGGCAATAGCTCGCTTAATCTTCCTGACGGACCCAGTGCCTTGACACCTTCGGGTAATTGTTTGCGCTTTACAAATACTGGCCATTTACCATGACACACACCTGCGAGCCCCACTCCCATGAGTGGAGGACTGCAGCCTGACCCTTCACAGGGCCAAATGCTCTTTTTATCAAGAATCCATACAGTTCTTTGGGTACATCTTTTGAAGAAAAAGGTTGCGAGTGGATCCCAAGAAGGCAACAGCCATCCGGTCAGCTAGAACACCCACTATGCCAACTGAAGTTTGCAGTTTTTTGGGTATGGCCCCCTATTGCAGCAGATTCATTCCAAATCTAGCCTCCTTGTCTGAGCCTCTACAAGCTCTCACACGTAATGGAAGCACCTGGGAATGGTCCACTGCAGCCAACACTACATTCCAGGCCATCAAAACAGCACTAATGGACAAAGACAGTAATGGCTTATTTACACATAGGGTGGCGTACCGAACTGGTAGTAGATGCCAGCCCCATTGGCCTTGGAGCAGTCCTCCTCCAAGAAAGCAACCGTGACACTTGGGCACCAGTTGCGTATGCCATTCGAGCCCTATCAGACATGGAAACAAGATATGCCCAGATAGAAAGGGAAGCTTTGGCCATTAAGTGGGCATGCCAGCGCTTCCATTTGTACCTCTATGGCCAAGAGTTTCAGATGGTACTGCTTCCTTTGTTTGCAGGTACATCGAAACTGGCACGCCCCAGTATCGAAAGGTGGGTGGTACAACTACTAGGGTACATGCTCAAGGTCATTTTTCACCCTGGAGCACACAACCCGGCTGACTACCTGTCAAGAAACCTAGAAGTTGCTGACGCCCGGCACATGCCCATGGATGAGTAACACACTGAAGCATTTGTCTGAATGACCACTCAGGAAGCCTGTCCCACAGACGTTACTCTAGAAGAGATTGGAGTAGCCAGAGCCATGGATGAAACACTGGTAAGAGTCAAGGAAGCACTGCGGACCAACGGCTGGGCCAGTTTCTTGGAAGGTGTTCAGATACTCACTGCTGAGGACAATCATGCACAACAGTAGCTGTGAAGAGTCCGCTGCAAACTAAGCGAAGGAGAACACAGAGTCGTACTACGAGGCCATGTCATTGTAGTCCCAAGAAAACTGCAGGACCGAATTGTGGGACTAGCACATGTCGGACACCAGGGGATGGCACAAACTATGGCTCATCTACGAAGCAAAGTATTTTTCCCAGCATGGACACCGTGGTAGAAGAGAAGATAACACAATGCCACTCGTGCACCATGACAGGGGTGACCCTACACCTGCACACGTCATCACAGAGGAGCAGATTGAAATGCCTTGGTCTAAAGTCATTATCGACGTTGGCAGTTTTCCCAACGGTCACAGTACCTTGGTTCTAATGGACTCATACTCAAAGTTCCCGATATTAGAGGGAGTTGCGTCCACAGCATTCACACTTGTACAGAAGGCTCTGAACAAAACCTTTGCATTCATGGGTCTCCCCGAGGAGATCAGGTCTGATAAGGGACCTCTCTTTCAAGGCCCAGAATTTCTAGAGAACTTAGAAAAGAAAGCCATTCGACATCCGAAAATTACCCCACAGTGCCCACAAGCCAATGGCGAGGTTGAGCGCTTCATGAGGATGCTCAACCGGGCGCTGTGCATTGTGGTGGAGCAGGAAGAAGACATGCAGAGGACCATCCACCAATTTCTAGATGCCTACAGACAAACACCTCACAGCACTACCCACTGTGCACCCTCCCATTTGCTTTGCAAACAAGCCCTATGAGAGAGCATCCCGACTGATCCTACCTGGAGACCGCCAGCGAGGGACAAGAGGGCAGTGTGAGCCCGGCGGGAAATGAAAAATTGAAAGGCAAGTCTCGCCAGAGGATCCAAGACACCAGGTGGAGGTGGGAGATAGAATTGTGGTTAAAGACAGACACCCCGGCTGGACGTTTCAAACTCCGTATGAGCCAGAGGTATGGGAAGTCATTTGTGTCTAGGGGACGTTGGTCTCTGCAAAAAGAGGTCGACAGGTAGTCACCCGAAATGTAGCATGGTTCAAGAAAGTGCCTAAATGTTCCCCGGACCAAGAAGAACTCACTAGATCAGAAGAGGCTGGAGACTACATCTCCAATAGTCCACCTAGGTCTCCAGTTCCTGATCGAGACTCTGAGGGAAATGGGGTTATCGTGGCAGCACTGGGCTCTGAGGTCTTCAATCAGAGGATTCCGGCCATGCAGACACCAGGCAGCCAGGCTGAAGCAGGCAACGATTCCAACCCCAGGAGTCAGAAGGATGATCTCCGGCCGAACCATGCGCCCAGCCAGCAGTTCAGACACTATTGTAGAGTTGGCGTTATAGTGGTTGCACGTCGCGTCATGACGCGACGTGCCGGCGGCCATCTTAGAGGATGCGCGCGCAGCAAGATAGAAACAGCGCGAGCCCCGGAGCACGGTTGCACCGGCTCAGCGCTCTCTGTAGAGAAGGAATACAATAAATACAGCGTACAACTACACAACTGTGTCCTGTCTTTATTGGAGGCATAGCAACTTTACAATTGCGACGAGGTCGAGATGAGGACCTGCATAGAGGAAATAAAACACGGAAAGTTGTAGAACTGCACAGCAGACAAGCCTCAGCCAGAATCCACGAGCCATAAGCACCACAGGAGCGGCCTACCTATATTCAGCTACACAAAGAGGCAAGTAGACACCAGAAAGCGCGGCAGAGCTCACAGGCACATTAGGGGAGTCAGTCAAATCATCAAGGGAAGCAACACACCCGACCACCCAGCTAACACCAGCCAACCAAGGGCAGGAGCACTGGTGACCTCTGGGAAGAGCGAAGGGGCAGACATAGAAACCCCCCAAACCAAAACTGAGGAACTAGAGGAAGACAGCGCGCCAGGCAGCCCCAGAAGCCACAGCAGCACCTCACCCACAGTAAAGCGCGAAAGGATGAGTGCACAAGCGGCATCACCGACGGCCCCGGTACAATTCTTACCCAAGCCAGGGGAACCACTCATGCGGTGGGAAGACTGGAGAGACTATATCGACAACTTCATAGAGGTGTTAGAGGACGAGAACGAGGAGAAATTCTCAAGTAAAAGAAAGAGGCGAATATTGTTACACAATTTAGGCCCGGAGGGACTCAGGGTCTTCAGGAATCTGATACCCAAACAACGAGCGAGTACTGATGATGATGTGTATGCCCACGCAATTGAGGAATTGAATGAACATTACAAACCAACGGTGTGAGTTTCGATTGACAGGTATAACTTTCAGCAGCGAAAGCAACAGCAAGGAGAGTCAGTGGAAGAGTATGTGACGGCGCTAAGAAAGTTGGCATCAACGTGTAAATACGACACGTTCCAGGATGAATTTATCAAGGATCAGATCGTGATGCACACCACGAGCACCGCTGTGCAGGACAAGCTGTGGGCCAGTGGGGACGCCACATTGCAAGAAGTAATGATAGCTGTCAAGAGAGTGGAATTGGCGTGAAGATGCGCGGAAGCAGCGAAAAGAGAGACAGTGGCAAGTCCGATGGTGAACAGAATAAGGGAAGAGGAGCCCCGCAAGGACGGCAGAAGCAAGGGGACCATGCCGAAAGGACCGAATAGGTGGCAAGGGAACCCGGGACCACCAGGAAAACAGGCGGGAAACAGCAAGAAATCTTGCTACAGATGCGGAAGTTGGGAGCATGAAGCCCACAACAGGAAGTGCCCGGCGTTTCGCGCCAAATGTATGTACTGTGGAATCGTAGGGCACTATGAGAAAGTGTGCCGCAGGAAGTCCTCCAGAAGCGTGGTTAAGTACATTGACCAAGGACAGGAGATTGGGGAGGAGGATGACCAGGAGGAAGGAGACACCGTACTCTGTATCTATGACCTGGTGTTGAGCGTAGACGGCAAAAGGTCAACCAAACCAGTATTGGATATGACGATCGGAGGAGTACCGATAAGCATGGTGGCTGACTCTGGTTCGCCCTACACCATAGTCCAGAGAACGGTATGCCCCTGTGTGCTACCTGTAAAAACGGGAAAAAAGGGCGGAAAGAAAGAGAGGAAAACCATGACAACGGGGAAAGCAGGAATGAAAAAGAATGTGTAAAATTAAGCAAAAAAGTAAGGAAGTGTGGGAGGTGGAACAAAAGGTGTGTGAGGTGGACTCAACATTCAACATTCGGCTGCCTTGATATTCAGAACCCCAGAATTAGGCAGCCAGCTGTTGAACGCATAATATCTTTCACTCCAGCACTTATTTTTGTTTCAATAAATCCTGGGACAGCTGTGATTGTTTCAGAAGAGTGTCATGCGGGTTACTGTGTGCATTCAGTGTTGTCCATCTCCCCCATATTCAGTGCCTCCGTGCTATGGGTCCCATTTGAGTATATGGGGCAGGATGAGACTCTGTTAGAAACACAACCATCACATCATCATTGTCATTATCTGCAACATATGGCCAGGGCTCTCAGTATAAATACCATGGGCAGGCCTTGAAAGATACTTGGATATTTTCAAATCGACTTTTGGGTAGGCATTGGTTTATTTAAGTACTGTTACAAACATACACATTTTCAACTCAGGCACATTGCTAGTTTATCATTACCTTTGGTTTACAAGTAAAGTCTCACCTAAGCCACTCCAACAATTCCTCTCCCTTTTTGCTGATAACAGAAACTACTCATTGCTTTATCTAAAAATGTGAAGACGATTTAGGATATGAACATTTGAATAGGAGGTATGCTTTTAGAAATGATTTCATTGTGAGTGCTCGTCAAAAGATTTATGCACAAAAGCTTATCTTTTATCAGCACTGCATATCCCGGTGGGTCAACAAGACACGCTGCACAGATAAAAAGAAAAGAGATAATTAAAGGGTCACGGCAGCCATCCAACCCCCCCCCCCTTAATTCAGTTCCCATAGTATGGAGAAGGCAGATGGGAAGTCAAGCCTCTTTCAGTGAGACCATACCTCATTTGTTTATCTCTACCTGTCCTCCGACACCTTGGGCAGCCAACAGCCGAACGCCGCAGCTAAAGGATAAAAGTAAGACCGATCTTGCGCCTGCACCAAGGCTTCATTGAAGACACGCAGAGGTACCTAATGATGTGCCATGGCATCATTTTTTGATGATATAGAAGAACTAGAAGAACACAACAAACACTATGGGAAGAAAATGCAGGTTATTTCCATTTTTCACAGCAAGTTAGTGGGCACCTTGGGGGTGACCTCCACATCCATTGCGCAGTCAACCGGTGCTATGGACCTGGAGGTCATGTCAAAAAGCCCAACACTGGACCATCACCACTGTCCAGTTGGGAGAGGGAGACTCTCCCACTCCAGCACAGGTGAGGGGTGTGACTGTCCTGCCAATGATGTGATCACATCAGTGAAGTCATGACATCATTGGCAAGACTGGCATCCAGGAAATGGCTTCCCAGTAGTGTGAAAGAGGCTGAAAATAGCCCTTTTCTTCATGCTTCCAGAGAATTGTGCTAAAAGGAAGGTATTGTTGGAAAGCTGAGAACTCATCTTTTCAGCGACACCTCCCTTTCTCTTCAAAGTGCCAAGCAATTACAATGGGATGCGATCGTATGGCGCTTATCTTAGACAACAAGTATTTTTTTGCAGGTGGAGTGGCCTGTACTCCCCCACACTAACCCCTAGATTCATCAAAGTCCCGTTTTGCGAGTCCTTCATAGCGATTATTAAGGAATCGCTATTAAGGACTTGCAAAACGGGATTCATGTAGGAATCGCTAAATAAATTGCGATTCCTACACATTCCTTATTTACGATTAGCAAATTGCTAATCGCAAATAAGGAATAACTCCCCATTTTAGGCCCATAGGAATGAATGGGGAGTTATTCCTTATTTGCGATTAGCAATTTGCTAATCGCAAATAAGGATGCGATTTCAAGGGTTCTAGGGGTGTCCAAAGGACACCCTGTAGCACCCCTGAAATGTAAATTTCGACTTATGTTGCGCACACACATGTCCAAAGGACATGTGTGTGTGTAACATACAACTGAGAAAAATGCACAAAAGTGCATTTTTCTCAGTTTTCGCTATTTACCACGAAGTCAGACTTCGCGGTAAATAGCGGCAAAAAATAGCGAAATCACAATTTATTAATGGTTCATGAATAGCATTTAAGGAATCTCAAATTGAGATTCCTTAAATGCGATCGCAGTTTGAAAAATCGCAATTTTTTGCGATTTTTCAAATTGCGAGTACATGACCCATTGATGAATTCCAAATGCCATTTTTGCGGGCGCAAACGGCCGAATTCTGCGATTCGCACCGTTTACGCCCGCAAAAATGCTTCATAAATCTATCTTTAAGACTTTCAGTCTATCTGCCCCACTAGGGGCAGATGGGGTTTATTACCCCTAATCTGTCCCATAGGGGAATAGAAAACACACTAGACACCAGGGAAATTTAGAAAAGAAACAAATGGGTGGGGCAGCCTAACATTCACGTCCATGCCTGTGACCCCAAAAAAAGAGCACTACGGTTTTTCTTCATTGTCTGGGGTGCAGACTAGGGGATTTGTCCCCAATCTGAGCCCCAGAGGAACTGGGTGGGAAGAAAGCCTTTAAGACACCAGGAACATTTTAATTAAAGAAAACAAAGTAATGGGGGCAGCTCATCATGCACAGGGCCTTTCGTGCACCTCAAAAATGCCATGACAGTCCATCTCAACTTCCAGAATCTGCAGGTATCCACAAAATTCCTACCACACAGTATTTCACACTTCACCCGATAAAAACGCTACCCCACTTGTGCCATACAGGTACAGTACCGGAAATGCCTGTGTTTAGTAGGTTTGCCTGGATGTTGGCTGAGCCTGCCACAGGCACTAAGTCCACATCTGCCAACACTGCAAAAATAGGGTTGATTTAAAGTGGAAAAATGTGATCTGTCCATGTTGCATTTTGAGCGGTCGCTGTGTGGTGGCTGAGCCCAGCCCAACAATCTATAGCTACCCTCATTGCAAACAAATATCAGTTTTGAGTTGAAAGTTTTGATCTGCCCATCTTGCTTTTTTGAGTGGAAATGTAGGGTTCTCATGTTTAGTCTAAGTGTAAACTGATGTGAGGTATGGGTTGCTACAAGGAAGGCTCTATGAATAGTTCCGATATTTATGCTTTTCATGGTGGCAAAAATCAAGCTAATACTGTTTGGATTTTCTTGTTCAGTTTCAATAAATCATTTTTTTCCTTGAGCTAGGGCTAGAGTGAGACCATTTTGGCTTACTTGCCTCTTACAGCTCTTGTTTGACAATATATTTTTTCTGATCATTCAACCAGCATTACTAAATGCTCATTGAATAAGTCCACTGTGAGTGGGCCGAGTGTTAGTCCCCCAAAGAGACAGGATATGTTGGGAGGCTGCCTGCAGCGCTAGACCCATTTGTCGCCCCCTAATTGATTTCAGCGGAAAAGTGAGTGCATTTGGAAGTCCTAGGATAGTGTAAGCTGGATACCGTGGGTTTTCGGTTTCTAGGGAGGTGTCTATGTCGTTGAGGACAGATGTCCAGTAGGCCGTTACCTTTTTGCAGTCCCAGAGAAGGTGCGTCAGTGTGCCAATCTCACCACACCCCCTCCAACAGGTTGAGCTTCGAGATGGGTTGCCCTTGTGTAATCTAACTGGGATTAAGTACCAGTATATGGCCAGTTTTACTGCTGATTCCCTGCCCCCTGCGTTTCTAGCCGTATGGTTGGCCCTATAGTAAATCGACTGTCACTCCCGGGTCGAGAGCGTTCTTCCTAATTCCCCTTCCCAATGCCTCTGACAGGCCGTTGGTAGCTCGTCACTGAACAGAGCTGCTCCGGGAGGTACCAACTGAACAGGAGGGCTCTGTCATTATAGTCAGTATGATTGGTAAAGTCCTGTCAGGTGCGGGCAAAAGCTGCCCCTTGATACTGTCTGAAGATCCTCAGCGCGTGGTTAACCACGCATGCTCTAAAACTCAGATATTACTTATCCCATGCATGCGCCGGATAAGCAGCATCAACAAGGCCATGGAGAGACCCTTTTTGTTTTTACTCATGCGCGATAGAGCGACAAGGAGATGTTACGTACGATGGACAGGAAAGGAGTGGGGCTATAGATCTTGTTTCATTTAACTAGGTCTAGTATACTATATTGCCAGACCCTTCCCTATTTGTTAAGAGTCTCTTTTAGCTTATTGTTGTGCCATCACAAAGTCCATCATTGCTTCCCAGTTTTAAATAAGTAGATCGGTATTCCTCTCTCACAAAACTGCTGTTCATAGAGGTAGTTGATATCAATAATTTCTTGAAGGCACTCTCACTGTGAGAAGGCCCTGTGTTGTAGCAAGCTACAACCTTTTCCAAATTACTAGAATTAACCTCTCCTAGACTATTTGCCTCGATGGTGGCGATTTGCTGCCATTTACCACTAACAATTTTTGAGTTATTTTAATATGTAGCAAATCCCACCTGCAACATTATACAGGTGTGATTGAGCAAATATAATCATCCCCTGAGCTGTAGCCAGGTGGAGGTGAGGTGACTTATCCTACACTAGAGGGTAAGTGGATCTCCAGAAAATGTTGATGGCAAACTTTGCTGATAAAATATATCACAAGATGTTACAGATTTCAGCACATTTTTTCGCTGTGTGTGTTATAGATATATTTGTATGTTCTCTTTTCATACAGATTGTCTCAGTAAATCCTGACACAGCCACACAGGATTACTGGTGTTGTATCAATTTGTTTTTCAAAATGAATTTGAGCACTTGTTTACTATTAGCAGCAGTGATTATTATCTTTTTATTGGTCCTGAAGAAAGCCACCGATACATGATCATTTGGCTAAAATATGTCGACCGCATATGGTGAGCAGTTTTAAATCCATACTGCTCCACGCTCTGCATTTTGAATCCTGCCAGCAAGAGCTAACTAATAAAGACAGTATTTTGCATCTTTCTAGGCAGTTTTAAGTTCATCATTAGGTCCATCTTTGTATTAATTTTTGCGCTGCACCCTCACCACATTATACTTTCACAAATGGGATTCTAGCAACCTAGTTACACTAGGGAACATCTTACAAAACATCCCTGAGCTCCTCCCTCACAGTGAGGGGGTTGTAGCCCTCAGCAGGACCAGGTTTTCCTGCTGGGAAGAGGAACCCATATGATGAAGCATGTCACCTACGGGTGAGTGAGGGTTCTAGTCCTCAGGGGATAATCCTCCTTCTAGGTTATAATTTTCAAACATCAGTATAAGAGGGTATTCTTATGTATATCACACTCAAGCTCACATGCTTAATTAATAGACCCGAGGTAGCACAGTGTTACAATTACGTTTTGGGGAAGTTCTCCTCGCTGCTCTTTAAATTTCATTCCCTAGGACCCTATTCCACCCTTTGTTGTTAGGGTCTCCTATTATACCATAATCTACTGAAGAATGTATAATGCTGTGGCGGCCTGAATAAATACCCAGTTCAAAACAAGTTGTTTTAATCTGGTATCCACTGGTTTGTCTTTGGGATGCTGGCATATGGCAGGTTCACTCAGTGAGTGATAAAGGGGGAATCTTGGCCCAGAAAGCTCCTGGGCATTAGTATCAGTCACTTCTGAGTACCAGCAGGTGGCGTCTGAACAACCGTGGCCTCTGTTTGGGCAGGGATTTTAGAGATAAAATACGCCCAAAATGGAAGAATTGTAACTTCCTTTGCTCCAAAGAGGAGAGTGGGACATTAGCAGTTACTCCCATTGAACGACAATTTCCATCCTCACTCATGGGAATACATTGATTAAAAATGTAATTACTTATAGTAATGTCAAATCTAGCTTATATAATGCAATGTTATGTCTTCAGTTTTATTAAGCTTATTTATGTTACTCCCTCAGTCACTAATTTACCCACAGTCAATGCGGATACAAATCTTTGGAGCCATGTTTGCTCCCAATCGACGATACTAGTGGGAGATTATGGCCAATGATAGAGATCCTCATTTTCCGTTGACAGTGGAAGCTTTTCACACCTCACAACTGCACTGAAGCTTGATTCAAGTATATAAAATCGAGGGTCACAAAAAAGGAGCATCTGCAGGGCTTTGGGAACAAGAGTTGCATATTGAAGTTCCATTGTCTTGAAGTTTAAGGTTCAGGGTGATATCCGATTTTATGGAAATTTGGTTGAATCCAGGTTTTGTCTTTCCTACACTTTACGTGAATCGTGAATGAAATGTGGAGAGAAGGACTACAGTAGGTGCTCTACATTGCAGAGCTCTGGATAAGTAACACTTGGCCTGGGATGAAACACAAGATTGTGCCTTCTGTCAGGAAGATAGGATAAGGTACTCTGGTAAGCTTGGATCTGATTCCAGGGTGAGTGATAGTACATGGAGTGATTTGTACTGTTCGAGCGATGGAATGACTGCTGAATATTTAGGGTCTGGACACTTACAGATGAGACTAAGAACCTAGGAAGCTGAGAGCGAGGAGCTTGCAGACCAACTTTAGCAGGGACAGCCCTTTTGATCCTGGCCTGGTGCAGCCTGTTGTGGAGACAAGAGGAACCTAAGATTTCTCTTCGAGAAGACCACTGATAGATATGACTCTCCCAACCTTAAGGAGGGATCGGATGTAGGGACAGTCTGGGCCCTAGACAGGATTTAGCAAAAGGTGTGCAAAATTTTTAGACCACCAATGTCAGACTCTACTCTCACCATAAGAGCGGAAAAAGGATGGGGGGGGCGCCGTTGTGGAATCTGGGCCACTTATTCCTGCACGGGCACTAAGGCTACAAACACTGAATTAAAACATTTAGGGCTACTGAGTGGGAGGTTTTAAGGCACCGGATGGGATGCTGATTCAATGCCTACAGGTGGGACTTTCTCACAACATTGGTTCACAGCTTTACCAGAATTAATGCTTTTCAGGTAGGAGTTCTGGGTAAAGTCTGTCCCTTAGGTTGACCCTTAGTAGCATCAGTAGGGATGGACCACCATCCTGTCCCCATGTCACCTCATCAACTACTGCGTCACCATCCTACAGCAGAACCTTCTGGGTTATGGTCAGCTAGCTATGGAAGAGGTGGCCCTTTTCATAATGATGGGGAAACTAATATGCGAGTTAGGGAGAATATATGTGTTTTGTTGAGTGAGAGAGTTTATGGTCACCCATTTCACAAAAGACTGCGCAGTTACAGGGATGGTACACAGTCAAAATATCGAGTTTTAAATTTCGACCTACCAAAATATTGTGTTTGAAATATCGAAGGTGCAGAATATCGATGTCAAGAATATCGTTGGACAGAATATCGACCCTAAGGTAAGTAATATCGAAATTCTTTATATCGATGTAAGTAATATCGAAGTTAAAAATATCGATAGCATATATATCGATGTAACTAATTTCGACGACACTAATATCGATATTTTTTTAAATATTTTTTTATTATGTATGTGTTATATGTTTTAGTTAAGTATTTAAAATAAATAATGTTATATGTGTATTAATTTTATATATTAATACATTTTTTTATAAGTAAATTATATGTTTTAGTACCGGAGCGGATAGTGGGTTTATAGGGGAATAGGGTGGGAAGTAATTTAATTGTAATTAATAAAATATTTTTTTATGTGTAATTTATTTTGTAATTAATTATTAAGTGGTAATTAAGTATTTTAATTGATAAATTAATTATATAATTGGTAATTAATGTTAATTTTAATTAAATGTTATGTTTTAGTACTGGAGCGGGTTGTGGGTTTATAGGGGAATAGGGTGGGAAGTAATTTAATTGTAATTAATAAAATATTTATTGATGTATAGTTTATTTTGTAATTAATTATTAATTGGCAATACATTTTTTTAATTGATAAATTAATTATATAATTGGTAATTAATGTTAATTTTAATTAAATGTTATGGTTTAGTACTGGAGCGGGTTGTGGGTTTATAGGGGAATAGGGTGGAAAGTAATTTTATTGTAAATATTTAATTATTTATACATTTTGAGTTATGGATAATTAATGTATTAAACATTAATATTTGGTAATTATTTATTTTAATAGATAATTATTTTTTAAATTGTAAATTAATATTTGTAATTTTAATTATTTTTTATAACTAGAAAAAATAATTAAATAATTGTTAAACATTATTTTTTCTAAAAATATTAATTTGTATAATGTTTTTTAATTTTTAATATTGATTTAAATTTAAATAATATTTTATTGTTATGATAAATAAATTATTCTTTAATATGTATTATTTGGTGATTAATATTTAATAATTATTATTTATTGGTGTTTGTTGTTAATTTATAGTCAATAAATTATTGAAATGTAATTGGTTTTATTAAACATTAATTGTTTTTATTGATGTTGATGTATTTGAAAAATTAATTATACATTATTTCAAATATAAACATTATTTAGAAGTATGTGACAATAAAAATCTATGTTATTAAACGCTTTCCCCACTGTTGCACCCTTTGGAGTTCGAATAGTAATTTTTCCCCCTAATCTATGCAAAGCTTTCCCTACCATTGCACTCTCTGGAGTGGGAATAGTAATTTTACCCCCTACACTATCCAACGCATTCCCTACTGTTGCACTCATTGGAGTGGGAATAGTCATTTGTACCTATCCGCTATCCAACGATTTCCCTACTGTTGCACCCACTGGAGTGGGAATAGTAATTTTTACCCGTACGCTATCCAATGCTTTCCCTACTGTTGCACTCTCTGGAGTGGGAATAGTAATTTTACTCCCTACACTATCCAACGCTTTCCCTACTGTTAAACCCTTTGGAGTTGGAATAGTAATTTTTACCTTTACGCTCTCAAACGCTTTCCCTACTGTTGCACTCACTGGAGTTGGAATAGTAATTTTTACCCTTACGCTATCCAACGCTTTCCCTACTTTTGCACTCACTGGAGTGGGAATAGTAATTTTTACCCACCCGCTATCCAACGCTTTCCCTACTGTTGCACCCTTTGGAGTTGGAATAGTAATTGTTACACTTACGCTATCCAACGCTTTCCCTACTGTTGCACTCACTGGAGTTGGAATAGTAATTTTTACCCGTACGCTATCCAACGCTTTCCCTACTGTTGCACTCACTGGAGTTGGAATATTAATTTTTACCCGTACGCTATCCAACGCTTTCCCTACTGTTGCACTCACTGGAGTGGGAATAGTAATTTTTACCCACTCGCTATCCAACGCTTTCCCTACTGTTGCACTCTCTGGAGTGGGAATAGTAATTTTACCCCTACACTATCCAACGCTTTCCCTACTGTTGCACCCTTTGGAGTTGGAATAGTAATTTTTACCTTTAAGCTATCCAACGCTTTCCCTAAAGTTGCACTCATTGGAGTGTGAATAGTTATTTTTATCTACCCGCTATCCAACACTTTCCCTACTGTTGCACCCACTGGAGTGGGAATAGTTATTTTTACCCGTACGCTATCCAATGCTTTCCCTACTGTTGCACTCACTGGAGTGGGAATAGTAATTTTTACCCACCCACTATCCAACGCTTTCCCTACTGTTGCACTCTCTGGAGTGGGAATAGTAATTTTACCCCCTACACTATCCAACGCTTTCCCTACTGTTGCACCCTTTGGAGTTGGAATAGTAATTTTTACTCTTACGCTATCCAACGCTTTCCCTAATGTTGCACTCATTGGAGTGGGAATAGTAATTTTTACCTATTTGCTATCTAACACTTTCCCTACTGTTGCACCCTATGGAGTTTGAATAGTAATTTTTTGCCTTATGCTATCCAATATAATTTATAATTATTTATGCATTTTATAATATTTTTATTATGTTACATAATGTTGTGTTTAAATAATTTTTAAATAATGAAAGTATATTTCATTGTTTTTATGTATTAAATATAAATATTTATTATTATTTATGTTATTATTTTATGAGTGTTGATGTATTTGTAATTTATAGTATTTGTTAATATTTTTAAAATAATTTAAAAAATAATAAATATTATAATCAATTAAATATATATTACATATTGTACGTTTATTTTTAAATAAATATTTAACATTAAATATGTATTATTTATTCATTTTAAACATTCTAAAATATTTTTACATAAGTTTAAATTATATAAAAGTATTATTTACTTCATATTTCTTTTTTTAATAATAAAAAACAATATATTTACTTACGATATTTTTAACATCGATATTTTATTTTCGATATTTTTGTACTTACCATGTTGTAGATAGGGTGTCGATATACTTGCCTTCGATATTCCAACGTCGATATTTTGAGTGTCGATATCCTGTCTCTCGATATTCTGTCAGAGATTCACAATGAAAAAACAAAAAATAACAGCCAGCTTGCTGAGTATTTGTGTTCCCTTTGGAGAGCAATTGTTAGACCCGTCTGCTTCTGAGAGTCCCCTCACCACTATGATTTCTTTTGTTCCCCCGTACCTCCCAAAATTTGTCGCTTTTCTTTGTCTACCAGGACCTTTTGTGTGCTGTTTCATGGGGCTAGATGTTCCTTGACGCCCAGTTGTTCACAAGGTTTTTGACACCTATTTACAAGACACCTGGTGAAACCTGTGACATTATAGACTGGGATTGGCAACCTGAATGAATGACCTCAAAATGGTGGCCATCCATTTCCCTCATGTGAGTGACTCCCCTTGGAGCCTCCATGAACCTTGACCTTTCAAGGTTTTGGCGCCCTTTTACTTGGCGCACATTCCTGACAGGAATTACCTAATTTTCCTCAGGTACACAAAATAGCTGCTCTAGAACCCCAGTATGGTGGCTGTTAGGGTCCCAAATACCCCAGAAGTGCCATGTCATTGGCCTAACCCAAAGAAGGTTCTAGAACCTACTGGCACGAGCCAGCATCTCAGGGCACTGGCTATGTAAGGTCCAGTCCCTGGCGGCCATTTTAGATGACCAGAAGACTAGATAGGATAATGATGTTCCAGATCTAGGTGAAGAAGGAGATTCCAGACTTGACACCAGATTGACACCTGCCCTGTTGACCCCTGAGGCAGCTGGTAGCGCGGGCAGTAGAGCAAGCAAGAGTCACTGGCGTGGATCCTGACTGGCGTTCCAGTCAGCCGTGTGTGCGGTGACCTCGCGCCTACAGCGCCTGCCCAGTGAGTGCCTCGTCACCCCCAAAAGACTGTGGCCGTTTTTCGTGTGCCTCCCCGCTCCCCCGGTGGTGAATTACGACTGACTCGGGTCGCAAGGCGAGAGCAAGTTCGCCGCGACCGCGAGCGTCTTCTGTGCCCCTTGTGTGACAGGTGCCTCCAGCAAGGAGCTCGGACTTCTCCGAGCTCCACCGGCGTAGAGTGCTTCCTGCGCAGACTGAGGTGAGGTGGTGCGCCGGGGCGGGGAAAGGCCGGCCTTCGTTGGGCGGGACTACTGTCTCTGCTCCTCCCCAGTGGATCGGCGGCTGTAGCTGTGGGCGGGAACCATCCCTGTTTGAGGAAGTCGGAGGGAGGTCCGTGGAGCCCCTGAGAACCCGTCGCTGGCGAGAGAAGTGCTGAACCCGACTGAATCGCTTTTCGATTGCAGCCGATGTGAGGTGGGCCCGTTTCTTCAGGTCGGAAGCGCTGTTATAAAGGAACTGTGAACCGGCATTTATTTGACTGAGCGCGAAGATTGTGTGACCTCTTCGGCAGCCCCGTTCGGCAATCTAAAGACTTGGAACTGGTGCTGCCTGAGTGCTAGCGGTGACAGAAACCCCTAGGCGCGTTTAGACCCCCACCGGCAAACAGAGATCTCAACCCGGTGGCAGCCGAGTGTAAATGAAGTGTTCACTGTCTTTCCTTGCCTTTTAGATATACGCGCATAACCCCCGTGTGATTCTTAAAATGTCCCAGCACTCCCTGTTGTGCCCAGAGAAGCCTGTGTACATTAATGGTGAAATCGTCATAAACTGTAAGAGTAATCTTTCCAATCTGAAATGTATTTGCAAATGTAGTGTTCCTGAAGTATTTAATTGGTGGCAGCGATACCAGAATGAACCTGTAGATGTTCTTGTAACTGAACCAGTATTTATTCTGCTATACAGAAAGTGATATTTATGCTATTTATTGAAGATATTTATTCCCGATATTTATTGTATTTATTGGAGATATTTATTTCTGATATTTATTCTATTTATTGATGAATTGTAATCCTGAGCTTATTTATTGAATCTATTCCAAAATCGAAACCCAGCGAATTGTGGCCAAAAGAAATGTGTATGTGCTTTCCTAATTGATCCCCATTCAGAACAGAGAATTTTTACATAAAGGAATTGTATTTTTCTACAACAGTGGTGTGGTGTCCTTCTTTTTGGTGGTTGTACAAGGAGATATTATTGGGTCAAAGCCGGCTTAACACGACAGCCTTCACTTGCCTTGACACTTGAGCCAAGCTACCCCCTTTGTGCTGGGCTTGCCCATCGCAGGTCCAACAGCAATGGTTTCTGCTTGTATGGCTTCTTTGACCCCAATATCCATGCAGAGGCACTGAGTAAATCTTTGTGAAGAATGAGGATGTTTTTCCCCTTCAGACCTTACTAGAACAACAGACCCTGAATGTGGGCCAGCTGGGTAAAGTTAGCACCAGTGAAAGATGCACCCCAAGGGTTATTAACCCAAATATCGGGAAACCAGGGATACATTATCACACCACCACACACAGAATCACTTCTAGGGGCTTCCAGGTTAAACACAATGCCCCAAGTTTTTAAAACATTTTTTATAGCAATTTTATCTAATGTTCAGCTAAGATGCAAGAATATAAGTACTGTTGATATACAGGGCAGTTGTTGTTAGCACCAAGATCTCTCTGGTTACAATGTTCAGTAAACAAGCCATTAGCTAAGGTCAATACAAGTCTAAGGTGCCTAAACTCGTTTTTGCAGTCTTACTTAATAATGTGTAGCTAAAGATGTATTTTTTAAGTGTCCTGAAGTTACAGATGTACCCCTCAAACATACGCAAAGTGGTTTTGTCTAAACAGGTACACAAACACATCTTTGCATTACAAAACATTTGTCATCTATCGTTCTGTGAATTTAGATCATATACAGCAGTATTTCACTTTCCTTAACCAATTCATGTGGTGTCGAACCTTCTGTGCTCAGTATTTTGCTAGTTATTGTTGGACAGCTGAGCATCTCTGACCAAACATTGAAACGCTACCTCTTCATATGTGGTTTAATAGAGGCTGTGTCCATCTCTGAGAGACACCAGTTCCGGAGGCTAAGTGGTCAAAAAGTGCACCTCGCGTTGGCCTTATGGAATACTTGACACTGCTTTCTTGGATGTAGGCTCACAGACTGCCCATGAGAATAGGCTACAGGTATACATTACCCCCAGCGCTGGCCTTGTACAACTGCTACTGGGCAACAGCATTACCTCATGGGTGTTTAGAACACTATAAAACACAAAGCACTTACCATAGCTTCACGGGTCGTGACGTGACATAACCATTTTGCACCCCAGTCAGTCTCTCTGCAATTCTGCCTGTTTAGGGCTCGACCTACATCCCACTAAGTGGGTGTGGCTTCAGAGTCCTTTAGGAAGGACTTCGAAAATCTAACCTACGAATTCCAGAGAAGCACGTGAATTGTGTTCGTTATTTATGGCAGCTGCATGGCAATTGGCCCTCGCATAGCTGTGTTTTTACAAGGCAGATCGCAATAGGCCATAGTCTGTAGAGTTGCTCCACTTTCTGCATATTCCGTGCGGAGACGCGCAGCAGAAGGCTATAATTCATCAATTACCAGCTGTCAGGGGCCGCCACGCAGTCACCTCTTTCCAGTTAATTTTATTTTCTGCTGTGTGTGCGCGCATGCTGGCTCCCTGCCAAAGCTTGTGGGCCCGTGGTAATTTAAGCCAGATGCCGGGCGTGCAGAGGCCTCTGACATCGCCTCTCCCAGCCTGCCCCTCACTGCAGCCCCCACCACTGGAAATGACAGGCTGGGAGCTCACAGAAGCCTCTGACATCGCCTCTCCCAGCCTGCTCCTCACTGCAGCCCCCACCACTGTAAACAACAGGCTGGGAGCTCACAGAAGCCTCTGACATCGCCTCTCCCCGCCTGCTCGTCCTTTCAGCCCCAACCGCTGGAATTCGAAGCCGGACCCCGACTCCTCCCTGCTGGACGGCCTCCTGGACGAAATCCCCTCAGCCAGGCAGACACTCACTCACCTTCGACCCTGTCTCGCAGGGAGGCACACCACACCACATCATCTGGCGTGACTCTCGGCCACAGTCCTCCCACTTCTCAGGGCTCACTGCGGCTCACAGTTCCTCCGTGGCACCGGGGGCCCAGCGCAGAGCATGGCTGCGGCTGATCCCCACGGGCCAGTTGGGTCGGATCCCTGGCCGCCATACATGTCCTTTCCGCTCCTCTCTGAACCGCCATCCAGCAGGCTCACTGCACACTTCACCGATTCCCAGACAGTGCAGTATCCCCCATTCAGCTTAGGGACTCCAGCCCACCATCTTGGTGCCAGAGGCCACACTCGCTGTTCAGCTCTCCTGTGAATTTCGCCCTCCTCAGTCCGCCACCATCGACAAAACTGCTATCAGGCGCTTCACTGACAGGTCAATTACATTTCCTGTCTTTTTCAGGTGCTGTCAGTGGCCCGATCTGCAGGATAAATGGTGGATGATCCGTCCAGCCAGCAGAGCCTCACTAGGTGGTGGCCATCTTGCACCTAGTGACAAGATGCCCCCCCCCCCCACGGTCAATGACATCCTTAATGACATTTCAAGTGACATCCTTGATGCTATCAATGATGGTATCATCCGGAGAATGTGAGTGCAGAGTGCAGAGTTCAGAGTGTGGAGTGCAGATTCAGAGGGAAGAGTGCAGATTCAGAGTGCAGACTGCAGAGTGCAGATTGTGAGTGCAGAGTGCATATTGTGAATGCAGAGTGCAGTTTGTGAGTGTAGAGTGCAGATTCAGAGTGCAGAGTGCAGATTCAGAGTGCAGAGTGCAGATTGAGAGTGCAGAGTGCAGATTCGGAGTGCAGAGTGCAGATTGTGAGTGCAGTTTGTGAGTGCAGAGTGCAGATTCAGAGTGCAGATTCAGAGTGCAGATTGTGAGTGCAGAGTGTGAGTGCAGAGTGCAGAGTGCAGATTGTGAGTGCAGAGTTCAGAGTGCAGAGTGCAGATTCAGAGTGCAGAGTGCAGATTCAGAGTGCAGAGTGTGAGTGCAGATTGTGAGTGCAGAGTGCAGTTTGTGAGTGCAGATTGTGAGTGCAGAGTGCAGATTCAGAGTTCAGATTGTGAGTGCAGATTGTGAGTGCAGAGTGCAGATTCAGAGTGCAGAGTGTGAGTGCATAGTGCAGATTCAGAGTGCAGAGTGTGAGAGCAGATTCAGATTCAGAGTGCAGATTCAGAGTGTAGAGTGTGAGTGCAGAGTGCAGATTATGAGTGCAGAGTGCAGATTGTGAGTGCAGTTTGCGAGTGCAGATTGTGAGTGCAGAGTGCAGATTCAGAGTGCAGAGTGTGAGTATAGAGTGCAGATTCTGAGTGCAGAGTGTGAGTGCAGAGTGCAGATTCAGAGTGCAGAGTGTGAGTGCAGAGTGCAGAGTGTGAGTGCACAGTGCAGATTGTGAGTGCAGAGTGCAGAATGTGAGTGAAGAGTTCAGAGTGCAGAGTTCAGAGTGCGGAGTGCAAATTCAGAGGGAAGAGTGCAGATTGTGAGTGCAGAGTGCAGATTGTGAGTGCAGAGTGCAGAGGGCAGATTCAGAGTGCATAGTGCAGATTCAGAGTGCAGAGTGCAGATTCAGGGTACAGAGTGCAGATTGTGAGTGCAGAGTGCAGATTGTGAGTGCAGAGTGCTGACTGTGAGTGCAGAGTGCAGATTGTGAGTGCAGAGTACAGATTGTGAGTGCTGTTTGTGAGTGCAGAGTGCAGATTCAGAGTGCAGATTGTGAGTGCAGATTGTGAGTGCAGAGTGCAGATTCAGAGTGCAGAGTGTGAGTGAAGAGTGCATTTGTGAGTGCAGAGTGCAGATTGTGAGGGCAGATTGTGAGTGCAGAGTTCAGAGTGCAGGGTGTAGATTCAGAGGGCAGATTCAGAGTGACTGTGAGTGCAGAGTGAGTGCAGAGTGACTGCAGAGTGATAGTGACTGCGGAGTGACAGTGACTGCAGTGTATGAGTGTGCAGGGTGAACACATGGATAAAACACATTGCGATTTACAATGCCATTACCTCTAACTCAAAAAATCTGAGACCTATTGCATTTCCAATGCTTGTTTTCTTTTCTCTGAAGTAAGCTGCTGAATTTTTTTTTCCTCCACGAACAAATACATTTCCTCATGGTTGCATCCCTGTAGACAGGCATTTTATTCATGCATGAATGCATCCATACATTTGTAAATGCATGCAGGGATACACGCATGCATTCGTTTTCAGTTGTGGATGAGCTAAGAGAACAAAAATCACTTTACCGTGTACCTTGACTTGCAAGTTTCTGCTCGAACATATTTGGGATGTCACACCATTTATGACAATAGATGAGTTCAAAACAGAAGAATTTTGGGGCAGATTTACATGCCCCTTGCGCCACCGGTGCGTCACTTTTTGTGTTGTACCGGTGACGCATTTTACTGCTCTATATTTACAAGGACAGGAAAAGCCACCCTGCGTGACTTTTCCTGTCCTTGTAAATACGACCCCTTTACATGCCACACTTTGCGTGAAAGGGGCGTGCCACGGGTTTTGCTGTGGGTGTTCCCACGCAACACCCATGGAACCAGACACATTTCCAGATTTATGAGGAATCGTAAACCGAGGCGTGGCAAGGTCAAGTGGTACCCGGTGCAGAACATTTCTTGTCACACACCCACCCACATTGAAATTATTAAAATAAGGAAAAAAAGCATAGTTACACATATTTTTGCCATTTTGTAACCCCCCTCAGTGCCACTTTGTCACCCCCCTCAGTGATGACACCCGGGGCGGCCCGCACCCCCTTAATATGCCATTGCCTGGAAATGCATAACAATGCTACACATAGCTGTAGCGAGGTGCAATGAGGAGAAATGTCCTATTACTCACCGGTAATCTTCATTACACCTGGTCCCCTTGTCCTTGTCCCCTTCATTACATATGAGATAGTCCCATCTCCTGCACAGAAAAAAGAAAGAAGGAATGCTGGACTTACCCCTCCCCCTACCTCTGGGAGTACATAAGCGTACAGGTCCCAGCATTCCTCCTGACACTACCAAGCACAGATGAAGGCCGGCAAGTCATGGAGGGAGGGAGGGAAGCCATGAAGGAGACGAGGACAACAGGACCAGGAGTAATGAAGATTACCGTTAAGTCATAGTACTTTACACACAGGTCCCTATAGTCCTCGTCCCTTTCATTACATATGAGAATACCCAAACACAAGCCGGCCATCATCATACAGAATAAACAACCAAAATCATCCAAAATGCAAAAAGGTCAGGGATTTATTGAACAGAAAACAAAAAATTCAGGAGCACACAGCAGCCAGTACACCCAACAGAAATTAACATATTACCCCAACAAATTCTGAAGGTGATAATGCCGAATAAAGGTATTAGAGGACGCCCAAGTGGCCGCCCGACAGATTTCAGAAAGAGGAACCCCACCAACCTCAGCCCAGGAAGCCGCCATCCCATGGGTAGACCTTCCCTGAACCCCAAAAGGAGGAGGAGACCCAAAAAGAGAGCAAGCCAAACAAATGACCTGTTTCAGCCATCTACCAATAGAGGCAGAAGAAGCTTTCCCTCCCCGAGATTAAACACCAAAAGAAACAAAAAGTGACTCAGACTTCGGAAAACCAGCAGTGCGGTCCAAGTAAACATGCAAAGCCCTGCAAACATCCAACAAAGACCAAGGAGGGCCACCTGGAGAGTCCAGAACAGAACCCAACGCAGGCAACACCAACTCCTGAGACCGATGAAACTGCGAGGAAACCTTCGGATCAAAAGCAGAATCCAAATGGAGAACCACCCCATCCTCAAAAAAGGTCAGAAAATGCTCGCGAGCCATCAACGCCCCCAACTCCCCCAAACGACGAGCAGAAGTAATAGCCACAAGGAAAACAACCTTGAGAGTCACAAACTTAATGTCCACATCCGACAGAGGCTCAAACGGAGGGGATACCAAAGCCCTAATAACCAAGGGCAGATCCCACTAAGGAAAAGAAGGACGCACCACCGGACGCAAAAGAGAAAAACTCAGCAGGAGATGCAAAATCAAATCCTCAACATCAGACAAATTCCCCCAAGGGGAACGAAAAGCACGAATAGCAGCCCATTGCGCACGCAAAGTGGAAACCGCCAAGCCTTTCTCAAAACCCTCCCAAAGGAACTGCAGCACAACCTGCAAAGAGCACTCCAAAAGGGATAAATCCAGAGCCACACACCAACGACGAAAATTACCCCAATGCCGGTCTTAAGATTTGAGCGTAGACGGGCGACAGGAACCCTGAAGCACCACAGCTAAATGCTCAGGGAAACCCCGCCAACACCACCCTTGCCTCTCAATTTCCACACCGACAGACGCAACCTCCGAAGAGACGGCGAAGGAGCAGACCGCAGGGGGGAAGGAGACAGAGGAAGAAACCAGGGACCCTGCACAGCCCACAACCGAAGAGTCGGAAACCAAGACCTCTGGGGCCAAAATGGAACCACAAGCACCACCACTCGATCCTCCCGACACAGACGGGCCAAAAACCGGGGAATCAGCGCCAGAGGAGGGAAGGCATAGAGAAGCCGAGAAGGCAGAGTAATCGACAGGGCATCCACCCCCCAGCAACCCTCCTGAGGACCCTGAGAGCAGAACCGGGGCAGCTGGGCATTGAGCCGGGAAGCAAAGAGGTCGAGAAAGGGAAGACCAAACCTCCTGCACATGAGACGAAAAGCCACAGGATTCAGAAACAACTCCAAGGAGGCGGGGAAACAACGGCTGAGGGCATCCGCCACCCCGTTGTCAACACCCCGAAAATGAACAGCAGACAGAGACAACAGATGCCCCTCCACCCAACAGAAAAGAGGAATCACCACCCCGTTCAGGGAGGAGGAGCGAACACCCCCTTGATGATTCAAGTACGCCACTGTCACTGTGTTGTCCAACCTCACCAGAATATGGTGACCGATCAACTGAACCCGAAACCCCATCACAGCTCGGAACACAGCAAACAGTTCCCTCCAATTGGACGAGCGACGACTCTCCGGAAGAGACCAACAACCCTGAAGGGACAGGGAACCCAGGGTCGCACCCCACCTGAACGAACTGGCATCCGTGGTCAGAACGACCGGGGGCTACGACTGCAGAGGCAGAACCTGTGACAGATGAGCGACACCGTCCACCAAAGAAGGGCAGGGAGGACCGAAGGGGACACAGTAAGAAGACAATCCAGCTCCCGAGACACAGGATCCCAATGAAACAGAAGGAACAACCAGAGAGGATGCAGGTGAAAACGAGCCCAAGCCACAGTAAACACCGTCGTTGCCATGAGGCCCAGAAGGCGCAACCAGAGGCGAACCGGAAAGGAACCCCCCTTCAAAAACCGCTGAGCCAGGGACCCCAATGTCAAGACCCGAGGCACGGGCAGGAAAACCTTGCTGAGATTGGTCCGAAACCTGACCCCAATGAAAACCTAGTCCTGGGAGGGTGACAGCTGACACTTGGGAAGATTCAGAAGGAACCCGTGATCCCTCAACACAGAACACACCACCCCCTGAGCCACCAACAACAGAGAATGAGACAGAGCATGGATCAACCAATCGTCCAGGTAAGGGTACACCATGATCCCCCGAAGATGCAACACAGCCACCACTGGAGCCACAACTTTGGTAAAAACTCACGGAGCAGACCTCAGGCCGAATGGCAGGACCCGGAACTGAAAATGAGACCCCTGAACACAAAACCTCAGGAAGCGACGAGAGCGGGGATGAATCGGGACATGGTAGTAGGCATCCTGAAGGTCGAGGGTGCAGATGAAATGGCCTGGAAGCACCACAAGAATCACCCTCTGAAGAGTCTCCATGCGAAAGGACACACAAACCACCCACTTGTTCAGGGACTTCAAATCCAGGACCAGGGGGAACGCCCCTGTCACCTTGGGAACCAGGAAAATCCGAGAGTAATACCCCCGCCCAACTTCCAGAGGAGGGACCACCTGAATTGCCCCCTTCCAAAGAAGAGCATCAATCCCCAGAGACAGCTCGGACCTTTTGGAAAAACATGACGGCCAAGTAGTCAGACGAACCCCTGAGTCCGGAGGAGGACAGGAGAACTGTATCACAAGACTCATGCGAATGTTGTCAAACACCCAAGCGTCTGAACAGGACTCACCCAACCGGTAGGAAGAACCGTAGCCGACCTCCTACCAAAGACCCCTGAACCCCTGCCATATAGTCAAAATGAGGTTTTTGAGGGGGGGCTTGGCCTTCCAATCCCGTCCCCGACCAGAAGAAAACCGTCCCCGGCCCCCAGAAAACTGCCTACGAAGGAAGGACGGAAAAAAGACTTTGGTTTAGAGGAAACAGAAACAGAAGAGGGCTGCTTAAAAGAAGAAGAATGCTTCTTCTCTTTAAACAATGTATGCAATTTATCCTCCAATTCCTCCCCAAAAATCGTTTTCCCATTAAAATGGAAGACGCAAAGCGCAAGCCGTCTGAGCAGAGTCCAGTCCCGCAACACAAGATTGCGACGAGCCGCCACACATGCCCCACTGAAAAGGGCAGGGGCCCGCACCACATCAAAGGACACATCCGAGAGGAACTCCACTTGCCCCTCAATATGTTCTAGAAGACTGGAACAGTCAGCGAATTTTGCGAATTCGCAATTCGCGATTTGCGAATTTGCGATCCGCAAAATTTGCGAATTTGTGGATTTTTTTGCGTGTTTGCAGGGCGATTTGCGTGTTAGCGGGGCGCTTTGCGTGTTCGCGGGGCGCTTTGCGTGTTTGCGGGTTTTTTTTGTGCTCGTTGTTGTGCCCTTCTGCCCTCTGCCCCACTCAATTTTGTGCCATTCTGCCATCTGCCCCACTCGTTTTTGTGCCCTTCTGCCCTCTGCCCCACTCGTTTTTGTGCCCTTCTGCCACACTCGTCGTTGTGCCCTTCTGCCCTCTGCCCCTTTCCTGTTTCATTTTAGAATGGCGCCGGCAAGCTGCCAGCACCATTCTAAAATAGTTACTAAGTTAGCTTCATCAGGAAGCACTAATAGCAGGTGGTCGAATTCAGTTAAACTCGAGCACCTGCTTCTATTAGTGCTTCCTGTTGAAGCTAACTTAGTAACTATTTTAGAATGGCGCTGGCAGCTTGCCGGCGCCATTCTAAAATAGTTACAAGCTTGAAGCTTGAACTTTTGCCCCCGGATCCGTTCCGCTCGCGGATTCGCGGATTTTTGGCAAATTCGCGGGAGTTCGCGGTTTGCGAATTTGCCGAAAATCCGCAAAATCCGCGAGCGGAACGGATTTTGCGCCCATGCTTAGTAGCATCATCCATAGACTGGTAAAGGGATTTTAGATCAGAAAGCAAGGACTGAGAAACATAAGTCCCGTAAATGCCCGCCCTCAAAGCCAAATGGGAACCAGAATACACCTTCTTGAGGGAGGAATCAACCTTTTTATCCACCGGGTCCTTCAGCACTGCATCCTCCGCCAAGGAAGTGCGACCCCCCAGACTGGCCACAAAGGAATCAATAGGGACAGAGTCCGGCAATTCAGCAGCCATATCCTGTAAGGGGTACAGTTTAGCCATAAAACGAGGAAGCGAGATCCGGTCGATCCACCCACTCCCGCTGCAGCACATCTTTAATGAAAGGATGAACAGGCACATCAATAGTAGCAGAACTCTGAAACTGGCACAATAAGTGACCACCAGACGTACTTCGAGTCTCATCATCCGGAAACCCCATGTTAGATTTGACATGTTTCAGCAGCCCAGCCAACATGTCCTTGTCAACGTACTTTCCCTTATGTTCAGAGTCTCCCAACCACTCAGCCTCGCCATCAGACGAACCAGAGGAGACCGGACCGGTGCCCTTAGACCGAGCACCATCACCACCCATCTCGGACAGAGTTTCCCTAATCAGACGTTTCAGCCTGGCATCCCCGGACTCCCTGCGACGCCGAGACCTGGCAGGAGAAGGGGAGGAGGACGAATCAGATGAAGAGGAGCGCTCCTCATGGCAGCTCTTCCTTGTATGTTTGCCCATCAAAACTGGTCCCAAACCACACAGCCAGCAAGAGCCCACAAGAAAGTAGGCGGGAAAACACACAGTGCGAAGCCAGAATACACCTCCTTGTAGCAAAGACACAGTAGCGTAAACACCAGAAACCGCTATGCGGTACTTACCCGAGCGGGCTCCTAAATCGCCATAAAGCGAAGGAGCCCGCCTCGGAACGCCGGACTTCTGCTCTGAAAACCCCGGAAGACAGGCAAAAATGACCCGGAAGGCGGAACCAAGCAACCCGCCTTCCGATGGCCCGAAAACACCACGCCCCCCAGGGAAAGCCCGGCAGAACCAGGAGGGGCATCCAGAAGACCCCAGCGACATCCCGCAGCATACGGGCCTGAACCACACCCTCCAAGCCCGGCAGGGAGGGTGAGGAAGCAGGAAACACGAGGACGCTCGCCCAGCAGCACCCACGTGAGTGAATCCAGCAACGTTCTCTCACAGTATAGGCAGAGACAGAAAAAAGAACAGGAGGAATGCTGAGACCTGTACGCTTATGTACTCCCAGAGGGAGGGGGAGGGGTAGGTCCAGCATTCCTTCTTTCTTTTTTCTGTGCAGGAGATGGGACTATTTCATATGTAATGAAGGGGACGAGGACTAGAGGGACCTGGGGGTAATGCTTTAATTTCTCCTAATTTTTTCCTCTTCCAATGGGTGCTGCATTCTACAAAACACATTGGAAGGGGAAAATGCCTGCAGTGATTGCATTTGTGCAAGCAAAAACAATCTCCCCATGACGCAGGCATCCTTGCACATGCGCATGGCAGTTGTTTGTGCGCCAGCGCAGGGGAGAGCAAAGGAATGCGACATATTATTGAAAATACGTTGCATTCATGTGCTTTGAAAGTGCTGCAGCGTGGCACAGCCAAAGGCCTTACATTGGTGCCCTGCGGCACTTTCTTGTAAATCTGCTCCTTAGAGTTTATAAAACAAAATTACGTCGGTCTGCTTCTAAGCCTTGGATTCTTGTTTTCATTTTTTTTTTTAAATTGTACTTTTATATAGCGCGAATCACAGGATGATTAAGCCTCCCGCCAGACTCGAACCTGTTTCCAAAGCTTTCTACAAAGGGTGTATCACAACAGCTTCTTCAAATGAAAAGTTTATTGTGCACTAATATTTATGTGATCATTTTCTCTGGTAAGTCGCTGTACCGTTTTCAATTTAAAAAAACCGCCGTCAGTACTGTGCACGACAACAGCTCACAAATGTTAGTTCTTTTGACGGCTCTCCCTCAATGCGGCGTTGCTATTACTCAACACGAGCAGCGCAGATCCATTCTCGGCTTCCGGTTATTCGCGGACTTGAGAGGCGCAGCCACGTGAGCGCTTGCGGCGGGAGACGTCAGCGTCCCTGGCAAGCGTTAAGCGCCTCCCCAGTGCTGCCAAATAGTAAATTACGCATCATACCCCGAGAATGGAAACAGAAGGTGATTTTAGATCTAAAAAACAAGATTCGTTTTATGATGACCTTCTATATGAAGTGGGCAGGCCGCTTTTTCACAAGAGAAATGTTAAGTGGGAAGTCCAGCCGTGAGTCATTGAAACCCCCTTCTAAAGGCCGCGTGACCTTGCAATTGACGCTAGGTGGGGCTGGGCTGAAAAAACAGAAAAAGTGCCTGGAGCCACGGCGGTCACGAAAGTGTCTTTGTTTCGGTTTTTCAGGATTTGGTGCTGAGAAAGTGAGCAGAGCAGGTTATAGGCCAACCCTATGCCTGAGGGGTGTCGGGGCACCAGGTGGCCTTGAAGCACATTAATGGACAAGTGCTCATGGTTCAAATTCACATAACAAGCATTCTTTGAGCTAGGGTCTAATACAGTATACTAATAGAATAAGCTGTTTGAAACGTTGCGCTACAGAAATAATTGAGTCAGAATATTGACACTGTGAAGGTAAGTCTAGATAGGTAAGTATGCGTTTACTGTACTTAGCTCCACAATATGTACCTTGAATATATCTAAATTTTCAAAATACGTTGATGTGGAGTCCTGGATAGACGTTTGTTTGGCAAATTATTTATTATGAGTTGCCAGATATATATTTTTAACTCATCATTTGACTGGCTTCATTACATTATGACTAACACGTTTGTGCTATATACAACATAGGTGCTTAAGAGAACGTCAAAGTGAGGGAGGTGTACTGTCCAGCTACACACCAAATTCATCCTTCTGGATGATTGTTTTAAATAAAGTCCTTGACATGTTTGTAAGTTGTGAGGAGACTGCCTAATGGATGTCCCCAGAATACATATGTGGAGTCCTCATAACAGGGTCCTTTGCAATCATCATGTCTGAGACATCTTGTGTGGTGGTTAATTAACGGGTAGGCCAGTGAAAAGTGGGGTGCATTAGGACCCTGCTTGTCTTCTTTACAAAATGGTGGACCCCTTTGTGTCAAACTTGTGATTTACATCTCCAGCATCTCTGCTTCAACATACACATTTTTATCTCCTTCTTCAAAGCGTGTGACCCCAGTGGGTGATGCCCGTGCCATATCAGTTCCTTTGCTCATTGTAATTGGTTCCTCTGCCATTTCAAAACTCACCCTACCCCACATTTCCTGTGCTATGCTTATCTCCCTTGGTAAGAGGTGCAGATGCAGGCCTCCGTCTAAGGGCAAAACTGATTGAACCTGGGCCTGTCTGTACTAGTCTGACTGGGGACTGTGAGCTCAGAAGTGCACAAAATCTGAGCTTTAACATTAATATGTTGAACCTCAAGAATTGAAGAAGTCTCACATCTTTGAATAAAGCAGGCCCTGCCCTCCTGTTTTCAACTTCAAAGTGTATTAGTACAGCTACGGCCAGTGCAGGTAAGTGTGGTGGGGCGGGGCAGGGGGTGGGGATGAGTCAACAGACAATGGAATAGGGAAAATTAAATTAATAAATACATCCTATTCTGTCTATCAACTCACCCTCCGGTCTCACCACGCTTACCTGCGCCGGCTGCGGCTGTCTTTGTATGGGGCCCATTGACCAATACTTGGACCATTCTTCCTCATCTGGACACAGAGAAGTCCTGCTCGCAATTCATGTTACATTAGTTGGATTTATAGAGTGATCAACATGCATACCTCCTTTTCACTAAAACTGAGAAACTGCTACCTTATACAATAGATAGGGATTATCCTGCCAACTGCCAACATCTTCCTGAAATTTAGGAGATTATTGACTCATTTTAGAGAGAGAGATTTGTTACTTCAGTTTTTAGCTAAAATGGTGGTAATACCCTATTACCAAATGTTTGTGTCCTGGTCTTTCTACAATGAAAGAGATAGTGAACACCTTATGTAAAGGGCCTAGTCAATTAAAATCAAGGAAGTCTTTCAGAAATGTTGCTCCAACCACCTGTAGAAGGTATGTTGAGCTATAGTAAAAACTGAATTCGCCCCTCAATAGGAAGCCAATGAAAGTGTCAAACAAGCTTTATTGCATGTGCTCTCATTATGGGATCAGTGGCATAATGAGATGCCATATTTTGGAGGCATTGTAATTTTGGAACTTCAAATTTTCTAAAACTGGTGTAAGCTCTTTTAGGATGTTCACACCTGGATTTAATCATGGCTCCAGGTAATCATCCTCTGTCTGTAATGTTCTCATAATAATGGCATCACTGTGGTAAATCTTTAGATCCACCTAACACGACTGCATAACTACATTGATTGGGGGTGAAGAGGAGGTTCCTCATCAATGATGACACCCAAATCCTTCATTGTAGAGCCTGAAGAATTGATAAGGCTAAGCTAACCTGGCCTAAGGTGTTCTGATCACAGGTTTGTCACATTAAAAGTCAATAAAACCTTCTGTTTTACCCCATTTTATTTACTTTGTCTGAATCCGAGAGTTATTGGCTCGCAGACCACGTTTTATAATATTTCGGTATCAACTAGTTGGATAAAAAATCTGAGTGTGATCAGCATAACTGAACAACTACAGATTTGTAAGTTCATCAAAATGTGTTAAGGGCTGAAGGTTTACGTTGAGCAGTTTTGATGTGATTGAAAAGCCCGGAGGAATGCCACAAGGAAGAGGTAATGCCTCTGATGAGAATGAAGAACTGGACAAGTCAAAGTTTAGGCCGACCGTAATGGAGCGCAGACTGGATACAAGACCCACTCAGGCCCCAGTGAACAAATTACCTTTCCTGGTCACAACAGCGAGATTCTTTGTGAAATGTGTCAATGTTGATCCCGCAGGTTGAGGATGCGTCAATTCTCCACATAACCAGGTCGATGCACCAGATCTGCTACACACAGACATGAGATGGGTTGATGTCTGTGTTGCAAATATTTGGGTCCACTTTCAGTGAACCAGACACAGAAGCAGGGGTAGAGACTTTGATATCCCTGAGTCTCAAGCAGCTGGAGGCAAGCCGCAAACCCATGGAGCACACTTAGAAAAAAGGAGAGTTCAGCTTTCCATCATCAGAGTCAGAGAGCAGCAGGTAGCAGGGCAACACGTGAGAAACAAAATGTCTGCAGTCCAGAAATGAGTCCTCCAAGTCACAGCAGTCCTTCTGGCAAAGTGCAGTTGAAGGTCCAGAAGTGTCTGATTTTAGGCGGTCAGAGACCCGATTTCTATATCCAAATGTGCCCTTGAAGTGCACTTCAATTCAGGCCTTTGAAGTGCACAGGCCCCCCTTTGTTTCCAGCCCTAACTCCATACCAGCCCTTTGTGTAGGGACAGGACACTACCCATTCAAGCAAAGTGCTAACCCCTACCTTCCATCCTACCCAGACAGGGCCATCAGAATGCAGATGTATGTAGCTGGGTACTCAGATACACCTTTACGTCCTCTGTTTGAGTCTGTCTAGAGGGAATGCACAAAATGTAGCTATCACTCACCCAAGACATGTATTGGAGACAGGCTGCCAGCCACTCTTAGCTATGAGTGCAGAGCAATGACCACTTTCTAAAAGTGGAAACCTAAGGGGTTAGGCCCATAAGGACAAGTAGGTAAGCTGGACCCTATTTAAATGAGAACAACAAAAACAATTGCCTACCCACCAATATTTTTGCAAGCAATTCCAAAAGGTCAAAAAAGCGATTGTCAAGTTTGACCAGGTATTTATTAGTACCAGCTATTTCTGTATTTTTTAAATTTATCAAAAAACATTTTTTTCAACAAAGAAAGGCACTGTACATTGGTATATTTACAATATTATACAAGAATGACAATGCAAAACAAACTTAAAAAGACATGAATGCTAACATCCTACATAAAACACAAAACAATTAAACAAAACTGTGCATGATATCATTTCGAAATTGAACATTCAAATGAGATATGCTTAAATGAATTCACAACAAAAAAGGAAGGAGTTTGGTCAATAAATGACACCTATTTGGACCAGCAACTGCTGGTGTAGTGTTTTGAATAACAAAACAAGTCCTCCTTGTGAAATGCCGATGCGTTTCGATGCCAGGACGGAGTGCCTGGGATCTCTTCAGGGCTTTATCATTGTATCTATGAAAGATGCAAAAAAAACAATAACGTTTTATTCACAAATTTCAAGACTCGACTCTATTCTAGTGCCACTCAGTGAATGTGTATAGAATCAGACCTACCAGATCCGTTTGGGAAAATGAGGAGCCTCAAGGACCACTGTGTTCACTTGTATAACTGTGACTGTTCGAGTCCTCCGTAGCTGTGTGGTGAACCCTTTCCCTTTATGAACAACACGCCATTCTATTATGGGAAAAATGACATGCGACCGCTACACTCTTGCATTATGCCTTCTTTCAAAATAGTGTCTAACATACCTTACTGGGCCATTGTTTGGAGGCATACGTTGCTGTAAATTCTTGGGCATCTAAGATTCAAACTGCCAGAAATTGTGTTGCGCGGATATGGCTGCAAAAGCGGAAAACGCTTAGATTGATGTCTGTTTCCAAGTCAATGTGGTTACGTATCGCTAAAAAAGTTGAAAGTAATGCATACCTTCAACGTAGAACAGTGACTTGTCTGCGCAGCTCGAACAGCGGTAATGGCGTTTCTGTTAGGAAAACCGAAACGGCTAATTATTTGATGTTGAAACTGTAAACTTTCTTAGTAGTTATACTTTTGTTCATGAAAAGCGTGTGTACCTCTCACTCCAGAGGTGCAGTTCTCTTGCCGGTCGCATCAAAAATGGCGATCGTGTGTGTTTGGGATTGTTTGCTATATAGATTCAAGCAGTTGCATTGTGGGAGACGTGGTCCCTTCATTAAGCCCAAACGTGAGAACATGTTCTAGCGTGTGTATTTCATAACTATCATTGTGCACATTGAAGCAGCACTTGAATCCTTAAGAGGTTGGCTGCTTTTCTCAGGGGCAACGTCTTACCGAGAGAAGAAGTGGTATGTAGAACCACACCACACACTGTAGATAGTTTTCCTTTAGTCACTAGGTCCTGAGGAATCACTATTAGAGACATTTTATAGGTGTGAAACATGTTGACCACTCAGGAGTAGAGCATCATTTTTTTTTCAGATTAAAACAAAATAGTCGCCCTCCTTCTTCTTTTTACTTTTTAATTAGATTGTGACCTCTCCAGAATAAAAATAATTATAGCAGATTCCCTCACCTGTTTTAACCCACACACCACATCTAAATCTTACCAGGCCCCTCACACCCATGGCACCTACACGGCAAGGAACAAAAGATCTCCGAGAAAGAGCCTCTTTATGGATGCCCGTCGAGCATTGCAGTGCCGGCTCAACAAGGAGCAGACCCATATGATGAAGCATGACACCTAGCTTGCTGGATGTGTGAAGGTCCTAGTTCCGAAAGGAGGTATTCCCCACCTTCCCACCACTCTGAACACTCACCAGGTGGCCAACGTGCCACCCAGGAACACCGTACCTCTTTTGTCTTCTAGTTCTACCCAGGGCAAGTACGGTGGACCTTTATCAAGCCCTCATTGTCCCCTTGTTGTTTACTAAACGTTGTGGGAGGAACAATCCTTGTGTGTCGGCCATTTTGAATTCCCATTCCTCAAGAGCAGTTAGGGCTCTAGTGCACCAAATCCTCATTTCTGCTCACATCAACTAACTTAAACATGGCCATGGCATAGATGCTCAAAAAGCAAACCTGTTGTTGTGATGATGTGTAAACATGCTAATGTCTATTGTGATGTAATGCCTAGTCCTCATCCTCATTGGCATGCGTGTCACACCATACACCACATTCCATACTAGTCAGTTGAATATTGGTTGCTTGTCATTATTCAGTTTACCTTCTTTTGAACCAGATGTGTCTGGGGCTTACTTGAATAAATCTTCATTTTGAACCGCATTGCAGTTTTTATCTTCATTTCTAAAGTGGCGACGAGTAGAGACAGTCCCAGACGCTACTTCCTTTCAAGACAAGTTTTTCAAAGAATTTGCACGATAATTAGTTGATTCTTTCTACATCAAAAACAGTCGGCAGAATGACGTAATCATGCAAGCACCGCCAAAGTCAGCATGCATCCCGGAGGCAAGTAGCTAATCTTAATTTCTGTGGCTGGCAGTGTAGATGAGTTATGACGTGTGGACGTGTATGGCACGACTGAGCGGGGCGCACCAATGTTGATCCTGGGCTGCACTTGATGTTATGGTGACGTCAGGTCAGTGCGGTATCCAGCACGCACAGCTACCAGCTACTATGCTCCCTAGATGCGCCCCACAGGCGAATGAAAAAAAAATGTGTGTGTGTAGCGGCCATCTTCGAAAACAGCACTATCATTGCAAGTAGCTCCATATGCTTTCTCCTCAGCTAATTTGACACAAATCATCTCTAACCTAAGATGTCATCATAAGTGCGTCCATCTGGCCAACTTACTTTCTGAACAGTAATCTGGTTTAAATCTTTAGTCCATTCAGGAGGAAAATCACAGTTCTGTAACTATTAATGGTGAAATATATATATATTTATTTATTTTCTCTTTCACAGTTTGCATAAAAAATAATAAGAGAAGAAGGATTACAGGTCCTAAAACTTGAATTTATCAAAGTACTAGGTATAAAGGTAAACCGTATGCTACAGGTTGTTTGCATATTTGTTGAATAGTGACTTAATTACATAGCACCACACTTAAGTGGAATTTATAAGTGTGTTTTCATGCTTGGGGATTGAGACAATGTGTGCTTTAAATTTTATGAATCTTACAAACCCACAGCCATTCCTACCTTCAAAGGGTGAACCATCTTTACCCTGGAAGGAATGGAAGGAGTATTTCTGCATTTACATGGTCACATTTGAGGATGAGGACTTCACTCCTGAAAATAAAGAAAGTTTTATTGCATTGTTTGGGTCCAGGAGGTCTACAAACATATATCCAAATAGATAAAAAAGAACGGGATGAGGGTGATGTATTTACACATGCTCTAGAGGATCTTGATGCACATAAGTTCGCTATTGTTTGTGTAGCAGTGGACAGATACAAATTTTCTCAACGTAAACAGGGTAAAAATGAGTCTGTGGAAGATTATGTGTCAGCATTGAGGGTGTTAGTATTCACTTGCAGATTTGGTACTCTTCAGGAAGAAATTATACGTGACCAAATAATAATGCATGCCAGTAATCCCAATATTCAGGATAAGTTTTGGGTGAATGGGGAGCCACCTTTAAAGGAAGTTGTTGCTTTAGTAAAGAAAGTGGAATTAACAGGACATTGTGCCAAGGCTGTTCTTGATGATGGCCAGGATGTCAAGATCGTCAGTAAGGTCAGTTCTGTAAGAAACAAGAACCTGGAATCTAAACAGAATAGATAGCAAATCCAATGATATGCAAGGGAAGTTCACCTTTTCAGAAAACAAAAAGAATCCCTCTAGAATTGAGTCTGAATCTCTCTAATTCTAGAAGATGTTATCACTGTGGTTCTGAAGAGCAAACTTTAAAAAGTTACCGGCAAAGTTGCAGAAGTGTTCATCTTGTGGTTTAATTGGTCACTATGCAAAAATGTGTTGGAGAAGGGTTGATTCTTATAACAAGAAGGTACAATGTATACACAATGGTAATGATAGTACCTCAGACGAGTCTGATAGTTGTGATAATCCTAATGTCAACTATGTGTTCTGAATCGATTACGACATACTTGATGTTGATCAGATTAGGGTTAAGAAATACATTTCTGAGCTTGTTATGGCTGGTGTTAAATCAAATGTTGTAGCAGACTCTGGTTCACCTTTCACAATAGTCTGAGAAGAAATTTGGAAACGTTGCTTTGTGGAGAAACTGGGCACGCAATTGGACAAGGCGGAGGTCATTGCAAAAAGTTATACAGGTGATAGAATTGATTTTGTTGGATGCAAAAATGTAATCTTTCAATTCAAGGATAGAACAGCCAACTGTGCATTGTTTGTTGCTAAAAAAGGACCTTCTGTTTTAGAGTGGAAAGACCAGGGAAATTGAGACACCAATCTTAATACAAACAGTGCTGAACCAGTGTTATCCATCAATGATTTAGACATGAATTGTTCATCATTAGTTAAAAGTTACCCCAAGGTATTTTCGGGCAAGGTTGGCTTACTTAACGATTTTGTTTATTGAATTGAAGTCAACAGCCGTTCCATGCATTCACAAGGCCAGACCATTACTCATGTCAGTACGTGATGAAGTACATAAGGAATTACAAAACCTAATTTCTGCAGTTATTATTGAACCTGTGGAATCTGCAGAATGGGGTTCTCCCTTGCTGGTTGTGAATTGTCCCAATGGCAAGGTCAGATTTTGAATTGATCTCAGGATAGTCAATAAACATATTTTAGTGGGTGAATTTCCACTACCCTGCATCAATGAAATGTTTTCTGCTACCAAAGGGATGTGTTGGTTCTCAACTACAGACCTAAAATCAGCGTATCACCCGATACCTTTAGATGTAAACAGCAAAAAGTACACTTCTTTTATAACACCATGTGGATGCATCCAGTTTACCAGGGTACCTTTTGGATTAGCATCTGCTGCCGCACTTTTTTAAAGAGTTATGACCAACAACTTTGAGGTCGTTTGTGGTGTTATGTTCTTCCAGGATGATGTCCTAATAATGGGAAATGACAAATCTGAACACGAACTTCGTTTGAAGCAAGTGTTGGAAATTTTGGAAATGAAAGGAGTAACTGTGGAACTCAGCAAATGTAAATTTGCATTGAATAATGTCGTGTACCTAGGACACAAGATTAGCAAGGAAGGAATCAAACCCAGACAAGGCCATATTTTTTTTTGTGTTCAAAGTTTTTATTGGGAGTTTCAGAGATATACAGCTGGACAAAAATAATTAACAGAACAGAATAAAGAGTACAAACATAACAGCAAATAAGGGAGCAACAAGAATTGGCGTAGAAAGGCACGCACATGAGTCGTGTAGAGATCTTGCAGTGAAAATTAAATAAAACAAACAAAATTTATACATACATTAAGCAAGCAAATATTCAAAGGAGAGTTGCATCCAATGTTACATGACGGAATGCATACAAAGACCTGGAATGATAATGTCACCTCCCCAGTAAAACAGATACAACGTAAGTTAATCAGTAACGTGAAACATATATTTGTATATAGGAGAGTTGGAATTGATAAACTTTGACGATGAGCGTACAGAGTCATAAAATGGTAGCTCTACAGAGTCATAGAATGGTAACACTACCCCCCAACTGGCAATATAGGGAGGTGAAAATACGAAATGGGCTCGAGGTGACCAAGCTTCAAGGAGGCTTGTGTAGGTCAAAGTGATCGTCTAACGAGGACCAGATTTTCCTGAGTGGCGGACGCCATGGGGTTGTGGCTAAGGCTATATTGTCAGCTCCTCTTAAGTTTTTGACCCAGTTCAACCAATGGGGGAAAGAAGCTTTGTTCGTGCTTTTCCAGTTATTAAGTATGATTTTAACCGCAGCCGGCAGCAATAGGTCGAGTAGGGCTTTGTCATCATCATTGAGTGAGGCGGCTTTGGCAAAACCTAGAACGAGCGTTGAGAATTCCCTTGGGAGGGTGATATGGAGGACTTTTGATATAAAATCAAAGATTCTGTCCCAATAGGAGGTTACACAGGGGCATCTGAAAATTAGGTGTTCAAGGTCTCCTCCCTCACCCGTACAGTTCCAGCACGTGTCGTCGGTCTTGATTTTGTGGAGAAACAGCCTCCTAGGTGTCCAGAAGGCCTTATGCAGTAGCCAGAACTTGGTTTGTGAGAGTGTAGGGCTTATTTTGTGGCGAGTGGTGGACTCCCAAGTTCTGGCCCAGTCTATGTCTGAGGTAGGTGTGGATGAGAACGAATCCCAGTAGCGTTGGAGAGGTTCAGTTATGGAGGACGATTGTGGGCGCATAAGTTTATACATTCTAGAGACTTGGTGGCCCAGTTTGTTAAGGGAGGTGAGCAAGCCGGGGAGGGAGGGGGTGACATCCTTCAGGTTAGCTTTTGCTAGTGCTACTTTAATGTGTAAGAAGTTATAAAATTCAACATGGTGTAAAAGGAATCTATTCTGTAGTTCACTAAAGGTAAGTGGTAACGAATTTTCGGTGAGTTGGTGACAGACAAGGCCATATTGATGCTATTGTTAATGCACCAAGTCCCACAGGGAAAAATGAGGTTAGGGCATTTTTAGGTCTCACAGAATATTATACGAAATGTATAATTAATTTATCTGAAAAGACCTACCACATACGTCAACTTTTGAAGGGGAAAGCCAAGTTTGTTTGGTCCAGAAAAAGAAATTGTCAAATGCACCTATTCTCAGATGTCAACTTATTGTATCCACGTATGCTAGTGATAAAGGCCTCAGCACTGTTCTTTCACAAAGAGATAAAGAACATAATGAATGAGTGGTAGCTTTTGCGTCACGTTCCCTCACAACTGCCAAAGAAAAATACTTGGTGATAGAACGTAAAACATTAGCATGCACATGGACTTTTGACATTTTCGATTGTATGTTTGGGATTTTCATGTTCTACCTCGCACTAACCATAAACCCTCACGAAAATGTTGTCTACATCTGGGTTAAAAAATGTCTCCTGCAGATTAAGCAAAATTACTGTGAAATTACTAGATTTCACTTACGATATTGTGTATTGGCCCGGGCTTAAGAATTACTAGATTTCACTTACGATATTGTGTATTGGCCCGGGGTTAAGAATCGGATTGCTGATTTTTTAAGCAGGTTACCCTTACCCTTAGCTGATAAGGATTATGATGTACAGGATGAGAATTAAATGGTTGCATTACTATTTGATGTTGGGCAAGAGGGAATCACCCTTTCAGAATGGATAGAATCTTCATGAGAGAGGGATTACCAAATTTCATTATTACTGACAATGGTACACAATTTACCTCTTTTGCGTTTAAAAATTTCCTAAAGCTTAACTGCATCAAGCATAACACTACATCTGTTTATCATCCTGAAGGGAATGGTTTGATTGAATGCTTAATAGGGTACTCAAAGGTAGCATTCAATTGTCTAAATGTGGTAATATGAGGTGGAAAAGTGAGCTATTCAAGCTGATTTGGTCTTACAGAAGTACCCCAGGTCTGATAACTGGGAACAGCCTGTTCAGAATAATGAGAGGAAGGCTAGCACTTAGTAAAGGCTTAGGGCCCGATTACGATTGTGGTGAATCCGCATCCTCTGGGCCGGAGAAAGCCACCGCCGGCCCGTAGGATGCGGATTCACCTCTGCGTAGAGAGAAATGACCCCCCACCAGATTAGGATGGCGAGGGGGTCATCTGCGGACGGCAAGACCGTCCGCCGCTTTTCCGCCACGAGACCGCAGAAGCTCTAATATGGTGGCGGTGTCTATCTATCAGACACCGCCAGCCATATTAGGATTTGCTTAGGGATATGCCTTTCCACGAAGGCAATGCCGCCACGAAAAGGCATATGGTCTTGTCTTTGGGGGCCCGTTGTGGGCCCCCAGGGTGAAGGGGGAGGTGGGGGTGCACATGGGGGTAACAATGGTACCCCCCTGCATTTGCATGCACGAAGCGGCAGGCACCGCGCGGTGCCTGACGCTTTGTGCATGCAAATGCACTGCTTGCATTTTTAACATTGCGGCGGGTGCTGCTTCAAGCAGCACCCGCCGCAATGTTAAACATACAGGATGTGACCGCCAGGGTGGCGGTCACATCCTAATTTGCACGGAGGGACCACGGCTGCCCCTGCGGACGGTCCCTCCACCTCTGGGGTGGCGGACGGACGCAGGTCCGTCCGCCATCCTAATAGGGCCCTAAGTTTGGTGCCAGTTCCTAAACAGGTGGAGTGGGCTCCTGGGTGTGTGCATAAGAAAATAGGTATGGCATAGAAAACTTATAAGGAATGGTACAACAGAAAACATGGTTAAAGAATAAGGCAGTCCAAGTGTGTAGACTGGTGAAAGTTCGATTGGAAAAGAAAATAAGGAACAGATTCTCTTGGCCCTTACGCTTTTGTGACATTCACTGTAATTCCTTAAAATTCAGTGATGGAAAGGTTTGGCACATGAGTATACTGGCTTTATGCAGTCTTAATGGAAATTTACTAGACAACGATCGTGTCAGGGTGGCCCGTGCTACCTATGACTTGTGGTTAGATTTTGATGATGATCGTGTCAATGTACCAGATCCTAACAGCAGCATGGTGGGTGCATCGAAGGGTAGAGTTAGTGCTTCTGGTGAAGCATAAGTTTCCTCTGAAACCACTCATTTGGATGCCAATGCTCTGGATGGCGGATCGTGTTCAACTAGTGAGTCTGGAGGTCTTGTTGCCAGCCATAAACACGCCAGTGGCTGTGGAAGAACACTAGTCAGACCAAAGACAATTTATGATTACTTCATTGATGTTTAATCACATTTGTGTGCTAACTTGCACACCGTTTTATCCTGTGGGCTGTCTGCAGGGCAGCTCACCCCCACCTCGTGATTAATCCGGTGTTCAAGTTACTTTCAAATGGGAGTTACTTGATGCTGAATGATCAAGGTTTTTGTGGGATGCTCCCTGGCATTGCATATCTTGTCACTTTAAGCTCCAGGATTACTTGCTGTATGAAAGTATTGTTTCCACCGACCCATACAGTTAGGGAGGTGCTGTTTTGACCTTCGGTGAATGTTTCCTTTATATGGTTTGATACTCTGAGCTGAATGAAAGCCATGCTTTTACAGAAAACTGTGCCCCTAACCTTCGCCCAAGAAACTTATGATCTTCAGGTCCTCAGCTGAGATACTGGCACTAGTACGAACAAACTGCCCTTTCCATTTCACAGAAATGGTACAACATATCTTTAACATGTCTGATACGATGGGTATAGTACACCGATTTAGGACCATAGGTTCTGGACTGTTAAGCACTTTTCAGAAAGTCTTCAGAGTTATTCCCAACTTTATACACTCCGCATTCTGAAGCATTTTTGGAGGGCTTCCGCTGATCCTGTTCCTAATCGCAGGTATCCTGATTGTCATTTTTCTGCTATGCAGTGGACGTCCCAGTCGCCAAGGAGATGGAAAAAATGCTCATGGGGCTCTTGGAGCACTGTTACCCTGATCGCATGGTAATACTTCTGGGCACACATCGCCTCCACGAACTGAGCGAGTCTTGGTTCCTGTCATTTAGACCAGTCTGGATCGACTGTGTTCTGTCTGTCTTTCGATGCCTGTTCTGCGGACAAGAATGTGTGTTAGATCTCTGTCTAACAACTCAATTGAGTGCACAGCAGATGTTGATGCTTTACTGGACCCGATAATGGCCCATGTTCTGCTGTGTCCTCAGCGTATTTCTATGTTAATGTCTGAATTCTCAGAGTCACCACATATCCCACAGAGTCGCCACCACCATCGCACCCGTATTACAATGAGCCATCAACACCACCTTCAAGACCGGCTCCTTTTTGATGACTAGAAATGCACGGAAGTCAGGCCCCTGCTCAAGAAGCCCTCAGCAGACCCAATGGACCTCAAGAACTACCAGCCCATCTCGATCCTCCCTTTTGCAGCTAAAGTCGCCGAGAAGACCGTCAATGCAGATCTGTCAAGGTTCTTCGAAGACAACGCCATCCTTGACCCTTCCGAATCCAGATTATGAAACAACCACAGCACCAAGAACGCCCTACTCTCTGCTACTGACGACATCCGCACTCTCCTTGACCAAGGCCACACCACAGCCCTGATTCTACTCGACCTGTCAGCAGCCTTCGACACCGTCTTCCACCGCACACTCACAGCCAGACTACACGACGCCGGCATACAAGGCACCGCCCTCGGCTGGATCGGATTGTTCCTCACAGTCAGGAGCCAAAGAATTAGACTGCCACCCTTCCTCTCCAAACCCACGGAAATCAACTGCGGAGTACCACAGGGATCATCACTCAGCCAAAACCTCTTCATCGTCTACATGGCTCCCCTCTCCATCATTGTCCGACGGCATGGCCTCAGCATAGTCTCCTACACCGACGACACCCAGCTCATCCTCTCCCTCACCAAGAGCCCCACCACCACCAGACTCAACTTCCAAGAAGGAATGTAAGATTCCGCAGCCTGGATGAACAACAGCTGCTTAAAACTCAACTCAAACAAGACAGATGTGCTCGGAACCATCCCTTCGGCATGGAACAACACCTTGTGGCCCTACGTTCTCGGCGGCCCGACCCTCACAGACCGTGGCAAGAACCTCGGCATCGTACTCAACTCCTTCCTTACCATGAACCGACAGGTCAACGCTGTCACCTCCAGCTGCTTCAACACCCTCCGCATCCTCTGTAAGACCTTCAAATGGATCCCCCCGAGGTAAGGAAGACAGTCACCCACGCACTCATCACCGGCAGGCTGGACTACGGAACCACCCTCTACGCTGGCATCAACAAATCCCTACTCCGCAAGCTCCAGACAATACAGAACAAACCGCCAGACTCTGGGTCCCTCGACACGGACACATCAGCCAACACCAAGCTCCACTGGCTCCCCGTTGAGAAAGTCACCTTCAAGATACTCACCTACGCCTACAAATGCCTACACAATACTTGACCCCAATACCTCAACGACAGAATTGCCTTCCCCTTGCCCAAACTCAACCTCCGCTCCACCAACCTCCTCCTTGCCAGAACCCCTTGCATCCGCAAAGCCAGAGCAGGGGGACGATTGTAAAGCTTTTATTTTTTCATCATTCCTTGCCCTATAACTTCACCCTGTCAAGAGTCCTTATATATCACCCACCTGGCAATGTGGCCAATTGGAGTTTGAGCACCGCGGAAACTCTTGCATCAGGCATTCTTATAAGCCTGAATTTTACTATCTTGGGTGATCTTAATATCCACTTTGATAATGTGGCCTGATTTACAGCTACATCTGTAATAGAGTATGCAGCTTATTAGAAAGCTTCCCACTCACGCTGCTGGCCGTCTGCTGGATCCAATTTTTACAAACTTCAAGAATATTTAGACTGACCAGATGCTTTCCCTGCTTTGTTAGACCATTTTGCAGTCCTGTTTTCTCCCCCTGCTCCTTCAGGAGCACATATTCAATACTATCAGAGGAGCTCTACTGGCAGGAACTGGGCAAAGTTGATCTTCCTGCTTCAAATGTATTACTTGAGGCCAATTGCCCTGTATTGGGTCATTCGGTGGAAGTTGATTCTGACAATGTAGATGTGTGAATCAGATCTTCCTTGGATGTTTTTGCTCTGAATACTTGGAGGAAACAACATAGAATTCTTCTTCTGGCCTCATGGTACAATGAGTCACCATACCTCCAGGACAAAAATGTGTAAAGGATTGGAAAGAACATGACAAAAAGCCTATAACAATGATGAAAAACTAGGTTATAGGAGGGGTTTCAAGTTCTGCTAAGATGAGGTTGCGGTGGCAAAAAACTGCCCTAAAACCCTTCTTAGGGTTGTTAGGAATCTCTTTGATCAAGGTATTATGATCCCTTCCTCTTCACTCTCACAATCCCAATGTGACGAAATTGCAGACTTCTTAAAAAAAAAAATAGAAGACATCAAAATGACATTTTCTGATACAGACGCAGTCTGCTTCAATAAACCCCATTCTTGGTCGTCTAGCACCTTGAGCACTTTTTGCCCTCCAGAGGTGTCTTTATTTTATCATTTGCAGCCACGAGGTCAGGTTCTCCTATGGATCCTTGCCCCCTTCTGTATTAAGTAAGCTGGTTAGCCCAATTATAGAACAACTCACACAGCTTTTAAATGTTTCTTTGTTTGAAGGCAGTGTTCCCTTAGCTTGGAAACGGGCCATAGTTACACCTTTACTTAAAAAACCTAATCTTGCCCACTTACATGGCCACTTCACTTTCACCTATCCTAACCAAGGTGTTGGAACGACATGTCAATCGACTAAATACATCGTATATTGAGGATAATGGGATCCTGCACCCATCACAATCTGGCTTCACGGCTGGCTACAGCACTGAATCAGCCCTCCTGGGTGTCATGAAATATCTCAGAGGCCAAGTAGATTCAGGCAGTTTGGGGGCAGTGAGCCTTTTGGATCTCAGCGTCGCATTCGACACTATGAATCATGTTGTTTTGCAGACTAGAAGGGATGAGAATACAGGGCACTGCAATGTTGTGGCAAGATCTTTTCTGTGTAAACACACCTTTCAGGTGTATTCACATCAATACAGGTCTAAACGTCACTACCTAGCCTTGGAGGTGACACAAGGTTCAACCCTTAACCCACTTCTCTTCAACCTATATGTAAGGCCGCTTGCAGAGATTGTGGAATTCCATGGGTTCACACTTTTCTCATATACCGATGACACCCAAATTGTGGTATCCTTATCCACCAAGGATAACCGCAATGAAGAAGCCCTCCATACCTGTCTTGCCCAAGTCACAGCATGGATGAATATCAACTCACTGAAACTGGATGGGGACAATACGTAGGTTTTGCTAGTGGGCAACCATCCCCACCCTTGGGGTTCTCATTTTATCGAACCTGGGCATGACCCCTTCCCCAGTTCAGGTGGTTGAAAGTATGGGAGTATAGATAGATGACAAGTTGACCATGCAACATAAGATAAACAAAGTGGCTGCCATCTGCTTTGGTACTCATAAATGCTTAAGAAAAATGTTGATATGCCCTTCTGGTCTCTGCTCAACATACCTCAGTCCAGGCACTGACTATTTCCAGACTGGACTAGGGCAATGTTCTGTATCTGGGTGTTGCAAAATCCTTACTAAGATGGATCCAAACTGTCCAAAATGTGGCACCTCGCCTATTTCTTCATCCACTCAGGTTCACATCTTTAGCCACTCCGATTCACGCTCTGCACTGGTTGCCTATTGAGTGACAAGTCCATTTTAAGATCTTGTGCTAAATGCACAAGTGTCTTGCATATACTGGGTCGCTGTGTCGCAGACTCTTGGTATTTGGTTACCTTCCAAATCATGCTCTCCGATCCAGCCATCAAGATGTGGGAATGGCTCCTAGGATTAGGAAGTCTCGCAAGGATTGCTGGGCATTTGCGTTTCTTGGCCCTAAACTTTGGAATGATCTGCCACATCCACTGAGGGCCTGCAAATTGCTCACAGTTTTTCGGAAGCAGCTAAAAAGCTGGCTGTTCCCTTCTTTATAACTGGTATTGTGACCGCTTTTCGTCCTTGGTTCATGTGAGGAGACTGACACTGGGAAACCTTCTGTGTAGTCATACTCTTTATAAATCACAATAATAATAATAATAATAATAATAATAATAATAATAATAATAATAATAATGATAATTAAATAATAACATTGGTAATAATAATAATAATAATAATAATATTGATAATTAAATAATAATATTGATAATAATAATAATAATAATAATAATAATAATAATAATAATAATAATAATAATAGTTGTAAAACACTACTCCACTCCTCTGCTAAAATTAGGAGGAATCATTTCCAGGGAAAGGCAAGTGCTTTAACACAGTGGGAAGGGAAAGTGTTGTAGCACAATGAAAATCTAAGAGCCACACTTCATAACTCGCTTTACTGAGTTTTTTATGTGTGCATTTTATTCTTCCTGTCATTTTCTCATACAAAGTATTTAAGATAAAAAGTCCCTGTCCTCTTGCTGTGGAATTCCTGTCAGTGGCGTAACATAAATGATGGGGACCCCCTGCTGAATTTGATGAGACTCTGCCTTGAAGGAAGCTCGATATTTAGTGAGTCTGACTAAATTGTGGAACAATGAAAAAATGTGTTAAGATGCGCCCTCAGCGTTAGAACCATTTTTTGTATTTTTTTAGGGTGTTTTGGTTGCTATTAATGACTTTCTTTCCTATGTGTAGAAGGCGCGACAGTTTATTTCAATTTGAAGTGTGTTTTATTAATGTCTACTACCTCCGAGTGGACAACTGAAGGTATTAACAAGATAATAATTAAAACGGTTTCGATGTTTACCGGCATGCAAGCTCGTTTATTTGCTAGGTTTTAATTTAAAGTAATGAATGCAGATTGATTTGTAACTTACGACGAGTCGTCACGAATTACAAACGCTGAGATATTGACAAACCTTTGTACATCGCGCAAGAAATCACTGTCCACACTTCTTCAAGGAGCAAGAAAGGCCACTTTATTTTAAGACAGGTGCATAATACATTTCTTGAACACATTCATTATTTATTTATATCATAAAATTCCAATCTACACATTATGCCTAAACTCCCTACCTAACAGAACCCGAAACTAACTCTTGACTAATACCCCCAGGATTACCCAACGAGCTACCCTTCAGGATGGCCAACCCGCTCCAGGCTGCCCACCCCACTAGCCAAAACCGCCTCCTAAAAACAAACAAAGACACCTGTCCTAAAAGTGGCAAGGCCCGAAGACCAGAGCAGCGCCTAGAGCACCGCCAAGTAAAACCTAACTAAGGAATAAAGGGAGGGTGGGTGGGGCAAAAAGAACCTCCCTTCCCTTGCCTCCCTCTAACGCCGTGCCCAACCGCCAGCCTGACTTCCCTTTAATACCTCACCCCAATCAACCCCACCTGCTTACCTGATTCTCGCGCGAACACGCCCAGGGAAAGACCAGCTCGCGCCTGGCTCTCCCTGGGTCCCCCCTCGCGCAAGAAATCACTGTCCACACTTCTTCAAGGAGCAAGAAAGGCCACTTTATTTTAAGACAGGTGCATAATACATTTCTTGAACACATTCATTATTTATTTATATCATAAAATTCCAATCTACACATTATGCCTAAACTCCCTACCTAACAGAACCCGAAACTAACTCTTGACTAATACCCCCAGGATTACCCAACGAGCTACCCTTCAGGATGGCCAACCCGCTCCAGGCTGCCCACCCCACTAGCCAAAACCGCCACCCAGGAAAACCTTTAGCGTTTTCCTGCCCCACCCAAAGAAGGAAGGGAAGGAGCACCCCACAACTGCACCTGAAGAACTGTGGCAATTAAATCTCTAAGCTCCAGAAGGAAAAAGAACTGCCTAATGTAGATAGATGGACCCCGTCCCCACAGAATACATGCTTCTCTGAAATTTTTCAATTATGATGAGCCAAACTGTATATACATAAATGATTACAAAACGTCGTATTGTTCTCTTCACATTGCGTCCTGCCTTCTCCCTGGCGGAATAGCTCCTAGCCCCAGTCCATTGCAATCGAGGCACGAACTCCGTCCATATCACCATGGTGCTCACCCATGTGCTCTTGATGACTACGAGATCATGTTACAGTAACTTTAGCAAGGTCAAACCTGATAGAGAAACTAAGTTGTGTTCACCAACATGCAGCACCAGTAGACCCGAAGGGCCCCCCCAACCCTTTGAAACCATAGAAGCCAAAGCAGGAAAAAATACCGCCCAAACGCATGCCCCCTGCGCCATGCCAGGAGACTTCATGTGTCAGACTGCTGAAACCAAGAGATCTCCAACAAAGCTGACGCGCAGCGACTACAGCAGCCCGTTTAACAAAAGAGTGCCCCAGGATCCACACCCTTCTTATTTATCCAGCGACTGGAGGCCAAAAACCTAGGGGAAAAAGCGATGTCCGGCAAAGCAAAGGCGGACTACTTTCTCCCATACTTCTACAACATCCAGAACGCCCACGCCCAATACGACGAATTTGAGACCAATCCCCACCCCAACCTGGCGGCCTCGGTCGCCGCGCCAAACCTGAAGGAATGAGTGCCGAAATGAGAAGGATCCCGTCCCCAGGCCCAACAAAACCTTGCGGAGGACAGCTAACACTGAGAAACAAGGATGGGACCGCCATCAGTATGACAAAAATTGTTCCCCCGAGATACGACGAGGAGAAGACACAAAAAACCTCCCAGTCCCCCCCAGGGCAGCATGCATACACACCGCTGCTACCCAGAAACACCCACCTACCCCTCCCCATCTGATCAGTGTTGGACATCCTCAGCCACAGGCGTACCCTGACACGTTCCCCCACCACCTCGCCGCTGACCCTTCCCCACTCAACCCCTCAAACCCCAGCAGATCAGAGGCCCGAAATGCCCCGAAAAATACCCACACAAAGCACAAACGAAATTTTTGTGGCCCTCCAAAGCATCGTAGCAGCACATCTCCCAGTGCGATAAAAGCAACTGAAGCAAATCAAAGGTCAGCGGCTGCCGTAGCTTCTAACCACCAGCCCGGAGCCTACCCACCCTTTCAGAACTGTACTAAACAATACCCCCCCCCCCCAACCGAAATCCCTCTCCCACCAAAGCTGACCATAAAAGACACCCCTGCCAACTTGGAATGATCGTGAGGGAGAGGCCTTTGTTCGCTAAATGTAAAAACAAACTGCAATAAAAAGTGTTCATCAGCTAACCCAGCCCGACCGGACCTGCCATCTCCACCAAACTGCAAAAAACTCATGCCAGGCCTTCAAATAACTCCGCCGTGCAGAGGCAGCTACGGAATGTGCGACCAAATGGTGGACCCTCAATCCCCAAAGTCCCATACGTACCGTGGGATTGCTGTTAGTTCCAGGTCCGCCCCGGGAGCCCATTCGCGGAATACGGACCCTTGAAAGCGAAATAAAGAATCAGCGATACAACTAATGGCTCCTGGAGCATGCCGAGCTTTAAAGGCAATATTCAGTTTAGAAACACCGCAACATGAAACCGCGCAGGAGCTTTAGCACCCGCAAATCGCGGGCCCTTTGTTTGTTAACAAGATCAACTAACGCCATATTGGCCACGTGAAACAATACGGAGCGAATCTGAATTCCCCCCCCAGATACCCAGAGCAACCAACAACGGGAAGAGTTCCAAAAAACGCAATGCTGCGACCTTATTCTTTCCAGCGCACTGGCCAGCCAGCCGCGCACCAACGACCTTCCCAATATGCCGAAGCCGTGAGCTCCTGATGCATCCGTGAAAAGCTGCCACCTGCCACACCATGTCCTCATCCGCAAAAAACAAGGACACGCCACTGACATCTTGCAGGAAACGCAACCAGATATTCAAATCAGCACGGACAGCAGTTGTAAGGCGCACACGAATGATGAGGAATGCCGGCGCCGGACATCGAGAGGCCCAGATGTCGACAAAAAACATCCTACCCGCCCGAACAACCCAACAAGCAAAAGTGAGGCACCCCAAAAGTTTCTGTACTCTCCGCAGCCCCACTTTGTGGACTCCCAACACCAAGCGTATTAAATCAGTCACCTCCCGCACGGTAGCAGCAGGCAAGCGCGTCATCATAGTCGCGGTATCAATCGCAATCCCGAAGAAATTCAGTGATGTACAGGGACCTTCGGCCGTAACCGGTGCCAGAGGAAAACCCAAACCCTGGTCATAGCCTGAAAGAGTACCAAAGCCGCCTGATACTGCCCGGACTGACCCCCACCCCTTAAAAGAAAGTAATCAAGGTAATGGCAGACCAGGACGCGGCCGCTGACAAAATTTAAGCGCCACTGCAGAAAGGTACTGAGGGTCTCAAAGAGGGAACAGGACACCGAGCCGCCCATGGGTAATACTTCATTAACATAAAAAACATCCCCCAAAATGCATGCCAAAGAGACCCAACAAAAAACCCCTGATGGATAGGAAGGAGCCGGAAAGCCGACTGAATGTCACTCTTTTGCCAGCAAAAAACCTCCAACGCCTGCCCCGCGAACGAGCCGTAAGGCGTCATCCACTGAAGCATATGGCACGGTTGAGGCAGCTGGGTCAATGAAATCGGTGACGGATGCACCCTCAGGCCAGGACCGATGATGGATGAGGTGAAAACTCCCCCATCGCCTTTTGGGGACCACCCCCCAGTGGAGAGACGATCCAATCAGGGAGAGGACAACTCAGAAAAAAGGAACTGCAAACCGATCCCTCAGCATCCAACTTCCTCTGCACAACCTGAGAGCACTCTCTCGCAGACCTCAGATTGTCAGACCACCACCCCACCCTGGGACCCTGATAACCAATCCGAAACCCAACCCTGAAAAAACCCCAAAACAAAATCGCAGCAGCCTCAAAGTCAGGATAGTCCACCAACCACAAAATCAGAATGTGCTGCGTAATAGGAGTAGGAGCCTTCATGTGCAAAGTGCGGAGGTTGTCCTACCCCCTGAACCCCTCCCCTGGCCTGCAACCCGCTGTCCGTGAAAACACTGTGTGAGAGCATGCCGCCCCCCCCCCCCCCCACACTGCACACACTCGTGGCAATCGTTTTGGCAGGATACTATCCTCCGTAACCATGTTTGGAACAGCCACGCCATCCCCAACTGTAGAAAACTTCCCCCGTAGGTTGCATAGTAGAAACATTCAAAACCACGGGCCGCTCAAGCCTCAGTGTCAGAGCGACTCGCTCACCAACAATCCCATCCCCCGCACCAATTAATCTTATACTCTTAACAGGGAGACTCTCCCCTGCTGCGTGACAAGTTTTTAACAGCCACCCCATCCCCAACTGTAGAAACATCCCTTGTAGATTGCACATCAGAAACATTCAAAAACTCACAGGCCGCTCAAGCCTCGGTGCCAGAGCGACTCGCTCACCAATAACCCCCATCCCCTGTACCGATTGATCTGGTACTCTTAACAGGGAGACTCTCCCTAGGTTTCCACACGGCCCACCAAACATCCTTACCTCTCGGCAACTGTGCCGACTGCTGCTGAACCATCCATGTAAGCTAGCCTACTCCCCCTGTCTCACGTACCGCCGCGTGGTCCCACATGACTCCTGCGAAAATACGAGAAACAGGGGGTTGCCCCAGCCCACCCCTCTGGGCCCGTGCTGCCAAAAGCCCAATCCCCTTATCCCTCAAACTCCCCTCCTTCCAATTCATCATCTTGTACATCCAAATAGAAAGCTTCCCAGAAAATGAAACTTTTGCCCTGCCACTTGGCAGCACCCCATCACCAATTCCCCCATCAGAAAACTGCCAGTCAACATCATGAAAGCTCCGCGCGCGCAAAAACTTCCAGAAGAGAGATCCGCTCCAGATCCCTCTCCCGTGATCCCACCACTGGAAACAGCCGTAGGGACAGCTCCAAGCCCGAAGAACCAGTCCTCAGCCGCTCAGCCGGAGGAACAGCTCGAAAACTGCGGCCGCTCAAACCAGACTGAAGAATCCGCAAAAACTACCTCCCCCCCCACAGAGGCAAGGGAAACACCCCAAGAGGACCCAGCAACCGGCGCCAACCCAGAGGCACCACCCAACCCGGGCGCCAAACCCACCCTGGGGGGCAGCAGGCATCCCGCGGAGAGCCGGGAACAACACCTGGCTGGCCACAGGGGGCGCCCACCAAAGGCCTGAGGCTGGTGGGAAGCAAGGGGGGGGGGCCAGCGGAACCAGAAACCATGAAACAGGGGGCCGGGGGGGGAAATGAGCAGTGCAGCAACATGGGGGGGGGGCAATTCTGGGCAGCCCTGGGCCAGATAGCTGGGTAAAATGTAGGAGGGCTTGGCCCAAGCACAGGGGTGGCGCGAGACGGCAGGTAGCGCTGCCCAATCACCCAAATGGGGCGAAGCCCCGCCTGCCAAACCAGGCACTGAAGGGTAAGGGGCCCCCGGTGAAAGGAGCAGGAACATGTGTCCTGGTGCGGCCTTAGGGTCGAAACTCCGCCCTCGCCGAGCCCCCTAAACAACATAAGGCTTCCTGGTCTTGCCAGGAGAGGACCCAAACATACGCGGGGCCTGTCGGCCCACGGAGCGGCCCCGCCCCCCCCCCGGGCGCCCCACACAATCCAGCAACTTCACAAAGGCAAAGGCATACCTGCTGGTGGGCGCCCGGGTCGCCGGCGGGGGCCCCGAGTCTGCAGGAACCTGGGCCGGCATCTGTAAAGCCGCCGGCATGGCGGCCTCTCCGTCGCCATCGTCGTCCGTGTCAGGCAACACCAGCAGACGCCGCCCGCGGCCCGCCCTCAGCAGCCTTGCGAGGGGGGCGGGGGGGGGGGAAAGGGGCCGGCCGAACCAACCCACGCCTACCGCCGGCACTCCCAGGCTGCCTGAGGTCCTAGCACCCGGCGTCGCAAAGCGTCTGGACAGCCCGCCCGACCACCGCCGCCTCCTCCATGGCCCCCTGACAGATAACCGTAAGCGAGCAGGGCAAAAAGAACCTCCCTTCCCTTGCCTCCCTCTAACGCCGTGCCCAACCGCCAGCCTTACTTCCCTTTAATACCTCCCCCCAATCAACCCCACCTGCTTACCTGATTCTCGCGCGAACACGCCCAGGGAAAGACCACCTCGCGCCTGGCTCTCCCTGGGTCCCCCCTTAATGTTTAGGTAGAATCTTCCGTTCGTTGCTTTGGTATTTGCTTCTGGCGAACACTTTACAAACAATATAAGAGAACTTAAGTTTAAACACACACCTCAAGGCGCGTTGGCGCGCGGTTACAGTTTTCATTCCACAAACATTTTGTGTAAATGCTCGACAGTGTTTATTTAAATTTAAAGTATTATGTTAGTATCTACCACCACCTAGTGGACAACTGAAGGTTTTAACAAGATCATAATCAAACAGTTTCGATGAAGTATTACCGGCCTGCAAGCAAGCTTGTTTGTTTGCTAGATTTCAATACAAAGTACTGAATGGAGATTGATTTGCAGTATACGCAGAGTCGTCACGAACTACAAACGTTAAGATATTGAACGCACATTTGTATATTTATGTTTAGTTAGAATCTATAGTTCGGTGCCCAGGTATTTTCTGCTGTGGAACACTTTACAAGCAATAAAAGGGAACCGAGGTTTAATCACGTACCTGATAGCTGTTGGCACACGGTTACAATTTTCAAGCGACAGACATTAGTGGTTGACTGAGGAGTAAAGGAGTTGTCATTCAATAATGCTATTCAAATTTGTTTAGCCCAATTAACCACACAATAAGGACCAGGAATCAGTAACTAATGTCAAGTGGTATATTACACATTAGTAGTCAAGTCAAATCAAGGCAAATTAAGCATTGTTTAGATACAAAATGTCAAAGGACCCGTTAGTCGACAAAGTAAATTCAGTTTTATAGCATCAATATGCAACCATCCCAGCCACGTAAGTACGAATGGCAAAAGTCTCAGGCAGATATTCACACCTTAAGGCAACAAATGTGGAGCTAGATTTAACACCCAATTCACAAGCTCGTGTAAACTGCACACATCGCCTGTATTCCCACGATACCTGCCCCATAATTTATCTCCACGGTGGACACCACCAACTAACCCTAATGAGATGCAGAGTGGGTGTTCCCGTTCAAAAACACAAGAAAAAACCACAACACCACATTCACAACGAACTGCCAGACCTGCGAAGCGAACCAAAAACAGGCGATAAGCCACGGTAGCAGCAGGGAATTAACACCTGCCTTCTGCTGGTGTTAAGCAGGACGACTACCTGCAGCATGAAAGGGAGCCCAGCCAAGAGCCACACCTGAAGACCCACAGATGCCATGGAGACAATGATCATGCAACACAGATACCCATGAGGGCCACAACACTCCACATAACCACCCCAGCCGCCCCCCCTCCCACCCACCTCCCCCCGGACATACAAATACCTTTCACGAGACAAGAGCCACAACAAACACACTATGACGCACAGTGCAAAAATAAATACACACATGTGTGACCAGAAGAACGAGAAACAGTCACACAGCACTGAAGTAACAACCAAAAACTTTATTGAAACACAACACAAAGCAGCAATGCAAAAGACTTCTGTTGGGACTGCCAGGGACAATCTTGATGACACAGCCTGGAAAAGAAAGCACAAAATCAGGACGTGTGTCATGCTCACATCAAAGGAGCGAGACAGTGAAACAGAGAAGGAAAGTGAGCCAAAGAGAGAAAGAGAGGGAAGGAAAGGATGGGAGAGAGAGTGAGAGAGAGAGAGAGAGAGAGAGGGAAGGGAGAGAGAGAGAGGGAAAGGAGATAGAGTGAGAGAGAAAGAAATGAAGGGAAAGAGAGAGACACCGCCGCCCCTGCGCACACAGGCCCCACTGCTCACCTGCTGCCACTGGTGTGTCCATCAATAGGCACACCGCATGCCCGTGCGAGTTCCAGGCCCCAGTCACTTCACCATGGCATGGTCCACATCATGCGGGCCAGCCCCACGGCCCAGCAGGTCCCACACATGAGGCTGAGTTCTGAGTCATCAATGGAGGAGACCACATCAGTGCACACATCATCATCGCAGGCTGCACACCCGCTCAGCAATTACGTTTCCCACCAACCCTGTGCAACGCCAGTCAGCGCCACGTGATGGTAGGCCCGTGTTGGCCGCAAGGCCTCAGGGGCCACTAACCCTGTGCTACACCAGTCAGCGCCACATGGTGCTAGGCCCCTGTCGGCCGCAAGATCTCGGGTGCCACTAACCCTGTGCTACGCCAGTCAGTGCCACGTGGTGGTAGGTCCATGTCGGCCGCAAGGCCTCGGGTGCCACCAACCCAGTGTGCAGCAAATCATGGGCCCTTTAGGATTGAGCACAGTGGAGCGTCCGTCATCCAGTCACCACCGGCAAAGGGGAATGTGACGTCTGCCCCTTATATTTGTGGGGTCACATGGCCTGTGACGCTTGTGCCGGATGGGTCTGGTGTGTGTGCAGACCTGCCCTCAGGAAGTGGCTGTGACATGCTGACAACTTGAGCGGTGACCTGCACACAACCAGCTAGTACGCCTGCGACAGGTAGCTATGTGGTTCCCCCATCGGAGCATCAGTGGAGTGGTCTGGCCTGGCGTACGCCGGACCAGCGCAGGGCTTACAACAATGACTCGGGGGCTCTGGGCGTGGTTCAGTACATGTCCGGGCTAGGAAGTGACTAATGCATGCGTCCCTGTTGTAGTGTCCACGGCACTTGGGACACAATAGGCAATGTAGCACACAGTGATTGGCATCCCACTAGATGAGCATCATTGACGTAAGGGAAATCACTGTCCCTACTTCTATCCACACATTCATGTTATGGTATGTTATAATGGTTTTTGTAGCGTGCACTGTTACTCTGGAGTGTCCTGGCGCGGAAAAGAGCAAATGAGGGAGCAGGGAGTTAGTAAATCATGCTGAACAGGTGCGTTTTTAGCTGCTTCTTAAAGATCTGAAACTCCAAGATATGTTGGAGATCAGCAGGGAGTAAGTTCCAGGCTTCCGCCGCTTTAACCGAAATAGATTTGTTTCCCAATCGGACTCTGCGGAAGCGAGGGACAACCATCCGGTGTTGTGCCGCTGAACGCAGATGGCGTTTAGGCACATAGAAAGCGAAGCACTTCCTAAGATAGATGGGGCCCAGACCATGAAGTGCTCTGTGGGCCAAAGTAATCGCATTGAACTTCACCCTCTGAGCTACCAGAATCCAGTGCAGCTCCTTAGGTACTGACGCGTGCTAGATCGCGTTGGGGCATTAAAAAGAAGCCTACCTGCTGCGTTTTGAATAATTTGGAGTCTGTGCAGCAGATACGCTGGCAGCCACAGGAACAGGGCATTAGCGTAGTCTAGTCTTGACACAATCAGGGTGCGCGCAGGTGACCATCTCTTTCGCAGCACCTTGGGAGCAGGGGGAAACATTTCCTAAGTGGTTTGAGAGTCCCAAAGCAGATACCCATACGTTTTTTTATGTGGTCGGAGAAATTAAGGTCCTCACTAAACCAGATGCCCAGATTATTTGCTGGCCCTGATTTTGGTACCGGGCAAGGGAAGCCCGGTACCTAATGATGAAAAACATGACACAAAGGGGCAGTATTCATTTAGCTTTTATGGACCTAACCTGTGCTGTTGACATAGTAAATCGTAAATGATGGTCCATAATGTTAAACATGGGGATTGATGGTGCAATTATCACCCTGCTAAGTTGAATCTATGATTGCACCGCAGCCGCAGTACGCTTTAGTAGGGGAGGAGATCTTACAGAAGAATTCCACTCCGATATAGGGGTTAGGCAGTGGTGTGTCCTGGCCCCTTTTCTCTTTTTATTATATATAAATGGACTTGGAGAACAACTCTGTGCAGTGGGGAAGGATATTCCAAAATGAAATATGTGTCAAATCCCTGTATTACTATATGCTGATGACGCAGTCCTGATAGCCAGGATAGCAAATGGCCCACAAATTTTGCTTGATTCTTTTAATGTTTTTATGAATGATCTGGGCTTAAAAGTTAATCGCACAAAATGGTTCATAATGAAATGTGGACATAAAAACTCTAAAACGAAGAAAAATTTATAGGGGGGTGAAGAAATTAAAAAAAGTTCTGCATTTTACATATCTGGGGGTACCATTCGATGTTGATCTTAATTGGAAACATGGTTTAAATATTAGAAGGATGCAAGTTCATAAATCCAATGATGCTATTTTTAGATTTGCTAAAAGATTGGGCCTCAAACCAACAAAGGAGATTTTATGTATTTATAAGAACAGAAGCCTCTCAGTGGTAACCTTTGGGGCTGTGGACACATGAATTGCAAACCGTTACAAATAATGGAAAATAGGTTATAATGGAGACTTTTAGCAGTGCCTCAGAGTTCCCCTGTTGCTTTTTGTCATGATGAAGTAGGATTAAGTTACCTAAAAGATAATATTACTCTTCATTTTTTTTTCGGTTTTTTTATTCAGCTTGAATATTGCATCATATTACAAAGCATTTAAGTGTATCATAACAACCAACCACATAATTTTTAGTATGAATTTACATTTTTAAAGAGTAGACTAACAGAGACAGAGGGAGAGGTTTACAGACAAAAGAAATTGGGGAGCTCCGACAGCGCACCCGGCAGGGATGTATGACGGTACCACGCGTACTTTTACAACGCGTACCGTTACCACGCTACTTTTAACACGCAAGTCGTTACAACGACTTGCGTGGAGGGGCGCTGGATAGTAAATTATTTAATTTACTATTCCAACTCCAGTCCCCGTGGACTCTAGGGAAAGGAGTTGGATAGTAAATTAAAGTATTTACTATCCTGGAGCGCCCCCCAGTGCATTTCGTTGTAACGACCTGCGCGGTAAAAGTAGCGTGGTAACGGTACCGCGTTGTAAAATATGCGTGGTAACCGTTGTATACCACCCGGCAGTGAAGCTCCTAGGCAATACAGTGAACCAAGTCAGTAAATCAATTGTTCTGCCACTGAACAAAAGGTGCCCAAATTCGCATCCCCTCTCCCGCCTCCTCTTGCCTCCCTGCATAAACACTGCAGATTCTAGATTGTTCAGGGCCAGGATCCTGGCTCTCCAGTTTACAAAAGTAGGAGTAGCTGGGCTGATCCACTCAGATGTGATGCATAAACGCATTACTGACATTGCTATAAATATTAGAGCTGAGGTGTGACTAGGTCTATGGTCCGCCGTATTTGATTCACAACCCAATATTACCACTTCAGGGGATAGGACCACTGATATTTTAAGGCTGAGGTTGATAAATGTTTGGACTTCTTGAATAAATACATCAAGTTTAGGGCAGCTGAAAAACATATGTATGTCGCTAGCAGCGGCTAGGCCACATCTAGGACAACTATGCCCACCATTCCCCCCCCCCCCCCCCCCCCCCATTTGGAGATTTTAGCCGGGGTATAATAAAGATCCATTGCAGCCATGAATGATTGAGAGCGAAGGCTCCCAGATGTTAAAACTAAAATTAGCTAACTCTAATGACTGCGTAATGTCTGTTCCTGACTGTCCCAGTTTGTTATCCCATTTAGCATTTTGAAGGGAGAGGTCATCCGGCAGGCCTAGGAGGAGGTTTTGATAAATGAGCCCAATTTTTGCTTTCTTCAAAATCAACTCTATGAGTGGGTTTTTAACAAAATAAATTGGATTCCTGATCAGAAGTCGCTCCAGATAGCTACGAATCTGCAGATATTTGAAGAATTTGTGCGTATCCAGAGTGAACTTCTCCTTGAGAAACGAGAAGGGGGCAAGAGTCTCCTGTTGGCCTAGGTCTCCCAAGACAATAATACCGTGCATCCTCCACCTAATTGTAATGTGATCTTGGAAGATATGTGGTAATAGTCTAGCTGTGAGAGGTGTATAATAGTTAATATTGGGGATTAGCAATTTACGCCGTACTTTCCTCCACACAGAGTACATTGCCATGATGACTCTAAATTTGGTTTTCTTATAATAACTAGGTTCTAAGACTGTTAATAGAATACCTTTCACATCCTCCCCTAAACCGATTGCAAAAATAGAGGGGTAGCAGCATGCTGGAATTACTGCTCTGTCACCAAATAGTGGAATGGCCAGATGTTGCAGTAATGCTGCCCAATTATTGAGCAGCAGATTGGGAACTGACGACCCTTCCCTGTCCACTGGCAACTGCATCTATCTCGAGGCCCTACGTGGTTGACGGTAGCTACATAAAAACCTGTTGCAACATCTCTCTACCTTGGCCATACTTGACTGGGCGAATTCTAATGGAATCGTTCTAAACAGGTACAGAAGTTTCGGTAGGATCAGCATCTTTAAGACGTTCCTCCTTCTGAACAAGGATAGATGCAGGTTGTCTAATCTACGCAGGGTGGTACTAACAATGCCTATAATGGGTAAAATGTTCATCTCTGGCAATTTTTCCACTGCTGCTGTAATAGTAATTCCTATGTACACTGAGCTAGGAACCACTGGTGCATTGGATAGCCCCATAGCTGAGGATTGAACCACCTGGGTCTTTTGAGTATTAAGTTTATATCCAGAACATAAACTGAATTGTGCTGCCAGAATTTTTAACGCTGGAAATGAGGTTGCCACATTACTAGTCAGTATTACAATGTCGACAGCGTAAGCTAGCGCTTTAAACTCGAAATTATTAACCCTTACTGGTGGTATGGACATGGCATTCTCAATTCTGCTTAAGAAACGGTCGATATATAAAGCAAATAGCAGGGGTGAGCAGGGGCAACCCTGCCTGGTACCCCTGCAGATTGGAAAAGGAGCGCGAGGTTATACCAGAGATGGATACAGTTGCCATCGGGCTAATGTAGAGTGCCTGTACAGCACGAATAAAACCAGGGCAGAACCCCTTCCACTCCAAGACTTTCCACAGGAACCCCCACGCAACCCTGTCAAACGCCTTTTCCGCGTCTAATAGGATTGCGCCTACTGGGGAGCCCGTGGCTTGGGCCCAGTCTAAAAGTGCGATGACCAGACGGACGTGGTCCGCCGTGTCTCTACCCGGGATGAAACCGTGCTGGCGGACAGAGACTAGTGGCGAAATGACTAATGCTAATCTGGTACCCAAAATTTTTGCACAGATCTTATTGTCAGTGTTGATAAGTGAGATCGGGCGAATGAGGCGGGATCAAGGACAGGCTTTTTTTTATTTTTTATAAAATAATATTGGTATGTCGCCAGGAGTCGGGTATGCGACCAAGCTGGGCTTCCCTAAGCATTATTAAGAAATCCTCCCGGATCTCCGAGCGGAATATGCTATAAAACTCCAAGGGGATGGAGTCCGAGCCAGCCGCCTTGCCTTTAGCCAAAGAATTGAGGGCCAAATCCACCTCCTCCCACTCTATAGGTGCCGCTTAGACTGAATTTTGATTATCTGATACTTTAATGGTGTTAAGTCCATAGATAAAGGCCGCAAATTCTTCATCAATATTTGCATCACTATATGATTCTGTGTATAATGCAGAATAGAAGTTAGAAAAGACTGTTAAAACTCCGTCCGGAGTATCGTGAATTCGACCATATAATATTGCACTTCAACCGCGGTTGCTCTGGTTAAAGATTTGGAAAAATCCTGAGGCCACCCTGTGCAGAACAATATTGACTGATTTCAAGGGGCAGGATAAGAGCCTGGATATACTGTGGTTAAGATACGTCAAAATTAAGTTTACTAAAATTGGTGTCCCAGAATACTACACTAACCCTGACACCCTTAAAAATGTCTCATCTGCGTCTATTAAATCCCTCTTTTACCAAAGTCTCAAGCAGATAGGTCCTACTTATAATAGGTTTAATCAACTAGAAATGTCCCCCCAGCAACAAATAGATCCTGCATTTTACTTACAAATTGACCTAGATGAAGGGCAACATTTTTTGCTGACTAGATTGCAGTTAAAACAATTCATTACCTAGTTGCTTTCCCTACTCTAGGCACATGGTTTGCATCACTCCCATTATGCCCCTGTGACCACTGATCATATCAGAGCACTGTGCACTTTATCTTATTTTGTAGTCTGTATACATCCCAGAGGAAGCGTTTTATTTGCCCACTTTTACTTACTTCTGGGATCAGAAAATACGAATTGGCAATGGTGTACCTACACTCACTGGAAACAACTGAAATTATAAATTGTCTTTTAAACTATCTTTTTACTGCTTTTAGGACTCGTAGTAAGTATTAATTACTGTTTATAAATGTGCAAATTCTGTGTATGAGGACCTGTTGGTTTTTTAAAGTTTTAAATTGTAAATATGTATATGCAATCATGTATGGCTCTTACTAGAGTCGAATAAAGTATTTTCTGATCTGATCTGATCTACATCCTCCAACAAATCAGTGTTGAGGGTTACACCCTACTACTCATGAGTGCAAGCAATGTATGCCCACTGTCGACGGAGGCTGCACCACAACCTCCATCTTATCTGATGTAGAAATAGAGGCAATGCATCTTACTGGTCTCACCAACCATGCACTCAATCCACATCCTGCAACAATGCACACTTAACCCAACATGCACTCAACAAGCCCATGAGATGTCAGAGCAAGGATCTGGATGTCTTTTAGAAGAGGAACGTTATGCAACCCACTGCTTTATGACAACACAGGGACATGCTCAGAGTACCATGTCAGCTAGAGGGCAGGCTTGGTGTGCCCATCCAGGTCTAAGAACCAGGTGCAGGACCTTACGGTTATAGAACTGGCATAAGCCTCAGTGGGCACACTGGATCAGCATGTGAGTTGTCCAACCAAAAGCCAGAATGCCAACTATCTCTTTCAGTTGAGTCACTCACTGAAGAGGTGCATGTCCATTTACTGGTAAGAGAACATTCCCTTCCCAACAACAGTCCTGTCCTGAGATATTTCATGACCTGTTCCCCATGCATTCCATATGGTATACCCATGCAGCTCTCAGGGCTGTGAATGCAGCTTTAGGACTGAATGTTTTGGTTATTAACATTAATACCCCAAATGATATATAGCCTGTTTCAAGGCAATCTAGAAGTAAAAGAATGTTACCCTCAGGATGGTGAATAATGTTTATTTCAGACTTTGCTGTATTATAATAAAAGGCAGTTTTTCAATTTCGTTTATGGTAAAATAGGTATTAGTGGTGTGAAGTAATGTCAACAAAAAGTACAGAATTTATGTATGTTTCAAAAGCTTAGAGAACAGCGAAGCTTGTTTATTTCATAAGAGCTAGCTCCGATGAGAATCCTTTCCTGCTGGTGTTCAAGTTAGAAGGGTAAGGAACTGTAGCTGTCTCATGGCCCCTGCTCCAAGCCTCCACTCCATGGTAAAGGCCAGACTCCCCTGCCGTCTCTGAAAATCCCTTACAGTCCCTTCACTCCCACCCAGGCCATCCCCTGCTCTGTATCGCTTGCATCCTGCAGTGTCTGTGCATCTATGCATCTTATAACTGGCTGAAGTGAAAGGTTACATCAACCATTTCCTGGAGCACGATGTCCCACCCCACAGGACACCCAGCAGCAGTGGGCTGAGCCGATTAAACTTTACTTCTGGCAGAGTAGTGAACTTCAATAAGACAGAGTTTTTCTGACTTCGCCTTAATTTTATGGGAGAGAGGTATAAAACTACGCCTGGGCGGAAAACTACGGTACGCTTGCGATCAGCAACATCAAGTTGCATATCGCGAGCGTGGAAAATAAACCTCCCGGTGACATTCTCAACGCAGGGAGGTCAGGTTTCTCATTGCGAGTGGTCACGTATGCTCGCCACCGCTTGCGATGAGAAACTACCAGTCCGCGCTGAGAAAACTGCTGCTCCAGTACGAATCTACTCGAGCAGCAGAAACAACCGCTTGCATTGTGCAAGATGCCGTTTGCAATGATTGCGCAGTGCGGACAAGCATCCGGCATTATGCAATCATTGGGAACAGCATTTCCCTACCACACTACGCAGTTCGAGTAGTGCTACGTGTAGCTCGCATAGTGCGAATTGCACTTCGCATAGCTTTACATAGCGCTACTACGCGAACTACACCCAGAGTTATATAAAACTTCACCATCCGTAATAACCATGCAGCTCTCAGGATGGTAAATGCTCTGGTTATTTTGTCTCTTCAGATAGCCAGGTCTTCTTATGCGTAATGGCATTCAGCTGAAATCTGGTTACCTGAGGACCTGATGAATTCCACCCATATCCCCCAATAACAAGTGTGGAGGAATTCAATTATCTGTGGAAGTCTTTGGCAGCTGGAATTTCTGTTATAGTCACAAATCTCTGGACATGATTCCTCCTATTACATGTTATACTCCAAGGATTAGGGAAAAGCATGTGGGTACAGAGTTACCAGGCAGAATTGTACATGGAATTCCCAATCCCATGTGATTTAATACAGGCATTTATCACCTGCTCTGAGCAAGTGGTGTTTCTCTGAGAGGATTCAGTGTGAGGTGGAGGAGAGAAGGCGAGTATGTAAACTGGTAGGGGGACGCAGTACCCACGAGTGGAGGGTCAGTTTGGAGCTGAGAATGATGCCAGGCTGCAGAGCTACCATTTCCCAAAATAATTTTAATGGTTGGATCTTCAGGGAGTTAAAATTGGGTCCCAGCTTCCTGCACCTGGAAAATCTGGGTGCGGGAGCACCAGCCAACCTATAATTATGAGGAGCAGAATCCCACATGAAGATTATATTCAACACAACTTGTTGTTAGGCTTAATGGTGAGGAAATCACATAGAATTGCAGGTTTTATTTATTATGATGTATTTTTCAGTCTATAGGTTTACAATTTATCAAGGATACTGTGAGGTAGTGGAGGAAGGATGCGGGATGAACTTGTGACAGCGTAGTAGAAGTTCCACAAGGGAATGGGGTCCCCTCACTGCACCTTAAAGAGGGGTCCCCTCAGATTTCATCATGACACTGGTTTGCAGTCCATCTGCAGAGTAATGGTCCAGTTAGCTCTAACTTTTTAAGGCAGTTACCCCTACCGAAAAATGTTTTGTAAATTATAATTTTGTGAAAACTACTAAATAGATTTACCCCAATTTAAGAATGGTATCTCTTTAAGAAACGTTCTACTTTTCATGCCACGTTTGGTGTAATTCCATGTCACTGTTCTTTCTGTAGAAGAGATCAAATAATCTTAAGGGAAATAAAATAAGCACACTATTTGCCGTGCTGATCCTAAATCAACATTTTTATAACATTTTGTGCAGATTCGTCAAACAGCACCTGATAATATAGATAAGAAAAATGCCTTTTTAATGGAAACTCTGAACTCACTGTATGTAATGAGAGGTTGGAGTCGCTTGCAGCACGTTAATGGTGGAATAGGGATTTCTGTTTCAACTCCTTAGAGGTGGCCTTAATAATCATTATTGGACACAATGATTTAGAGGGTGGAAGATGAACATAGTCATGCAGGGACTTCATTTATCGCCTCCTAAGTCCTTTGGGATAACGTTTTAATAAATATTTTTTATGATTCTGAATTTGTTTTTGTTTTTTTAAGATAAGAACAGCAGCCACCACCTACATCCTTAGGCCGGTGGGGAGTAATAACCACTATAAGAATAGAAAGGAAAACGGAGAAAAAGTATTTTTTAGAGCACTTGTTACCCCACTTTTCAGGTGTGTAGTAAGTGAAGTGGTACAGGGGCCCAGGGGTCTACAGAGCCCACACCATCTTGATTGCTGCTGTATTTTACTATCCAACAAATGTTATCATTATCTAATCTAATGGCGCTCATCTTACCTTGCAAGAATGGAAGGAATGAATACTGAGGGGCAGATTTACAAGCCCCTTGCGCCTCTTTTACGCCACGGTTGTGTCACTTTTGTGACGCAGCGGCAGCGCAAAGCCAGCACCATGCTGGGGGTTATTTACAACGTGATGCATCTGGGAGATGTGTCATGTTGTAAAGCCCTGCGCCACATGTAGGCGTTCCGGCGCAGGGGGAGGCGTTCCGGCACAGGAACGCCTCCTAAAAGTGGCTGAGTGAAATCTATAAGATTTCACTAAGTCATTTTTAAGGCCATGCTGCGTCAAAACCCTGCGCCTGCTTGAAGCAGGCGTAAGGATTGACGCAGCATGTCAGGGATAGGGCACCCCGAGCCTTGCTGGAGCGACGCAGCTCCGTCGCACCTGCGGCGCAACTCCAGCAATGCGCCGCCTTTCCGACGGGGGATGCGACATGCATCTGTTCATCCGTGCGCCACAGTGCGTTTGCGCACGGGTGGGCAGATGCATCGCAACTCTTCTGGCGCATCCCTGCTGATTAGCAGAGATGCACCAGAAGTAGTAAGTATGTCCCTGAGTCTTCATTGACAGACTTCAAATCAATGACCTTCAAATAACTGCAGATGTCAGCTGTGAGCGTTTAATCATAGAACCCACTTAAAGGCTTTTCAGACCCGAAGAGAGCCTATTCAAGAGCTTTCTAAATGCACATTATTGTTCTTTGTGCTAACGGTTCAGAACCTCAGCAGTGACTCTTTACAGAACTTTGACAACATTCCACAATAAATTGTGGGCTAAGAGTAAGAAAAATCATCTGTCTTTACGGCATATTTCGAGAGCACGCGGGGGGCATCTGATTACCATATTTCCCTAAATTCTTTCCAGAGTTATTTTTATAAAGGATACATTCCTCAAGTAAGAAATAACAACGGTGGCAATACATTAAGTTAACCGAGAGCCACCCAACCGAAGACAGCTAGATTCTTGGAACCTAAGCTTTTAAGCAAATAGTTCCAGGCGCGGTTGATATTGTGCGTCGTGTGACAGGTTTTGGAGTGAACTGGTGCTGCTGAGTTACATTCACCTTGAGGTGTGACAGAAATTTCAAATAAAGAAATACAGTTTTTACGTTACGGTCACCCTATTTCCGTGCCAATGTTCTAAAAGGTAATTCCTTCTGGCTGCGCGACAGAGTCATTTTTTGCAGCAACATGGAAAACAAGCATTGGTAAATGCCTTTGGTTTCACCTATGTGCTTAATAATAAACTGTGTTTTGTTGTAAGTTGTAGCTTGGTGAGTAGTTGTACAACATAAGTTACAGAAAGTCTTTTAAAGTGCTAGGGCTTGTTTATGTGCAAAAAGGTAACATTTTGTGCTGTTAGTATCAGTATAGTGCGAGTAATTAATAGCAACAGTTTGAAAAATGAAATGAGAGGGAAATAAAATGAATTGCTGTAATAGCAATAATGTGTTCAGAGGAGTTCTGACAACATTTGGACCCAGTGCCACTGCACCTGCTGCACCATTCAAATCATGCCTCTAGTGCCTGGAAGATAATTGCATTTGCGACTGCCTGTTTAGTAGTAAAATCTAGAAATAAGGGGGAAAAGGAAGGAATGGCAAATGAAAGAAGAAAAATGTGAGAAAACTTTAACAAACAAAGCAAAAGAAGGAAGGGAATCGGAGATCTGACTGAAGAAGAATTAAGGGAATATAAAGAAAGCGGGAGAAAGGACAGAATAAGAAAGAAATGAAGGAAGGAGAAATGAATGAGAAAAGAACAGATTGTGTGAAGGTTGAGAAGGAGGTGGGGGAAAAAGAAAGCAGTGGAAAGAAAGAAAGCCTTAAAAATGGAGCAGCGAGGAGGAAAGTACGAGTCTTGGTGCAGATGGGTGCTCCTCTCTAGGTCTGTTTGGTGGTTGTAAAGTAAATATTCCCTTCTGTCTAGGAGCAGGCATGGCAGGGGGCACCTTTTGGTTTAATGAAATAGAAGAAGCCGTTTTGGGGCAGGCAGGAATTGGAAATGCATGGGCAGGCTGCACCCAGGCGACAGGACAGGAGGTGTCCCCAAAAGCCATGTAGAAGTGATTGTAACACTAAGTAAGTAAGGGGACGAATGTGCTGGTCTGCATGAGTGAATAAATGCAGGGATTAATGAGCAGGTAATGCATGAGTCTAAAGGGTGAATGATTGTGGCAGGGAATGAAACGTGTATGTTGTGAGTGTGGAGAATGGGTATAGCAATTAATAGGTGTGGTGGAGTGAATGTGTGACCGTGTGGGAGTGAATAAGATAAGAAGAAAACGAGCAACTACAGGAATTAAAAGATGGGCTTATGGAAGTAAATGAGTGCAGCATAAAGTGAGTGTCTCAGTCAGCTAGTGCAACAGGGAGAGAATGTGTAAGTGCATGCAGCAGTGAATGAGTACATGCGGGAAGAGGTGAGCAGGAGTAAGTGAGTGCAGCAGTAAATAAGTACTAGAATTAATGCATAAGCGACTGTACAAGAGTGGACATGCGTAGCAGAGAGCTAGTGTCACCGTGAGGGAGTGGATGATGGGAGCACTGAATAACTGCAGGAGCGACAGAAAGAGTATATCAGTGAGAGAATATGTGAAGGAGTGAATGCATGGTGGATGAATATGTGTATTTGTGTAATGCTGGTGTGATAAGAATTGCCAGGAATCTCTTTGTGAATTCCTTGCTGGTGTAAGTAAGATTTATTTATTTTATTTATAAAGTTTTATATAGCATGAACAAGTTTCCGAGGGATATCAGAGTGCTTTACAAAGGAAGGGAGGAAGGACATGAATCCAGTATTGACCACAAGTAAGAATATACAACAGGAATAATCGCATATATCCCAGACAAATAAATGCATCGTTTCCAGACAAATGACACAAGGAGAATAGTAAAAATAAACAAGTATGTAACAGTCTGAGAAAGGGGGTGTACAATGTGGAAAAAAGAGCATAGACTGAAGATAATTTGGGTTGTAAACCTATGTTCTTGAACAATTCCCCTTTGTAAAGCTGTCCCGTTGTCTCCTGCAAAGAGAGGGGACTTTGCTTGACTCCCACTTAAGGCAGCCGGAGCCCAGTTTCATTACCTGGGGATGTGGGTGACAGGTATCTCGGGAAGAGCTTGGGATCTAAATATTGCCCCCTAATTAGGCAAACAAAGTCCGAATTGGACAACTGGTCAGCACGGGCGCTGAATATCATGTGACGCATCACACTTTTCAAAAAGAGAAGGGACGTGATAGGACACAGGCAGGGGCATAGCTTAAGGGGGGTGTTTGGCGTGTGACACTCCTTCCCTCCAAATAATTAAATTTTTGGCTTGATGGTTGGGTCTGGGGGCCCAGAATCGGATCTGATGTGCATGTGTTTGTTTTTGCCACATGTTTAGTTGGGAAATGTGAGATTCACACCCCCTGAGTCTCACCGACTAAGCGACGCCCCTGGACACAGGAGCACCTCCACGCAAAGTGAGTGTTCCAGAGATGATGGAAGGTCAGAAAGATGGAGAGTGCCCAGTTAGCAATGAAAAATGAAAAATGTTTTTTTGCAAGTTCCTAATGACTATTCTTTTTTTGTACCTGCTACACAAATAGTCATTACCGTTGCTGATACTATTGTGAATTAAATATAACAGGATAATGTAGAATTAATTATGTTTAGCTTCTATTGTCTTTCATAGTCTAGATTTTGAAAGGGAAAAACAAATCTAGAATTGAAAGGTAGAAAAGAAAGATCCACGCAAAGAACCCCTGAACGTCAAATCGTGTTAGCTTAAAACCTGCACTGGCTGAATGTGTCACACATACGACGGGGCACTTGGCCACTCTGGAAGCTTTGGTCACCCATGCCAGCCCTCTGCAGCATGCACATGAGGCTTTCCTGAAGAAAGAGTTCCCATCCTGGAGGGTCAATGGCACACTCATCTAATGCTGAGAGGTTCGGCTTTCGGAAGCCCGTGAACGCTGGCGAATGCAACTCAACAGGCAGCGTGCTGGTTTGTGCTACGTAGGTGGAGGAGCCACGGATGAGCCCGGCTCGACTCAGCTCGGCTCACCGCCTTTACCGGCTTTTCTGCAGATGGCCTACCTATCTGCCTACCTGCTTCCTTGAGCTGCAGGCAGCTGGGGTGACTTGAGCGGGGGGTGCTTCATCATCTGGATCCGCCAGGACCCGCTTGCGAGCCTTTATCACATCGCAGCAGCAGGAGGGCTGCAAGGGGAGACAGGAAACAATGCTGCTTCCTTCCACCATTGCCCAGTTTGAGAGTGGAACAAAGGGCATACTGTCTTGCATGGTGTCTTGCATTGCCTTACCTGAAAAAAGCCACATCTCAGCCCACTGTCCCTCCCTCCTCACTGTCACCATTCATCTGCCACCACTTGCTACAGACTCAGAGTTGGAGCTGGAGTAAAAGGGGGGTTGGGGTCCAGCACGCATCCCCCCTGAGAGCCCTGCTGCCATTCATTGAACTCAGGACAAGCTCTAGGGTGAGGGAAGTTTTCATCAGCTTAATTTGTACTTGCCACACATTATACATCGCATTGCATTTTGGATTAGGCTAACACAAGCCTCATAAAGGGCCTTTCGAGAACATTGAAAAGGCCTCAGAGGCCACAGAGGGTTGTGTCCGTGGCGCTCAATGCCAGTGCCAGGAGTCCAATGCTCAAGGGCCTCACAGGTGAGATATAGTAAAGCAGCATACTGGGCGACATCCCTGGTGTAGCTACAGCTTTGGTCACTAGGAACCCGCGATATTTATGTTCACAAAAAGAAGAGCAACCACCAAATAGGTGAGCTGAACTCAGACCACACCGAGTGCGGGGGGTAGGGGGTGCAGTGCCTGTACCGCAAAGCGGGAGCCCGGGCCCCTCGTGGAAGCGGTCCAGCTAGGTCTGGGTGCAGCTTGCGGGTAGGACCAGCGAATCTCCCACTCAGTGGCAAGGGTGATGTGGCAAACTGAGACAAGTTTAATCAGCATCATCAGTATATCCAGCGTAGCTCACCCAGTTGGACAGTCTTAGTTTGGTGCTACAGCAGTGGTTGTAAGCCTACAAACTCAACCTACTCAGTGGTGATGCACTTTAGGTGCCTGCATTTAGGGCGATCAACCGCTCCCTCTGGATCACTCGCAGGATCGCCAGGGTTCCATCCAGGGCCAGCGAACCGCACCTCTGCTCATACTAGTCCACTCAAGTTACTTAAGACCATCAGCGCAGGAAACCCCAGGGTCACCTCTCACACCTGTGATTCTATCCCTCTGTGATGCCGATGCTCAAGAAGGGCATGAGGAGTTCATTATGGCCCAGGGAGTGGCCTCCGGTGCAGTTTGTAAGTTCAAGGTGGGAGCTTGCCCTGCTCTCTCCGAGCTGTGAATTCCACTTTACCCTAAACTTCTCCTTCAGAACATTGGCAGAGTAACCTCCAAATCTCCATTAACACAGGTCATCGATGGAAATACTCTAACGATAGTGGCGGAAGATACCGAGATGGAAATGGATTTGCCTCTGGAAAATGTTGAGGTTCCTTGTGAAACAAATTCCGCCTGAAAGGGATTATCTCCACTTGCAGAACTGGTATCCTTGAATGAAAAATCTAGCCCCCTGAGCAATATTGAGCAGAGGTCTGGGCAACAAATTCCACAGACTGTAGACTGCAGCCTTGACCTCGGGGTTCTGGAGGATTACACCCTGCCGAACATTGCCCTACCGTTGGAAAAAAACTAAGTTTTGGAGGCCAACTTGAAAACGCCAATTACCAGGGAGTGGGTGCCTACAAGCATGAGCGATCATGGAGTTCTGTCCGTAGATGTTAACATGGAACTAGAGTTGCTGGAACCCCGGAATGGAAGGGATGAAAGCATAACATATAATAGAACTAATGGGCACACTTTTTGATTCAACAAAAACCTTCCCTGCTATACCTCGCTGCACCAGACTACACATTGCGGAGACTTCAAACAGTGCAGAACTGTGCAGCTCGGACACTGCTCCAGCTCCCACGCCAACAATCCGTCAGAGCTAGTCTGTCCAGTCTACACTGGCTGCCAGTCCGCCAAAGAATCCACTTCAAAGCCTTGTGTATTGCCCACTTGGCTTTCTGGGACAAAGGCCCAATCATCACCTGCGACCTAATCTCTCACTACCATCCAAGCAGAAACCTACGGTCAAACCAGACTTTTTTGGCCACCAAACCCAGAATAAAAAGAGCCAGAGCAGGCGGTAGGACCTTCACCCATAACGCTTCCAAGCTATGGAACGCCCTTCCCCTTCAGCTGAGAGCCAATTCCAATCTTACCTCATTCCGGAAACAGCTCAAGACTCTCCTTTTCAATTCTCCACAATAATTCTGCTAACTACCCCCGCCTCTACCTATACATCTATCGGTCCCTCAGCGCTTGGACGCCCCTGGGCATCAATCACGCTTAATAAATCCACACACAAATACAAATACATACAAAATAACATGTCTGACACGATGGGTATAGTACACCGATTTAGGACCATAGGTTCTGGACTGTTAATCACTTTTCAGAAAGTCTTCAGAGTTATTCCCAACTTCATACACTCCGTATTCTGAAGCATTTTTGGAGGGCTTCCGCTGATCCTGTTCCTAATCGCAGTTATCCTGATTGTCATTTTTCTGCTATGCAGTGGACGTCCCAGTCGCCAAGGAGATGGAAAAAATGCTTTTGGAGCACTGTTACCCTGATCGCATGGTAATACTTCTGGGCACACCTCGCCTCCACGAACTGAGCGAGTCTTGGTTCCTGTCATTTAGACCAGTCTGGATCAACTGTGTTCTGTCTGTCTTTCGATGCCTGTTCTGCAGACAAGAATGTGTGTTAGATCTCTGTCTAACAACTCAATTTAGTGCACAGCAGACGTTGATGCTTTACTGGACCCGATAACGGCCCATGTTCTGCTGTGTCCTCAGCGTATTTCCATGTTAATGTCTGAATTCTTAGAGTCACCACATATCCCACAGAGTCGCCACCACCATCGCACCCGTATTACAATGAGCCATCAACACCACCTTCAAGACCGGCTCCTTTTTGAAGACTAGAAATGCACGGAAGTCAGGCCCCTGCTCAAGAAGCCCTCATCAGACCCAATGAACCTCAAGAACTACCAGCCCATCTCGCTCCTCCCTTTTGCAGCTAAAGTCGCAGAGAAGACCGTCAATGCAGATCTGTCAAGGTTCTTCGAAGACAACGCCATCCTCGACCCTTCCGAATCCAAATTCTAAAACAACCACAGCACCAAGAACGCCCTACTCTCTGCTACTGACGACATCCGCACCCTCCTTGACCAAGGCCACAACACAGCCCTGATTCTACTCGACCTGTCAGCAGCCTTCGACACTGTCTTCCACCGCACACTCACAGCCAGACTACACGGCGCCGACATACAAGGCACCGCCCTTGGCTGGATCAGATTGTTCCTCACAGGCAGGAGCCAAAGAATTAGACTGCCACCCTTCCTCTCCAAACCCACGGAAATCAACTGCGGAGTACCACAGGGATCATCACTCAGCCAAAATCTCTTCATCGTCTACATGGCTCCCCTCGCCATCATTGTCCGACGGCATGGCCTCAGCATAGTCTCCTACGCCGGCGACACCCAGCTCATCCTCTCCCTCACCAAGAGCCTCTCCACCACCAGACTCAACTTCCAAGAAGGAATGTAAGATGCCGCAGCCAGCTGCTTAAAACTCAACTCAAACAAGACAGATGTGCTCGGAACCATCCCTTCGGCATGGAACAACACCTTGTGGCCCAACGTTCTCGGCGGCCCGACCCTAACAGACCATGGCAAGAACCTCGGCATCGTACTCAACTCCTTCCTTACCATGAACCGACAGGTCAATGCCGTCACCTCCAGCTGCTTCAACACCCTCCGCATCCTCTGTAAGACCTTCAAATGGATCCCCCCGAGGTAAGGAAGACAGTCACCCACGCACTCATCACCAGCAGGCTGGACTACGGAACCACCCTCTATGCTGGCATCAACAAATCCCTACTCCGCAAGCTCCAGACAATACAGAACAAACCGCCAGACTCTGGGTCCCTCGACACGGACACATCAGCCAACACCAAGCTCCACTGGCTCCCCGTTGAGAAAGATTCACCTTCAAGATACTCACCTACGCCTACAAATGCCTACACAATACCGGACTCCAATACCTCAACGACAGAATTGCCTTCCCCTTGCCCAAACTCAACCTCCGCTCCACCATCCTCCTCCTTGCCAGAACCCCTTGCATCCGCAGAGCCAGAGCAGGGGGAAGATTGTAAAGCTTTTATTTTTTCATCATTCCTTGCCCATAACTTCACCCTGTCAAGAGTCCTTATATATCACCCACCTGGCAATGTGGCCAATTGGAGTTTGAGCAGTGCGGAAACTCTTGCATCATGCATTCTTAAAAGCCCGAATTTTACTATCTTGGTTGATCTTAATATCCACTTTGATAATGTGGCCTGATTTACAGCTACATCTGTAATAGAGTATGCAGCTAATTAGAAAGCTTCACACTCACGCTGCTGGCCATCTGCTGGATCCAATTTTTACAAACTTCAAGAATATTTAGACTGACCAGACGCTTTCCCTGCTTGGTTAGACCATTTTGCAGTCCTGTTTTCTCCCCCTGCTCCTTCAGGAGCACATATTCAATACTGTCAGAGGAGCTCCACTGGCAGGAACTGGGCAACGTTGATCTTCCTGCTTTAAATGTATTACTTGAGGCCAATTGCCCTGTATTGGTTCATTTGGTGGAAGTTGATTCTGACAATGTAGATGTGTGAATCAGATCTTCCTTGGATGTTTTTGCTCTGAATACTTGGAGGAAACAACATAGAATTCTTCTTCTGGCCTCATGGTACAATGAGTCACCATACCTCCAGGACAAAAATGTGTAAAGGATTGGAAAGAACATGACAAAAAGCCTATGACAATGATGAAAAACTAGGTTATAGGAGGGGTTTCAAGGACTATCAGAAAAAGTGCAAGAGCCAAGTTCTGCTCAGATGAGGTTGCGGTGGCAAAAAACTGCCCTAAAACCCTTCTTAGGGTTGTTAGGAATCTCTCTGATCAAGGTATTACGATCCCTTCCTCTTCACTCTCACAAGCCCAATGTGGCGAAATTGCAGACTTCTTAAAAAAAAAAAAAAATAGAAGACATCAAAATGACATTTTCTGATACAGACGCAGTCTGCTTCAATAAACCCCCTTCTTGGTCGTCTAGTCAAGTCAAGTCATAAAATTTGAATAGCGCACTACATACCCAGAGGGTTTCAAGGCGCTTAGGAAGGGGAGGAGGATTACTTGTCAAATATCCACGTTTTAAGCTGCTTTCTGAACGCTAGGTGGTTCTGGGTGAGGCGAAGGTAAGCGGGGAGTGAGTTCCATGTTTTAGCAGCCAGGTATGAAAAGGATCTGCCTCCCATGGTGGTCTTGTTAATGCGAGGTACAGTGGCGAGGGCTTGGTTGGAAGAACGTAGTTGGCGGGAGGGGGTGTAGAAGGACAATCGTGAGTTGAGGCAATCTGGTCCGATGTCGTAGAGTGATTTGTGTGCGTGGGTAAGCAGTCGGAAAGTGATCCTCTTATTGACGGGTAGCCAGTGGAGGTCTTTAAGGTGACCAGAGATGTGTTCGTTGCGTGGGATGTCTAATATGAGCCTGGCTGAACACTTTTTGCCCTCCAGAGGTGTCTTTATTTAATCACTTGCAGCCACGAGGTCAGGTTCTCCTATGGATCCTTGCCCGCTTCTGTATTAAGTAAGCTGGTTAGCCCAATTATAGAACAACTCACACAGCTTTTAAATGTTTCTTTGTTTGAAGGCAGTGTTCCCTTAGCTTGGAAACGGGCCACAGTTACACCTTTACTTAAAAAACCTAATCTTGCCCACTTACATGGCCACTTCATTTTTACCTATCCTAGCCAAGGTGTTGGAACGACATGTCAATCGACTAAATACACCGTATATTGAGGATAATGGGATCCTACACCCATCACAATCTGGCTTCAGGGCTGGCTACAGCACTGAGTCAGCCCTCCTGGGTGTCATGAAATATCTCAGAGGCCAAGTAGATTCAGGCAGTTTGGGGCAGTGAGCCTTTTGGATCTCAGTGTCGCATTCGACACTATGAATCATGTTGTTTTGCAGACTAGAAGGGATGAGAATACAGGGCACTGCAATGTTGTGGCAAGATCTTTTCTGTGTACACACACCTTTCAGGTGTATTCACATCAATACAGGTCTAAACTTCACTACCTAGCCTTGGAGGTGACACAAGGTTCAACCCTTAACCCACTTCTCTTCAACCCATATGTAAGGCCGCTTGCAGAGATTGTGGAATTCCATGGGTTCACACTTTTCTCATATACCGATGACACCCAAATTGTGGTATCCTTATCCACCAAGGATAAACGCAATGAAGAAGCCCTCCATACCTGTTGCCCAAGTCACAGCATGGATGAATATCAACTCACTGAAACTGGATTGGGACAATACGTAGGTTTTGCTAGTGGGCAACCATCCCCCCCCTTGGGGTTCTCATTTTGGATATCGAACCTGGGCATGACCCCTTCCCCAGTTCAGGTGGTTGAAAGTATGGGAGTATAGATAGATGACAAGTTGACCATGCAACATAAGATAAACAAAGTGGCTGCTATCTGCTTTGGTACTCATAAATGCTTAAGAAAAATGTTGATATGCCCTTCTGGTCTCTGCTCAACATACCTCAGTCCAGGCACTGACTATTTCCAGACTGGACTAGGGCAATGTTCTGTATCTGGGTGTTGCAAAATCCTTACTAAGATGGATCCAAACTGTCCAAAATGTGGAACCTCGCCTATTTCTTCATCCACTCAGGTTCACATCTTTAGCTAGTCCCCTTCACTCTCTGCACTGGTTGCCTATTGAGTGACAAGTCCATTTTAAGATCTTGTGCTAAATGCACAAGTGTCTTGCATATACTGGGTCGCTGTATCGAAGACTCTTGGTATTTGGTTACCTTCCAAATCATGCTCTCCGATCCAGCCATCAAGATGTGGGAATGGTTCCTAGGATTAGGAAGTCTTGCAAAGATTGCTGGGCATTTGCGTTTCTTGGCCCTAAACTTTGGAATGATCTGCCACATCCACTGAGAGCCTGCAAATTGCTCACAGTTTTTCGGAAGCAGCTAAAAAGCTGATTGTTCCCTTCTTTATAACTGGTATTGTGACCGCTTTTCGTCCTTGGTTCATGTGAGGAGACTGGCACTGGGAAACCTTCTGTGTAGTCATACTCTTTATAAATCATAATAATAATAATAATAATAATAATAATAATAATAATAATAATAATAATAATTTTATTTTATTTATTCAAAGTTTTATATAGCGCGAACAAGATCCTTACAGATATCAGAGCGCTTCACAATGGCAGGGTAGGGGCAGTAGGAAAGAACAGAGGTAATGGGAGCAATGTAGTAGTCACTAACATTAAAGGATAATAATAAAATAAAATACATAAAACATATCAATATACAGTCAGGTGAACAGGTAATAAAACGGCACAAGTCATGGATCCCATTACATAGGTGTTCAGGTACACCTTGGGTGTGTGGCAGGCTTATACCAGTGTTTTAGTATAGAGAGCGCACTGAGTGAGGGCATCGGGAGGGTGAATCAGTGACCCAATGTGTCTCATATATTGGTCGGTAGGACGAAAGAAGCGTAGTAGTGTCACCATCAAGTAGAGGTATAATGCCAAAGGACAAGGTGAGCATTGATACAAGGCAATGTAGAGTCTCTGATCCACTACCTATAAGGTTCAGGAGATCTTGGCCAGAAGGATGGTTTTCACCTCTTTCTTGAAGAGTGCAGCGGAGGAGATACGCCTAGTTTCAGGCGGGAGCGCATTCCAGATCCTGGGTGCCATTCCTGAGAAGGAGCGCTTGTAGGTTTTCTCTTTCCTGAATCTATGGGGTTTCAGGAGTAGATTTTTTGAGCTTCTATTGGACCTCGAACCTCCTGATATGGACAATTTTTGAGCGAGGTAGTTGGGTGCATTGTGGTGCACGGCCGCGTGTGTCATAACTGCAATTTTTAGTTGTATTCTGGCTTCAAACGGCAGCCATTTTAGGGACTTTAAATCTGGGGAAATATGCGAATGTTTTCTTGAGCCAGTAATGAGTCTTGCGGCAGCGTTCAGGGAGGCTCTTAAGGGTGCTGTTGTGGATAGCGGGAGTCCGCTGAGGGTCACAATTCCGTAGTCGATTCGAGGGATGACTAACGCTTGTACAGCAGTTCGGAAGTCTTCAGTCGGAAGGAAGGGTTTGATTTTCCTCAGTGTGTTTATTTGGAAATTAGCTGCTTTTGTGGCTTTGCTGATGTGTTGCTGCATGTTGAGCTTGGCGTCCAGTGTGATGCCTAGGGATTTCGCTGAGTCCACGATGGTGGGTTGGACATTGAGTGCTGTTAGGTTGTTGAGCCATGTTTGGGTGGTGGAAATTTTCGCCGGGGGAGAGATGAGAAGGAACTCAGTTTTCAGAGCATTTAGTTTGAGGTGATTATCGGCTAGCCAAGATTGAGTGTTAATAAGCGTGGAGTTCAGATGTTTGATATCTTCCGGAGATTGAAGCTTTAGGTACAGTTGTGTGTCGTTGGTGTACATATGGAATTGGACATTAGAAGCTTGGAGCAAGGTGGCGAGCGGTTCCATGACGAGGTTGAACAAAGTGGGGGAGAGGGAGGATCCTTGTGGAACACCTAGATCCGCAGGCACAGGTGAAGATAGCACATTATCGATCTTGAACTTCTGAGATCGGTTGTGTAGGAAGGACGAAAACCATTTGAGAACCGTTCCAGATAGACCCATTCTAGTGCTTAGCAGTTCCAGCAGGTTCTCATGTTTGACCGTGTCAAATGCTGACGAGAGGTCAAGAAGGATGAGGAGACAGGACTCATTGCGATCAAGAATTTGGAGGGCGTCATCAATTATGTGTGTCATAGCTGTTTCCGTGCTATGTTTCGCTCGGAATCCTGATTGATGAGAATTGAGGAGGTCAAATTGGTCAATGTGTCTTGTTAGTTGGAGTTGGACACATTTCTCCAGCAGTTTGGCCAGGGTGGGGATATTGGTGATGGGTCGGTAATTGTTTAGGTCAGTCGGATCAGCTGTAGGTTTCTTGAGTATAGGAGTGACTTGCCCCACCTTGAGGGAGTCCGGAATGAGGCCTTGTTGCAGGGAGCAGTTGATGATTTTGGTCCAGAGAGGGAGGAGCAAGGGGATGAAGTCTTTTACAGCATTAGCAGGTAGAGGGTCTGTGTGGTGGTTAGAGGGCTTCAAGGTGCAGAGCAGTTTGTGATTTGTTTCTTCCGAGTAGGTATCGAAGTACTGCCAGGAAGCCATGTTTTTAGGTTGAGTGTTAGCCATTCTTGTGTGGTTGGGGAATCGGCTTACATCCATGATGAGGTCATTTCTTATGTTGTCAGTCTTTAGCTTAAAGAAAGCAGAGAAGTCTTCACAGTGTGGGGTGTCGCTTGTTGTGCTACTTGATTGTAGGGGTTGTGCCTTTGTTTGGGTTTTGATTAGTTCGAAGAGTTTTCTTGGCCTGTTTTTTGCTTGGTCCAATAGGCGGCTGAAGAAGTCCAATTTTGTGCGCTTTATTTTCCTGAAGTAGGCATTTCTCTTGTTTTTGAGCCTTTTGAGGTGCAGTGCTGAGGGGTCCGCTCTCCAAGTGCGCTCTGCCATTCGCATCGAACGCCTGTCGTCATTGAGTCTGTCGTCATACCAGGGGTTAGAAGTTTTGGTGGAGACTCTCTTCAGTTGCAGTGGGGCGACTTCATTGACTAATGTATTCATAGATTCAAGGTAGTGGTCAGTCAGTGATTGAACATCCGTGGCACCTGAAGGGGGAAGGAGCAGATTGCCGATGTGGGGAGGCAGAGTAGAGGCGTTGAGATTCTTCATGTCCCTTTTCCATGTTTTGGATTTGATTGGTTGAGTCGGGTTAGGTTTAACTTTTTCATTGATAAAGAAGGTGATAATGTGGTGATCTGACCAGTCGCAGGGTAGAATCGTCTCCAGTTGTGTAGAATTCTCTTTGGCAATGATGAGATCAAGTATCGCGCCTTTGTCGTGTGTTGGTCTATCGCATATTTGGGTGAGGTCAAGTGCATTAAGGAAAGTTTTGAGACTGTTTATCACTGTGTCTTTCTGGTCGTTCCAGTGGAGATTGGAGTCACCCAGGTAGACTTGGGTGGTCTGCCGACCGGCATTGGAAGTGATCATGTCCATGAGTTGTTGGGTGAATATGAGATTGTCACCAGGCGGGTGATAGATGAGATGTAGAGCACAAACTTGTTTGCCCTCGCTGGTAATGTCGAGGCAGAGGAGTTCACAGGAGGAGAGGGAGGGGGAGGTGACTTTAGTAACGGAGAGGTTGCTTTTAAAAATGCATGCAATTCCCCCGCCCGTCTTGTCTGAAGACCTGTCTAACCTAATGATGTGATAGTTGGGGGGGACTAGTATGTCCATAATCGGAGTAGAGGCTTCAGTGAGCCAAGTTTCTGTTAGAATGGCTAGGTCCAGATCCCTATCTGAGACGAGATCTGCAATGTCGGAGGAGTGTCTCTGGGCCGATCTGCAGTTGAGTAGGATGCATTTGAGTTTGGGAGAGAGAGGGGTGGTCGAGCTTTCTAGAGTGAGGGGAACTTTTCTGAGGTTGTTAGGGACGGAACCTCTGTTGTTGAGTGTTGGGAGCCTCAGAGGGTTTGTAAGAATAGTGGGTATGGGGATGTGTGTGCTGGGTATGTGTTTTACCGGACCCGAGCCATAAGAGCGTAGTAGTGAGCATAGGTCGCGGTCCGACAGTGGGTTGGGGACACGGCGGGGGCGGTGGGAGTTGTTGCGAACGGGGATAGTCGGCCAGCGCGGGTGTCGTTGGAGGCGAGGGTATGTAGGGCGGGTGCGTCCTTTGTAGGGTAGAGGGATGATGGGAGGAGGACTGGGCTGTGATGAGAGCAGGTCTTTGATTGCGCGGACATCTTTTTTGATTTGTAGAATATCCTCTTTGACTTGTTGGAGGGTGGGTAAAGTCTGGTCAGGGGGAGCATTGGGGATGGCGAAGGTGGTGTGTAGTGAACTAGAAAGCGGGCAGGGAATCGAAGGGGGGGATATAATGGCGTTGTTGGCGGGGGGTGTGAGTGAAGCAGGCGGTGATGGCGGTGGGTGGGAGGCATAGGTAGTGCTGCCAGTGGGAGAGGGAGCCGGTGAGTGGAAGAGTGAGTGAAGGCCGAAGACAGTGGGGGAGACCGGAGGGTAGTGAGGGCTGAGAGTAGGCGGTGGGAGAGAGGGGGATGCTAAGGTAGGAGAGGTGGTATGTTCTGTGTGTGTTGTTGGGAGGGTGTGAGTGTCGTGAGAGGTGGTATGTTCTGTGTGTGTTGTTGGGAGGGTGTGAGTGTCGTGGGTGGGTGTAGGGAGGGGGCTGGGGGGCGAAAGGTGTTCGCCGTAGGGGGTATGGGAGGGGGGGGTGGATAGGCTTCGAGTGGTGATGTTATCAGATGGTGGCGTGTTGTGGGTGAGAGTTATTTTGTCAGGTGTGGGAGTGTCGCGGGTGAGAGTGGGGAGGGAGCTGGGGAGGGGGGGGGGGCGTCTGTCGTGGGGGGATGGGAGGGGAGGGTGGATAAACTCCGAGCGGTGGTGTGTACAGGTGGCGTGTTGCAGGTGTGGGTATAATAATAATATTGATAATAATAATATTGATAATATTCTTCATAAAACACTACTTCACTCCTCTGCTAAAATTAGGAGCAACCATTTCCAGGGAAAGGCAAGTGCTTTAACAAAGTGGGAAGGGAAAGTGTTGTAGCACAATGAAAATCTAAGAGCCACACTTCATAACTCGCTTTACTGAGTTTTTTTTGTGTGCATTTTATTCTTCCTGTCATTTTCTCATACAAAGTATTTAAGATAAAGAGTCCCTGTCCTCTTGCTGTGGAATTCCTGTCAGTGGCGTAACAATAAATGATGGGGACCCCCTGCTGAATTTGATGAGACTCTGCCTTGAAGGAAGCTCGATATTTAGTGAGTCTGACTAAATTGTGGAACAATGAAAGAATGTGTTAAGATGTGCCCTCAGTGTTAGAACGTTTTTTTGTATTTTTTTTAGGGTGTTTTGGTCGCTATTAATGACTTTCTTTCCTATGTGTAGAAGGCGCGACAGTTTATTTCAATTTAAAGTGTGTTTTATTAATGTCTACTACCTCCGAGTGGACAACTGAAGGTTTGTATTAACAAGATAATAATTAAAACGGTTTCGATGAAGTTTACCGGCATGCAAGCATGTTTATTTGCTAGGTTTTAATTTAAAGTAATGAATACAGATTGATTTGTAGCTTACGACGAGTCGTCACGAATTACAACCGCTGAGATATTGACAAACCTTTGTACATTCATGTTTAGGTACAATCTTCCGTTCGTTGCTTTGGTATTTGCTTCTGGCGAACACTTTACAAACAATATAAGAGAACTTAAGTTTAAACACACACCTCATGGCGCGTTGGCACGCGGTTACAGTTTTCATTCCACAAACATTTTGTGTAAATGCTCGACAGTGTTTATTTAAATTTAAAGTATTATGTTAGTATCTACCACCACCAAGTGGACAACTGAAGGTTTTAACAAGATCATAATCAAAACAGTTTCGATGAAGTATTACCGGCCTGCAAGCAAGCTTGTTTGTTTGCGAGATTTCAATTCAAAGTACTGAATGGAGATTGATTTGCAGTCTACGCAGAGTCGTCACGAACTAGAAACGTTAAGATATTGAACGCACATTTGTATATTTATGTTTAGTTAGAATCTATAGTACGTTGCCAGGTATTTTCTGCTGTCGAACACTTTACAAGCAATAAAAGGGAACCGAGGTTTAATCACGTACCTGATGGCTGTTGGCACACGGTTACAATTTTCCAGAGACAGACATTAGTGGTTGACTGAGGAGTAAAGGAGTTGTCATTCAATGATGCTATTCAAATTCGTTTAGCCCAATTAACCACACTATAAGGACCAGGAATCAATAACTAAAGTCAAGTGGTATATTACACATTAGTAGTCAAGTCAAATCAAGGCAAATTAAGCATTGTTTAGATACAAAATTTCAAAGGACCTGTTAGTCGACAAAGTAAATTCAGTTTGATAGCATCAATATGCAACCATCCCAGCCACGTAAGTACGAATGGCAAAAGTCTCAGGTGGATATTCACACCTTAACGCAACAAATGTGGAGCTAGATTTAGCACCCAATTCACAAGCTCGTGCAAACTGCACACATCGCCTGTATTCCCACGATACCTGCCCCATAATTTATCTCCACGGTGGACACCACCAACTAACCCTAATGAGATGCAGAGTGGGTGTTCCCGTTCAAAAACACATGTAAAAACCACAACACCACATTCACAACGAACTGCCAGACCTGCGAAGCGAACCAAAAACAGGCGATAAGCCACAGTAGCAGCAGGGAATTAACACCTGCCTTCTGCTGGTGTTAAGCAGGACGACTACCTGCAGCATGAAAGGGAGCCCAGCCAAGAGCCAAACCTGAAGACCCACAGATGCCATGGAGACAATGATCATGCAACGCAGATACCCATGAGGGCCACATCATCATCGCAGGCTGCACACCCGCTCAGCAATTACGTTTCCCACCAACCCTGTTCAACGCCAGTCAGCGCCATGTGATGGTAGGCCAGTGTTGGCCGCAAGGCCTCAGGGGCCACTAACCCTGTGCTACACCAGTCAGCGCCACATGGTGGTAGGCCCCTGTTGGCCGCAAGATCTCGGGTGCCACTAACCCTGTGCTACGCCAGTCAGTGCCACGTGGTGGTAGGTCCATGTCGGTCGCAAAGCCTCGGGTGCCATCAACCCAGTGTGCAGCAAATCATGGGCCCTTTAGGATTGAGCACAGTGGAGCGTCCGTCATCCAGTCACCACCGGCAAAGGGGAATGTGACGTTGTCTGCCCCTTATATTTGTGGGGTCACATGGCCTGTGACGCCTGTGCCGGATGGGTGTGGTGTGTGTGCAGACCTGCCCTCAGGGAGTGGCTGTGACATGCTGACAACTTGAGCGGTGACCTGCACACAACCAGCTAGTACGCCTGCGACAGGTAGCTATGTGGCCCCCCCCTCGGAGCATCAGTGGAGTGGTCTGGCCTGGCGTACGATTATACCCAGCTCCTCTTTACATGTGGGAAAGGAGCAGATTTTGATGGAGAGAGTATTCGCGGGTGCCTTGAGGCTGTTTTTAACCGGTTTCAGTTTAACAGCCTCAAGTGCAACTCGGATAAATCCGAAGTACTCTTTTTCGGCTGCCTGTCGGATCCAGACTGGCAGGAATGGTGGCCTGCCAACATGTTCCCTCCAGCAGGCTCCTCCCAGCTAGCCAAGAATCTGGGGATCAAGATCGACAATGGTCTGTCGTTGAGATCACAGATCTTGGGCCTGACAGGTACATGCTTTGGCCTCTTGAAGAGCTCCGCAAGTTTTTGCCGATGCTTCTGGAAAATCATAGGAAGACTACGGTCCAGGCCTTAATTGGCTCGAGACTGGACTACTCTAACGTCCTTTATCTCAGCTTGCAACAGCTGCAGGTGGTCCAGAACTCGGCTGCGCGGGCCATTTTTGGCCTGCACAGGCGAGTCAGAACCTCTGGCCTCCTGCAGTCACTTCATTGGCTGCCTGTCCGGAAGCGGATAGTTTTTAAAGCCTTGACCCTGGCCCACAAGGCTCTTTATGCCACGGGAGCAAAATATCTCCAGAAGAGGCTAGCCTTTTATCACCCTACCCGTTCCCTCAGATCTGAGTCTCTTTCCCTGGCCGTGGTCCCCCGAGTAAAGAAGGCACGCATTGGGGGCCGATCTTTCAGGCTGTTGGCACCACAGCTTTGGAATACTTTGCCAGTGGCACTGCGGAGTACCTCCAATCTGTTGACCTTTAGGAAGGGCCTGAAAACTTGGCTCTATGCTCTTTAGAAACTTTCTTTTCCGCTCCCTTTCTTTTGTGGTGTTGTGTTTCTACTGCAGGTTTACATCAAAGCGCCGGGACACTCCTAGGAGTAGCCGCGCGCTATACAAGACCTCTGTAACATTAACATCTGTAAGAATGACTCGGGGGCTCTGGGCGTGGTTCAGTACATGTCCGGGCAAGGAAGTGACTAATGCATGCGTCCCTGTTGTAGTGTCCACGGCACATGGGACACAATAGGCAATGTAGCACACAGTGATTGGCATCCCACTAGATGAGCATCATTGACGTAAGGGAAATCACTGTCCCTACTTCTATCCACACATTCATGTTATGTTATGTTATAATGGTTTTTGTAGCGCACACTGTTACTCTGGAGTGTCCTGGCGCGGAAAAGAGCAAATGAGGGAGCAGGGAGTTAGTAAATCATTCTGAACAGGTGCGTTTTTAGCTGCTTCCTAAAGATCTGAAACTCCGAGATATGTTGGAGATCAGCAGGGAGTAAGTTCCAGGCTTCCGCCGCTTTAACCGAAATAGATTTACCTCCCAATCGGACTCTGCGGAAGCGAGGGACAACCATCCGGCGTTGTGCCGCTGAACGCAGATGGCGTTTAGGCACATAGAAAGCGAAGCACTTCCTAAGATAGATGGGGCCCAGACCATGAAGTGCTCTGTGGGCCAAAGTAATCGCATTGAACTTCACCCTCTGAGCTACCAGAATCCAGTGCAGCTCCCTTAGGTACTGACGCATGCTAGATCGCGTTGGGGCATTAAAAAGAAGCCTAGCTGCTGCGTTTTGAATAATTTAGAGTCTGTGCAGCAGATACGCTGACAGCCACAGGAACAGGGCATTAGCGTAGTCTAGTCTTGACACAATCAGGGCGCGGGTGACCATCTCTTTCGCAGCACCTTGGGAGCAGGGGGAAACATTTCCTAAGTGGTTTGAGAGTCCCAAAGCAGATACCCATAAGTTTTTTATGTGGTCGGAGAAATTAAGGTCCTCACTAAACCAGATGCCCAGATTCTTTGCTGGCCCTGATTTTGGTACCGGGCAAGGGAAGCCCGGTACCCAATGATGAAAAACATGACACAAAGGGGCAGTATTCATTTAGCTTTTATGGACCTAACCTGTGCTGTTGACATAGTAAATCGTAAATACTGGTCCATAATGTCAAACATGGGGATTGATGGTGCAATTATCACCCTGCTAAGTTGAATCTATGATTGCACCTCAGCCGCAGTACGCTATAGTAGGGGAGGAGATCTTACAGAAGAATTCCCATCCGATATAGGGGTTAGGCAGTGGTGTGTCCTGGCCCCTTTTCTCTTTTTATTATATATAAATGGACTTGGAGAACACCTCTGTGCAGTGGGGAAGGATATTCCAAAATGAAATATGTGTCAAATCCCTGTATTACTATATGCTGATGACGCAGTCCTGATAGCCAGGACAGCAAATGGCCCACAAATTTTGCTTGATTCTTTTAATGTTTTTATGACTGATCTGGGCTTAAAAGTTAATCGCACAAAATGGTTCATAATGAAATGTAGACATAAAAACTCTAAAACGAAGAAAAATTTATAGGGGGGGGCGAAGAAATGAAAAAATGTTCTGCATTTTACATATCTGGGGGTACCATTCGATGTTGATCTTAATTGGAAACATGTTTTAAATATTAGAAGGATGCAAGTTCATAAATCCAATGATGCTATTTTTAGATTTGCTAAAAGATTGGGCCTCAAACCAACAAAGGAGATTTTATGTATTTATAAGAACAGAAGCCTCTCAGTGGTAACTTTTGGGGCTGTGGGCTGGGGACACATGAATTGCAAACCGTTACAAATAATGGAAAATAGGTTATAAAGGAGACTTTTAGCAGTGCCTCAGAGTTCCCCTGTTGCTTTTTGTCAAGATGAAGAAGGATTAAGTTAACTGAAAGATAATATTGCACTTCATTTTTTTTTTGTTTTTTTTATTCAGCTTGAATATTGCATCATATTACAAAGAATTTAAGTGTATCATAACAACTAACCACATAATTTTTAGTATGAATTTAAATTTTTAAAGAGTAGACTAATCGAGACAGAGGGAGAGGTTTACAGACAAAAGAAATTGGGAAGCTCAGACAGCGCACCCGGCAGTGAAGCTCTTAGGGAACACAGTGAACCAAGTCAGTAAATCAATTGTTCTGCCACTGAACAAAAGGTGCCCAAATTCGCATCCCCTCTCCCGCCTCCTCTTGCCTCCCTGCATAAACACTGCAGATTCTAGATTGTGCAAGGCCAGGATCCTGGCTCTCCAGTTTACAAAAGTAGGAGTAGCTGGGCTGATCCACTCAGATGTGATGCATAAACGCATTACTGACATTGCTATAAATATTAGAGCTGAGGTGTGACTAGGTCTATGGTCCGCCGTATTTGATTCACAACCCAATATTACCTCTTCAGGGGATAGGACCACTGATATTCTAAGGCTGAGGTTGATAAATGTTTGGACTTCTTGAATAAATACATCAAGTTTAGGGCAGCTGAAATACATATGTATGTCGCTAGCAGCGGCTAGGCCACATCTAGGACAACTATGCCCACCATTCCCCCCCCCCCCATTTGGAGATTTTAGCCGGGGTATAACAAAGATCTATTGCAGCCATGAATGATTGAGAGCGAAGGCTCCCTGATGTTAAAACCAAATTAGCTAACTCTAATGACTGCGTAATGTCTGTTCCTGACTGTCCCAGTTTGTTATCCCATTTAGCATTTTGAAGGGAGAGGTCATCGGCAGGCCTAGGAGGAGGTTTTCATAAATGAGTCCAATTTTTGCTTTCTTCAAAATCAACTCTATGAGTGGGTTTTTAACAAAATAAAATCGATCCCTGATCAGAAGTCGCTCCAGATAGCTAAGAATCTGCAGATATTTGAAGAATTTGTGCGTATCCAGAGTGAACTTCTCCTTGAGAAACGAGAAGGGGGCAAGAGTCTCCTGTTGGCCTAGGTCTCCCAAGACAATAATACCGTGCATCCTCCACCTAATTGTAATGTGATCTTGGAAGATATGTGGTAATAGTCTAGCTGCTTCGAGAGGTGTATAATAGTTAATATTGGGGATTAGCAATTTACGCCGTACTTTCTTCCACACCGAGTACATTACCATGATGACTCTAAATTTGGTTTTCTTATAATAACTAGGGGGCAAATTACCAAGCAATAGCGATAATTATCGCTATTGCTTGGTTAGAGACAAAAATTTACCGCTGAGCTGCAGCGATTTTTATCGCAGATAAACCTTGGTAATACCAAGGTTTATCGCAAATGCGATAAAAATCGGCCGCAATGCATGAATCTCGCTGAAAAGTCAGCGGTATTCATGCATTACCGAGCTAATGCTCTTAGCCATGTTAGCCACCTCCCATTGGATAACATGGCTAAGAACTGCTCAGGGCAGGTCTTAGCTTTTGGAGATATTCGCGCTTAGCGCGAATATCTCCAAAAGTTGGTAATAGGAGATAGCAATGTTAGCGACTGTTTCCAGTCGCTAACATCTTGGCACGCCCACTTTGCATGTCATTAGTGATAAATATCACTGACATGCAAAGTGGGGCCCAAGATGGTCGCTATCTCCTACTAGCTGTCGCTAACTGGTGTTAGCGACAGCTAGGTAATAGGGAGATAATTTTATCTCCGCTTTCTTGGCTTTTAAAGCCAAAAAAGCGGAGATAAACCCCCTTGATAATATGCCCCTAGGTTCTAAGACTGTTAATAGAATAACTTTCACATCCTCCCCTAAACCGATTGCAAAAATAGAGGGGTAGCAGCATGCTGGAATTACTGCTCTTGTTATAGAGAACAGTGGTCCCTATTCAGGGAGAATACAGTGTGATAGATAACCATACACTAGAATAGAATGTATGTATTTTGTCCAGCCGGACAAGAATTTATTTTCATAATATGTTTCAAAATTAGTATCAAATAAAACATTCAGATGACAAGTGGGCACAGCCGTGACCCACAGAACACAAGACAGAACAACGAACACAGAATTGGTCAAAAGGTACTGAGTGTGTAGTTCAGGCCTCCGCTGTTTTTATTTAGCCAATGATGGACTTGTGTGAGGCTCTCTAGGGAGTCACTCCACAATAGAAAAATGTCGTCTATATACCGACATTTTTCTATTGTGGAGTGACTCCCTAGAGAGCCTCACACAATTCCATCATTGGCTAAATAATAACAGCGGAGGCCTGAACTACACACTCAGTACTAGTAAAGAATCACTTCCCTTCTTGGACTTAGTGATAAAACACACAGAAGGCCGCTTTACCACGAGTCTCCATCGCAAACCCACTGAGCGGAACACCTTATTGAACTACAGCAGCCATCACCCTCGTGCACTCAAAGATTCACTCCCCTTCTCCCAGTTCCTGCGCTTAAGGCGGAATTGCTATTTTAAGGAAGACTATTTCAGTGAGGCAAAGACACTAAGCCATAAGCTCAGAGCCAGAGGTTATCCACGGAAATTGGTGCGCCATTCCCTCAAACGCGCTTGGTATTGCCCTAGGGCAACCCTCCTAGAACCCAAACCTAAGAAAATGCAGGAACGCCTAATTTGTGTCACCACATTTTCACCAGCATCACATGCAATCAAAAAGAGTATAGTCAAACACTGGCCTGTGCTAAACGTGGCCAACTGAATCTTGAACGCCCACTGTTCGCCTTTAAACGGGCAAAAAACATTAAAGATCATCCAGTCCAGGTAGCCCTGCCCCAAACCCCCCAAAAAACAACTATCAACGATGCATGGGGGTTACCGACTCTTACAGGTCATGTGAAATGTGGTAGCTGCATATGTTGCGATTACACAGTTGAAGGCAAAACCTTTGAGCACGGAGCAATTAAATTTGAGAGAAAATATTTCTCTGACTGCAATTCAGCAAATGTTGTGTATGCAATTTTCTGTCCCTGCAAAATGATCTACGTAGGCCAGACAAGCCAGAAAATCAAGCTTAGGATCGGACAGCATCGCAGCAGAATCCGGTGTAAAACGGCGAATGCACCCCTAGTGGAGCACTTTACGGACAATGGACATACTGAGAATGATCTCAAATCGACAATTATCACAGTGATCAAACCACCTCCGAGAGGGGCAGACTCTTCACAATTACTCAACAAGGAAGAGCTCCATTGGATTCTGAGAACCAATAGCATCCACAGTGGCCTCAATCGCCTTGAAGACTGGACCTCCCTTTTATAAAGATGTCTCTTGTAACATGTATTCAAGTCACAAACTGTGCCACTCTGCATGTAATCACATTTTAAGTCACTTACTCTGCACCTTTCCTGGGCAACCCACACCACCTTAAAATGGCCGCCTCCTTCCCATCCTTTCAGCTCCCTTGTAACCCCATAGTCCCTCTTCGCTTTCTGCCGATAGTGTGCCCTAACCAGTCCCTCTTCGCTTTCTACCGATAGTATGCCTTACCCAGTTCTGCCTCGGCAAACCGGCAGTCTCCATTGAAACTCCGAAGCAGATGCGGCGATACTGCCCACACTCACTGAAGTAGGTAGCATTGCCAGATTCCTTGGACACCACCTCTTTAACGTGGCGGGTTCACGCCTAACCCATGTTTACCCCTCTCTGATTCCAGGTAAATCGATCGTGCATTTTCCTACAGCTGGCACACAGCACCCAACAGGACTTTCTGCCATTAAGCAAACAGAATTGGTAATTAATTTATTCTGTTTAACACTCAATTCCAGTGTCAACTCCACCCCTTCTTAAACTTAGAAACCTCCACTTCTGCTTCTTGTTCATTTAGATCCTGCTGGTGCCAGCAACCCCCAAAGTCCAGATGCTGAGCGCCCTCGCGCCTATAGTAAACCGTTGATTCTCTGCCACCTTAGGTAATTTCCCCATTTCCCTCTGGGTTCACCCACGAGAATATTTGTTTCACTCTCGCACCGCGCCGTTTCTGTTCCTCCTGACTCACTGGGAACACCTTGCTCATGATCGGGCACTGCGCCGTTTTGTCGTTTTTTAATATGCCGACTGGTTTTTATCATACTCACTTGTCTTTTCTCCGTTGAATCACTGTAATAATTCACGATGTCATGCCGAAGCTGCACTAAGCACCATAAATCAGCATCACTTCAACCAAGCCCTTTTTAACGTCGTCACTGGGACACGAATTTCAATCCTCACTCAGTATAAACCAGAGAAATGTCACCACTTCTGCATGAAATTCAGTCCACACTGATTACGCAAATCCAAGCACCTAAGTCACAAATGTTATGCTGAAAACATGCCTAGTATATTGTTGTCATATGTGGTTAAAATTCTTCCTTTCCATTTTTTTCTCCCCCTTCTTCCTTTTTTGTATGTAAAGAATTGTAAAACAGGTGTGATACATTATTATCAAGACAGCAATGCATTATTTGTTTGTCCTGAAGATGATGCCCTATATTTAATGTTGGCATCGAAACGTCGTCGACACCCAAACACCCTATGCACCAGACTCAAGCTATAACACATTGTGCAACAGTGTTAAATGATTAATTTGTGTCTGTCTATACTGAGTACAAGTGTTCAGACCCATTTTGGCTTGCCTTTTGGCCAATTCTGTGTTCGTTTTTCTGTCTTGTGTTCTGTGGGTCACGGCTGTGCCCACTTGTCATCTGAATGTTTTATTTGATACTTCTTTTGAAAAATATTATGACAATAAATTCTTGTACGGCTGGACAAAAGACATGCATTCTATTCTAGTGTATGGATATCTATCACACTGTATTCTCCCTGAATAGGGACCACTGTTCTCTATAACATGAAATTGCCCAAGGTCCCTGTCTAAGTTTCCTTTGGGTTGCCTTGTTATGTATAATAGGAATTACTGCTCTGTCACCAAATAGTGGAACGGCCAGATGTTGTAGTAATGCTGCCCAATTATAGAGCAGCAGATTGGGAACTGACCACCCTCCCCTGTCCACCGGCAACTGCATCCATCTCGAGGCCCTACGTGGTTGACGGTAGCTCTATAAAAACCTGTTGCAACATCTCTCTACCTTGGCCATACTTGACTGGGCGAATTCTAATGGAATCGTTCTAAACAGGTACAGAAGTTTCGGTAGGATCAGCATCTTTAGGACGTTCCTCCTTCTGAACAAGGATAGATGCAGGTTGTCTAATCTACGCAGGGTGGTACTAACAATGCCTATAACGGGTAAAATGTTCATCTCTGGCAATTTTTCCACTGCTGCTGTAATAGTAATTCCTATGTACACTGCACTAGGAACCACCGGTGCATCGGATAGCCCCATAGCTGAGGATTGAACCATCTGGGTCTTTTGAGTATTAAGTTTATATCCAGAACATAGACAAAAGAACAGAAAAAGCAACCCTGCCTCAGGATATAATGGTCCTAACTAGAGGATCCAAACAATATATAAGGGGTGATAGATCTAGGAGCTGGCACTGCACATGACAAAAACCAAGTTAATCCAAATACACTCAAGAGAGAATATTAGAAATATATATATATATTTTTATTTTTTTATATTCTTTTGGATGAGATAGCAAAAATGTACAAAAATAAATTTCATTTTTAGATCCACGTCATATTTTTAGAACATCAAAAAAGACATACACTGGTAGGGAAATAGAAAAAAGGGGAAAATTCATGCTACATTAAGACCTACCCAGTAACAAACCACACTTCAGTCATACTCTCATGTTCACCATTTTAATCTACCTAGTGTTCTATCATTCAACTCTCATTCTTCCATTCATTCTAATAGTCCTGATGTGTGCAACACATAGATGGTCAATTTGTTGCATGAATCAGGATGTTATTCCAGGCAGATGACATAAATACGGGTCCTGATGGAAGTAGGACAAAAAGCCGTATTCCTGGAAACACAAGCCGACGCGCGTTTCGGTGACCGGCCAATGGGGCCACACCTTCGTCAGGGCTGGGGGTTGTTTACTGGGTGGGGAACAAGTGTAAAATCTATATTTTAGTCAAAAGGACACAATTGCTTGTGACTAGAGGTCCGACACAGAAAGGATAACACTCTCTACTTCCATTCACAGGACACCGATGGCAGTGGTCCTGGATAGATTAGGTATCTAGAAGCACTATGCAACGACAAGGATCCGTGGACGATGGGCCAGTTGTCGTTGATGATGTCAACGGTCGCCGCGTTGCTTGTTGTTTAAAAGGGCATATAACTATCAATCAGGTTTTCGTGTATCGAAAAGGCGAAACGCCGCCGTATTCTTTGCTGACCGGGAGAGCGGAAAGCTGAAATTTCTTAGAGAGTCAGTCAGTCGTCCTTGAGTGGGGTTCCGTCGACTCAACGGGTCGACCTACTGCTGCCGGAGACAGGATTCTCCTGAGGCAGGGTTGCTTTTTCTGTTCTTTTGTCAGTTTTCTCCCCCCTACAGCCTGCCTACATCCCTAAATACCCTTCGGGGAACCCCCTTCTTTCACTAATATATCCAGAACATAAACTGAATTGCGCTGCCAGAATTTTTAACGCTGGAAATGAGGTTGCCACATTACTAGTCAGTATTACAATGTCATCAGCGTAAGCTAGCGCTTTAAACTCAAAATTATTAACCCTTACTGGGGGTATGGACATGGCATTCTCGTTTCTGCTTAAGAAACGGTCGATATATAAAGCAAATAGCAGGGGTGAGCAGGGGCAACCCTGCCTGGTACCCCTGCTGATAGAAAAGGAGCGCGAGGTTATACCAGAGATGGATACAGTTGCCATCGGGCTAATGTAGAGTGCCTGTACAGCACAAATAAAACCAGGGCAGAACCCCTTCCACTCCAAGACTTTCCACAGGAACCCCCACGCCACCCTGTCAAACGCCTTTTCGGCGTCTAACAGGATTGCGCCTACTGGGGAGCCCGTGGCTTGGGCCTAGTCTAAAAGTGCGATGACCCAACGGAAGTGGTCCGCCGTGTCTCTACCCAGGATGAAACCGTGCTGGCGGACAGAGACTAGTGGCGAAATGACTAATGCTAATTTGGTACCCAACATTTTTGCACAGATCTTATTGTCAGTGTTGATAAGTGAGATCGGGCGGAATGAGGCGGGATCAAGGAGAGGCTTATTTTTTTTTTTTTATAAAATAATATTGGTATGTCGCCAGGAGTCGGGTATGCGACCAAGCTGGGCTTCCCTAAGCATTATTAAGAAATCCTCCCGGATCTCCGAGCGGAATACGCTATAAAACTCCAAGGGGATGGAGTCCGGGCCAGCCGCCTTGCCTTTAGCCAAAGAATTGAGGGCCAAATCCACCTCCTCCCACTCTATGGGTGCCGCTAAGACTGAATTTTGATTGTCTGATACTTTAATGGTGTTAAGTCCATAGATAAAGGCCGTAAATTCTTCATCAATATTTACATCACTATATGATTCTGTGTATAATGCAGAATAGAAGTTAGAAAAGACTGTTAAAATTCCGTCCGGAGTATCGTGAATTCGACCATATAATATTGCACTTCAACCGCGGTTGCTCTGGTGAAAGATTTGGAAAAATCCTGAGGCCACCCTGTGCAGAACAATATTGACTGATTGCAAGGGGCAGGATAAGAGCCTGGATATACTGTGGTTAAGATACGTCAAAATGAAGTTTACTAAAATTGGTGTCCCAGAATACTACACTAACCCTGACACCCTTAAAAATGTCTCATCTGCGTCTATTAAATCCCTCTTTTACCAAAGTCCCAAGCAGATAGATCCTACTTATAGTAGGTTTAATCAACTAGAAATGTCCCCCCAGCAACAAATAGATCCTGCATTTTACTTACAAATTGACCTAAATGAAGGGCAACAATGTTTGCTGACTAGATTGCAGTTAAAACAATTCATTAACTAGTTGCTTTCCCTACTCGAGGCACATGGTTTGCATCACTCCCATTATGCCCCTGTGACCGCTGATCATATCAGAGCACTGTGCACTTTATCTTATTTTGTAGTCTGTATACATCCCAGAGGAAGTGTGCAGATCATATCAGAGCACTGTGCCCGTTATCTTATTTTGTAGTCTGTATACATCCCAGAGGAAGCGTGCCGATCATATCAGAGCACTGTGCACTTTATCTTATTTTGTAGTCTGTATACATCCCAGAGGAAGCGTTTTATTTTCCCACTTTTACTTACTTCTGGGATCAGAAAATATGAATTGGCAATGGTGTACCTACTCTCACTGAAAACAACTGAAATTATAAATTGTCTTTTAAACTATCTTTTTACTGCTTTTAGGACTCCTAGTAAGTATTAATTACTGTTTATAAATGTGCAAATTCTGTGTATGAGGACCTGTTGGTTTTTGAAAGTTTTAAATTGTAAATATGTATATGCAATCATGTATGGCTCTTACTAGAGTCGAATAAAGTATTTTCTGATCTGATCTGATCTACATCCTCCCACAATTCAGTGTTGAGGGTTACACCCTACTACTCATGAGTGCAAGCAATGTATGCCCACTGTCGACGGAGGCTGCACCACAACCTCCATCTTATATGATGTAGAAATAGAGGCAATGCATCTTACTGGTCTCACCAACCATGCCCTCAACAAGTCCATGAGATGTCAGAGCAAGGATCTGGATGTCTTTTAGAAAAGGAACGTTATGCAGCCCACTGCTTTATGACAACACAGGGACATGCTCAGAGTACCATGTCAGCTAGAGGGCAGGCTTGGTGTGCCCATCCAGGTCTGAGAACCAGGTGCAGGACCTTACAGTTATAGAACTGGCATAAGCCTCAGTAGGCACACGGGATCAGCATGTGAGTTGTCCAACCAAAAGCCAGAATGCCAACTATCTCTTGCAGTTGAGTCACTCACTGAAGAGGTGCATGTCCATTTACTGGTAAGAGAACATTCCCTTCCCAACAACAGTCCTGTCCTGAGATATTTCATGACCTGTTCCCCATGCATTCCATATGGTATACCCATGCAGCTCTCAGGGCTGTGAATGCAGCTTTAGGACTGAATGTTTTGGTTATTAACATTATTACTCCAAATGAGATATAGCCTGTTTCAAGGCAATCTAGAAGTAAAAGAATGTTACCCCCAGGATGGTGAATAATGTTTATTTCAGACTTGGCTGTATTATAATAAAAGGCAGTTTTTCAATTTCGTTTATGGTAAAATAGGTATTAGTAGTGTGAAGTAATGTCAACAACAATTACAGAATGTATGTATGTTTCAAATAAAGCTTAGAGAACAGTGAAGCTTGTTTATTTCATAAGAGCTAGCTCCGATGAGAATCCTTTCCTGCGGGTGTTCAAGTTAGAAGGGTAAGGAACTGTGGCTGTCTCCTGGCCCCTGCTCCAAGCCTCCACTCCATGGTAAAGGCCAGACTCCCCTGCCGTCTCTGAAAATCCCTTACAGTCCCTTGACTCCCACGCAGGCCATCTCCTGCTCTGTATCGCTTGCATCCTGCAGTGTCTGTGCATCTATGCATCTTATAACCGGCTGAAGTGAAAGGTTACAGCAACCATTTCCTGCTGCAGGATGTCCCACCCCACAGGACACCCAGCAGCAGTGGGCTGAGCAGGTTAAACGTTCCTTCTGGCAAAGTAGTGAACTTCATTAAGAGAGATGTTTTCTGACTTCGCCTAATTTTATGGGAGAGAGGTATAAAACTAGGCCTGGGCGGAAAACTACGGTAAACTCACGATCAGCAACTTCAAGTTGCATATCGCGAGCGTGGAAAATAAACCTCCCGGTGACATTCTCAACGCAGGGAGGTCAGGTTTCTCATTGTGAGTGGTCGCGTATGCTCGCCACCGCTTGCGATGAGAAACTACCAGTCTGCGTTGAGAAAACAGCCGCTCCAGTACAAATCTACTCGAGCAGCAGAAAACGGCCGCTTGCATTGTGCAAGATGCCGTTTGCAATGATTGCGCAGTGCGGACAAGCATCCGGCATTATGCAATCACTGGGAACAGCATTTCCCTACCACACTACGCAGTTCGCGTAGTGCTACGTGTAGCTCGCATAGTGCGAATTGCACTTCGCATAGCTTTACATAGCGCTACTACGCGAACTACGCCCAGAGTTATATAAAACTTCACCATCCGTAATAACCATGCAGCTCTCAGGATGGTAAATGCTCTGGTTATTTTGCCTCTTCAGATAGCCAGGTCTTCTTATGCGTAATGGAATGCAGCTGAAATCTGGTTACCTGTGGACCTGATGAATTCCACCCATATCCCCCAATAACAAGTGAGGAGGAATTCAATTATCTGTGGAAGTCTCTGGCAGCTGGAATTTCTGTTATAGTCACACATCTCTGGACATGATTCCTCCTATTACATGTTATACTCCAAGGATTAGGGAAAAGCATGTGGGCACGGAGTTACCAGGCAGAATTGTACATGGAATTCCCAATCCCATGTAATTTAATACAGGCATTTATCACCTGCTATGAGCAAGTGGTGTTTCTCTGAGAGGAGTCAGTGCCAGGTGGAGGAGAGAAGGGGAGTATGTAAACTGGTATGGGGAAGCAGTACCCACGAGTGGAGGGTCAGTTTGGAGCTGATAATGATGCCAGGCTGCAGAGCTACCATTTCCCAAAATAATTTTAGTGGTTGGATCTTCAGGGAGTTCAAATTGGGTCCCAGTTTCCTGCACCTGGAAAATCTGGGTGCGGGAGCACCAGCCAACCTATGATTGTGAGGAGCGGAATCCCACATGAAGATTATATTCCACACAACTTGTTGTTAGGCTTAATGGTGAGGAAATCACATAGAATTGCAGGTTTTATTTATTATGATGTATTTTTCAGTCTATAGGTTTACAATTTATCAAGGATACTGCGAGGTAGTGGAGGCAGGATGCGGGATGAACTTGTGACAGCGTAGTAGAAGTTCCACAAGGGAATGGGGGTCCCCTCACTGCACCTTAAAGAGGGGTCCCCTCAGATTTCATCATGACACTGGTTTGCAGTCCATCTGCAGAGTAATGGTCCAGCTAGCTCTAACTTTTTAAGGCAGTCACCCCTACCGAAAAATGTTTTGTAAATTATAATTTTGTGAAAACTACTAAATAGATTTACCCCAATTTAAGAATGGTATCTCTTTAAGAAACGTTCTACTTTTCATGCCACGTTTGGTGTAATTCCATGTCACTGTTCTTTCTGTAGAGGAGATCAAAGAATCTTTAGGGAAATAAAATAAGCGAAGTATTTGCCGTGCTGATCCTAAATCAACATTTTTATAACTTTTTGTCAAGATTCGTCAAACAGCACCTGATAATAAAGACAAGAAAAATGCCTTTTTAATGGAAACTCTGAACTCACTGTATGTAATGAGAGGTTGGAGTCGCTTGCAGCACGTTAATGGTGGAATAGGGATTTCTGTTTCAACTCCTTAGAGGTGGCCTTAATGATCATTATTGGACACAATGATTTAGAGGGTGGAAGATGAACATAGTCATGCAGGGACTTCATTTATCGCCTCCTAAGCCCTTTGGGATAACGTTTTAATAAATATTTTTTATGATTCTGAACTTTTTATTCGTTTTTTTTTAAATAAGAACAGCAGCCACCACCTACATCCTTAGGCCGGTGGGAAGTAATAACCACTATAAGAATAGAAAGGAAAAGTATTTTTTAGAGCCCTTGTTACCCCACTTTTCAGGTGCGTAGTAAGTGAAGTGGTACAGGGGCCCAGGGGTCTACAGAGCCCACACCATCTTGATTGCTGCTGTATTTCACTATCCAACCAGATGTCAGGGGAGTATTTTCCTTGGAGCAAAGGTGTCCTTGTTATGCTATTGGCAATTCTGACATTTCTAAGCACCATTTATAACAAATGTTATCATTATATAATCTAATGGCGCTCATCTTACCTCGCAAGAATGGAAGGAATGAATACTGAATGGCAGATTTACAAGCCCCTTGCGCCTCTTTTACGCCGCCGTTGCGTCACTTTTGTGACGTAGCGGCGGTGCAAAGCCAGCACCATGCTGGGGGGTATTTACAACGTGGCGCATCTTGGAGATGTGTCATGTTGTAAAGCCCTGCGCCACATGTAGGCGTTCCAGCGCAGGGGGAGGCGTTCCGGCGCAGGAACGCCTCCTAAAAGTGGCTGAGTGAAATCTACAAGATTTCACTCAGTCACTTTTAAGGCCATGCTGCGTCAAAACCCTGCGCCTGCTTGAAGCAGGCGTAAGGATTGACGCAGCATGTCAGGGATAGGGCACCCCCCGAGCCTTGCTGGAGCTCCGTCGCACTTGGGGCGCAACTCCAGCAATGCGCCACCTTTCCGATGGGGGATGTGACACGCATCTGTCCATCCGTGCGCCACGGTGCGCCGCAGTGTTTGCGCACGGGTGGGCAGATGCATCACAACTCTTCTGGCGCATCCCTGCTGATTAGCAGAGATGCGCCAGAAGTAGTAAATATGCCCCTGAGTCTTCATTGACAGACTTCAAATCCATGACCTTCAAATAACTGCAGATGTCAGCTGTGAGCGTTTAATCATAGAACCCACTTAAATGCTTTTCAGACCCGAAGAGAGCCTATTCAAGAGCTTTCTAAATGCACATTATTGTTCTTTGTGCTAACGGTTCAGAACCTCAGCAGTGACTCTTTACAGAACTTTGACAACATTCCACAATAAATTGTGGGCTAAGAGTAAGAAAAATCATCTGTCTTCAAGGCATATTTAGAGAGCACGCGGGGGGCATCTGATTACCACATTTCCCTAAGTTCTTTCCAGAGTTATTTTTATAATGGATACATTCCTCAAATAAGAAATAACAACGGTGGCAATACATTAAGTTAACCGAGAGCCACCCAACCGAAGACAGCAAGATTTTTGGAACCTAAGCTTTTAACCTCTTCGCCGCTAATGACAAGGGTAACTCGTCATGGAGTTTCCATTGATTTCAATGGAAATTACATGGAAGATCCAGAGGAGCCATAGCATCCAAGTGGTTAAGCAAATAGTTCCAGGCGCGGTTGATATTGTGCGTCGTGTGACAGGTTCTCGAGTGAACTGGTGCTGCTGAGTTACATTCACTTTGAGGTGTGACAGAAATTTCAAACAGAGAAATACAGTTTTTACGTTACGGTCACCCTATTTCCGTGCCAATGTTCTAAAAGGTAATTCCAGGGGCATGCTATTCCTTCTGGCTGCAGCAACATGGAAAACAAGCATTGGTAAATGCCTTTGGCTTCACCTATGTGCTTAATAATAAACTGAGTTTTGTTGTAAGTTGTAGCTTGATGAGTAGTTGTACAACATAAGTTACAGAAAGTCTCTTAAAGTGCTAGGGCTTGTTAATGTGCAAAAAGGCAACATTTTGTGCTGTTAGTATCGGTATAGTACGAGTAATTAATAGCAACATTTTGAAAAATGAAATGAGAGGGAAATAAAATGAATTGCTGTAATAGCAATAATGTGTTCAGAGGAGTTCTGACAACATTTGGACCCAGTGCCACTGCACCTGCTGCACCATTCAAATCATGCCTCTAGTGCCTGGAAAATAATTGCATTGGTGACTGTCTGTTTAGTAGTAAAATATAGAAATAAGGGGAAAAAGGAAGGAATGGCAAATGAAAGAAGAAAAATGTGAGAAAACTTTAACAAACAAAGCGAAAGAAGGAAGGAAATGGGAGATCTGACTGAAGGAGTAATTAAGGGAATATAAAGAAAGCGGGAGAAAGGACAACATGAGAAAGAAATGAAGAAAGAAGAAGGAAGGAGAAATGAATGACAAAAGAACAGAGTGTGTGAAGGTTGAGAAGGAGGTGGGGAAAAGAAAGCAGTGGAAATAAAGAAAGCCTTAAAAACGGAGCAGCGAGGAGGAAAGTACGAGTCTTGGTGCAGATGGGTGCTTCTCTCTAGGTCTGTTTGGTGGCTGTAAAGTAAATATTTCCTTCTGTCTAGGAGCGGGCATGGCAGGGGGCACCTTTTGGTTTAATGAAATGGAACAAGCTGTTGTGGGGCAGGCAGATATTGGAAACACATGGGCAGATTGCACCCAGGCGACAGGACATGAGGCGTCCCCAAAAGCCATGCAGAAGTGATTGTAACACTAAGGAAGTAAGGGGACGAATGTGCTGGTCTGCATGAGTGAATAAATGCAGGGATTAATGAGCAGGTAATGCATGAGTCTAAAGGGTGAATGATTGTGGCAGGGAATGAAACGTGTATGTTGTGAGTGTGGAGAATGGGTATAGCAATTAATGGGTGTGGTGGAGTGAATGTGTGACCGTGTGGGAGTGAATAAGATCAGAAGAAAACGAGCAACTACAGGAATTAAAAGATGGGCTTATGGAAGTAAATGAGTGCAGCATAAAGTGAGTGTCTCAGTCAGCTAGTGCAACAGGGAGAGAATGTGTAAGTGCATGCAGCAGTGAATGAGCACATGCGGGAAGAGGTGAGCAGGAGTAAGTGAGTGCAGCAGTAAATAAGTACTAGAATGAATGCATAAGCGACTGTACAAGAGTGAACATGTGTAGCAGAGAGCTAGTGTCACCGTGAGGGAGTGGATGATGGGAGCACTGAATAACTGCAGGAGCGACTGAAAGAGTATATCAGTGAGAGAATATGTGAAGGAGTGAATGCATGGTGGATGAATATGTGTATTTGTGTAATGCTGGTGTGATAAGAATTGCCAGGAATCTCTTTGTGAATTCCTGGCTGGTGTAAGTAAGATTTATTTATTTTATTTATAAAGTTTTATATAGCGTGAACAAGATTCCAAGGGATATCAGAGTGCTTTACAAAGGAAGGGAGGAAGGACATGAATCCAGTATTGACCACAAGTAAGAATATACAACAGGAATAAACGCATATATCCCAGACAAATAAATGCATAGTTTCCAGACAAATGACACAAGGGGAATAGTAAAATAAACGAGTATGTAACAGTCTGAGAAAGGGGGTGTACAATGTGGAAAAAAGAGCATAGACTGAACATAATTTGGGTTGTAAACCTATGTTCATGACCACATTCCCCTTTGTAAAGCTGTCCTGTTGTCTCCTGCAAAGAGCGGGGACTTTGCTTGTCTCCCACTTAAGGCAGCCGGATCCCAGTTTCATTACCTGGGAATGTGGGTGATAGGTATCTCGGAAAGAGCTTGGGATTTAAATATTTTCCCCTAATTAGGCAAACAAAGTCCAAATTGGACAACTGGTCCGAAGGAGCGCTGAATATCATGTGACGCATCACACTTTTCGAAAAGAGAAGGGACGTGATAGGGCACAGGCAGGGGCATAGCTTAAGGGGGGTGTTTGGGGTGTGACATTCCTTCCCTCCAAATAATTTAATTTTTGGCTTGATGGTTGGGTCTGGGGGCCCAGAATCGGATCTGATGCGCATGTGTTTGTTTTTCCCACATGTTTAGTTGGGAAATGCGAGATTCACACCCCCTGAGTCTCACCGACTAAGCGACGCCCCTGGACACAGGAGCACCTCCACGCAAAGTGAGTGTTCCAGAGATGATGAAAGGTCAGAAAGATGGAGAGTGCCCAGTCAGCAATGAAAAATAAAAAATGTTTTTTTGCAAGTTCCTAATGACTATTCTTTTTTTGTACCTGCTACACAAATAGTCATTACCGTTGCTGATACTATTGTGAATTAAATATAACAGGTTAATGTAGAATTAATTATGTTTAGCTTCTATTGTCTTTCATAGTCTAGATTTTGAAAGGGAAAAGCAAATCTAGAATTGAAAGGTAGAAAAGAAAGATCCACGCAAAGAACCCCTGAACGTCAAATCGTGTTAGCTTAAAACCTGCACTGGCTGAATGTGTCACACATACGACGGGGCACTCGGCCACTCTGGAAGCATTGGTCACCCATGCCAGCCCTCTGCAGCATGCACATGAGGCTTTCCTGAAGAAAGAGTTCCCATCCTGGAGGGTCAATGGCACACTCATCTAATGCTGAGAGGTTCGGCTTTCGGAAGCCCGTGAACGCTGGCGAATGCAACTCAACAGGCAGCGTGCTATGTTTGTGCTACGTAGGGGGAGGAGCCACGGATGAGCCCGGCTCGACTCAGCTCGGCTCACCGCCTTTACCAGCTTTTCTGCAGATGGCCTACCTATCTGCCTACCTGCTTCCTTGAGCTGCAGGAAGCTGGGGTGACTGGAGCGTTGGGTGGTTCATCATCTGGATCCACCAGGACCCGCTTGCGAGCGTTTATCACATCGCAGCAGCAGGAGGGCTGCAAGGGGAGAAAGGAAACAATGCTGCTTCCTTCCACCATTGCCCAGTTTGAGAGTGGAACAAAGGGCATACTGTCTTGCATGGTGTCTTGCATTGCCTTACCTGAAAAAAGCCACATCTCAGCCCACTGTCCCTCCCTCCTCACTGTCACCATTCATCTGCCACCACTTGCTACAGACTCAGAGTTGGAGCTGGAGTAAAAGGGGGGTTGGGGTCCAGCACGCATCCCCCCTGAGAGCCCTGCTGCCATTCATTGAACTCAGGACAAGCTCTAGGGTGAGGGAAGTTTTCATCAGCTTAATTTGTACTTGCCACACATTATACATCGCATTGCATTTTGGATTAGGCTAACACAAGCCTCATAAAGGGCCTTTCGAGAACATTGAAAAGGCCTCAGAGGCCACAGAGGGTTGTGTCCGTGGCGCTCAATGCCAGTGCCAGGAGTCCAATGCTCAAGGGCCTCACAGGTGAGATATAGTAAAGCAGCATACTGGGCGACATCCCTGGTGTAGCTACAGCTTTGGTCACTAGGAACCCGCGATATTTATGTTCACAAAAAGAAGAGCAACCACCAAATAGGTGAGCTGAACTCAGACCTCACCGAGTGCGGGGGGTAGGGGGTGCAGTGCCTGTACCGCAAAGCGGGAGCCCGGGCCCCTCGTGGAAGCGGTCCAGCTAGGTCTGGGTGCAGCTTGCGGGTAGGACCAGCGAATCTCCCACTCAGTGGCAAGGGTGATGTGGCAAACTGAGACAAGTTTAATCAGCATCATCAGTATATCCAGCGTAGCTCACCCAGTTGGACAGTCTTAGTTTAGTGCTACAGCAGTGGTTGTAAGCCTACAAACTCAACCTACTCAGTGGTGATGCACTTTAGGTGCCTGCATTTAGGGCGATCAACCGCTCCCTCTGGATCACTCGCAGGATCGCCAGGGTTCCATCCAGGGCCAGCGAACCGCACCTCTGCTCATACTAGTCCACTCAAGTTACTTAAGACCATCAGCGCAGGAAACCCCAGGGTCACCTCTCACACCTGTGATTCTATCCCTCTGTGATGCCGATGCTCAAGAAGGGCATGAGGAGTTCATTATGGCCCAGGGAGTGGCCTCCGGTGCAGTTTGTAAGTTCAAGGTGGGAGCTTGCCCTGCTCTCTCCGAGCTGTGAATTCCACTTTACCCTAAACTTCTCCTTCAGAACATTGGCAGAGTAACCTCCAAATCTCCATTAACACAGGTCATCGATGGAAATACTCTAACGATAGTGGCGGAAGATACCGAGATGGAAATGGATTTGCCTCTGGAAAATGTTGAGGTTCCTTGTGAAACAAATTCCGCCTGAAAGGGATTATCTCCACTTGCAGAACTGGTATCCTTGAATGAAAAATCTAGCCCCCTGAGCAATATTGAGCAGAGGTCTGGGCAACAAATTCCACAGACTGTAGACTGCAGCCTTGACCTCGGGGTTCTGGAGGATTACACCCTGCCGAACATTGCCCTACCGTTGGAAAAAAACTAAGTTTTGGAGGCCAACTTGAAAACGCCAATTACCAGGGAGTGGGTGCCTACAAGCATGAGCGATCATGGAGTTCTGTCCGTAGATGTTAACATGGAACTAGAGTTGCTGGAACCCCGGAATGGAAGGGATGAAAGCATAACATATAATAGAACTAATGGGCACACTTTTTGATTCAACAAAAACCTTCCCTGCTATACCTCGCTGCACCAGACTACACATTGCGGAGACTTCAAACAGTGCAGAACTGTGCAGCTCGGACACTGCTCCAGCTCCCACGCCAACAATCCGTCAGAGCTAGTCTGTCCAGTCTACACTGGCTGCCAGTCCGCCAAAGAATCCACTTCAAAGCCTTGTGTATTGCCCACTTGGCTTTCTGGGACAAAGGCCCAATCATCACCTGCGACCTAATCTCTCACTACCATCCAAGCAGAAACCTACGGTCAAACCAGACTTTTTTGGCCACCAAACCCAGAATAAAAAGAGCCAGAGCAGGCGGTAGGACCTTCACCCATAACGCTTCCAAGCTATGGAACGCCCTTCCCCTTCAGCTGAGAGCCAATTCCAATCTTACCTCATTCCGGAAACAGCTCAAGACTCTCCTTTTCAATTCTCCACAATAATTCTGCTAACTACCCCCGCCTCTACCTATACATCTATCGGTCCCTCAGCGCTTGGACGCCCCTGGGCATCAATCACGCTTAATAAATCCACATACAAATACAAATACATACAAAATAACATGTCTGACACGATGGGTATAGTACACCGATTTAGGACCATAGGTTCTGGACTGTTAATCACTTTTCAGAAAGTCTTCAGAGTTATTCCCAACTTCATACACTCCGTATTCTGAAGCATTTTTGGAGGGCTTCCGCTGATCCTGTTCCTAATCGCAGTTATCCTGATTGTCATTTTTCTGCTATGCAGTGGACGTCCCAGTCGCCAAGGAGATGGAAAAAATGCTTTTGGAGCACTGTTACCCTGATCGCATGGTAATACTTCTGGGCACACCTCGCCTCCACGAACTGAGCGAGTCTTGGTTCCTGTCATTTAGACCAGTCTGGATCGACTGTGTTCTGTCTGTCTTTCGATGCCTGTTCTGCAGACAAGAATGTGTGTTAGATCTCTGTCTAACAACTCAATTTAGTGCACAGCAGACGTTGATGCTTTACTGGACCCGATAACGGCCCATGTTCTGCTGTGTCCTCAGCGTATTTCCATGTTAATGTCTGAATTCTTAGAGTCACCACATATCCCACAGAGTCGCCACCACCATCGCACCCGTATTACAATGAGCCATCAACACCACCTTCAAGACCGGCTCCTTTTTGAAGACTAGAAATGCACGGAAGTCAGGCCCCTGCTCAAGAAGCCCTCATCAGACCCAATGAACCTCAAGAACTACCAGCCCATCTCGCTCCTCCCTTTTGCAGCTAAAGTCGCCGAGAAGACCGTCAATGCAGATCTGTCAAGGTTCTTCGAAGACAACGCCATCCTCGACCCTTCCGAATCCAGATTCTAAAACAACCACAGCACCAAGAACGCCCTACTCTCTGCTACTGACGACATCCGCACCCTCCTTGACCAAGGCCACAACACAGCCCTGATTCTACTCGACCTGTCAGCAGCCTTCGACACTGTCTTCCACCGCACACTCACAGCCAGACTACACGGCGCCGACATACAAGGCACCGCCCTTGGCTGGATCAGATTGTTCCTCACAGGCAGGAGCCAAAGAATTAGACTGCCACCCTTCCTCTCCAAACCCACGGAAATCAACTGCGGAGTACCACAGGGATCATCACTCAGCCAAAATCTCTTCATCGTCTACATGGCTCCCCTCGCCATCATTGTCCGACGGCATGGCCTCAGCATAGTCTCCTACGCCGGCGACACCCAGCTCATCCTCTCCCTCACCAAGAGCCTCTCCACCACCAGACTCAACTTCCAAGAAGGAATGTAAGATGCCGCAGCCAGCTGCTTAAAACTCAACTCAAACAAGACAGATGTCCTCGGAACCATCCCTTCGGCATGGAACAACACCTTGTGGCCCAACGTTCTCGGCGGCCCGACCCTAACAGACCATGGCAAGAACCTCGGCATCGTACTCAACTCCTTCCTTACCATGAACCGACAGGTCAATGCCGTCACCTCCAGCTGCTTCAACACCCTCCGCATCCTCTGTAAGACCTTCAAATGGATCCCCCCGAGGTAAGGAAGACAGTCACCCACGCACTCATCACCAGCAGGCTGGACTACGGAACCACCCTCTATGCTGGCATCAACAAATCCCTACTCCGCAAGCTCCAGACAATACAGAACAAACCGCCAGACTCTGGGTCCCTCGACACGGACACATCAGCCAACACCAAGCTCCACTGGCTCCCCGTTGAGAAAGATTCACCTTCAAGATACTCACCTACGCCTACAAATGCCTACACAATACCGGACTCCAATACCTCAACGACAGAATTGCCTTCCCCTTGCCCAAACTCAACCTCCGCTCCACCATCCTCCTCCTTGCCAGAACCCCTTGCATCCGCAGAGCCAGAGCAGGGGGAAGATTGTAAAGCTTTTATTTTTTCATCATTCCTTGCCCATAACTTCACCCTGTCAAGAGTCCTTATATATCACCCACCTGGCAATGTGGCCAATTGGAGTTTGAGCAGTGCGGAAACTCTTGCATCATGCATTCTTAAAAGCCCGAATTTTACTATCTTGGTTGATCTTAATATCCACTTTGATAATGTGGCCTGATTTACAGCTACATCTGTAATAGAGTATGCAGCTAATTAGAAAGTTTCACACTCACGCTGCTGGCCATCTGCTGGATCCAATTTTTACAAACTTCAAGAATATTTAGACTGACCAGACGCTTTCCCTGCTTGGTTAGACCATTTTGCAGTCCTGTTTTCTCCCCCTGCTCCTTCAGGAGCACATATTCAATACTGTCAGAGGAGCTCCACTGGCAGGAACTGGGCAACGTTGATCTTCCTGCTTTAAATGTATTACTTGAGGCCAATTGCCCTGTATTGGTTCATTTGGTGGAAGTTGATTCTGACAATGTAGATGTGTGAATCAGATCTTCCTTGGATGTTTTTGCTCTAAATACTTGGAGGAAACAACATAGAATTCTTCTTCTGGCCTCATGGTACAATGAGTCACCATACCTCCAGGACAAAAATGTGTAAAGGATTGGAAAGAACATGACAAAAAGCCTATGACAATGATGAAAAACTAGGTTATAGGAGGGGTTTCAAGGACTATCAGAAAAAGTGCAAGAGCCAAGTTCTGCTCAGATGAGGTTGCGGTGGCAAAAAACTGCCCTAAAACCCTTCTTAGGGTTGTTAGGAATCTCTCTGATCAAGGTATTACGATCCCTTCCTCTTCACTCTCACAAGCCCAATGTGGCGAAATTGCAGACTTCTTAAAAAAAAAAAAAAATAGAAGACATCAAAATGACATTTTCTGATACAGACGCAGTCTGCTTCAATAAACCCCCTTCTTGGTCGTCTAGTCAAGTCAAGTCATAAAATTTGAATAGCGCACTACATACCCAGAGGGTTTCAAGGCGCTTAGGAAGGGGAGGAGGATTACTTGTCAAATATCCACGTTTTAAGCTGCTTTCTGAATGCTAGGTGGTTCTGGGTGAGGCGAAGGTAAGCGGGGAGTGAGTTCCATGTTTTAGCAGCCAGGTATGAAAAGGATCTGCCTCCCATGGTGGTCTTGTTAATGCGAGGTACAGTGGCGAGGGCTTGGTTGGAAGAACGTAGTTGGCGGGAGGGGGTGTAGAAGGACAATCGTGAGTTGAGGCAATCTGGTCCGATGTCGTAGAGTGATTTGTGTGCGTGGGTAAGCAGTCGGAAAGTGATCCTCTTATTGACGGGTAGCCAGTGGAGGTCTTTAAGGTGACCAGAGATGTGTTCGTTGCGTGGGATGTCTAATATGAGCCTGGCTGAACACTTTTTGCCCTCCAGAGGTGTCTTTATTTAATCACTTGCAGCCACGAGGTCAGGTTCTCCTATGGATCCTTGCCCGCTTCTGTATTAAGTAAGCTGGTTAGCCCAATTATAGAACAACTCACACAGCTTTTAAATGTTTCTTTGTTTGAAGGCAGTGTTCCCTTAGCTTGGAAACGGGCCACAGTTACACCTTTACTTAAAAAACCTAATCTTGCCCACTTACATGGCCACTTCATTTTTACCTATCCTAGCCAAGGTGTTGGAACGACATGTCAATCGACTAAATACACCGTATATTGAGGATAATGGGATCCTACACCCATCACAATCTGGCTTCAGGGCTGGCTACAGCACTGAGTCAGCCCTCCTGGGTGTCATGAAATATCTCAGAGGCCAAGTAGATTCAGGCAGTTTGGGGCAGTGAGCCTTTTGGATCTCAGTGTCGCATTCGACACTATGAATCATGTTGTTTTGCAGACTAGAAGGGATGAGAATACAGGGCACTGCAATGTTGTGGCAAGATCTTTTCTGTGTACACACACCTTTCAGGTGTATTCACATCAATACAGGTCTAAACTTCACTACCTAGCCTTGGAGGTGACACAAGGTTCAACCCTTAACCCACTTCTCTTCAACCCATATGTAAGGCCGCTTGCAGAGATTGTGGAATTCCATGGGTTCACACTTTTCTCATATACCGATGACACCCAAATTGTGGTATCCTTATCCACCAAGGATAAACGCAATGAAGAAGCCCTCCATACCTGTTGCCCAAGTCACAGCATGGATGAATATCAACTCACTGAAACTGGATTGGGACAATACGTAGGTTTTGCTAGTGGGCAACCATCCCCCCCCTTGGGGTTCTCATTTTGGATATCGAACCTGGGCATGACCCCTTCCCCAGTTCAGGTGGTTGAAAGTATGGGAGTATAGATAGATGACAAGTTGACCATGCAACATAAGATAAACAAAGTGGCTGCCATCTGCTTTGGTACTCATAAATGCTTAAGAAAAATGTTGATATGCCCTTCTGGTCTCTGCTCAACATACCTCAGTCCAGGCACTGACTATTTCCAGACTGGACTAGGGCAATGTTCTGTATCTGGGTGTTGCAAAATCCTTACTAAGATGGATCCAAACTGTCCAAAATGTGGAACCTCGCCTATTTCTTCATCCACTCAGGTTCACATCTTTAGCTAGTCCCCTTCACTCTCTGCACTGGTTGCCTATTGAGTGACAAGTCCATTTTAAGATCTTGTGCTAAATGCACAAGTGTCTTGCATATACTGGGTCGCTGTATCGAAGACTCTTGGTATTTGGTTACCTTCCAAATCATGCTCTCCGATCCAGCCATCAAGATGTGGGAATGGTTCCTAGGATTAGGAAGTCTTGCAAAGATTGCTGGGCATTTGCGTTTCTTGGCCCTAAACTTTGGAATGATCTGCCACATCCACTGAGAGCCTGCAAATTGCTCACAGTTTTTCGGAAGCAGCTAAAAAGCTGGCTGTTCCCTTCTTTATAACTGGTATTGTGACCGCTTTTCGTCCTTGGTTCATGTGAGGAGACTGGCACTGGGAAACCTTCTGTGTAGTCATACTCTTTATAAATCATAATAATAATAATAATAATAATAATAATAATAATAATAATAATAATAATAATAATAATAATTTTATTTTATTTATTCAAAGTTTTATATAGCGCGAACAAGATCCTTACAGATATCAGAGCGCTTCACAATGGCAGGGTAGGGGCAGTAGGAAAGAACAGAGGTAATGGGAGCAATGTAGTAGTCACTAACATTAAAGGATAATAATAAAATAAAATACATAAAACATATCAATATACAGTCAGGTGAACAGGTAATAAAACGGCACAAGTCATGGATCCCATTACATAGGTGTTCAGGTACACCTTGGGTGTGTGGCAGGCTTATACCAGTGTTTTAGTATAGAGAGCGCACTGAGTGAGGGCATCGGGAGGGTGAATCAGTGACCCAATGTGTCTCATATATTGGTCGGTAGGACGAAAGAAGCGTAGTAGTGTCACCATCAAGTAGAGGTATAATGCCAAAGGACAAGGTGAGCATTGATACAAGGCAATGTAGAGTCTCTGATCCACTACCTATAAGGTTCAGGAGATCTTGGCCAGAAGGATGGTTTTCACCTCTTTCTTGAAGAGTGCAGCGGAGGAGATACGCCTAGTTTCAGGCGGGAGCGCATTCCAGATCCTGGGTGCCATTCCTGAGAAGGAGCGCTTGTAGGTTTTCTCTTTCCTGAATCTATGGGGTTTCAGGAGTAGATTTTTTGAGCTTCTATTGGACCTCGAACCTCCTGATATGGACAATTTTTGAGCGAGGTAGTTGGGTGCATTGTGGTGCACGGCCGCGTGTGTCATAACTGCAATTTTTAGTTGTATTCTGGCTTCAAACGGCAGCCATTTTAGGGACTTTAAATCTGGGGAAATATGCGAATGTTTTCTTGAGCCAGTAATGAGTCTTGCGGCAGCGTTCAGGGAGGCTCTTAAGGGTGCTGTTGTGGATAGCGGGAGTCCGCTGAGGGTCACAATTCCGTAGTCGATTCGAGGGATGACTAACGCTTGTACAGCAGTTCGGAAGTCTTCAGTCGGAAGGAAGGGTTTGATTTTCCTCAGTGTGTTTATTTGGAAATTAGCTGCTTTTGTGGCTTTGCTGATGTGTTGCTGCATGTTGAGCTTGGCGTCCAGTGTGATGCCTAGGGATTTCGCTGAGTCCACGATGGTGGGTTGGACATTGAGTGCTGTTAGGTTGTTGAGCCATGTTTGGGTGGTGGAAATTTTCGCCGGGGGAGAGATGAGAAGTAACTCAGTTTTCAGAGCATTTAGTTTGAGGTGATTATCGGCTAGCCAAGATTGAGTGTTAATAAGCGTGGAGTTCAGATGTTTGATATCTTCCGGAGATTGAAGCTTTAGGTACAGTTGTGTGTCGTTGGTGTACATATGGAATTGGACATTAGAAGCTTGGAGCAAGGTGGCGAGCGGTTCCATGACGAGGTTGAACAAAGTGGGGGAGAGGGAGGATCCTTGTGGAACACCTAGATCCGCAGGCACAGGTGAAGATAGCACATTATCGATCTTGAACTTCTGAGATCGGTTGTGTAGGAAGGACGAAAACCATTTGAGAACCGTTCCAGATAGACCCATTCTAGTGCTTAGCAGTTCCAGCAGGTTCTCATGTTTGACCGTGTCAAATGCTGACGAGAGGTCAAGAAGGATGAGGAGACAGGACTCATTGCGATCAAGAATTTGGAGGGCGTCATCAATTATGTGTGTCATAGCTGTTTCCGTGCTATGTTTCGCTCGGAATCCTGATTGATGAGAATTGAGGAGGTCAAATTGGTCAATGTGTCTTGTTAGTTGGAGTTGGACACATTTCTCCAGCAGTTTGGCCAGGGTGGGGATATTGGTGATGGGTCGGTAATTGTTTAGGTCAGTCGGATCAGCTGTAGGTTTCTTGAGTATAGGAGTGACTTGCCCCACCTTGAGGGAGTCCGGAATGAGGCCTTGTTGCAGGGAGCAGTTGATGATTTTGGTCCAGAGAGGGAGGAGCAAGGGGATGAAGTCTTTTACAGCATTAGCAGGTAGAGGGTCTGTGTGGTGGTTAGAGGGCTTCAAGGTGCAGAGCAGTTTGTGATTTGTTTCTTCCGAGTAGGTATCGAAGTACTGCCAGGAAGCCATGTTTTTAGGTTGAGTGTTAGCCATTCTTGTGTGGTTGGGGAATCGGCTTACATCCATGATGAGGTCATTTCTTATGTTGTCAGTCTTTAGCTTAAAGAAAGCAGAGAAGTCTTCACAGTGTGGGGTGTCGCTTGTTGTGCTACTTGATTGTAGGGGTTGTGCCTTTGTTTGGGTTTTGATTAGTTCGAAGAGTTTTCTTGGCCTGTTTTTTGCTTGGTCCAATAGGCGGCTGAAGAAGTCCAATTTTGTGCGCTTTATTTTCCTGAAGTAGGCATTTCTCTTGTTTTTGAGCCTTTTGAGGTGCAGTGCTGAGGGGTCCGCTCTCCAAGTGCGCTCTGCCATTCGCATCGAACGCCTGTCGTCATTGAGTCTGTCGTCATACCAGGGGTTAGAAGTTTTGGTGGAGACTCTCTTCAGTTGCAGTGGGGCGACTTCATTGACTAATGTATTCATAGATTCAAGGTAGTGGTCAGTCAGTGATTGAACATCCGTGGCACCTGAAGGGGGAAGGAGCAGATTGCCGATGTGGGGAGGCAGAGTAGAGGCGTTGAGATTCTTCATGTCCCTTTTCCATGTTTTGGATTTGATTGGTTGAGTCGGGTTAGGTTTAACTTTTTCATTGATAAAGAAGGTGATAATGTGGTGATCTGACCAGTCGCAGGGTAGAATCGTCTCCAGTTGTGTAGAATTCTCTTTGGCAATGATGAGATCAAGTATCGCGCCTTTGTCGTGTGTTGGTCTATCGCATATTTGGGTGAGGTCAAGTGCATTAAGGAAAGTTTTGAGACTGTTTACCACTGTGTCTTTCTGGTCGTTCCAGTGGAGATTGGAGTCACCCAGGTAGACTTGGGTGGTCTGCCGACCGGCATTGGAAGTGATCATGTCCATGAGTTGTTGGGTGAATATGAGATTGTCACCAGGCGGGTGATAGATGAGATGTAGAGCACAAACTTGTTTGCCCTCGCTGGTAATGTCGAGGCAGAGGAGTTCACAGGAGGAGAGGGAGGGGGAGGTGACTTTAGTAACGGAGAGGTTGCTTTTAAAAATGCATGCAATTCCCCCGCCCGTCTTGTCTGAAGACCTGTCTAACCTAATGATGTGATAGTTGGGGGGGACTAGTATGTCCATAATCGGAGTAGAGGCTTCAGTGAGCCAAGTTTCTGTTAGAATGGCTAGGTCCAGATCCCTATCTGAGACGAGATCTGCGATGTCGGAGGAGTGTCTCTGGGCCGATCTGCAGTTGAGTAGGATGCATTTGAGTTTGGGAGAGAGAGGGGTGGTCGAGCTTTCTAGAGTGAGGGGAACTTTTCTGAGGTTGTTAGGGACGGAACCTCTGTTGTTGAGTGTTGGGAGCCTCAGAGGGTTTGTAAGAATAGTGGGTATGGGGATGTGTGTGCTGGGTATGTGTTTTACCGGACCCGAGCCATAAGAGCGTAGTAGTGAGCATAGGTCGCGGTCCGACAGTGGGTTGGGGACACGGCGGGGGCGGTGGGAGTTGTTGCGAACGGGGATAGTCGGCCAGCGCGGGTGTCGTTGGAGGCGAGGGTATGTAGGGCGGGTGCGTCCTTTGTAGGGTAGAGGGATGATGGGAGGAGGACTGGGCTGTGATGAGAGCAGGTCTTTGATTGCGCGGACATCTTTTTTGATTTGTAGAATATCCTCTTTGACTTGTTGGAGGGTGGGTAAAGTCTGGTCAGGGGGAGCATTGGGGATGGCGAAGGTGGTGTGTAGTGAACTAGAAAGCGGGCAGGGAATCGAAGGGGGGGATATAATGGCGTTGTTGGCGGGGGGTGTGAGTGAAGCAGGCGGTGATGGCGGTGGGTGGGAGGCATAGGTAGTGCTGCCAGTGGGAGAGGGAGCCGGTGAGTGGAAGAGTGAGTGAAGGCCGAAGACAGTGGGGGAGACCGGAGGGTAGTGAGGGCTGAGAGTAGGCGGTGGGAGAGAGGGGGATGCTAAGGTAGGAGAGGTGGTATGTTCTGTGTGTGTTGTTGGGAGGGTGTGAGTGTCGTGAGAGGTGGTATGTTCTGTGTGTGTTGTTGGGAGGGTGTGAGTGTCGTGGGTGGGTGTAGGGAGGGGGCTGGGGGGCGAAAGGTGTTCGCCGTAGGGGGTATGGGAGGGGGGGGTGGATAGGCTTCGAGTGGTGATGTTATCAGATGGTGGCGTGTTGTGGGTGAGAGTTATTTTGTCAGGTGTGGGAGTGTCGCGGGTGAGAGTGGGGAGGGAGCTGGGGAGGGGGGGGGGCGTCTGTCGTGGGGGGATGGGAGGGGAGGGTGGATAAACTCCGAGCGGTGGTGTGTACAGGTGGCGTGTTGCAGGTGTGGGTATAATAATAATATTGATAATAATAATATTGATAATATTCTTCATAAAACACTACTTCACTCCTCTGCTAAAATTAGGAGCAACCATTTCCAGGGAAAGGCAAGTGCTTTAACAAAGTGGGAAGGGAAAGTGTTGTAGCACAATGAAAATCTAAGAGCCACACTTCATAACTCGCTTTACTGAGTTTTTTTTGTGTGCATTTTATTCTTCCTGTCATTTTCTCATACAAAGTATTTAAGATAAAGAGTCCCTGTCCTCTTGCTGTGGAATTCCTGTCAGTGGCGTAACAATAAATGATGGGGACCCCCTGCTGAATTTGATGAGACTCTGTCTTGAAGGAAGCTCAATATTTAGTGAGTCTGACTAAATTGTGGAACAATGAAAGAATGTGTTAAGATGTGCCCTCAGTGTTAGAACGTTTTTTTGTATTTTTTTTAGGGTGTTTTGGTCGCTATTAATGACTTTCTTTCCTATGTGTAGAAGGCGCGACAGTTTATTTCAATTTAAAGTGTGTTTTATTAATGTCTACTACCTCCGAGTGGACAACTGAAGGTTTGTATTAACAAGATAATAATTAAAACGGTTTGGATGAAGTTTACCGGCATGCAAGCATGCTTATTTGCTAGGTTTTAATTTAAAGTAATGAATACAGATTGATTTGTAGCTTACGACGAGTCGTCACGAATTACAACCGCTGAGATATTGACAAACCTTTGTACATTAATGTTTAGTTAGAATCTTCCGTTCGTTGCTTTGGTATTTGCTTCTGGCGAACACTTTACAAACAATATAAGAGAACTTAAGTTTAAACACACACCTCAAGGCGCGTTGGCGCGCGGTTACAGTTTTCATTCCACAAACATTTTGTGTAAATGCTCGACAGTGTTTATTTAAATTTAAAGTATTATGTTAGTATCTACCACCACCTAGTGGACAACTGAAGGTTTTAACAAGATCATAATCAAAACAGTTTCGATGAAGTATTACCGGCCTGCAAGCAAGCTTGTTTGTTTGCGAGATTTCAATTCAAAGTACTGAATGGAGATTGATTTGCAGTCTACGCAGAGTCGTCACGAACTAGAAACGTTAAGATATTGAACGCACATTTGTATATTTATGTTTAGTTAGAATCTATAGTACGTTGCCAGGTATTTTCTGCTGTCGAACACTTTACAAGCAATAAAAGGGAACCGAGGTTTAATCACGTACCTGATGGCTGTTGGCACACGGTTACAATTTTCCAGAGACAGACATTAGTGGTTGACTGAGGAGTAAAGGAGTTGTCATTCAATGATGCTATTCAAATTCGTTTAGCCCAATTAACCACACTATAAGGACCAGGAATCAATAACTAAAGTCAAGTGGTATATTACACATTAGTAGTCAAGTCAAATCAAGGCAAATTAAGCATTGTTTAGATACAAAATTTCAAAGGACCTGTTAGTCGACAAAGTAAATTCAGTTTGATAGCATCAATATGCAACCATCCCAGCCACGTAAGTACGAATGGCAAAAGTCTCAGGTGGATATTCACACCTTAACGCAACAAATGTGGAGCTAGATTTAGCACCCAATTCACAAGCTCGTGCAAACTGCACACATCGCCTGTATTCCCACGATACCTGCCCCATAATTTATCTCCACGGTGGACACCACCAACTAACCCTAATGAGATGCAGAGTGGGTGTTCCCGTTCAAAAACACATGTAAAAACCACAACACCACATTCACAACGAACTGCCAGACCTGCGAAGCGAACCAAAAACAGGCGATAAGCCACAGTAGCAGCAGGGAATTAACACCTGCCTTCTGCTGGTGTTAAGCAGGACGACTACCTGCAGCATGAAAGGGAGCCCAGCCAAGAGCCAAACCTGCAGACCCACAGATGCCATGGAGACAATGATCATGCAACGCAGATACCCATGAGGGCCACATCATCATCGCAGGCTGCACACCCGCTCAGCAATTACGTTTCCCACCAACCCTGTTCAACGCCAGTCAGCGCCATGTGATGGTAGGCCAGTGTTGGCCGCAAGGCCTCAGGGGCCACTAACCCTGTGCTACACCAGTCAGCGCCACATGGTGGTAGGCCCCTGTTGGCCGCAAGATCTCGGGTGCCACTAACCCTGTGCTACGCCAGTCAGTGCCACGTGGTGGTAGGTCCATGTCGGTCGCAAAGCCTCGGGTGCCATCAACCCAGTGTGCAGCAAATCATGGGCCCTTTAGGATTGAGCACAGTGGAGCGTCCGTCATCCAGTCACCACCGGCAAAGGGGAATGTGACGTTGTCTGCCCCTTATATTTGTGGGGTCACATGGCCTGTGACGCCTGTGCCGGATGGGTGTGGTGTGTGTGCAGACCTGCCCTCAGGGAGTGGCTGTGACATGCTGACAACTTGAGCGGTGACCTGCACACAACCAGCTAGTACGCCTGCGACAGGTAGCTATGTGGCCCCCCCCTCGGAGCATCAGTGGAGTGGTCTGGCCTGGCGTACGATTATACCCAGCTCCTCTTTACATGTGGGAAAGGAGCAGATTTTGATGGAGAGAGTATTCGCGGGTGCCTTGAGGCTGTATTTAACCGGTTTCAGTTTAACAGCCTCAAGTGCAACTCGGATAAATCCGAAGTACTCTTTTTCGGCTGCCTGTCGGATCCAGACTGGCAGGAATGGTGGCCTGCCAACATGTTCCCTCCAGCAGGCTCCTCCCAGCTAGCCAAGAATCTGGGGATCAAGATCGACAATGGTCTGTCGTTGAGATCACAGATCTTGGGCCTGACAGGTACATGCTTTGGCCTCTTGAAGAGCTCCGGAAGTTTTTGCCGATGCTTCTGGAAAATCATAGGAAGACTACGGTCCAGGCCTTAATTGGCTCGAGACTGGACTACTCTAACGTCCTTTATCTCAGCTTGCAACAGCTGCAGGTGGTCCACAACTCGGCTGCGCGGGCCATTTTTGGCCTGCACAGGCGAGTCAGAACCTCTGGCCTCCTGCAGGCACTTCATTGGCTGCCTGTCCGGAAGCGGATAGTTTTTAAAGCCTTGACCCTGGCCCACAAGGCTCTTTATGCCACGGGAGCAAAATATCTCCAGAAGAGGCTAGCCTTTTATCACCCTACCCGTTCCCTCAGATCTGAGTCTCTTTCCCTGGCCGTGGTCCCCCGAGTAAAGAAGGCACGCATTGGGGGGCGATCTTTCAGGCTGTTGGCACCACAGCTTTGGAATACTTTGCCAGTGGCACTGCGGAGTACCTCCAATCTGTTGACCTTTAGGAAGGGCCTGAAAACTTGGCTCTATGCTCTTTAGAAACGTTCTTTTCCGCTCCCTTTCTTTTGTGGGGTTGTGTTTCTACTGCAGGTTTACATCAAAGCGCCGGGACACTCCTAGGAGTAGCCGCGCGCTATACAAGACCTCTGTAACATTAACATCTGTAAGAATGACTCGGGGGCTCTGGGCGTGGTTCAGTACATGTCCGGGCAAGGAAGTGACTAATGCATGCGTCCCTGTTGTAGTGTCCACGGCACATGGGACACAATAGGCAATGTAGCACACAGTGATTGGCATCCCACTAGATGAGCATCATTGACGTAAGGGAAATCACTGTCCCTACTTCTATCCACACATTCATGTTATGTTATGTTATAATGGTTTTTGTAGCGCACACTGTTACTCTGGAGTGTCCTGGCGCGGAAAAGAGCAAATGAGGGAGCAGGGAGTTAGTAAATCATTCTGAACAGGTGCGTTTTTAGCTGCTTCCTAAAGATCTGAAACTCCGAGATATGTTGGAGATCAGCAGGGAGTAAGTTCCAGGCTTCCGCCGCTTTAACCGAAATAGATTTACCTCCCAATCGGACTCTGCGGAAGCGAGGGACAACCATCCGGCGTTGTGCCGCTGAACGCAGATGGCGTTTAGGCACATAGAAAGCGAAGCACTTCCTAAGATAGATGGGGCCCAGACCATGAAGTGCTCTGTGGGCCAAAGTAATCGCATTGAACTTCACCCTCTGAGCTACCAGAATCCAGTGCAGCTCCCTTAGGTACTGACGCATGCTAGATCGCGTTGGGGCATTAAAAAGAAGCCTAGCTGCTGCGTTTTGAATAATTTAGAGTCTGTGCAGCAGATACGCTGACAGCCACAGGAACAGGGCATTAGCGTAGTCTAGTCTTGACACAATCAGGGCGCGGGTGACCATCTCTTTCGCAGCACCTTGGGAGCAGGGGGAAACATTTCCTAAGTGGTTTGAGAGTCCCAAAGCAGATACCCATAAGTTTTTTATGTGGTCGGAGAAATTAAGGTCCTCACTAAACCAGATGCCCAGATTCTTTGCTGGCCCTGATTTTGGTACCGGGCAAGGGAAGCCCGGTACCCAATGATGAAAAACATGACACAAAGGGGCAGTATTCATTTAGCTTTTATGGACCTAACCTGTGCTGTTGACATAGTAAATCGTAAATACTGGTCCATAATGTCAAACATGGGGATTGATGGTGCAATTATCACCCTGCTAAGTTGAATCTATGATTGCACCTCAGCCGCAGTACGCTATAGTAGGGGAGGAGATCTTACAGAAGAATTCCACTCCGATATAGGGGTTAGGCAGTGGTGTGTCCTGGCCCCTTTTCTCTTTTTATTATATATAAATGGACTTGGAGAACACCTCTGTGCAGTGGGGAAGGATATTCCAAAATGAAATATGTGTCAAATCCCTGTATTACTATATGCTGATGACGCAGTCCTGATAGCCAGGACAGCAAATGGCCCACAAATTTTGCTTGATTCTTTTAATGTTTTTATGACTGATCTGGGCTTAAAAGTTAATCGCACAAAATGGTTCATAATGAAATGTAGACATAAAAACTCTAAAACGAAGAAAAATTTATAGGGGGGGGCGAAGAAATGAAAAAATGTTCTGCATTTTACATATCTGGGGGTACCATTCGATGTTGATCTTAATTGGAAACATGTTTTAAATATTAGAAGGATGCAAGTTCATAAATCCAATGATGCTATTTTTAGATTTGCTAAAAGATTGGGCCTCAAACCAACAAAGGAGATTTTATGTATTTATAAGAACAGAAGCCTCTCAGTGGTAACTTTTGGGGCTGTGGGCTGGGGACACATGAATTGCAAACCGTTACAAATAATGGAAAATAGGTTATAAAGGAGACTTTTAGCAGTGCCTCAGAGTTCCCCTGTTGCTTTTTGTCAAGATGAAGAAGGATTAAGTTAACTGAAAGATAATATTGCACTTCATTTTTTTTTTGTTTTTTTTATTCAGCTTGAATATTGCATCATATTACAAAGAATTTAAGTGTATCATAACAACTAACCACATAATTTTTAGTATGAATTTAAATTTTTAAAGAGTAGACTAATCGAGACAGAGGGAGAGGTTTACAGACAAAAGAAATTGGGAAGCTCAGACAGCGCACCCGGCAGTGAAGCTCTTAGGGAACACAGTGAACCAAGTCAGTAAATCAATTGTTCTGCCACTGAACAAAAGGTGCCCAAATTCGCATCCCCTCTCCCGCCTCCTCTTGCCTCCCTGCATAAACACTGCAGATTCTAGATTGTGCAAGGCCAGGATCCTGGCTCTCCAGTTTACAAAAGTAGGAGTAGCTGGGCTGATCCACTCAGATGTGATGCATAAACGCATTACTGACATTGCTATAAATATTAGAGCTGAGGTGTGACTAGGTCTATGGTCCGCCGTATTTGATTCACAACCCAATATTACCACTTCAGGGGATAGGACCACTGATATTCTAAGGCTGAGGTTGATAAATGTTTGGACTTCTTGAATAAATACATCAAGTTTAGGGCAGCTGAAATACATATGTATGTCGCTAGCAGCGGCTAGGCCACATCTAGGACAACTATGCCCACCATTCCCCCCCCCCCCATTTGGAGATTTTAGCCGGGGTATAACAAAGATCTATTGCAGCCATGAATGATTGAGAGCGAAGGCTCCCAGATGTTAAAACCAAATTAGCTAACTCTAATGACTGCGTAATGTCTGTTCCTGACTGTCCCAGTTTGTTATCCCATTTAGCATTTTGAAGGGAGAGGTCATCCGGCAGGCCTAGGAGGAGGTTTTCATAAATGAGTCCAATTTTTGCTTTCTTCAAAATCAACTCTATGAGTGGGTTTTTAACAAAATAAAATCGATCCCTGATCAGAAGTCGCTCCAGATAGCTAAGAATCTGCAGATATTTGAAGAATTTGTGCGTATCCAGAGTGAACTTCTCCTTGAGAAACGAGAAGGGGGCAAGAGTCTCCTGTTGGCCTAGGTCTCCCAAGACAATAATACCGTGCATCCTCCACCTAATTGTAATGTGATCTTGGAAGATATGTGGTAATAGTCTAGCTGCTTCGAGAGGTGTATAATAGTTAATATTGGGGATTAGCAATTTACGCCGTACTTTCTTCCACACCGAGTACATTACCATGATGACTCTAAATTTGGTTTTCTTATAATAACTAGGGGGCAAATTACCAAGCAATAGCGATAATTATCGCTATTGCTTGGTTAGAGACAAAAATTTACCGCTGAGCTGCAGCGATTTTTATCGCAGATAAACCTTGGTATTACCAAGGTTTATCGCAAATGCGATAAAAATCGGCCGCAATGCATGAATCTCGCTGAAAAGTCAGCGGTATTCATGCATTACCGAGCTAATGCTCTTAGCCATGTTAGCCACCTCCCATTGGATAACATGGCTAAGAACTGCTCAGGGCAGGTCTTAGCTTTTGGAGATATTCGCGCTTAGCGCGAATATCTCCAAAAGTTGGTAATAGGAGATAGCAATGTTAGCGACTGTTTCCAGTCGCTAACATCTTGGCACGCCCACTTTGCATGTCATTAGTGATAAATATCACTGACATGCAAAGTGGGGCCCAAGATGGTCGCTATCTCCTACTAGCTGTCGCTAACTGGTGTTAGCGACAGCTAGGTAATAGGGAGATCATTTTATCTCCGCTTTCTTGGCTTTTAAAGCCAAAAAAGCGGAGATAAACCCCCTTGATAATATGCCCCTAGGTTCTAAGACTGTTAATAGAATAACTTTCACATCCTCCCCTAAACCGATTGCAAAAATAGAGGGGTAGCAGCATGCTGGAATTACTGCTCTTGTTATAGAGAACAGTGGTCCCTATTCAGGGAGAATACAGTGTGATAGATAACCATACACTAGAATAGAATGTATGTATTTTGTCCAGCCGGACAAGAATTTATTTTCATAATATGTTTCAAAATTAGTATCAAATAAAACATTCAGATGACAAGTGGGCACAGCCGTGACCCACAGAACACAAGACAGAACAACGAACACAGAATTGGTCAAAAGGTACTGAGTGTGTAGTTCAGGCCTCTGCTGTTTTTATTTAGCCAATGATGGACTTGTGTGAGGCTCTCTAGGGAGTCACTCCACAATAGAAAAATGTCGTCTATATACCGACATTTTTCTATTGTGGAGTGACTCCCTAGAGAGCCTCACACAATTCCATCATTGGCTAAATAATAACAGCGGAGGCCTGAACTACACACTCAGTACTAGTAAAGAATCACTTCCCTTCTTGGACTTAGTGATAAAACACATAGAAGGCCGCTTTACCACGAGTCTCCATCGCAAACCCACTGAGCGGAACACCTTATTGAACTACAGCAGCCATCACCCTCGTGCACTCAAAGATTCACTCCCCTTCTCCCAGTTCCTGCGCTTAAGGCGGAATTGCTATTTTAAGGAAGACTATTTCAGTGAGGCAAAGACACTAAGCCATAAGCTCAGAGCCAGAGGTTATCCACGGAAATTGGTGCGCCATTCCCTCAAACGCGCTTGGTATTGCCCTAGGGCAACCCTCCTAGAACCCAAACCTAAGAAAATGCAGGAACGCCTAATTTGTGTCACCACATTTTCACCAGCATCACATGCAATCAAAAAGAGTATAGTCAAACACTGGCCTGTGCTAAACGTGGCCAACTGAATCTTGAACGCCCACTGTTCGCCTTTAAACGGGCAAAAAACATTAAAGATCATCCAGTCCAGGTAGCCCTGCCCCAAACCCCCCAAAAAACAACTATCAACGATGCATGGGGGTTACCGACTCTTACAGGTCATGTGAAATGTGGTAGCTGCATATGTTGCGATTACACAGTTGAAGGCAAAACCTTTGAGCACGGAGCAATTAAATTTGAGAGAAAATATTTCTCTGACTGCAATTCAGCAAATGTTGTGTATGCAATTTTCTGTCCCTGCAAAATGATCTACGTAGGCCAGACAAGCCAGAAAATCAAGCTTAGGATCGGACAGCATCGCAGCAGAATCCGGTGTAAAACGGCGAATGCACCCCTAGTGGAGCACTTTACGGACAATGGACATACTGAGAATGATCTCAAATCGACAATTATCACAGTGATCAAACCACCTCCGAGAGGGGCAGACTCTTCACAATTACTCAACAAGGAAGAGCTCCATTGGATTCTGAGAACCAATAGCATCCACAGTGGCCTCAATCGCCTTGAAGACTGGACCTCCCTTTTATAAAGATGTCTCTTGTAACATGTATTCAAGTCACAAACTGTGCCACTCTGCATGTAATCACATTTTAAGTCACTTACTCTGCACCTTTCCTGGGCAACCCACACCACCTTAAAATGGCCGCCTCCTTCCCATCCTTTCAGCTCCCTTGTAACCCCATAGTCCCTCTTCGCTTTCTGCCGATAGTGTGCCCTAACCAGTCCCTCTTCGCTTTCTACCGATAGTATGCCTTACCCAGTTCTGCCTCGGCAAACCGGCAGTCTCCATTGAAACTCCAAAGCAGATGCGGCGATACTGCCCACACTCACTGAAGTAGGTAGCATTGCCAGATTCCTTGGACACCACCTCTTTAACGTGGCGGGTTCACGCCTAACCCATGTTTACCCCTCTCTGATTCCAGGTAAATCGATCGTGCATTTTCCTACAGCTGGCACACAGCACCCAACAGGACTTTCTGCCATTAAGCAAACAGAATTGGTAATTAATTTATTCTGTTTAACACTCAATTCCAGTGTCAACTCCACCCCTTCTTAAACTTAGAAACCTCCACTTCTGCTTCTTGTTCATTTAGATCCTGCTGGTGCCAGCAACCCCCAAAGTCCAGATGCTGAGCGCCCTCGCGCCTATAGTAAACCGTTGATTCTCTGCCACCTTAGGTAATTTCCCCATTTCCCTCTGGGTTCACCCACGAGAATATTTGTTTCACTCTCGCACCGCGCCGTTTCTGTTCCTCCTGACTCACTGGGAACACCTTGCTCATGATCGGGCACTGCGCCGTTTTGTCGTTTTTTAATATGCCGACTGGTTTTTATCATACTCACTTGTCTTTTCTCCGTTGAATCACTGTAATAATTCACGATGTCATGCCGAAGCTGCACTAAGCACCATAAATCAGCATCACTTCAACCAAGCCCTTTTTAACGTCGTCACTGGGACACGAATTTCAATCCTCACTCAGTATAAACCAGAGAAATGTCACCACTTCTGCATGAAATTCAGTCCACACTGATTACGCAAATCCAAGCACCTAAGTCACAAATGTTATGCTGAAAACATGCCTAGTATATTGTTGTCATATGTGGTTAAAATTCTTCCTTTCCATTTTTTTCTCCCCCTTCTTCCTTTTTTGTATGTAAAGAATTGTAAAACAGGTGTGATACATTATTATCAAGACAGCAATGCATTATTTGTTTGTCCTGAAGATGATGCCCTATATTTAATGTTGGCATCGAAACGTCGTCGACACCCAAACACCCTATGCACCAGACTCAAGCTATAACACATTGTGCAACAGTGTTAAATGATTAATTTGTGTCTGTCTATACTGAGTACAAGTGTTCAGACCCATTTTGGCTTGCCTTTTGGCCAATTCTGTGTTCGTTTTTCTGTCTTGTGTTCTGTGGGTCACGGCTGTGCCCACTTGTCATCTGAATGTTTTATTTGATACTTCTTTTGAAAAATATTATGACAATAAATTCTTGTACGGCTGGACAAAAGACATGCATTCTATTCTAGTGTATGGATATCTATCACACTGTATTCTCCCTGAATAGGGACCACTGTTCTCTATAACATGAAATTGCCCAAGGTCCCTGTCTAAGTTTCCTTTGGGTTGCCTTGTTATGTATAATAGGAATTACTGCTCTGTCACCAAATAGTGGAACGGCCAGATGTTGTAGTAATGCTGCCCAATTATAGAGCAGCAGATTGGGAACTGACCACCCTCCCCTGTCCACCGGCAACTGCATCCATCTCGAGGCCCTACGTGGTTGACGGTAGCTCTATAAAAACCTGTTGCAACATCTCTCTACCTTGGCCATACTTGACTGAGCGAATTCTAATGGAATCGTTCTAAACAGGTACAGAAGTTTCGGTAGGATCAGCATCTTTAGGACGTTCCTCCTTCTGAACAAGGATAGATGCAGGTTGTCTAATCTACGCAGGGTGGTACTAACAATGCCTATAACGGGTAAAATGTTCATCTCTGGCAATTTTTCCACTGCTGCTGTAATAGTAATTCCTATGTACACTGCACTAGGAACCACCGGTGCATCGGATAGCCCCATAGCTGAGGATTGAACCATCTGGGTCTTTTGAGTATTAAGTTTATATCCAGAACATAGACAAAAGAACAGAAAAAGCAACCCTGCCTCAGGATATAATGGTCCTAACTAGAGGATCCAAACAATATATAAGGGGTGATAGATCTAGGAGCTGGCACTGCACATGACAAAAACCAAGTTAATCCAAATACACTCAAGAGAGAATATTAGAAATATATATATATTTTTATTTTTTTATATTCTTTTGGATGAGATAGCAAAAATGTACAAAAATAAATTTCATTTTTAGATCCACGTCATATTTTTAGAACATCAAAAAAGACATACACTGGTAGGGAAATAGAAAAAAGGGGAAAATTCATGCTACATTAAGACCTACCCAGTAACAAACCACACTTCAGTCATACTCTCATGTTCACCATTTTAATCTACCTAGTGTTCTATCATTCAACTCTCATTCTTCCATTCATTCTAATAGTCCTGATGTGTGCAACACATAGATGGTCAATTTGTTGCATGAATCAGGATGTTATTCCAGGCAGATGACATAAATACGGGTCCTGATGGAAGTAGGACAAAAAGCCGTATTCCTGGAAACACAAGCCGACGCGCGTTTCGGTGACCGGCCAATGGGGCCACACCTTCGTCAGGGCTGGGGGTTGTTTACTGGGTGGGGAACAAGTGTAAAATCTATATTTTAGTCAAAAGGACACAATTGCTTGCGACTAGAGGTCCGACACAGAAAGGATAACACTCTCTACTTCCATTCACAGGACACCGATGGCAGTGGTCCTGGATAGATTAGGTATCTAGAAGCACTATGCAACGACAAGGATCCGTGGACGATGGGCCAGTTGTCGTTGATGATGTCAACGGTCGCCGCGTTGCTTGTTGTTTAAAAGGGCATATAACTATCAATCAGGTTTTCGTGTATCGAAAAGGCGAAACGCCGCCGTATTCTTTGCTGACCGGGAGAGCGGAAAGCTGAAATTTCTTAGAGAGTCAGTCAGTCGTCCTTGAGTGGGGTTCCGTCGACTCAACGGGTCGACCTACTGCTGCCGGAGACAGGATTCTCCTGAGGCAGGGTTGCTTTTTCTGTTCTTTTGTCAGTTTTCTCCCCCCTACAGCCTGCCTACATCCCTAAATACCCTTCGGGGAACCCCCTTCTTTCACTAATATATCCAGAACATAAACTGAATTGCGCTGCCAGAATTTTTAACGCTGGAAATGAGGTTGCCACATTACTAGTCAGTATTACAATGTCATCAGCGTAAGCTAGCGCTTTAAACTCAAAATTATTAACCCTTACTGGGGGTATGGACATGGCATTCTCGTTTCTGCTTAAGAAACGGTCGATATATAAAGCAAATAGCAGGGGTGAGCAGGGGCAACCCTGCCTGGTACCCCTGCTGATAGAAAAGGAGCGCGAGGTTATACCAGAGATGGATACAGTTGCCATCGGGCTAATGTAGAGTGCCTGTACAGCACGAATAAAACCAGGGCAGAACCCCTTCCACTCCAAGACTTTCCACAGGAACCCCCACGCCACCCTGTCAAACGCCTTTTCGGCGTCTAACAGGATTGCGCCTACTGGGGAGCCCGTGGCTTGGGCCTAGTCTAAAAGTGCGATGACCCAACGGAAGTGGTCCGCCGTGTCTCTACCCAGGATGAAACCGTGCTGGCGGACAGAGACTAGTGGCGAAATGACTAATGCTAATTTGGTACCCAACATTTTTGCACAGATCTTATTGTCAGTGTTGATAAGTGAGATCGGGCGGAATGAGGCGGGATCAAGGAGAGGCTTATTTTTTTTTTTTTATAAAATAATATTGGTATGTCGCCAGGAGTCGGGTATGCGACCAAGCTGGGCTTCCCTAAGCATTATTAAGAAATCCTCCCGGATCTCCGAGCGGAATACGCTATAAAACTCCAAGGGGATGGAGTCCGGGCCAGCCGCCTTGCCTTTAGCCAAAGAATTGAGGGCCAAATCCACCTCCTCCCACTCTATGGGTGCCGCTAAGACTGAATTTTGATTGTCTGATACTTTAATGGTGTTAAGTCCATAGATAAAGGCCGTAAATTCTTCATCAATATTTACATCACTATATGATTCTGTGTATAATGCAGAATAGAAGTTAGAAAAGACTGTTAAAATTCCGTCCGGAGTATCGTGAATTCGACCATATAATATTGCACTTCAACCGCGGTTGCTCTGGTGAAAGATTTGGAAAAATCCTGAGGCCACCCTGTGCAGAACAATATTGACTGATTGCAAGGGGCAGGATAAGAGCCTGGATATACTGTGGTTAAGATACGTCAAAATGAAGTTTACTAAAATTGGTGTCCCAGAATACTACACTAACCCTGACACCCTTAAAAATGTCTCATCTGCGTCTATTAAATCCCTCTTTTACCAAAGTCCCAAGCAGATAGATCCTACTTATAGTAGGTTTAATCAACTAGAAATGTCCCCCCAGCAACAAATAGAACCTGCATTTTACTTACAAATTGACCTAAATGAAGGGCAACAATGTTTGCTGACTAGATTGCAGTTAAAACAATTCATTAACTAGTTGCTTTCCCTACTCGAGGCACATGGTTTGCATCACTCCCATTATGCCCCTGTGACCGCTGATCATATCAGAGCACTGTGCACTTTATCTTATTTTGTAGTCTGTATACATCCCAGAGGAAGCGTGCCGATCATATCAGAGCACTGTGCACTTTATCTTATTTTGTAGTCTGTATACATCCCAGAGGAAGCGTTTTATTTTCCCACTTTTACTTACTTCTGGGATCAGAAAATATGAATTGGCAATGGTGTACCTACTCTCACTGAAAACAACTGAAATTATAAATTGTCTTTTAAACTATCTTTTTACTGCTTTTAGGACTCGTAGTAAGTATTAATTACTGTTTATAAATGTGCAAATTCTGTGTATGAGGACCTGTTGGTTTTTGAAAGTTTTAAATTGTAAATATGTATATGCAATCATGTATGGCTCTTACTAGAGTCGAATAAAGTATTTTCTGATCTGATCTACATCCTCCCACAATTCAGTGTTGAGGGTTACACCCTACTACTCATGAGTGCAAGCAATGTATGCCCACTGTCGACGGAGGCTGCACCACAACCTCCATCTTATATGATGTAGAAATAGAGGCAATGCATCTTACTGGTCTCACCAACCATGCCCTCAACAAGTCCATGAGATGTCAGAGCAAGGATCTGGATGTCTTTTAGAAAAGGAACGTTATGCAGCCCACTGCTTTATGACAACACAGGGACATGCTCAGAGTACCATGTCAGCTAGAGGGCAGGCTTGGTGTGCCCATCCAGGTCTGAGAACCAGGTGCAGGACCTTACAGTTATAGAACTGGCATAAGCCTCAGTAGGCACACGGGATCAGCATGTGAGTTGTCCAACCAAAAGCCAGAATGCCAACTATCTCTTGCAGTTGAGTCACTCACTGAAGAGGTGGATGTCCATTTACTGGTAAGAGAACATTCCCTTCCCAACAACAGTCCTGTCCTGAGATATTCAATGACCTGTTCCCCATGCATTACATATGGTATACCCATGCAGCTCTCAGGGCTGTGAATGCAGCTTTAGGACTGAATGTTTTGGTTATTAACATTATTACTCCAGATGAGATATAGCCTGTTTCAAGGCAATCTAGAAGTAAAAGAATGTTACCCCCAGGATGGTGAATAATGTTTATTTCAGACTTGGCTGTATTATAATAAAAGGCAGTTTTTCAATTTCGTTTATGGTAAAATAGGTATTAGTAGTGTGAAGTAATGTCAACAACAATTACAGAATGTATGTATGTTTCAAATAAAGCTTAGAGAACAGTGAAGCTTGTTTATTTCATAAGAGCTAGCTCCGATGAGAATCCTTTCCTGCGGGTGTTCAAGTTAGAAGGGTAAGGAACTGTGGCTGTCTCCTGGCCCCTGCTCCAAGCCTCCACTCCATGGTAAAGGCCAGACTCCCCTGCCGTCTCTGAAAATCCCTTACAGTCCCTTGACTCCCACGCAGGCCATCTCCTGCTCTGTATCGCTTGCATCCTGCAGTGTCTGTGCATCTATGCATCTTATAACCGGCTGAAGTGAAAGGTTACAGCAACCATTTCCTGCTGCAGGATGTCCCACCCCACAGGACACCCAGCAGCAGTGGGCTGAGCAGGTTAAACGTTCCTTCTGGCAAAGTAGTGAACTTCATTAAGAGAGATGTTTTCTGACTTCGCCTAATTTTATGGGAGAGAGGTATAAAACTAGGCCTGGGCGGAAAACTACGGTAAACTCACGATCAGCAACTTCAAGTTGCATATCGCGAGCGTGGAAAATAAACCTCCCGGTGACATTCTCAACGCAGGGAGGTCAGGTTTCTCATTGTGAGTGGTCGCGTATGCTCGCCACCGCTTGCGATGAGAAACTACCAGTCTGCGTTGAGAAAACAGCCGCTCCAGTACAAATCTACTCGAGCAGCAGAAAACGGCCGCTTGCATTGTGCAAGATGACGTTTGCAATGATTGCGCAGTGCGGACAAGCATCCGGCATTATGCAATCACTGGGAACAGCATTTCCCTACCACACTACGCAGTTCGCGTAGTGCTACGTGTAGCTCGCATAGTGCGAATTGCACTTCGCATAGCTTTACATAGCGCTACTACGCGAACTACGCCCAGAGTTATATAAAACTTCACCATCCGTAATAACCATGCAGCTCTCAGGATGGTAAATGCTCTGGTTATTTTGCCTCTTCAGATAGCCAGGTCTTCTTATGCGTAATGGAATGCAGCTGAAATCTGGTTACCTGTGGACCTGATGAATTCCACCCATATCCCCCAATAACAAGTGAGGAGGAATTCAATTATCTGTGGAAGTCTCTGGCAGCTGGAATTTCTGTTATAGTCACACATCTCTGGACATGATTCCTCCTATTACATGTTATACTCCAAGGATTAGGGAAAAGCATGTGGGCACGGAGTTACCAGGCAGAATTGTACATGGAATTCCCAATCCCATGTAATTTAATACAGGCATTTATCACCTGCTATGAGCAAGTGGTGTTTCTCTGAGAGGAGTCAGTGCCAGGTGGAGGAGAGAAGGGGAGTATGTAAACTGGTATGGGGAAGCAGTACCCACGAGTGGAGGGTCAGTTTGGAGCTGATAATGATGCCAGGCTGCAGAGCTACCATTTCCCAAAATAATTTTAGTGGTTGGATCTTCAGGGAGTTCAAATTGGGTCCCAGTTTCCTGCACCTGGAAAATCTGGGTGCGGGAGCACCAGCCAACCTATGATTGTGAGGAGCGGAATCCCACATGAAGATTATATTCCACACAACTTGTTGTTAGGCTTAATGGTGAGGAAATCACATAGAATTGCAGGTTTTATTTATTATGATGTATTTTTCAGTCTATAGGTTTACAATTTATCAAGGATACTGCGAGGTAGTGGAGGCAGGATGCGGGATGAACTTGTGACAGCGTAGTAGAAGTTCCACAAGGGAATGGGGTCCCCTCACTGCACCTTAAAGAGGGGTCCCCTCAGATTTCATCATGACACTGGTTTGCAGTCCATCTGCAGAGTAATGGTCCAGCTAGCTCTAACTTTTTAAGGCAGTCACCCCTACCGAAAAATGTTTTGTAAATTATAATTTTGTGAAAACTACTAAATAGATTTACCCCAATTTAAGAATGGTATCTCTTTAAGAAACGTTCTACTTTTCATGCCACGTTTGGTGTAATTCCATGTCACTGTTCTTTCTGTAGAAGAGATCAAATAATCTTAAGGGAAATAAAATAAGCACACTATTTGCCGTGCTGATCCTAAATCAACATTTTTATAACATTTTGTGCAGATTCGTCAAACAGCACCTGATAATATAGATAAGAAAAATGCCTTTTTAATGGAAACTCTGAACTCACTGTATGTAATGAGAGGTTGGAGTCGCTTGCAGCACGTTAATGGTGGAATAGGGATTTCTGTTTCAACTCCTTAGAGGTGGCCTTAATAATCATTATTGGACACAATGATTTAGAGGGTGGAAGATGAACATAGTCATGCAGGGACTTCATTTATCGCCTCCTAAGTCCTTTGGGATAACGTTTTAATAAATATTTTTTATGATTCTGAATTTGTTTTTGTTTTTTTAAGATAAGAACAGCAGCCACCACCTACATCCTTAGGCCGGTGGGGAGTAATAACCACTATAAGAATAGAAAGGAAAACCGAGAAAAAGTATTTTTTAGAGCCCTTGTTACCCAACTTTTCAGGTGTGTAGTAAGTGAAGTGGTACAGGGGCCCAGGGGTCTACAGAGCCCACACCATCTTGATTGCTGCTGTATTTTACTATCCAACCAGATGTCAGGGGAGTATTTTCCTTGGAGCAAAGGTGTCCTTGTTATGCTATTGGCAATTCTGACATTTCTAAGCACCATTTATAACAAATGTTATCATTATATAATCTAATGGCGCTCATCTTACCTCGCAAGAATGGAAGGAATGAATACTGAATGGCAGATTTACAAGCCCCTTGCGCCTCTTTTACGCCGCCGTTGCGTCACTTTTGTGACGTAGCGGCGGTGCAAAGCCAGCACCATGCTGGGGGGTATTTACAACGTGGCGCATCTTGGAGATGTGTCATGTTGTAAAGCCCTGCGCCACATGTAGGCGTTCCAGCGCAGGGGGAGGCGTTCCGGCGCAGGAACGCCTCCTAAAAGTGGCTGAGTGAAATCTACAAGATTTCACTCAGTCACTTTTAAGGCCATGCTGCGTCAAAACCCTGCGCCTGCTTGAAGCAGGCGTAAGGATTGACGCAGCATGTCAGGGATAGGGCACCCCCCGAGCCTTGCTGGAGCTCCGTCGCACTTGGGGCGCAACTCCAGCAATGCGCCACCTTTCCGATGGGGGATGTGACACGCATCTGTCCATCCGTGCGCCACGGTGCGCCGCAGTGTTTGCGCACGGGTGGGCAGATGCATCACAACTCTTCTGGCGCATCCCTGCTGATTAGCAGAGATGCGCCAGAAGTAGTAAATATGCCCCTGAGTCTTCATTGACAGACTTCAAATCCATGACCTTCAAATAACTGCAGATGTCAGCTGTGAGCGTTTAATCATAGAACCCACTTAAATGCTTTTCAGACCCGAAGAGAGCCTATTCAAGAGCTTTCTAAATGCACATTATTGTTCTTTGTGCTAACGGTTCAGAACCTCAGCAGTGACTCTTTACAGAACTTTGACAACATTCCACAATAAATTGTGGGCTAAGAGTAAGAAAAATCATCTGTCTTCACGGCATATTTAGAGAGCAGGCGGGGGGCATCTGATTACTAGATTTCCCTAAGTTCTTTCCAGAGTTATTTTTATAATGGATACATTCCTCAAATAAGAAATAACAACGGTGGCAGTACATTAAGTTAACCGAGAGCCACCCAACCGAAGACAGCTAGATTCTTGGAACCTAAGCTTTTAAGCAAATAGTTCCAGGCGCGGTTGATATTGTGCGTCGTGTGACAGGTTCTCGAGTGAACTGGTGCTGCTGAGTTACATTCACTTTGAGGTGTGACAGAAATTTCAAACAGAGAAATACAGTTTTTACGTTACGGTCACCCTATTTCCGTGCCAATGTTCTAAAAGGTAATTCCAGGGGCATGCTATTCCTTCTGGCTGCAGCAACATGGAAAACAAGCATTGGTAAATGCCTTTGGCTTCACCTATGTGCTTAATAATAAACTGAGTTTTGTTGTAAGTTGTAGCTTGATGAGTAGTTGTACAACATAAGTTACAGAAAGTCTCTTAAAGTGCTAGGGCTTGTTAATGTGCAAAAAGGCAACATTTTGTGCTGTTAGTATCGGTATAGTACGAGTAATTAATAGCAACATTTTGAAAAATGAAATGAGAGGGAAATAAAATGAATTGCTGTAATAGCAATAATGTGTTCAGAGGAGTTCTGACAACATTTGGACCCAGTGCCACTGCACCTGCTGCACCATTCAAATCATGCCTCTAGTGCCTGGAAAATAATTGCATTGGTGACTGTCTGTTTAGTAGTAAAATATAGAAATAAGGGGAAAAAGGAAGGAATGGCAAATGAAAGAAGAAAAATGTGAGAAAACTTTAACAAACAAAGCGAAAGAAGGAAGGAAATGGGAGATCTGACTGAAGGAGTAATTAAGGGAATATAAAGAAAGCGGGAGAAAGGACAACATGAGAAAGAAATGAAGAAAGAAGAAGGAAGGAGAAATGAATGAGAAAAGAACAGAGTGTGTGAAGGTTGAGAAGGAGGTGGGGAAAAGAAAGCAGTGGAAATAAAGAAAGCCTTAAAAACGGAGCAGCGAGGAGGAAAGTACGAGTCTTGGTGCAGATGGGTGCTTCTCTCTAGGTCTGTTTGGTGGCTGTAAAGTAAATATTTCCTTCTGTCTAGGAGCGGGCATGGCAGGGGGCACCTTTTGGTTTAATGAAATGGAACAAGCTGTTGTGGGGCAGGCAGATATTGGAAACACATGGGCAGATTGCACCCAGGCGACAGGACATGAGGCGTCCCCAAAAGCCATGCAGAAGTGATTGTAACACTAAGGAAGTAAGGGGACGAATGTGCTGGTCTGCATGAGTGAATAAATGCAGGGATTAATGAGCAGGTAATGCATGAGTCTAAAGGGTGAATGATTGTGGCAGGGAATGAAACGTGTATGTTGTGAGTGTGGAGAATGGGTATAGCAATTAATGGGTGTGGTGGAGTGAATGTGTGACCGTGTGGGAGTGAATAAGATCAGAAGAAAACGAGCAACTACAGGAATAAAAAGATGGGCTTATGGAAGTAAATGAGTGCAGCATAAAGTGAGTATCTCAGTCAGCTAGTGCAACAGGGAGAGAATGTGTAAGTGCATGCAGCAGTGAATGAGCACATGCGGGAAGAGGTGAGCAGGAGTAAGTGAGTGCAGCAGTAAATAAGTACTAGAATGAATGCATAAGCGACTGTACAAGAGTGAACATGTGTAGCAGAGAGCTAGTGTCACCGTGAGGGAGTGGATGATGGGAGCACTGAATAACTGCAGGAGCGACTGAAAGAGTATATCAGTGAGAGAATATGTGAAGGAGTGAATGCATGGTGGATGAATATGTGTATTTGTGTAATGCTGGTGTGATAAGAATTGCCAGGAATCTCTTTGTGAATTCCTGGCTGGTGTAAGTAAGATTTATTTATTTTATTTATAAAGTTTTATATAGCGTGAACAAGATTCCAAGGGATATCAGAGTGCTTTACAAAGGAAGGGAGGAAGGACATGAATCCAGTATTGACCACAAGTAAGAATATACAACAGGAATAAACGCATATATCCCAGACAAATAAATGCATAGTTTCCAGACAAATGACACAAGGGGAATAGTAAAATAAACGAGTATGTAACAGTCTGAGAAAGGGGGTGTACAATGTGGAAAAAAGAGCATAGACTGAACATAATTTGGGTTGTAAACCTATGTTCATGACCACATTCCCCTTTGTAAAGCTGTCCTGTTGTCTCCTGCAAAGAGCGGGGACTTTGCTTGTCTCCCACTTAAGGCAGCCGGATCCCAGTTTCATTACCTGGGAATGTGGGTGATAGGTATCTCGGAAAGAGCTTGGGATTTAAATATTTTCCCCTAATTAGGCAAACAAAGTCCAAATTGGACAACTGGTCTGAAGGAGCGCTGAATATCATGTGACGCATCACACTTTTCGAAAAGAGAAGGGACGCGATAGGGCACAGGCAGGGGCATAGCTTAAGGGGGGTGTTTGGGGTGTGACATTCCTTCCCTCCAAATAATTTAATTTTTGGCTTGATGGTTGGGTCTGGGGGCCCAGAATCGGATCTGATGCGCATGTGTTTGTTTTTCCCACATGTTTAGTTGGGAAATGCGAGATTCACACCCCCTGAGTCTCACCGACTAAGCGACGCCCCTGGACACAGGAGCACCTCCACGCAAAGTGAGTGTTCCAGAGATGATGAAAGGTCAGAAAGATGGAGAGTGCCCAGTCAGCAATGAAAAATAAAAAATGTTTTTTTGCAAGTTCCTAATGACTATTCTTTTTTTGTACCTGCTACACAAATAGTCATTACCGTTGCTGATACTATTGTGAATTAAATATAACAGGTTAATGTAGAATTAATTATGTTTAGCTTCTATTGTCTTTCATAGTCTAGATTTTGAAAGGGAAAAGCAAATCTAGAATTGAAAGGTAGAAAAGAAAGATCCACGCAAAGAACCCCTGAACGTCAAATCGTGTTAGCTTAAAACCTGCACTGGCTGAATGTGTCACACATACGACGGGGCACTCGGCCACTCTGGAAGCATTGGTCACCCATGCCAGCCCTCTGCAGCATGCACATGAGGCTTTCCTGAAGAAAGAGTTCCCATCCTGGAGGGTCAATGGCACACTCATCTAATGCTGAGAGGTTCGGCTTTCGGAAGCCCGTGAACGCTGGCGAATGCAACTCAACAGGCAGCGTGCTATGTTTGTGCTACGTAGGGGGAGGAGCCACGGATGAGCCCGGCTCGACTCAGCTCGGCTCACCGCCTTTACCAGCTTTTCTGCAGATGGCCTACCTATCTGCCTACCTGCTTCCTTGAGCTGCAGGAAGCTGGGGTGACTGGAGCGTTGGGTGGTTCATCATCTGGATCCACCAGGACCCGCTTGCGAGCGTTTATCACATCGCAGCAGCAGGAGGGCTGCAAGGGGAGAAAGGAAACAATGCTGCTTCCTTCCACCATTGCCCAGTTTGAGAGGGGAACAAAGGGCATACTGTCTTGCATGGTGTCTTGCATTGCCTTACCTGAAAAAAGCCACATCTCAGCCCACTGTCCCTCCCTCCTCACTGTCACCATTCATCTGCCACCACTTGCTACAGACTCAGAGCTGGAGCTGGAGTTAAAGGGGGTTGGAGTACAGCACTCTTCCCGCCTGAGAGCCCTGCTGCCATTCATTGAACTCAGGACAAGCTCTGGGGTGAGGGAAGTTTTCATCAGCTTAATTTGTATTTGCCACACATTGTACATTGCATTGCATTTTGGATTAGGCTCACACAAGCCTCATAAAGGGCCTTTCGAGAACATTGAAAAGGCCTCAGAGGCCACAGAGGGTTGTGTCCGTGGCGCTCAATGCCAGTTCCAGGAGTCCAATACTCAAGGGCCTCAAAGCTGAGATATAGTAAAGCAGCATACTGGGCGACATCCCTGGTGTAGCTACAGCTTTGGTCACTAGGAACCCGCGATATTTATGTTCACAAAAAGAAGAGCAACCACCAAATAGGTGAGCTGAACTCAGACCACACCGAGTGCGGGGGGTAGGGGGTGCAGTGCCTGTACCGCAAAGCGGGAGCCCGGGCCCCTCGTGGAAGCGGTCCAGCTAGGTCTGGGTGCAGCTTGCGGGTAGGACCAGCGAATCTCCCACTCAGTGGCAAGGGTGATGTGGCAAACTGAGACAAGTTTAATCAGCATCATCAGTATATCCAGCATAGCTCACCCAGTTGGACAGTCTTAGTTTGGTGCTACAGCAGTGGTTGTAAGCCTACAAACTCAACCTACTCAGTGGTGATGCACTTTAGGTGCCCGCATTTAGGGCGATCAACCGCTCCCTCTGGATCACTCGCAGGATCGCCAGGGTTCCATCCAGGGCCAGCGAACCGCACCTCTGCTCATACTAGTCCACTCAAGTTACTTAAGACCATCAGCGCAGGAAACCCCAGGGTCACCTCTCACACCTGTGATTCTATCCCTCTGTGATGTCGATGCTCAAGAAGGGCATGAGGAGTTCATTAAGGCCCAGGGAGTGGCCTCCGGTGTAGTTTGTAAGTTCAAGGTGGGAGCTTGCCCTGCTCTCTCCGAGCTGTGAATTCCACTTTACCCTAAACTTCTCCTTCAGAACATTGGCAGAGTAACCTCCAAATCTCCATTAACACAGGTCATCGATGGAAATACTCTAACGATAGTGGCGGAAGATACCGAGATGGAAATGGATTTGCCTCTGGAAAATGTTGAGGTTCCTTGTGAAACAAATTCCGCCTGAAAGGGATTATCTCCACTTGCAGAACTGGTATCCTTGATTGACAAATCTAGCCCCCTGAGCAATATTGAGCAGAGGTCTGGGCAACAAATGCCACAGACTGTAGACTGCAGCCTTGACCTCGGGGTTCTGGAGGATTACACCCTGCCGAACATTGCCCTACCGTTGGAAAAAAACTAAGTTTTGGAGGCCAACTTGAAAACGCCAATTACCAGGTAGTGGGTGCCTACAAACATGAGCGATCATGGAGTTCTGTCCGTAGATGTTAACATGGAACTAGAGTTGCTGGAACCCCGGAATTGAAGGGATGAAAGCATAACATAAAATAGAACGAATGGGCGCACTTTTTGATTCAACAAAAACCTTCACTGCTTTAGAAGGATAGTTGGAAATGCGTATCCTGGCCCTAGTCAGGAGAACCCCATTTCCAGGTTTGAGAGGATATTGGCTGTCTGGTAGCAAAAAGCAAGTTCGTAGCACTAATCCCATAGTGGCTAAATCATGGGAGAAAAAAAGCTACATTGAGAGATAAACACCATGATAAGGGAACAATTTAAGCAGTCTTCAATGTCCAGACAAAGGGAAATTAAAAGATTGAAACAGGCAAGAAAAAGAAAATTAGCAGCAGAGCGTAGAGAGGTGGAAGATGCAATTTAGATGAAATTAAGAGAGGTTGCACAGTCTGGTAATACTCACAAATATTGGGCTTTAATAGCCAAATTGTGTGATGGCAGAACTAAGGCAAAACCAACTTTGTTATCTGATGTAGAATGGACCATATACATCTCTCAGTTATATGCATGAAATACTGTGGCTGGGTAGAATTTACACTCTGTCTTTGACACCCTGGTGGGGAGTGATTATGCCTCCCCCTTGTGTACTGAAATAGAGAGTTACATTAAAGGGGCAAGGTACTCCGGTGCAATAGGTCCTGATGACGTACCAATAGCTATAGTTAAGCAGGGCGGCGCAGCATGGACACAATTCTTGTGTCCGGTATTCTCTTACTGCCATACACATGGGTCTAGTCCGTCATCCTGGAAGTGTAGTTTTGTGGCCTCATTATATAACAAGCATTTACAATTCAATAGGTCTCGCAGCATTAAAGTTTGAGTTATTGGAATTGTGTATGACAATGCGTTGCATCAAATTTTTAGTAAACTTTGAATTGGTGAGCAGTGTGAGTGTGTGCAAGAGTATGCTGTTCTTGAAAGCAGTGTGGTAGAGAGTGCAGGAATTTGGGTGACCTGAGCAATGTGGATGATGCACCTCACGCACGGGGCTGACGCAGTTATTATTCACACAGCTCTGATGCACCTCAGGAACGGGCTCACAGCTGTTATTATTCACACAGCTTTGATGATGCACCTCACGCACAGGGCTGACGCAGTTTTTATTCACACAGCTCTGATGATACACCTCACGCACGGGGCTTACGCCTCCTGAAAGTGCCTGTATTTCTGAGCCTCCCTTAAAACTCGAAAGAGAGGCAAATAAGTGATGCACCTCACGCACAGGCTCACAGCTATTATTATTTACAATGCTCTGATGATGCACCTCAGGCACGGGGCTTACAGCTGTTATTATTCACACAGCTCTGATGATGCACCTCACGCACGGGCTCACAGCTGTTATTATTCACACAGCTCTGATGATGCACCTCATGCACGGGGCTGACAGTTATTATTCACACAGCTCTGATGATGCACCTCAGGCACGGGCTCACAGCTGTTATTATTCACACAGCTCTGATGATGCACCTCTGGCACGGGCTTACAGCTGTTATTATTCACACAGCTCTGATGATGCACCTCACGCACGGGCTCACAGCTGTTATTATTCACACAGCTCTGATGATACACCTCACGCACGGGGCTGACGCAGTTATTATTCTCACAGCTCTGATGATGCACCTTTGGCACGGGCTCACAGCTGTTATTATTCACACAGCTCTGATGATGCACCTCTCGCACGGGCTTACAGCTATTATTATTCACACAGCTCTGATGATGCACCTCACGCACGGGCTCACAGCTGTTATTATTCACACAGCTCTGATGATGCACCTCATGCACGGCCTCACAGCGGTTATTATTCACACACAGTGATGACCCCGGGGGCAGCCTGCACCTTCCTACGCTACTGTCTCTGCATATCACAATAAGTCTGGTAATGGGCAAACTGTCTTGGGTGGCATGACATGAGGAAGTCTGGTAATGGGCAAACTGTCCTGATTGGCATGACATGAGTAGGGAAATTTGAAGGAAAAAAAGGCAAAGTTCATTTTCACAACCTCCTCCTTGAACTTTGCTAAGCAAACTATTTTAAAAAGACCCATGAAGACGCCCGCCTGATTTTTCCACTATGTGCTAGCAACATATGGGGGAAAGGCTTAAACAAAGGGCCACACTCATTGGATTCAAAACAGAGTTGGTAGGATCCTGACATCTGACACATTTACACTTCTTAAAACGGCACCAGGGACACAAACATCCAACAATATCCAGTTTGCTGTGAGAAAATGCCATCATTTTCCCTTCGAACATTAAGCAATTTAAATGTTACTGCATGCAAAATGATGGGGGAAAATACATGTACTGTATGCAGCCTATGCAGTAAAATCAGAAACATTGACCGTAGTAATTCCCACTAATTCCCCCACAGCGAGTTATCAGATGCTTTCATTACAAATCCAGATTGTACTTTAACTTCATTTTAAAACACATCAGCACTGCAATATGGTGGCTCGTGAACAGGTAGGTGTACAGTAGGCTTCCAGGAGTTGTGCTTTAAGGGGTAACGTTGGCGCCTCCTGGATCCAGCGGTCACTGGACGGTAATGCGGGCCCTACAGTCATGTCAGGGGCACTGCAGGAGCAGATGGGTATTACATGAGGTCCGGGTAGCTGAGGTGACGAGGATGCCGCCTCCTGCACCACCGCGGCCTGCCTCGTCCTCTCAGAGGTCACCAGGGAAGCGGCCGAGCAGTCAAGAAAGACATCAGGTAAAGCTTTTGTTTCCGTTTGTTGTCACAGCAGAAGAAAATAAAGCGGTACACAAAAATATGGCAAATGGAGTCTGAACCTCGGCTACATTCAGTACCCCCTAGTATTGCAGTCATTATGATATTTTCTCTACTCGAGGTGAGCAAGTGGCAGGCACACGGCGCAGGTTTTCTAACTGACCCTACTACAATAACTGACTTTGCTGACATTTGCAGAAACGTTCTTTTGTTTGCAGTGGTGCAGCGTGGACTTTCAATGAGAGGGGTGCACATCGGAGTCCTCGTTTCTTACTAACAGTACGATCAGTTTAGGAGGGCAGTAGGGCTTCAGTTAGAAAGATATGTATGACTTCCCAGACTTTATTGCTTGATTTTGCTTCCGAAAAAGTATCACTCATAGCCGCTGAAATGTCACTCATAATTACACAAAAATTATGAAAACGTCACACATAGCAATCTGAAACCTTGGCAGCTATGAAGGTCTACGTGCTCTTTCGAGACAGTTAACCACTTTGAACAACACCCCATCTCTCCCAGCCTCACCCCAAGCTGGGCCCCCTGTACCTGTTAACGGTGCGGCCTTACCTTGCTGTAGAGCTCAGAGGCAGACATCGCAGCGCCTCGTGCCCCCTCCTCGCAAGGTGCACCGGATGGACGGGACTGGAAGCGTCTAGGCCCGACTCCTCGCAGGTGGGCCTGTCCTGAACCCTAGTAAGGCCTCCCCCGAGCCCGGCTCCCCGCACTTAAGCCCACCCTCTCCCCGCACCCCGCCTGGCCTCGCTTTGGCTCTGCACGTTGCCCGGGCCTGGCCTGGATGCGCCGGACACCTGCAGGCAATCAGTGATTAACAGGGGCCGCTCGGGGAAACAAGCAGGAGAAATTCATTAAGAAGAAAAACACATGTCCGCCCCAAATAGTGAAGAGCAACGAGGCACACACGTCCATCGGACACGTCACAAGCGGGACCTCCTGCTCAGCACGCGAAACTGAAAGCGCTGTGAGAGCGAGAAGACGTGAGCCTGCTCAATAGAGCGCGCGTTCACGTGCGCATGGCCCGCTGTATTCCGTCTCTCAGAGAAGCGCGTGGCCAGCTCCTGTCCCCTCTCCTGGGAAGCAGAGTCGCTCAAAATAGGTCTCTGGCGAGACGGCACTTTCACGCGGTTCAACGCCAGGAGACCTAAAAAAGAGACCAGAAAATTCCCCTGCTAACTTCAGACAGATCGCATTACTTGATGCAACAGCAAGACTGTTTGCCAAGAGCATACTTATCCACCTCTAGGGCTGGGCCTTTGGAAACAGCTTTGTCCCCATGGAGCAAGCAGGGTTCCGCAAACATAGTGGTACCTTTGATAATATCACCACCCTTCAAACATTTAACTGACAAAAATATCCAATGAGCAGAGGTATGCCTTTATATGCAGCCTTTATAGATTTCTCCACAGATTGCGACTGGGTAGACCGTGGGACACTGTAGAGAAAATTGGCTGCTACGGGGATACCCATGAATCTACTTAGATTAATTATTGCATTCCATTCCTCCACTTGGACTCAAGTCCTATTGGGTGGAACACAGGGCCTGTCAAGTAAAACAGAGACCCATAACAGGCTGAAGAAAGGGTGCCTACTGGCTCCGCTTCTCGTCTCTCTTTATAATAATGATCTGTGTATAGGGTAGGGCTTTGTAAATGGGACTACCCAAAACTAGGAACGATGAAGCTGAGCTGCCTGCTATATGTGGATGACGCCATCTTATTAGACTTAACTCCAATTGGACTCCAAAGGCGACTCACTGAGTTAGTAACTTATTCAGAAGACTACTTTTTAAAAATAAATATCTTAAAAAGCAAAATTATGTTTTTTAGATATTGGGGATGCCGAGCCAGGAAAAGTATGCTCTGGTTCTTGGGGAATGATAAACATTCCGTTGTGAAGTTATATCCATATTTAGGGCAAAGTTTCACAAACACATGCTCCATTAGTGATCACTTTAATCAATTCAGAGGTAAGGCAGTCTTCCAGGCTTCCTTAATTAGTAAACTTTGTAAGTATTGCGGTAAAAGACACTCTGCACATGTTTTATCAGTTTATAAAATGAAAATTCCTCCAGCGTTGAGTTATGCCTGTGACACGGTAGATGCCAAGCAGTGGGATGTTTCGCATGCTTAAGATGGAGCAATGCACTATTGAACAGTTCTGAGAACCCCTTACTGGTAGCAATGTGCAAGGACATTTTTGACATCATGAAGGGAAAAAAGTGTTCTTTTTAGGAATTACCAGAAAGCCTTAAAATTGTTTGATTTTCAGTCTGTCAGCATCAATTTACAACATATTGCATAAAAGATATACTGCACTGTGCACAGAACATCGCAATAATGATGTTATAGTCGGGAGTAGTATTTATAAAAAGCCACAACCTTACGTTATATGGACTCTCCAACTCAGAGTGCGCAGAATAATCCTGTTACTCCGATTGAATTTACTTCCCTTAAGAATAGTAACAGGAGCTTGGGAGGGTCGTCTGAGGCGGGGAAGACTTTGTCACTTATGTGGTACTAGTGTACAAGTCCTATCTGTATATCTGCCACTAAAACCTTTAAGTCGTAAATATTGAAGACCTTTTTTCCTAAAGTACAATATCGTCACTGCCGAGGAGGCCCGTAACTGTCTTCTGCCCCCACAGGTCTGTTTTAAAAAAAAACTCGTTTTCTTAAATAATTTTGAAATATATACTAGTGAAGCAACCGGTTTGCCTTGTTTAGCCTTTGTAGGCCGTGTATGTTCCCTTTAGAGCTAATCTTAATGAACTTTAGAAGTAGAACTTCTGGCTAGCTTTCATTAGAAGGTTGCAATTGTTAAAGTGCTATTGCTGTAATATGTCTGTTATCAATTTTGTCATGGTTGCATCCGAAAAGGGTTTCCTTTTTTTCTTTCTTTCTGATATTGGTGCTATAGTTGCCATCCTTGCACTTTTTCTTGTATGCTGCTACCGTCATGCCCAATTGTATATCTATTAATACAAGATTTTTATATTTGAGCACTCCCACTTTTTTATTCTCCTGTATGCTGCTAGTTATAGCGTATTATAGTTGCGTCCTTGCTCTTTGTATGCTTCTACCGTCAAGTATAATTATATGCCTATCAATCCAAGATGTGGACATCTGAGCACTAGCACTTTCTTGTTTTCCTGTATGCTGCTAGTTATTTCATATTGTACTTTTCTTTCTTTTTAACTCCTGTATTTGACTCTCAAATCTGCCCCCTGCAAGGTTTGTATTTGAAAGGACTCAGTAACTGATTGTAAGCCTTCATTGCTCCTACTTTTTTTTAAAGTGAAATGACGAATCTTTTATTATTTTATGAAAAAAGAATCTTTCCTTTTCGGTGTTAATTGTATTTGTAACTTGGATATAAGTTTTTATGTGGAACTCCAAATCATAATGAATAAATGTAATTGAATTGACTGCAAATTATTTTGAACTACAGATCCTCAAAAGAAGGCAGAAGCGGCTGTGTCATGGCAATTGCTAGCCACTCTGTTTAGAAACGCATTACCACAAACTGACACTGTCCTGTGTTTAGAAAAAAAAGTTGCTTCTCGTTTTGTTCAGATTAGAGCGTTTATCCCGTTTTGCTGCATCAGTCAAAACGGAATTTAGATTCACGTTGAATGATGGCCTGACCAGAGCAAAGAAGAAAAGTGAAAAGAACGTGGTTACTATGCGCTTCTATATCCATTCCCATGTATGTGCTGCCATCTTGTGGATAAGGTTATTTTGCGCCCATCACTGTAGAATAAAAAAAAGCTCTTCCAGTTTACTCAGATCAAAAGAGCTGTCAAGGCCAGGAACTGCTAACACTGCGTACCAAGAGCCCTACAGTGTGCCCACATTCTAGCACCCGCGGAGTTCTTGGGTGAAAAATCACCCGTGTGCCTTGAATCCAAACGAGACCGAGTCATCAAAGGCTGGAGAGGGGTAATGGGCAATTAAATAATAAGAAAGTAGCTGTGCCGGGTGCCACGAGAACATTTCTTAAAACGCATGTAAAAAGTTCCACACAAAAGCGGAAATCCACAGTACTTTGGCTGTAGGAACTGATAAGAGCAGCCTTTTAAGATATATTAAACACAATAGATTTCACAAGCACAGCACTTGGGCAGGTGAACCCTAAAAATGACTCCAGGAACCCATACATTGGGGGGAAGGTGTGGCAGCAGAAACGGGGTGAAGTTATGAGGCGCACAGCCTACCAGTCAATTTATACATGCATTTTATTTAAAAACCATGCAGCAAAAAATCCCAACATGGTCAAACGTGACAGTAAATCTGTTCTGGTTTACTTAATTGGTCAGAATGAGGATGCAATTTATCTTATGGATTTCAGGCACCTGTGGCAGAGATCTTTGTATGCACAGCAATTTCCAAGAGATAATGTTTACTCTGATGGTTAATGCACTTGCTGGATAGATATGTTTTTTTCTAGTCACAGTTTTGACTCCTAAATCAGCAAAGAGGATTTAGTGTGACAGCCGCCCAGCAGATTGTGTAAAATGCAGTTCACAGAGGTGTATTTTATGTAGATAGTTAAGTGAGTTAACATCCTTTTGTTACTTTCAGTTCATAAGTTGCAATACTTCTAATATAGCACAGTGAACTGTGGACTTTAATTGAGAAGCTGCACACAAACTGCAAGGCACAGGTTTAGAATCTTATTGTTTTTGTCTTAATCTGTGCTATTCTACAAAAAATGATAAGTGCAGTTTACATTTTGATTTTAGTAATTACTCCTACAGACAGATATATTGAACATTCTTACAGTACATGCCAATCTCTTATATACAGGGCTTGAACACAGTCAAATACCTGCAACCAAATGACAGTTTCTCTTAAGTACTTGTGAAGGGATAACATAATGGGGGGCATATGCACAAGCCCCTATCGCCACCACAACAACACCTATATTGATGTTGTGGTGGCCATAGGCAGCGTTAAGCCACTTAACTTGGCTTATTGCTGCCTTGAACATAAGGCCCCCTTTCACTCTATGGGTAGCGTGAAAGGGGTGGACAGAGGGTATTGCGGTGGGCGATCCACAGAAACACCCATTCATTTTGACGCTGCCCCCTATGCACAAGGGTGGAGTACATAGGAGGCAGCGTCAAAATTAATACCAGGTAGAAAGTGGTCTTAGGTTGGCAAAATGAGGCGAAATGCATTATTTATCCTTGATTTTGCATTTTACATGTGTGCAGCCTTATGCAGCACATATGGAAAAAGCAAAATGCCATGGTTTCTTTATGTACAGGAAAGTGTCCCTTCCTATAAATAAACAAACTTTAAAAAAAATGCCATTATGTCACTTTCATGTGTGCTGCATGAAGTAGCACACATGAAAGTGACAGAATGGCATTTCTAGAATTGTTTATGTGCATGAATATTTCTCCCCTGCACACAGACACCCTTGCACTCTGGTGCAAGGGTGCCTGTGTTGGCACTAAGTTGATACATTTGCGCCATCGCAGGGGGAACCACAAGGCTGCACCACATTCTTTTAAATATGGTTCAGCCTTACATTTCAGAAGTGAAGGAGAGAGGCGTTATGCCAGGAAGGCTAACGCCTCTCTCCTCCACTTCCTTGTACATATCTCCCTGTGTTCCTTTGTTTCTCTCCATTGCATTTGTATCTAGGTGGTAAGATCCAGATAGCTCCCAGGGTGATGCTGAACAAAAGGGGAGCTGATGGTCCTTTAAGTCAAGCCTTTCTTTTGGGTCCAGCTGAAAGTAAAAAGAAGAAAGATCCTTTTTTTCAACTCTGAAGTGTATTAGGCCCTTCTGACTAGGCCCCAGTGTACGTACTCTGACACCTCAACTGTTTATGTGCAATAGTCTAATCCCTGATTGGCATATCTAAGCTTCCTATAAGTCTCTAGTATTTGGTATAAAGTGTACCCAGGGCTAATATGCTAATTGTCATTGGCAGACCACAGCACTTATTCCACCACTACAGTGACAAGGTGAAAAACATGGTTGTAGGTCTGCCACTGCCTCCTAGTAGGGTAGCTTTTAACCGCATCGCTGCGGCGGCTTTTCCCGCTGTGCGCGGCAAATTCAAAATTACCGCGTTACGTGACGAGCTGGCCTTGTCATCCGCGCAGGACAGGTAAGCGCGATGACGAGCCCAGCTCGTCAATAGCCTCGAAGGGGTTAACTGCTAACTCAACATAGCTAAATAAAACTTTTGCGAAGTCAAAACTTATCTTTTGAATATTTATGGGAAGGGTTTGTAGCCCACAAGACAGGGTGCTAAATAGTAAAAAGGATGTGTTCCTTTTATTTTTTAAATGTCCTGACAGTGGAAATTTGATATTGTCGCTTTTACAGTTTTAAGGCTGGTAGTATCTTTTAATGCAGAGGTGACTTTAGAAAGTCACCAATTTCTTGCCCCAAAGTTCTGGTAGGCATTGCTGATTAAGTACAGCAGTTGTCACCTGAGACCACCTGCTGCCCTCCTGCCATGAGGAGTGAAGTGCTCCCATAGTGGGGAACAAATGGTCTGATGGAGGAAGGAGGTGGGAGGAGGTGTGACCTCCTCTTGAGAGAATAGCTCCAGGACGGTGGTCACAGATGGCTCACTTCATGAGGGTTTGAAAAACAGGAAATAGGCCCATTGACATGGATAATTAAGTGGATATATGACAGTACCACGCGTACTTTTACAACGCGTACCGTTACAACGCTACTTTTACCACGCAAGTCGTTACAACGACTTGCGTGGAGGGGCGCTGGATAGTAAATTTTTTAATTTACTATTCCAACTCCAGTCCCCGTGGACTCCAGGGAAGGAGTTGGATAGTAAATTAAACTATTTACTATCCTGGAGCGCCCTCCAGCGCAAGTCGTTGTAACGGCTTGCGTGGTAAAAGTAGCGTGGTAACAGCACCGCGTTGTAAAAAATGCGTGCTAACCGCTGTATACCTAATTAAGTCCTCTGATGCGACTAGGTGGATCTCTCTGCTCTATGCAATGATGACTGGACTCCGCCTCAGTGCTCACTTTTTTCTTTGATTTCAAAGTATTTTATTAATTTTTATAAACAAGTACATTAGCATTTCTGTTACGAGGTTCCAGCCAAACATGGTTGATGTTGCAGTAATTACAGGTACTTTGGTATACATGTTTAGCTAAACCCCTCTATATTGACTTGCTGGGAAGTTAGGCACATGATAATAGAAAGAGAGAGGATAGGAAAGAAAGGGTGGAGATAGGATACAAGAAGGGTTCTATAGCTGTGAGCCTAGTCTGGGTTTGTAGTCTTGTGTAAAAGCCGACACCCCACGGGGGTTCGTCGGAGTCTAGATACGCGTCGAGGGACTTCCACATCCCCCTAGTAGCTGCTTCCCAGGGTGAGTTTTGCAGGGCAATGCTATCTGCGCCTCTGAGGTACGTCACCCAGTTGACCCAGCCTTTGTATGAGGTCCTAGTTGTGTCCTTCCAGCTGGACAGAACCAGCTTCACTGCCACGGTCAATAAGAGGTCTAGCAGATCCCTGTCATGCAGTGAAGCAAGACCTGGTGTCATAAATGCGGTAGTGAGGGAAGAGAATTCAGGAGTTAGTGTGCAACCCAGCACCTTTTTATGAAATCAAAGATTTTCTCCCAGAACGTTTTGAGTTTTGGGCAGTAGAAGATAAGATGTGCTAGAACCCCCCTCTCCTTGCCGCAGTTCCAGCATAGATCGTTTTCTCTGAGGCCTAGCGAGGCCAACCGAGCGGGGGTCCAGAAAGCCTTGCGGAGTAGCCAAAATGTTGTTTGTGACAGTACCGGGGAGATTTTATTATTTGAGGGGGAGGTCCAAAACAAAGCCAGCTCTTGCTCACTAAGTGCGATATTGCCTTGTTTTACCCAGTAGCTAGTTGACTTATCATTAAGTTTGGTGGAGTTTGGGAGTAGAAGTTTGTAGAGGTGTGGTACTTGTTGACCTATTCTGTTGATTTTCGTCATATGCTGTATAATTGATGGGTTGGACGGTGATAGTTTGGCTTTGGTTTATCAACAAGCTTGCTAAAGGGATCTCAAGGGTGAGATGCCGGCCACTATATGGACATACTGTTAAACACAAATACAATCAATGTCAATCAATTATTGACATATACTTCTACTTTTAGGATCATACATCGAGTCAGAACTGCTAAACAATATAGGATAGACCACTCCGGATACGATAACTGCTCAAAATATGGAGCGGATTCGGCAGATTATTTCCATCTAGCTTAGATGTGTCCTCTATTAATCAATATTGGATCGAGATCTTCTGCATGCTCACAGATATGATGGGCAGAAAACTATTGATCCAGATCTAGCCCTCCTCAGCTGCGTTAAAATGGTGCCTCCCAATGTCTGTAATTATGTTGCTTTGGTGCTATCACTGGTCAAGCAGAGAGTGTCCATGTGCTGGTAGAAACCGCAGGTGCTGAGAACAGACGAATGGCTATGAAACTCGATTATCCCCAATAATCGCTATGACTTGTATGCATCCCTTCAACCTATCATGTTCAGGCCTTAAAACATTTAGGGCTTCCTCAAAACATATAGCACAGCTTGACTCAGACATCTCCCCTACACCGATGGCATTACTCGTAGCGGAAACACCGGGCGCACCAGATTAGATACCCACGTTACTTCAAGAGCTATGTTGCAGCTGGCTTACTACGTTTCCCTTTGGTGGAGTGGCCAAATTCCCATTCCGTCCTGGAGTGCAGAGGCACAATCCTTGCATAAGAAATTGCTGGATCCTCCATTATGTATTTGCTCTTGCCTACTGTGTAATACATTTGTACTGCGGTGACTTCTTGATTATCTGCTTCATTATGTAATGTCTTAATAAAATTAATAAAAAGTAATTAAAAAAGTACTTTCACCATGTTTTATTTTATAAGAGCTCAACCTACTGATACCTTACTACCCGAGATACCTTACTACCCGAAACAGGCACAGTAGGCAATTCCTTCTGTCACACAGAAGCAGAAACCACTAATACAGTGATTAACATTCGTACAGAGACAGAAAACCCATCCAAAAGGCAAAACTACACCCCTGCTTTAGGAGACCATGCTACACCTGTACCTCTGCGGTTATTTAACATGCAGTTACTCAACATCAACAAACACCATCCCTTCCTATTTTAGAATGACAAAGAAGGCTTTAAGTGCTACTGTAAGGTCAAGAATCAGAGAAGTCCATGAAAACTTCCTCACTCCAGTACTGTTCCATGCACTGGAGCTATCAATGTGGAAAATTCAAAGACCACACAAAAGGTAATGGGAGGAATTCTTGTGATTTGTCTGACCACTGCCAATGGCCTGGGATAGTATTCCAACCCATCATTCTTTTGGCCACAAATCCACCTCAATTTGGACCCAGTCACATGGAAAATAGTCTTGACCCTACTCCAATAGAAATAGTCCAGCCCAAACTGCCTGCGCAGGTCCTCCCTCAACTGGAGCACAAGCAACACAAGACATGTTTCTCCCCGATTCAGAATTCAAAGAAAGCAGCTGAGGGCTATTCAGTAAACTGGTAGAAAAATTAGATAGATCCATGCCAGAAGGCAAATTAGCCATACGATCTGGCTTTAAAGAAGTGACAATTAATAGAAAGGATACTGTCACACAAAAAGCTCAGGACTCCACATCACACAAATATTTTGGTGTGCTGTTGAATGATTGGCTACTCCCAACTCACCAATGTGTTAGAGAACTGCTAACAGGCAGGTAGAGTTAGTACGGCCCAATGGTGATGTACCAAGGAGACTAGTCCAAATAACAATCACATTAGAGGAAATGCAAACTGCTAATGCAGGAATTAGGACAGCAAGGTTGAATGGAGAAATTGAGAAGGACTCAAGCGTGAACAGTGACCCACCTGCATCAAGGTATGTGAGAGCTTGCGCCAAAAATGTGAAAGCAACCCTCTCTCCATCTTGATTAAAGTAACATGAATCCCTTGCTGCAGCACTAATGTGTGCATAAGCTTAAACAACGAATCATCCATTGTATTTTGCAGAGATCTTCTATGGATGGCATGGGAAGACCGGGGAGTGAGAAGTTAAGATCTTATTCTGTGATTTGCAAGTGCTTGTCAAGGCTGTATCCACAGTAGGGATGAATACACTGTTTCATAAATGTTATCAAATTGACTGGGAATGAGCTGTTAATCGTATATGAGTACATAGTTGTTTTTTTTTTACTCGAGAACTTAGCTCTTTGTTGTGCAAATTTGCATCAGGGAGGGTGGGTATAACTTTTTGTGTTTACAGTTTTTGTCAGATATGTTACTGGAGCTGCATGAGCTCCCATGCCATTCAGCTGAACAAAACCTCACTCTCAAAGAATAATCCTGCTTATAAATTTTATTAAGGATTTAGCCGTTGATGATTCTGGTTGAGAAAGATGGATTCCCATCAGCACTTATAGTCAGATTGGTGGACCTGCAGCAGCCAAGTCATAGTGTATCCCTAAAATTCCCCAAAAAGGCCAACCTTTGCTCATGTTCTCAGCTTGGTTGTATTGGTAAGTGGCATGTGCCTAACTCTAGAAGTTTCTAAAAAGCGACAGAGAGGCAAAGGTCTAAATGGATAAACTGCATTAAATTGCCTATTTGAGGTGAAAGGCATGCCAGGCTTTTTCTTTCCATTGTCCACCACCATGGAGGCAATATAAACAAGCATTTGCAATGCAATAGGTCTCGCATTTGCGAGAGTTTAAGCTATTGGCATTGTAAATAGCAATGCCTTTTATTTATGTTTTAAAAACCAACACTTAAATAAAAGGTACTGTAATTTACAATGCCAATAGCTCAAACCTTCGCAAATGTGAGAACTATAGCATAGCAAATGGTTTTTGATTTAAGGCAATAGTAACATGATACAAAGACATTGAAACAACACCACACTTCTGCTAGCCCTGTGTGCAGATGCCAAGGAACATGGTGGAGCTAAATACATGAACTGTTTGTGTTCACAGATCATCTCAAGGGCATAAATCAAGTGTTGCTGCACAGCACGGGCATAATGACACCTGCAAAGCATGGGCGCTTTGAAGTTCAAATGAAAAAAATTAAATCTATAGCATCCAAAAAGGAATATAGATGTTTTTAAAGAAAATTGTTTATAGGGAGAGCGGGCTATCTTTGCTATGACGTAATATTGTCAGCATAAATTAGTCACGATTTTGAAATCCAAAGGTTCATTGTGGTTAACACAACAAGGGAAAGGAGCAACATAGGCATTGCCAGGCCTTTTCTGCTCACGCCTAGGCAATACCTAAAAAACGGTCCCGCAGGGACCCAAAACCGGCCCCCACCATGGCGGCCCACCTGGGAAACACCATGTGCCCGCTACAGCCAGCATGGCCCTGGGGAGAGGGCTTTTGTCCCCTGCATAGTTTGTGCCTCGAGCTAATGCAATGGAGCACTATTTTAAGCTCCAAGAGTGAGAGTGCAGGGTTTACTTTTGTGTTCAGGAGCGTGCTAGCCTTGTTGTTACTGCTCTTCGTAGTGACGACTAACCGAAATAGTGAAAAGAGGAGAAAAAGATTAAGTATCAAAAAGGTCAACGGTAATATAATAACGTGCATCTCAGTGAATAGTGCCAGAGCAACAACGTACCCCACTACCTGTGTGGATGAAATAAAATAAAAAACAACTCAAAAATGTGATACTAAAACATCCTTGCATCTTGTTTACCGCGTCTTACGAGGAAGAGCACGATCTCCTCTCTGCACGGAAAAAATGAGAACATGTGAGCGACGCTGTAAAAAGCTAATCAGTAAAAGCACCGCGTGCTCTGCGTATACGAATTGCCTTACCGGAGTATCAAAAAGTAATCTCCGTTTCTGAAAGAAAAACAAGACGTCAAGTCGATGTCAGATTTTATATGGCACTAAAATAACTTGAAAGTGAAAGCACCCCGTGCTTCAAGTATTCAAACTATCTAACCGGAGTATGAGAATGTAATTCCTGAATCTAAAAGAAAAGCCAAACATCGAGTCAATATCAAACTTAGTGGGACACTACTGCCGAACGATACAAGCAAACTCACCGCCACAGCCCGGCTTTAACAGGAAGCCAGGCAACCTTTGTTGGGACGGGGGCGGGGCCAGACAAAAACAGGAAGCAGGCGCTCCTGTGCCCGCCGGAGGATTTCCATGTTAGCTAGCGGGGCTCCCGTGCTCGTGGAGAGACCCGCGGCCCCCGCCTGTTAACCTGAATGACACGCTGGCTGCCGAGGGACACAAGAAGAACCTGGTGAGTGGGGTGTGAGGGGGATGTGTGCACGCGCGTGTGTGTGCGACGGCGGGGGTGTCTCTGTATGCGTGCGTGTGTGTATGTGCGCTCGTGTGTGTGTCTCTGGTGAGGTAAGGGGGGGAGCGTGTGTGTATGCAGTGTGTGTGTATGCGACGGCAGGGGTGGGTTCTCTGTATGTATGGGTGCGTGCATGGGCGCTTGTGTGTCTGTGTATGCTCATGCGTGTGTGGTGCCGTGCGCGCCCTCGCGGAGGAATCTGAGACAGCGACGCTCGTGCGTGAGCTCTGTCTTCAGATTCCTCCTAACACGCCAACAAAAGATGTCTCGCAGACAGCAGGCTTACGCCTGCTTTTTACGTCTGCGAGACCTAAAAAGCAGATGGGTGAAGAAAAGTGGGGTATATTTACAATATTAGTGTCGGACTTCTGAAAGTAGGGCTGCACCATATTTACAACAATGTGATGCAGCCCTGCCTTTCCCCCTGTGCTGCTTGAGCTTAAGGAGTTAGGTCCCGGGACATGAGGAGTGCTGGACCCTTTTTCAAAATGAACATATACAACTTGCTCTCCTCACAATTCTTTGTTGCTTAATGATTTGAAGCACATAACTCAGATCTACTACTGAATATGTGGGTTTATTTAGTTTCACCCTTTGCTTTTCAATTTCAAAGTACATAAAGCTTTTATGTCTGAAAAAAGCACATCACATATAACACTTAATGAAAAATATATAACATACAAAATTACCAACACTTTCGATACATCAAAAAATGAATGGACAGAATTACAACACATATATGCACATTTGTTTACAAATAGCAGCAATTTTTTAGAATCATCAAGTTCAAACTGCCAAAAACGATACTTCTATTTACTGTAAAGTCAATGAAGGACAAGAATGTTTTTTATAAAGAAGGCCAACTGAAAAAATTATTGTATGATTCCCAAAATCGCAATTAGTCCTGGTTCTTTTTGGGGGCCTTCTAGATGCCGACGCGTTTCGAACCCGTTGAGTTAATTAACGGGATCTCGTCAGGGCTTTGTCACTTCAATGTATTATCGTTCTGTGCACAAAAGAAGAGAGAACAACACCTTAGTTCTGTTGCTCTCACCCATTTAAAATCACTAGACCTATGTGTTTTAGAACAAAGGTTCTATACCTGTGGTTTATGTCTGGCCGGGTTCAGGTGGGTTCAACAGCCTTCTTGTTTAACTACTGTTTTTGGGAACCCTAAGGAATAATTTCGTATTAGAATTAACGTTTGAAAGTCAAGGGGTGACTAGTGATCTCTTTGGTTAGTTAGCGGTGCTTAGAAAGTTGTACCTTATTCGAGCACCGCTGCCCCTTTAGAGTGTGTCCTCTTTCCGATTCATTTTTCGTCTCATATATGTCTCTGGCTTGTGCTCCCTGTGTATAGAAAAAATCGAGTTCTTTGTCACAAGAGCGTTCCCTCCCATTGCCATATTGTTAAGGGAAGAGTTCATAAAAAACAAACTACCTTAGAGGGGCGTCCCTCGGCAGGCGTGAGTTTTTCTTCTTACTTGTACGTTGCCGTATATCTTGAATCTATTAAAAGGAAGGGAGAGCGGGTTGAGTACATCTACTCGGCGCTCGTGATATATTTATGCTACTGGGCGGACCGCCCGTGTTTACTCCTACCTTTAGTCATGGAAGGGGGTTCAGGGCATCTGGTGTTTTGCAGCGCGTCTGTAGCTGTCTGCTTCCGTGTTGGTGCCGGCGTTTAGTGAGAAACGACCATCTGATGGTCGGCGTCATGCGTTATTATCGGTGACGCGGCCCAGGCATTGTGGGATATGTAGTTCATCGTCGTTCTGGGGCCGTATTCATGCCTTATGATTGAGAGTCTATTTAGACAACACTGTGGCGGTGGATCGCGTGGAGCACTATTTCAGGGGTAGTTTTAAGAGGGGGTTAGAGCCTAGAGACTTCTGACAATGTGTTCAGCCCACTTTGGGCGCTGTTAAATTTAAGAATCAGATAAGCTTCTTTTGTTAAGAGGACATTTTCAATATCTGGGGGACATTTCGACTGATTGATACTGTACAATACTGTCCATTTAAAGTCAGTTTCTCGATGGTTAGCCTCTGTGAAATGCTGTACCATGGGTGCATTGGGGACCTTGTTTTTGAGTCTAGATCGATGCTGGGTGATACGGGTATTTACCTGTTGGGTAGTTTTCCCGATATAGATTTTATCACACGGGCATACAATGACATATACAACATTTTTTGTCCGACAATTAGAAAAACCTACATTCTTCCATTTGATTTTCTTGTGGTTAAATTCAGTGCCTTCGATCGTGGTATCACATGAGGCACAGTTACCACATTTGTGGTGACCCGATATAGGTTTCAATCCCCATTGGGAGAGGAGGTCACTTTTGGGTTTTTGGATTCGCACATCAGCACGAACTAGTTGCTGACCTAGGCTTTGGTTCTTTTTATATGCAAATATTGGCCTCGGGAAGGGGCATTCCAGTTCCTCGAGGAGGTGCCAATTTTTAAGGACCATCTGGCGGATTTTATGCGTGTCTGGGCCATATGTGGTCACGCATACCATCTTTTCAAGCTCTGGTTTGTGCTTATCCTGCGTTAGTAAGCATTCTCGGGGTGTGTATCTTGCCCGTTTGTATGAATGCTTAAGAAGTTTTTTAGGGTAACCTCTGTTTGTCATCTCTCCACAGAAGGTATGGGCATGTTGGTCATACTCTGCTATTTCTGAGCAGTTTCTCCTTATCCTAAGGAGCTGTCCATAGGGAAGATTTGCTCTGAGATTTCTGGGATGGTCACTACTGTGGTGTAGGATTGTGTTCTTGTCGGTCTTTTTCTTATAGAGGGACGCTTTGAGGCTTCCTTCGTCATTAGAGATTTCCACATCGAGAAACGTCATTTTGCTCTTGCTATGTTCAATAGAGAATTTTATGTCCTGGTGTCTGCTGTTTAGCCATTGGTGGAATGCCATCAATTCGGTGTGGCTCCCCTGCCACAGGAGCCACACGTCGTCTATGTATCGCAACCACTGTTTGATATGTGACTTGAACGGGTTGTTGTTGTCCACGAATCTGCGTTCATATTCTGCCATGTACAGAACTGCCATTTCAGGCGCATATGGACAACCCATAGCCGTGCCTTTGACTTGGACGAAGAACTGGTCATTAAAGCGGAAATAATTTTTCTTTAATGTCAGTTCGGCTAGTTGGAGGATAAATGATGTAGGGACCCGATGGGGCCTCTCTCTGGTGTCAAGGTACAATTCTATAACCTCCAACGCCTCGTCTTGGGGTATCTGTGTATAGAGGGACGTGACGTCCATGGTCACCATGATCTCACTCTTGTCGTTGAATCCTGTTCCCTCTACTTTAACCAGAAAGTCGGTAGTGTCCTTGAGGTACGACTTCACATTGCTGACAAAAGGCTTAAGGAAAAAATCTATGTATTTAGAGACTGGTTCTAGGCACGAGTCGCACCCAGAAACAATTGGCCTGCCTGGTGGATCATTTAATCTCTTATGTATTTTAGGTAAAAAATACAAAATTGGTGTTCGTGGATATTTCTTAACCAGGAAGTCTGCCTCCTTGGTTCCCACGAAACCGTTGTCTATGCCTGTTTGCACTAGATCTTTTATGGCCCCTTGTATTTGTTTTACAGGGTCTTCATGGAGTAATCTGTACCAGACCTGATTGTTTACCTGTGTGGAGCCCTCAATTAGATATTTGTCTCGTGGCCAGATCACCACTGCCCCGCCTTTATCGGCCGGTTTAATGACCACGGTCGAATCATTTCTCAATGCCTTCAGTGCTAATTGTTGTCCTTTGCTTATATTTTGTTTGACATATTTTTGGGTCCTCTCAAGGTTGTTAAGGGAGGATAGCAAGACTTGCTCGAAGGCATGAATCTGTTTGGGAATATTGTGGTTTGGGCAGAAGGTGGATTTGTTTCTGAGCCCAGTTGTTTCTATATCTATGCTCGGCGGTTGGTTGGCAAAGAAAGCTTTTAGTCGTATTTTGCGACAAAAAGAAATGATCTCCATTTTTGTTTTGGCAAAGTCTGTATGTTTCCTGGGGACAAATTTGAGTCCCAAGTTCAACACGGACTCTTCGTCACGAGTTAAAATCTTTTCAGACAAGTTGACAACGGAAGAGGGAGCCTCTACGATTTGTAGAATTGTTTGCGTGTCCGCATTTCCCATGGTATTTTTTGTCTTTGTTTGGGTTGTTGGCCTTTGTCTAAAAAAGCAACTTGCTTCTTATTTTTGCCTCTAGAGTCAGAACCTGAGGAGTCTGACGAGGTTGTCTCAGAGAATGTTTTGAATCTGTTGCGGGAGCGTCCCTGGTAGTTATATAGTGCTCCACGCGAGTCTGCCTGAGAGTAGTAGTCGTCCTTTAAGAATGGATATGTCTTCTCTAGCGTAAATGACTTTGAATCTCGGTCGTACTGGGCAGTTTTGGTATTGATAGTGGTGTCTTTAAACTGCAGGATTTCCTTCTCTATTTTCTCTAGTAAGTTTTTAGCATCTGGGATCACGTCACTTTCTGCAATACTTTTAGTTAGTGTTTCAATTTCTTCAAGTTCCTGTCGACAAAGTCTTTGTGCGGTCTCGACGGTGTGAACCATCAGGTCCCGGCTGCACTTTGTATTAATGCGGCTGAAGCCTAGTTTATATTCTGCGTCCTCCGTGAAGATCACTGGGACATTTTTCACCTGGAATCCCCAGGGGATGGTACCACCCCTTAGGTGCTGCAGGAGAAAATGCCCGTGGAGTTCGGTTCTGATATGTTTTTTCTTTAATCTAATTAGTTTGTCTGTTTCGTTTTGTTGTTGGGCGGAGGTGCTTAGAGTGATATTGCCAAATGGGGAGGAAGCTAATAGGTTTTGGGTGTGACTCTCAGAGAAAGATAATGTGTCTTTTTCAGCCATAATATAAGAGAAGGACGAGTCCCTCTCTGACAACAAATGAGTCTGATCAGCAACACGTCTGAGTCTGGTGCCCTGATAACTCTCGCGGGTAAATACCCGCCCTTATATGCTTGAGCTTAAGGAGTTAGGTCCCGGGACATGAGGAGTGCTGGACCCTTTTTCAAAATGAACATATACAACTTGCTCTCCTCACAATTCTTTGTTGCTTAATGATTTGAAGCACATAACTCAGATCTACTACTGAATATGTGGGTTTATTTAGTTTCACCCTTTGCTTTTCAATTTCAAAGTACATAAAGCTTTTATGTCTGAAAAAAGCACATCACATATAACACTTAATGAAAAATATATAACATACAAAATTACCAACACTTTCGATACATCAAAAAATGAATGGACAGAATTACAACACATATATGCACATTTGTTTACAAATAGCAGCAATTTTTTAGAATCATCAAGTTCAAACTGCCAAAAACGATACTTCTATTTACTGTAAAGTCAATGAAGGACAAGAATGTTTTTTATAAAGAAGGCCAACTGAAAAAATTATTGTATGATTCCCAAAATCGCAATTAGTCCTGGTTCTTTTTGGGGGCCTTCTAGATGCCGACGCGTTTCGAACCCGTTGAGTTAATTAACGGGATCTCGTCAGGGCTTTGTCACTTCAATGTATTATCGTTCTGTGCACAAAAGAAGAGAGAACAACACCTTAGTTCTGTTGCTCTCACCCATTTAAAATCACTAGACCTATGTGTTTTAGAACAAAGGTTCTATACCTGTGGTTTATGTCTGGCCGGGTTCAGGTGGGTTCAACAGCCTTCTTGTTTAACTTCTGTTTTTGGGAACCCTAAGGAATAATTTCGTATTAGAATTAACGTTTGAAAGTCAAGGGGTGACTAGTGATCTCTTTGGTTAGTTAGCGGTGCTTAGAAAGTTGTACCTTATTCGAGCACCGCTGCCCCTTTAGAGTGTGTCCTCTTTCCGATTCATTTTTCGTCTCATATATGTCTCTGGCTTGTGCTCCCTGTGTATAGAAAAAATCGCGTTCATTGTCACAAGAGCGTTCCCTCCCATTGCCATATTGTTAAGGGAAGAGTTCATAAAAAACAAACTACCTTAGAGGGGCGTCCCTCGGCAGGCGTGAGTTTTTCTTCTTACTTGTACGTTGCTGTATATCTTGAATCTATTAAAAGGAAGGGAGAGCGGGTTGAGTACATCTACTCGGCGCTCGTGATATATTTATGCTACTGGGCGGACCGCCCGTGTTTACTCCTACCTTTAGTCATGGAAGGGGGTTCAGGGCATCTGGTGTTTTGCAGCGCGTCTGTAGCTGTCTGCTTCCGTGTTGGTGCCGGCGTTTAGTGAGAAACGACCATCTGATGGTCGGCGTCATGCGTTATTATCGGTGACGCGGCCCAGGCATTGTGGGATATGTAGTTCATCGTCGTTCTGGGGCCGCATTCATGCCTTATGATTGAGAGTCTATTTAGACAACACTGTGGCGGTGGATCGCGTGGAGCACTATTTCAGGGGTAGTTTTAAGAGGGGGTTAGAGCCTAGAGACTTCTGACAATGTGTTCAGCCCACTTTGGGCGCTGTTAAATTTAAGAATCAGATAAGCTTCTTTTGTTAAGAGGACATTTTCAATATCTGGGGGACATTTCGACTGATTGATACTGTACAATACTGTCCATTTAAAGTCAGTTTCTCGATGGTTAGCCTCTGTGAAATGCTGTACCATGGGTGCATTGGGGACCTTGTTTTTGAGTCTAGATCGATGCTGGGTGATACGGGTATTTACCTGTTGGGTAGTTTTCCCGATATAGATTTTATCACACGGGCATACAATGACATATACAACATTTTTTGTCCGACAATTAGAAAAACCTACATTCTTCCATTTGATTTTCTTGTGGTTAAATTCAGTGCCTTCGATCGTGGTATCACATGAGGCACAGTTACCACATTTGTGGTGACCCGATATAGGTTTCAATCCCCATTGCATATATGTGTTGTAATTCTGTCCATTCATTTTTTGATGTATCGAAAGTGTTGGTAATTTTGTATGTTATATATTTTTCATTAAGTGTTATATGTGATGTGCTTTTTTTCAGACATAAAAGCTTTATGTACTTTGAAATTGAAAAGCAAAGGGTGAAACTAAATAAACCCACATATTCAGTAGTAGATCTGAGTTATGTGCTTCAAATCATTAAGCAACAAAGAATTGTGAGGAGAGCAAGTTGTATATGTTCATTTTGAAAAAGGGTCCAGCACTCCTCATGTCCCGGGACCTAACTCCTTAAGCTCAAGCATATAAGGGCGGGTATTTACCCGCGAGAGTTATCAGGGCACCAGACTCAGACGTGTTGCTGATCAGACTCATTTGTTGTCAGAGAGGGACTCGTCCTTCTCTTATATTATGGCTGAAAAAGACACATTATCTTTCTCTGAGAGTCACACCCAAAACCTATTAGCTTCCTCCCCATTTGGCAATATCACTCTAAGCACCTCCGCCCAACAACAAAACGAAACAGACAAACTAATTAGATTAAAGAAAAAACATATCAGAACCGAACTCCACGGGCATTTTCTCCTGCAGCACCTAAGGGGTGGTACCATCCCCTGGGGACTCCAGGTGAAAAATGTCCCAGTGATCTTCACGGAGGACGCAGAATATAAACTAGGCTTCAGCCGCATTAATACAAAGTGCAGCCGGGACCTGATGGTTCACACCGTCGAGACCGCACAAAGACTTTGTCGACAGGAACTTGAAGAAATTGAAACACTAACTAAAAGTATTGCAGAAAGTGACGTGATCCCAGATGCTAAAAACTTACTAGAGAAAATAGAGAAGGAAATCCTGCAGTTTAAAGACACCACTATCAATACCAAAACTGCCCACTACGACCGAGATTCAAAGTCATTTACGCTAGAGAAGACATATCCATTCTTAAAGGACGACTACTACTCTCAGGCAGACTCGCGTGGAGCACTATATAACTACCAGGGACGCTCACGCAACAGATTCAAAACATTCTCTGAGACAACCTCGTCAGACTCCTCAGGTTCTGACTCTAGAGGCAAAAATAAGAAGCAAGTTGCTTTTTTAGACAAAGTCCAACAACCCAAACAAAGACAAAAAATACCATGGGAAATGCGGACACGCAAACAATTCTACAAATCGTAGAGGCTCCCTCTTCCGTTGTCAACTTGTCTGAAAAGATTTTAACTCATGACGAAGAGTCCGTGTTGAACTTGGGACTCAAATTTGTCCCCAGGAAACATACAGACTTTGCCAAAACAAAAATGGAGATCATTTCTTTTTGTCGCAAAATACGACTAAAAGCTTTCTTTGCCAACCAACCGCCGAGCATAGATATAGAAACAACTGGGCTCAGAAACAAATCCACCTTCTGCCCAAACCACAATATTCCCAAACAGATTCATGCCTTCGAGCAAGTCTTGCTATCCTCCCTTAACAACCTTGAGAGGACCCAAAAATATGTCAAACAAAATATAAGCAAAGGACAACAATTAGCACTGAAGGCATTGAGAAATGATTCGACCGTGGTCATTAAACCGGCCGATAAAGGCGGGCAGTGGTGATCTGGCCACGAGACAAATATCTAATTGAGGGCTCCACACAGGTAAACAATCAGGTCTGGTACAGATTACTCCATGAAGACCCTGTAAAACAAATACAAGGGGCCATAAAAGATCTAGTGCAAACAGGCATAGACAACGGTTTCGTGGGAACCAAGGAGGCAGACTTCCTGGTTAAGAAATATCCACGAACACCAATTTTGTATTTTTTACCTAAAATACATAAGAGATTAAATGATCCACCAGGCAGGCCAATTGTTTCTGGGTGCGACTCGTGCCTAGAACCAGTCTCTAAATACATAGATTTTTTCCTTAAGCCTTTTGTCAGCAATGTGAAGTCGTACCTCAAGGACACTACCGACTTTCTGGTTAAAGTAGAGGGAACAGGATTCAACGACAAGAGTGAGATCATGGTGACCATGGACGTCACATCCCTCTATACACAGATACCCCAAGACGAGGCGTTGGAGGTTATAGAATTGTACCTTGACACCAGAGAGAGGCCCCATCGGGTCCCTACATCATTTATCCTCCAACTAGCCGAACTGACATTAAAGAAAAATTATTTCCGCTTTAATGACCAGTTCTTCGTCCAAGTCAAAGGCACGGCTATGGGTTGTCCATATGCGCCTGAAATGGCAGTTCTGTACATGGCAGAATATGAACGCAGATTCGTGGACAACAACAACCCGTTCAAGTCACATATCAAACAGTGGTTGCGATACATAGACGACGTGTGGCTCCTGTGGCAGGGGAGCCACACCGAATTGATGGCATTCCACCAATGGCTAAACAGCAGACACCAGGACATAAAATTCTCTATTGAACATAGCAAGAGCAAAATGACGTTTCTCGATGTGGAAATCTCTAATGACGAAGGAAGCCTCAAAGCGTCCCTCTATAAGAAAAAGACCGACAAGAACACAATCCTACACCACAGTAGTGACCATCCCAGAAATCTCAGAGCAAATCTTCCCTATGGACAGCTCCTTAGGATAAGGAGAAACTGCTCAGAAATAGCAGAGTATGACCAACATGCCCATACCTTCTGTGGAGAGATGACAAACAGAGGTTACCCTAAAAAACTTCTTAAGCATTCATACAAACGGGCAAGATACACACCCCGAGAATGCTTACTAACGCAGGATAAGCACAAACCAGAGCTTGAAAAGATGGTATGCGTGACCACATATGGCCCAGACACGCATAAAATCCGCCAGATGGTCCTTAAAAATTGGCACCTCCTCGAGGAACTGGAATGCCCCTTCCCGAGGCCAATATTTGCATATAAAAAGAACCAAAGCCTAGGTCAGCAACTAGTTCGTGCTGATGTGCGAATCCAAAAACCCAAAAGTGACCTCCTCTCCCAATGGGGATTGAAACCTATATCGGGTCACCACAAATGTGGTAACTGTGCCTCATGTGATACCACGATCGAAGGCACTGAATTTAACCACAAGAAAATCAAATGGAAGAATGTAGGTTTTTCTAATTGTCGGACAAAAAATGTTGTATATGTCATTGTATGCCCGTGTGATAAAATCTATATCGGGAAAACTACCCAACAGGTAAATACCCGTATCACCCAGCATCGATCTAGACTCAAAAACAAGGTCCCCAATGCACCCATGGTACAGCATTTCACAGAGGCTAACCATCGAGAAACTGACTTTAAATGGACAGTATTGTACAGTATCAATCAGTCGAAATGTCCCCCAGATATTGAAAATGTCCTCTTAACAAAAGAAGCTTATCTGATTCTTAAATTTAACAGCGCCCAAAGTGGGCTGAACACATTGTCAGAAGTCTCTAGGCTCTAACCCCCTCTTAAAACTACCCCTGAAATAGTGCTCCACGCGATCCACCGCCACAGTGTTGTCTAAATAGACTCTCAATCATAAGGCATGAATGCGGCCCCAGAACGACGATGAACTACATATCCCACAATGCCTGGGCCGCGTCACCGATAATAACGCATGACGCCGACCATCAGATGGTCGTTTCTCACTAAACGCCGGCACCAACACGGAAGCAGACAGCTACAGACGCGCTGCAAAACACCAGATGCCCTGAACCCCCTTCCATGACTAAAGGTAGGAGTAAACACGGGCGGTCCGCCCAGTAGCATAAATATATCACGAGCGCCGAGTAGATGTACTCAACCCGCTCTCCCTTCCTTGTAATAGATTCAAGATATACGGCAACGTACAAGTAAGAAGAAAAACTCACGCCTGCCGAGGGACGCCCCTCTAAGGTAGTTTGTTTTTTATGAACTCTTCCCTTAACAATATGGCAATGGGAGGGAACGCTCTTGTGACAAAGAACTCGATTTTTTCTATACACAGGGAGCACAAGCCAGAGACATATATGAGACGAAAAATGAATCGGAAAGAGGACACACTCTAAAGGGGCAGCGGTGCTCGAATAAGGTACAACTTTCTAAGCACCGCTAACTAACCAAAGAGATCACTAGTCACCCCTTGACTTTCAAACATTAATTCTAATACGAAATTATTCCTTAGGGTTCCCAAAAACAGAAGTTAAACAAGAAGGCTGTTGAACCCACCTGAACCCGGCCAGACATAAACCACAGGTATAGAACCTTTGTTCTAAAACACATAGGTCTAGTGATTTTAAATGGGTGAGAGCAACAGAACTAAGGTGTTGTTCTCTCTTCTTTTGTGCACAGAACGATAATACATTGAAGTGACAAAGCCCTGACGAGATCCCGTTAATTAACTCAACGGGTTCGAAACGCGTCGGCATCTAGAAGGCCCCCAAAAAGAACCAGGATTAATTGCGATTTTGGGAATCATACAATAATTTTTTCAGTTGGCCTTCTTTATAAAAAACTTTCTTGTCCTTCATTGACTTTACAGTAAATAGAAGTATCGTTTTTGGCAGTTTGAACTTGATGATTCTAAAAAATTGCTGCTATTTGTAAACAAATGTGCATATATGTGTTGTAATTCTGTCCATTCATTTTTTGATGTATCGAAAGTGTTGGTAATTTTGTATGTTATATATTTTTAATTAAGTGTTATATGTGATGTGCTTTTTTCAGACATAAAAGCTTTATGTACTTTGAAATTGAAAAGCAAAGGGTGAAACTAAATAAACCCACATATTCAGTAGTAGATCTGAGTTATGTGCTTCAAATCATTAAGCAACAAAGAATTGTGAGGAGAGCAAGTTGTATATGTTCATTTCCCCCTGTGCTGGCGCTAAATTCAGCTACCCAGCACCAAGACAGGCACACTTGCACCATAGTGCAAGGTTGTTGGCTTTGCAGAGGAAGATTGTTTATATGCAGGAAGGTGTCCCTTCGTGCACATGAACAATCTTTAAATTGCATTTTGTAACTTCTACGTGTGCTGCTTAATGCAGTACACTTAGAAGTTGCAAAATGTAATTTTTTACTGATTGTTTATGTACAGGAAGGGACAACTCTTCCCGCACATAAACAATCGCGTTTTGCTATTTCCATGTGTGTTGCACAATGCAGCACACATGGAAAGGCGGATACGCAATAGGCGTAGGGGACTTGGGCGACCTTCATTGCTGGAGACGGCGGCGGAGCGGCGAGATGTTCTGGAGCTAGTGTCCAGCATATCGGGGTTGCAAGAAGCTCCCATGACGGAGGGCACAGAGTCTGGCAGAGATGAGGACCGCTCGGACACAGAGTGCTCGGAAACTGACAGTGCGCCCCTACCCACGGTCACCCCGGAGACGGCTGAAGGAATACTAGATGAACAATGAGAACTCCTGGTGAGCTGTTTTGGTTGTGGAACGAACTATGTCGAACTGCTTGCTACACACTGTGAGAGGGGGTTGCTAGCTTGTTTATAGAAGGGTGGAGGGTGAAGCTTTGAGTTGGCCGAAATTTTCTAGAGCTCGATCGCTCGCAGGAAGCTCGAGCAGAAGGTGGCTTCCCATTGGTACTCGGCCCCCCATATTGCCCCTAAGGCACACCTGCGGTGACTACCGTTGGGTTTCTTTGACTGTTTCTTTGGGAGTGTTTGGATGGGAACTAGATTGCGATCTTTGGGTCCTAGTCTGGGGGGGGTGGAGGATTTGGGAAATGTTATTTTGTTGGGGGGTGGGCACACCATCGGTGCTGATGATTTTTCATATTTGAACCACGTGGAAATTGGGTGGAGGAGGGAGCACGGGACATTGTGTGACAGTGGGTGAATTGTCTAACTTGAAATGCATTACCTGGAATGTACGGGGACTACACACTATGACAAGACGACACAAAGTACATGCCTATTTAGTACGTAGAGGGGTCCAAATAGCGTTACTGCAGGAAACACATTTAACAAAGGCAGAGGGGATAGCATTGCAACGCAGATGGAGAGGCCAAATATATAACACTACATATTCAGCTTATGCTAGGAGCGCTCTGATTTGGATTGGGCCGGAGTCCCTTTTCAGGTGGCCAAGCACGTCGTAGACCCTGAAGGGCGGTTTGTGGCCATAGCGGGTAAACTGGGAGGCAGGGACATTAACATTTGCAGCATTTACGCACCCAACATGGACCAGTTAACCTTTTTTGCGACACTGTCAAGCTCCCTGGCCCACTTCTTAGTGGGACCGCTGCTGATGGGAGGCGACTTCAACTCAGTGTTAGATGTTGCCCTTGATAGATCGCACCCCCCATTGGCGGACTCCCCAGCACATCGAATAGCTAAGGGTAGACTGGAGTGGCAAGCAAAGTGGGGTCTGACTGACATTTGGTGAGCCCAACATCCGCACACCCGAGATTACTCCCTTTTCTCGGGAATGCACGAGCTCCAAGTGAGGCTAGACGCGCTGTTGTGCTCCTCAACGCTGATACCCACAATTGCAAAAACCAAATATCTGAAGAGGACGATCTCTGATCAAAATCCTTTACTGGTTGACGTGCGGTGGTTTCCGGGCGCCTCCTGTGTTCCTACGTGGAGATTACGCCCCGAAATGCTAGAAGACCCACTTTTCCATAAGGATTTAGGGGAAAGGATAACTCACTACTTCGCAGAGAATGAAGGCACGGCTAAGGAGAGAGCGACGGAATGGGATGCCTTTAAGGTAGTTGTAAGAGGGTTTTGTATAGCTAAAAAGGTGGGAATGCGTAGGGTGCTTTTAGACGACCTTGATAAGGCAGACAAGAAACTCCGAGAAATGGAACTCTTGCGACCTGGACACCCTGAGCTGCAACAACAGAGCGCAGCAGCAAAGGAAGCGGGTGCAGTTGAAGTAGAAAGGCTGAGACCACAAGACATACATAACCAGGTCCCACGCGGAAGGAGACAAATCAGGAGCCTTGTTGGCCTGGCTTGCCAACCCCATGAGACGCACCTCCCCCATAGTATCTATGGGCACGGCTGAGGGCGTCAAAGTATATACCCAACCTGAAATCCTACACAGTTTCTCAAGCTATTATGAAACTCTATATCAGAGCAAATTGATAGCCGGTACTTCGGCCATAGATACATTTTTAGAAGGACTCACCTTTCCGATGTTAGATCCTGAGCAAGTGAAGAACCTGGGCAAGGATATTGAACTAGGTGAAATCCGTTGCGCCAAAAAACAGATGGCACGCAATAAAACTCTGGTGCTGGACGGGCTACCCATTGATTTTTACACCAAATACATAGATCTGTTGGCTCCACGTCTAATGGTAGTCTATAAAGAGGCAAAACAACTGGGTTGTCTACCACGCACTATGCGCGAAGCGTTGGTGATTCCTCTGCTTAAACCCGATAAGAGAGCAACGATATGGCATCTTACAGACCGTTGTCGATGCTCACAATGGATTACAAAATCTTGAGTAGCATTATAGCATCCCGACTGCTGGAGCACATGACTGCGCTGGTTCATGAGAACCAAGCGGGCTTCATACCTAAGCGCAAGACCACTATGAACATACACCGCCTGATACGTCTATTGGAAGAGGACCATATGGAGGCCCCCCACCCCATGATACTGTCGGTCGACCTGGAAAAGGCGTTCGTCAGCCTGGAAGCCTGGAATGGGAATACCTCCACAGGGTACTCAGGCGCTACGGGGTGGGCGAGGAGTACCTGCAATGGACTTCTGTGCTGTATGCTTCAGCAAGGCTAGAGTAAAATCGGGTGTGCTGATATCCCCACAATACCCGGTGGAAAGAGGCACGAGGCAGGGATGCTCGTTATCCCAGTTGCCATTTGCACTGGCGGTGGAACCCCACGCAATGTCGATCCGTACAGGAGCCCATTATAGGGGACTGCGGACCTTGACGGGGCAACAGTTCATTTCCCTGTATGCTGACGACCTTTTGCTCTTTCTTGAAGACGCCGACGGAGCCCTGACGGGAGCCGACACTCTATTGACCACCTTCGGTGAAATATCTGGCCTCAGGGTAAACTGGTCCAAGACATGCTTATTCCCAGTGCGCAAGGGAAAGACCCAGCCCACCACGACCAGGGCAATCAGATGGGAACCCAGCTGTCTGAAATATCTGGGGGTCTATATCTACCACACCCATCCGATATCTTAGAGGGCAACATCTCTCGCAGTATCAGAGCGCTGAAGGGTAGTATGTCCTTCTGGCCCACCCTCCCACTGTCGGTAGCGGGTCGTATAGCGCTGCTAAAAATGGTGGCGCTCCCACGACTGCTTTTTGACAGAGTGCAAATTACAGTTTGACATGGCTGTTGGGGTCTTCCATTGGTTCCCGCATACCTCTAAAAACAAGGTCACTAGCAAATTCATAGATATGGGACTTATCCTAGCGAATCGCGAAATCACACGGCACTGGAAGGCACGAACGGGTCCAGCGGATGCTAAATGGCGTAATGAGTTCCTTAAATGGGCTGGTGGGGAGAGCACATTGAGATTCCAACTGGCACGGCGGCAGCAGAACGACAGGGCTTTAGAGACTGCGCATGCGTGGGAGGCCCTGGTACAAACATTACGTGACTATGATACGCAACGCGACCCGGAAGATTGACACAATGACTGGACTACATCCCTATAACACGACAGGTACACTGCATGATTCCCTAATTGACGATTCCTGTGCTTCAGACCCACAACGACTGTCCTGACAACAATGCACCAATGGCGGGGACCGGGAGGGGGGGGGGGGAGTTAAATTTCACTTTCATATTCCCTTTGTGCACTAAGGACACAATAGATAGGATTGCCCTTTACAGGATTGTATTCTGTCGATCATGATCATTCTGGGGCCAGTATCTAGCATTCCATGGTATGGACCCACTTACGTACGATTGGGGGAGATGGAAATTGTTTCAATTGATGTATGTTTTGTGACAAAATCTAATAAAACTTTGTTAAAAAAAAAAAATTACCCATTGCTCTCCCCTTTCACGCTAAGTATAGCGCGAAAGGTGCCTTATTCACAAGGCAGCTTAAGCCACTTTAAGTGACTTAAGGCTGACTGGTAAATAAGGCAAAGCCCCTATCGCCACTACAACATCATTAAAAGTGATGTTGTGGTGGTGATAGGGGTTTGTAAATATGCCCCAGTGAATGTGTCTTCCTTCAGGTGAGAGGTAAAACCTCTCCAGGTGTGTGCCAGGTTTCTCACTTAGAGTTTGCGAGGAGGGGCAGTTCCTCTCCAGATATATGAGTGGTAGGTTTCCCCACCTGATGTTATCGGTAAGTCTAACAGTAAGGCTGGGTTAGATGAGGCACAGCCGCATCCTCCCCTTCTGAGGTGACACCAGCATAGGTTAGTAAGCATTCTTGTTTGAGGTTGAATAAATGGCATGAGCTCATAAACCTGTTTCAAATGTATACTTTCTTTTTTTGGAACATGGCACAGTGGAAATTAAGTTCTTGTATTATTTGCAGAAGTGCATGAAAAGTGCTAGAAATTGCCCCACACAGACATAGTTTTGAGTTGGTAGTATTTTTGATTTATCACAATTTTAAATCTAAATACTTGTTTCTTTTTTATGTTTTTATTTTTTATGGAAGATTTCTCAAAAGAATACAATTTTTTTCAAAAAGTATAAAACAATTTAATTTTTATTTGTTTTGTACTTTAAAAATATTTAACAATTTTAAATGTAGAATTAAATAGTTGTCTTTATTTGAATACATATTTTAGATACTATGGGCCAGATGTAGGTCGCCCAATACCGGTTGGTAATGGCCGAAATTACAGAATTTCGGCCGTTACCAACCGGTATTGGGCTTTCCAGATGTAGGTGGCATTTTTTGTAGGATTCGGCAGTTCCTCTCCAGATATATGAGTGGTAGGTTTCCCCACCTGATGTTATCGGTAAGTCTAACAGTAAGGCTGGGTTAGATGAGGCACAGCCGCATCCTCCCCTTCTGAGGTGACACCAGCATAGGTTAGTAAGCATTCTTGTTTGAGGTTGAATAAATGGCATGAGCTCATAAACCTGTTTCAAATGTATACTTTCTTTTTTTGGAACATGGCACAGTGGAAATTAAGTTCTTGTATTATTTGCAGAAGTGCATGAAAAGTGCTAGAAATTGCCCCACACAGACATAGTTTTGAGTTGGTAGTATTTTTGATTTATCACAATTTTAAATCTAAATACTTGTTTCTTTTTTATGTTTTTATTTTTTATGGAAGATTTCTCAAAAGAATACAATTTTTTTCAAAAAGTATAAAACAATTTAATTTTTATTTGTTTTGTACTTTAAAAATATTTAACAATTTTAAATGTAGAATTAAATAGTTGTCTTTATTTGAATACATATTTTAGATACTATGGGCCAGATGTAGGTCGTCCAATACCGGTTGGTAATGGCCGAAATTACAGAATTTCGGCCGTTACCAACCGGTATTGGGCTTTCCAGATGTAGGTGGCATTTTTTGTAGGATTCGGTATTTTACCGAATCAGTAATTTAGGGATTCGGTAAAATACCGAATTCTTAACATACCGATTCGGTAAATTACCGAATCCAGGATGTAGGAAGCACTTAAGTTAGTGCATTCCTCAGTTAAGTATTCGTTATTTACCACCAACTAGAAGTTGGTGGTAAATAATGAAAACCTTTGAAAAAGCTATTTTTTTTGCTTTTCCAACAGTGCCATGTTGCAGGGCATGTATGTTTGCAACATGTGCACCCATACCCAATTAAGGGGTGCAACAGGGTGTCAAAGTGACACCCTGCCACCCTTCAATGTTTCCCCCATTTACCGAATCGGTAAATCGGAGGCCCATAGGAATGAATGGCAATTACCGATTCGGTAAATACCGATTCAGTCACTAGCGAAACTTACCGATTTGGTAATTTTTACAGAAAAATTACCTACATTCCATTTACCTGTTCTTAACCACATGGCTGCTAAGGCAATTCCCCTCCTGTGCTGGAAATTGAAATACTCCATGGATCATGACGAGCTCAGCTCGTCATAAGCACACGACCATTGTACTGCATGACGAGCTGAGCTCGTCATGAGCATGGAAGGGGTTAAATACCGAATCGGTATGATTCGTTATTTAAGAGGCGGTAAACTGGGATTACCTACATCTGGCCCTATATTTCTAACATAATAATTTTGATAACTTTAAAGTTTCAAAAAATAGGCACATAATAAATTACTGATATTTTATTGTTTTTTATTTATATTTATTTGAACGTTTTATTTATATATACATTTTTTATTTCTTTAGATGGGCAGTCATACATTTTAGCTGAGCTGAGTTTAACACTTTCCCCAGTGTAGCTTAGTTTGGAGTGGAAATAGTTAATCTGCACATTCCAGAGTTTAACACTTTCCTGAGTGTTAGTTTGTTTGGAGTGATAATAGTAAAAGTTATACCTCACCCCATATATATATTAATGTATTACTAATCACATTTATTTAAAATATATTTTTACATTTTTATAATTTTAGGAAAAATTATTTAATAATTTTAAATTGTTTAACATATATTTGTTCAGAATATGTATGGTTTGAAAATTGTGTTTTACCTTTGTCTGAAATGAAATATTTTGTGTAAATTACTTTTTTAAATAATGTAAAACAATTAAAAATAAATGTAATAATTTTATTTTACTATGCTCTCTGGACGCCTCTCAGAAGCAAAAATACGCTGACCTGAATGGGCAGAGAGGACCTCTCTGAACCTGCCAGAATATGTAAGGTGGGGCCTGTGAGTATCCTTTCTGACATTAAAGTGTCAAATCCTGCTTGAAAGTTCTGCTGAGGTTTTAGGTATGTTAAAGGAATAAATGATGGACGGAATGCTGCACAATGCAAACATTCACCCTAAGTCACAAAGATCTGTGTTTAATCCATTCTGTTTTTTGCTCACCACTCCACCCCAATTTGGAGCCATCTGTATCCAAATCTGTTCCTCATGGGAACAATCCAGCCGGAACTGCCGACCCAGGTCTTTCTTGGACCGGAAACAAGCATCCTGGGATCGGTTTTAAGGGTATCTCTCCTCATCAGCAAGGCTAGCTTGAATCCAGTGGCACAGTGAGCACAGAACCCACGTCTGGACATACCCTTCGCACATTAGCCAGGTCCTGGCTTGGCAAATTGAGCTGAATGGTCCCATGAGGAACAGGGTCAAGACTGATTTGCATTGGCTGGGTCCATACCAGGCTGGCTTGTTGAGCAAAAGAACTATGGATTAAACCCAGATCTTTGTGACTACGGGTGAGTGTTTGCCTTGTTCATTATTCTGTCCATCATTTGTTCCTTTTAGGGTTTCCCTTATTTTATTTTATTTATTTATTTAAAAAGTTTTGTATAGCGCGAACAAGACCCAGAGAGGTATCAGAGCGCTTCACAGTAATAGGAGAGGAGAACACGGTAAAAGGGAACATTGTAAGGCGGTAATAGAGTATAACATAATGAGGTAATACAAATGTGCAAGGATGCAAACAATAATTCCTTGGTACAATAAGGAAGACAATCCTGAATAATACAGTGCTTGAAGAAAATAAACAACCAATTGTTATTTACGGCAGCAACCTGTCCATTAGGAGTGTTTTTACCTCAAGTTTGAAAGCAGCTGTGTAAGGAATTTTGCGGATTTCTGGAGGGAGTGAGTTCCAGATCTTCGGTGCCGAACCTGAGAAGGTTCGAAGTCTTGTTCTCTTTTTGCGAAAAGACTGGGGTTTCAATAATAGAGGATTTGCACTTCTTGATGGTTCTAGTTTTTGAGCCAGGTAGCCAGGGGCTTGGACGTGTAGGGATTTGTGTGATAGACAGGCAATCTTTAGTTGAATTCTTTCTTCGTAAGGTAACCACTTTAGAGATCTTAGAGCTGGGGAGATGTGATCAGTTCTTTTTGTGTCAGTGATCAGTCTAGCAGCTGCATTCAATGAAGCCCTAAACGGTGCCAAGGTATGTTTGGGGAGGCCACATAACGTCGTGCTACCATAGTCTAGTCTTGACAGGACTGGAGGACAAGTGCTTGAACCATCAGCTTGAGGTCCTCTTGAGGGAGTAATGGTTTTAGATTTCTAAGAAGCCTCATTTGGTAGTTGGCGCCCCTACACATCATACTAATGTTTTTCTTCATGTTGAGGTGTGAGTCTAGGGTGATTCCGAGAGATTTAGCTGACTCGCTGATAATAGGGGGGCAGTTGAAGTTAGTGAGGTGCTTCATCCAGAGGTCAATCTTGGGGGTGTGCTTCGGAGGGGAATATAGGAAGGAATTCAGTTTTGGCGGTGTTAAGCAGGTGACGGTTCTCAGGTAGCCAGTTTTGGATAATCCTCAGGGAGGAGTTGAGTGAGATGAGGTCTTCCAAAGAGTTGATTTTCAGATAAAGTTGAGTTTCATATGAAAAAGAATTATCATGGATTTAAGAGCGCTCGCTAGTGGTTCCAGAAAAATATTGAAAAGTATGGGAGAGAGTGTCGACCCTTTCGGGACCCCCATGGAGACTGCAAATGTTTGGGATATCGTATAGTTCACTTTAACTCTTAGGGATCAATTGTGAAGGAATCAAGCGAACCATTGCGGTCCTGACCTGAAAGGTCCATCCTGTGTTCCAGAATGGCTAAGAGAATATCGTGATTAACCCTGTCAAATGCTGAGGAGAGATCGAGGAGGATTAGTAGGCAGGATATGTTATGGTCTAACAATTTTAGGATGTCATCTATGATGTGAAGGAGTGCAGATTCAGTACTATGACTGCTCCTAAACCCCGATTGATGTTGATCCAAAAGATTGAAAGTCTCAATGTGCGAGCAGTGGAGTGATTGGATGAATTTTTCAAGGAGCTTGGCCAGAGGAGGGATGTTGAAGATGGCACGAAGGTTGTTGAGGTCAGATCTATCCGCATCAGGTTTTTTGAGAATGGGTGAGACCTGAGCTGCTTTTATACATTCTGGGATCTTGCCTTGAGACAGGGAGGCGTTAACAATCTTTTTCCAAAGGGGGATAAGGGCACCCTCAATTTCTTTGAAGACAGGCAAGGGTAAAGGGTCGCTGAAATGATTAGAGGGGTTAATGTTCAACAGAGTTTTGTAGATGTCATTTTCACTGAGGGGGGGAAAGGAGCTCCAGGTGTCCATGTTCTTGGTCCTATTACTAGGTGGCTTTAGACTCTCAGAGCGGGCAAGAACAGTTGCACTTGCAGATGGTGTAAGTAGGCCCCTCTTAGACTCGAGTTCACAACTGATGAGCTTATTTTATTCCATATAGAAGATAGCCAGATCGTTGCCGGAGGGTGAGATGACTGTTGATTCAGAATGCTTTGGTGCTATTGCTGTTTGACAATTTGGAAAAGTTTTCTGGGACGATTTGAGTTGGGCTCTGAAATAATCGGCCTTAGTCGTCTTGAATTTTTTATTGTAGGAACTCCGAACCGATCTAAGGAATTTTAGATGATAGATGGATGGTTTGACTCTCCATAGATGTCCAGCATCCCTTAGGTTGCAGCGTTCAGAGTTTGGGTTGCAGTTAAACCATGGTTTGGAGATTTTGGCTGAGGCATTTTTTAACTGTAGAGGAGCTATTGAGTCCATGATACGAGAGATAGTAGAGTTATAGAAATCAGTGAGTTTGTGTACATCAGTCACGTCAATTTGGAGGACAAGGCACCTTTACAGCCAATAGCTTAACGGTCTGTGTTAATATTCCAGAGGTCTCTTTTCCACTGTTTATTTTTCTTTGGTTGAGCCATTTTCTGTATCACCTCTCTGTTGATAAAGAAAAAGATGCTGTAATCGTCGGACCAGTCATACGAGGTAATGCCCTCCAATGTGATGACATTAACTTTTGAGATAATGAGGTCCAGAATCCCTCCTTTGTTATGAGTTGGCTGATCACAGATTTGGATGAAGTCCAGATCAGATTAGAAGACGTTAAGGCAGATCACTGCTTGGTCATTGGGTTTGGACCAGTGAAGATTGAAATCACCAAGGTATATTTGGGATACTGATGGGTCATCATTGGAAGATATAATTTCCATTAGGTGTTCAGTGAAGAGGAAGTTATCGCCAGGCGGGTGGTAGAAAGTGTGAAGTTTACTTATAACACTTGGGGTGCACTTCAAAGAGACTTCCCCTCTCATCTGCAAATAAATGTTAGCTGACACCTGGGCAGGACCCTTCCTTTGTCTTCCCAGCTAAATGGGATCTAATCACAATGGGTGGCTTTTTTACATTGCTGTCTCAAATCCTACTAGAATTCAAAATCCTGCTTGACCGGTCTGCTGGGGTTTTACATATAACACTTGGGGCACATTTCAAGGGGCGTGAACAGGATATCAAAAAAATGATTGTGTATCCACTTTCTGGATGGTGAAAAACATTGCTTTATTCTACCAGATGTTTTTCTCTGGCTTTAATGGGGCACAGTGATTGCTCCAAACTGGATTTTAGTGTTAGATGTGGGAAGACACAATGATTACCATATTACACTCCTCACACACACCCCTAGCCCTTAGAGTTTATGTTGGTTTGGCTGAAGACTTCTGCCATATTGAAAATGTCCTAAGCAGGTAGGGTTGTCCCAGGGAACTTTAACCCCATTGGTTTAGGTGTGCCAGGGAGTCATTCCTACCCACATGCATATCCCAGGAATGAATGTGTCCACTCCATTCAGCCACGTCAGAATATTCTCTTGACCTGAGGAAGAACAGAAGAGGACTGGACCTGATATCTGTGACCTGGAAGGAGCCCTGGAAGATGGGACCTGCTCTTGTACCGAGGACAAAGGAGTAGACCCCAAGGAATATAAGGCTGACCGGTAGCACCTGGACCTGTATTGGACCTTAGTCTCTCCAAGTTCCTTCCCTAAGGTACTCCTGTGGTGGATTGGGACTTGAAAGAGTAAAGTCAGAAGGTAAAATCTTTGACCAGGATGAACCTGGTTGGTGTATTGGATCGTGCTCCACCACGGTAAATATAAAATTGCACCTAGGTGCCGGTCTACCACGACTATTGATTATCAGACTTGATGGAATGCATGATTTAATAATGGTCTTTGTGTCCTTCTAGTGTCCACTGATATGCAGGAACATGCTCAGTGTATTTGTCTGTACCGCTGTTACCGTGAGAGAGGAAGTCCTTCGGAACAGGATGGAGACTCCCTGGGTGCCTGAGGTGAAAGCCACATGGTACACCCTGGTGTCTTATGGAGGGTCAAGAAGTCACATTTAGTGCTGGGTCTCCAGAAGAAAAGGACTTATGAGCCATATTGTTTGGCATGCTGTATTACTGCCCCTCGCTTAATCCTATTATTTAGCCCATTTTCATTCCATAGTATTTGATGTTGCTCTGGGGATATGCTGTGTGCCGCAGTTTCAGTGGGGCCCATGTTGTGCATGACTGTCTTGTTGGAGGGGACAAAGGCAGAGTGTATGGCACAGTGCCTGTCATGCAAGAATGACCTTAATACCCTGAGCTAGAGAACCCTGGGAACACTCCAACCCCCTCCTATTACCTCTAGTTTAAGTTGTTGCATTGGAACGTTCTCGAGTCTGCTTGCAATTATGTTGTGGAATCAATCAAACCACAAAAGTAAAATAAAGCCTTAAAAACAAAATTCAATTAACCCTAAAATCCCTCACCCTAAATGTCCTCCCCTGAAGCATCTGCTGCACACCAAAACAGTAAACCCTTAAGTATAAAGCAAGGTTGCCTGTGCGGGTGTCGTTAAAAAGATCAGTGCCATAACCCCATCATCTGGACAAATCAAACATCCACCAAAATAGAACCTACGGTGCTCACCCCAACAGCTGCCCTGTACAGCGGCCAGCAAGGGCAGAATGCATGTGACAGAGTAATAGACACCCCTCTGGCACCTGGGATGAGTGTCCCAGTTGATCTGCTGGGGACTTTAGTGATTTCCTCTCTTTGATCCAGTCCCAGACAATGTCCAGCGTTAAAAAAAAAGCATTTTGCTTCGTAAGCTAACTCAGAGCTTGGCTGGTAACATGAGCATGTTGTCTATCTGTAGGGCTTTGAGTGTTTGTTGGATGACCAAGAAAGAGTGCCATTATTGCTGCACCAAGCGCATGTAGCTTGCAATCAACAGAATGTTCCAGTTTTCAGAAAAGACAGTGTCCCTGGAAGGTGTTTTTTTAAAGATCGCATTCCTACCTATATAACTGAGGGGGTGAGCGATGATAGGCCTTGGAGGGGTACAATTGGACAAGCCTCTGTATGCTCACTCTATAATTAAGCATTGAGAGAGACTGTCCACAGCAATCCATATTTTAATCCAGGTAGATAGGAATTGTTTGATGGACACCGTTTCTACAAGCTCTCCCTTTGGCCTCCTCAACCCTGCTTTCCAAGCATCTGTTGACCTCAGAAAGGTGAGCCAGCAAAGTGTGCATAGTTTGTCCCTTGTCTTTCATTGTTGACCCTTTCCATGACCTTGCAGAGTTCCTGCCAAATCAGTGACATATCAATTCATATTTCCATTTTACCCTGTAGTGATAATCTAATGTCCTTTGTGGCTTGTAGTATTGTTTCCACTCAGGCAGACTGCTTGCCTGGGCACACCACTGGGAGCACATGGTGGTGCCCTGCACCCTTTCTTCACAAGTCTTTTTTTCACCTTTCCTTCTTTGCATGGGATTGGGCAACCTTCTCCTTAACTATCTTTGAGTGCTTCGGGCCAGTTGGTGGGATCGAAGCAAACGAGAGGGTCCGCAAAGGCAGGGGAAAGAAGAAGGGGGAATAGAACAAGTTGCCACTTCCTTTCTGTGACCACACACCCCATCTTATAGGACCCATCCTATAGGACCACAGGTGGGATACAAGGCCCTTCAGTACCTAGAGCACAGATGCCTGAACCACCAGCGTGGCTCACAGTTTCCAGCTCTGTTTTCGCCTCTTGTCCCCCATGGTATGTTTTGGGGGAAGTAGTGTCATCCCACACTCAGGGCCCAGCCAAGCGCTGTCCCAACAAAAGTGCTGACCTGGGTGACTGCTGTCTTCCTGCCCTCCTCAGGATGCGCTACACTCACTGCGCCGCTCCCTATCTTGGTAAATGTCTAACGTGGCCCTATTTTCCAGGAGATCTGTGCTGGATCAGGCCATCTGTTTGTCACATTCCACACCATTCCATAGGAATCCTGATCAATGAGGCTGGATTATGCATCTGTCTTCTTGACCAGCAGGTCACACCTGACACTTTTTCGCATTCTTTTACAAATAAGGCCACTGGTATTCTTGATGTAGCATTTACCGAGCAGCACTGATGCCAACATTTAACCCTTTGTATACTGCGTTAATCATATCCAATATAGCTCGCCCATTAGGTATGTGTCTGTCCTGAACCCCAGGTATAAAGACAATAGGGACATTGGCTGCAGTGAAACCATATGGTGCTTGTATTGCTCCCATTATGTCTGCATTCATCTTTGCTTGAGATCGAGTCACAGGAGTTACATTAAAGTTTTTTTTCTATCGGCGCAGAGGAATCCCCTGAAGGTTGGGTGTGTGTATATAAAGCTTTAACGTCGCCATCATCAAAAATTCCCTGCACTGCAGCACGAGCTGAAGGGATATTTCACAAAGTACCAATTGCAGACTGCACAGAGCTGTCGATATAGAACGTGTTTTTATACTCATGTATGAGAAAGATGTTTTGCAGCCAATCAGATCTTATCTCTAGATTTGTTAGCTCATTTCAAGCTCCGTAGATTAAATATCTATACATTTTGAAACTTCATTTTTTCAAAATTTACTGAACTGATTTACACCAAATCACTATAAAGCATGCTTTTTGGATGCAGACTAACTTTCTACCAATTTTGGTGTAATTCCGTTCAGCAATGTTTGCTGTAATGATGCTCAATTTTCCAATGAAAAAATGAAGGGAACAAATGATTTTGAGGACCAACTCTCTTTTTCTCGCCCCCGCTTGACAGATCCCCCCAAAACTTCTCAAAGTTTCATGAAGAATTATCAAACTGTGCCAAATTTATAAGCAAACAAAAAAAAACATTTACCATGGAAACCTGGCTGTAACTATAACTATCAAGTAGCAACATATATATGGAACTTCACACTTCATGTGAGCCCCACCCTCGCGGTTCACGACAGCAACCTCCCTGAGTTCAACAGCAGCCGGTGGGACATTGGATGGATGTAACTGTAAGGTTGCCTGAACCACCGCTTTCGGGGCATCCCAGTCAACCAGAGGATTGTGAATTATTTCTTTTTGGAAGCTCAGCCATTTGACTGTCTCCTGCAGATTTGTTCTCCACATTTTACTGATTGGTCAGGGGGAAATGTCACGGGGGTACAAGTGGCAGCCCATGCTGGGACAAATTGTGTGAGAGAGCAGCAATAATGTGACCAGTTTGAATCAATAATATTACTGGTACCCACAGTCCATTGGGAAAATATGCCATAATTTAGTATTGAAACCTGCATTCTACGCAAATATGGTGCCCAAAGTATGTAGCATTTCAGCTTATGAGGGCACGATTTCTGTATTGCTGTTACTTTTTCCTATGAAAAAATGAATGGAAAAAACGAATTTAAGGACAACCCCCTTTTTCTTGATCCTGCATGACGGATCACCCCAAACCTTTCCAGGACGGATTTGAGGTGATGAGACATTTTTTTGTAAAGTTTCATGGAAATTTATCAAACGAAGCCAAAGTTATGAGCAAACCAAAAAACCCATTTCCCCTGGAAACCTGTCCCTAACTGTAACTACCAAGTGGTGCCATATATTTACCGGTTTCTGGCTAATCAGCCGTCATCAGCCAGGCTAGCTTGAATCCAGTGGCAAAGTGAGCAAGGGACCCACGCCTGGGCATACTCTGCCAACTTAGGATGAACAAAGCAAAACCAAAGGGGATGATGGACGAAGTATTGAACATTGCAAGCACTCACCCCCAGTCAACTAATCTGGGTTTAATCCATCATCATTCTTTAGCTCACTCCTCCACCCCAGTTGGGCCATATGCAAATCAGTCTGACCCTGTGCCTCATGAGAACAGTCCAGTCCGAACTGCCAAGCCATGTCTTCCCTGGACTGGAAACAAGCATCCTGGGACCGGTTTCTGGCTAATCAGCCGTCATCAGCCAGGCTAGCTTGAATCCAGTGGCAAAGTGAGTAAGGGACCCAAGTCTAGGCATACCCTGCCAACTTAGGGCGAACAAAGCAAAACCAAAGGGGATGATGGACAGTGTTAAACATTGCAAGCACTCACCCCCAGTCAACTGACCTGGGTTTAATCCATAAATTAAATCAAGTAAACAAACAATTCTGTAAAATTATTTTAAATCAAGCCCATTGACATTTGATATGGCCGGTCTGAGACAGGAGGAGGTTAAATTGCACAATAATTAAAGGTGCACGTACATCTCCTCATCTGAATTTAAACTGTTCAGAGCTCTGCTGTTTAGCATGATTGTATAGCAGGACTCCAGTCTTCTTAACCTTTGTTCTCTATTGTCCGCTCTTAGATTCTTGAGGACCAATTCAATTACGTAATATACATGGTCTGCCACCCTCCCACCATGTTTCTCATGCATGTGACGAGCAATAGGATAGCTTTTATCATCCTTTGCTATGGCCCTTAGGTGCTGTAAGATTCTAACATGCACCATGTGAATGGTGCTGCCTAAATAGAACTTCAGGCACGTGAATTGTAGAATGTGTACTACAAAGTCACTTCTACAGTTGTACAGATTGCATATCTTCTTTGGGCTGTTGTATAGAGGTAATTGTATAGAGGCTTTTGTAATGTTAATACCAATAGGAACCTTTATCCAAACCTACAGTCCAAACTGCTGAATGGACTTGGCAGGGAGGTAGATGTTGTTTCAAGGAAGTGCCTTTCTTATTTGGTGTAAAGCCATTCAGTAGTTTTTGAGAAATTTAAGTTTAAAATTGTAGTGATATCTCTGGTCACGAAGTCTTTGCAAACAAAGAGAGCTAATGCAGCGAAATGCACTGCTCTGATTGGCCGCAAACACTTAAATCAGGAAATGTTGGCAGCCATATTGGGACTCAGCTTCAAGTCGAGTCCCCACAAACAAAGTGAAAATAAAAAAAAGGGGGCAGGGTAGGTATGCCCTGACCCCCAAGCCATAGTCTTGAGATCCCCCTGGCACCCGCCATGGCATAAAACCATTTAAAAAAAGAAATATTGCAACAAATTCATGAAAATCGTGAATTTGTGGCAATATTTGTTTTAAAAAGCAAGGGTGGGCTCCAACGCCTGCTTTAAAATAACCCTCGGGTTGGCCAGGTCCTGGTTGCATATAATATATATAGGAGGGTGCACACTGGTCCCCTCCTAGGGCTTATGAAAGCCCAAGGGACCGCTGGCTCCGTGGGGCACTTTTGATAATGAATGCAGATGGGTGCATTGGACCAGTCCACAGCCCCAGGGACCGCCACCTCCCCAGGGCTAATTTAAAGAATATGGGGGCCTCGTGTACTCCCCTGCCCCGGGAACCACCCCTCCTCATGGCTAATTTAAAGACAATGGGGGAGCCTCACTAACCCCCCGTCCCCAGTGGGCCGCATATGCATTTCAAACGAAAAATAAACAGGGGAGGCCCTACGGCCAACCCCGCAGTCCCACGGACCTCCACTGCCACCAGGCTAGCTGCAATAATAATGCATGGGGGGGCGCTGCCCCCCGCACCCAGCCCCGGGGACCACCACCTCCCTGGGGCATACATACACTAATTAGTGGGGTCTGTTGCGGACCCCTGTCCCTGTGGACCACCACCTCCCTGGTGCTATATACAAGATGGGAGTGGGCCACACGGCCTCCCTCCAGGAGCCCTGCTAGTCTCTGGGGACTGCCATCTCCCTAGGGACGGCTCCCGGAATGTCCTGCGGTGCCCAACCCCCCGGACATTACAGTATGCAATGGCATGACGGGCGCACTGGTCATGCCATGCCATAGCAAACACTGCTCCGCGTCATGGAAACTAAAGCCTTAAAAATGCTCCCGCTTCCATGAAGCGGAGCAGAATTGCTTTAGGACAGAGGGAGCTGCTGGGCAGAATGGTGTAAGAGAACTGCAATAATGTGACTAGGTTGCATAATTAATATTACCAGTACCCACAGTCCATTGGGAAAATATGGTATAATTTGGTATATAAACTTGCATTCTTAACCAGCATGAATATGGGTATTGGCAATTTGAAGTAACAATTTGATACCACCAAAAAATGGCAACCAAAGCATGTAACTTTCAGCGTAGTCCTCTCTCATCAGCCACATTCTGAATACACCAATGAGAATAGTGTTTGTGACTTTTAAAATTCATTTAAAATTTGTGCAAAATCGCAATATTCTAGCAGCCCACAGTCACATCTCAAATTTCTGTATCTAAGTGCTGCTCTCAAGAAATGAATTACTACAAAAGCCTGTGGTAATTAGGCAGAAGCTGCAAATACATTAATTTGACACAAGCTTGTCTAAATATCAAGTCTTTTAAAAACGGTTTAAGAAACAATCTCCTTGGGCGAGTAAAATATTTACATAAAAGGACGAAATGTAGAGTATCTTGTGGAGACCTGTCGTCGCAGCCACAGGAACCTCTATCCTCTGCATGTAAGACAAAGCCAACTGGTGATGCCAAAAGACGACAAAGCTGATTAAATCTAAATTGAGTGCTTAAAAATCTGTCAGAGACACTTGTTAAAATAGAGAGATATCTCTCCATACCCTGGACTGGTTTCACAGAGCATGCCCTCTCACGCTGGTTTGCTAAGCTCATTTTCTTCGCGAAGGACAGTGCCATATTTAAAAAACTACTCTTTTACCAATGTAAAATCCTAGGACGTCACTCTGTCATGTTTAAGAAAGATATCTGCTCTTCCTAGGGCCTTGAGGGATTCTTTAACACACCGTAACCAGGGGATTTTGAGTGTATGGTCTAGTGATAGGCAGCCTAGGATGACCAAACAATTAACCACTGTCTCTTCACTAAATCAAATTTTCCCCCAACACAACAAAGGCTTTACTGCCACCAGGTTAATATATACGTAACTAATAATACTTCATGTTCGGAAAACAAGAGGGTACCCTGGGGGACTTTCAGAATTCATCTCAGGTACTTGATTTGTATGGTCTGTAGCTTGTTAGCTGCTGAGTACCCCCAGACCTCGCTTCCGTACGGGACATGGAAATGCAGGAGGACTGGTAAAGCTTTAAAATCACCCCCAGAGACCAGGTGCCTAATCTAGAGGCATAGTCAGCAATGGCTCCCATTGATTTATTCATGTCACCTAACTTCTCGTCCATCCAATTTTCTCACATTGGAGAAGGCAGGGATCTTAGCTAAACTATGGGCTCCTGCCTTGAAGGTCACAGATAGGTTTGCCCAAGTGCCAACTTCCATAAAATACGATTTTGTGAAGTTGGCCGACAGGTCCAACTCATTCATAAAGGAAACAAATCCATCAATTAAGGCCTGCCTGCCCATCGGTGTGTGTGACATCGGTACTGCATCATCCGCATATAATAAGACTGGTAATGCTTTCCTGCCCACTCTAGGGCAGTCAGTCTGTAGTGAAATAAGGGCGGATTGTAGGCTATTGATAAATGTCAGGCTAAAATACACCCTGGTCAAGTTATTGTTCGGGTGACCAGAGGTAGAGATTTTTCACTTTTTTGTCCATTAATAACTTTGCACTTGTTTGATGAATGTGTGCGAAACTTTGCAGATATGCTGCCACCATTTCATTTTGGGAGGACTGAAAGTTTTGCGTTGTTTGGTTAAAGGTGTGCAAAGAAAAAAGGAGGGTCCCAAACCGGGGTTGAAATTCAATGCATTTTCCATAGACTTTTGTATTCAGCATAGCACAAAAACCGTTAGCTTGATTTTTATTAAATTTGGCTTATTGTGGGTGCAGAGAAGTAAAGTAAGTTTTTCAACCTAGTGATATCTTGTAGCAAAATAATACTAAAAGTAGAAGGGAAGCCCAAGAAATAAACTAGACTGAATAAGTAAAAGTTCAGCTTTACTACATGACCAACTGACATACCCATATATGATCACATGCTAATGAAAACCTATAAACAAATACATAACAAATAAAGTACATCTTAATCTACATAAGTTTTCTCTGCAGGCTCTCTGGCTCACAAAATAAAACTGTGCCCAACAAGCCAAACAAAAACCATCTTCCTTATGTACTCCTCTGCAACAAAATGGAAAAGCGACCTAGCAGTGAGTTACATAAACTTCTATATGAAGGACATGATAATTGGCCATTAGAAAGAAAATCTTCATTTTTACAGCAACAATGCTTGGCTTTCATTCACTTTGGCCTTCATATGTAGCACAGCGCTACTAAAAGTAGTAAGGTAGTCCAAAAACAAACTAGACAGCATTTGTAAAGTTGAAGAATTACTACATGAACAACTAAAGACACATCTATGGTCACATGATTATGTAAAACCAATTAAAAAAATACATAACATATACAATAGACAAAAAGAAAGAAATTACATTAAAACTGACAGCTAATTTGTTAGTATTCCCAAAGATAGGAATTCCTCAGATATTAGCTTCTAATAACTTTCCACCCGTTTGATGAATGATCACAAAATTTTCCAGTCCTACAGCATTTTCTACATTTTTAGATGATGTAATTTTTTGTGGTGAATTGTTTAAGGGGTGCAACGATAAAAGTGGGTTCTAAATGCGTTTTTCCACCAATGCATTTTCCATAGACAATTGTATTTGACAAAGCGCCAGAATGGCTGAATGGATTTGCATGAAATTTGACAGGATTATACATTATGGTGCAGAGATTATGCTTTCTTGGTACTGCAGTTACATAGGGTAAGTTTTTCATATTATAAGGCATTTAAATTAAGTGATATCTGTCACTGCTGTACTTTCACAGAACTTCACAAACTTTTGAGAAACTGCCACAATACATGATCGTAAACCTATTTACAAATATATATATATATATATATATATATACATATATATATATATATATATATATATATATATATATATATATATATATATATATCCCCATTCCATCTGGCCCAAATTCGGAGGCTCCCGGGCGCTCTAGGGCGGTGCACGCGAGGCGCAGCAGGACCCGCTGCGATTGTAAACATTCAGCTTTTCCCGTAGGGAAGGTTTTTCCTCATGCACTCCCGTGTGAAGGATTCAGAAACCACACCGGGTTTTAAGTCAAATTACGATTTCTTTATTGCAGCATCCAGCAAAACCTAACGCGTTTCGGTCTCTACGGAGACCTTGCTCACAGGTTAGTGTATTGTGAAAACTGTTTGCTTTTAATTAAAGAAAGAAAAGAGGGGTAGAAACCATTGGGGTTACGTCACTTCCTGTAAGGTATACAGGCATTCTGGGACATGTAGTTTGTTAATTGACAAAAAAGCGCCAAACGTTGATTTCTATATCTTTTAACAAAATGCAGGTTATCAAAATTAATCATTAATGAATTTTTTGCATATTATATTCATGCATTGCTTAACAAAACCATATTAGAGCCCTCAAATGGGCAGACCCGTTTTACACCAAGTTCATTCATCACATGTTATGCTAGTCAAAGAGTTCTCAAGTTTTGGGTTTAAATCATACTTATTCAATCATGTCATATAAAATGACTTTGAGAAACATATAATAAAGCCCTCCAGTGGGCAAAGACCATTAAACATCATAAGTCGTGCATCAACGCTTCACTGTGCAATCTAGTTGCATATTCCAACATGTCCAAAAATGAAGAAAAATTATGTGAAAATAAGTGTTCAAATTAACAAAGAGTCAGCATCAGTCATTATCTGATAAGCGTGTGAATACAACTTTACAGGTGGCAATGCAGTTCTTCATCCTGATTGTGCCCGAACGGGCTCAAGGTTCGGAAGTTCATAATGTGTTTAGACTCTTTTTGCCTCATCACCAGTTCGCGATCTCCACCTCTTCGATTCGGTCCAACACTTTCAATTCCATAGAAAATTAAGGATTTCCAATCACCTTTATGTTCTTTTTCCATGTGTCTAGCCATGGCATTGCTGCGATCAGAATTAATTGTCGCACGGACATGCTCCAAAATCCGAAGTTTAAGTTCTTTTTTGGTGCTTCCAATGTATTTTTGGGAGCAAGGGCACTCAAGGGCATACACAACAAACTGAGTTTTGCAATGAATTAATTGTTCAATTTTCCATGTTTTTTTGTTAGCCATCTTTATCTCTTTAGTTGTCTTTGCAATGCAGCAAACTTTGCATCCTGAACATTTGTAGAATCCTTTCTGTCTACGCCAGGCTTCTGGTTTTTTTTGTTCCTGAAAATGACTGTGAATCAATTTGTCCTTCAAATTTTTTGCCCTTCTGTAGGTCACATTGGGGTGATCTCCTACAATTTGAGATACTGTAGGATCCATGTGGAGAATGTGCCAGTTTTTTTTAAGAATCCTTGTGATGGCATGGTTGGCCGTTGAGTGAGTGGTGATAAAGCGTATTTTGTCTGATTCAACCTCTGTTGATTTTTGTTTGTCCATCAATAAGTCAGTTCTATTGATCATAGTAGATCGATTTGAGGCAATTTGTATCCAAGCTGGGTTATATTTTCTTTTTAAAAATCTGTTCTTAGCTAAGTCTTTATGTTTTTGCCAGTCGTTTTCGTTCGAACAAATTCTTTTAATTCGGAGGAATTCTCCATACGGGATATTTTGTAAAAGGCTAGGTTGATGAAAACATGTAAAACCGCATTTGTCGCGGTACTTTTGCGGTGTAATGTGGTGTGCAATACATTGTCTTTAACAAAAATCTCCGTATCCAAAAACACAACCCTGGAATCACTGATTGTGTAGGTAAAGTTTAAACCAAAATTGGAGTTGTTCAAAATTTTGAAATATGTTTCGAATTCCTCATCTGTTCCTTCCCAAATTAGCAGCAAATCATCTATATATCTTAACCATGCTATGGTTTTTTGGACCGATTGGTCGTTTTCCGATCTCCATGCCCATGTCTTTTCCCATTGCCCCATTGTCAGGCAGGCATACGACGGACTAAAGGAAAAGCCCATCGCAGTGCCTTTTGCTTGCCGATAGATTTCATTTCCAAATAAGAAGATATTTTGCTCCAGGCACATCGAGATCATCTCCAGCAACATATTGTTGTGATCAGTGAGTTGTATGCTTCTGTCCTTAAGGAAAGCTTTACATGCTTCCATGCCAATTTTGTTTTCAATATTGGAATATAAGGATATTACATCCATTGTGATCAATTTGTACGTAGGTTGCCATGGAGTATCCTGTAATCTTCTTAGCATATCGCCCGTGTCCTTTATGTAAGATGTTAAGCCCTTTACATAGGGCAATAGAAATACATCGATGTAATTGGCAATGGGCTCCAATAATGCCCCTTTGGCAGAAATTATTGGTCTACCTGGCGGTCTAGTGGCATGTTTATGAATCTTCGGCAAAAAATAGATTGTTGCCATTTTGGGGTGTTTGGTTTGAAGATATTTGTATTCATCAATATCCAATAGTTTTTGTGAGAACCATAAATCCAATTTTGTATCCAATTCAACTTTCAGTTTGGGTAAAGGGTTGGTTTTTAATTTTTCATAATATTCCTTGTTTTGTAGTTGTGAGTGGGCTTCCCGCCATGGCTAGACACATGGAAAAGGAACATAAAGGTGATTGGAAATCCTTAATTTTCTATGGAATTGAAAGTGTTGGACCGAATCGAAGAGGTGGAGATCGCGAACTGGTGATGAGGCAAAAAGAGTCTAAACACATTATGAACTTCCGAACCTTGAGCCCGTTCGGGCACAATCAGGATGAAGAACTGCATTGCCACCTGTAAAGTTGTATTCACACGCTTATCAGATAATGACTGATGCTGACTCTTTGTTAATTTGAACACTTATTTTCACATAATTTTTCTTCATTTTTGGACATGTTGGAATATGCAACTAGATTGCACAGTGAAGCGTTGATGCACGACTTATGATGTTTAATGGTCTTTGCCCACTGGAGGGCTTTATTATATGTTTCTCAAAGTCATTTTATATGACATGATTGAATAAGTATGATTTAAACCCAAAACTTGAGAACTCTTTGACTAGCATAACATGTGATGAATGAACTTGGTGTAAAACGTGTCTGCCCATTTGAGGGCTCTAATATGGTTTTGTTAAGCAATGCATGAATATAATATGCAAAAAATTCATTAATGATTAATTTTGATAACCTGCATTTTGTTAAAAGATATAGAAATCAACGTTTGGCGCTATTTTGTCAATTAACAAACTACATGTCCCAGAATGCCTGTATACCTTACAGGAAGTGACGTAACCCCAATGGTTTCTACCCCTCTTTTCTTTCTTTAATTAAAAGCAAACAGTTTTCACAATACACTAACCTGTGAGCAAGGTCTCCGTAGAGACCGAAACGCGTTAGGTTTTGCTGGATGCTGCAATAAAGAAATCGTAATTTGACTTAAAACCCGGTGTGGTTTCTGAATCCTTCACACGGGAGTGCATGAGGAAAAACCTTCCCTACGGGAAAAGCTGAATGTATATATATATATATATATATATATATATATATATATATATATATATATATATATATATATATATATATATATATATCATTTTTTTAATTAATTCTCCTTTGTATTGTCACTTTAATAAAGTGGTAATAGGTAGGGACCTATTATTTACCTATATCTGAGGCTGTAACACGGAACACAGCCAAAGTGTAGTAAAAACCATATGGTTTCCTTTTCATAATCTAAATCAGCCATTAACCAATTATAAACTGGCTTGTCATCGCTATGTACCACAATATAAATGGCCCAAAATATAACTAAGGCCTAGCTGTATTATTGGATTGTGGTACCCTTGCAGCACTCATGGTGTTGCATGGGCAATGCAATACTTAAGTTTCAATTACAAAGGAATGCAAGGCCACCATGCATGGCCCTGCTTTGATTGGTAAATCTAGAAAAAAGTTGGAGTGGTGAGTTATAGATCGTGTTGTCTGGTTAGCGAGCTGAAAAGAGTGTGTAACGAGATCCACTTCTTTTGATAATTTGAAGGTGGTAGATAAATTATAAATGAAAGCTTTAGAATTTTTAAAGTTTGTGTACTTTAAACTTGGTTTGTATAGGGGAAATATGTTTTCCTAACTTTAATGAGGCTTTAATTTTTTTTCATTGACTATATATATATATGTACCATGCTCTCAAAGCTGAACCCCGATCATACTCCAAACCAAGGGGAAGGCGTTGCCAAAGGGAGACAGCTATTTCATTCCACTTAACAACATTTCTTTTATTCATTGAAAAAGGGGTTGACATCGCTGCGTACAGTGAAGTGCTTTTTATTTCACATAGCTGTCACCAAACGATTTGGATGTCACATACAGACATGTTCATATAACCAGGTGACATATACTTCTATGGTTTTAAAGTGCTCACATGCCTTCAAACTTCCTAAACATGGACAACATACTTTGCAAACTCAAATAATTAAAAATGCAAAATATTCAGTATAGTTTTGCTAATGCTCTGCTCAAAACAATTCATCACATGATTATTAAAATTTTCAATCTAAAAACCCTGTCACAATTTAATTAAATTTATTTGAGAAACCAAAAAGCATACAAATTCCCTAATCAGACAACAATAATTAATAAATAGAAGCAGGTACCTCTACAGACTATGCTGCCTCACGCTCTTAGGTACTACAATCTATTTTCTATCATCTCTCAATGGACAAGTGTCCTATCTGACAAAACCATTTAGTCACATAGAAAATATTACCAGACCTTGACCTGTCATGACTGATGATATTTCTGCAAATGCATACCCTCTCTCAATATACAAGTGTCCTGACAAACCCTTTACTACACTCAGATTATATTGTCAAAGCATGACCTATCAAAGCATTGAAATCCCTCATTCCAAGTAGGTTTTGCCTCACACCACCATTAAGGTACCTTTGCCTCCTCCTGGTCTCTCATATTAAAGGAAAGCATCAATTGTTGTTTATAAGTGCATGTGTAAATCTTACTCCTTATTGAGGCCCTTTGGATATTTGGTGTACAGCTCTATAATGTACTGTGACTCAAGCCGACTTTGTTGTTACTCTCTATCTTCACCTCTATATCTCTTGGGACCAAAACAATCACATAGTATTGGAGCTCCTTATCATTACTGTGACGCTCCTACTCAAAATGTCGAGCTGCTGGATATCTCCTATCCCTGTTCTTAACTGCTCTCACATGCTGAAGAATTCTTTTATGGACCTGCAAGATAGTAATTCCCACATAGGATAGTTTACAGGGGCATGTCAAGACATACACCACAGACTCTACAGTGAAGCATTCTGCATTCTGCATTGAAGCATTCCTTTGAATTCTCTCAGTATTCTTTCAAATGGGACACAACTCTTTTTTTTGATGGCATATTGACACACTCTTGGATGTATTTCATTAAAAAAAAACTTTTCTTATATGCATCTAACTACCATGTTTTCATCATCTCTAGACTACTTTTGACTAACACATCCCTCATTAATTTTCCTCAACTGAAGATGACTCCTGATTTTCTCATGAGAGTCTTACCTATTACTGGATCATTCCTAACTAGTTACCAACATTTCTATATTATTTTCCCTGTCGCCATCTCCCTGTCATGTCTTGCTCCACCTGCACTGTTGTGCTGCCTTGTTATGTCCCCTGTCACCCCAGATCCAGTCCACCCTCTTCCTCCCAAACATTGAGGGTGAAACATTTAAAACATCTGCCATTAAATTCTTCTAGGATGTTGACAACTGTATCCGCTTCCTCATTCAGAACATTGTAATGTTCACATGTTGAGCAATGCCTTGTATGGCAGTGATGGTGGCGGTTGATGTTGAGTTAAACATCTTTCAACTGGCACAACAGCAGTGATGTACATTAAGTATTTTACCTGACTGCAGCTCCAAATCTATGGCATCTGTTGGATAGTGTACATGCTGGTTTCTCAGTGCACTAGCATGAATACCTACTAGTATCCTATGCAGCATTGAGGTCTGGCCTAGAATATTTCATTTGGGACAATTAGTTTCACACATTTTCTCCTTCAATCATAAGAAATGGGAGGAGTTTAAGTGGAAACATTTTGGACAGCTAACCATTGCATTGATGGGCTAGTGACTAGCTTTGAAGGTACTTTGTTTCCTTGGTGAACAGAGCCGCGATAGTGTTTTTGTATCAGTTCCACAACTCACTTCAGGAAAGGAATGCTGTCTGAACATCATAGGTAATCAATGGTAAGAGCCATGTGCTAGACATCAGTTGCTCATGCAGAGGAGAAGGGCTTGTTATTGTAACATCTGGGTGTACAGGTCTTCCACCTAGTGCACCAATATCATAATCATCTTACAGTGCTATGGATTGAGAAGCTAAGCCAGCAGCTACTACAACCAATGGCATATTAAGTTAAGGCATTGAACACAACTATTGGAAGTAGATCTGAGTGGAATGTGCCTTACTCCCTCCTGTTCGTGGAGTCTGTCATCAGTCGTTCCCCTCAATAAGCCTGGACAAGGGTCTCTACCCAGAGTTGGCCATGCATTTCAGATGTCTCTCTGAAGCCAGATGAACCATGTGGGCTGCTTGGCAGGGCCATAACTGTGCAAGCAGGAGAGGGTCAGGGGCACGCAACCATGGCCTCTTAATGCTTACTATTGTGGCATCATCGCCATTGGGAGAGCCAAAGGCCCTCATTGTAGCCGTATTATCGCTGCCTCCTGAAGATCCGGGGCCCTCCTCAAGTGGTTGCCGCCTCCATCTTCAGGGCAGCCTGAAGGATGGCCGCATTCACCATAATGGATCGAAGCTTTGCCAAGACATCCTGCTGGAATTTCCTCTCCCTTGTCCTCTTTGGGTCCCAACGAGGGACCCTATCAATCTTCACTTTGAGTGCTGAGCCTCCCAGGAGTTCTGAGAAGCCCTTCAAAAAAGATTCCAAGTCTGGGCCTTCCATTCCCTCTTCCTTGTCTCTGATCCGTATGTTATTGCATCTTGATGTAGTCTAAACATCCTCACACTTCAGGACAGATGCCTGTAATTGTGTGTGGAGCGCTTAGGTCACGTCCTCCATCTTCTCAGTGAGGCGGTCCAGGACATGTGTCATCTTAAAATCACGCAGGGATGCAAGCAGGTCTTCATTTGGGAGAGACAGGTTGTCTCTTGTGGATGTCACTTATTCAGTGCCACGCATCTCTGGCGGGTTGAAATAGGAGAAAACTCTGTTAAGTTGTTGCTTCTTTGGAGGCATATAGGCAGCCAATTCACTCAAATGCGACTCCCCGGGAGTGAGGGTCGGAACCACTGTAACACCTGTTGTTGTTGGTGAGATATGTACAAGGGATTCGCCTGGCTGATGTGTAGAGCTGTCAGCTGGGACGTGAGATTACTCCCACTGAGTGTAGCAACACAGCAGAATGGGGTTGGTGCTCTCTGCTGATGGATGTGTTGAGCGCGTTGTCAGGGGGCACCACACGCCTCACTATGCCTCCTGCAGCAAAGGTGCACCCCAACTAAACCCCTTTATCAGGTCGCTTCTGTCAAGAGTGGGGAGCTTTATGTAGATCAGCACAGTCTGCGTTATGGACCCTTTTGACTCTTGTTTAGCTTTGTAGGGTCGCTGATGTTGCATGGGAGGGTTATAGAGGCAGCGGCACGTGTGTTCTTTTATGGTGAGATCTGTAGTAGCCCCAGCTCAATTATGGCAAATACTGGTGCCCCTGTGTACTGGAATGCTCATGTGTCTGGACAGTCAATGGAGCAGGTGGCACCTAATCTGGTAATCTCTGTATCCCTTTAGGCAGAGAGTATTTACAAGGATGCCTTGTTGTGGAGTACAACCTCTATTATAGGCAATGTGCCTGTTACCTCGTCATGAGGCTGGGTTAGTGATTACCAGGAGTTCCCCCAGGTAGCTTGCAAAGGCTCCTCAGAGCATGACAATGCTATGGATAAGCCCGGGGGACCAGTGCCCTTTGATTTGACCCCTTCCGTACTGATGCACCACCATTGCAGGGTAAGGCAGGTGGTCCAAGCATCCCACGGAGATCCTACCCCCAGTCATTGCATGCCACTAGTCCCAGGGGGGGGTGCTTACTTGCTGCTTAGCCATCCCTCATAAGCTCGGCTCCATCAGCGAAGGACAATGTTGCACCAGCCTTCTCAGGAAGCTCAGAGCTACTGGACAGGGCCACGGGCATACGGTCCTAGGAGCCTAACACACCAGGCTGTCTCTGGTCTTTCTTGGGCACCCTCTCGTCTCTGGTGCTCAATCAAGCAGTGCAGTACCTCAGGACCAACCCAATTGCAGAACGCGTTAGTACGCTCCAGCAGTTACGCTCATGGGCTCTGTGGTATCAATGTATCCATTAATGTCATCTCTCTATCCACTCTGATCCTCGATTTAAAAAATTCACGACAGCACTCCAGGGCATCTTCATCTTTCCCCGCATTCTTAGGCAACCGCCAGGGTTCGAATCATGCTGTCAGGAGAGATATTGCCTTAACTTGCACTCATCTTGTAGCAGAGCCACAGTGGATTACGTCCACTCAAACATCTTGGCTGGCCACGCCCCCCTTGAAATCACTTTTATATGAATTCTAGAGCTGGTTAATATTTGAAGTAAGCACCATCATGCAAAGTGCTAGTGAAGAAAGGAGGACGGGAAATTCTTTGCCGTTGTACCAACTCACTCAGTAGGAGCTCAGTAAGAGCTGTTTCTCTGTCCCCCCACTACACACTATTTTTTAGAGAAACAGCAGTGTGGGCTTAAATGGCTGCACCAGTATATCAGTTACTATGAGTTTTTTTTATTTTTTTTTATTTTTGAAAACCTTTATTGTGCACGAGGAAAAGTAACAAATACGGGCCTACAACCATCCGGCCGGCCACGAACACTCAGTTGAGCACTACAGCTTACATTATGGCGACTGTACTGCATCAGAACCGCAAACATTGAAAGGAAGAAAAACTGGAGGATATCGCAGCACCGTGGCACAGGATGAATGAAGGTTACATTTTAAAGTTTTTTGTTATGCAACTATCGCACAGGCCGTAGTGTTCCGTACTAATAAAATAAAAAATAAGAACAAGGTCCATGTAGGTGGGACACGACATTAGCAACTATAGCAAGCAATTCGTGTATCAACAATCAAGTCCCCGCCAGGCAGGATGGTTACACAATATCCATGCGACAGAGTAGCGCCTATAACCCAGTCACATTACCACTGCCACCCAACACCCAGCACTCCCTACCATGGGCAAAAAGGTGAAATCATAGAAGAATAAAACAGGTCCCATAGAAACTAACAAAAAGGAAGTATAACCCCCCACCCTACACACATGCAGAGGCTATGGCCTACCCCCCCTCTAGCAGCGTGCCTGTCGCCCTATAAACCCGAAATTTAGGAAGAAGAGAAGTCGGAAGAGAGGAAAGGAGACAGCAAGAAACGCCAAAAGGAGGAAGAAAGAGATGAAAAGAAAGAAAATGTCACTTTTGACTATAGGGAGGGAGAAAAGGACAAGCTAATCTACCACTCCCAGAAGAAGGAGGCGGGGAGGAGCCCACCCAGTCGCCGATCTCCCGGACTCCCAGCCATCTGCAACCCTAGCGCCTCGCGGAGTAAACAATCAGCGTCATGTAGGAGAGGAGGAGCAATTCTGAGGAAACAGGCAAAGGAAACCGAAACAGTCCCAACCCACCACCGCCCGCCACTGTATCCATCATATTAAGTAAAACCCAGTTGTAAATATTACCGGACAGTCCCGCCATGCAATCCACCACCGCCCCTGAAATTCTAGAAAGCAGTTGCAACCTCGGTAAAATATGAGACGGGCGAGGCATATAAAGTCGCACATTTCAACATATATTCGCAAGTGTTCCGTTCCGAGTCCCCGCCAACCTTTCAGTCCCGGTCACAAAGCTCAGTATATCAGCCCTGGCCAGAGCGCGAGAGCCCCCCCAGACCCGGCAACCGAGGGGGGCCAGTTCCACTTAGTACCTGAAAGCAAAATGGCCGCCGCCGATGAGGATGAGGGAAAAAAGGGCAAGATGGACGCCCAGCAGCAGCAGCCGAGCAGCAAACAAGCAGAAAAAGCATCCCCGCATACCAAATTTGAAATCCGGGCCAAAGCTGGAGAAAGGGCACTCGGGAGGCAGGAAATGCAAGGGGATACATATGTAGCGGCAGTGAAGGTCGGGAGCACAACACCAATCCTAGAAACAAAGTTCCAAGTTCCGCAGAGAACTGCAACAATGTATCCCCATCAAAGTCCCGGTGCTGTCCTGTGCTGGAATCGCAGCTTCGGGAAACTACCGCCACCTCACCCGCAGCGGCCGGCTCTGCACTCTCCTCCGTGTACGTGTCAGCTGGGAAGGTCGATCTCACACCGTGCCAAGGATCAGCCACACAGTCCCGCTTCAGCTGTTGCGCCGCTCCGTCCATCCGGTCCCCAAGCCGTACAGAGAGTGTCCGCCATTCCGCCCTAAGTTCGACGAGCGCCTCCACAATATCCCGGCATGTCAGCTCCCTCTGAGTGTTAGGCTGTCGCTCCTTACTCGGCGGGTGTAGCAACGGAGCCTCCAGTGTACCGTCGGGCAGCGAGATGATACCAGGGGGCGAGTTCACCATCGGCGCTGTGGAAGAGGCAGCCGCCATTTCGGTCGTCCAGGGGGGGGGGGGCCGCACACCAGGATGAAGCCAAATCGGACCCTGGGAGCTTAGGGCTAGTCGCGGGAGTCAAGCGAAACAGGAGGGGTGCACGGGGGGGGGGACACCACCGCCTCACAGCAAGCAGGGGACAAGTCGTAGGGCGACCCGCCCAATGGCCGCCGCGGGTCAGCTACAGCGTCGGCCGAGGGAGCGAGAACGGAAGCAAACACCGCTCCTCAACACTTCGGCCCGCCGAGACGGGGCTCTCGGGTGCAACGCTGATAGTTCGTCCCAAGCCCCCAGTACCGGCTCCAAGAAGCAGGGAAGATCGCATTCCCAGGGTCTCAGCAAGCGGCAGCCGTCCTGAGGGTACGCGACGGCAGGGAGCGGCGCCGGTCTCAGAGCGCGGCCGTGGAGCCCAGTGCCCGGCACGGCGCTATCTTCGGGAATCCGGCAGGCAGGGACTCCGGAGGAACACCCAGAGTATCAGTGCGGTCGTGGCTACATTCCGCGGCCGTTCAATCACGGATTTGCGAGCAGGATGTGGGTGCAGAACGCACTAGCTGGCGGAGCCGGGAATCGAGCGTCCGTTCAGGACGCCATCTTGGCTCCTCCCCTACTATGAGTTTTTAAATCGTAATGCTCCACTTTTCGTAATCCCACTGCTATAGAATTCACACTATAAGAGAAGAAAACTTCTCTTAGAATAAAGAAATAATGAAAAGGAGCATATAATCAAATATAGTACATTTATAGATTATAAACAATATCAAATTCATGCGATTTGAAACAAAATTAAAGTGTGGGAGTCTTGAAATTTCTTTTCTTCATATAATCTTTATTTTCATTTCCAAACAGAAGCATAAAGCCCAGCCAATGCGTTTCGTCCAATAGATGGACTTCATCAGGGATGTGAATCAGATCACGAAGATCAGCAAAGCATTCTACGAATGTGAAATCTTGAAAGCCAAGAACCTTGTGACGTCTTGTTAATAATATATATCAAAGTTGGGAACAGCTCATTTAAATCACCAAACAAGTTTAGTGATCTATATAAATATGCATCGATATTCCAATCGCCCAAATGTCTTCTAGATTTTCTAAGGATGATTGCCTTCTATACATGTCGGTATCATATGAAGTTGTGCCCAAAGTACTGTCCACCAGACGACTATGTCATATTAGTATATATGAGGTGTAATAATTGGTTGGGTGATAATTGAGCCATCCTCAACCCACACATTGCTCCTTTTTTTACCAAAACATTTTCCAGTTCTGTTCTGCTTTAATCCGGACACTCCTTCTGCAAATACTTTGCTATGTTAGGGCAGAGCACCCCTCAAACAGTTTATGGTCCTTCCTTGTGTCTGAATTTGTCGATTGCATTTTCCAAAATAACATACTCAGCAGAGCAATCCAGAAAGATGACACAAATAATCTTCCTAGTTTGTGAAATTCTTATCACATAATAGAAAAATATGACATATAGTATATATGTTCAACTCAATGCTTAACCGGTAATGAAAGAGTCTCCATTAGCAATTGTATCATAGTAATAATTTTGGATACCGTTTCCCGGACAAATCTCATCAGATAACTCACCCTTTGTATATTTTTTATTTTTTAGTGACTCATAAAGAAATAGTAGCTTGATTTGATAGTACAACAGTATCTAAAAAAACTACCTTCAAGCGTTATTCAAAAAAACTCTCTATGAATACAGTCTAGATAACATAAAATAAATAACTGACGTGGAGTAAAATGAGGCCGTCCCTTCTGCTGAATATATTCTTCATAAAATGTGCGCAACAAGCAATGAAAACTGACCTGAAAAATTAAATATCATTTACCAATAACATCAATCCTGGCGCGCCTTTCCGGAGCAATTGGCAAAGGAAATGGCTCCAGTAACAGTTGACGTACAAAGGAAGGATGAGCAAATAGAAGTAAAATGGGATCGTCAGCTTGGGTTGCTGTACCAAGAGTAGGAAATCACCTCAAACATACCCCTTAGCTCCACAAACACTCACAGCTGATCGTGATATGCCTTTTCAGCAGAAACACTCACTGTCTTGATTGTGCCTGGTACCGGGTAAGCGGACAGGCTGTTTATTTAATTGCAACACGTCACATGCTGGACCAAACCATTCCAGACACTGACAGGTGCAGCTTCCTTCCGTAACTCCCCAACATGACATTCTCACATGGGTTACTCGGGGCCCATAAACAGTGTACCTCCAGTAAATGTGGCACATTAAAAACATGCTAGACCTAATAAACTCAGACACTGCCGTATTAAAGTCAACAGAGCTATAAAATTGTACATTCAGCATTTAAACTTGAGCTTGACGTTTTAAACATACTTGTTGTTTTACCAATGAATGTTAGTTGTGCAAAAATGTTTTCTTTTTCTTACATAGATGTTTACATTTCTGCATGGCAAACACAAGGAGATGATGGACTGAGCGCTGAAACTTTTAAGACACTCACGACTCACCCCCAGTCACGGATCTGGGTTGAATAATATAATCGTTCTTTAGCTCACTTCACCACCCCATTTCAGACCCAGCCATTTGCAAATCAGTCTTGACCCTGTTCCTCATGGGAACAGTCCAACCCGAACTGACAAGCCAGGGCTTCCCTGGACTGGAAACACGCATCCTGGGACCGGTTTCGGTGTAACACCCCTCATCAGACAGGCTAGCTTGAGCCCAGTGGCAAAGTGAGCAAGGGACGCATGTCTGGGCATACCCTGCCACCTTAGGGCAAACAAAGCAAACACAAGGAGATGATGGACGGAGCGCTGAAACTTTTCAGACACTCACCCCCAGTCACAGATTTAGGTTGAATCCTTCATCGTTATTTAGCTCACTTTCCCGCCCCAGTTCAGGCCCACTGTGATGGGGGGTGAGAGTCTAAAAAGTTTCAATACTCCATCCATTGTCTCCTTGTGTCTTTAACTCATAACAAACTTTCATTATTGCCTGATAAAAATAGGGATTATGGTAAGGTATGCAATGTACAGCTCTGCTCTACTCTAAAACAACAGCAAAGATCCATCAACCTGATTTGAAAAATAAGGTAGTGATGATTTGTCGATGATCGAAAACCAAGACCCCATTTGAAAACCATCCCCGCTCTAGTAGGGTGCAATCTAGGTGTATGTACGAATAGCACCTCACCTTCTCTTTGGCAAAAGCTCTATAAAGAAGATATCCACCTATTACACTAATCTGAAGGGGTGGCAGAGAAAAAGGGCCCCGGATTTCTTCAAAAACAGGTGTACACTAATTCAGTCTGTATGTTTCGTTTTCATGTGAAGCAAGGTCCTTGAGCCAGTCCCTCTGGGTGGGTTGTTCATTTGATTTCCACATCCATAATCTGCACATTTTCTGAGTCCAGAGCTTTATCGATCCATCATTTCCAATGGCCTTTGATGCTTGAGATATCTGAAGTGTCATTAAGAACCATAGTCTGAAAAGAAAAATCAAGCTCAGGCCACTTGTATGGAAGAGCATTGATTCTAACTAGGTCTAAAATATCCTGGATAGGACATGATGGTATCCACCATACCAACCTCTGGTTCACTGCAACTCCTGCAATGTATGTTGAGGCTCAGTCTGCCCCTAGGCAATGTTTCGAGACCAAGGCCATCCATGAAGTAATTTGAAGAAACTGCGGGGCATATTTACAAGGGAATGGCGGAGCGTGGATTAAAAACAAAATTCTAACGTCACACTTCGGCATTCCTGAAATGCACGTTTGTGCCTCATTTACAAATATACATCACAATTAAGCTGCCTAACACCAATGCGTGCCCCCTGCACCGAAGGGTGCCTGCATTGAGAGAATGATTGTCCCTTCCTGCACATAAACAACCACAAATTCCAATTTGTACCTCTTATGTATGCTGCATACAAAGAAGTTGAAATCGCCATTTTTTTAATGATTGTTTTTGTGCAGGAAGGGACACCTTCCTGCACATAAATAATCATTCATGGTGTTTTGCTGTTTCTATGTGTGCTGCACAATGCTTAACACCACCTTGTAAACAAGGCAAAGCCCCTGTCACAGGATCATCATTAAAAGTGAAGTTCCTCTGGAGATAGGGGATTTTAAACATGCCTCTTAATTTTAAGCGAGATTCCCAGAGACTTCTATCATGAGTGTTTAGAATTGTAAATTCTCTGCTTCTCCATCACCTCTATATAACTTTAGCTTCCGGTTTATGGCAATTAACATGGCCAAAGATTCTACCAAAGTAAGTCAGACTTACCATTTTGAGGTCTCGCCTGGCATTGCAGTGCAAAGCGCTGCTCGCTGGGCTAAAGATTTTGTAGGAGAGCAGATTTGAGAAGGGGACTTGAAACCCCGCCCCTCGTTTTCATTGGCTGGCATCACCATTTATGCTACACGGTAGCCTGCCATTGGAAATGAGGGTTTTTTGTTGACACCCTTTTGCCTCCGATCCGGACTGGGTCGCCTGCTTTGCTGCTGTCGCAAAGCACTTTCTCATTTTTATGGGGCCATTTGTTTCTAATTAGCGTGGAGGAGCGCACTGCCCCCGACCAATTAGAAGCACATGGCCCCATAAAGCTAAGATATCGATGCTTGTTGCTATTCACCCCTTTAAATATAACTGGAACACCCTCTGCATCCGCTGCCATTACCGTGATCATCTTTCCAATCTGCTTTATTTCCTGTTATTTCCACACTAACATCTTTGTAGTTTATGGTCACTTTTAGACATTATTTTCTAGTTTCTGAAATGTAAAATTCTGATAAGTAAAACATGCTTTAAAAAACTTAACTCATGCCCTGTGTTTTATCGTAAACAAAGGTTCGTTACGAATACACGTAGGTCCCTCTAATGGACCCTAGTCCGTTGTAGAGAGTTAGGGTTATCGCCCCTCCCTCGTGACTTTTATTTGCACAAATTTGCGTATTCATTATCAACAATTGCGTGTGAAGGGGAAGCACAATATTCTTATTTATTCGGACGTAGTTATAATTACCCCAGGAGTAGAATATTTCAACAACTAGATTGAATATACATTCACTGTTGTAGGAGTACTGTTATGTTGTTATGATTGCAGGTATTTATAGAGCGCACGGATGGGTTAGAGAATGGGTGTACGCTCTATGTTTATTGTGCATTTTTTGTTTCCAGGTGGAGAAGACCGTGCTGAACATCGGGAGATATAACAACATTGTGAGATTAGCGGGGTTTCCCTCTTTAAATCCACCCAAAGTGCTCTAGATGAATATAAATGCCATCTCTGAATCTGGGCCCGATTCACAGAATGAACTTAAGACTAAATCCTAAACTTACTACTATTTGGTATTCACAGAATGCACTTACTACTTTCGGGATTCACAGAGTGAATTTACTACTTTCGGGATTCACAGAATGAACTTACTACTTTCAGTATTCACAGAATAGATTTAAGACTACTAACTTTACGTCCGCACTCGGGCCATAAATTCCGGCCCGGAGGTGGACTTTCTGGCTTGGGGGCGGAGCTTACAGCCCGGAGGCGGAGCTTCCGGGCCAGAGGCGGAGCTTGCGGCTTGGAGGCTGAGCTTCCGGCCCAGAGGTGGAGATTTCAGCCATGGCTTAATACCCACCTCCGAGCCGGAAGCTCCGCCTCCAAGCTGCATGCTCCGCCTCCGGCCCAGAAGCTCCGCCTCCGGCGCGGAAGCTCCACCCCACACCAGAAACTCCGCCTCCGGGCCGGAAATTACGGCCCGAGTGCAGACGTAAAGTTAGTAGTCTTAAATCTATTCTGTGAATACCGAAAGTAGTAAGTTCATTCTGTGAATCCCGAAAGTAGTAAGCTCACTTTGTGAATTCCGAAAGTAGTAAGTGCATTCTGTGAACACCAAATAGTAGTAAGTTTAGGATTTAGTCTTTAGTTCATTCTGTGAATCGGGCCCGGTGAGTTTAATGTGTTGCTCTTGTGTAATCTATAGAAACTGGTGACAAGCATGTAGTCTTTTTTTATACTAAAGATTTATAGACCAAACGTTCGTGTTTACTGTGCGAATTCCAAAACTGACATGACAAGCACAACCTTCGGGGCTCCCGGGTAGCGTCTGACGTGCCATGATGTTACAATGAATCTGTCAATCCACTGACCGATGTGATGTCAGACTCTGTGTTGAGCACACAGACTTCTATTACACTGCACTCCCACTCTGAATACTGAATTACTCTTACGTGCATGCCAGCTCGGTAGGTACTCTTAAACATTGTTCAGTGGATTAACTTCCTGGCCCTCCTCTCAATATGAATACGTCACAAGGACTTGAAGCTGGTTGTAGAGACAAACATACTTGCGAAAAAGAAAAAGACTTTGCTGGGAGTGGGAGATGCCAAAACTGGTGCTGCCCTACAGGAAGAATTGGGATACCCATGTCAAGCTGGTAGCGTAGTATCTGAGCTCTTCAGAGGTAAGTGCAAGAGGTGGGCAGAGGACTGTGGAGAGGGTGCCCTTCATTACTGCTTTGCACTCCGATTAAGGAAAGGTAGATGCACCCATATCACACTGGAAACCGGAAGCACTAACAGCACTCGACTCAGGGCGCTGATGTCCTGATGCATTCATTGGGGATAAACACCTGTAAACCCGTCATCTTGAAAAACATGTACTCCTGACTCAACACATGGGCAGAGCTAAAACCCCGATCATGTTGGTCCTCATTAGTCTGGTGACAGGTGTGCTGTCAATCCAGACTATAAAACGTACCTTTGCCAACTTACTTGGCTGCGAGCCTGTTTGTCGGCCTGCCTCGGTGCACCCACACGTTCACCTTTTTTAAATGATTCGCTGCAGAGATTCCTTACACCTTTTCCACAAACTTAAGGATCCCTAGCTACACCTTTGTTAAACAATAATTGGTAGAGCCAATAGGTCTCGCATTTGGGATCTTACGAGTTTAGCCATGCATTTTTGACATTGCTAATAACAATGCCTTTTATTTTTGTTTTTGTTTTTAAAACATAAATAGGCGCATTGTCATTTATGCGAGACCTATTGCATTGCAAATGCTTGTTTGGGAAGTGGTCAAGGTGAGGAATACTTTCCGGATAATGTTGATCTCATAGGAAAAGTCAGCAGAAAATGAAATCATGTGTCACTTTTGTGGAAAGAAACAGGTTTTCTGTCCGAATGGCACAAAACTGAGGCTGTCACAGGGTGAGACCAATATGGTTTGTTCGAGAACCTTATTCAGTGTGCTCAATGGGATTTCAATGGGACAGCAACATTTGTTTTCCTCAGACGTGTAATGAGAGTTGCAAGAAATGCTAGCTGTCAGTCACTTCTTCCTTTTTGAGAACTTTAAAATCCTGATGTTGCCCCTGGTCTTCCACGTGAATCAGTTTATTATGAAGATTTCACCCCTCATTTCCCCAGTCGGCAAATTGAGCCCTTGAGATTCCACCATATCAGCCTTTTGAGTCTCATCTTGAAACAGGCAAGTCCCAAATGAATGGGCTTTAGCTTTGTGCCAGGTCCAGTTACTGACCACTCCATCGTACCAATGGGCATCTTTATCATCTTACGTTCTGCCATCATGGTGTATGGAGTAAATGCTGCTATCATGTCTATGACTTTTGCTGTTTTTTTGCTGGTTCTGAAAACATCATCTAAAGCAGAGTGTGGATTCCAGATATAGAAATACAGCAGGTGAGAAGATGTCAATTAATGTGACAGGAAGATAGGCAAGTACAAGCAAAATGTGTTCAGATGAGAGTCAGAGATTTAGGGCCATATGTATGAAGCCGTTTTTGAATCGCAAAGGCCGAAATTCGCTTTTTTGCATTATTTCCAATGTATCATACAATCGCAATTTAAGGAATCGCAATAATTTGCGATTCCTTATTTTGCCATAGCATTTAAGGAATCACAAATTTTGCGATTCCTTAAATGATATGTATGATACATTTTTGAAGTGCGAATTTGTGTTAAGGAATCGCAATTTACCACCAACTTGTAGCTGGTGGGAATTTGCGATTTCTCATAATAATGCCCTATTTGGCATTCGTGAGGGTGGTATGTGACACACATACATGCTCATAGGGCTTGTATGTGTGCCACATGCACACACATGTAGATTTGAGGGGTGCAGCAGGGTGTCTTTGAGACACCCCTGCACCCTTGTAATAATTCTCAAATTGCGATTAGCAAATTGCGAATTCGCAATTTGAGAATTTTTGCACCATCATTCCTATGGGCCTCCTGGCCCATAGGAATGCATTGGAAATCATTCTTTATTTGTGATTTCGCAAATTGCGCATTCGCAAATAAAGAATGATAAGGAATCGCTTAAAAATAGCGATTTTGTACATACATACCGTTTTGCGATTTCTACATAGCGATTCGCAAAAAATCGCTATTTAGAAATCGCAAAATGATATCTTGATACATCCGGCCCTTAGTGGAAATATGCACTTGGTATCAAAAGCATCTAATAGTTTGTTGCATATGGGTGTGAAGGAACAAAGACAGTCCTGACTGCAGTACCATGCCGGAAAAAAATAGAACTCTATGTAGAGGTGCATTCAAAAAACACTGGTGGCCTCATAGATGAAACCACAAAACAGTAGCGTCCTCTGCCAGGTGAGTTTGCACCAGATTTCACTTCATCATGCCCGCCACTTCCATGCAACACTGCAGTAGGTCAAAGACATTAACAGAAACAGAAACTCCTCCAGAGGCAGTAGCCCAGTGTAGCCATTGGTAAAATTGGGGGGTAGGTGGGGTGGGCGAGCGGGGGACTCAGAAACAGAATCAGGAAAGTCATACAGTGCCAGGATTAAATGGTCTACTCTCAGGTGCTTTTCAATAGGAGGGAAATATTATAAAACTACAGAATATCCAGACTTCTAATATTTATAGCTATAATCACTTTCTCGATCCGAGTATTCTGGTGTAAAGTCTTTCCTTTTGTGATTAATCAATCCCCAAATACTTGCACTTTTTAAATACAAAATCCTTTATGTTTCTGCCAGTTCCAAACATCTCTTTTGGGAGACCCAGCCAACGAATTTCATCCCTTACTGGAACTTCATCAGGGCGTAGAATAAATGTATATATACATAATCAGTATTTCACGTAGATAAAATCATTTTTACAATGTTTTGTTAATTTTTTTATGCAACTCTTTCATTATTTACTTTAAATAAAAACACTTTCCATCCTAGGAATGTGTCAAAACCATTTTACTTTGAACCTGAACCGAAATAGCCCAAATAAAAAAAACATGTTTTTTTTACTTTACACTAAAAATGTGATTAAATCTGAATTTATTCTTTTTCATTCCAATCTTTCCCTAATCAAGTGCTTACAACTACATATTTCATTCCTTCCTTGTATTGTGTTCCTCTATCCCGCATGTATAAAAAAAACGTTTTTAGGCGGACCAATACATTTCATATATTTGCACTATGTTTCATTTCATGTTGTTCTTTCTGGGTTCATTATTGACAATTCATTAAAATTACTGTTAGCAAAACATGTATATATAAAAAATAAATGTTTAGCCCTATTTCATTAATCTATTATATTTTTAATAACATTACTTGGTGCCTTGAATCAAACGACCACCTTTTCTGATTAGATTCCCCGCTTCAACTACCACCAATATTGTAGTCTTTCTTAAAGAACATTCCATTTACCAAGTTCTTATCTTTGTATCCTACTGGAATCCTATTTTCAGCCACATAGTCTGCATTAACCCAATATCAATCCCACATTCTAGAAGACACACCATCCCTTTAGTGGTTTCCTATTTGTGACAATGGCGGTTTATTTTACTGTAATATTGTTAAACCCCTTCCCCATTCACACTGTGCTCCCCTCAAGAGTTTGCTCTGCTTCTTATCATTTTTCATTCCCCTTGCTCAGTCTCAATACTCTTGTATGAGTTACTCCATGGCTAGTTCTTGATTATCCCATAACCTCTATACCTCGTACTGTGATAGTGCCTATCCCATTCCTAACGTGAATTATATTTTACATACGCGACAAACAGCTCCCTTTCTGGCCCCGCGATACGCCCTGCCTCTTACTGTCTTGCCTTTCATTCCTTCAATTTTAACCACTCATTCCCGTCGTATTGGCATTAGACATATAACAATCCTACCCGTCCTATTCCTAACGTAAATCCCGCATCATTCTGATTCTACCCGCCTTGCTCATTTTCACTCCACTCTCTTCTCGGGCAACATGGATTCTACCTCCTTTTTGGCCCATCCGGTTGCTGCTTGCCCAGCCATTTAAATACCCTTGTCTTCCTTGTTAATGTCTTACACCTGAGGCGAGGCACCTGACGTTGTGCCTCTGCGTTTCCATTCCTTAATGTGGACACCATCTTAGACAGTCTTTCTTCGTTTTTTTTTGTTTGATCTGTCTATTAATGATTTTGTTGTTATATACAAGACTACAGAACGATATACCATCACACAAAAATGTCATACAAAGCCAATAGGTAAGTAACGAGTCCAGATCGTACCTCATATTAGACCGTCGTTCTTCATACCTGCAATCTACACTATTAACACCATTTCACCTTTCACATGTATGTGTACATTCCTTTCACTGATTTTTTGATTTCGTCAGGGCGGTATCTCTGATTTTATTTTATTAAAATCTTACATTCCTTTGTAAATTACCACCACGTGACATAATAATGTTACTATATTATTATCCTCTAATGTGGGTGAATTTTGGACAATCTTCCTCCAGGCCCCCAAAATATATTCTTTCATATCTTTCTTCCTACCTTATGTATTCATACCTTTCCTTTTCTTGTTTTATCTACTCATTAAGTTGTTTCACCTTGTCATAATATCTCCCAATCTTTTATTATCCTGTATATTGCCACTTTTATTTAAATGTAAAGTGCCTACGTTCTCTTACTGTTCCCTCCCTGTGATACTATTTAACATTCTATACTCCTTGATATAATGGAAGTCACCTTTGACCACCCCACTCTATCCTTTCCTTCACATCGTTCTAGACCTTCCATCCCCATTGTATTTGAAACCCATTGTCTATCTCATATCTCACAACGTTCTGGTAATAGTTTTTTTTCTCTTTCGATGAATGTCGGCTCTTTTACTCTATGGACTTTTCAATCATCTCTTTAGACCTCCTACATGTTATCAATGCCATATTTACACCTCTGAAGAAAAATGGATCTTAATTAACCATCAGTAACCTGAAATTTCCAATATTCGTACTTTCAATCACTCAGTATACCACACAATCTTAGCATTATATTTATTTTATGTCAAAACCAATTTGCAAATTCTCTACTCGTATACAACTGCATTCCACTTCATCCCCACAGTCTCCTCAGATACTTTGTCTGCCATATTTCCTAGCCTCTACACTATTTATATCTACTTCCTTTCTTCCCTGGTGTTCCTACAGCTGTCCTTATCCTGTAACTTTTAGTATTATAAAGTCTACCTGGACTTCCAATCAATGGGTCTAGTTTTAGTCCTTCTTAACATATGTTTTCAAACATTCTCATTCTCTAAAAATTCTCCCAATTTTTAACCCGCCACCTCATAAACGATCAAGTAGTTTCCTGTGCTTAATATGTGACTTCCCATCTCAGGGTCTAGTTTTAGTCTTTCTTAACATCTGTTCCAAACATTCTCATTCGTTCAACATTCTCCCAACTTTGAACCCGTTGCCCCAAAAATGGTCAAGACGTATCCTTTGCTTGATATCAAAGCATATCTCTCTTATTTTTATAAAGTTTAACAATGCCTCAACCAATTTCATCACACCTTCATTATTGCTTCTCACTCCCTTATAATAGTGCCTATAATATGTTATGGAGCTTTACTGCCATCACCTCTTAATCTGGCTCCTGGTGACATTACCTCTGGGCCCAGATTTGATGTTGTTACTTATATATCTTATAAGAAATAGTACAATTACTACTTTGTTTAAACCTTTTTCCACAGACCTCGATCTCGCTATCCATTTTACGTAATTTTGTTTTAGCATCAAATCTCAATCACCTCCCTTTGGTTTAGGTTCGGCCTTTTCAATGCCACAAAAGGTGAAACTGTTGTCATGCAGGTGCTTTCCTCGCATATGTTGAAAAATTGACTTTTACAGTCTTTATTTGTTATGGCTCTCTGATGTCCCTGTATCTTTATTTTTAGCATCCTAACCGTACTTCCTACATATATCATTTGACAATTGCACACTATTACATAAATTACATGGGTACTGTTACAGTTTATAAACTCATTGATATAATTCTTTCTTGCAGAGTTGTAACATAACTTTTTCAATGTTTTCATCCCCATCCGACACACAGAACAATCAGAGCAGATATAACTTCCATTGGGTTGTTCTGGTAACCATCTCTTATTTCTATGTCGGGGGAGGCGTGTAACTGCATGTAAGCAGACTTGTAATTTTGGGCCCCCTTCTGGAGGTTACCCTTGGTTTTTCCTTTATCCAACTTGACACACCTGGTAGCCCCTGCAAAAATCCCCAATGTCTCAGAAATGTTGTGTATATCTTTTTATTCTCCACACTGTAACTGGACACAAAGGATAGTTTCCTATTATCATGCTGGTGGACCTTTTTCCTCAAAAGGTACTCCTACTAGTTTGTAAAATTCGGTTGTCTACATGCGCCAGGATTTTATTACAATAGCTTTTGTTCTTCAATCTTGTTTTAAGTCCACTTATCTCTTTTTTTAAATCACTGTCCTCACTGCAGTTCCACCTTATTCTTACCATCTCCCCATATAATATACTCTCAATCATGTTTGGGGTGCGCATTTTCTGCTCTTAATATGCTGTGTGTTGCAGAGGTCTTGCGGAAAATTCTGCTACAAATTTTCCCTTTCTCTGCAAACAGTTCCCTGTCTAGAAATGTAACTGCCTCCCTGCTGTGGCTCATAGTTAATTTCATATTGTATTGGTTTTCATTGAGACATGAAAAGTAATAATTCCATTCCCCCTGTGAACCGGTCCAAAAAAGCTAAATATAATATCTGATCCTTCCCCAGAAAAGCACATGAGGTGTTCATTCCTTAGCTGATGAGGCCAGGCATGCTCTCAGGTGGCAGGGCGTAAGGACCTGCAGACCAAGGCTGTTTGCCATAGCATCTGCATAGCCGGTGACAGCACTAGCACCTTCCTCTTCTGTCTCACGCACAGCCTCTATGGAGGGAACGCCAGTCTCTGTCAGCCTGCTGATCGCTGCACAACAAGTCCGATGCAGGAGTCCCCTTGAAAGCAGCCACTAGCAGGCCACAATGTTGATGGTTGAAGCCTCCTGTGTGGGGAGCATCAGGGTCTGGAGGCCGTAAGTGCCAGTGATGCTATCCCTAAGGGGCATGCCCGGCGGGTTCCTACTGGGTCACCAAAGTAGATGGTCATTGTATTAGCAGCATGAAGGTATACACATGAGAACCATTGTTGAACATCATTTCATTAGTGTGGCATAGTGTAGCTTGATCTCGTGGTTCCATCTTCATTGCCGCCAAATCCCACCTCCTTCCAGTAACTTGTGTGCAGATAAGTGTGGAAAATGTATCTAAAGAATGTTTGTGAATACCAAGGCGGGACAGGGAACCCAAAGCAGCTCTGGCAAATTTCGTCAGACCAGCCCCATGCAGTGCATAGTGTTCAGGCGTAGTGAGTGAGCCTCACGACTACAATGGGGTTTTAGGGGTTCTTCTCCCAAGAACTATTGGGAAACGATGGCAAAAATGGTGCACTCTACTACACATTGTTCATTATATATTCAAATGCATTTGTTTTTAATGCAAAGTAAATGTTGACCTTACAGTGCACCCGGATAGGACAATCCTTATTGGGGCTCTTCAATGATTCCTTCACTTTCACCGTCCAACAGTGCCTCTCATCTCTCTCTAGCCATGCTCTCACATGTATTTCAATTGTTTTATAGCACCTCTCATACAAGTATGGGGTGTCTGAGCATTTTACATCACAAAACGATACAGAGACAATGAATCACATGTGTCTTAATCAGTGTATAGAACATGTTACATAAGACAATTGGCTTGGTAGTTTGGTTTGCCCTGTTCCCATGATACACTGGGCCAGGGACAGCCTAATTTGCATATAGCCAGGTTCTGAGCTGGGATGGTGCAGTGAGCTAAAAAACGGTGTTGGATTAAGCCCTGATCTCTTGACTGGGTGAGAGTATTCTGCTTAATTCACAAACTCTGTCCATCACCACCCCCTGTTGTTTAATTATTTTGTCCACCATAAGCGTGGAAGGGTATACTCAGACGTGAGTCCCTTGCTCATTGCACCATCAGGATTCAAGCAAGCCGGGCCGAAGACAGCTGAAATGCCAGAAACCGGTCCCCGGAAGCTTGTTTCCTTCCCAGTGTAAGAATTGGCTTGGTAGTTTGGTTTACCCTGTTCCCATGATACACTGGGCCAGGGACAGACTCATTTGCATATAGCCAGGTTCTGAGCTGGGATGGTGCAGTGAGCTAAAAAACGGTGTTGGATTAAGCCCTGATCCCTTGACTGGGTGAGAGTATTCTGCTTAATTCAGAAACTCTGTCCATCACCACCCCCTGTTGTTTAATTACATAAGACAAAGAGCACTAAATGGTGTAAGATTCCCATTTCATCCATTCTGGTAGGCATTTTTGGGGCTCAGCCTACGCCCCACACGAAGTGTGGGTGGAGCTTCCGAGCCGTTTTGTTAGGGGGCTCAGAAAATGCTCCGAAAAAATTCCTTAGTGCGCGAGAATTTTTCGTGGTGTTGTGTGCCATCTGCATGGCAATTCGTCCCCTCACGGCTGTGTTTTTGTAAGGCTTCACGCAATAGGCCCTAGGAATTTTGTTCTCTCCACTTCCTGCATATTCCGTGCTAACACGCGCATGAGAATGCCATAAATTCCCAATTACCAGATGTCAGGGTCAGTTCGCTTATTCACGACTCTGTCGTTTTCTTGAGCTGTGTGTGTGTGCATGCTGTCTCCCCGTCCAGGAGAATGCCATAAATTCTCAATTACCAGCTGTCAGAGGTGCCGGTAATTGAAGGCAGATGCTTGTAGCGTGTTCACTGCTGTGCTTTTAGTTTTCTTCAGCTCTGTGTGCGCGCATGGTGGCTCCCGAGTTTTCATTCAGATTCACCGATTTGCACATCCTGATGGCATTTTTTTTTTTGCTTTTTAAGAAGAATTCACCTAAACATTTGCCTTGCTAGAACTATGTCGGGGAATGTTCCAATGTTTTCTTTAGCTTTATTTCGAGCCCCGCAATACAATGGTCTGTTCAGTGAAGGCCAGTTTCTTTTTATTGAAACGGAATTACGCAGATTATCTTGAATTTCGTATAGACATGCTTTAACAAAATTCAACAAGACTTGAGCATAAAAAGAAAGCGAAGTGATTTGACCAAACATGTAGTATTACATGATGTATGTATACTGCGCTTCTGTCAGTAGTGTTGCTCCATTTCACAGTATACAAACTTGTTTGTTTTGGCGCAGACCGAAGTATCCATACACAGACGTGTGTGGTTGCAGTGTGAGCGATAAAGAAATAATTTGGTATGAAGGAGGAAGTTATTTGGGGTTGTTTTTATTGTGCACAGTAATACTCTGCTTAGGTGGAAAAATGTCGGGAATAGTGTGAGGAAAATAGTGCATTCATGCTTACTTTCTTTTAGAGTAGTGTAGAGTGCTGTGTGCTGTAGAGTGCTGTGTGCTGTAGAGTGCTCTGTGCTGAGAAGTGCTGTGTGCTGTAGAGTGCTGTGTGCTGTTAATTGCAGAGTGCTGTGTGCAGTTGAGTGCAGAGTGCTGTGTGCTGTAGAGTGCTGTGTGCTGTAGAGTGCTGTGTGCTGTAGAGTGCTGTGTCCTGAGAAGTGCTGTGTGCTGTAGAGTGCTGTGTCCTGAGAAGTGCTGTGTGCTGTGGAGTGCTGTGTGCTGTAGAGTGCTGTGTGCTGAGAAGTGCTGTGTGCTGAGAAGTGCTGTGTACTGAGAAGTGCCGTAGAGTGCTGTGTGCTGTAGAGTGCAGAGTGCTGTGTGCTGTTGATTCCAGAGTGCTGTGTGCAGTTGAGTGCAGAGTGCTGTGTGCTGTAGAGTGCTGTGTGCTGTAGAGTGCTGTGTGCTGTAGAGTGCTGTGTGCTGAAGAGTGCTGTGTGCTGTAGAGTGCTGTGTTCTGTAGAGTGCTGTGTGTAGATAAGTACCAACAGTCAAAATGAGATGACTGCAGAGTGAAAGTAAATGCAGAGTGAGAGTGAGTGTAGAGTGAGAGTAAGTGCAATTTGAGACTGAGTGCAGAGTGAGAGTGAGTGCAGAGTGTGAGTTAGTGCAGAATGACAGAAGTGAGTGCAGAATAAGTGCAAAGGTAAAGTAGAACGACTGCAAAATGAGAGTGAGTGAGTACAGAGTGTGAGTTAGTGCAGAGTGCATGCAGAATGAGTGCAGAGTGACAGTGAGTGAGTGCCAAGTGTGATTTACTGCAGAGCGCATGCACAATGAGTGCAGAGTGGCAGTGAGTGCAGAGTGCTGAGTGCAGAGTGAGTGCACAGTGAGTGCAGTGGCTAACTGAATGCAGTTGCAGAGTGAGTGCAGGGTGAGTGCAGGTGCACAGTAAGTGAGTGCAACGTGAGAGCAGATGCAGAGTGCAGAAAGAGTGAGTGTAGAAAGAGTGAGTACAGAATGAGTGCAGAGTGGCAGTGAGTGCAGAATGCTGAGTGCAGAGTGAGTGTACAGTGAGTGCAGGGGCAAAGTGAATGCAGTTGCAGAGTGAGTGCAGGGTGAGTGCAGGTGCACAGTGAGTGAGTGCAAAGTGAGAGCAGGTGCAGAGTGCAGAGAAAGTGAGTACAGAAAGAGTGAGTGCAGAGTGAGTGCAAGTGCAGAATGACTGCAGAGTGAGTGTGACTGCAGAGTGACTGCAGTGAGTGTGACTGCATAGTGACTGCAGAGTGAGTGTGCTTGGAGAGTGAGTGTAGAGTGATTGCAGGTGCAAAGTGAGTGCAGAGTGAGATCAGGTACAGAGTGAGTGCAGAGTGAGTGCGAGTGCAGAATGACTGCAGAGTAAGTGTGACTCCAGAGTTACTGCAGCGTGAGTGTCACTGCAGAGTGACTGCAGAGTGAGTGTGACTGCAGAGTAACAGTGACTGCAGAGTGACAGTGACAGCAGCTGTGAGTGTGCAAGGTAAACAGTGTGTGAGTATGTAAGTATGCAGGGTGAACAGTGTGTAAGTGTGCAGGGTGCAAAGTGTGTGAGTGTCCAGGATGAACAGTGTGTGACTATGCAAATGAACAGTGTGGATGTGCAGAGTGAGCAGTGTATGTGTGTAGGGACACTGTCTGAGTGTGCGGGAGACAAACACTAAAACTAAATTCACCACACACATACATAGGACCACACACAAACCCACACACCACACACACCACATACACATACACCACACACACATACCACACCCACACACACTAAACACACACCAGCCTCTCACCAGCACACACTCGTCACTACACACAAAAAAAACACACAAAACAACACACCTCCAGCCGTCAGTGCATACTTTCACCAGGCACAAATACCAACAGCCATCAATGTACGCTTTCACCAAACACAAACACGACAATGCATCAGTGCTGCAAATTCACACACACACACACACACCCCAGCAGCTGTCACTGCACACTTTCATCAGTCACACACCAAAGTTCACTCTTTCAGTAAGCACACTCATCAACAGCTGTCAGTGCACTCTTTTACAAAGCACACGCATTACCATCCATCTCTGTACGCTTCACAGCCACACAAGCACACACACCACCAGCCATCACTGCACAATTCCTACAGGCCCACACATCCACCACCCATCAATGTACCTATCAATGGTTAATGCATCCACCATAAAATATTGTAGCAATCGCTCTATGCTACACTTTACCTTTTCAAGATAATGCGTTAAAGCACAGCACGCCACCGTTTTGAGGAAAAATGGTTTTTAGAAGTCAGAGAATGGGCGCACTGCCAGTATGGAAGCACTATAGGATATAGTAGAAGGTGGTGCAACTGGGTGAGTGGACAACCATATAACCACTCAATGGAGAAGTCAGCAAGCTGTACTAATCCAAAGCTACGAAAAAAGACATACCCTATGCACACACTCGGTAAGTATAAGAAGGTCACAATGTGGCCATAAACAAATTGACAATTAAGTGCAGAGAAACAACAGTGAAACACAAGGTAATATACAGTTGGTGCAAATAAATGGACATATATTGGCAAAAAAGTCTTGGTCTCCTTGTTTAATATATCACAGCTTGAGAACAACCAGCCGACACGTGTTTCATCGCATCTCGCGAATCTTCAGGGCTGGAAACAATACAGAAAAAAAGGCTTTTTTTTGGGAATATATACAATTGTACATGGCAACTGAGATCCTCTATACCACTTCGACCCGGCTACCGAGACAAGCATCAAGTGAAATAACTTCATGCATAGGTCTATACTCTTGAGAAGGTTTGAGGAAGACATCCTTTGGTGTGCTAAGGTGCCCTCAGTTTCATCATTCGCTATATACCGGCATTGTGTACACTCCATGCGGTTGATTGAGCACTCATGCACATTGACACCCCAACGAATTGTGTTCGGTCTATGTACAGTAATCTGTGATTCTATGCAGAAACTGTTTTTAGTGAAGTGCTATACTTAGTTCGAGGGTAGTGTGAGAGATCATGCGTACAAAAAGTGCACCGTGATTTGATAAGAAACATTCCAACACATACCTCTGAATGGTTCTGCTTGGACCAAGAGGTCTAAATTTTGAAGTAAATGGAAAAGACAGGAGAATGAAAAGAGGCATGGAAAAGGAGAACAGAAGAAAGGAGGGAAAAAAAAGGGGAAACAAGGTAAAAAGTCAAAACTAAGTGTGTAACTTAGTGCAGACTCAAGGTCTGATCTCATCTATTGCATTAAGGAAGATGTTAGCCTTGAGGGCTGACTTTAGTCCACAGTTAAGTAGCAAACAGAATATACAAAAAAGTAGGCTCACCGCTCTTCCGGTGATAATTCCGACCCGGAGGGGCCCAAGACCAGCATTAAATTCAATAATCAAGTGGAATTAATTAGCTGGAACAAAATTAAAAGAAATAGATTCAGGCGTAAAGGAGAGTTAGACTAATAAAGCTAATTCAATAACCGTTGTTGTTGATGGAGAAAATGATTTATAACAATGAGTCATTCTTATATCAAAGCTCCACTTGTCTATAGATTGTACCCGACATGGGTAATTGTATGCCAGACAAAATTTGCAACATCTAGCTCTGAATCATGTAGAAATTCTAATGGAGTATGTTACAGGAGTAACCAGTAAGGAAGAAGAATCCTGTACCTCCAAAATCTCACATTACTCCATTGTCAACACCCTAAATTCATATGGAGATTATGCCCTCACATAAGGAAAAACGAATACGTTCAAAAATTATCAATTTACCTTACAAGCGTAATGCGCTCTTTTAGGTCACCCGGGAGATGGTGTGACGATCAGATAGTGTCAATACACTCAGTATCTGAAACATGATATACATGGATAGTATTAAGGTGGAATACTATTGCGTGGCATAAAGCATGCATTTCAACAATGTAAAAGTAATGCCTCTAGTTGCTTACCAAAGTACTCCTGAAACGAGGACTGATAGAGGTTGCTCTATGGCCTCGTAAAAGTTGCTGTCTGTAAGACAAACAATCAGAGCAAACAATTACGCTCTGTAGCGGATTAAATTCGGTGGTCTAGCCCCCACAAAAACCAACTAATTGCGCTACCTGAAGGCGTCTTGTTCTCTTCGTTTCTCCCGGGTCTTTGTGTTCGAAGTGCGGACACGTGACCCGGAAGTGGCTTCTACTTTTAAAACGCTCAGCCCCATAAGTGACGTAATCGCTGTCTGAAAGGAAAGATTTTAAAGGAACAGTAGGAGAGAGCGGAAGCCGAGACAGTGAAGTGCACTTATCGATTGTATGTGAAAAAATTAGATAGATTGTCTAGGCAGTAGCGTGTAACTGAGAAAAAATAGTGCTTATGTAGTCGAAATTAAAAAGAAATTTTGTCTTTGAAAAGTGACAAACGTACAATCTTGCGGGACAAGAAATTATAAATCCATTGTGGATACATGCTTTTATACCGTCGTGACACCGCCAGTACGCAGTGTGTAGTAGGTGATTGCGAGAAGATCTCGTAAATGCCTCGCATGCATGGATACATGCTTTTATACCGTCGTGACACCGCCAGTACGCAGTGTATCGTAGGTGATTGCGAGAAGATGTCGCAAATGCCTCGCATGCAAAGTTATTTGACATACAGGTTGTGGGAGAAGTGTTAACGATATCTTCCCAACCTCTCTTAGAATTCTAAGATCATAGTTCAGTTACATTTGGTTGAAAACATGACAACATATGGTATATATATTGGTACAATAATTCACATAGTAATTTGACCAGCACGTGTGTGCATCCAAGTTTTCATTTGATGGAGTATTAAAAACGAACCTGATATTCTGTGGATACCTCCATAAAAATCATCATATTCCATAGAGATAAGTCACTATATAAAATTCATCATAAAGTTACATCTTAGTTTGCGTAGAGAAGATATGTGAGTCTAGTATTTACTGATGTTATTCAAAAAATTCAGTCACCCAAGAAAAATTGAAGCTCAGAGTCGAAGTTAAGACCTAGGCCAACTGCGTACATTCTCATAATCCACATGGCCTCTGTGCGTCTCAATTTCAGTTCTCTATTGCCTCCTCTGACCCCCAAGTTAACTACATCTATGCCAAAGAAGGAAACAGCTTTCTCATTTTCGGAATTTTGGCATCTTGCCACATGTAAGGCTACGGGATACCTAGGATCTTGTTTAAGAATTGCTCTCATATGCTCTGAAATTCTGTCCTTAAGTGCACGTATAGAGCTCCCTACATATTGTTTGCCACACTTACATTCTATAATGTATACTACGTATTTAGTAAGACAGTTAATGTTGGTATTTATAGGAAAACATTCGCCTTTAGGATTATAGAATTGTTTAGTGTTGTGTTTAGCCCATCTACACATGGCACAAAAACCACATTTAAAAAAACCTATGCTTCGTGTAGAAAGCCAGTCTGTTGTATTCAGGCCATGTGGTACAGTGGGACTTAATCTGTTTCTGAGGGAATTACCTCTCCTGAAACAGATCTGGGGTCTGTCTGTGACAAATGGAAGTAGGGATTTCTCATTTTTCAATATTCCCCAATGTTTGCTCATGCTTTTTCTCAAAGTATGGTGAAAGAAATTGAATTCTGTGATCAACCTGATTGTGTTGTCTGTAGATAGGGGTTGCTTTTTGGGCTGCAGAATATCTGTTCTCACAGTTTTGTTTATTCTTGTTTCTGCTTGTTTGATAATTTTACTGGAATCTCCTCTTTTAGAGAACCTGTTTTTCATGTCATGTACGCAGTCTTTGAATTGAGATTCTTCACTGCAAAGCTTTCTAGCTCTTAATAATTCCCCATATGATATAGACTTGATCTGATGTGGGGGGTGTGAACTGTCAGCATGTAATATAGAGTTGCATGAGGTAGATTTTCTAAAGAGTCTACTGTGTAAAATATCATTTGTCACATACAACTCAATGTCTAGGAATTCAATTCTGGTTTGACTATATGTCATTGTAAATTTGATTTCCCACGTATTGTTATTCAAATAGGTGAAAAATTCTGTAAGTAGTTCCTCAGTGCCTGACCATAGGAGAATGCAGTCATCTATATAGCGTCCCCAGAAAATTATAGAGTCAATGTATTGGGAGCCCTTCTCCCCCCAGATAAGGTCAGATTCCAGATTACCCATGAACAGGTTGGCGAATGATGGGGAAAATTTTGATCCCATCGCCACCCCCTTCTTTTGGCGATACCATTTCTTGTCAAATACAAAGAAGTTGTTATTCAAAACTAATTCCATCATTTCTGATAGCATTACAGTATGTTGATAGAGTGAAGCTGGTCGGTTATGTAGAAATCTATTCATGGCAAGAAGACCCAAATCAATGTTGATGCTTGTGTATAAGGACACAACGTCCATAGTGACAAGAAATGTATCTGGTTGCCATTGAATATCTGATAGAATGCTCAGGATATGTCTGGAGTCTTGTATATATGATGGAAGGTTGTGTACCAATGGACCCAGAAAAAGATCAATGTATTCTGCAATCCTTTCCGTTGGACCCCCTATACCTGAGACTATTGGTCTACCAGGTGGGAAGGGCTGATTCTTGTGTACCTTGGGGAGTGTGTACAGCCAGGGATACGTTGGTCTGAAAATTTTTAGGTAAAGGTATTCTTGGTCATTTAAAAGTCCTGATTGTTTCCAAATCAACAATTTGTCATTGATCTTAGTCGTTAAAGGACCTATAGGATTAAAGGATATTTGTTCATAACAGGTGGCGTCAGCTTGTTGGCTATGGATTTCTCCTTCATAGTCAGTTCGATTCATGACTACTACGTTGCCGCATTTATCGGCCTCTCTGATAGTAATGTGTTCATTTTTACTAAGAGATGTGAGAGCTGCACGTTCTCCTATTGTCAGGTTGTCATGGTACTTAAACGATTTTAGTAAATTGTTTGTATTGAGTTTATCAGTGTCTTCTAGCACCCGTTTGTGAAATTGATCTATGGCATTACCCCCTGAAAGTGTAGGTATCCATCTGGATTTACTCTTTAAACCACTAGAGAGACTATAGTCTGGGTCTATGTCAAGTTCTGTTAAAAGCCTATTCATGTCATATGGGGAATCTTCCATATCAGTCATTGACAACAATAAGTGTGTTGCTTGTACATCTTTTATTGACAAAAAATCGTCTGTATCCGTCAAGACAGGAATATTCCTACTGCCTACATCAGTACTAGTTTTATCAGAAAAATGTTTTTTGAGCTTTAAATTTCTAATAAATTTGAAAAGATCAATTTTTAGTTTACAGAGATCACCTATAGCAAATGGATTGCAACTCAGACCCTTGCTCAATAATGAGATCATATCCGAAGTGAGATCATGGGAAGAAAGATTGATTACTTGAATCTCTGTCTGATTAACAGTGTTCAATTCCTGTTCGTTCCTGATCTGAGCTTGCTTCTGTATCCTCCTACATTTTGGTCTCCTGCCCCTGCGGGTTTTGGATCGGGTGGATCTCTCTGGACCGTAAACCTGTTGCCTCTCCTTATTCTCTGGACCTCCTGAGAAAAAGTTGCCACACTGCCAGTGGTTGAGGTCTCTGGTTCTCCATCACTAATCCCAGCAGTACTGATTGAGGCGTTGCTGGATGAAACGGAGCTTGCCCCTGCTGTGGGTGGATTGTTAGTATTTCTTGTCTTAGTATTGGGGATGAGTGAGTCATATTTACTGGCGTTTTAAAAAAACGTGAATTTTATTTTGGAATTCATAACTGTGTTTGACTGCAACTCCGCAACTTTGATTGCATTTTTAAAACACTACCTGTGCCATTTTGGGGAACTGTAAGGGGGGCTTGGCACTCACGGATACCTTCAGGAAGCCTGGGCTCAGTCACCACTCCTGCCCGCCCCCGTCCAACGCGGTAGCCAGTACCGTTGCGCGGAGGGCGGGTCAGAGAGAGCCAGGCACTTCCGCCCTACCACTGGAGCGGTTAGCGCTCTAGTTGTAGGAACTCCAGGGTTATTTAGCCCTCATCTGTCTTCGAGCGCGCAGCGTTCGTGCGCAGGGAAGCGCCGAAGACACGCAGAAGAGTAGCCAAAGAGTAGCCCGTCTGCGCCCGTCCGCGACAGGACGGGGCCAGGGGCCATGTACTCTGTCCAGGTCAGTACAGACCCTGTTGTATTAAGTCGCATCAGTTAATCAGCCCAGGAACTATTGAACCTTCAGTGAGCCCCTTTACAAGGCTGTGCACGTGATTCTGGGCCATGTCTAGAGGGCCCCATTTCGTGTAGATACTGCCGGTTTCAAGCTTCCCATTTATCCACTTCGGTTGGGTGCTATAGGGGGGAAACACACCTGCTAACTGGCTGGAAGAGTCTATTATGCAACACCCGCTCTTTACCAAAACATCACACAGAAATTTGGGATCTTATTTCTACTGCACAGCCTGAGCTATGTTTTTTGACTGAAACTTGGATGAAACCCCACACGGTTCCCGCTATTACCCTGGGTATCCCTGTAGGATACAAAATGATAAGGTTAGATCGACCTGTTAAAACGGGTGGCGGCATTGCTATCATTTATAAAGAGGGGATTAATGTCTCAATACTGGAACAAAGGATTAACCCCTTGATGGAAATTATGAGCTTTAGGATCAATACTTCATCTAAAGCCCACTGGAAGTGGACTTTGGTCTATCGTCCACCAGGGCCGAGTGCCAACTTCGCACTCTCCTTAGTTGAAGTATTGGCCCCGTACTTTTGGCCGCCATAAGTGTGGCAGGGTATGCTCAGACGTGAGTCCCTTGCTCACTTTGCCACTGGATTCAGGCAAGCCGGGCTGAAGACAGCTGGAATGCCAGAAACCGGTCCTCGGAAGCTTGTTTCCGGTCCAGGAAGGCATGCCTTGGCAGTTCGGGCTGGACTGTTCCCATGAGGCACAGGGTCAGACTGATTTGCATATAGCCATGTCTGAACTGGGGTGGCAGAGTGGGCTAAAGAACGGTGATGGATTAAGCCCAGATCTTTTGACTGGGTGTGAGTGTTTGATTGGTTCAGATGCTCCGTCCATTACCACCCCCTTTTATACCGCTTTTGGCCGCCATAAGTGTGGCAGGGTATGCTCAGACGTGAGTCCCTTGCTCACTTTGCCACTGGATTCAGGCAAGCCGGGCTGAAGACGGCTGGAATGCCAGAAACCGGTTATCGGAAGCTTGTTTCCGGTCCAGGGAAGGCATGGCTTGGCAGTTCGGGCTGGACTGTTCCCATGAGGCACAGGGTCAGACTGATTTGCATATAGCCATGTCTGAACTAGGGTGGCAGAGTGGGCTAAAGAACAGTGATGGATTTAACCCAGATCTTTTGACTGGGTGTGAGTGTTTGATTGGTTCAGATGCTCCGTCCATTACCACCCCCTTTTGTACCGCTTTTGGCCGCCATAAGTGTGGCAGGGTATGCTCAGACGTGAGTCCCTTGCTCACTTTGCCACTGGATTCAGGCAAGCCGGGCTGAAGACGGCTGGAATGCCAGAAACTGGTCCTCGGAAGCTTGTTTCCGGTCCAGGGAAGGCATGGCTTGGCAGTTCGGGCTGGACTGTTCCCATGAGGCACAGGGTCAGACTGATTTGCATACAGCCATGTCTGAACTGGGATGGCAGAGTGGGCTAAAGAACGGTGATGGATTAAACTCAGATCTTTTGACTGGGTGTGAGTGTTTGATTGGTTCAGATGCTCCGTCCATTACCACCCCCTTTTGTACCGTGTATACAACAGAGTCCCTACCTGTGTACGTATAGCTCCTATTGGGGTGCGGGTAGTGTCTTGTCGTATCAGCCAAGCAAGCAGTCGGCCTGCCGTCTGCTGATGCATGCGTGCGAGCTGCATGCACTGCATAATTATGACACCTAAAACATTCCAGTAAATCCGCATGCTCCGTGCGCAGCTGCCCCAGACGTCTCAAGTCTTTGCCAGCTTCCTCCCCCTCATACCTCAACAGTTGGGCTTCTATTTTTGCGAGGGAGGATGTCAATTGACTGCGTATATTCCATGTGGCCCCCAGGCAATACCCCCTAATTGTCGTTTTGAAAGCATCCCATTCTACTTGCTGTTCCCTCATTGAGCTCGAAATAAGTGAATATGGCCGTACCCAGTGATGATTGGAACTCTGGATCTTTCAACACGTTTGTCTGGAGACGCCATGTTGGTATAGGAGGACAGTGGGCTCCCCAGCTAAGCTGCATCCAGAAGGGATTATGATCGGAGTGTACCCGGCCAAGGTAGTCTATCTTCTATCGTCACACATGTAGGCCATGTACCACTGAGTAATAGGAGTAAATGCGTTCTGTTGGATTGAGAATGCGCCATAAATCTATGATCATCCAATTTATGAGCCAGTCGATGAGAACCTGGGCATTGTATGCAGCTGTGATTCTATTAAGGGGAGAAATGACCTATCTAGAGCAACATTCAACACAGAATTGAAATCTCAACCCAATACCAGTCCAGGGGATCAATTGCCGCAACAGTCACACAAGGAAGGAGGGTTGGTCTACATTCGGGGCGTATATGAACCTTAGTAATATTAGTTGACCGTTCAATCTCCCTCGTATAAAAGTGTACCTACCCTCTTCATCGACTAACGTTTCTTCATGTACAAACGGAATTCCCGCCCTCACCCAGATTAATGTGCCTCTCGCGTGTGCAGAGTATGTGTTGCCGAATACGTGCCCTCTCCATTGTCTATGCAATTTTTCTAATTCTGTTGGTGACATGTGTTTCTTGCAGCAAGGCGATGCCGACCGACTGTCTCTACAGGTAGGCAAATATGGAGTATTGTTTCTTGGGAGTATGCATTCCGTGCATATTCCATGTCAGTATGTTAACCTTTGTCCTGGCAATCGTGTGTTAATGTCATTGGGAGCAGGAGCAAGCGGTGTGTTGCCATGTATGTGTTGCCTATGTGGTACTTCGAGCTGATCTGTCGTAACCAAAACATCGAAATAACTTTTAACATGATAACAACTGGGACGAACACCACAAGAATGTCCGTGCAAACAGTGTGCTTAACAATGACAAGAAAGAAATAATACCAGGACAGTGCCTGGTGGAGGGCGTGTATAGCGTGCACTGGACTACAACATTACCATCCCCTTCATGCCTAGAGGATTTACCATCCATTAGCCATCCAGGCAGGTGCACAGTAGTTAATGATTGCATGGCTTATATGCTATGGGTTGTGGTCTTATATATATGGTGGACCCATAATTGGTGTGTGGTTCAAAATGTAGTGTATCTATCTGTGTGGCGCAAGCACCTACACAATGTCTCCTCCTCCCGCTCGGGTCCTCGAGGTGCCGTTATCACTGCACCTATCCTTGTTGAAGGGATTTATCAGTCTGATGCACCTGTTGGTTATAATGTGCTTTAGTTACCCATTGTCGAACTATCATAGTTGTCAAGTGGATCTCATGCGCCTAGTCATTCTTGGCAGCAGTTGTGAGGCAACGTATCATGACATAACAGGGTATCGTTATCCCCATAATCATCCACGTGGCGACATATGTGTGATGTCAGTTACTGGTGTCAGGTGAAGGAAGCTTTCCCCCACATGTACAAAACACATCGTGGCGATTGGCTCATCATTGATGCCCTAATCAATAGCACATTTATAAGCACAACAGTTATTTTTGTAATTGAATCTCTACTTGCATGACCCATCTCTAACACAGTTCATAGTGGTGATACTCCTTCAGATGATAACATCGGCAGTCTGCGGTGTCACCTCAGGGAGCCTCGCCTCACCTGGATCTTCCGTGCCAGGGGAGGATGAGCCGCTGGCTGCTGCTGTCTGACGCTAAGTCAGTGGAACACACTTCCAGTTGTTCCCGATACTGCACGGCCCCTTGTGCCGAAACAATGTCTAAGGCGCCCTGGCGTTCCAGTCTGCTCCGCTTCAGACTTGGCACCGTAGTCACTGACTGCATATGTCTCTGCTTCCTGCGCCACCCCATCGATGGGGTCTTCCACCAGGAGTCTTGACTTGATTAGCATCCATGGTGCGAGTTCCCTAACACAGGCATGACTCTTACAACTAGTCCCAGACTTCTGCAGGTGAGTCAAAGAAGCAAACTCTGCCCTTCGTCACCACCCTCAATCTGGCTGGAAACAGTAGGTAATAGGGCGGTTCCAAATCACGGAGTTGGCGCTTCACTGCCGCATAAGTGCTTCTGCGCCTCTGCATCAGTGCTGTGTAGTCCGGCAACAGCATGACCTGGTATCCTCCCACCTTGAAGTCTGTACGTTTTCGGGTCTCACGTAAGATTGCGTCTCTGTCCCTGGAGTTAAGGAGCTTGAAGAAAAATGGTTTCAGCCTTGCCCCCGGAGGCGGGCTCTGTGTTGGAACTCAGTGCGCCCTCTCTACTACGAACTGCAATGACAACGATCCCGGGGGTAATATTTCCTGGAGCCAACGCTCCACATAGTGCTCCGGGTTTCGCCCCTCCTCTCGTTCCAGGAGGCCAACCACGCGATCATTATGGCGGCGGAAGCATCCCTCTGCATCCTTGACTCTGTCTTCCAGTGCGTGCATACGATCCAGAATATCCTGTAGGGCAGCAGTGTGGCTTTGGGTGATGGGTTTCGGTTCAGTACGCGACTGACTGTGCAGGTTGACCTTCTCAGCTAGCTTGCGGTGGTCAGCGTAAAGGAGAGTGAAATCTGAGGTAAACTTATCAATCCCGGATTCTGAGGATGTTCTGGTTTGTTCCAGCACATTGCCAATCTACTCCACTGCTGCCAGCACCGAGTCTAGCTTAGCTACCAAAGCAATGTTTGGTGGATCTGTAGGGCTTTCTCCTCCTGTTGTGGTGGTTCCGGTTTACTTGTGCGTGTGGTTCCCTGCTGTGTGTTAGTGCGTAGTCGGTCCATCACTAGCTGCTGTGTGGTAGGCATTCATGTCCCACAGAAGATAGTGTCACTCCGTTGCGCTTGGTAGCATAGTACGGGCAGGGGCGTTGGTCGGCCCAGTGTGCTACGGGTCAATTGCCCCAAATGCCCGGTATGCTCTATGGATCGATAGTGAGCCCTCGCCAAATGTTCGCAATCAGGGTTCAAGCTTGATTGACAGTGGGCCTCCATATGGAATTGATCAGTGTTCTCCACTATGGTGCTGTGTTCTTGATACACCTCCTTTACAATGTATTCTAGGGCTAACACGTGTGGGCGTCTTCTGTCTTATATGGTAGCAGCCAGCGATGTTCTGTGTCCTGTAGGTAGGAGCGTATTCCTTTTCGCTAGACCGCAGCCGCTTCCTCAGCACCGTGATCGTGACTTTTGCTGTCTGATGGCGCACCGTCTCGAGGCCTCTCACACTGGCTTAAACGTCAGTCTAGGTAACGGCGCAAAGGCTCTCTCACTCAGTGAATGGATGCACAGAGATCTGAGGGGGGGGGTTTCACCTTTACCTCTAGGTGTTTGGTCTGGGGCGATGTAGAATACCAAGTGGTGGGTCCCCCTTGTTGTCGGTTCAGCTCACAGATGGGCACCTGTACCAGTCGAGGTCAATCTCCCGATGACTTCAGGACATCGCATATGATTATCTTGAGTTGTATCTTCAAAAAAAATACCTCCCTGTCGCCTCACGAAAAACCCCTGAAGCTCCCCCGTGCCCGACTCCCAAATGTTTGTCACAGTTCAATTACAGCCCTCCTCTAGGGTCCAAGACTGTACATAGGTGTGTTGATGTCTCTAGGGGGACAAGTTCTCCACAGGCTCAGGGTGTCCCATGCATGGGATTCAACGTTATAAATTGGGAGTCTCTACTGCCATCCACCGCAGCGGTCACATGTCTTTTTGGTTTGCGTTACCCCTGGGTTGGGATTAGTCAATGGCAATTTGCTGTACTGTGCAAGTTCCAGGGGTGACTCTCCATATGTAATCCGAGCCGGGCATGCTCTGTGTAGGCCACTTACAGCGTCCTACCTTACCTGTGGCGTGAGTGCTTCTGCTGGCACCCTCGCGCTATTTCGATCTCTTTCCCCTAGGGCGGTATCCAGCGTCTCATATTCAGGCCCCAGACTCCTCGTCTGTCACTGCTCCAGTGGTATCGCAATCAATCAATCAATCAATCATCGCATTTATATAGCGCACTACTTACCCAGAGGGTCTCAAGGCGCTGGGGGAGGGGGATCTGCTACTGCTCGAACATCCAGGTCTTGAGTTGCTTCCTGAAGGCGAGGTGGTCCTGGGTCAGGCGGAGGTGGGTGGGGAGGGAGTTCCATGTCTTGGCGGCGAGGTAGGAGAAGGACCGTCCCCCTGTGGTGGCTCTTCGGATGCGGGGGGCGGCGGCGAGGGCGTGGCTGGTCGATCGAAGCTGGCGTTTGGGAGCATAGAAGTTGAGGCGGCTGTTGAGGTATCCTGGGCCTTGGCTGTGTATCGCAGAGTGAGGCACGCCTTCTTCTTGAAACTGCGCATGCGTGGGAGCCTGCGCATGCACATTCCTCACCAGGAATGTGCATGCGCAGGCTCCCGCGCATGTGCAGTTTCAAGAAGAAGGCGGGATAGACCCGAAAGAGATGTCCCCGCTATAAGGTAAGTGTCTTTAACCTTCTTTAAGGCTTTAATCTTTTTTATACTGCGGGCGGGAGGCGGGTGGGCAGCAGGCGGCCAACTTCCGTTCCGCCCCCGAGTGTGCGGAAATTTGCCCCGTTTTTCCGCCTTCTTTGTGCTCCCATTGCTTGGTTCCCTACCAGAGATGGCCTCTTGGCATACAGTGGGAATCCATAGTCTGGAAGGTCTTTATCAAGAAGGTGTTTTACTCCCATTGGACAATCTCATTGCCAGCGCCGGACTACACCTGTGCCAATTTCTATTGCACTCCCATTTCCAGTTGTTGGGGGAGCATTGAAGTGCAATTCAGCGAGAACTCAAGACACACCTAACGATCCAAAATCTACATTTCATGGGGCAGGATGGCATTTAATAAAATGGTTCGCTAGTTCCTTAAGTATACACACAGCTGTGCCTCTCACTCTATTGCGATGCCATTGGGACCATGAGCTGAGCTGCCCCTGTTCAGAAAAGTAATGGCAGAACATTCTGGAATACCCTGCCTAGCTGTCTCGTCTTGAATGAGATCACAATGCACATTTCAATCTAATTCAATTCTATATACTACTCAGACTATCCAGACAAAATAAATCGGTACTTTTACCGCATGGATGCATCCTGCCCCCACCACCCCTTGAAAGATGCTGATTTCCTACACATGTGCTGATTTCCCCATCTCTCTCAACATTGGCTGGGTGTGGCTGGGTGTTCAAACGATCTAGTTGTTCCTGTGATGGAGGACCCGTAGCCCAGAAGGGCAAACACACATTGTAACACTCTCTAGTCAGGCATGGCCAGAGAGCTTAAATAAATGGGTGGAGGTCGCACTGGACTTCCGGCCCACACCACAACCCAAGTGCATGTGTTGTGTGTCTGTGGTAGCTGTGAGAGTGACCAGGCCATGAATAGAGGCTAACCTTTAAACTGGTGACGAGGGTGAGAGTCTATGTCCCATCTACTGGCATCCTCCTACCTCAGCCTGCAGGTGTCTGGTGCTGACCGAGCTTCTTCGTCCCGGCACCTGCTCATCACGCCGAAGGCCTGCATGCTCCTGCTGTATCCCGAAGCAAGCCTGATATCTTACGTGAGCGGTGAGAATCTATGGCCATGCTTCTTGTGTGCCAACGAGGACACAGTGTCACCCTGCCAGCTGCCAGCCATCACACGTTGCCAGCTGCTTGCCCTGGGTGAGTCACAGCCCAGATGCAGCCTCGACGTTGTGCGCACGTGTGCAGCTTTCAACCAAGTCTGGTGCCTGCCGGGGCCCTCTGGCCTTCACGCTCGACCACGCCAGGACACACTGCACCACCTGCTGGTCTCAGAGAGCAACTGTGCACTGCAGACGTGCTGTGTGTGCTCCTCTCATCGCTCCACTTGGCCCTGCATGTGCCTTGCTGCCTGGCTGTTGTACATACTTCCATGGGTACGAAAGAGGGAGAAGATACCCAGCCGGCCAAGTGGAGGCCCATCACCCTGGCACCCCAAGGAGCAAAAAGAAGAGAGGCAATAATGAGTTGGCCAGACAGGTCTGACATGCACCAGTTCCCAGCTGGTGAGGGGCTCAACAAACCCTACAGTGAGAGTTACTTTGCTGCCGCCACCAAAATACCGCCATGTCACTCCCAGCAGCAGCAGCCACGCCGACAGCTCAGAAAAACACGCCGCCTGCCCAACACGTGGCGCAGCACTCACAGATAACGGTGCTGCCCCCGTTCAGCGAGCTGATTGATCCAGACGCAGCATCACCTAGGTGGACAGTCTGGATTGGCAAGCTCAACAATTACTTCACCTCGCTGGTGGTGACGTTCGCCAATGCGGTCAAGACACTACTGACCGATGACATCCTCGAGCTGTTCCCACAACTCTTCAAAGGTCTTACGGCACTGTGGCATACCTTTTCATCTCCGGCTGCTTGTTGAGCAAGAGCTGCAGAACCTAGAGCAGCAAGGAGTAATGGAAAAGGTCACTGGACCGACACCATGGGTGTTGCACATGGTCATCACTGAGAAACCAAAGCATGCCGAATCAAGCAATAAAGCGGGAGAGACACCTCACACCAACGGTCGATGACATCCTGGCTAATCTCAACGGCTCCCGGTAGTTTTCTAAGCTCGATCTCAACGCCGGCTACCACCAGCTGAAGTTGGCGGAAGAGAGCAGATATAGTAAAACCTTCTCAACCCATCTGGGGCGACGCCACTACAAGAGGTTGAATTTTGGTATTTCTTTGGCAGCGGAGATATTCCAAAATGCAGTCAGAGAGATGCTGTTGGGAATTCAGGGAGTCCTCAATGTCAGTGACGATATACTCATACATTCAGCAATTCTCGAAGATCATCATCGTCATCTCCGGGCCACTCTCCAATACCTGGGAGACCATGGAGTAACACTCCACCGGGACAAATGCCAATTCTTCCAAAAGTCCATTGAGTTTTTTGGCTACGTGTTCAGTCATCGCAAGCTATTCAGCAAGCACCGGCACCTGTCACAGCACCGGAAGTTTGGAGCTTCATGGGCATGGCCACCTACTGTCGGCGGTTTATACCTAATCTTGCTACAGTTGCTGAACCTCTAAGAGCCTCACCAAGAAAGATGCCATCTGGAAATGGGAAAAAGAAGAGGTAGAGGCCTTCCAAAGGGTAAAGTCAACACTGTTGAGCAACACCACCATGGCCTATTTTAACACCGCCCGGTGTAAAAAGTGTTAGTCGATGCCAGCCCCATGGGGTTAGGAGCACTACCCACCCAAGAGACCGAGCCAGGGAAGTGGGCCCCACTGACATTCACGAGCAAGGTGCTCACACCAACAGAAGCTCATTACTCCCAAATTGAACGAGAAGCACTGGCTATCAAATGGGCTTGTAACCACTTTCACCTCTATGTCAGTGGGCATTCCTTCAAGGTCATAACCGACCACCAGCCACTACTCCCATTGTTCAGAGGCACCGCTCGGCATCCGCCTCCCAGGATCGAAATGTGGGTGGTACAACTACAGCATTAACAAACGGAGATAGAGTACAGACCGGGAGCCAAAAATCCAGCTGACTTCCTGTCACAACATCTACCAGACTTGCTCCCGGGAGACACTGAACAGGAACAACGTACCAAAGAACACGTACACATGCTGTCACAATGGGCCTGTCCACGAGCTCTCACCGTAGAAGAGATAAAAGCGGAAACGGACAATGATGCAGTACTTTGGAAAGTACTAGAAACCCTACGCAGTGGATCGTGGGAAGGTTTCCTCCAGGGCATCACAGGATGGAACGAACCAGAGCGAAACCCGGCTGGGGAAGATGTGGAGAGTCCACGATGAACTAAGCACTACAGACAGCGGCATGGGACTACGAGGGTCATGAATCGTCATTCCGGTAGGCCTCCAAGAACAAGCGACACTTTTAGCGCATGAAGGCCATCAAAGGACATTGAGAATGAAGTCATGGATGAGAGAGAAGGTGTGGTTCCCTGGTTTGCGGCGGCCGTAGACACCGTTGTTAGGAACTGTCGCACCTGTCAACTCACCAACAGCCCAGAAGTCCAGTGCCAGTGATAACAGAAGATCCAGCACCCTCTACGTGGTCGTGGGTGAGCCTGGACTTCAGGAGCTTCCCAGATGGAAGGGTGACTGCCGTCCTGGTCGACAGTTACACGAAGTACGCTATTGTAGAAGTCATACCGTACACATCATTCAAACATCTGCAGCCAGTACTGGAGAAGACGTTTGCTCTTTTCGGACTACCACAAGTTGTTAAAACCGACAATGGGCCACCTTTCCATGGAGGAGAATTCAAGGAGCTATTAACACAGCTAGGAGTCAAGCAGCACTGTATCACCCTGCAATGGCGGCAAGCTAACGGCGAAGCAGAACGCTTCATGTGGACGCTAAATAAGACGCTTCGGATAGCAGTGGCAGAACAGTCCGATCCAGAAGTGGCACTTCAATGATTTCTAAGGGAGTATCGCAGTACCCCACACTGCACTACACTTAGCACCAGGATGCACAGTTCTAGTAAGGCACCGCGGCAGCGGAAGGAAGTTCAGACAATGCATGAGCCAGGACCTGTGGACAGTACTGAACATCAATGGAACTACCCTCACTGCCAAGAAAGGAGGAGAGACCATCACACAGAACATCTCCTGGTTCAAAAGAGTGCAACCGGACGATGCTGAGCCGTTGCATCCCAGTGGACTAATAGATGAGGACATTCCACATGGAGGCCTATTGCCGGGCTCAGATGACACTCAGGGCAGAGATCACAGAACTATCACTCCAACCTCAGATAGTGGACAACATAACATCATGGAGACTCCAATGGCAGCCAGCCCAATGAGAAGTCAATGAGATACACAGCACCGGTAAAATTTAAGACCAAATCCCAGGCCGAGTCAGAGACTGGCAGACTTTGCATGTTAATCATGCCGTTAACATTTTTTAACACTTACTTGGGATGGGATGTGTTAGAAGGTAGTTCTGATACTAGGGGCTGCCCGGATTTTTCGCATTCTGAGCAGCTAATTGTTGAGCTTTTTCTGTGGGGTAGCCTCATAATCTGGGACTCACCCACAGTGAACTCATAATGAAGGAGACTGCATGGAGATTTTACTGGTGTCCGCCTGGCGACTAGGCCGCTGCGAAGCAGCTGGAGTATGGGACACCGGGCTGGTTACATGCAGACACATGTGTACATGCGTGTGCACATGGGTAGGGGCTGCGCAGGGGAGATTCCTAGCGTGCGCAGTCCAGGAGGTACAAACTGAATGTTGTGGCAGGACTTATGCAGAATTGGGTGGTGACATGGAATAGGCTTTATACACTGGAAGGATACATGCCAAGGAAAGTCAGTGTGTTTTACTGTGTTTTTCACTTCATTATTCCCTTATGGGGAGGGGGAACCCATTGCTAGAATGACTTCCACAAGGCCTACCGATTCCAGACACGCACGAAAGTCCAGTGTATTGGATGTGAAAAGAAGTATTCTGCAGAGTGGAAAGTCATATTTGTACTGATTTTGGGTCGTCCAGAAGTGTCATATTTCTTAGAGTCACTGGCTGGGGCCTGGCCCAGGCAGAATAGATTAATGCCCTTTCTTCCCTGAGCGAAGATCTTCCCTCCAAGGAAGATAGATAGGTGGAGCTACAAGCCAATCCATCAACCTCTGTCGCTGGGTGCCAGGCACCAAGTTGAACCAAGGTGAAGGCAGCACTGGGGGAAGGGGAGCCATGTGGCCAGAGACACTAGATGACTCCATTTTGACCAACCCAGAGACTGGACAAGAAGGAGGGAGCAGGGGCAGGGAAGGGATGTGTCTCTGTTTGATAGGGCACACAGAGACTTAATGCCAGCCCCCTACTAAACTTTTAAAAAGTCCTTGCACAGGAAGAGAAGCACTCTCTGGGGTGTGGCCTGCTGAGGCGGAAGGTGCTGGAGCCTGGTAATGGGCAGTTGGAAGGAGGACACCCCTGACTGCCCCCTCCCAGGCCTCTAACAGCACCAGAAGAAGAGACAAGGACAGGTGTGCTGAAGCAGGGGCCTCTGCGCAGGGAGAAGAGAGGTGCAGGGAGCCAGTGAAGACCGCTCCCTGCAGAATGCCCCCTCTTGGAGACCCGGAGGGAGAAGGAGAGTGCTCACAGTGGCTGGGGGACGCCACCAGGAGCAAGAAGAGGCGAAAATGGGGCAGATCAGACCCCCAGGGGCGGAGATATGGCCCCTGAAGATAGGCGACCTTTAACCCCTAAGAAGATCAACAACGAAGCACGTGGGCGTCCGCCGCCGGTCTCAAAGATGCCCCCGGGGTGGGACAGGTCCCGGGGGCTGCCCCCAAGGAGAAGTAAAGCCGGGGAGTGCTGCCACGTTCCCCGTTAAGGTGCCCTGCAGGGGGGGCAGGAGCCCACCCGGGCCCCCAACGAAGACAGAGGCCAGGGAGCGCAGTCGTGCTCCCTATGAAAATACCACCACGGGTGCCAGGAGGCCACCCTAGCCCCCAACGAAAATGGCAATGGGGCATGCCGCCGTGCAACCCCATGCAGTGGAGAAGGGGCCTAGGACCCCATCCCCGTGCCTGAGGTGCCAGGATGGGGGGGAGTGCAGTCGCGCCCCCCGTAGATGTCCCCGGGCCCTGAGTGTGGAGGAGTCCGGTGGAGTTCCGTTGCCCTCCCCTGAAGACCTGCGGAAGTGGGGAAGCCGACCCGCGTCTGCCCGACAGAGCGGGCAGACCGGAAGAGGACTGCAGGCTCTGGAGGCAGCACAGGAGAGTGCTGACCGCGCGGGTAGCCGGCGGGGGCAGGCAGCATTTCGAGCTACACGCAGGAGACCCCACCACAGTTGCTTAGAGGACTCACACAACATTCAAGGTTCAACTACTAGAACTGAGGACGGTCAGATCGAAGCGCTGCTGAGTACGTATATACTGTGTATCGTCCAATATATTGCAGCATCATTAACAGTGCCAGAATCCCAAAATAAACCAATTAAACCTCGTAGTAACTAGCGGACATAACTAAAAGTGACTCGGGTCTTCAAAAAAGACACGTTTGCGGACTTCTCCTGCTTCAAATTCTCGCTGCCGAAATGCCATTGAATTATCAGTCAGAGATTCTAGAAACTCGAGCTAGCAGCCGCTTAAAGGATTCACAATTTCATCACCACGCCACCTGCGCCAACCTTTCAATTCCAACTGACTATCCTGTTTCGTGTTTGAACAAAAAACTTTATTGATCATGCTGGGATCGATTAAATATTTGTCTTTGGTCCTGAGGAGAACCCCAGAATTAAGGTGGTTTGAAACGCGCAGACCTTTTTCTTTTTGGATACCAAACAATTGTAACACTGAAATAGATTAGGCCGATTGTGCAGTCTAAACAATGTTTTTTTGATCTTCTGTTGATATGTAAAAGTGGTTTACTGCACATCCAGGTTATGCCATTGGATCTTTGCATTGTTTGGTATGTGCCCCTTGTTCCATTAGTGAATAAGAAAAGTATTCCCTCTTTTGTCAATAAGGAGCCATGAATGCTTGTATGTGTGAAGATTAATGTGAATGAGTAATGTATCTTGAATGGTGAAGTTTGAGTGGAAATATTGTCACACCTTTTAGGATCGGTAGGGTCTTGTATATATAGGCTTATTCTCTCTTGAATCATATATTGTTTTCTGAACTTTTTTTTGATGTGGTGTTTGTTCTATTTTTTTACAATGAATGGGAAACGTGTTGCTTATTCATTCATCTTATGGAAAAATAATCAAGTTATAAAACAAAAAAAACTTTATTAAGTAAGAAAGGTGTATATTAACTTAAAGCTTTTGAGCCTTGCTACGTAGGGTCAATTAAATATCAGTATTGGCGTTTGTGGTTGTTTTGCTGCTTAAGGGCTCAGCCTTACTGATCAGAGCCAGACCCATTGTTCTTTGTTCTTTTCACAAGAGGAAGGCATGCGGGGGACCTGGGAGGGACTGGAGCCCCCGAGGACGACATTCAGCGGTGCTAGGGGGCCGCGTGGGACCGGGCCCCAGAAAAGAGGAGGAACGGCCGGGGGTGGGCTCCCCGAGCCGTCTGCGCTGACCTGGGGGTCCGGGTGGGACCGAGCCCCCCACTGAGGCCCCAGAAAGCAGCAAAGCGCCAGCGTGGCTCTCCTCGACACAGCTGGAGAGGCGCTCATCTGTTATTTAGCAGCAGGATCTTGAAGCGCCCCATAATGCCTTGCAAGGCATGGGGAATGGACCGTTTTTGGCATTTTGGTGGGCCCCAGAGGAGAAGGGTCATCCTTGAGTGTGAAAAGGTGCTGGGGGAGCTGCTGGAGAAGCGCAGTCTCGCCCCCAGCACAAAGCTGTCCCACCTTAAGTTTCTTGAGGATTTAAAAAGAATAACCCCTCAACTCTCAGCGAAGATTGCATCACCTCCTAGGCTGGAACTTTTCTTCTACAGCTGGGGGTGCATTTAGAAGTGCATCAAAGATTGAAGAGCTGAGTTGGAGATGTCTTGAGAAGGGCATTCCCTGGAGGTGAAATGATGTAATTACATTGGAAGGCATTTACTCATGGTTATTACTTTTGGAGGGACGGAAGTTTGGAGTTTGTAAGGTGTTGTCATAAGCAAGGTGGATTTAAGTGGCTAGACACTCCTGCTAGGGTGTCTGACTGTATTTACTGAATCCTTTCTTCATCTATGATGCCTTTAGGGGCTGTTATTACAATGCATTTTTAATGATATCCAAATGTTATGAGTACTGTCATTCTAAAGTGTGCGTAAACGTGTATTCTTGTTGCTGCACTTAGGTGAAGAACCCAGACTGTTAGCCCTTTAGATGTAGAGGTGCATACTTTATGGTCAGTAGGAGATGCTCACTCAGGGTCATGTGTCGCCAAGGCAGGTGTACCCCTGTTTAATGCTTGTTGAGGTAATGGGGGGGACGCCACTGGGATGGTGCCAGTGTGCAGGTCCCTCGCTCCAGGTTATGTTCAACTAATTGCATTGGGGGCAAGATGATGTGCATACATGGGAGTGGTGGTACTAGACCCCACCCCCCTGCGGGAGGGGTAGAGATGTTATGCAATGTCCCAAAGTAATTTCAACAGCTTATGTATATATGTAAATTGGTGCATAGTACTGAGTAGTGTGTGTGTTTAATAAATGTACTCTTACTTTTATAAAGCAAAGTACAGACTGGACAATCAATTATTGAGTGTTATTTCTGCCCACTTGCAAATGGCGATTACTAGCCCACACCACCTCCCTTGAGTAAGTATCAGACTGCTCTGCAACGCTACCCTCTGAGAGTCAGGTGCTACAATTGGGTGTTTGGGTCCTAGTGAAGGACAAATGTAGTCATGTTATTTATGCATGCCTCACAGATGCTGCCTCGTTTTCCAACAGGATGTAACAGTCTAGTTGTGCCCGTGATGGAAGGTCCGTAGCCCGGAAGGGCAAACACACATTGTAACACTCTCTGGCCAGGGGTAGCCAGAGAGCCTAAATAAATGGGCGGAGGTCGCACAGGACTTCCGGCCCAGACCACAACCCAAGTGCATGTGCTGTGTGTTTGTGGTAGCTGTGAGAGGGACCAGGCCGTGATTAGAGGCTAACCTTTACAGCTGTCACGAATCTCCTGGCCCACTCTACAGGGAACTGCATACATCAAAGGTGTGCCTACTGGGCATGTCTCCCCATGCCAAAAAGAACAGACTGACTGCGCGGTTCTTGCACCTGGCTCTTGCTGCCTAAATGGCTGAGCATCCACAGATAGAAGTCATCACCCCCACACTCATTGCCTTGGTGCCCTCCATGGAGGCCTGCGTAAATTACCTACCTCTAACAGTTAGGACACTCTGCTCAAGAAGCTGCAATTTTCCCTGAAAGAGGATAATCTTCCCTCATTAAACCATGGCATCTTATACCTACATGTGATTCTAGATATCACCAAATAGTCATGGTGATCCCTGGAGGTAGATGCCTCTGGTAGGACTAGGTAACATACATTTTGGTGCCTTAATATGTTATTGGCTCTCCTAATGTAGTAAGGGGGTGTGGGCTAATTTTACTGTTTGTAGATGAGACATCTTCTATCTTTTTATACCCACAGCACTCTTATGCTACTTTACTGCAGTAGTTTGTGCATCACTATTAACCGCTGTACTGCCCACCACTATGCTTACTGCTGCACAAATGCTTGGCATGTACTCAATAATGGTATGATAACATGTCATTCATGTATGCAGAACACCCACAACTCTGTATGTATTCAAATAAAAAAACAGTTAAAAAGATGTTTTATAGAATCAATAAAGCTAGAGGGTCTGCCACCAGTAAAAGCTTTTTCTAATTTTTTTAACTCTTCTAGTGATTTTTTTATTTTTTTTAATTTTATATTCTTTTAATTTTTTTTTTTACGACAGACCACCGCTTCAGAAGTGATAGGGAGCCAGTGGGGGTTCGGGAGTGGGAGGGCCGGTGAGTATAACACCTCCTTCCGGAGCAGACGACGCAGCTGTATCCAAGCCCAGGAAGTAATGGAGGCAGTCTGGATATCATGAGGGTCACGGGGCAGGCCCTTGGGCAGTAGCACCCCCGAGGGCAACAGGCCACGCCATGTCCGCCTCCGGCCGCAAATGGGGTATCCGGGCATCCGGGTGAAACCAGGGGTGTGCGTAAGCGCACTGGGCAATAAGATAGTAAAGGTGAAAGTCCGGTACTCCAAAACCGCCCCGTTCATAGGGCAGAGTCAGGGTTCGACAGGAGACTCTCGGGTTCTTGTCCCCCCAAACTAGCCGCAGCAACAACGAGCGCAGCTGGGTGAAGAAAACCTTGGTCAGTGGGATCGGTAAGTTGTGGAACAGGTATAGGAAACGGGGAAGCACCACCATCTTAATGATAGCTATGCGTCCTGCCATGGAAAGAGGAAGACGAAGCCAGTGGGCGAGGCTATCTTCCAGAAAGTCCAAGGCCCGGCCGTAGTTCAGGTGGACCATGGAGACTGTATCCAGGTGTATGTGGATACCGAGATACTTCACCGAGTCCGTGTTCCAGTCGAGTGGGAATGGACAGTCCCAACGAACTGTGGCGGGCGTAAGGGGGAAGATATCAGACTTGCGCCAGTTGACACGAAGGCCAGAGTACTCCCCAAACCGGGTTATCTCGAGGAGAAGGGGTTCCAGGTTCGTCTCAGGGAACCGGACATAAAGTATGGTATCGTTCGCATATAAAGAGACGAGGAGCTGACCAGTGCGAAACTGGAGGCCACGATGTAAATGCCGGTCTTGAAGGTGTCGAACCAACGGGTCCATGGCTAGGATATACAACAGCGGGGAGAGAGGGCAGCCCTGTCGGGTGCCCCTCGAGAGGGGGAAGCTATCAGAGACAGTGCCATTAAGGCATAGTCTCGCCCGAGGGGCGGTGTAGAGCAGTTCAACAGTGGCAATGAACATTGCGGGCATGCCCATCCGCCGCATGACGGACAGAAAGAAAGGCCACTCCAGGGAGTCAAAGGCCTTCTCTGCGTCCAAAAACACTGCCGCCGCCGGGGTGTCCGGGTCTATTCTGTGTAGGACAGAAAAAAGAGTTCTAAGATTAAGGGAGGTGGAGCGGTGGGGGACGAACCCGGATTGGGCAGGGGAAATAATCTGTTCCATCAGGAGCGACAAGCGAATTGCGAGAACATTGGCCAAGATCTTGTAGTCAAGGTTGAGCAGCGATAGGGGCCTGTAAGAGCCACAGAGTGACGGGTCACGACCAGGCTTGGGCTGCAGCACGATCAACGCCTCTCGAAGTGTGGGAGGCAAGACGCTGGTGTCCAATGCCTCTGAGTACACTTCCACAAGGTGGGGCACCAGCTCGTCTTTGAACTCCTTATAGAAGTCAGCCGAAAAGCTGTCTAGCCCAGGAGCCGAGGAGCCCTTCAAGGCGTTGATAGCCTCAATAATGTACTCGGGCGTGATGGGATTGGCAAGGAAATCTTGCATGCCCTTCTCCAAAAACACCATGGCGATCTCATCAATGTAGGGGCCAGGATCACGACGGTCATCAGGCAAGGAGGAGGTGTATAGCGTTTTATAGTAGGACAGGAAAGTAGCGCATATGGAAGGGGTGGTCTGGTGGCGAACGCCAGAGTCATCGAGCAAGTCGGTTATATAGGAGGCCTGCCGGGGGGGGCGTAGCAGCTGTGCTAGGAGCCTACCAGGTCTGTCACCCTCCCCATGTTGTCTAGCTGCGTGTTGTGTATGCAAGTAGTGCAATTCCCTGTCTGCGGCGTCCCTGAAATCCTGCAGCAATCCCAGACGTTTGGTCTCCAAGGTGCCATCAGGGTCCGGGAGGCTAGAACTATCCAACGCCGTAATGTCATCTTCGATACGAGACATTGGGGCGCGGATCTCACGCAATGACCCAACGTATTTCGTGATGCATACCCCCCGGATGGTGGCCTTGAAACCCTCCCACAGTGTGGCCCATGTGTCAACAGTGCCTGAGTTAAGCTCAAAATAGTCCTCAATCGCCGTGCGAATGTCCTCCTTAAAAACCGGGTCAGCCAATGCCTTGCCAGGGAAGCGCCACTGTCTCTCGTACCCTCCCAGTCTAGGAACCAGTAGACTCAAAAGTAGAGGAGAGTGGTCTGAAAAGGTACGTGGGAGTGTAGAGTGTGTATCCACCCAACCAACCACACCCGGGGAGAGGAGCCAATAGTCGATCCTGGTGCTAGTATTATGATACCCAGAATGATGTGTGTAAGCGGGCGAGAGGGGATGAAGCCGGGCCTCGATATCAATAAGGGGATAGTGTGCACACATGGTTGAGAGCACAGCACGAGAACGAGGTTTGCAGTCCGGTGATGTAGAGGTGCTATCCCGTGCAGGGTCCATCAACAAATTAAAATCTCCACCCACCACCAACATGTCAGTGTCGATGCGTAGCAAATCGTCATGAAGACACTGGAGCGTGGCAGGGGAGTCGGTGTTGGGCCCATACACTCCAACAAAAGTAATCTTAAAGCCGAGAAGAGTCCCAGTGGCCACCACATATCTACCTTCCTTATCAAGAATGCAATCAGAGTGCACGTAAGGGACCCGCCGGTGCACTAAAATGGCTACCCCTCTCGCATACCTGCTGTAGTTGGCGAAGAACCTGTGCGCGCCCCAGCCCCTGGCAACCATAGCGGAATCAGCCTGCCCCAGGTGTGTTTCCTGGAGGAACAACACATCCACCCCATGTCGAGCTGCATAGTTCAGGACTTGCTTCCGTTTTCTAGTGTCGCTGAGTCCCCGAACGTTCCACGACATCAGAACCAGTTTGGAAGGACCAGGCTGCTGACCTACCCTAGCCATGCAAAACCGTACAGGATATCAGTGAACAGTCTTGTGCATACCCGCCGCCACCCTCCCGCAAAACAGACATCTCTCAAAACAAAAAACAAAGCATGCACAGAAACATTCCAACTAATGCGTGAAACACCCCCCCCTACCCACCCACCACCCAGCCTCACGGAAACCCCACAGAGGCACCACCCGGCCCAAAAAACAATACCAACAGTAGCATAAAGAAGCAAGAGTCCAATGCAAATCTTGCAAAAGAAAAACATTCTCAGAAAAGAGCACCAGACGGCTCGCGCCATGGGGGGAGGCAACGCTCCGCCGGGCAGACGCAACAATCAGGTCGACATTCAAATCGTATCAGCATGTAAGAGCCCTGCCAGGAGAGTCGAGCAGTTAGCAGTGCAGTGCATTAGTGAGTGGCCTAGCGAAGAATAGGCAGGAATCAGCCCTGCCCGCTCTCAGCAAAAAGGTCAGCGCTAGCCTGCGAGTTCATGTTCGTGGGGGATTGCTGCGCTCTGTCCGAGGACAGCGGTGACCCTCTGTTTTTAGGTTTTTATAGGCTAGGCAGAACTCCTGTGCCTCGGTGGGGGAGTCAAAGATGCGAAACTTGCCATCGACGTCTACCCTCAGTCTGGCAGGGTACAGCATGCCATAGCGCAGTCCCAGCTTGCGCAGCGAGGCCTTAACGCCAGTATATTTGCGACGGGCGTCCTGCACCATCACCGTGAAGTCTGGAAAGAAAGAAAGAACCCCACCCTGCCATTTCACCTCGCCCGCCTCACGAGCGGCCCTCAGGGCAGCGTCCCTATCTCTAAAATTCATGAGTCTGGCAATGATGGGGCGAGGTGGCAGGCCCGGGGCAGGACGAGGGCCCAATGACCTATGCGCCCGTTCCACCACGAAGCCGGCTGTAAAGGTGTCCCTGCCAAACAGTTCGATCAGGAGCTGTTCCACAAAAGTGTCAAAGCGGCCAGTGGCCGTCGTCTCCGCCACACCAAGAATTCGAATGTTATTGCGCCTACTGCGCGCCTCCAAATCCTCGTTCTTAATGGCCACCTCCTTGAGGATCTTCTCCACTCGCTCCAGTCATTTCAGCGTGGAAGTAGCGCCATCTTCAAGGTCAGAGACTCGGGACTCAGCCACATCCAGACGCCTGTCGTGAGACTGAATTTTCGCGCCCATCTCGGCCATCTTCTGATCAAGGGCGTCAAAGCGGGAGTCAATGGCCTTGAACCCCGCTCGCATCTCACCAAGCATTTCAGCCACCATCCCCGCCATGTCCGCCGATGGTGCAGGGCTAGCCGAAGCAGCAGGTCTGGCAGTCTGAATATCGGCCGAGCAGATGGGGGGTTTATCAAAGCGGATGCCAAGGGGGGAGGCGCGGGAACCCGAGGGAAACTCACCAGGCGCTCCGGTGCGATAGGGTGCACGTCCGGCGGGACCCGACAGGCCCCACCACCCCTCCGCGATCCTCAACGTCCACGCCGTCCCCCAGTCTCAGGCAGCGACCATCAGCACTCCACGGCCCCCGGGGGCAGAGGCGGGCATATTTAGACTCCTGGCAGCGTCGGATCACATTGGAAAGTCGCCTTCTTCCAGCCCGTCCGGCGGAGCTCTACAATCAGGCGGCCATTACGATCGCCTGCGTAGCCACGCCCCCCAACTCTTCTAGTGATTTAGAAACGATTTTACATATCGCAAAATGCATTTAGGAACGGTTTCTGAAGCGTCTCTTGGAAGGGGCTGATGTATCAATGATTTGCTACCGAAATTCTGGTTGCAAAGGATTGAACAGTAACCGACTCCGAGTTGAAGTGGTAACTGTTACACTAGGGGAAGGGGCCCCTTTTGGACCCTTTTCCATCTGTGAATGATTATGGCAGCTTCACAGAAAATAGGCAGTGGCCCATGGGGCCATTGTCTGTTCTCACATTTTATCAAAAAAGAAAAACTTTCTTTCTATTTTTTTTTATTTTAAAGCACCTTGGGTTACTTTAAGGAATGCGGGCTGTTTTTTAATACAAAAGTTTTCAGTTTTAAAATGGGATCACAGGGATGGTGTCTGCTGCCTGGTGCAGGCCCTCATCCTTGTGATTGGAGCCAATCACGGGACTTGCCTGATGAACAGTAATTATGTTGCTCGTTCTGCGACCCCCTGTGATTGGAACGTATTGAACTGATCCTTTAGTACATAGGTCGTTCAGCAAAATCAGATTGCATTCTCAAAAATCAGTGCACAATTTTCGGCCACTTTTTGAGAATGTAATTTTGCATATCAAGTCCTTAATTCATCGAGCTGATTTCTCATGGAAAACAGTTTTTTTTCCCAGAGGGTTGTTTTATAGCAAATATATTAATTTTATTATAACGCTACTCTCGATCGAAAAAAAAAACCTCTCATCTCCTGCTAGAAGACTCTTTTTGATTTTTCTTCACATATTTTCGGTTAATTTGCTTTGCAGTTGTTGCGCAGTAGATATTTAGGTAAACAAAATGTAAGAAAAATAAGTTCTTAACAATAGTACTACAGTAAAAGTTACCTCTGCCACCCAATGGAGTGACGCAGCAGCGCTCCTAGCAACCAATAGGAGCCTTTATTAATTATTCCTGGAGGGCAGCGCGGGGCTTTTGGACTACGATCAAACTAGCCATTCCTTTTCCCACTAGAGACAGCTCAGTGTGTGGACTGTGCAGCCAGGCCTCTAACAGATTCACTGTGTATCACTGCAGCAGCAATAAGGAAGGTCTGTACTTCAAGATGTTTGATTTAAGATGTGCATGCCTTCCTCTATGGAAAAACAAAACCCACACTGTTGAAGATGTGAAGTTGTTCATCCAGCAGGAAACTAGAGTTCAAAAGCGACCCACCTTCAAGTTATGTTTGAGTATAATTGCAAGCAAAGTCTGAAAACATTTGCTACAGTTAGGAGTTAGAAATAGTGCTTGTGTAAGCCTCCCACATGGCATAAGATATCGGGAAATTCTTCCTTTTAATCTGAACAGAAGGCTCATTGAGTCATCGCTTGTATGGACCGTCAGCGCCATGTCTCAAATGAGTACCAATAAATTGAGTACAATGAGTGCCTGTTATTTATAGCGTTTAGAATCGACAGAAGGGCTGTTTGAAGCACTATTTTTATAATTATTAGTATTATTATTATTGAACCTTGTACCCTGCCAGACCAACGTATTATTATCACTAATATTTTCATAGCACCTCATGGTCAGAGACCTGCTCTCCCCCCAAACCCCCCCCGCAGCTCTGCTGTCAAGCGCCTCCGCTCCGGTACTGTTGCTCTGGGCGCTGCTGCTCAGGTAGGTGTTGAGGCCCTCCTCCACCCGCAGGCTCCTGCCTGTGCCTCATCCCTAGTGGTCCAGTGGGAAAGCCTTGCTCTTCTGCTGGCTGCTGTTGTCTGAGTCTGTCTTTGTGCCACTTTTCTGTTTTTTGTCTCTTTTGTGCCTGTGTCTGCCTTTATGCCACTTTTCTGCTTTTGTGTCTCTTATGTGCACGTGTCTATCTCTGTGCCATTTTCTGTTATTCTGTCTCCCTTGTTCTCGTTTTCTGCCTCCTCTCTGTCCTTATCTGTGCCTGTAATTGTACTTGTTCCTCGTTCCTGTCTCTCTGCCCTTCCTGCCGCTGCTGCCCCCTTGGCCCCTCTCCCGTGCTGGTTCCCGCTTCCCGCCTCCCAGCTGCGCTTCCCTCCCCCCCTCCTCTACTTAATGGTGGCTGCTGTGCGGCCGGTGCAGCGGGCGAGCCGAAGGCGTGTCAAAGGCAAGCCAATCTGTGCCTGTCCGTGACCCAACCGCGGCCAGTACCAGAAACCCTGGGTCTACAATGTGCCACCACTACAACTCCGCTGCCGTCCTCGCACTCAACACTGGAAGAAATAACAACTGCCAGAGATCGATGCAGAACACCACCCATGGCCAGTTCTCCTGCCGACACTGCCGACAATCCTTCACCATCAACAGCCCCCTCACGGCCGCTGAACCCACGACAGACGCCTACACCACCAAAGCCTGGACGTGCATTCTTCTCAATGTGGCCACCCTCCACAGATATGCCACGGATCTGGTACCTACTTGAAACCCTCTCGCCGGACGTAGCCTTCCTCACAGAAACATGGACCAATGCCACCTCTGCTCCAACATCGTCACCGCCATCCCCGATGGGTACAAGGTCCAAAGATCCAAAGAAAAGACCGCCCCTCCTACCCAGGAGGAGGACTTGCCATCGCACAAGAGCGCCCTCTGACTTTCCACCTCCAACACGAGGTACCCCCTCTCCAACACAGAGCACTTCCACTTCCAGATTCAAACCAGCCCCAGAACCACGCTGTGCAGGACCCTCGTCTACAGAACCCCTGGGCCTCGTACCTCTTCCGTCACCATCATTGCCAACCTCATCGCACCCCACATAATCTCCTCCATGGACTACATTCTCATAGGACCTGAACTTCCACCTCAAAAACCATAGCGACCCTGACTCCACCACCCTCCCCAACCTCAGACTGAAGCAGCTCGTCACCACCCATAGAGACAGACACACCCTCTACCCCATCTTTGCAGGAGGGACAAACATCCACTTCAGCCACACCACTCAGCCCCTCTGGACAGACCACCACTGTGTACACTTCACCTTCAACAACACCACCACACCCAAACCCGCCTGTGCCCGCCACAAATGAACTGGAGCAAGATCAACACTACCCTCCTCCACGACCCCCACTCTGCCATGACCGATGCCAACTCTGCAGCCAAAGTACTACACCGCTGGATCTCCAGCTGCGCAGACAAGCTCGTACCCCTCCGCCACCCCGTCAAACAACGGCCCCTGAAGGCTGCCTGGCTCACCACTGACCTCCAAGAAGCCAGGCCCTCCTGCAGATGCCTCGAGAAACTCTGGCGGAACAGGAAAACCACCGAAGACCAGAACACCTACAAGAACGCCATGAATGAATATCACCTGCGCATAAGAGCCACCAAGCGACCTTTATCAAGAACAAATCCTCACCAACGCAAGTAACGCAAAATAACTCTTCAACATCATACAGCAGTTCACAAACCCCCACTGAAGCTTCGGACATCACACCATCCCAGGACCTCTGCAACAAGCTCAGCTCCTACTTCCCACAGAACCTGAAAAACTACCGGGCCATCTCTCTCCTTCCTTTCGCAGCCAAAGTCACAGAGAGATTTGTCAACGCCCAGCTGACCATCTTCTTCGAAGACAATGCCATCAGCTACTCCTCCCAGTCTGGATTTTTCAGATACCACAGCACCGAGACTGCCCTCCTCGCCGCCACTGATGACATCTGCATGCTACTCGACCAGGAGCTACAAATCGAAACAACCTCTTGTCTAACCTATTTAATTTGATTCAGGCAACTGCTCTGCTAATCTTCATTAAGTGTACAGCACAGATACAAGGACAAAAGTAAGAATGATTTTCATTTGAGTTCTATTTTATTTGTACAAAAACACATTTTATCTATTTTTTATTTTTATAATTCTATTTTTATATGTAAAAAAAATTATTTTCAAACATAGGTCGGAACAATCAATTGTTGACATTATCATACAATGAACATTATTTTCTAAAATTCAGATAGGACATCACATTCTGTTATTTCCTTAACCATAGGAATAAGAAGAAGTTAATAAACCCCACACAAAAAGAATATCATAATACAAATGAAGTCAAGTTCATACTCTCACACAACCTTTCTCACCAATCAGCCTTCTCAGACATACTAGCTAACACACCGTACAGAAAAATTATTTTTCATAAAAAGAAAGAAAAGAAAACATAGGAGAAGCACATCTTAACTTGATCATAGCTTGATCTATTGAAAATACATTCCTATAAGGGGCATCAGTCCAGCCTGTTAGTTTCCAAAGGCGTTCTTTCTTTGGCTGGTTTCCTTGTAATGAAATTTTCAGATGTGCAAGAACTGACATACATACGTTTCGGTGAAAAGATGGTTATATCCCCTCCTCTTGAACCTTAAATAAATAGGGGGTGCCTTAGCTTTATAGCAGTGCTACTCGACCAGGGCCACACTGCCGCCCTCATCCTACTAGACCTCTCCGCAGCCTTCAACACTGTCTCACATTGTAGTGTAGTTCCTATATTCCCAATAGGCTCTGTACATTGGAATAATATATCCTATAGATGTGACGTAGGACTTATGTCTACTAGGTCACTATCAAATATATTAGACTTAATTGTGAGTGCCAGCTAGCTCAGAGGTCACTAGAAACTTTCTCGAATTCAAAAGAAAGGATTTATTTTCTGACAACCGCATAAACATGACAACTTTGTTTCCCCAAGATAAAACTGATCTTCAGAATCGTGGAAACAAAAAATAGAAATTTTACTCATTCGTGCATGCTTCGTTTCACCAGAGGTGCAGAGAAATAGAGAGACGGGTGTTTTCAAAAAAAGTATTTATTGAACAGTCTTCTTTCTCATGCAGAAGAAATGAACTGCTACATTCGTAAGACTTGTTTCAAAGTATAATGCGTACAGTAAGAAGAGTAGGATAAAATAATACTGTAAAAGCATTGTATGGTTCCTAGACCATAGATAAATACATACATAAATAACAAAGGCTAAAAAGTACTCATCTGGTGCTTCTAAAATATGCCTACCCTGATGTACCTAACCTAAGTCTAGTACGAGGGAAGAAGTAAGTAAGGTGTAGCATACATTTTGTATTCTTTTTGCCAAGAATCTAACCAAGATTTTTCTTAGGGTCTAATCAGCTCCATACCTTGGTTTTAGAATGAAGGAGGCCAGTCTCAGGGCTCGATTTCCCAACAACCTGCAAGGGTAGCTTGGAAACACTGGAGATGGATTTCTCAGCAAGAGAAAAGACAGCGTCTCTCTCAGTGCGTCTGCTGGAGGGTCGGCTTTCTTCGGCACTTGCTGCAGCAGGATGCGTTGGGCAAGTAGATAGTCGAACTGCTCCAAACCACTGTGTGTTTGCTAAGGCAAGTGTGGGCATATTTATACCTTGAAGGTGCCGAGATTGACGTAAAGGTGGACATAATAACGTCATCAAAGAGTCTCAGTTCTTTGAAAACTCCATGAGTTCTTGGATGAATCAATATTCAAGCATTGCGAAGTCCCTAGCTGCGGAAGCCAAGTTTTCCAAGAAATCGTTGTGGATTTTCTGAACTAGTGGAAGTTGCCATGCCATATTTGGACTGCATGAGCTATGTCTAAATATGGTTATGATTTCTATGCCTATATATGGACATGGTGATTTATACCTATAAAAGGACATGAATCAGGAAAATTAGACCAGGGTCCTAAAATGTTCTACAACACTCACTCCACTTTATTATGTTCGATATTACTAAATCTAAGCATTAAAACATATCTAAAGCATGTGTTTACAATCCCACCCAAAAATACATAAAAATGCATTTTAAATGGTTGCACACGAAAATGAGCATTAATGCTGAAAGCATTCGAAAAGCAATGATTTAATTTCAATCACGTAGCATGTTGTTAGTATTGCTAACTGAATGAATCATAAACATTACATATATGAAATGGCTCTAATATACAGAAAAAAGGTCAAGACCATCCCATAGCAGAATATATAAACTGTTTTGGTTTCTTGATAAGGTCAATATTGTTTCTAGGAGGTGTTTTTAAAGAATTCTTGTCCTCTAAGAATAGTTCTACTTTAAGCATATTGCTTTGTGCCAAAGTTCATTTTTAGAAAAAAGTCAAATCAATCGTAGAAAAATAGAGTTCCAAAGCTAGAAGTGTTTGTTTTGAAAAAAGGTTGAATTCAAAGCTGATAGAACGCTGTGTGCTAGCTTTAAAAGTTATTCTCGGTGTCAGGAGAAAGCATTAAATCGTCAAGGCTGGCAAAGAAATCATCTACCACAGTAGATGGAAGTTGAACCACTTCATTAGGTAGATCAATCGTTCACAGATGAGAAGCATCGCCGTCAGCGTCAGTCGCATTAGCAATGTTTGCAGTAGATGGTACCTGTGTGCCTGTCGGTCCACGTATCTCACCCTCAGCTGGAATTGCCGGTGAGACATCAATGAATGCCGTCATCAGGATTGGTAGCCGTTGGGGGCAACGCAATGCATGAGCCGTTACCGGACCCAGCAAAGCATCAACATCCATTGGCAGTGCTGATGGAAGTGTTAGACAGATATCCAAAACGCATTCCTCTCCACAAAGCAGGCATCCTAGAAAAGGTAAGATGCAATCTTGCCAGATTGGTCTGAATGACAGGAACCATGTGGTGTTCAGATCTCTCAAATGAGCCAAGCCAAGAATCTGTGTTATGCGTTCACGATACTGCATTGCCAGAAGAGCGTTCTCCATGGTAATCTGGGTATCGCTGGTCACCGCACTTGCCATAATGGAGCAGGAGGAATACAAATAGTATCCCTGCTACGAGTCCCAAGATGAGAGGCAGGCCGCGGAACACTGAGTGCACGAAGTTTGGAAAAATGCCTAGGACTACTCCAAAGGGTGCTAACAGTCCCCGAAAAATTGTCTTAAATACATGTACAATACCACTGGTATCAGACATGTTTAAGATACGACCTAACATTTCTGCGAAATGTATGGGGCTGTTTGTTGATAATAAGGTATGTATCTCCACAGAGGACCTTGCAACTTGCAGATCATACGTCTCTCTGGACGAGGTCAGTGGCACAGTTTTTTGTAAAAGAATGGCTTTCATTCTACTTAAAGTATCAATTTGTATAGAAGAGATGTTCAGTGAAGGCCATAGTGGCGACTCCCCGTCTGTCTTAGTTTTAGGAAACAATACTTGCATACAGCAAGTGACCCTGGCTGACACACTAACAAGATAGGCTATCCCTGGCATAATTCCACAACAGGTGTGATCATTCAACATTATGTAGCTCCCATTGGATAGCTGCCTAAAAATTGGATCTATCACCGCTGCCGGGGAACCCTGCAGGTGGCATGATAAGTTGTTTGAAGAACCATCACAGGCTCCATGTAAATTAATGCCTTGACAAAGAAGTGTACCGCTCAACGTTGTTTTACAGTTGTTACCACTAAGAAATACCTCCTTTTTCCCACTTCAACATTTATGTGTGTATGGTAAATCCAAGGTTGACTTTATGTACTCTTTACCCAAACTTTCATACAGGCCTGCTGGTATGTGTTTTAAGCAATACTGAAACTGGAATATTGTCACTGGTATCATGATGGTGCCATGTATTATCCATTCAACGGCTGGTTTCTCAGAAACGGTTAATGGTAATCTTTCCAGTTTTTCTATGCTCAGCACCGTATAGTTTGCTCCCCTCTGTGCCAAAGAGATTTGTTTATCTGTAAGGTTAAATACAGTAAATAATGACGTGGTGATTAGACGCCAAGGCACGTAGCCTGAACGAAGGTTTTGTATCGTCCAGCCTAGCAGCATTATAGAACGCAATTGAGACTGGCCATGTTGTAACATTAGAGAGTCCTGTTTCATTATGTTTATGGCAGAGGATACAATGCTGTCCAAAGAATAAATTCTGACTGACAGAGTTGTTAAACCATTGTCAACTACAGAGAGAGCTTTCTCTAAATTAATACGATCAATTTCTCATATTCGTTCTGCAGTTTCCATTTGCGTGACTTTCCATGCTTCATTATAAGCAGCTTATATACCGGCGTATATGAAACGTTTATGATGTAGTTTGCGAGGCCCAAGTAAGAATTCTCTCAAATCAATGCCATCTTTAAGTAAAGTTAAGTGTTGTTTTGTATGCAGGAGTGCAGATTTTTGTAGCCACTCAAGGCACAGTTTTCCTACACTGTAAGTTGTTATTATCCCTGCATGTTGTCTCTGGATATATCTTGGATCTGACCTAGTTACTGTAAACCCTTGTATCTTGTTCAGGAATCTATCTTGACAGTTATTCGTGTCTGTGGGCCAGATTAACCATTTCTTCCATTCAGGATTACTTCTGTTTTGTTGTAAAATATAATTTACGTCTACCTCCTCATCCGTAGTTATAATACTGTCAGGTGTGGGTTTTGGTATGGACAGTTTGTTTAATTCTTTTATCTTAGCCAGGCCAAGACCAGATGTTTGTTGAACAGTTTCATTTACGAATATTATTTGTTCTGGGATGATGCAGGCTCTGAATAATGCTTCTAAACCTTGTACCTGCCAGTCTTTTGTGCCCCAGACAGTTTTTGTCTCAATGTTGTCTTTCCAAAAGTTAAAGTCTAATGTGGACAATTGAGCATAAAAGGAAGCAGAATAAATTTGCTTAGTATTAGTCAACATATTTTTCATGCCTGTCTTATTAATATTTTTAAAATAAAAGGTTTCTGGATTTGTTACATCAAAACCTGTAAAGTATGGAAATTTTTCATAAAATGTTTTCGAGCTACCTTTTGGTGGCGTAGGACAATGTTCCCATTGATTATAAGTTAAAACATTTCTAGGGTTTGCAGATTTGTGCAAAAAATTATGACCAAAATGATTGAATCAATACATTTCTTCATAATTTGATGAACCATCTAAGTATTCATGTTTTGAAGACTTTGCTGACATTTCTAAGTCTGCCATCATGTTATTAACAGTTTCAAAGTCCCAATCATCAGAAAATGTACTTGGTGACACAAAATCACTCAAGGAAACCTTAAATTGGTGTGGAATCTTCAGCAGCTCGACAGGACCAGAAATGTCATAATCAGTTCTATCCCAAGCTATACCACCAGGTAGAAGAACGGCTGTGATGTTTACTGATGACAGGTCTCTTTGCTCACAATGAGATGATTTGTGTGGCTTCTGGAGCAAGTTGATGTTCTTACTTGCTCTGCCTATTTTACTATATTTTCCATCTATTAGTTTTCCCAAACTAAAAACAAGAATGAGCCATAGTAGGAGAAAAAGTATACCTTACACTGGTGAAAAAGATATTTTACTTGTTCCGTGAAAGTTTTCTTTTTTGGCAATGTTTCAAGCTCACTGGGATCCTCAGAAAAGGTATCAAAGTTGATGAAATAGCCAGAAGCAGTTCTGTCAATGGTTGGTATTGCATCCGGATTATTTGAAATCGCTGGAGCTGCTTGTTCCCTTGACATGTTAGTATAGTCAGGTGCTACCTCATGGTAGACAGCATTTTCTTGACAAACTGTTATTTGGGTTTCAAGAGGCACAAGTTCCATGGCTTTGTTGCATAGTCCTTTCTTTTTTTTCTCTGCAGATTCTTCAAAGGTGATGAGTCTTTCAGTTTGAACCTCTTGGATAGTAGCAAGATTTGGTCGTCTGCTACATCTTTGGAGTCCACTGGGCCTACTAATTATTATCGGCCACATTGTGTGGTTTTACCAGGTCAATTGATACAAACCGGTTCTCCTTTTTTCCAGCAAGGGGCGGCAGTAACACTGTTCTTGATCCGTGGATTGCTAATACAGTCACTGGTTTTCTGTAAGAAGGCCCAAATTCCTTCGTATCCGCTATTTTCGCTCTGACCAGATCCCCAATTTTTGGAATCCAGATGGGTCTTGCTGGGACAGGTGGTTTTTCTTCAGTGGTCATTGGATTTTGTATTGTGTTGCTTAGACTTCTTCTTGTTTCATTTAAGTCCTGCAAAATAGCCAAACGGTCTTTGATCTCAAATGGTTTTTGTTCTACCACTGAAGTATGACGATCGAGGTCTTCGACCATCATGCTAATACCAAAAAGGATTTCATATGGAGTGATTCCACCCAGAGAATTTCTTGGTAGGTAATTGAGACTACGTTGGACACTTATTAGATGTTTGACCCACCCTTCACCCGAACCTAATACTCTGGCTGTTATAGATTGCTTTATGTCACAGTTTTTTCTTTCCACAAACAAATTTCCCTCAGGATGGAATGGAATTGAGAACCGCAATGCAATGCCAAGCTGCCCATGGCCTCCTTGTAAGCTTGAGAGCTAAACGTAGGACCCTGGTCGGAATCTAGCGTGCCAATTGCGTATGTGCAGATAAAGACTCGCAAATCTTTTATAACAGTTTTAGCATCAGCCGAGCGCTGAGGCCACATCCAAATGAATCCTGTCCTAATACTAGTGGGACAGCTTTTGTCCATAGGGACTTCTGAGCGTGGATAGTCTAATGCTATCTAACAATGGTGTCTGTACTGGGCTGGCTATACTGTAGTCAGAAATCTGGTGGCACTCCATGCTGTGATCTCTGTAACAGGTATAGCAATTAATTCTAAATTTGTAAATGTGGGTGCTCATCCCTGGCCACCAGTACATCTCTTTTAACTCTAGTAGAGATTTTGAGATCCCTTGATGTATCAGACCCTCTCCCATATGTGCTTCTTGAATCAAAGCACCTCTCCGTTTCCTGTTTGGAATTACCCTATCCCCCACTCCATGGATTTGAGCAAAGGGAACGGAGTTGGCATCAATTATGTATGAATATTCGAGTGGATAGGTTAGAGGTAACGCTGCTCCGCTGCCTTGTGCCTTGGCTTGTGGCATTGAAAGCTAGCATTGTTTCACCATCTATTTTCGTTTTTGAACGAGTGATTGCAGCTATGGAAGCCGTTTGCACAGCTGCCTTTGCGGCTTCATCAGCCAATGAATTCCCTGCAACGTGAACGTCATCACGCTGATGACTCAGTGTATGAATCACGTGAGTCTTTTGTAGTTCTTTCTGTAAAAGAACTACTTGTTCCCAAAGCATTTTATACTTGATTGTGCCACCTTTTGCGTCTTTGAAACCGTTTTGAACCCAGTCCTGCAAGTATTCATTGTAGGATTGGACGCAATAATACGAATCGCACACTATGAGTGTGGGGAATTCGCGATTGGTATTTTCAAGCGCCATCTTGAAAGCCTGTAGTTCAGCTCGCTGAGCTGTAGAGTCTCCGAGAGATTGAGTTTTTGTGACAATAGGTCGGAACTTGCCATCCCGCCAGCGACCTTTAACAATCGCGCACGCAGCACTATAAGCTTGTCTTCCCCCAATTGCGGGTTGTGCTAATCCGTCTGTATAAATTATACATCCGTGATGTTCTAGAGGCAGAATTTCGGTTGGCAGAGGACATTCTTGTTCGTATTGGAGAAATTCTTGTGTCTTCAAGTACAGGTCAAAAACGTATTCAACATCTGTCGCAGTAAGAGAGTTAACTAACCCATTGTATCCATCTTGGATGTAGAGCTTTCGCATTCGGAATGCTTGCCTTTGTCACTGCCTCTAAGGCAGGTACAGAAGTAATGACTTTTATGCGTTTACCCTGTGCGAGGGCTCTCTCTCTTGCTACTGCAGTTTGAACCGCTGTCAGAATTTTTTCTGTTGAAGTGAATTTCATTTTTGCTTGTGTGTACAAGTGTGATTTGTAAGCTATTGGTACCTTTTCACCTTCATTAAAGGTTAGGTATGTGAATCTCGCATCTCCCTGGGATGATTCGGATTACAAGGTTGCGTTCATTCACACATGTCTGTAAATGGGTTGTTGCTAACATGTCTGTTTGCACTGAACGCAAAATTTCTGTTTGTTTGTGAGTCCAATTAGTATGTTTAAATCAGGTTTGATTAATTCATAGAGAGGTTTAACTCTTTCTGCGTAATTTAGAATGTAATTTCTCCGAAATTCAGGAATCTTAGAACTGACTGTAAATTTTTCTGCGTTTTTGGAGGTTGGAGCAGTGCACATTTCGCTAAAAAGTTTGCTGCCAGGCTTTTGCCTTCACTTGAAAGTTCGTATCCCAAGAATAGGACGTTGAGGTGGTCAATTCTTGATTTTTTAAAGTTGAATTCATACCCTTCAGAGGCGATGCCAAGTATTATGGTGTTCACCCTGGTCAAGTGCCTGTCCAAGTCATCATCTGTAAGATAGATGTCATCGACATAAGATAATGCTTCATCATCATACGTTTGTAGTAACCCTGTTACTCTGGCTGAAAATAACCCTGGACTGTTCTTGAATCCCTGTGGGAGACGACAGAAGTGACGCTGTGTCCCCATAATTGAGAAAGTGGTCAAGTACCTGCTTTCAGGTGCAATATTTTGACAGAAGAAACAGTTTGAAATATCTAATGTGGTTTTATATTTTTTGCACGCAATGTTATTCATCAGTGTTGCACTGTGTGCATTTTGTACTGCAAAGGTTTTGCAACAAGAATTTAAATGTCTGTAGTCCAAAACTAGACGATATGTATTATCTGGTTTGGAGAGAGGAAACAAAGTAGTGTTCATGGACGAGGTGCATGTTTCAATCACCCCATGGTATTCAAGTTGATCTAGGATCTCCCTGGCCTGTTTTTTAGATTCTTCTCCTTCTGAGCAGTTGGTTGATTTTTTAACTGGATCTTACGGTGAGGAGAATCCTCATCCCATCCCACATGATTTTTGTATAATGCTGGTGTCTGGGCCACAGCCCATTTTCTGGCATAGGTGTATTTTTTATGAATCGGAATATGATTTGAGAAGGCTGTCATAATGATCTCTTCACCATTTGGGCACTCCCTGACAAATTCAGGTGGCCAGTCTTTTTCAGCTAGAAGAATGTCATAACCCTTTGATAGCTTCTCCCAAAAGAATGCTTTTATTTTTCTAGTTATTTCCCCCTCTATCTGGAGTGTTACTGCATATAACTTATGTGGTACACTAACCGTGGTATCTGCAGTTTCAACCTGAATGCATTCATTCAGGTCCACTGTCTCCAGATGATCCTTCAGGATCTTGCGAGCTATGGTAATCTCTGCTGCGCTGTCCAGCGTTGTCTGGGCCCACTCCCCGATCTTGAGTTGTGTCCTCAAGATCCTCGGCATGTCTTATTTTAAGACTTGCTTACTTCTTTTTCATAAATTGAGTTTTCTTATTTTTCGGAACGTGTTTATCATTTTTATGGACTTCACGCGTTCTTCCTTGTGTTCTGATCGTCCTCTTCTTTCGGATTTCTGTGACGAAGTCTGAAAGGTACAAGAGGAACGTGTATCTGTATAAAATTTTCCCTGTTTCTGAGGTTATACCTCTTTTCGTAGTGTGCTTTTGAGGAGACCTTCCTCTTGATTGAGAACGCTTCTCGTTAGGAAGTGTCTGTGTAGTATTTTCCCACTTCTTTTTAGGAGTAGTGAGACTGTTTTTAATAATAACTTTTTCAGGATTTTCTGTTAGTTAGGGTTTTACCGGTTTCCCTCTCAAACTATCTCTTCCCAGTTCTTCATAGGATTTTTCTATTATTCTGGCCAGTTCATATGGTTGCTCAGTTACATCAAGTTCTTTTAGTTTTTGGCGGATTGCCACGGATGCTGTTCACCTTTAATATTAGCTAATATTGTAGCTGAGACCTGTTTGAAATCCTTCAGTAACTTCATACCCAGATTTAAAGCAGGCTCTGCCCTGTATTCATTTTGAATTTGTTTCAGGACGTCTGGTATTACCGCCATGGATGGAACACCATGTGCTTTTGTGTAGATTGCAGCAAAGACTGTACCCCAAGTGTCATAGTCCTCCAGGTGTGGTGCGATTCCCATTGGTAAAGAGATTGTAAGAATCCTGTGTTTCTCATGAGGTGTACTATCGGGAAATACTACCTTGATCTGAGAAATTTTTTGAGCTAACCAGAATGGTATTTGTTCCTTTAATGTGGGTAATTTACCAATGACTGATTGTATAGTCTGTGGTGTAATTTTCCTTGTGTTCCCCTGATGAAGGGTGTGCTGTGGAATTCTTATAGAAGGTTGGACTGTTAGAGTCTGCATGACATATTGTACCAATTGCCTATGTATTTTGATTAATTGTTTTAACTGAGCTAACAGTTCTGGACCTGTCATTTGTTCTATGGCAGGATGTGGTGTATAGCTAGCTAGTACCGGCCATGTTGCTCCTGGTCTACCTAGTGGACCGAGCCTGGCAATGTGATTTTGATGTTGTAGGGCGCCTTTAAACCAGAGCTGATGCTCTTGGTAAGTTAGGGGAATTTCAATGTTCTCGAAAGGAATGTATTGGCTGGATGTTCCTCTATCTTATAGAAGTGGAACACATGTGTTGTTGGATTTGCTTGTGGAAAGATAATCCATGAATAAAATACCTCTGTTTGCCGATATTCATTTGCCTCTATTACAAATATAACCCTACCACCTCTCGGTGATAGGCCATTTTCTATAAGCTTTATAGCTATTGTTTTCCTGGGATGATTATAGCATCCAGGTCGTCTTGTCGGAAACCTGTAACGTCTAAACCTGGTTGGTCTGCATTTACTGCAGTTCCACTGGTTCTTGTAGGTCTGCCGGTCTCGGAGTCCATATCCGAGATTTAGTTGAAAGTCTTGCAGAGCAAGTTTCAAGGAAACAAAGATAAGGTTCAAAATATTTTCGGAACACGGTATCCTTCAACGTTGAACAAAAAACCAAAAACTAATACATAGGATTTTTCGTCCTACTCAGTTATGGCGGATATTTTATCCTTTAACCCACTCCAGACGTCTATTGGAGTATTTTATGGGAAAAAGGGGTCTCTGTGAAAAGCCCAACTGAGTTACTCTAGTATCTAGCGTTAAATTAGTGCCTTACCAAATGTTGGGTGCCATGTAGTGTAGTTCCTATATTCCCAATAGGCTCTGCTCATTGGAATAATATATCCTATAGATTTGACGTAGGACTTGTGTCTACTAGGTCGCTATCGAATATATCAGACTTAATTGTGAGTGCCAGCCTGCTCAGAGGTCAATAGAAACTTTCTCGAATTCACAAGAAGGGATTTTGATTCTGACAACCGCATAAACATGACAACTTTGTTTCCCCAAGATAAAACTGATCTTCAGAGTCGTGGAAACAATAGATAGATATTTTACTCAGTCATTCGTGCATGCTTCGTTTCACCAGAGGTGCAGAGAAATAGAGAGACAAGCGTTTTCAAAAAAAGAATTTATTGAACAGTCTTCTTTCTCATGCAGAAGAAATGAACTGCTACAATCGTAAGACTTGTTGCAAAGTATAATGCGTACAGTAAGAAGAGTAGGATAAAATAATACTGTAAAAGCATTGTATGGTTCCTAGACCATAGATAAATACATATATAAATAACAAAGGCTAAAAAGTACTCAACTGGTGCTTCTAGAATACGCCTACCCTGATGTACCTAACCTAAGTCTAGTACGAGGGAAGAAGTAAATAAGGTGTAGCATAAATTTTGTATTCTTTTTGCCAAGAATCTAACCAAGATTTCTCTTAGGGTCTAATCAGCTCCGTACCTTGGTTTTAGAATGAAGGAGGCCAGTCTTGAGGCTCGATTTCCCAACAACCTGCAAGGGTAGCTTGGAAACACTGGAGATGGATTTCTCGGCAAGAGAAAAGACAGGGTCTCTCTCAGTGCATCTGCTGGAGGGTTGGCTTCCTTCGGCACTTGCTGCAGCAGGATGCGTCGGGCAAGTAGATAGTCGAACTACTCCAAACCACTGTGTGTTTTCTAAGGCGAGGGGGGGCATATTTATACCTTGAAGGTGCCGAGATTGACGTAAAGGTGGACATAATAACGTCATCAAAGAGTCTCAGTTCTTTGAAAACTCCATGAGTTCTTGGATAAATCAATATTCAAGCAAGGGGAAGTCCCTAGCTGCTGAAGCCGAGTTTTCCAAGAAATCGTTGTGGATTTTCGGAACTAGTGGAAGTAGCCATGCAGTATTTGGACTGCATGAGCTATGTCTAAATATGGTTATGATTTCTATGCCTATATATGGAAATGGTGATTTATACCTATATAAGGGCATGAATTGGGAAAATTACACTAGGGTCCTAAAATGTTCTACAACAACACTGCACGCTTGCAGCCAAACTCCACGACGCCAGTATAGGAGGAACCGCCCTCGACTGAATCTGCTCCTTTCTGTCCGGTAGAACCCAAAGAATCAGACTCCCTCCCTTCCTCTCCGAACCCACAGAGATCAATTGTGGAGTAACCAAAGGATCCTCGCTCAGCCCCACGCTCTTCAACATTTACATGGCCCCCATCGCCTCCATCGTCAGACAGCATGGGTTCAGTATAGTATCCTATGCGGACAACACCCAGCTCATCTATTCCCTCACGAAAAATCATGAAGACACCATACTCTGCTTCCAGGAAAGAATGAAGGCCGTCACAGCCTGGATGAACAACAGGGGCCTGAAACTCAACTTGGAGAAGACAGAGGTCCTCGTCCTTGGACCCTCCTCTACTACTTGGGACAACACCTGTTGGCCTTCTGCCTTCGGAAATCCACCCACTCCAACAGACCACGTCCGAAACCTCAGCATCATCCTACACTCCTCCCTCACCATGACCCGCCAGTTGAACGCTGTTGCTTCAACCTGCTTCAACTCCCTCCGCATCCTCTGCAAGACCTTCAAGTGGATCCCCCAATGCAGAAAGACCGTCACCCACACACTGATAACCAGCAGACTGGACTACAGCAACACCCTCTATGCCGGAATCAACAGAACCCTGCTACACAAGCTCGAAACCAGCCAGAACACCGCAGCCAGACTCGTCCTCGGAACCCCACAACACGAGCACATGACCCAGCACCTACGTTGAGACCTTCAAGCTACTCACCCATGCCTACAAGTCACTCCACAACTTCTGACCCAAATACCTCAACGAGAGAGTATCCTTCCATGTTCCAAAAAGGAACCTCCACTCTGCCAACCTCGCCCTGGCAGAGACCCTAGCCATCTGCAGAACCAGAGCAGGCAGGACAGCCTGAGTCACAGCAAAGGCCTGAAATGAGCTCCCAGTCAACATCAGACGCTCCCCTACTTGTTAAACCTACACTCTACTGAACTCCAGGCTGTTCAGCTTGAGAGATGTTCTTTCTCTTCTGCCCCTAAAAACCTATACTGGCCTGACTGAACATTTTAACGCAGTCTGACAAGAATAGATTGCCAGGGGAAGGGGGAAACATGGGACAAAATAATAAAAGAAAAGAAACACTCCACTGTTTTCAGTTTCTATTGAAGGCACAGCTTTCTATGTTAAAAAGATAAAACACAAATGAACTATATTAAGTCTTTTTCTTAAACTATACTCATTCAGTCTATCTTATTAAACTTTATCATTGAAGAAATACCTCTCTATTCTTGTGATTATTTTCCTCGAAATAGTGCTTGAATAAGAAGACAGCCTACATTATCTTTTGACTAATATCTGTAAATAGACATAAAAGAATCAATTATATTCATTATATTGGTTAAAACATAGCTTTCACTGTATGCATCAATCTTTTTTCAAAATCGCATGGCCTGCTGGTCACTAACTTAGTCATAACATTATGTATTATCCGTTTAAATAATAAACAACATGAGTCTTGACGATTCTTAATTATTGTTCTCTTATTCTTTTATAGGCATGCTGCTGCCCTTTGTTGCGCAAAAGTTATTGAAAAATGGTTCGAAGTTCAAGGTGAGCATCTTGTAAAACGTAAAATTCCCAAAATTGTCTTTTGTTTATGCGCGATTAAGAACGTCAGCGTTTTGTCTTTTAAACCTCTGAAGTACTTCAGGTCAAAAGTGCACATCAATCTTGTACTGGGTTTTATATCGCGCCAGCTCACCGACAGGTCTCAAAGCGCTACTAACCAAGTGCAGCAACAAGAAGCACGATGACTATAGAGAGATTCTGGAATGCCAGAAACTAGGAAGTAAATGCATCTTTGAAGAGTAGAGTCTTCAAAGACTTCCTGAAGTGGAGAAGGTTGGGCTCTCTACGAAGCACCTCCGGTAGCTTATTCCAGATTATCGGAGCCTGAACTGAAAAAGCTCTGCCTCCTTTAGTTGCCAGCTTAAAACGTGGGCAGGACAGCAGAAAGGAACCGGAGGATCGTAGGGCACGCTTGGGTTTGTATAGTTCGAGTCTCTCTTTTATGTAGGCTGGCGCCTGTCCATGGATTGCTTTGTGACAGATGCACAAGCTCTTAAACTCAACTCTTTGCACGACAGGCAGCCAATGAAGCCTGTAGAGCAAGGGGGAGGCATGAGTCCGCCTTGGCACACCAAATATCAGGCGTGCTGCGTCATTCAGAGTAACCTGAAGACGATTGGATAAGTTTTTTGGGAGGCCAAGATATAGCGCATTGCCATAGTCAATTCTCGACACTATTGTAGCCGAGACAATAGTTCGTAGCATATTCAATGAGAGTAAGGGAACGAGCTTCCGCAATTTCCTGATTAGGTTGGTACAGGAACCAACTACAGCAGACACTTGGTTAGCCATCGAGAGTTCCTGATCAATCTTCATGCCGAGGCTCTTAACACTAGTACACGGTCTTGGGGTGGGTCCGAGTTCTTGTGGCCAAAACAGATCGTTCCAGGGGGAGGTCAAGGTTGAAACTACAAGAACCTCTGTTTTGTCTGGGTTGATTTTCAGTAAATTGGACGACATCCAGTTCACTGTAAATCGCAGTATGTCTTGGGCCGTGGACTGAGCTGATGATGTATTGTCGATACTCAGCAACAGCTGAGTATCGTCGGCATAATTAAAAACTTTACAGTTCATATTTGCCAGGGACTCTATCAATGGCTGCAGGTACAGGTTGAATAGGAGTGGAGAGAGCGCGGAGCCCTGCGGGACTCCGCAAGATAAAACACCCTCCCCGGAGACCTGATCTGCAACCTGAATTCTCTGCGTCCTCCCAGATAGGAAGGCTGTTAGCCATTCGAGGGCTCGCTCTCCTATCCCAAGCCGAGTCAGTCTGCCCAGGAGCAATGCATGGCTGACAGTATCAAACGTCGCTGAAAGGTCTAATAATATCAGGGCGCTTGGATTTTTGCTGTCAGCCATGCATCTGAGCTCATCCAGTACAGACACCATTACCAGTTCTGTACTATGTAAAGTAAAATGATAATAAAATCAAGTTTGTGAATAACTTACTTATCCATCCTGTTTGGCATAGTACACACTGTGAATACTTATTTTACGCTTATGCAGACAGTGGATTTAAATTTGAATTCTTTGAACAGTACCTTAGCCTGTTGAAGACCTAAAGCTCCTTCTATAGAGTGAAACATACACCCATATTCAATGTGATTTACACCAGAGCTTAGAGCAAAAAACAGACAAGGGTGCTATATGAAGCTAGATATAAGCAGCAGAAACATCAATGTTTACAAATGTTCAGCGTCCCTATAAGCACTCTGTATATGGAATAATGTCTAAACATGGAGAAGAAATGGATTGCATTGGTGATCATCAGCGAAACAAAGGATTTGAGAAATATTTTGAACTATGAAAATAGTGTGGACCAGTGTGCAGCAAAGATGGCTGTTAATGATATCTCAGCCCCGAAATGGAAGGTAAATGTTAGAGGCTTAAATGTTTCTTCAACACTCAAAATAGGCACTCCTACAAAGCGGGAAGTAGTCTCGCTAGACGAGTGACTAATAATTTTCTACTTGTACCACAAATAGCAAGAAAAAGGTTAAATCTATCAGGGATGCATGTATTATCTTGGGTTCCAGAGAGTCTATCTAACCAATCTGCATCTCAGACAGCAGTAAATAGCGTAAATCCATTAAGGGCGTTTGCACTACCTTGGACATCTGAGAAATTGAACTCTGACAAATTGAAGATCCAATGGCCTGTTGATGTTTTTCTTTAAGGCAGATGCTAAATACTGAACAAACCGCTTATGCCCTCTATTTAATGATTCTTACTTTTCTGCGGCTATACTAACATCATGGAATGGTTCACATTGCATCCAATTAAAAAAAAGAAAAGACCCACAGCCATCTCCAGGCAATTATAGATTGATAAGAAGATTAGGCCTAGAAGCAAACTATTTTGCCTCACTCTATTAGCAGATCTACAAGCATGAGTCATGAACAGTGCCCTTTTGCGACTGTTCTAAACAAGTGTTTGTGCGGAAGTGGAACCACCAGCAATATGATTGCACTGTTGATGCTCAAGTATAAGTCTGCGATCAGGGCAAAACAAATTTATGCTTATTTTATAGATTTTAAAACAGCATTTATAGTATAGCTAGGGCACCACTGTGGATGATACTTAAGTGCCATTCAATCTTCATGTAGCAAAACATGGGTACAAACATTAGCTGAACACTTCATTATGCACAGATTGTATGCCAAGCAAGGGTGCATTTTAGTGCCATTACTTTTTAATCTTTCGATGGCCAACATTGGCTAATCCTAAGAAGCCAGGAGGGCTTACTCCCAATATTAGACAGAAGTTGATTGTGTATCATGCAACGTTCTCACAATAACATTCTCTTTGAGCAAACATAATTGTGATTAGTAGATAGGGTAATACTTCACAAGCGTAGCCAATATAAACCTCTCTTGCACACATACAAAGCCCTACACAAGACAGGACCAGAGTACCTCAACAGCCACACACACTTTCACCAACCCACCAGACACCTATTCTCTGCCACACTCTTACTTGCACAGACTCCCAGCATCCGCAAAAGCAAAACTGGAGATTGCCCATTCTCCTACATTGCACTCAAGACATGGAACAACCTCCCTCAAGACATCAGAGCCTTCATCTAACTTCCTAAGTTTGGCACAAAGCTAAAGACCTGGCTGTTCATATGAGCGCCTTGGGACCACACACCTACACACCTTGCCTAAGTGCCTGGATCCCTCTCAGTTGTTTAGTGCGCTACACAATTCAACATAACATAACATAACATAACATAACCTAATGTGTCGTGACATAATGAATTCAATTCAATTCTTTATTAAGATTTGGATCTCAAATGAGGTACACAAAAGGTCAAGACAATACAATACCGATATACAATCACAATACTTCTTAAAAACAATAGGAAATTGGTGCTATTGATAGATATGTACACATAAACTCTTTTCAATAGCAATCTTTTAAACACATTTACCATACAAAATTCATAAAGGCCTAAAATACATTCTTTTATAAAAAAAAGTGTTACAATTAATATCCAATAAAGCTCTCCTAATGATATAATAATAAATAGTATATGCAAAGTGCTCCATAATGAAGGGTAAGAAAATATCTCCCCCCAACCTCGCAACAAACCTAAGTCCAGATAAATACATTCATAAGTCTTACTTTAAAAATGTGAAAATGTCGCTAAAAACAATTCATGAAACACGAGAATACTGTGCTTGTGTGCAAATTGCTCCATAAACTCCTTCAAAAGGCAATTCTCCCCCCAACATAGCAGGAAAGATTATGTGCAAATTGCTCCAAAATGTAAACTCCCTAGTTGGTAGCCAAATTAGTTCCCTCTCCTAAAATAGCAGCAATCCTGGGACAAAATTAAAACAAATTCAAAAAGTCTATAAAAAATCTAAACATTTTTGTGCAAATTCTTTCATTCTTTGGATGGAACAGAAACTCTTGTGCAGCCAATATAGAATTAATAATGTTCTGTACAAACATTGGCCATAGCAGCCTGCGGTGCTGAGATGACAGAGCGGGACAAATGGAAAAAACATGATCAAGGTCCTTAATCCCCAATTCACACGTTACAGTCTTTCCCTGTTTTCTCAGTGGATGACCAGTTAGCCGTTAAATCATTTAACGGGAGCAAATTCATACGTAATAAAGTCAGAAAATGGCAAGTACCATGGTCCAAATTCCAGGCCAGGTACTTCTGGGGGCCGGAACCAGGGCACGGGAGGCAGGAAACTCCAAGGACTTCAAAGGGAATTCTCTAGAAACTTCTCCTATTCAAAGAAGGCACCAGGTATAAAAATAGGACTCTCAGACCCACTGCAATTCCCTTTCTGGACCTGCAGAAGGACTTTCAGAGGACTGTCTGCTGCTGTGGCCTGCTGTATACTTCAGAAGACTGTTCTGCTGCACTTGGAAGGACTTCTCTGCTGCTTGAAGCCTGCCTTGAACTCTCAGAGGCCTGCCCTGCTGCTTGAGCCCTGTTCCACTGCTTGAACCCAGGACTGCCAGATTGAGTCCAAGGATCAGTTTGCTGGCCTCCTGAACAGAGCCTCAGGGACAGAAATGGCTCCAGTCATTTTCAATTCGCACTTAGACCCTGCCTGAGTGAGTCCTGACCCTCCAAATGGTGCCCACCATTCCTGGACCAAACTCTTGAAGTGGTGGCAAAGGTGCCCAGTTAGCCAACATCCAAAAGTTGGGACTTGGCAAATGTTTGGCTAAAAATTGCTCTGATAACCCAGGGGACACCATGACCAACCTTCTCATCTATTCGCCCAAGGTGCATTGAGGGTTGGCCTGACTTTGCAGCAACTCCAGCTATGTTCTTCCCCGAAGCAGCAAATCCTGTTCAGTGGCCTTTTGCAGAAGAGGTATCTATCTTCGTGGGGCCCTTTTCACCTCCAGTCTCGTCCCGCTTGAGATTTTTGACTTCCAAAAAAAGAGGCTGATGGTCTGAGTTAGATCTCAGCGTACGGGTTACTCAGCCACAACGGTGATGCATAACCCATACGCCAAAATCCCAGATGTAATGGGATTTTGGCAATTGGGGTACCTGTCAACGCTGTAATGGAGTAACCTGTCTGCCGAGATCGAACTCAGGCCCTAAGTCCAGTAGTGGAAAGCTTCCTGCGACTTTGTCTAGCGGCTCCCCAACGACAACACCTCCTCATGCACTGCCTGGAGCCTTGCCTCGTTGACCTTCTACCTTCTGAGACAATTGTAAAAAAAATGTCATCAAAGTCTGAAGGTAAGTGCCACAGGGCCCAATCCACTTCTAGTATTAAACTCGCGCTCCGTCGCAGTCGGCCATATTTTTCGACTTTGACCCAGTCATACCTGATGGATGTCTGTGGTTGGCACTGCGATCTTTTAGGTGCTACATTTTTACTTAAACTTTAAAATATCATAATTCCAGTTCTACTACCTGCATTTTTGTTTGATGTCAAAATATTTATTCAAATGTTCTCTATTTTTCTTACTTGGTGTGGGATTTTTCTAATTAAGTTTTCACTTTATTGAAATGTCTTTCTTATGTAAAGCAATATCTAACATTAATGAAAGAGGAACTATGAATGAAACAGGAACTATCCACTCCTCAATACCTGTTAGAAAGGAGTGATAGGCCCTATTAGTTATTGGTGCAACTTTATTACCGTAGGACATGATGAACACATTTTTGCTGATAACTGTGCATACGTTTGACTCATCAGCACCATAATTGGATGCACCCTGTTGCATATTCACCTGGCTCTTTGTTCAAAATTTATAGGAGATTTATCAAGGGGGTAAAAGGTTATTGGGGAATTGCTGTAGTGTTTGGCAAGTATGCACGAAATGTTGCATAAACCTTCTGATTATATATTTTGTGGTTCGATGTAAATCTATCCAGCGGTTTTGTGGTAATTGATAATATAGCAGCACAAATTCAGCACATGTACAATTAATATGACCTGAAGTAATCATTGAACAGCATTTTGAACTTAAACTCATTCTAATTGGCTAGCGTGGTTTCAGTAGTGTGTATCTGTGATAAAGGTCTGTAGAGCTGCTGCAATCCAGATTACCCCACTTGAAATGTTCTGACATGGTAGCAACTCCAGGCTCTGTGAACAATATGTAGACCAATTTTACAGATAACTTATTTGGGGACACTGTTGAGCCAACCAACCATATGTGAGGCCGAAGGGGGTGTTGGTTTCAAGGCATACTCCAGTGGAGGACAAAACCCTCATTTCCTTCTCAGAAAAGACACTGAGATCCAGCCTATGTTACGCAGACCCACACATGTGAATACACGGAATTAAAATATATACAGGGTGATCACAGTCCCCTATGATCAGCGAACATCAACAATTATTTGTTGAGTAGAAAATCCTATCACAGTGATTGACATCAGGTTTTGCCCAGCACACCACTGCAAGTTTTGTTGACTGCATTCACCGAATTTGCCTACAATAGGGGTGCAAATGCTTCCAAAGCTTGTAAAAAAGTGCATAATTACAACCTCCCCAAAAAATCCTTTACATAAACTTACGTAAATGAAGCTTTCGATTTGACCCTAAAAATTAAAAACCAATGAAATTGTTCAGTTTTCGTTATCAGACCAGTAGTGCATTCTGCTACAGGGTCCATGCTACACTTCATATGTCCCTACAGCCCATTGTATTCTTGAACAGAAAGAGGCACGTCGTTGGAGTGCTTTTTAAGGCCGGGTCTGGTGGCTCAGTGGACTAATGCGTCCACTGCAGGGGCCTGTGTTCGACCTCATGGTCACAGGTTCAAATCCCGGCGGGTCCACTCAGCCTTTCATCCATCTGAGGTCGATAAAATGAGTACCATTGAGTTGGGTAACAATAAACATCTGTTATTCAGCGCCAAGAAACCGCTGGGTGAACGTGCGCTTTACAAATACACATGTTATGTTATGTTATGTTATGTTATGTTAAGGTAGGTGGTGCTGAGAACCATAACTTGTGAATTTTAGAGGTTTTTGGTTTTCAGACACACACTTAAAAGATTTGCCTATGTTTGACGGACAAAATCATCTTTCAATCAAAGCCTTCAAATAAAGTGCATCAACTCTCAATTGGAAATCCAAAGGAAAAGGTAGATGGGCGATGTTATAGAACATGACAGTTCCAGAAGTGTTCATAAATATTTGTAAAGTACGATATTTTATGATAAACTCTAATGAAATTGAATAGGAGATATTCACAGTGATGTTGTGCAGTGTTGCCTTTGAGTTTATCTGAGTTGCAAGCAAACGTGAGGCATGCTATCGTGACTGAACACAGTTAACATTTGCCCCATGTCAGGCTTAGTTTTGAATAGGTTTAACCACATAAACCTAAATAGGACTTAAAAACAAACCCTTGAACAGAAAGGTCAGATTCTTGAAGAGCTGATTTAGTAAAGAGGACCTTAACCTGTGCTCTTAGTACACAAGCCGATAGAACACTGGGTTTTAAAGGTTTTTTTTTTAAAACAATATTTTTATTGGGATTTTTGCAGACATTTAAAACATTACAGATATGCGTGTCTCGCTGTCTGTACAGGGAAGCTGCCATAAACTCTCCTCGCTGAACACATTTTCCTAGCATTATTTCTACTCTAGCTCTGATCTAACCACATCTTTTTTAACTGATAAAAGCTAAAATACATGTTTTCTTAATATGAAAAATATTGTGCAATGCTCTGAAGAGAGATTCTTGTGTAAAATTTGGCTTGCAGTAAAAAACAAAAGTTTTGTTAAAATATTTTACAAAGTACATGTGATCCCGCTCATCGGGACACCCGACCCCGAGCCGACCCCTCACCTCTGTTGCCACCTCACCCCGCATCATGCCCGCGTAGACGCAAAGGGTCCCCAACAACAGCGTCCATGACGACCGAAATCCCGCCCCTCTCTCCCCTGCAGGATCCAATCCAGTGGAACGAGGAACCGGAAGGACAATCCTACGACCCCGGAAGTCCCGCCTCCCTACAGCCAGCCGGAGATAGAAAAGACGGAAGGAGAGAGACTGACGGCGTCGAAGGATCGTGGCAGGAGCTTTCGGCTGGAGCGGTGACGGACGGAGAAGACGGGAACGGCGACAGCGAGGAGTGTACCGAAGAGTGGTGGAGTCCCACGGAGGTGGCTGAAGAGCGGCCGTAACTCGGACGAGAGTTACGGCGGAGCGCGTGAGTACCAGCTCCACTTAAGAGCACATTAGGTGCACTGTGTATATAGTAGGAACCCCCTCTCGCTGTAAATTGTTCCCCGCTATCCTAGGCACGTCACCATTAGGCACTAGGCAGTTTGTATATAGATATCCACCTAGCACTGTATAAAGAGCACCCCTCTCCCCACCACCCTGTGCACTTCTTTTACTCTCCCATCCTCGACTCTTGCCCGTACCTCCCTCACTCCCCTTTCGTTTCCCCACACGACCCGGGTATCGGTGACGGGATCGGACCACGAGTCCAGTTTACTAACGGCTCCCATTTCTTCTCTTATTGCCCTCCGAGGTACTCTCCGACCACCCAGAGACGGCTACACGAGACCAGGACGCCCATCTACCCCTCGGGAACCTTCGGAAGAAGAGAGAAGAAGACACGCCGCCGGCCCCAACATTGGACCCGACCCCTTCCTTGGTCACCGCAGCCCACTGTGTACAGACTTAATAAAACACTATCGCTCACTATATCCGGCCTCCTCGCCTGATTTTCCAGTCCGCTGTCCACCCACGATCACATCTGGTGTCAGAAGTGGGATTAACTGGAGGTATGGAGGCCGTGATGAAAAGGATGGCGGAATCCCAGGAGCAGCTGGGCAAACTCATGGAGCAGTTCCTAAAAACAGCGGAGGATGACCGTGGACAACTCCATGATGTCTTAAAGGGACAGGGTACCACCCATGTAGAAGCCATGGGGAAATTGACCGACGTCTTAGGACAACCGAGACCAATGTCCTCCCTCCCGTCGGTGGTTCTTCAGAAATATGTGCCGGGGGAAGACCCTGACTTCTTTTTTACCAACTTTGAAAGGTTAGCACAGGCGGCCACCTGGCCGGCCTATCGATGGGCTCATTATCTCGGACCTCTGCTAACAGGGGATCTACAGGCCGCCTACCAACAAGCGAACATTCAGGGCAACACGCCATATGCAGATGTTAAGAAGTGCATCCTTGAACGGCTGGGTATTGACGAGGAAACGTACCGAGTACGACTACGACAGGTAAAGGAAGGTCCCCAAGAGACTCCTCGAGCCCTCTCCTTTCGTATAAAAGACTTAGCCAATCGCTGGCTAAAACCCGATACCTCCACTAAAGAGAACATTCTCGAAAAGATATACTTGGAACAATTTCTATCATCCCTGCTCCCGAACACCCAAAGATGGGTACGCCAGCATGCCCATCTGACCTTGGACACGGCAATTGAAATTGCAAGCGCCTACAGCCGGGCCCAGGAAGTTCAGAGGGGAAGAGAAGATCACTCCCACCGATCACACCCTCCTACCGGTCCTCGACCTCCTCGTCTCTCTGTTCCCAGAAGGCCTGACCCACCACTTGTGTTTCCCGTTCCAATGGCACCCCGTCCTGTCAATCCTGGACCACAATGCTACAGCTGTGGAGGATTTGGCCACATCGCCAGAGTTTGTCCGCACAAAGAAGAGCCGATGGAAGTTGGTCTGGCACGTAACTATGTGTGTTCCGTACCAGGGACCACCCCTCCTCCGTTCCGATGTCCAGTGAATTTTGATGGACAAACCCTCATGGCCCTAACCGACACCGGGTGTCGACAGAGCGTCCTAAGGCCCCAGGCCTTATCACACCCTGTTCAACCTACTTCCAACACGGTAGCCATTCAGTGTGTACACGGGGATACCAAGACGTATCCGACCACCCAGGTAAAGGTCCGACATGACAAGGATCCCGGTACCACTCTCACTGTGGGATTGATCCCCACCCTACCGGAACAGGCGATTCTGGGGAGCGATTATCCAGGATTACCTGCACTGTTGCGAGACACCACCGAATCCTTGACCCATTGGTGGGAAGAAGCACCCTTTCCGAATGGACTGTCCTCCCCTGTACAGACACGCAAACAGATTAAAACCAAAGCACAAAAAAGAAAGGAAAGAAGAGAATATACAGGCGCCTATCCAGTGATCCCGGATGACCATCCTTGGCACACGGACCGGGAATTCAGGGCAGCCCAACAGGAAGACCCTCTATTACAGGAAGCCTGGGGAAGGGCTGTGGAACAAGAGGATCCCCTTATCGTAGGTCCCTACTTTTTCAAGAAAAACGGGCTGTTATATCGCAAGGGTGGGAACCAACAGAACCCCCAACTCCTGGTCCCCGGCCCCTTTCAGGAGAAGGTACTCTTCCTGGCCCATAGTCACCTTCTGGGAGGCCACTTCGGAGAGGAAAAGACTAGTCAGACAATCTTGGATAAATTCTACTGGCCTGGGATTTTCCAACACATCAAAAGGTTTTGTAAAGAATGTCCAGTATGCCAGAGACATAGCAGATACAAACCCCCTAGGGCACCGCTACAACCCCTTCCCGTGATTGATGTCCCCTTCAGTAGAGTAGGGATGGACATAATTGGACCCCTGTTACCCTCCCGCAGCGGATGTCGCTATGCCCTGGTCATTGTGGACTATGCAACCCGATTCCCTGAAGCTCTCCCCTTGCGACAGCCCACCACCCAGAACATTGCAAAGGCCCTCATTTCAGTCTTTACTCGGGTAGGGTTTCCCAGAGAAATCCTAACCGATCAGGGTACCCCTTTTGTCTCTGCCTTGATGAAACAGGTCTGCTCCCACCTAGGAATCAAACAAGTCCGTACTTCTGCATACCACCCCCAGACCGACGGACTCGTCGAGAGGTACAATGCCACCCTGAAACAGACCCTTAAGAAACTGCTGGGGTTGGAAGCCAAACGGTGGGAGGATATGCTACCCCTGGCCCTGTTTGCCATCCGTTGCGCTACCCAGAGTAGCACCGGATACTCGCCCTACGAGTTGTTATATGGGCGACCCCCTCGGACCCTGCTAGATATGGCTCAAGAAGCATGGGAAGCCGAACCAGACCGTACTCGGCCTCTGCCAGAGTACATGGAGAATCTAAAAACCCACCTATCAGTCATCAGAGACATAGTACGCCAGAACCTTGAGAACGCCCAGAACAAACAAAAGGGACAATATGACAAAGGCACCAAACCCAGAACTTTCGTAGCAGGCGATCTAGTATTATTAATGCTACCCTCTTCTGATCAAAAACTCCTGGGACAGTGGCAGGGCCCTTACTCCATCCTGCGTCAGGTGACCCCGGTCACCTACGAGATAGACATTGATCATGTCCGTGGGGTGACACAAATATATCATGTCAATCTTCTAAAAAAATGGGAAGGCCCACGTCAGGTTTTATCAGGAGCACACTACCCAGACCCCCTTTCCTTCAACCCCTGTATTGACCGAGATATCACGTCACAACAGAGACAGGAACTAGAGACAGTCCTTTTTCCGTTGCGACATGTGTTTTCCTCTTCCCCGGGACACACGACCATCACCGAACACAGTATACAAACAATACCCGGGAAGGTAATCAGACAAAGGCCGTATAGAATCCCTGAGGCCCGCAGAGAGGTGATACGAAAAGAGACCGAACAGATGGTAAAGATGGGAATCATCGAACCATCCACCAGCGAGTGGAACTCCCCGATAGTTCTGGTACCCAAACCGGACGGATCTGTCCGTTTCTGTATAGACTTCAGGGAGGTCAACAAAATATCCACTTTCGATACCTACCCATTGCCCCGTGTCGACGAAATGGTCGAACGTATAGGGAAGGCACAATATATCTCCACGCTAGACCTCTGTAAGGGGTATTGGCAGATCCCCCTTAGAGAAGAGGACAGAAAAAAGACGGCCTTCTCCACCCCTGATGGCCTGTATCAATTTCTAGTCCTCCCTTTCGGTCTTCATGGCGCCCCAGCCACGTTCCAACGGGCCATGAATACCATCCTAAGGCCTCATTCCCTATACGCAGGCGCGTATCTTGATGATATTGTCATTTATAGTGACCACTGGTCCCAACATCTAGAGCACCTTCAACAGGTCATCACCTCCCTGGGAAATTACGGTTTCACCATAAACCCTGCGAAAACCACTCTAGCCGCACAGACCGTTAAATATCTGGGCTTTCTCCTGGGTGAAGGGTTAATAAGACCACAGGAGAGTAAAATTGATGCCATTCAATCCCTCCCTTTTCCTCAGACCAAAAGAGACCTCCGTGCTTTCCTGGGGCTATTGGGGTACTACCGACGCTTCGTCCCCAACTTTTCCCAAAGAGCAGCGCCCCTCACGGACCTTTTAAAGAAATCAGTAAAAACAGATGCCCTTCTTAAAACGCCCACAGCGGTCTTGCTACATGCGTTTTCCGATCTGAAAAACGCTCTGACCTCCCATCCTGTGTTAGTAAGCCCTGACTACACCCTGCCCTTCATACTACAAACGGACGCCTCCGAACAAGGACTCGGGGCGGTCCTTTCACAGAAAAACCCTCAGGGAGACGAGAAACCCATTCTCTTCCTGAGTAGGAAACTGTTCCCACGAGAAAAAAACTATGCCGTGGTAGAGAAGGAAGCACTCGCCATCAAGTGGGCCGTAGAAAGCCTTCGCTATTACTTAGAAGGGAGACAGTTCACCATCTACACCGATCATGCTCCCCTCGAATGGATGGCTCGGAATAAAGGGCACAATGATCGAGTCCTTCGCTGGTTCTTGTCCCTCCAACCTTACCACTTCACAACAATACATAGGAAGGGCTTAGAACAAGGTAACGCTGATTATCTGTCTCGATATCCTGTTTCCTCACCGGGTACAAGAAAGACAGCTAGGGGAAGGGAATGTGATCCCGCTCCTCGGGACACCCGACCCCGAGCCGACCCCTCACCTCTGTTGCCACCTCACCCCGCATCATGCCCGCGTAGACGCAAAGGGTCCCCAACAACAGCGTCCATGACGACCGAAATCCCGCCCCTCTCTCCCCTGCAGGATCCAATCCAGTGGAACGAGGAACCGGAAGGACAATCCTACGACCCCGGAAGTCCCGCCTCCCTACAGCCAGCCGGAGATAGAAAAGACGGAAGGAGAGAGACTGACGGCGTCGAAGGATCGTGGCAGGAGCTTTCGGCTGGAGCGGTGACGGACGGAGAAGACGGGAACGGCGACAGCGAGGAGTGGACCGAAGAGTGGTGGAGTCCCACGGAGGTGGCTGAAGAGCGGCCGTAACTCGGACGAGAGTTACGGCGGAGCGCGTGAGTACCAGCTCCACTTAAGAGCACATTAGGTGCACTGTGTATATAGTAGGAACCCCCTCTCGCTGTAAATTGTTCCCCGCTATCCTAGGCACGTCACCATTAGGCACTAGGCAGTTTGTATATAGATATCCACCTAGCACTGTATAAAGAGCACCCCTCTCCCCACCACCCTGTGCACTTCTTTTACTCTCCCATCCTCGACTCTTGCCCGTACCTCCCTCACTCCCCTTTCGTTTCCCCACACAACCCGGGTATCGGTGACGGGATCGGACCACGAGTCCAGTTTACTAACGGCTCCCATTTCTTCTCTTATTGCCCTCCGAGGTACTCTCCGACCACCCAGAGACGGCTACACGAGACCAGGACGCCCATCTACCCCTCGGGAACCTTCGGAAGAAGACACGCCGCCGGCCCCAACATTGGACCCGACCCCTTCCTTGGTCACCGCAGCCCACTGTGTACAGACTTAATAAAACACTATCGCTCACTATATCCGGCCTCCTCGCCTGATTTTCCAGTCCGCTGTCCACCCACGATCACAGTACACAAGTACCAAAAGAAGTCTATTGGTGGCAAGACTGGATAACCAATGAATTTAAACATGATGGAAATGTCATAAATAGGGGTGCGTGAAAAATTAATCTCTGCCGGCGGAGTATGCTTAGCTATGCCCACTCAGTGTTCTGCTTTCAATCGGGAGTTCCAGCTAAATTAGGCCAACCACTGCATGGCAGAGTTTTTTCTTGCACTTGGATTGCAAAGCGCAAGCAAGAATTTGAGCTTCCTAGCGTGATTTCCGGTCCCTAGAACCAGCCGCTGTTGGTAGTGGGAGTACCTGCCGGGCGGTGACGTGGGGAGGGGGAGGGGCAGGGTGGGGGGTAGTAAACCATGGATTACAGAGATTTACAGGTAAGTAAACATATAAATAAATAAAACGAATTTCCTGGCGCGCACTGCATCGCATTTGGGGATGCAGTGCACGCAACGAAATTCGTTTTATTTATTTATATGTTTTCTTACCTATAAACCACCGTAATCCATAGTTTACTCCCCCCTCACCCTGCCCCTCCCCACGTCACCGCCCGACAGGTACTCCCACTAATGACCGCGGCTCCCTAGAATGCATCTTGGTTGGATTTCTCAATGCGGGCACTTGTGGCAGGTCGCGACCTTTCACATTGAGAAAGCTCTCACTCTACTTCGATGGCTGAAAAAAGCAGCACCCTCTGGCACACCGTGTGGTGCCAGTCTTGCTGATTTTATAGTGCAGAACAAGTTCCCAACTCAAAAAATCAGTGCAAGCAGCATGACATGCTGAAATCCGCCTGTTTGCAGAACTCTGTGGAATCTCACTGAGTTTTTATGTAACTCCGCAGAATTCCTGAGAGTAAAACTCCACGAGATCCGCCCACCCCTAGTCATAAGTACCCATCTTACCAAAGTCAATTTGCACACAGAAGCGATTGCAGTATTCGGCTGTGACCCACGTACCCCCCTGAGTTTAAGCAGACCAGCCCAGCTGTCACAAGTCAATCTGCTTCCTCAACTCTGGAAAGATGTTGATAATGATTAGATAAAGGTAATTCAAATGCAGGTCGCTTGGTTGGCAATCGTCTAACAATAGGACGTGAGGGGGCGGGTACAATGCTGGTATTATCTTTAGGTGTATAAAAATAGCCAAGGGGCTCGAGTTGGGGACCTTCAAGCTGAACTATGCTGTTATAATAAGATCTTAGTATGGAGTGCACAAAATGAGGAGAATGAAAATGAATGATCACACTGTCCCCTTTGAAGTCTTTGCAGTCTTTGAGGGAGCGTCCAATCCAAGCTACTCAAGTTACCATAATAATTTCTCTGTTGGGAATGTTTATGTCCTTCATGTGTGCCCTAAACCAATGGACATACTTGTTTTTTAGGAATTCCTGAGATTCGTACATTGTAGGATTTGCAACATTCTTAATCACCAATACAAGGCGTGTGGCTTTAGGACAGAGATCCATGCATGGCAGAGAAGAATTGGTTGTCAAATGATCCAAACCCTGGTGTTTGCCAGTTGATGTACCCTCCCTCACATTTGCTGTCACAGATAACAACCTTTTTCTTGCCTGCAATTCACTAATTGGCTTTGGTACTGATTCTAGATGATGATTACTACTCAAGGGCACATACTTATGATTTAGTAGTACACTTACAGAAAGCAGCAAAGTCGATTTAGTTGCTTTGAATATCCCCGTCAACGACATTACCAGGGATTTTAATTCAAGATTTTTAGGGTTAAGGCTTTGTAGCTCAGATATTACGACCTCATTGTTGGAAAAAATTATTAGACATTGGGCTCACTAGAGAGGGGATCGATAAAAGTAGCTGAGACTCTAGGTTGATGGATTCGCTTGCAATCAGTTACACCAACGGCAAACAAATTATTTCAGTTATGCAGTTAGTTGAGACTGGAACACTTGGATTTCCCGTTTTCCAAATTTTGGCTGCCAGTGAATTCGGCAATAGTGTCTAATGGGGGATTGGCTGTTCTGCTCATTGCGAAACTCTGTCTGCGATAACCTTTAGACACCTGTCACGCCGACAATTTCTTGCAAATGATAGTAGATGCTCTTGTACTCGATTTCTTTTTATAGCGATGTGAGTTTTTGTAAAATATATCATACTGCAGCATGTTGAGGGGATTAGAGGGAGTGGGAGGGATGGGGGAGCGTTATTATTGTGTCAGATAGGAGAAAGTCAACTTCCTCAATAAGTGTATCAATATCCTTAATGAAGCAGTTTGATGCAGCAGTTTGAGCACTTGCTCTCTTCTTGTTACCACCTGCTTACAGCAATCAATTCGCCTTACATTTCCCCATTTATCATGTAAATTATTACACTGAGCAATCAATAGAAAAATCCAATCTGTTTATAAGATCCAACACCAACCTTATTTGCTGTCAATGATGAAGCATCAGAAGGGACTCAGTCGAAAAACCATGAGGGGTGGTCAAGCCCAGCCTCCTCCAGTCTCTCACAGGTGTGGATAGGCCCGCCCTTTGCCTGGGCGTGGCCCATGCATGTCTTGCATCACAAGGTGGTGGTGTGCTATTAAGAACAACGGCACAGGAAAGCAGGAAACAGCCCTCCTCTTGGAGTAAAGGCTTGTGGGACACTGAGCCCCTCTGGTGACCAGCAGTAGTGTCCTGCAGTGTCTGCAATGTCCCATGTGACACGATGGTGGTGGTGTGCTATTTAGCTTGGTGGAGTAGGAAAGCAGAACACAGCCACACCTCCTTGGGCAAAGGCTTGTGGGACACAGAGTCCCATTTAGTGACCGGCAGGTTGTGAGTTTCATATGTATACAGTTCAGTAACCCGTGCAGGGTTGGACTCCTGGACACTCACTAACCAGTGAAGAAAAAGCTTCTAGGGGCACCCCTACTTACTTTTTCAGAACATCCAGTGTGTTTTTCTACAAAATGGCCCAGAATGTGCTACTCTAGAGGGTTCCAAGATGCAATAGGCCTTCTGCCCATGGAGAGAGCTTATGTGCCAGTCAGGGGTGTGTTTAGGCAAATGAGCAGTCCTCCCCACCTAAGCTGCACCAATCTTGTTCTGGAACAATCTCCCTCTTCCACTGGGCTGGTGCCCGATTGGCTAACTTGGACCCAAACAACTAATGCTTACCCTTCCTTAGGTCTCCCCTTCTACTAAACTATTCGTGAGCAGCCTTCACCTCTGTCCCTTTCACATTAAAGAAGTTCCTGGTGATGGAGCAAGGATTCGCACGTAACGCGACTTGCTCTCTTCATGAACCTCGGCTTAAATCATAACTGTACTAACTCTGATTGTTTGTCATTTATTTGTATTTCCCCAACACACGGGTGTCCCTAGGAGGCTTGCCTATGTGTTTTTCATCATAATCAAGCTTGCACATTAATAAAATGGCCCCTTTGCAGAAATTCAGTCTGCGCATGCGTCGGTCATACCCATGTGACGTGACGCACTCGCAATCTGGAGGGAAAAGTTCGCACATGCGCAGTGGTGTTAAAATGGCCGCTTGTCACTAATCATGCTTCATGCTATCTTAAGCCGCTTTTGTCTATGCATCTTTTCTGCACTAACTCTTAATGCTATGAGTATTATAAAATAAGGGATTAAGAGAAGTTGGTCATGATGTACAGTGTATTCATTTTATTCTGTGTTATTAATTTGTTTTCGCTTACTTTTCATGTACCGCGTAAATGAGGGCCTTGAACTAGGGATGGGATCCATCTTGATGCTGACGTATCACACATCACGTGACCTAAGATCTGGGACGTGCAGCAATGGAACCTGACCAGATTGGCCATTGAAAAGGGGACTGTCCTTTCCAGGCGCACCTTTGCCCTTGAAGATGTACTATTTATATTCTGAAATGCGCAACAATGTTGCAAACCTTTTCTTCACTATTGTACTTTCCCACACGTAGGGCTGGGAACCAGGTGTTAGGGGGAGGGGTAATGTCACGTGCAGTCTAGGTGGTACCTATGACCAAACCACCTCCCTTGACCAATCAGAAGATGGGACTTTGTCATTTTGCAACATTTATGGGTGGTCTTGGGAATCTAAACCTGTATAAATAGCCTAGCTTAGCTTAGAGAAATTGTCCGACTTGTCCGACTAGCAGACCTGTCACTGACCCTACGAACTCTATAGGTGCCTGATACAGAGTGCTGCGGAGCATTCTGCCTGAAACTTTCCACAAACTCCAAGGGGTGGAAATTAGTCCTAAGTGCTAAGCGAAGCACTTTGCTGGGAGATTCGAAGACCCAATCGGGGTTATTGGCGGATTCCGTGCAGAGGAGGGGGTAACGCTGGCGTTGCATCCGATGCTGTAAGGGGTTGGTCGTGCCTTGGTGAACCCAGTCCTGACCCAGACCTGAGGGGTATCCTGTCCTGACTGTCCATGAGCTGTACCTGCTCACCTTCTGGTATTCCTGAATCCTTGAGGGTCCTTGTCCCGTTCTTTCCCAACTGACCCGTGGCCAGGGTTAGTCCTCATTCTCACCTAGGTAACTATTGACATAGGTGTCTGTCTGTACTTACTCTCAACTTTTCCTTCTCTGATTAAAGCAAATCTTGCCTGTGATATTCTCCATATCTCCTTTGAATGTAATTTTATGCAATTGATTATTAGTAAATGTTCCACTTTTACCCTTCCTATAGGACATTGCTAAACCCGACTGTTTATCTAGATTGTTCCACTTATTCCCTTTCCCTTAGTATGGTTGCCGTGAAGTTAGTAAGATAGCATAAGGTTTAGGAAATAGTGTAAAATTATTAGGTCACACATTAGGTTTTTCCTCACGTCTTTGCCCTAGAGTAAACTGTATTAAATAAGTGTTCCTTATGATTCATGCCCTATAGTGTTCCCTTTTACTCTATGATACTCACTTTGATCCAGAGCTACATTCTGGTCTTAATACTGATCATTGATGTATTACTTTGCATTTGCCTGCTTGTAATGGCATTTTCGTCCTAAACTTATACTATATAAAACTCTTAAAACCAACAAGGTGTCTGTGGTCATTGAAGTAATATTAAAGGTATCAAATGTGTAAAGTAGAATCTTCTCCCTTTAGGAAAACCCTTATCACCTATCCACTGCTAGCTCCTGATCTGTCAGGAGTAATGTGCCTGTGGTAAGTCAGGTACATGAATAGTATGTGGTGTAAGAGTCACCCAACCGATTACTCATAAGAGCGTGCGTGAAATCGCCTGGTTCACCCCAGCAAAACGTTAACATTGGAAATAATCACGCAAAGGGCCCAGTGCGTGGAAAAGTTTGGTGAGCCGGGTGACCCGCGCGCTCTATCAGTAATTTCTGGTTAGCAGAGGAATGGTTAGGACTAGTAAGATAGGTAGATAAGATAGTTAGAAAATAAACCGTGAAAAATAAATGTGCTGCTAAAATTGTGTTTTTTAATATTGACTGTGTTACTTAATAATTTTATTGCAAAAGAAATCGATTTCAAAATTGTTTTAAATGATTTATATATGTATTGCTGCTAAATATTATATGTTTTGTTAACCAATTGTGTGTGATTGTTGAATGTTGCGAGAAATCCCCGGGGAATTGTATAACGGATGGTGAGTAGAATCCATCGCGTTCTGAGGTCATTTGTAGGGAGGAAAGGTTAGTGCATGGTTCAAGTGGAACTGGAAGCGCTAATTAGGTCTTTTTCAGAAAACTGTATGAATGAAAGTGACGGACTTCTGATAGAAACCTTGGTCTGATATCACCTAGTAAGGGTCACACTAAGGGAGTAATAGAGTCATCGGAGCTTGTATGATAGCAAAGGGAAACGCTGACGAACCCCAGGCTTAGTATATATCCCGGAAAGAAGTGGATGAGACTGGGTAATAGCAGGTTTTCTAATGCTTGCGTGAGGGTAGGCAAGAGAAGTCTATCCGAAGTGTATGAAAAGTAGACAGAAGTGGTTTACTTGTAGTAAAAGAAGAACTTTCTATCTCTTTAGAACACTCCTACACAATGGCGAATGTTATACGTTGTTGACTAAAATTAATCATAGCACCTTAGAGAAAATACAAAGTTTCCGTTACCTTGTGAAGGAGGGAGTCAGTCGAAGGGCTGCTCTGACGTCACTTCGTGCCGCGCTGGTATTGGTTAAACCAGCGGGTGTGTAGTGAAGCCGAAATTGTAAGGGAGGGGTGAGTGCCTGAGCGTGAGAACGCGTCTCGCGAAAAGGCCGCACACCCATTGGTCGAGAACTTTTGCAACCTCTGCACTGATTGGTTGTTGAGAAATTGGAGTCGCGCTAGCATTGGAAGCACAAACGAAGTAAACATTTTCCGCACTGAGCTTATAGGTTGTTACGAGCGGTGTATGTGGTACCCTGATTTTCTGCCTGATCCACGAAATCTAGGGTGTCATAAAGAGTTGATGAGCAAAGGCAGACCTCACAACATGTACGGAGGAAAGAGAAAAATGTCATTTGTCAGCAAAATAAAGAATTTCTTCAAAACTGACAAACCCGTACGGACTAGGGAAGGTGTGATCATTCCTCCGCCAAATACTCCAGCCTCTTTCATGATGTTAGAAAAAGGGTATCATACCTGTGTATGGTTAGAGAACTGGGTAAAGTACACTGCGGAGGATGGAGTTTTAGCATTTCCCATTGATGGTACTTTTAACGGGAGAATCCTATTTAACCTGAGGACCCGAATGAATGAATTACATCCCAGACCCAGATTAACCCAGTATGAAGCTTTAGAGGAATGGAAAATTGAGGCTCTAGAGCGAGACAGACCCCGAATGGACAAGGGAGTGACCCGATGGTATCCAAAAATGGTAAAGGAAACCAAGGAGCAGAAATTGAAACAGTGGAGACAAAATATGATGGTAGAAGGGTTATTCCCCATGTTCGGAGCTAATGAAATGGCGGGAGGGAAGAAATGTACTGAGAAAACCCGGCACATGATGCCCCTGGGTGAATCGGAAGATGAGTTTTTAGAGGACTTATTTATGAAAGGTCCCCCGCCTTATAATGAAGAAGCCAGATCTCAGAGCTCAACTACTCCATTGAGACCTTCAGGAAGAAGAAGTACTAGTGAAGCCGATTCCACAGGGATAGAACAGAGAAGAGCGGGAGGAGAGGGATTTGGTAGACCCGACCCCGTGGTCCCGAATTACAACCCTTTTGGCGAAGAAAGACCAGTTTTATCCACTCCATCTGCTCCGAATATATATCCTTCTCTAGTACCCCAAATGATACAGGATCCCCCCATGAATCGAGTATTACACGAGCAGGAAAGGGATGCCCTGAGAGGACAGCGGAATGATCTCATACATGCCATAGCTCAGATTAATCCAAATCCTGAAGCCCTGACGATTCCAGTAACCATTGGTCCAGTTTTTCCCCTATATGGGGACAGGATGAATACTCCAAAAACTCCAGTCATAACCCCGATGATGCCCCCGCCCAGAAGGGAACCACTCATTATTGATGACCAAGCAAGTGAATGTGAGTCCATGGCTTCCTTGATGGATCTGCCTAACAGGGAGCAGGGACCTAGTATGTCTCAAATGAGAACTCAGACTAGGAACAAAGACGTACTAATAGAGTCCTCATCAGGAACTCAAAGTGCGACAGTGGTAACTCCCGAGGAAATAGAAAGATGGACCCGAGAATTAGAAAAGGGAACCCCTCATCCGAAACCACTAGATATTTATAAGCTAAGAATAGAGCTAGAGGAACTGAGTGCAGGGAATGTGGGTTTAGAAAGATTGAATGTCCGGGAGGAAGATGAGTTGTTGTTCATGTGCAAACACCTTACTCGGAACGCAAAATCATACTATGACAAATTAATGGAAACTGCAGTATGTATGGGAATAGATATCAGCAGATCCAAAGTACTACAGAAATCCTACAGAGTAGAATTTTCGGACAAAGATCTAGAAAACCTGAATACCGCAGGGAAGAAGACGCAGATTAAAGAACTGATAAACTTAGCACAGAAATGGGGAGATCTAGACAAGTGGAAAGCCAGATGGGCAAAGAAAAAGGAGGATAGCAAGGAGAGACCACGGACTGCTGAGTACGTCTTACAAGAAGCTGACAAACCAGAAAAGTTATGTCCCATGAGGGAAGTCCCAGGGGGAAAATATGTCCATGTCCCTTGGTCCAGACAAGATATAGTATCATTTACCAATGACTTTCCAAAATTACGGGAGAAACCAGTCGATTGGTACCGACAGGTCGAACGCTTCATAAAAGTTCAGAAATGTCTTCTGAAAGACCTGGATGGGTTTTTCGACATTGTGGTCCCTGTAGATTTGTGGACCGACTGCAAAATTGAAATTGATTGGCCTAGCGAAGAATATGCGAGAGACGAGATAACAGGAGCTCCCGCACCTGAAGTAATGAGGAAGTATGAGCAAGTCATACAGTACCTCAAGAAAAAGGTGCCCGCAAAAGAAACTGATTGGACCCGCATAGATAGAACTACCCAAGAGCGTGATGAATCAGTCCACTCCTATTATGAAAGGTTATTGCAGGTCTTCAAAACTTACAGTGGAATCGATAATGTGGACTTGAAGGATATGACACATTTCTGTTATCGATTCGTGTTAGGATTGAGACCTGAAATATCCCAGTGGATTAGGGATAACAAAATCAGTTGGCAAGGGAAACCCATTGATGATGTTCTCAAATATGCCAAATACTGCGAAGATGAGATCGAGAACAAAAGGAAAGCCCTAAAGGAAAAGGTTATGTGGGCTCAGGTGAAATTAGCTGAACAACAAGAAAAACAGTTAAGTAAAATGACTAACAGTAATAATGCTCCAAATCCGAATGCTGGGGGTGGAGGCAGGCCCCGGGTAAAAATGAGTAGGGAAGAGGCTATGGAAAAATTCCCCTGTCACGGATGTGGTCACATGGGACATTGGAGAGATAAATGTCCGCAATTGCAGGCTGGTAATGCCCCCGTAAATGGTTTAAATCCACAGGTGCAGAAAGAGGGGATCCGAAAGACCCAACAGCAGGTAAATCAACCCCCGGTGCCACGCGCACCTAGACAGAATTTTAGGAATCAGGGTCAACAGAATGAAAGGGTCGAAGTGTGGGAAGGAGAGAATGAAAGAAATGCACCCATTCCACAGTACCTGTTAAATGATACTTTTCTCTGCGATGATCAATACTGCCGGGGCCTGAGAGGGGAGGACAAGGAGTGCGTGCTTGGTGCCTCCTTACCGGTAGACCAGACTGGACCATACATTGAAGGAAAGGTTGAAGGGACAGATGTCACCTTTCTGTTGGACACTGGTGCTACCCGTTCCACTGTGAGAACAGCGGACGTTCCTAACCTACCCCTCTCGGGAGAAGCTATCCAAGTAGTGGGAGTTTCAAATCAGATAATCAGTACTCCGGTAACAGAACCTATGGAAATTTCCATAGGAAATTTCAAGGAAATGCACAGATTTGTGGTCTGTGATTCTAGTCCCGTAAACCTATTGGGACGAGATCTGTTGTGCAAAATGCGTTGCACCATCTTTTGCTCACCAAATGGTGTTGAAATCCAGACCCCAGATGAAGATGGCCTGTATAAATTAATGTTGTTAAGGCCTGACACCGACATTAAGCCCATGTCCATTGAAAGTCTACCTGAAGAACTGCAATCAAGCGTAATACCTGAAGTTTGGGATTTCACTGGGAAAGATGTAGGCTTAATGGCAAATGTAGACCCAGTTATAATAACTATAAAAGCAAATGCTGTATACCCAAATACCAAACAGTATAAAATGAGTGCAGAAGTGAAAGAAGGAGTCGCAAAGGAATTAAACAGATTGCTCAAAGCAAACATCATTCAGGAAGTGATGAGTAGTCCCTGTAATTCACCCATACTTGGAATTAAGAAGCCTAGCGGAAAGTATAGGGTAGTGCAGGACCTGCGCAAGGTAAACCAAATTGTAGTACCTTGCTGTCCCATAGTGCCAAACCCCGCAGTAATACTGTATCAAATTCCTTGGGAGGCGGAATGGTTCACTGTCATAGACTTGTGCCATGCGTTCTTTTCCATCCCATTGCATCCAGAAAGCAAATTCCTTTTCAGTTTTGAATTCAACAGCCAGGTCTATGTCTGGAATCGTGTCCCCCAGGGGTACACCGAAAGTCCATCGATTTTCAACCAGATTCTAAAGAAATGTCTTGAATCCTTAGTACTGCCTAAAGAGTCTGTCCTGGTACAGTACATAGATGACCTACTGGTGGCATCTAGAAGTCAAGACGACTGTGTCACTGATACCATTGCCTTGCTGAATCACCTAGGAAAAGGAGGACATAAGGTCTCGCCAGACAAATTACAGTTCTGCAAAACCTCAGTAAAATATCTGGGACACCAGATAGAGAAAGGGATCAGAAAAGTCACTACAGAAAGAATTAAAATAATTCGAGAAATGTCACTACCAGTAACTCAGAAAGAAGTAAGAATGTTCCTAGGAGTTGTTGGGTACTGCAGACAATGGATCGTGGGTTTCGCAGCTATAGCTAAACCCTTGATTAACATGACAAAGAAAGGAGCGGAAGACCCAGTTTGTTGGAATGATGAATGCATGACTGCTTGGGTAACATTGTGAAATTGTCTGTGCACAGCTCCAGCCTTAGGAATGCCTGACTATTCTAAGAACTTTGAATTGTTCTGTGACACGAGAGACAATTGTGCGCTCTCGGTCTTAACCCAGGAACATGGTCTGATTAGACGTCCCGTGGCCTACTTTTCGGCCGCCCTAGATCCAGTGGCTGCTGGATTACCTGGGTGCCTGAAAGCAGTAGCTGCTACCTGTACAAGCCTAGAGCAGAGTGAGAACATTGTGATGGGACATCCTGTCACTGTATTTGTTCCACATTCAGTTGTGATCTTGCTCACCCGAACCAAGACACAGTATCTCACCCCTAGTCGGCTGACTAAGTATGAGAGGATTCTCATTGGTGCAGAAAATGTAATAATCTCCCGATGTAATATCTTAAACCCCGCCACTCTATTGCCCCTCCCCATTGATGTAGAGGCAGGAGGTGAAATTGACCATAACTGCATAGACTTGACTGAATTTAGCACAAAACCCCGTCCTGATATCAGAGAAGTGGCCTTAGTTGATGAAGACCTCAAAATGTTTGTGGATGGTTCATGCTTGAGACATGAGAATGGAGGTTTGAGTGCTGCCTATGCTGTAGTCACATTGGAAAAGACCCTGGAAGCTTCCTATCTTTGGGAAGTTAAATCTGCTCAAGTAGCGGAGCTCATTGCCCTGACAAGAGCTTGTAAAATTGGGAAAAACAAAAGGGTAACCGTTTATACTGACAGTCAGTACTGTTACGGGGTTGTTCATGACTTCGGCCAGCTCTGGTTGCAAAGAGAATTCATGACTTCCTCAGGTTCTCCTATCCGAAATGGAAAACCAGTACAAAACTTACTAGAAGCCATCCAATTGCCCAAAGAATTGGCTGTGGTCAAGTGTGCGGCTCACCGATCTGGAAATGACGAGGTGACGGCCGGAAATAGATATGCAGACCAAATTGCCCAGTACTGCGCCCGACACAAAATGTCCCTCCTAATTAAATTATGGGGAGGTGAAAGCAGCTGCCAACTGATGTTGTTTGAAAGATTGGGAACATGGGATGAATTGAGACATGAACCAACACATATTGGGAGGGATGCCATGTGCCGAATGTTTGAAAAGGTGTTCTACAGTTCAAAATTCAGGAGCACAGCAGACAAACTTTGTCAGAGGTGTTTAGTGTGTCAACAGTTCAATGCAGGAAAGAAGACAGTAGTGGAACAAAGTACCATTGGGAGAGCAGAAGGTCCCTTCATAAGGATGCAGGCAGACTTCATAAAACTGCCCCTGTGCAAAGGATATCAATATGTCCTGGTCATAGTTTGTTTATTTTCCCGGTGGGTGGAGGCTTATCCAACAAAGAAGAATGATGCCCTGACTGTAGCTAAATTATTACTTAGGGAACTGATACCACGCTTTGGAATTCCTGAGACAATTGAAACAGACCAAGGTGGACATTTTTCAAACGAAGTCCTAAAAGAACTCTGCAAAGCATTCAAAATGGAGCAAAGACTGCACTGTGCCTATCATCCAGAGGCTTCTGGAATAGTCGAGCAGATAAACGGCACTCTCAAGTCCAGGTTGGCAAAACTGTGTGACACCACAAAAATGAACTGGATAGAAGCTTTGCCCATGGTGCTGATGAGCTTGAGAAGTATTCCAAACAGAAAGACAGGCTTCAGCCCCCATGAAGTGCTGATGGGAAGAATGATGCGACAGGCATGGGTACCTGGACACAAACTACTAAGTATTTCTGATGATATGGTGCTAGAATACTGCAGGCAGTTGGATGACCAAGTGCGTTCTATCTCTCACCAGATTGGAGAGACTGCTGTCGAATGGCCTACCACCCCAGCACACAAGCTGAAACCAGGTGATTGGGTGGTGTTGAAGAAACATACCCGGAAGAGTTGCCTTAAACCGAAGTGGGGCAAGCCTCGACAAGTGATCCTTGTCACCACAACTGCTGTGAAGTGTGCTGGTGTACCAAAGTGGATCCATGCAAGTCACACGAAGAAGGTGACTGGAGAAAACGCGACTGAAGCCGAAGGTGGTCCAGCTGAGGAGACTCCAGAAGAGGGTCCGGATCCCGCTGACATCGAACTACCAGGCACAAGTCAAGAAGTTGAATGGTTTCCTGTTGATGACCAGGTTCTTGATCCAATAAGAACCCGAAAATACTCTTACCTAGGTAGTGAGTGGGACAGTGCAGGTGAGTCAGAACAAGAAGGAGAAGGTCAGATCATCAAAGCCATCATAACATCTGATCAGGGAATAGGCCAAGTAGGGACAGAACAAGTCATCGACACTCCTCCTCCTGAGCCAGAGGAGACTGGAAAGGGACAGATAGTAGTCAAAGCAGAAGTTCATGCGGAAGAAAATCAAGAGATCGAAGAGCATGAACCAGGCCAGTTAGTAATAGATGAACGTGTTCAGGAAGAAGAGTCCAGTGAATCACTGACCAACGAAGATCAAATACAGTCTACCCCTGAACTAGGTCAGATTAAGGACCAGGCAGAAGAAATAGATAAAAGACCTGGAACTAGTCAGACAGGTAGGGAAAAGGACACTGCTGAAGCAATAGTGCGACAAAGAAGAAAAAGCAAAAGGGTTCACGAGGAAGAGCAAGTTTCCTCGACTACAAACAGGATCGAAAAGAAGGATAAACCCCGATATGTAAAAAGACTAAGAATAAGAATAAAAACAGTCGAAGAAAAACTAAAGGACCAACAACGGGCTGAAAGTGAAAGGAAAGAAGCCCGAGGAAAGTCCATCCGAAAGGGCGGCAGAGTAAAGAAACAGAACAAACTGTATCGGAGCCCTGAGTGGACCTATCTGGTGTTGGAAGAAATTGATGAGCCCGAAGCTTGTGGCAAAAGCGACGAAGGATCCATTGCTGATCGGAGTTCGGACGAAGACCCTCCCTGAGGTGAAGCGAAGTAAAAACCTCAGCTGAGAAGAAACGAAGAGGGGTTGAGAAAGCCACCTGTAAGATAAAATGTCTGATTCAAATGTCACTGGAAGGTCCAGATTTAGCTGTTGCAAGACATGCTGTAAAATATGCATCTGTAGTGTAGTGGTACTAGTAATAATATGGATAGGATTAACAGTGTTTATCCCTTTTATGATAAGCAAAGACCCTAACATGTATCCTACAGACTTGACGACACAAGACGCAGAAGTTGTACATACTGAAGAAACACCACGAAGTGTAGAAAGACATGACAATGCAATGAGTCTGAGACATACACGACCTGACTTAGAAGCATCAGATGAGGGAGAACTACATTATCCCCAAATGAAGAACAGGACACACTTAAATGTTTTCGCAAACCTTTTAGTGCACTATGTAGAAGCTATGGAAATAGAAGATTGCTATGTCTGCATGATGCTACCTACTTCAGTAGCTGAAGGCGTGACATACCACCATTTACCCCTGACTTATGGAATCTCCTGTAGTATTCTAGCTAGCTTGTTCTATAGAAGCACTTTACAGTACTATTACTCCAACACTGACGTTATCTTTTCAGAACTTCCTATTAGAGGGAATCTGAACCTTGTACATACCCTTGGTGGAGTGACTCGCTACATGGGGGAATATTTCCTGACTATAGGTGACATAGATCTGAATGAAGCTCGTAGAGACAACTTGACGTGTGCCTTACATGCTCAAGAGAAAATGTTCTTGAAAATGGCAGAGAAGAGAAGGGAAAAGTTTCAGAAAAAGGCAAATGACGAACAGAACAGAACCCCTAGATGGGCAGAAAACATGGATAACACCTCACAAAGCGAAGTTACTCCTGCTCTGTTGCTGGATTTTGAACGGAAAGGGAAACTCTGTCTTCATAGAGAAAAGACTAGTTATTATAACAATGTATTCATTGGTTCCAGCGAGTGTGAACATAATTTCAAGGTAATTGGAGGTTGGGGTTTCAAAAATGGGTCAGAACCTGTGTTTCCAGGAATTTATTATATATGTGGAAACAAGGCTTATTTCAAATTGCCGGATCACTGGTATGGAAGTTGCTACTTTGGCATTGTCTTTCCGAAAATATACCATGTGAACAATGCAGCTGGAAGCAATGAGATTACTAATGGCTTAGTGCGTAGAAAACGTGAAAGTGTAGGAGAAATTATAGGTGATATTTTTAGCGCACTGATACCTGGAATGGGGGTAGCTCTGAATACTCATAGAATCTGCAAATTATCTACAGTAGTGGATCGGTTATCCACTGACACTGCTGCTGGATTTCTGATGATCAATACCGAAATGGTTGCGATTAGATCAATGGTTTTACAGAATCGCCTTGCTCTTGATACCTTATTGGCGAAAGAGGGCGGAGTCTGCAGGATGCTGAGGGCACAACATTGTTGCACTTACATTCCTGATAAAAGTGTCGAAATTAAGAAGTATATAAGGAACATTACTAATTTGGAAAAAGAGCTCAAACCATTAGAGGTTGACAGTGCCTGGAAGAGACTGACTGATGGTCTCTCCTCTGTAGGTAGTTGGTTCTCCAACTTAGGTAAAAGCCTTTTATGGAAAATACTGATGCCAATAGCTGGAATAGGTTTGATTGTTCTGATCATATTCATCTGTTGCAAGTGCCAGAAATGCAGAAAATATATAGTGAATAAAAGAGGAAAACGAAAGGCTGAAGACTTAGAATTAGAAGAATTAAGAAACCAGATATATAAGAAAATAAAGAACAATCATACACACAGAGAGGCGGAGAGAAAGCTCAACAATAAGTTCATTGAGGTTGAGATGGATGAATTTGATGAATGAAGTTGGCATCTGTTTTCATGTGTAGTGATGATAGTAAATATCATCAAAGAGGGGATTGATGGAGCAAGGATTCGCACGTAACGCGACTTGCTCTCTTCATGAACCTCGGCTTAAATCATAACTGTACTAACTCTGATTGTTTGTCATTTATTTGTATTTCCCCAACACACGGGTGTCCCTAGGAGGCTTGCCTATGTGTTTTTCATCATAATCAAGCTTGCACATTAATAAAATGGCCGCTTTGCAGAAATTCAGTCTGCGCATGCGTCGGTCATACCCATGTGACGTGACGCACTCGCAATCTGGAGGGAAAAGTTCGCACATGCGCAGTGGTGTTAAAATGGCCGCTTGTCACTAATCATGCTTCATGCTATCTTAAGCCGCTTTTGTCTATGCATCTTTTCTGCACTAACTCTTAATGCTATGAGTATTATAAAATAAGGGATTAAGAGTAGTTGGTCATGGTGTACAGTGTATTCATTTTATTCTGTGTTATTAATTTGTTTTCGCTTACTTTTCATGTACCGCGTAAATGAGGGCCTTGAACTAGGGATGGGATCCATCTTGATGCTGACGTATCACACATCACGTGACCTAAGATCTGGGACGTGCAGCAATGGAACCTGACCAGATTGGCCATTGAAAAGGGGACTGTCCTTTCCAGGCGCACCTTTGCCCTTGAAGATGTACTATTTATATTCTGAAATGCGCAACAATGTTGCAAACCTTTTCTTCACTATTGTACTTTCACACACGTAGGCCTGGGAACCAGGTGTTAGGGGGAGGGGTAATGTCACGTGCAGTCTAGGTGGTACCTATGACCAAACCACCTCCCTTGACCAATCAGAAGATGGGACTTTGTCATTTTGCAACATTTATGGGTGGTCTTGGGAATCTAAACCTGTATAAATATCCTAGCTTAGCTTAGAGAAATTGTCCGACTTGTCCGACTAGCAGACCTGTCACTGACCCTACGAACTCTATAGGTGCCTGATACAGAGTGCTGCGGAGCATTCTGCCTGAAACTTTCCACAAACTCCAAGGGGTGGAAATTAGTCCTAAGTGCTAAGCGAAGCACTTTGCTGGGAGATTCGAAGACCCAATCGGGGTTATTGGCGGATTCCGTGCAGAGGAGGGGGTAACGCTGGTGTTGCATCCGATGCTGTAAGGGGTTGGTCGTGCCTTGGTGAACCCAGTCCTGACCCAGACCTGAGGGGTATCCTGTCCTGACTGTCCATGAGCTGTACCTGCTCACCTTCTGGTATTCCTGAATCCTTGAGGGTCCTTGTCCCGTTCTTTCCCAACTGACCCGTGGCCAGGGTTAGTCCTCATTCTCACCTAGGTAACTATTGACATAGGTGTCTGTCTGTACTTACTCTCAACTTTTCCTTCTCTGATTAAAGCAAATCTTGCCTGTGATATTCTCCATATCTCCTTTGAATGTAATTTTATGCAATTGATTATTAGTAAATGTTCCACTTTTACCCTTCCTATAGGACATTGCTAAACCCGACTGTTTATCTAGATTGTTCCACTTATTCCCTTTCCCTTATTATGGTTGCCGTGAAGTTAGTAAGATAGCATAAGGTTTAGGAAATAGTGTAAAATTATTAGGTCACACATTAGGTTTTTCCTCACGTCTTTGCCCTAGAGTAAACTGTATTAAATAAGTGTTCCTTATGATTCATGCCCTATAGTGTTCCCTTTTACTCTATGATACTCACTTTGATCCAGAGCTACATTCTGGTCTTAATACTGATCATTGATGTATTACTTTGCATTTGCCTGCTTGTAATGGCATTTTCGTCCTAAACTTATACTATATAAAACTCTTAAAACCAACAAGGTGTCTGTGGTCATTGAAGTAATATTAAAGGTATCAAATGTGTAAAGTAGAATCTTCTCCCTTTAGGAAAACCCTTATCACCTATCCACTGCTAGCTCCTAATCTGTCAGGAGTAATGTGCCTGTGGTAAGTCAGGTACATGAATAGTATGTGGTGTAAGAGTCACCCAACCGATTACTCATAAGAGCGTGCGTGAAATCGCCTGGTTCACCCCAGCAAAACGTTAACATTGGAAATAATCACGCAAAGGGCCCAGTGCGTGGAAAAGTTTGGTGAGCCGGGTGACCCGCGCGCTCTATCACTGGTACCTCCCGAGCAGCCCTTTCAGAACTGATAGGGATCATGTGCTGCACACCCAGCCCATCCTGTCATCGGATCTAAGCCATTGTCATGAACTGGGAACAGTTTTCTTACCTCTTTAAGATCAAGCACTAAAAAAGGAAGCTTCTATCCGGCTAATGCAAATTAGCGACTAGGACCTTCAGGCAGGTAAAAGGTCATTTTCTAAATGTCATATTTCCTAAATGTTTAGTAAAAATCTGATTCCATCCAATTGGATTTTAAATAATTATTAAAAATGGTGGTTTGACTATTTTTTAGTTTGTCCTAACCTGAGATAGCAAAATTAATATTTTAATCTGTATTCTATTTTTCCTTATAGGACAGCCATAGCCTTCCATATTGGAGACAGCTTTTGAGGGCTTTTCACTTTAGGGATATGTTAATATTACATTTTAACATGTATCACTTTTATATATCATGCACCCTACATTGTGGGCTTCAAAGCCTGTAAAGGGGTTTGAAGGACTGGGCTATTCTAAGGCCCAGCGGTGCCAGGGGACAACACCTGAAACCTTTGTGGGTTACCTGTTCCAGCGTACAAATAACAGAGACACGGGACACTTCCTTCGGCGTCAAATATCGAGGTTTATTTACTGCAGGGAACACAGAAGTCACAAGAAGTACAACGTGTGTAGGTTCTAGGAGACTGCTTCAAATTGCTAAAGTGGATCGCTCCTTTTATACAGTTTTTAGTCATTGCACAAAATGGTGAACAAAAGGTTACAATTCAGTTCCCACAGTAAACTTCGAAGGGTCGCTTTCATGTATTCAGGGGTCCGGAACATAATTACAGTAGCATCGTCGGTTCCCAACTGTAAAAGTACATCATCCCACCATTAGTACATTCCATTCCGGCTGTAAACGAATTAAGGAAGAGTTAGAAAACAGGTGCAAAGGAAGACAAAGATAGACAACAGATTGAAAAGAGTGTAGAGGGGTGATATCGGAAACACGATTGCAGGATCAAAGGAGACATGCCTAATGTATGCACGGCTGAAACAATAGACCGGCACGGCAAGATGAGCCTCGAGCGGGGCCATCTGCCTTTGCAGTGTCATCCCCCTCGTCATAAAGACACCCTCAAAGGGACATGTGTCTTCCGCAAGAGTTTGGGAATCCCAGGGTCACAAAGCGGACAGTGTCCGTTCGCTGGCTACTTGAGGGCAAGAAACAAAATGGATACGGTATCTAAAATGGAACCCGTGGGTTCAGATGAAGAAACCCACGAATAAGATAAACGGTTTAGATTAGCGTAGCGAAAACGCGTACACCCACTAAACTCGTCATTTGCGGTTCATAGATACCAAACTCGTCCATATTCAAACGAGTCGAAAACATCACTTATAATTGTCACAGAACCTCAGATTACTTACTAATATTTAACAAGCATTTACAATGCAACGGTCTCACCTTTGAAAAAGTTAGAGCTATTGGCATTGTAAATGACAACATTTTTATTTATGTGTTGGTTTTGAAAACAGATAAATAAATGGAACTGTCATTTACAATGCCAATAGCTTAATCTCTCGCAAATGCCACACTCAAACACAAAGACCCACACACATACATACCTACAGAGCCACACGCAGAGCCACACACACATACAGAGCCACACACACACATACACAGAGCCACATACACAGACACAGACACAGCTACAGACAGACAGACAAACACACACACACAGCCACACACACACTTCATCCACCCGCATTAATATTATTATTTAACGTGACAGGGCTTGCTGACATTAAACCATATTTATCTGTTGCTGGTAAGTCCATCATTCTCGTGTGCGTGAGTACCTGTGTCATTATATTTAGAGCATCGCAACCACAGAACACACCCTTCACTTTATACTCTGAGTAGATACACTGCATTCAGGTGAATATGTTTGTGTGCGTATATATATATATATATATATATATATATATATATATATATATATATATATATATATATATATGTATACACATTTATGAATACAATGCAGCAAAACTGACCTTAGAAAGAGCTGTCTTCTTCACCACAGATTGAATGTTATAATGATTTTGCACATGTGATATCTTCAAATTGATTTTATCACACTGCAAGAATTTAAATCTTTGCATCCTGGTTTTGGTTAAATATATTTTAATAAAACACCAAACATATAAAAAACCTATTCCTTTAAAGCGTCTTTGCAAATTGGCAGATAATAATAGGCTATTATCGTTGTATAATATGGGAGCGAGTCTTTTTGACTCACTTGAGCCTTTGCCTCTCTAAGAGGCCTTGTCCCATGCCACACTCAACAATAGTAATAACAAGTATGTGTATATATATATATATATATATTTCCAAAAGATGCCAAGAGCTTAAGGACGCTACTCTCAGGAGTTCTGTTCAAACATGAACTTTATTAAACAACAGCTTTCCCACTCTGACCTAGTCAAGTCCTCCTGACGCGTTTCGGGGCTCCGCCCCTTAATCATAGCAACCAGCTGCCAGGTCACGGAAATCACTACACTCTTTTTTCTTCCTTCATTTGCATTCCGCTCGCAGGTGAGTTCTTTTGCGGAATGCTGGGACTTGCAGTGCTGCAGAACTTTGCTTCGTTATCCCTCCAGTGGGGTCCGTGTTTACTGACACAATCCATCTGCTTAAAACAATGTTTAATGCCCTCCAGTGGGCTTCAGGGTGAGAAAGCGGCCGTCGCTGCACTGTGAACTCCACGCTGCAGACAAGCTTGGCACAATTCCAAACTCGCAGTCCCGCATCTTCGGTGGGTGGGTGGTGCAATCCTCCACGGCCGGAGCTGCCGTGTTTAAATACTTCCAAAACATGCCCAGAGCTTAAGGACGCTACTCTCAGGAGTTCTGTTCAAACACAAACTTTATTAAACAACAGCTTTCCCACTCTGACCTACTCAAGTCCTCCTGACGCGTTTTGGGGCTCCGCCTCTTAATCATAGGAACCAGCTGCCAGGTCACGGAAATCACTACACTCTTTTTTCATCCTTCATTTGCATTCCGCTCGCAGGTGAGTTTTTTTGCGGAATGCTGGGACTTGTAGTGCTGCAAAACTTTGCTTCGTTATCCCTCCAGTGGGGTCCGTATTTACTGACACAATCCATCTGCTTAAAACAATGTTTAATGCCCTCCAGTGGGCTTCAGGGTGAGAAAGCGGCCGTCGCTGCACTGTGAACTCCACGCTGCAGACAAGCTTGGCACAATTCCAAACTCGCAGTCCCGCATCTTCGGTGGGCGGGTGGTGCAATACTCCACGGCCGGAGCTGCCGTGTTTAAATACTTCCAAAAGATGCCCAGAGCTTAAGGACGCTACTCTCAGGAGTTCTGTTCAAACATGAACTTTATTAAACAACAGCTTTCCCACTCTGACCTATTCAAGTCCTCCTGACGCGTTTCGGGGCTCCGCCCCTTAATCATAGGAACCAGTTGCCAGGTCACGGAAATCACTACACTCTTTTTTCATCCTTCATTTGCATTCCGCTCGCAGGTGAGTTCTTTTGAGGAATGCTGGGACTTGTAGTGCTGCAAAACTTTGCTTCGTTATCCCTCCAGTGGGGTCCGTGTTTACTGACACAATCCATCTGCTTAAAACAATGTTTAATGCCCTCCAGTGGGCTTCAGGGTGAGAAAGCGGCCGTCGCTGCACTGTGAACTCCACGCTGCAGACAAGCTAGGCACAATTCCAAATTCGCAGTCCCGCATCTTCGGTGGGCGGGTGGTGCAATCCTCCACGGCCGGAGCTGCAGTGTTTAAATACTTCCAAAAGATGCCCAGAGCTTAAGGATGCTACTCTCAGGAGTTCTGTTCAAACATGAACTTTATTAAACAACAGCTTTCCCACTCTGACCTATTCAAGTCCTCCTGACGCGTTTCGGGGCTCCGCCCCTTAATCATATATTAAATTATAATTATATAATTATATATTAAAACAAAAACAAAAACAAAAATACAGATACAACAGGCGCCGATAAATAACACAGAAAAAGATAACACAGTCATAAATCTGTCAAACATGGAGCTGACCAAAGAAGAATTGGAAATTCTATCACTAGGCCTGACCTACTGCAGTGATACAAACTTTGACTACACGCAAACAAGGATTGATCTATTTCTTTATGTAAGAAAACTAAAACTGCAAAAATATTTCTACAATGGCAAAGCGAGCACCACGGATGCATCATTGAGCAATGGAATAACCGAAATACTTAATGTTGAACATATGGAAACACTACAAAATTTAATCGACTTGGAAATGGAGAATGAAAGTACAGATGAGGAAATCACACCGAGTGGAGCAGCCTTGAGGTCAGATATAAACATCTGGCAAACGGTGAAAACAGGCTTTAAACCCAAATCAATATTTATGCCAGCAATGCCTAAAGACGGTCTGGATCTCTTTGCGGAATATGTAACAAAAGATTTGAAAGAACTTTCCATACTGAGCACCAAGCAGAGATATAATAAGAATGAGACCACAACAGAAAATACAAGGCACTAATGGAAAAAATCAAAGCCAGGCCGGACATCGTAGTGAGATGGTCCGACAAAGGTGGCAACATTGTGCTATGGCCGTTGGAGATGTATAACACAGAGGCACTTGGTCAATTGCAAGACAGAGAGTGTTATACAAGGATAAGCCCAACCCACTTAGTAGGTATCCAAGAAAGATATCACAACGAACTGTACAAATGGAGAGGGAAGGGCTTACTAAGCAAAAATGAATTTGAATTTCTCAAAACAGATTATCCGGTAACAGCACAATTGTATTTAATCCCAAAGATACACAAGAACGAAAAAGTGCCACCGGGGAGACCGATAATCTCGGCAATAGGAAGCCTCTTCGAAAACACGAGTGTGTTTATTGACCACTTTCTCCAACCTGAAGTCAAGAAACTACCGGCATACATAAAGGACACGGGAGATTTCCTGAAAAAGATATATGATGTCAGGTGGAAAGAGAACTATGTATTCTTGACATTGGATGTCCAAGGGCTGTATACCAGCATTAGGCATAAGGATGGACTTAATGCCATAAAACATTTTTTGGGAAAAAGACCAATTGACCAGTATGAACATACAAAAATGCTTCTGGAGATGACTGAGTGGTGCCTCACAAATAACACCTTTATTTTTGATAAACTGTTTTATAAACATATCCAGGGTTCAGCAATGGGTACTTGCTTCTCCCCCAGCTATGCGAATCTGCATATGGGCTGGTGGGAGGAGCGGGTATTGATGACCCAACACCAGGAGACAATGGGAAAGAATGTAATTGTTTATAAGCGGTTTATTGATGATATTTTTATTTTGTGGGAGGGCAGTGTGGAGAGTGCTAACAGCTTCACAGACCGGTTGAATGAAAATTCACTAAATTTAAAATTTACGTGTAATGCCAGCAGGGAGAGTATTCAATTTCTGGATGTGGAGCTATTTGTACAAGATGGTAAAATACAAACACGCACGTATCGTAAGCCCACTGCGGGCAATACAATCCTCCACGCTAACAGCTTTCAACCCACACCACTTAAACAATCCATCCCATATGCAGAATGCCTAAGGATGACTCGCAATTGCAGTACAAAAGAGGGGTTATCAAAAGCCAAGACAAATCTCTTTTCAAGATTAAAACAAAGAGGGTACTCTGATAAAACATGCAATGCGGCAGAGGTAAAATGTAACTCAAAAACCCGCCAGGAATTACTATTCCCAAAAGAACCCGAATCTGGGGCCGCCGCACCAGAGAGACAACCACCTAGGTTAATCACAAGTTTCAATCGTCACCAAGCCAACCTTCGTAAAATACTCAGAAGGCATTGGCCGCTGGTTAGAAATGACACAACCATAGGTAGAGCAGTGGGTGAAATACCACTAGTGTCTTTCAGGAAAGCCAAATCCATGCGGCAGCAATTAGTCTGCAATGCCCCAGCCATACATACCCAAACTAAAAGTATGGTTTCAATCCCAAAAAGGCTTTAGAAAGTGCACAAAATGTAAAGCCTGCATGCATGGCAAAAATACTACCAGTATCACAGTACCCTTTCGAAAACAACCCTACCATTTGAGGGATCACTACACATGCAAAACAGACCATGCTGTATACATGCTGACATGTGTATGTGGCAAAATATATGTAGGGTCGACCATTCACCCAGTACATGTGAGGGTGTTGCAACACCTAAGGGCAATAACAAACAAGGACCCAGCTTATCCTGTAGCGAGGCACATCCACGAAGTACATAGTGGTGATGCCAAAGGCCTAACCTACTGCGTCTTAGACAATGTCCCAAAAAATGTGAGGGGAGGCAATCGCAAACTTGCATTGCGTCGTCTGGAATCCAGATACATAATTCTGCTGAATTCCAAGATTCCCGTAGGGCTAAATGCCGACGAAGCCCTAAGTGTGCACATCTAGAGCAGCTTACCTTTCTTCCCCGAGTAGCCTGTAACATCGCACAACAGTATACGCGATAAAATTTAACCAATCACTATTTTTTCCACATAGTCATACAGCACCCTGAGTAGATGTGAAACACCCCTAAGGCTGTTTGGGCACACATTGGTTTCTATACGTGAGAGACACCATCCACTAGTAGGAGAATCAAAGCGCACTAGCGCAAGACCGCACCTCTCCTTTTGGTTCAACAAACAGTAGAGGCCCACTCTAACAAACAGAGAGTCACTCACCGATTGCACGAGGACGCTTGGGTTAACTGTAACTTGTTCTGCCTCTGCCACTAGGCTAGCAAACCGATGTTCGATGCAACAGAGCCCATTTGTGGGAACCGGGGTCCATGTAACCAATCACGGACAGTGGATATACACACCTCCCCTCTGATACGCCCGATCCCCCATGACGCAGGTAACATGCAGGGAGTCACGTAACACGGAGGTTTCTCCCGCCAATGTCAAAACACATCAATCAATAACATGTGTGAATGATAGGGTTTAGAAATGTATAGAATATGATTACAAATATGCTATATATGTGTGTCTATTACATGCTAAGCAATGGAACATAGAAAATGTACTATAAACGCCAAAAAAGCACAGAAGTAATTGAAACAGGCACGTAATTGTGTGGGTGTAACACGTAGTCACTATGGTAACAAACTAATGCCATTCAGGGATGACAATTATGACTCATGTGAAAGTTTGAACATGTATAAAAAGCGTTATTTTGTTTAGTCAGATGGTAGTGAGCAAGGCGGAGGTTGCCGCCGAAACGCGTCTGAGCAGAAGTTGATGTAAATAAACACCCTTGAACTAAGATACACGGAGTCAGCGCCTTCTTGGATGGTGAAGTTTGGTTTGGTATTAATATATATATATATATATATATATATATATATATATATATATATATATATATATATATATATATATATATATATATATATATATATATATATATATATATATATGTATATATATATATATATATATATATATATATATATATATATATATATATCACATTTTACAAGCTAAAGTGATGTGCCAACTTTACATATCACTTTCATAATTTATATAGTTTTATAAAGTTTGCCCTTTTAAATAGGAGCTCATTTGACTATATATATATATATATATACATATATATATATATAAACGCTAATAACGTGTCACCAAGAATACCGCACAAAAATAATCTGAGACCTAAAAAACAGAAATGTGGCATCTTCTAAGGGAAGTACAGGGGCCCAGCAGAAAATAAGAAAGATCCTCAAATTAAATTTCAACAGTCTGACAGAGGACGCACACATTCCCTCTCTGGCTCATAAGCATAGTGACACCTCGCAACCCCCCCCCACACCTCCCACTACATAGACGGAAACCACACATATGCACAGAGACACACTCAGAAACATACACAAGCACACACAATATTACATTTACATACACTGACCTATACAGCCACGCACGAACATGAAGTCAAACACACAGAGACAAAAACGTACACGGAGAGATACCGACACACACAAACAGAAACAAAACGCATGCGCACGGACCAGACAGAAAAGCAAACAAAGAAAGGGCACAACACACAGACTCACTAGCAGGCAGGCATGGGGCAACATAAAAGTACAGGGAAAGCTACAGACAGATAAACACACAAAAAACAAACAGCTATGCACTCACAATACACAAACACCGAAACACACAGGCAGGCACGCACGAAGTAACAGAAACGTACCAAGAGAGATACAGACAGACAGATATGCACTCACAAAACACAGACAAACACAGGCAGGCGGGATAACAGAAACGTACAGAGAGAGATACAGACAGATACACGCAAGAAACAAACAGCTATGCAATTAAAACAAACACAGAAGCGGGCAGGCACGGAGTAACAGAAACGTACAGACAAAAATACAGACAGACAGATACACTCACAAAAACAAACAGCTATGCACTCACAAAACACAAACACAGACACACACAGGCAGGCGGGATAACAGAAACTTACAGAGAACGATACAGACAGATACACGCAGAGAAACAAACAGCTATGCACTCACAAAACACAAACACAGACACACACAGGTGGGCGGGATAACAGAAACGTACAGTGAGAGATACAGATACACGCAAGAAACAAACAGCCATGCAATAAAAACAAACACAGAGGCGGGCAGGCATGGGGTAACAGAAACGTATAAAAAAAGATACAGACAGATACACGCACAGAAACAAACAGCTATGCACTCACAAGCCACACTGGCAGGCAGGATAACAGCTATGCACTCCAAAAATAGAGACACACACTGGCAGGCGGGGTAACAGAAACGGACAGAGAAAGATACAGACAGATACATGGACAGAAACAAACAGCTATGCATTCACAAAACACAAACACGCAGGCAGACACGGGGTAACAGAAAAGTACAGAGAAAGATACAGACAGATACACGCAAAGACAACAAGCCGCTCTGACGGACCAAACGCTCTGCAACGCACCATTAGAGGCAGGAAGTCGACTAGCCCAGGCGCAATCTTCGGAGGAATGAAACAAAGCAAACCTTGGCAAAAAAAACAAAAACAAACGCCCACCACCGGAATGACGTCACAAAGGGGCGGAGAGCGGCAATGATGGACAGATCTCTCTTCCAATGGCTAGCCTCCATTTATGGAGCTAGCCAATGGAAGAGCAGGCGGGACAAAGCCCCCGTACTGCTTCTCAAAAGATTTTGCCTGCGCGAACGCTGCTGCGCAGCGGACGCCATGCGAAACCTAAAAAGGAGGTTTTCCCTGATCAAAATGATTAGTTTGACAGAGTGGGCTGAAGATTTAATCTGTAGCAGTCAGGCTATAATCCGGGCAACTGGATTTATGCTAGTGTGTGGCCATGGCGATTTTCACATAATTAAAAATTTGCCACATTTGCCACATAATCCGTCATCTGCCACATAATCTGCAGATTTTAACCAAAGTATCTTTCTTGCTCAAACAGTTGAAAAGTTACAAAAGATGCAGCGACACATGTTGCCACGCAGTAGAAGGCCCCTTTTAAAAGCTGGTCTGGTGACCTTTCTGTTGGTTATTGCTATGTTTGGGTGTTAAACTGGTACTAACGAGTGCACCCAATGCCCAAAAAGTCTTACCAAATTAAAAAATGACACAATAATGAAGCAATACTATTACAAAATATGACACATTATGCCACATAAGTCTAAAACCAGCAATAAAATTCAGCAAATAAATAGAAGTGACCACACAAAAAGAGGCATTTTCTCACAAAAATGTATAGATGGTTGGGGAAAAGCTCAGTGAGGGTGTACATAGAGGTGTGGTGAGAAAGATAGGGAGAGATGTACCCTACATGTATGGAAACATGTTTGTTTTAATAATTAAAAGGATAGATCAAGCAGTGAAAGTGAAGGGTTTGGTGGTGAAGGCGTTTTTGCCTATGTGAGCCTGAAAAAGAGTGTTATATTACAATAATGGAATATCTCGCCTTGCCAGTTTAGGGGGTAGTACCTAGGAGCATCTATACCATCCTGAACATGTGAGTGGTTAATCTCAGGAGCAACTATCCCACTCTGAACAGTGTAGGAGTTATATCCTAGCAACTAGCCCCTCATGGGATGTATAGGGGCTAAGCCTGGGGGTAACGCCCCACCCTGAAAGTTTACGTTATATATAAGGCAGAATATTCTTCCCTGATGTTTTAGTTATGCTCAAGCGCAAACTATTCCACAAATCTCTTGTATGTAGGTTTTTGGCCACATTTCTGGGCCCAGCCCTGCTAGGTCTAACAGGTCAACCCAGGGTGGTGCCAGTGTCTCCTCCAGCCTTTGCTTCACCGCCCAGGCGAGGACACAGTTGGTGGGCGGTATTTGGGATCACATAGTCTCGCCCTCCTTCACCACGCAGCAGCCAATCAAGGGGTCACAGGCCTTGGCACCCAGGAAATGAGGCCAAAATACAAGCCAAATGCACCAAATATACTATTTTCTATGGCCTTAGTGGTAAGAGGAAGAACAATACAGGCAAGTATGAGAAACAGGAAAACAACAAGACAAACATCAGAGAGCCCAGTTCTACCCAACGTCTAAACAGCATATTCACATCAATGAAAATACAATTTCCTTACTGGTCCCGAACGTTGTGTTTTGAAACGTTCACACTCTGGAGCAAAATTATATGCCACACTCTTTTACAACCACAGAAGACCACTCACCTCGGAGAGTGCCGCGCCAACTACACAGCCACAATCACAGGCTTAAAATTAAAGAAAAGACCACCGTGTCCTGAAATTGGCTTCTTTATATTTGACGTGCAGCGTTTACTAACCGTTTCCATATTTGCATTTACTTTTCTGTGCAAAGTCAGAAGCGCAGTGCATAGAACACAATTGGCTTCTCATACACTCCGTTTTCTTTCAACGATGGGCGTGCTTTGTTTTACTACTTGTCTAGAATTCCTCACAGAAAGGGGCCATGACCTTTGTAAAATTCCTGCTGGAGAGTAAATGCCAAAATCAGCATTTTATATGGAACTTACTAGACTTCTCAAATACACAGAGTGGGGCCTCTCACAGAGGTCATGTTATTAACGCTGCTAAACTTAGATAGTATCTTCTGAAGGAGGCCACATAACCTGTGATACGGGTTTACTGTTGACATTGGGAACTCTGGAAGAGGCATTTCAATGGAAATCTCCTCTTTTAAGGCTATCGGAATATCTTAATTTGCTGTTTTTTGTGAGCAAACAAACTTTACATATGTTTATGAGCTTCGATCGTGTTACATGGCTTTGAATAAACAAGACATACTAATGGGAGAGTTGAATTTCATGGGTAAAAAGTGTAGCGTATAAATTCAGTTCAAAATAGTTCTTAATTTCTTTCACTGTGCAATTTTATCATTTCTTTGATCTTTGTTCAATAAACACTGTCAGCTACAATAAGAATCACGGTTTTAATAATTTCTTGGTCTGTTGAAATGTGTATTTGCGTGTGTGAGTTTCATAAAATTATACTTTTATACAAGGAATAGCTGAATAAGTAAAGTCGCTGAAAGCTATCTTTGCGTTTTGTAAAAAATATGTATGTGTGGTTTAGTCCCACAACCGTTATGGAAGATTTCACTCTGGAAAACAGGTTTTAAAATGACTGTGAAAAAGAAGGCCACACGAAGAAGGCAGCAGTTTGGCTTGGTGCAAAATGGTGGGATCGTGTTGTGAGATTTTTATTTATATAGTCATTATAAATTATGTTTTTCATTTGTACTACATGATACCCTAAGCTTCAAAGTTAATCATTCACTGATAATCCATTTTTACTCTTACTTCTGTTTCAACTCATTACCAGTAGCAGCTCCTGGAGGGAGTGCTGCCTGGCGGTGACGCTGGGTGGGGAGGGGCAGGTTGGGGGGTAGTAAACTCCGCATTATGGCCGAAAGGAGGTAAGTATACAAATAAATAAATAAAACGAATTTCATTGCGACCTCTCACTGAAGGGTGGCATAATAGAGGGTGTATCCATTGGTCCCAACCTTTTACCCACCTGTAATGCCCCTAAACTAGTATTTAGGGGCACCCCTAAAACCTTGCTTCCACGGACAAGAAACTACAAGAAGAATAGAAGAAGGACCGAAAAGCCGTGCCGAAGCTAAGAGGATGACCCCCACTGACTTACCCCAGCCCTACTGACCTGTTCCCACCTTGAACCTGCATAAGTGAAACTCCGGTGTGTCCTGCAGCCAGCAGCCTCAAAAACCCAGAGAACCTGCCCTGTCTCCAGTAAACACTGGATTTGTTCACCAACAGACTCGAGCTCCGGAAAGATCCCGAGTCTGCACCGCTCTGAACCCGACGCCCACCGCCCAAGTTCGAGTGGTCCGACACCACAAGGAGGTCTCCCTGGCAATCCAGGTCCGAGATCCAGTGAACCCTGGCCTCCCTCAAGCCTCCAGCCGATGCCTGCAGCCTCAAACCGGAAGGTCCCCACAACCACGACCAGGAGCTGGTAAGAAGATCCTACCCTAAAAGACACCCCTGCACCCGATGCCCCAAGACCTTGGGGGGGCCCAACTGACAGTGTCTAACCAACCCCCAGCATCCCAACTTACCTCTCCAAGTGGTGGTCGCACCCAGGAGACCTTCTTCCCCGAGCCTGCAGTGTGTTTGAAAACCGAGGCTCCCCAGCTACAGGGTGCCTGATGCCAAAACAGCACTCTGCACCGGGCCACCCCAGTGCCGCTGAGGGTGCACCTTTTGTGCTGGCTTGAATCCCCATTTCCTCTGAGCTTAATTCCAGGAGCTTTGTTCCCACAACCTTGGGGCCTGCTCGTAAGCAGCCACCAACCGGAGGTCGTCCTATCCCCCATTGGATAACATTGGGCCTCAGCACTCTGCACCCAGCCATCCTGGTGCCGCTGAGGGTGTAACAAGAGTGCATCCTAGACCCTGGGGGTCCTCTGAGTGTACCCCCAGAATACCAGCTCTCACAACCGAATACATACCTTTGAACCGATAACCCTATTTTCCTCAACAGGATAACATTGACTGTTTTTCTGTGAAAAGTTTCTAAGTTTGGAGTTGGAAAATCTATTAGAGTTTCTAAAACTGTAACAAATAACCAAAACGCTTTTACTTACCTGGTTAGAGGAAATGTCCCAGTGCAGTATCCAGGTATACTGCACTGTGTAAGAAAAGTAATCTGTAAAGTAATCTACTTGAAATTCTACTGAAAAGCCAATACAAAGTATATGTACAATATTTCAAAGCATTGCATTACTAGTAGTTCTACTGTGATCAAACCAAGAGTATATATACAACTGCAAGTACTTATCACTTACCTGTGCCAGGCTTGCTTGGTTCTAGGAAATAAAATAACAAAAAAAATATTTGTATACAAAACCAATTGTTCTGAAGTTCAGTCTTTGAGTGTGTGATATCATTTGCTAATCGATTGTGTCCAACATATGCTTAACACTACCCTCTGATAAAGCCTTACTGCTCGCCCACACTACCATAAATAGAGAGTAGGTGCTACCTACTTTTACCTCTGCCTACCTTTGGGGTTTCACTGGACTCTGTGCACACTATACTTCACTTTGGTGTAGTATATACAGAACCAGCTTCCTACAGTCAGTTCATATTAAAACTGTATGTGGAAAGTCAATTTGGCGCCAGATGATCGCTGGCTCGTTTCACCAGCAGCCAGCTGGGACATTTGTTTATAATATCTTTTGGTTTGATGTTTGTTGGCAAATGGATCCCAGGGAGTGTGTAATTTGATGACAAATAAGGTATTGACGTGTACGGTGCAGAAGGACCACAACCGCTCATCAATCAGAGTACCCTAGAAAAAAATACAATGTATTAATTATTTAGAAAAATACACTATTTTCATGTAAAATTTAATTGCAAATTAACCCACATTATGCGATATTAACTTAGAACTCAAAAACATATACAGTACATTAACTCATCAAATTAAATGTTAAATAAATAATTAAATAACAATCATATGTAATTATGTTGTAAAATTGTTATTAAACATTATTAGAAACATCTTCACTATCATTTTTATATTCAATTTTTATTTAGTCAATAAAAGTAAGATGTATATGTTTAATTTTAATTAATGTGAACCTTTCATTAAAAGTTGAAAATATAAATTTATTTAAAAATATTGAATTCATTTCAAATAGTTACAGCTTTTAACACTTAAACAAAATATATAATCCCTGCCTCCACTCCCTCCGAGTACGTCTGATCTGTCATGTGTGGTGCCGAACCTCCTCAAATAATAAACGGGAACAAACTGTTTTGGGTCCATTTTTGGTCTGTAGTAACTTTTGTAATGCAGTTTGTTAATAGCAGTGGGCTTATTCTTTTGTGGGATGGTGTTTAATTTTGCATGTCCCTCTCTAACCCCCTGTTTACTGTTTTAGGACATCATTCCCCATTGGCTTTGAAAGAGTGTAAATCAACCACAAAAAAAACTTAGCATATTATTTCCTTCTAATAGGTTGGGGATGAAGAATATGTGTAATCTACAGAAGGTAAGCCGGGCTATTATGCATCTGTTATCTTTTTTACCCTTCTGACTTCTTGACCTGTGAGCCCGGGGTGTAGCATGGGCAGTGCCAGGGGAACCCAAAGACTTACCATGTGGAGCAGCTGCTACCCATGCAAAACATAAGCCAGAAATAGCAGCTGCAACCCCTGCTAATCCGTTATTAACATCAATATTGAAAGATTTGAAAGAAATTGGGAACTGAGAACAGGGGAAAGAGAAATACAAATTCCTTCTGTGGCTTCCACCATAGGTATGGCATCAGCTTTCGCATTCGCCTAAGGTGTATAAAGTGTAAGAGGCAAGATGATACACCTAGATAGAGAATTGACCTTATCCAGTTTGGATGAGATACAAGTTTACAAGTGACCTTTATGTACAACGGGATTCAAAGATAGAATTCTATACTTTGGAAACTTGTACTTTAACAGTATGCATCAGCCTTGTGGCTGATTGCTGTGAAGGGCTGAAACGAGAGTGAGGACCGGAAATCCTCACTTCTGGTAGCGCGCACTGAACTGCCATTTTGGTCGGCGGTCTAGTTGCTCTACGCCCCCTGCTACCTATTTCAGTCTGACATGGCGCGCGAGCTGTAACACCCTGATGTTCCCGGTATCGGGGACCGCCCGCAAACACTCTGGACAACAGACAACCAATGAATGCTTTACCGATTTAATGTTCAAAGGTAAAGAACAAAGCTTCTGATAGTTATACATAATATAGTTAGTATTAACAATTGTCAACGATACCCAATCACAGCTCCAGGAAGATCTCACTGTCCTTCGCATGAACACCAGTCCCGATATTCGGCCAACAAAGGACACTGTGCTAAGTAGCGGCCGACAATGCCATTCGACAGCTGTGAAGGGTTCGAAAGGTTGGGCCCTGGTCCTGATCTTCGGAGGGGCTCTGATGAACTACCCAACGAGGGAATGCCCAGCCGGGCACTCTACCATCCTTTCGAGTAATGGTAGGGAACAGCCGCTCGACCTACACCACTTCGAGAGCCCTATCCTACTGCATCTCAGGAAACACCAACAGTACGGCTCAGGCAGAGAGCAGCCGCTCCTCTTGCCTGTCTTCGGAACAAGGGGTTCGAATTCCGATGCACTGAGACGCGGCAAACACCTCCTTGGTGTGCGTCTCAGTGGCGGGTATGTAAAGTCTCTCCGGTAGGAGCAAGGAACGCCCGTTCCTGCACCCGGGTTCTGAGAGTGTTAAGCACAGCCGTGCTTCTCCAGCTTCTGTATCTCAGACGCGGCAACCACCTCCGCGGTAAGCGTCGTGGATACAATCCTTGAGCCGGTAACAAGATAATCCAGAGAGCGTCCGCTGAATCTGGTTTCGGCGTCCTATGGTCGATTTCCAAATTGGACACTGGAAGTGAAATCCTACAATGCCTACAACAGTTCGAATATCCGACGCAGCGTCCTCGCGTCTGTCTGCTTATGTAGGCGTGTTCGTTCCGCTCTGCATCCCGCTAAGCATGCTGGTATTCGTAGTTCCCGCGGCTCCGCTCCGTGCATCTGGGTAGTCCGTGGGTCAGGGCGATCATGACACGAGCGCAGCGGACGCATGCAGCGGGCGCCAGTATGTCGCCTCTCACCAGAATTTCTGGCCGATATACACCTGGAAGAGGCACTTACTCCAGAGAGGCTTCATTAACTTTGCACCCTCTAGCTCATTGGTGCAAAAGCCCCCACTTCATCCTCTGAGTGGCCCCACTAGCTGCTCGTGTGGCATGCTTTCACTTCCCAACCCCTTGCCCCTTCCTATCCCCCTTGCCACACCTCCCCAACCTTGGCTTAAAATACTGCAGTTGATTGTGAGATCTTTAGTCAAACATCACGCCAAAATATATGACCTCATCACTGATGAAACCCCAGACATATTCTTTTTGACTGAGGCATGGCTTAATGATGATTTGGTAGTTAAACCTAATTTGGCTCATCCCCCTGACTACTCCATCTGTATGATAAATCGAGAGACCAGGGGATACGGTATTGCTATAATCACCAAATCCTGTTATTCCTGTCTCTTCAATAAGATTACAATAGTGGGATGGGTAGGCGCACGCTTCAGCATCTCCGTGAGTTCCCATCTTACTCTTTCTGGGCTATTGATTTATAGACCACTGGGACAGGCTACCGGTTTTAAAAATGCTCTTCTAGAGAAAGTTGGATAGCTTGCTGTGGGGACTGCTAATGTTAGCATTTTTGGTGATCTAAATCTCCATTTTGACCTTGCTCAGGACCAGACTATCAGCAGCTTGCTTGCTGATTTACCTGCATTCCAGCTCCAGTAAGTGGTCGCAAACCCCACTCATACAGGGGGACATCTGCTAGATCCCATATTCACGAACATTGAGACTGCTACGGTGATGACCCCTACCCCGGTGGCCTGGTCGGCCATCTGTTGGTCGAAATGACTCTTCCTATATCAGAACCATTACATAATAACACTCAAAGGTCTGTCTATAAACGACCTTGGCGAAAGCTTAGACTCGAGGACTTTCTTAAGAGACGACCCTCTAGGTCCTTTTAACAATGTTTAGGCAGGCTACAAAATGTTCTGCGCCTGGATTACTCGGGAGCTTGACTCCCTCATCCCGGCTACCTGGTTTAAGGGCCAATCCTAGGAGTCTAGCCCCTGGTATAATGACACCCTGACTCTACTAAGAAATGCATGTAAAAGAAATGAGCGCAAATAGAGAAAAGACTATGACTCGGGAAAAAAAGCATATTATCTGGCTGAACTAAAGTCATACCATAGAGCCATTTGCAAGATGAGGGCAGCCTACTATGCCAACGAGATTAGACTTAGTCCTAATCCTGCCAAATTCATATTCAAAGTCCTTAAAGACCTCAGTGCCAAGAAAGTCTCGGTGCCTACTACCACTTCCGAATTCCATTGTGAAGAACTAGCTTCCTTCTTTGTGGAGAAAGTACGGGCAATCTATCGGTCCTTTCCTTCTATGACCACCTCTTGCACCTATACTCCCTCCAGACCAGAGCTGGCCTCTAGCCTTAAGGTTATCCCAGAGATTTCCTCTGAGGAACTAAGTAAGCTGTTTGTGAAAATTAAATCTGGCTCCCCTGCTGACCCTCTTAAGCCTGCTCAGTTTAGAGAATCCTCCTCGCTCTGTCTGACGCCTCTACACCAGATAATCAATGCCTCCTTCTTATCCCCCACTGTGCCGGCAAAATGGAAACAGGCCTGGGTCTCTCCCATCCTTAAAAAATCCACCTTGGACTCTACGAAACCCGAGAATTATAGACCTATTTCTCTCCTCCCCTGGGTGGCGAAGGCTGCCGAAGCCCATGCTAATAGCATACTTACCAACCTCTTGTTCTCCAATAATATTCTAGATGCTACACAACATGGCTTCCATGCCCGGCATAGCACGGAGACCACTCTCCTGGCTCTGGCGGAACACCTGCGGACCATTCTTGACTCCAGTCAAACAGCGGCACTGATCCTACTGGATCTCAGTGCTGCCTTTGACACAGTCTCGCATGAGGTTCTGCTCCGCCGCCTGGAGAAGGTAGGGATCTCTGGCCTGGCCCTTGAATTGTTTAGATCTTTCCTGACCGGAAGATCCTTTCATGTTTCTATTCCTCCATTTTTATCCCAGGCGCATCCTATTGAGCAGGGTGTCCCCCAGGGCTCGGCATTGAGCCCCACATTGTTCAATCTTTATGTTCAGCCACTAGCTGCTGTCGCCAGGCAGTGGGACCTTACTATGGTCTCATATGCGGATGACACGCAGCTGGTGGTTGCGCTCGAGCCTGAATGTCTCCAAGTTTAAAAGTGGCCTTACGGCCGTGGCAGATTAGATGGCATCTAACTACTTGCAATTTAACGCAAACAAAACATAAGTTTTGCTAGTCGGTAAGAACACTGACTTATATGGTGACCATTGGTGGCCCAATGCCTTGAGCAAGGCCCCCGAACCTAGGAATGAAGTCAAGAACTTGGGGGTGTGGATGGACACCTCTCTTAGTTTCTGCTTCCACACTAAAAAAGTTGCTGCCACCTGCTTCGGCATTTTAAGAGGTATTAAACCTATTCTAAAATTCTTTGATGCATCTACCAGACAGCTGATAATCCAGTCTACTATTCCCTCTCGCCTGGACTACGCTAGCTCCCTGCTCCTGGGGGCTAATCAAGCTGAGACCACCCGGATGCAGCTTATCTAGAACGCAGTAGCCAGAGCTTTAGTTGGCCTTCCCCGGTTTTGCTCCACGGCGATACCATTTGGAGGCTTCATTGGCTCCCTATAGCACAGAGGATCCAGTTTAAGACGCTATGCCTGTCTTTTAAAATTCTGAAGTTGGGTACTCCTAAAATGCTCGATAACCTACTGATGCTGTATGTCCCTCCCCGTGCATTACCCTCTTCGGGACAGCATTTGGTTACGGTACCTCGGGTAAAACGCTGCCGAGTGGGAGGCCGCTCCTTCCACTACCTGGCTGCAAAATTGTGGAACTCATTACCGGCCAACATACGAGAACTGGACGACATGTTGGCTTTCAGAAAGGGAGTTAAAACTTACCTTTTTCCTTTAAGAAAATAAGTTCTTGCTGGATTCTGTCTTACTGGGCTCCACCGTAGTATGCTGTTCTTCTAGCTGCTGAAAGCGCCGGGACGCCCCTTTGCTGGGGCAGCTGAGCGCTATATAAGTAGTTATAACATAACATAACATAGCTGTGTTTGTGCTCCAAAAATCCATACTTATGCATATAAATACAATGAAGGTCATGAGAGTGACTGTGTAACTAACAAGAAAACACATAACCAATCAAGAACTCTGCAGTTATCAATGAAGTAACTAGAAAAAAACAACATGATATTAACACAGGACGGGGGAGCTAATAAGAGTAGGAAGAGATGGGAGGGGGCACCCTGGGGTGAATTGCAGCCTCTCACCCAAGGAAGTACTAGAAGTAACATATCATATATGGTAAACACAAGTGAGTGGCCAGTAAACGTCATACATAAAGACTCAGAGGAAAAGTGCTGATTAAGCTAAACCCTAAATGAACCTTTGCTTACCTTACAAACAGTAAAAGATTAAAAAGATGCTAGTCGCAAGCCAGGCTTCTATATTTTGCCGTTATAGTTTTGTCAACTAAATTTGATTTAGTTTATAATAAAACCTTTTGGAACAAGACGCAATGGGGATCTCTGATGCAACTATTGAAATTTATAACAGAACACCACCGTTACTCCTAGGACAAGGATATCATTAGGGAAGAATGAGGCAGTGTCATAAAAATACAAACTCTACATTGGCTACAACTATGCCTTAGAGCAAGAACAATTCTTGCTACCTATATTATACTGAGGGACCATTTAAATCATGTTTTACACTAATGATACCATCTTGTTTGATCAAATTTCACTTGAGCTGCAACATGCTCTAAATATGTTTGGTCATTATTGCAAACAATGTTTTAAAAACCAACACAGCTAAGACTAAATTTATGGTATTTAGAAGTAAGCAAACACTCAGGCTTTTATATGGAATTCAGATGGTTGTCTCTTCAAAAAAGTCTCCAAGCATTGCTATCTGGGAGTCACTTTTTCATGAATTTGTCATTTATCAACCATGTTAAATAGATGATGCCAAGACTTTGCCAGGGGATTTGGGTAAATTGGATATGATAGAGGGTCACAAATATATTCAAGTATTGCAGGACACATATAAGCTAAAATGTGTGTACATGCTAATATATGGATGTTAAATATTATAAGAAAAGGATATAGGTAAAGTACAATATACAACAGTGTCTATTTGGAAGTGTTGGATGAGGTTAGCCAAAAGTACCCTGGGGTGGTGCATTAAGGGCACCACTCGGTTTGACTAACATTAGTCCCAAATACCAATCGAAAGCCTTCATGTTCTGGCATCAAAGCATCAACCGAGGGCAAAGTCTGTTATGTGGTTAAACAATACTTAGATCGAAATTAAAATCCACACTGACTTGGTAATTTACTAAGTCATTTCTTTTTTTTTTTTTTTTTTTTTTGGAAAACCTTTATTTGTAATTCAAAGTACACCGCTATTCAGCCGTACATCCCGGAGGCTAGGCAGCATTATAAAGCAACATGGAAGTGTGCACAAAACAGTAAAAGGAGCAGTCAGGTTTAATTTTATATATTATAAAAGTGAACTCAATGAACAAGGTGAAAACCGAAAAGGGACAAGGATAAAGAAGGAAAAGGGGAAAAAGAGGGGGGAGAAAGGGAGAAAGATGGCAAGGCAGAGAAGCATAGAAGAGCGGTAAGGCACATGTCCAGGGGGAGAGGCGGGAACTTCTGCATCATGAAATAACCATATCAAATAAGCACACATGTATACGGGGAACAAGAGACAGTATTACGTCACGTGAAAACCTGGGTAGAGGGTTTAGCTATGGTGAGAGCCGAATTTCCGGTTGGACTATCTCCGGGGGCACACAAATGTCACCTCTATACGAATTCCAGGCCCCCCAGACCAGCCCCCACATCTTGGGCTTACCCCGGGCTAAGTAGACAGTCTTCTCCCGGAGCATGCACCAGGCCATGTTGGTTTTCCAAAGACTCACAGTGGGGGGGGTCGGAGCACCCCATCTCTGGGCAATGTCCCTCTTGGCCACCATATTCCCCAGGGTGACCCAGCGGGTTTGAGCGTTATTGTAGTCAGTCGGACCCCACACATTCAGCAAGCAGCGTCGAGCTTCCGCAGGCAAATCCACACCAGTCACAACACGCATAACCGCATGCACTCGCTCCCAATAAGAGGCTATGGCATGGCACTCCCAAATGGTATGCATAAAGGTGGCCAGCGCACCACATCCCCTTCTACAAAGGCCGTCCTGGGAAAGCCCCATACAAATCAACCTGGGGCCAGTGACATACACCCTGTGGAGTACTTTCAGCTGAACCAAGCGCAGTCTGGCCGAAATAGCTACTTCCTTAGGGGAGGAAACCGCAGACTGCCAGTCCTCGTCATCCATCTCAATCCCATCATTCATCCAGAGGCCTCGTACTTTCACCAGCAGGTCCGTCCGCACATTGATAAGTTTTTTGTAGGTCAGGGAGATGGCGCTGTCCGGCATATGGCCGTCCAGCACCCTGTCCTCCAGCGGGGATGACTCGGGGACTGTTTCACCTACAGGCAAGGAGGACGGGCATGCCTCAACTGCGCGTATCGAAAGTACTCCGTGGCCCCCAGTTGAAATTCCGCCTGTAAAGCAGCAAACGATGTAATTTCCCCCCTGGCCATCACATCCGCCACTTTGGAAATACCGATGAGGTCCCACTGAACAAATCCTTTTGAGTGCCACAAATTCCCCAGCAAGTCAGAGTCGTAAAGGGGAGTAGCCATGGTGAGCCTACCCTTCCACCCCAGAGCCTTCGTAACCGCCCTCCACAAGTGCACCGCCGTCCTGGTGGGACCAGTCAATTTCCGGTCCAGAGATCTAGAATACAGCGCTCTGTAGTACATCCCGTTGTTCATGAGCCAGCGATCCATGGCATGCCCCGGATTAACCACCGGTCCGTAGAAGCCATGATTGATAGCCGTCAGTTGAGAAGCCCAGTAGTACCGGCGCACGTCGGGCAGGGCAATACCGCCGTCATACCACGGAATGGTCAGTTTGACTACGGCAATGCGCGGCCTTCCGTCCCACAAGAGGGTACGCTGCAAGCCTTCGATCTCTCTGAAGTATTTAGAAGGTACTGGGTCCTGCGTGTTTTGAAGCGCATACAAAAATCTCGGCAGGGACATAATTTTGAACAACGCTGCTCGGCCCAACAAGGACAGCGGCAATCTTTTCCAACCCTCCACGTCACGCCGAAGGCGTGCTAGAGGAGGGAGCAAGTTGTTTACGTACCGTGCCCTGGCATCCGTTGAAATATAGATGCCCAGGTACTTGAAGCCCTGTTGCGAGACCTGTATTGCACAGCCCCTAGGGAGACGTGGAGTGTCCCCGCGGAGCACGTAGAGGTAGGACTTGGACCAGTTAATAACCAGGCCCGAGTATCCACCAAAGGCACCCAGTACATCAAATACCACAATCAAAGACCGACAGGGGGAGGTGAGGTAAAGAAGAATGTCGTCAGCGTTTAGCGAAACACGATCTTCAAACCCCGGTGACCACTTGATCCCATTAATATCAGGGTGAGTGCGGATGCAAGCAGCAAGTGGCTCCAGCGCAAGGGCAAAGAGGAGCGGTGATAACGGGCAGCCCTGTCTGGTACCCCTGCGCAAGGCAAAGGAAGCTGACATGCGGCCATTGACCGTTATGTTGGCCATCGGGGAGGAATAGAGAAGCCGAACCCAACTGATGAAGTCAGGGCCGAACCCAGACTTAGACAGCACCGCCCAGAGGTAGTTCCATTCAAGCGAGTCAAACGCCATCGTCGCGTCCAGCGAAGCCAGGACTGTTGGCTCGCAGAGCATGTGCGCCCGCGCCATGACAGCGTGGAGTCTTCTAAGATTAAGGGCAGTGTTACGGTGAGGTATGAAACCGGACTGGTCTGGGTGGACCAAGTCCGCGATCACGCCCACGAGCCGATTGGCCAGCAACTTAGCCAGGATTTTGGGCTCGGCATTCAGCAAAGAAATAGGGCGATACGACCTACAAAGGTCTCTAGGCTTCCCCTCCTTATGGATGACCACAATGGTAGCCAGGCGTTGATCCAGTGGAAGTTCACCAGCGTCTCGGGCTTCCAAGAACATATTCCTCAGGGGCGCGGCGATAGTGTCCGCTTTGATTTTATACAGCTCCACCGGGAGACCATTGGGACCTGGAGCTTTCCCGGAGCGCAAGGACCGTATTGCTAACGCCACCTCGTCAGCCGTGATGCCCCGGTCCATGTCATCGCGCTCAATATCAGACAGGCAAGGGAGCTCAATCCCCTCTAAGAAGGAGGCCGAGTCCGATTCAGTCAGAGCGGAGACTGATGCATAAACCGTCTCAAAGTAGTCGGCAAAGGCCGCGGCAATAGCAGTGGGATCAGTAACAACCAGACCATCGTCACCCAGGATCTCAGGCACCACACGGGAAGCCAACTCCTTCTTGTCCAGCCAGGCAAGGAGTTTGCCCGCCTTGTCTCCGGCGTCATAAATCCTCCCTTGCTGTTCCCTGCCCATCGCCTTGGCAGCGTCAGTGGTAGTGGCTCTATATTCCGACTGCTTCAGGGAGAGAGCATGTAACAGTTCGGGTGTCGGTCCCAGCGCCAACTGGGAGGTCAGTTCAGCAATATCCGAGTCCAACCGTGCCATGTCTTCATCCCTTCGTCTGCGCACCTCAGCTATCAAGGAGAAAGCTTCTCCTCTAAGGACAGTCTTAAAGGCCTCCCAGAGGGAAAGGGCCGACGTTACCGTACCTGTATTCTCCGTGAAGTACAGATCGATAGCTTTAGCAAGGAGGTCTCGAGTCTTGGGGTTGCGGAAATACCAGGGATTGACCGGCGCCACCCTGGTCGCCGCCGCGATGCCAAAGTCAAAGGACACCCAAACTGGGGAGTGATCCGATATACCCCTGGCCATGAGGCGAGCCCCAGAGACGGTCTGTGCCTGAACCGCGGGTGTCAAAATGTAATCAATACGGGAAAGACTACCGTGGGCCCCTGAATGGAAAGTGTACTGTCGTTGGGCGGGATGTAAAAGTCGCCAACAATCAATGAGGCCCATGGTGCTCATGAAGTCCGGGAGCCATGCTTGTGCGCTGCGTAGATCTCTGGACGGAAAACGATCCAAAGTGCCCGAAACCACCACCCGCCCAGTATTAACAGCCCCTCCGGGAGGCCCAAAATGGCGCCTCCAAGTTCCTGGAAGGTAGCCGCTTGCAACCCCGGGGGGACATAAACAGAAACCAAAACCAGGGTACGTCCCTCCCATCTGCTCACCACGGCAACATATCGGCCCCTATCATCAACCACTGTGGACTCCACCTCCAGGGGAAGAGACATGCGCACCATTATCCCCAACCCTCGAGATCCCGAGGAGAACCCGGAATGGGCCACCATTTTGAACCCCTTTCTATTCAAAGCCCTACAAGTATTGCCAACGAGATGAGTTTCCTGCAGGAGGATAACATCGGGGACACAACGTTTAAACATTTGTAATACAACACCACGTTTAATACGTTTAATACGATCCCCCAACCCATTCACGTTCCAACTAAGTACATGCAAAATCTTACCCCCCATCATCAAAGATGCCCCGTCCCAGCCATCCCCCCCAGAAGGCAGCCACCGATACGGTGTAATCAAGACAGTAGTAGCCTCGCCATGAGAAAAGTAAGAAAGGAAAAGCAAGAGAAGAACACACAACCCAACAGCCCCCCACCCTGCACCCCTGCATCAGACTAAAAGCCCCCCCAACTAGCAGTGTGCCTGTCGCCCCGTATAAACTAACCTACAAGAAGCCCCCAGAGGAGAAGGAGACATCCTATCACCCCCCGTTACCCTCCAAAGTTGAAAAAACAGGAAAAATAAAAAAGAAACAAGAGTCAATGAACGATGCCATCCGCAGTACAAAGTCATTTCTTAAGACTCATCTTTAGACATGATAAGGCAAATGTTGATAAGCCAGGAAGAAGAACAAGAAATACATATGAGGCAATCGATGTGAGGACTAGATGTACTAACACATGTTCTTGTTGCAAATTCCGCAATTTGGAACATCACAGGGTTTACAAAAACAAAATGTGGTTTTAAAATGACGCTGAATCCTTTTAGCTTTTTAGTGACATGCTATCGAATTCCTAAATGGGTTTAGGAAATCATAAGGAATCGCTTTTTAGAAAGGGCATGTTTAGGGTGTCCCTTATAAATGGTGACACATTTTGGGATCTATTATTCTGTATGGTATCTATTATAGTTTTGAAACTGAAATGTGGTCTCAAAACATTCATATTTTTCCAACACCACAGAAGAGGTTGGGACCTGTTTGAAATAGGAAGGGCCCCCAGGGGGCCCCTTCCCCTGTGTGAACATACAAAATAATATTTTTAGGAGCAGTCAGTGACACATGGAACCATTGGCAACTCTTACAATTGATTTTACAAACTTTTCACTTTTTTGTAAATGCATCTTGTTTGGGCTGCATTATAACTAAACCAGATTGCTTTATTTAAAAGCAATCACAGACATGGTGGTCTGATGACCCTAGCAAGCCACCATCCCTTTTATAGCAGTGAATCATAGTGGGTTTTGCAACCTACCTCATTAATATTCATGAGGTAGGTAGAATTTATACCCACTGTAATTTGTTATTTTGAGACTTAACCTATTAGTACATGGGTTGGTTCTCAAAATAACATTGTATTTGAAAAAACCTTGGTAGGCAAATTGCGATCACCATATCTAATGCATTGTATGCACACCTGGCCCCAGTGAACACAGCTAAACTGGAGGTCTCCTCAAACTTAATTCACTGATATCCAGTGAAGCAAAAACAAGAAGTGGATGTTCAATCTATGACTAGCTTCCGATCAAGAAAGTAAGAGGAACTTGGATAAAAAATCTGTATTAGGTCCTAAGTGTCCACTATGTTATTCTGCTCCTCAAACTTTCATCCATGTGCTGCTATTCTGTAAAGTACTGAGTTCTTTTCAAAGTAGCATGCTGCTAAACACTTTTGGAAACTCGAAATTCCAAAGAGTACAGTATTTAGTAATGTACACAAGGACATGTGAGGTAATTCAACTATCAATCAAAAGATAAGTTTATTATGACCGTTTGGCCTTTAAACTACATATTCATCATATCACAGAATAAAATTACAATTATTAAAACTTCATAAAAACCTAAAAACCAATTTCATTATGTAATTCAACTATGTTTTGAGTTGAGAAAGCTTTTTTTTTAAATAGAGTTTGAATTATTAATGAAAAATGTCAGCTATAAATTAGATAAATTTTAATTGCATACATTTACATTTTAAGATGTTTGTATTGCCTCTACAGGTAGAAACTAAACTTAATAAACAAACTTGAAATTTGGAAATGATTATGCAGCAACAGGACACAGATAAGCTACCAAATTAAAAATCCTCAAATGAAATGCCAAGGGTAAGAATGGTAGAACAAAAACTTGAGTCAATTCACTTCAATAAAAACTTTATTCAACCACGTTCTGGTCATAAAAGTACATTTGCACAAGAGGTAACCCATACAAATAGAATATACAAGCTACTGTACATGTGCAACTATCAATACATGGTTAAAAAGTTTATCAGAAAAATTTGAAACATTTCTTATTCAGCCCGATAAAACCTGAGTCACTGCTATGGGCAGTCCATATTTTTCCTTCTGCATACTACCCCCGATAAAAAGCTTGTGACCCATAACATATCAATTGGGAAGAGAACATTTGCAAATAAATCAGGGCTGGTTTTATTTGTGCCAATTGCAATTTTTTTAAAGAGTTAAATGTATTTAGCTTGTAATTTGTAAAAACCACAGAAAAACATAAAGTGCAACAAGTCTTGGTCTGAGAAATTATCACATAAACAAGGATTTAGGGTCCCTACCTTTGAAAAATCTGTGGGTACTGTAAGAGACCAATGAATGCAATTGAATTTAAATCTAGATAAAAGAAAATGATGATGCAGGTTATTAATAAAAGACCAAAAAGGTTGATCTAAAATCCCAGGACTTATAATCACATAGTGTCTACACATGGGTTTACTAAGATCATGTATTTCCCTTTCCATCCTGCTCCTGGTTAGAAATTGATTTTTTATGTTTTTCACCTCTCAAGGTGCAGCTGTCTAGGTTGATTAAAAAGCTCAGGGCGTCCTACAGCTGAGAGCTGTTGGGAGACATATCTTAACCAGGGGATGTCTGAGGCTCTATCAATCGTCATACAATCATCCTCTAAAATAACTTGATTTAGGCTGGGTTTGGGTCTATACCATGTTTTTAACCACCATACCAAGGGGGCCACTGCAATACAGTCTGTAATGTAAACCTGCCTTAGTTCTTCATGCACCATAAAGGCAGGGGTGTCGAGTGGCCGTTAGAGACATTATCGACATTGCTAAGTTAGCATAAGCTCTGCTGCCATGATGCTGCATTTGCGCATGGAACTACATGACTTTATTCAGCAAGACTCTGTTTGTGCCTTTCACATGAGAACTGTCTGCTTTCTGCATTCTCTGTCTGTTCCTGGAGTTTAGTCTGAACACGGAGTGCCAGGTCGATAAACAATGTCCCTTGTTGTTCTGTTCTGGTCAGTCCCTAGCACTTAGACAAAACATGCTACACAGCTCCAGCTGCTAGAAACCTGTGCTTTGATATTATGGGGTTGCATGTTGATTTAACACACACTTGGAGAGGGACCTTTCCAGGGAGAAGCGCTATGCTGTTCCTATGATGTAAAAGCTACAATCTAGGTACTAAGGTAATGGGTCTGCTGACAAAGCCCAGAGATCTTCTATATAATAAAACTACTTCTTGTCAAGGGGAGTGTGGTTAGGCCTATAGCCCTTCTTCCACTTTCTTTATAAAATGATTTTCCCTTTCATATTCTATGGACTTACTACAATGCTAACTGTTTTAGGTTCATGCATTTTGCTGCTGGTAGTGGCTTGTATACTGCATTATGGAGCACAATCGTTAAAAATAAACATATTGAACTATAACAGTGACACTGCCTAATCTTATTGTGGACAAGTACGAGTGAGTGAGCGAAAGGGTACGTCTTGGTACCACGATTCCTAAGAGAGTTGGGAGTATTGTGTTCTGGGTTGTCTAATCATTTTTTGCTTCGTGTTTATGTAGGAAGGCTTAGCCCCTACACACCGAGGTCCTGTTTTCCTGCGTATAGTTCTGTCTATGTGCAGAATACCTGCAACATGTCGCCGCCAACGTTTGGTCTGGTACTTATCTGCGAGACGCCCAAGTAGTGCTCGTGCTTGTCCACAAACCCCTCACTTCTGTTTCCGGAGATGGCTGTGATGGTGTAGCCTCCTACATTGTGATATTTTATAGGTTTGTCATGCTTGTATTTTAAAAGATCTTTAGCTTTCTTTTTACCCGTTATTACGCTGACCCACATAAGTTGTTATTATCTACTATTGATTATGCTGGTTGCCATAACACCTCCTAACTGTGCACCAGTCACAGCTTATTTGACTCAATATGATGTCCCTGATGCTGGTGTTGCGCTTATTTTCGTTGTTGAAGAGAATACAGCTCACCGCTTTGAGTATACTGCCACTGCGCTTCCGCAGAATTATCAACCTTATAGATCTCTTGAAGTTCTACTAATGGCTTGCCAACATACTATAGGGTTTAATGGTGCCCTTCCTCACCCTGTAACTGCGGTTCGTTTAGGCCCCTTGTCGATTGATGGGGCCACATGGCCCGTTTTGGCTGGGTATACCCCGCATCCAAATTATCTTAATATTCCAGTAGCAGAGCTACGCATATTATAATCCGCATTCATACGTGTACATAGAGCTGTTATTCAGTTCATGTCAGGCAACTTCCAGGTGGGATCGCCTGGCATTGCTGCACAACCACTGGGACTTGGTGGTGTAATCATCAGTCCCGTCATGATTAATTCAGTAATGGTCAAGTGTCCGCAAAATAAGGACAAACTTCCTTATTACACTTGGGGTAAAGTGTTTGAAGCAGTTTATTCGAGGTGTTTCAGCACCCCCTAAACAACCGGTCTCCCTTCCATGATTAAACGTGTTCAAGATGAACATGGGGCCGAGGCGGCCCTGGAGTTGTAAATGAGACTGGTGGGGATGTTCGATATTGTTTGTGGTATGATCCTTACTAATGTTTAGGGTAATACAGTAAGCTTGCAATGGTGCAATGCTTGGAGACTGTTGCAGATGCAGGCAAACAGCGCAAATTACCAAACATTATTGCTAAAGCTAATAAAACATTAGGGCGCAATAGTCTGGGATTTAAGCCTTTTTACTCAACCTCAAACTCAAAATCAATCTCATTAGAAAGCTCAACCAGAGAAGGAAGGGCACGAATTCTTTTCTAAAAAGAACTGAAAAACAACAAAAAACAGAAGCAGCAACAACAGAAGCAGGGTTTGCTTGCTGGTTCTCCTGATAGATTTAAAGTCCCTGATCAGCGCACGCCTTGTTTTTTACAGGACTCATCAGACTCTAGAGTTGGTGGAGGGGAGCGTGGCAAAGGTACGACCACACAAAAGGGACGGGATCAACCAAAGATATTAATAGCAGACTTGACGTACACGCCAAAGAGGTACATGAGCGGAAAATAAGAAAATTCAGATGAGACACAATTGACTACAAATTGGATGAAGTGTATTCATGGGCTGAAGCCTATGCCCAAAAGAGATTTTTTTTTAAACAAGGCAACACCTCATCGGAGGAAAGTGTAGTCAGTGATCAGGATTTGTCTCTTCAAAGTCCGCCGTCTCGGAACATACCAGCAGACAAACAAAAGAAACAGCAACCACTTCGCCAACCAAACCGTCTTTTTTGTCCGAGGGCCAATCCTCAAACTTACCACCAGACAAAGGCACTCAACAACAAGACAATGCATCCGCAGGGGACAAACCTAAAAAGGGAACAGAAATAGGCATATCTCCGAGAGACCCCAAGAAGGGAGTTCCTTTGTTATAAACATTTCAAAAAGACGCCTAAGTACAGAGAAATAAGAGTTCTTAACAAGGGCACATCATATGCTCCAACATATACGTCGAATGCTCTGGAAACCGAAATATCTCTCTTCAGGTTCATGCGGAAGCTGAGATTGAAATGTTTTTTATTCATCAACACACCACAGGAGGATCAAGATAAACCACCTGAAATTTCTCGCCCCAAGAGCAAATTCATGTCTCCATTGTCCCACAAGAGTTTAGATAGTTTTGAGATTTTGGTCAAGAAAGTTATGGAACAAATCAATTACACACGACCAAAACATACAAACTTAACGAGGAAAGAACGATGTATCCTCAACGCGTTAAAACACAACAAGGATATAACATTCCAACCAGAGGACAAAGGGGGAGCCGTTGTCGTACTCGACACTGCATTTTATGAGCACAGTGTTAACATTCACATTAGCAACAATGAAACTTATATCCAATTGGATACAGATCCGACGAGAGAATTCAGGGATCTATTGGGGTCCATTTTGAAAAAAGCAGTGGCTAATGGTCTAACCACTGAGAGCACCAGAAAGTTTCTACAGATTGATACTCCAAAAACTCTGCATATATATATATGCTCCCTAAAATACACAAGAACGCAACCAACCCACCATTTCGACCCATAGTATCCGGATGCGGGTCCGTACATGAACCGATTGGACAATACCATGACTATCATCTGCAACCACTGGTGCAATCATGGGAAACATATGTCAAGGACACAACTGATTGCCTGTTGAAACTAGACACTATCAGACACCATTTTGATGAAGACATATTACTTAGCACCATTGACGTAGGTGCCTTATATACGTCTATTCCCCATAATAAAGGTCTAGACGCGGTAGAATGGAGACTATTGCAATCTTCAACAGCACATGAGACAAGCATATTTCTATTGGAGTTACTACATTTTTCATTATAGCATAACAATTTCGTTTGGCAGAATTGGCATTTTTTACAAAAGACAGGTACGTCCATGGGATTCGCCGGGGCTCCCTCTTACGCTAATACCTTTATGGCACATTTCGAGAACTAGTACATCTTACAGAATCCAAGATGGTGAGAAAATGTAATCACCTTCTTACGTTACATAGATGACATACTAGTCATTTGGAGAGGAACCAAAACAGCGTTGAAAGAATGTATTCATGAACTAAATCTCTGTAACCCCAGGATACAGTTTACCCATGACATTCAATCTAAAAAAAAATCACTTTTTAGACATTGTAATTCAGAAGACTGAAACAAGCCTACAAACGGCGGTGTATAGAAATCTAACATGTAAACAATGTGTTACACTACAGCAGGGCACATCCATAATCCATTAAGAAACATCTACCTGTGTCGCAATGCATTAGAATCAAAAGAATAACCTCTGTAGAAATACAAAGTGAGCTTCTCATTGAGGAACAACTTATGAGATATAAGGAGAGCGGATATCCAGAGGACATGTTGTCAGAAGCTGCAAACACTGTAGCCCAGAAAAAACAGGAACAGTTACTACGCAAGACGCACAAACCCACAATTAAACATGAAGTTTTTGTCTTAAAACACTCAGTGCAGTCCCCGCAAATCAAAACCATAATCAGAAAACGTTGGGAAATCATTGAACAAGAAGTTGACCTCGCCAATCTGTTTCAAAATAAACCTTTGTTTGCGCACAACAAATCCAAGAACTTGAGAGAGCTTCTAAAACCTCAACATCGTTCTACAACACAAGATCACAAAGTAATGAGAAAATGCTGGAATTGTGGTCAATGTGGAAACATCATCCCCGGCTACACCTTCGCTGACTGGTGGAAGACGCACTGACGGCTGGTGGTGTTTGTGCCTGGTGAAAGCGTGCACTGACGGCTGGTGGTGTTTGTGCTTGGGGAAAGCGTGCACTGATGGTGTGGTTGTGTGTCTGTGTGTGGTTGTGTGTGTGGTTGTGTGTGTGGTTGCGTGTGTGGTGGTGAGTGTGTGGTTGTGAGTGTGTGGTGGTGAGTGTGTGGTGGTGAGTGTGTGGTGGCGAGTGTGTGGTGTTGTGTGTGTGGTGGTGGGTGTGTGTGATGAGTGTGTGGGGTGTGTGTGGTGTGTGTGTGGTGGTGAGTGTGTGGTTGTGAGTGTGTGGTGGTGAGTGTGTGGTGGTGAGTGTGTGGTGGCGAGTGTGTGGTGTTGTGTGTGTGGTGGTGGGTGTGTGTGAAATGTGTGTGTGAGTGTGTGGCGTGTGTGTGGTGTGTGTGTGTGGTCTTATGTGTGTGGTCTTATGTGTGTGGTGTTACGTGTGTGGTGTTATGTGTGTTGTGTTATGTGTGTGGTGTTATGTGTGTGTGTGGTGGACTTAGTTCAAGTCTTCGTACCCTACACACTCACACACTGCCCTTACACACTCACACACTGCTCACCCTACACACTCACACAATGTTCACCCTGCACACTCACACACTGCTCACCCTGCACACTCACACACTGCTCACCCTACACACTCACACACTGTTCACCCTGCACGCTAAAAGAATATTCACCCTGCACACTCACACACTGCCCTTACACACTCACACACTGCTCACCCTACACACTCACACAATGTTCACCCTGCACACTCACACACTGCTCACCCTGCACACTCACACACTGCTCACCCTACAGACTCACACACTGTTCACCCTGCACGCTAAAAGAATATTCACCCTGCACACTCACACACTGCTCACCCTACACACACACACACTGCTCACTAGACATGAGCGAATTTTGGGAATCTCGCGTTCGTGAATTTTGCGGATTTGCGAACTCGCAATCCGCAAAATCCGCGAATTCTCGCGAATTTTTTTTTTTTATGTTCGCACGGGTTTCTGCAAGTTCGCGAGGGTATTGTACAATTTCGCAAATTGCGAAATTGTACAAAACGCGTGCGAACTTGCAGCAACCCGTGCGAACACAATTATATGAAGAGAAAGAAGCCCCTGGCCACAGAAACAGCACGGGGATTGCGCTCATGAAAGTCAAGGATGCAAAGGCCTCTACCCAGCATCACAGCTGATTTTCCACAGTAGATTTGGGAAGAGGCACACCTGTCCCGCCTCGAAGACGCTCATGATTTTTTTTAGGCTAATGAATGAGTCACTGATTTTGAGCAACTAGTTCGAGCGACCATGCAAAGGCCGCCCTCTACCCAGCATCACAGCTGATTTTCCACGGTAGATTTGGGAAGAGGCACACCTGTCCAGCCTCGAAGACGCTCAGGATTGTTTTTGGGCTAATGAATGAGTCACTGAATTTGAGCAACTAGTTCGAGTGACCATGTGTGTGTTACTATGCAATCGCCCTGAAGGGCGCAGGGGTCTCTTGAGTGACCTGTGTGAGGCTGTGCCTGTAACTATTTTACAATGGCGCCAGCAAGCTGCCAGCGCCGTTGTAAAATAGTTACAAAGTTAGCTTGCACAGGAAGCACTTAGATAAAATAAAGCAGCACCTGTTTCGTTTTATCTAGAGGTTCCTGTGCAAGCTAACTTTGTAACTATTTTACAACGGCGCTGGCAGCTTGCTGGCGCCATTGTAAAATAGTTGCATGAGTGGGGGTTCAACTTTTGAACCCGTTACGCTCGCGGATTTTTTTTTGCGGATTTTGCGGGAAATCCGCAAAATTCGCGGATTGCGGATTTCCCAAAAATCCGCAAAATCCGTGAGCGTAACGGATTTCCCGCTCATGCTTACTGCTCACCCTAAACACTCTCACACTGATCACCCTGCACACTCACACACTGCTCACCCTACACACTCACACAATGCTCACCCTACACACTCACACAATGTTAACCCTGCACACTCACACACTGCTCACCCTACACACTCACACAATGTTCACTCTGCACGCTCACACACTGTTAACCCTGCATACTCACACACTGCTCACCCTGCATGCTCACACCCTGCTCACATCTCATGCTCACACACTGCTCACCCTGCACACTCACACACTGCTCACCCTACACACTCACACACTGCTCACCCTACGTAATGCAAAAAGACCTAGCTGTGCCCTTTGGCCTGTGTTGTAATCGTACAGTAGGTTGTGAGGCATGTAGAGGGCTGCTGCAGGCCAGAAAGGGTGTCTTTTAATGGCTGAAGGATGTATGTATGCGTATCAAGAGAGAGAGAGAGGACCAGATAGGTAGTCCGTATTCCCGTGGTTTATATATATTTAATCAAAAGGAGACTAGCTCATCAACTACTAAGTTAAAGGACTCAAATATGTTTTGTCAGGGGGTAGGAACACCTTGTAGGTGTGTTCATGAAGCCCTCACCCACCAACCTAGTTGGTGGCATTCTTCATCATCGGGCCCACCCAGTAACACCTAGCGTGTCCCGGGTGTGCTTCGACGCCTGATTACAGCGGAGCAGGTATATTGCTGAGTGTGCAGTGTGAGGTGTAAGGTATAGTGATGTTAAAACGGCTTGGCGGGGGTCCCAGTACCCGAGGGTAAATTAAACTTTAATAACTGGGCCTCCGTCAGCGGTTAAAAATAAGGCTTTTTGGATGTAGGAGGCGAGTTACGACCTCTCACATCCAGTGGTGGGTCTACATGTTTCAGCCAGTGCCTTATAACTATGCTGGCTTTCTTCAGGACCAAGATAAAAGGGTGTAGGTGTGAATTAAAGGTAATGGGTGTGTAATCCAGACTATGTGTATACACGCCTTAAAGTGTTTATCTATGTGTGAGAGGGGGATTCCCTTCTCAAAAACACGCTCGTTTTAGCATCCCACTGCGGACTCCAGACAGGGGTGCAGCGTCGAGCTGTGTGAGGGTCCCAGTCTTGCCAGAGCAAGGGGTGGTGGGAGGCAGGTAAGTTATGAGATGCAATAGGTCCAGCCCAGAGGGCCAATCTCCTACCTGTGGACGGCATATCTTGAACAAAAGAGAGGCCATCACCACCACCCTACTTCCCAAGCCCCATGGACAAGACAGCACGCCCGGGCCTTGAACCCGTATACTTGCCAGGAGGGCGCACAATTTATTTTAAAAAGTCTGTCTCCTGAACCTGTACACCAGATAGGAGGATTCACCCTTTTACCCCGACAGGGACAAGTCAGGCCCATCTCCTGGCACCATATACCAGACTAGAGGCCCACTCTACCCCCTGGGACAAAACAGACCATCTTCTGTACCCTGCTTTTGAAATACAGAACTGTTTCCGGGCACAATCAAGGCAGCTTGAGGGTTAAGTTCAGCTGTTCTCTTTAAACACGTTCTGGCAGGCGTCCAGCTCTACATTTATAATACCTACACAAACAACTCCTGCTCGCATACAATGTACTTAAAACAACACAATTCCACGGCATTTTAGACGTATTTATTTGTGAAGGCTAGGAAAGGATTAGTAAAAAAAAACACATTTCAGATGCGGCAACCCAGCGTTAGACTAAATTGCCTTTTATGCGATAGCTCCAGAGGGCACGGCCCTAGAGCTTGATGACAGGAACCGGTAAAGGAGAAAATGTAATACTCACCATAAAAACAAGTGGCACTTCAACGGATCGCGAAAGCAATCCAATTGTAAAAAAAAAAAAAAAGCTTGCAGTGGTGCGCATGCGCGCGCCACAGTGAGCATATGTTTTGAATTATCGCGGCTGTCAAGCCGCAATAATTCAAAACATACGGCCTCTGGTGTGCATAACAAACACCAATAGGCCATGGGCGGAGCTACGCAACCGCCCATGGCCTATTGCGTGTTCTGTTACAAAACATCACGCACCCGAAGGCCAATGAAATTGGACTTTGCATTCCACAACGGCACGAGCGTTGTGGAATGCAAGGCCCATTTTCAATTTCCCCGGAATAGGCTCGCGCTGCGCGACACTGCATGCGCAGTGTACGCTAGGCCCGAGACCTAAAAATCAACAATCACTACTGTGTTGTCATGAAATACCCCTGAAGAAGCGTTGATTTCAACCCGAAATGCATTGGGATTTACTCTTCAAACCTGCCTTTTATGTTTGTGATTTATTCTTTAAATTTGCCTTTTAATGTTTTTGTAACATTGAAACAATGTGTTTGCAGGACATTGCATCACAGATCTATGAGGATTGAATCATGTTTATAACTTATATAGCATTTGCAGAATTATGATGAATACAAGGTTGTTATAGTGAACTTGTGTTTGAGTTTGTTTATAAGCAATCATAACAATACTGAGAATTATTGGAAATCCAGTGAAACCCTAAGGACGCTTGCTGTGCATCATGCAGGTTTGGGGCTCCTCAAACCTTGATTGTTCATGGGATCAACCTAGTCAGTTTGACTTAAAGGCCAAACAAGAGGGATTGCCTCATTTTGAACCCCCGTATCAAAAGAAGAAAGTTGCTGCTTTAACAGCAAAATATGCCTCAGACGTTGAGGACAGTACTCCTAGACTAGCCATGGGCAGTGACTCTGCTCGACACTGCAACAGAGGTTAACATAGTGTGGGAGGCACTGCATCCCTGTCTGGAGGCAAGAGCACCTGAGACATTTATTACAGTAGAAACAGCAAATACCCAAGTTGCTTCCCTGGCGAGACTCCATGAAGTAGTTCTCTAAATCAAGGGTGATATACAGTGTACAATTACGGCGGTTTTCTGGGAAAATCTCACGTCTTCTTATGACATTTTAATGGCGGAGGCTGATTGGCCTCCACCATTTGTTTTGGGTGCCTCTTGAGGGGAGGACGTGATACTTCTGAGTTTTCACCATAAGTTTCTGACGAACATGCAAAGGCTTACGCCGCAGAGTGGGCTTTCGCCCTTGTCCCGGCACTGTATTTTAACCAAGTAGGCTGGGATAGAGATTCACCAGCACACGAGATTCCATTACGGTCAATGCTGTAGCCACACCCACAATATCCAATCAGGCGTGAGGCTAAGGCTCCTGTTTGTGACATTCTGACTCAATTGGAATATCAGGGTGTGATTGAATCCTGTGTATCACCAATGAATAATCCTCTTTTTCTGGTATTGAAACCGGACGGTTCATATCACATTGTATTAGATTATCGAAATTTGAATAGTCATTGTCATACATTTGCGGTACAGAACAAACAAAGCTCTGCACTAGTGAACAGCATTGTTCGAAAAAAAATAAAGCGACACTGGACATATCCAATGGTTTCTACAGTCACAACTTGGCTCCTGAGAGCCATGACTTGACAGCATTTACCGCCATTGGAAATCCGAAAAAATGTACGCGCTTGCTTATGGGGTATAAGAACAGCCTTGGGGCTTTTGCTGCCCATGTTGTGTCCTTATTACACAAAATAGACCCAGATGCATACCTGATGCCGCATTTTGTCTGAGTGGACCGAATTATACTATTGTTTGCCGACTATGGATACAAATGTAATTTTACTAAATTACACATTGCTTGTTTGCCAGTGCTCTTTTTGGGCTACGAGCTCAACAATGAAGGTTAGCTCCCCACTTTCTGGAGAAATGTGCACAATTGCAACATCCTTCTACACTGAAGAAGCTTCAGTCTTTGCTGGGATTTTTTTAATTTCGGTAGGAATTACATTCCCGACTATGCCGAGCGTATCAAACCGCTATATGCTTTGATACAACCTACATTTACTTCTGCCTCTTGGTTCCTGGAACATACCTCTATTCTACGTTCTTTGTAGTCTGATATGCTAGAGGCTAACTTCTTGTTGACACGTGATAATTCTATGAACCTAGTCATACGTATTGTACAAGGGATGATGGGTTTCACGTACCTAACGCTCAACTAAGGGGACACAGTACTTTTTGATTACAAATCACATCTCTACACATCAGCGGAAATGCAATTTTCCAATTTTGAGAACATTTTGACTGGGGTCCAAATGACGATTATGAAAGAACGCTTGCTGGCACAGGGAATCCCATTTTAATGGATCCCCTATCCCTGCTTTAGAAGCAGTGACTGAGGCAAGTGTACCTAACTCTAAAGCTTTACATCCCCATTGGATTCAGTGGGCTACTTCTTTGGCATCGGCTGATGTCATGTTTATCTTTGATCCTGCTCCCCAACCACAGGAGTTTTTACGAACATGCTCATCTTCCTCCATTGTCCTTACTTCCTTTGGATGAGTACAAATGTATCATTTACACCGACGGCTCAGCTCAACCCGCTATCGGGTCCAAACATGCTTATTCCGTGGTTTGCGCTATTGTAACTGGTTCGTTTGTAAATGGCCACTTTAAGTCTTCCATTGTGCATATGCAAGCACTTGGAGACTGTACGGCACAATTGGGGGAGCTGCGTGCTCTTGTTCTTGCTCTCGAGTTTGCAGATCCTAATGTGAATACTCTTATTGTGTGCTATTCTTATTACTGCGGTGATGGATCAAGCCCTGATCTTTGGACTGGGTAAGAGTGGTCTGTTTAACTCAGACACTCTGTTCATCACCACCCCCTTTTTGTAAATCGTTTTTGGCCACTATAGGTGTGGCAGGGTATACTCAGACATGAGTCCCTTTCTCACTGCTCCATCAGGATTCAAGCAAGCCGGGCCGAAGAAGGCTGGAATGCCAGAAACCGGTCCCCGGTAGCTTGTCTCCTTTCTGGTGAAGAATTGGCTTGGTAGTTTAGTCTGCCCTGTTCCCATGATGCACTGGGCCAGGGACAGACTGATTTGCATATAGCCAGGTTCTGAGCTGGGATGGGGCAGTGAGATAAATAACGGTGATGGATCAAGCCCTGATCTTTGGACTGGGTAAGAGTGGTCTGTTTAACTCAGACACTCTGTTCATCACCACCCCCTTTTTGTAAATCGTTTTTGGCCACTATAGGTGTGGCAGGGTATACTCAGACATGAGTCCCTTTCTCACTGCTCCATCAGGATTCAAGCAAGCCGGGCCGAAGAAGGCTGGAATGCCAGAAACCGGTCCCCGGTAGCTTGTCTCCTTTCTGGTGAAGAATTGGCTTGGTAGTTTAGTCTGCCCTGTTCCCATGATGCACTGGGCCAGGGACAGACTGATTTGCATATAGCCAGGTTCTGAGCTGGGATGGGGCAGTGAGATAAATAACGGTGATGGATCAAGCCCTGATCTTTGGACTGGGTAAGAGTGGTCTGTTTAACTCAGACACTCTGTTCATCACCACCCCCTTTTTGTAAATCATTCTTATTACTGCGTCCAGTCTTTCAATGAAAACTTATTCTTTTGATCTCAAAATGATTATCGAGACTCAAAGGGCTGCGCAATAAAGCATAAAATGCTATGGGTTCGAGTGGCGGAGTTTAAAAACTTCTGCTACTCACACACATTATTCATACTCTTGGCTATCAAACTACAGAGAACTTTGCATTGACGAAATCCTTCCATTTCGATTGTGGGACCATAAGGCCATCTTTTTTTCTAGCACGATTCCGTGAGCCAGAGCGGAATTGAACAGGGCAGCTAGGATTATTAAATATTGGTCCTGGAAGGATCTCAAGGTAGAGGCTCTACAGGAGGTTCTTGCCAATTCGGCTCCTGTTTCTGCTTCGGACATTGACGGTGCAGTTACCAACTACAGCCGCCGGCTGTATACAGCTTGTACTAAAGTGGTGCCACTGAAAACACTAAAATACCACAGGAAAAACCCATACTCCCATTGGTTTTCACCAGCATTGAAAGCAGCACAGCTGAAGTGTAGGCGCGATGAGCGTGATTGGAGGGCTGATTACTCTCCCGGGAAAAAAACACACATACAAAAAAACCCTGGCAGAGTACTTAGTAGGACGATTGGAAGTAACACGCGCTCATGGTACCGGCTGACAGAAAACAGCAAGGGAGTATGACCGTATGAGTGACAAAGAAAGAGGGTCACTGGTATGCCACAGTCAGGCATCCTAACGGTTGCTTACATATGAAACACGAGCATTATGCTGAATATTGACCCTCGCCCTGAAGAAATTGCCGAAATTTAAAGGCAATGAAACATGTTGGCCCTCTAAGGAGTTAGAAGGCAACACAGTGTGTTTTAAAGGGAGCAGCACCACAGCAAGGAATAAAGAGGTACAGGCAGTGGTGGCTTAGCTCATTTTCATTTTTAAATAAAGTGGCCCTGAGTCATCGGTCCACTTTATTTTGGGTCATTATACAATTGCACTAGGGAGACACACCCCACTGTAGCACCAGTAAACCTAGTAGAGGTGCACAACTTAAATTTTTTGTTTCACCATCACTCTATACTTTTTCTTTTCGTTTGATGTGGTATGCTGATGATGAGAACCAGAGTCCACTGGTGAGAACCAACCAGTGGATTCCCATAGTGTTGCTTCCGTGAGGCATCCCACATCTTTTCCTCACATTTTTTCACATATCTGTGGTGATTCTTTCTTCTTCTTACGGATACACTATGCCATAGAATAGGATGTATGCAGCGGGAATAGCATATTTTAAATTGGACAGGGATTCATGATGAGGGACACAGGAAACATATTGCCCCAGTAGCACACCAAAGACAGGGTGCCCTAACTGACTTTGTAATCCATATAGAACTGTTCAACTAATAGCATCAGGTCATCTAGTTGTGTTGAATTAATGAGTGGGGGCTTGACCTGACTGCCAGAACCCCTGTAGCTCCATGTTGTAGATAGAATATGATGGGGGCCATTATGATGGGGGGCGGATCACCACCGCCCGACTGGCAGTGGCAATCTGCCCGCCACAACTCTCTGCCCGCCATTTACCCGCTGTCATATTACCATGGCGGGGGTACCGCTGCAAACGGAAAGTCCGTCTACCACTTTTCCGCCAGTCGGCAATATGCACGATTGCTGGCCGGGCTGAAAAGGCCCACAATATAGTGGCGGTGCCTTCTTTATTATGATGCTGGCGGTGAGTATGCCTTTCCATGGGGGAGAATCCGCCATGGAAAGGCATACGATAAATCACTTTAGGGGCCCGTTGCGGGCCCCCGGGATGGTGGGGGATGGGTGGCTGCACTTGGGGGGGGGGTACCTAAGGTACCCCCTTCATTGCCACATACAAGGTGGCAGGCACAGGCGCGGGCAATGCACAACATGCCACTTTACCATTGCGGCGGGTGCTGCTTACAGCACTGCCCGCCGCAATGATAAAGATGCTGGATGCGACCGCCAGGGTGGCAGTCGCATCATAATTGGCCTCGCAGGACAGCCGCACCTCTGGTGGTTGGTCCCGTTTTCCGATACGGTGGCGGGCGGACAAAGTCTGCCTGCCATCGTAATGGGGCCCAAAGTGCTCATTAAAGCTGGGAAAAACACATTTTTCGCAGCAAAAATCAGACTAACAGATAATTCCTCCGTGGAACTTTTTAAAACAGTCAAAGAGTTGACAAAATGAAACAACAGCGACTCTTTCGTCCCAGATTAATCTTTCTGTAACAACTGGCTGACTTTTTTCAATGCAAGGTCAACCGTATCTTTGAGGGATTCTCCTAGCAGCCACCCAGTGTGGACTCCATTCATAAACTGCATGAAGCCCTATATTTGGGTCTATTCTCGGGTCATGGAGAACCTCCCACCTTTGAGAAGTTTTCTCTTCTCACTTTGAACAAAACCATGTCCCTTATGAGCTTCATCAAGTCTGGGGCCCCCTCTGACCCCTGCCCTCCAGGGATAACTAATAAACTGGCTATCCAGCTGGCAGGGCCACTAAAAGATCTACTGAACTAAGTATTGAGTTCAGGGCACTACCCTGACATTTGGAAGTGGGCCTCAATTCTCCCTCTAGGGAAGAAACCATCCTTAGATCCTAAGCGGGTAGATAGTTACAGACCAATCTCCCAACTCCTGTTCCCAGTTAAGGTGCTATAGAAGGCTATGAATGTGGAAATCCTGACATTTCTGGACACCCATCAATTGATTGACCCATCTCAATATGGGTTTAGAGCGAACCATTATATGGAGTCCGCACTTGTTGCCCCTTCAGCGGAGATCAGAGTCAGAGTGGACAAAGGCGGAAGAGCTGTAATAATTTTACTTGATCTCTCAGCCACCTTTGATACGGTCCACCATGTGCTCCTTATGAAACACCTACACTGCTTGGGATTTAGGAGCACTGCACTAACTCTGTTAAGCTCCTTTCTCCAAAACAGGGAACAGTGGGTTGAGGTGGGAGGTGCAAAACCCAGCTCCTTCTCCCTTCCCTGTGGAGTACCTTAGGGATCGGCTCTCAGTCCCACACTTTTTAATGTGTATATCACCCCCTGGTAAAGCTTATTCAGAGTTTCGGCCTGACCGGTCACGGAATTAAAGAACTTAGGAGTATGGATGGATCCTTCCCTCAGCTACGTTGGCCATACGAAGAAAATTGCGGCCTGTTGCTTTGGTATCATACGGTCGCTTCACCCGGTTTTGAAGTTCTTTGACCATCGCACCAGGCAGCTGATAGTCCAGGCTACTGTGTTATCCCGCCTGGACTATGCCAGCTCTCTTCTGGTAGGGTCCAACGTGGCTGAGGTTACCCGCCTCCAACGCGTTCAGAACGCTGGGGCGAGAGCCATTGTTGGCCTTCCCCGTACTTGCTCTGCCTCCAGCACTTTGAGATCACTGCACTGGTTGCCTATCAAGGCCAGAATTCAGTTTAAAGTGCTGTGTATGGCGTTCAAGATTTTGAAGGGAGCAGGTCCCCCCATTCTTGCGGACCTTCTGTCATGGTATGTGCCTACTCGGCCCCTGAGATCCTTGGGTCATGCACTTACTGTGGTTCCCCGATACAGGCTGTGACGGGTTGGCGGCCGTTCCTTCCGGGTCAGAGCAGCCGAGCTCTGGAACTCCCTTCCTGTAGAGTTGCGACTGTTAGATGATCTGCTAGTCTTTCGTAAAGCCTTGAAAACCGTTTTGTTTTAATAAATTCACTTTTTTCCCTTCTGTTCTGTTTCCTGTGGTGTTGCATTTTTACCTGCCATGCGCCTGGACGCCCCTTAGCTGGGGCAGCAGTGCGCATTACAAATGTATGTAACATAACATAACATAACCGTACTATCCTATGCAGATGACACCCAAATAGTGGTGTCCATTTCATCCCCGTTGGAAAAAGATGCCAACAATTTCTGCAACTGTATGACCACAGTTGCAGGCTGGATGAAGGAGAATTGTTTTAAGGTAAATTCTGAAAAAACTGAGGTGCTGCTCTTTGGCAAAGCGACTTCCTTTTGGAATGGATCCTGGTGGCCTCAGGAGCTGGGAGTTCTGCCCAAGCCTGTGCAGAAGGCAAAAAATTTGGGAGCCATCTGTGACACCAAATTACCTCGGGGGCTACTTTAAGCTTCGGGTTTTCAAAAAACTTCTGCTGTTCATCCCAACGGATTTACAGAAGTCCGTAATGCTGGCCCTTGGAGGCTTCAGATTGGATTACTGCAATGACCTTTATCTGGGCACTTTGAAATATCTGCTTAAAAAATTGCAGTCCCTACAGAACGCGTTGGCCAGAACCCTCTTGAACATTCCAAGTTCAAACCAGTATCCCACCTACTACAGGGCCTTCACTGGCTGCCAGTGGAGAAGAGAATTTCATTTAAGGCTCTGTGTCTTATACATAGGCTCTTCACTGCACCAGTCAGCTCTATTTTCTGGAATGTTTCACCTGGTATGTGCCCAGTAGGATGCTAGGATCAAGCTCGGCATACATGGTCCTGATTCCCAGAATTAAACAAGCTAACTGGGGTGGCAGAATGCTTACCTTCTTGAGGGGAAAGTTATGGAACTCTCTTCCTCTTTCACTCCAGTCTCAATCTAGCTTGCAGATATTCAGAAAGCAGCTAAAGACCTGGCTGTTTTCGGCTGGTAACAACTAAGTGATGTTGATCCATCTCGGCTTGCTGCCATGTCCTCGGTCCTTGATCTGCCCAGCGCTTAGACACCTCCGGGTAATGCGCGCTTTACACAATTCATCAGCGTGTGGGAGCACTTGCTGTTGGTAATTCTTTGGCTGACGAGGCAGCCAAATCTGCAGCAGTCACGTGTTCTATTGCAGCTGTTACAAGGTCCATGACTAAGATAGATAAGGAGATTCTGGCAGCTATAGCTGAACTGCTAACCTCCTGAGGCGGAAGCCGGGAGACGCCCATTTTTAAAAATTGTATATTTCACTTGTGTGTCACCCCTAATTCGTCTGTAATTTTAACTCTGCACTCACCCAGCTGATAGCTCCTCCAGCGGGTAGAGACGCCCCTGAACAGCGACTCCTTCGCTGCACCGACCTAAACGCTCGAAAAAGATAATTGCACCGCCATTCCCGGCGAGGAAGTGAGGCCACGCCCACATTGAGGCCACGCCCACCCGCCACACTATTTAAGCGCTGCCATCAGCGACAACTAGCCAGAACTGCTAATCTCCTGAGGCGGAAGCCGGGAGACGCCCATTTTTAAAAATTGTATATTTCACTTGTGTGTCACCCCTAATTCGTCTGTAATTTTAACTCTGCACTCACCCAGCTGATAGCTCCTCCAGCGGGTAGAGACGCCCCTGAACAGCGACTCCTTCGCTGCACCGACCTAAACGCTCGAAAAAGATAATTGCACCGCCATTCCCGGCGAGGAAGTGAGGCCACGCCCACATTGAGGCCACGCCCACCCGCCACACTATTTAAGCGCTGCTATCAGCGACAACTAGCCAGAACTGCTAATCTCCTGAGGCGGAAGCCGGGAGACGCCCATTTTTAAAAATTGTATATTTCACTTGTGTGTCACCCCTAATTCGTCTGTAATTTTAACTCTGCACTCACCCAGCTGATAGCTCCTCCAGCGGGTAGAGACGCCCCTGAACAGCGACTCCTTCGCTGCACCGACCTAAACGCTCGAAAAAGATAATTGCACCGCCATTCCCGGCGAGGAAGTGAGGCCACGCCCACATTGAGGCCACGCCCACCCGCCACACTATTTAAGCGCTGCCATCAGCGACAACTAGCCAGAACTGCTAATCTCCTGAGGCGGAAGCCGGGAGACGCCCATTTTTAAAAATTGTATATTTCACTTGTGTGTCACCCCTAATTCGTCTGTAATTTTAACTCTGCACTCACCCAGCTGATTGCTCCTCCAGCGGGTAGAGACGCCCCTGAACAGCGACTCCTTCGCTGCACCGACCTAAACGCTCGAAAAAGATAATTGCACCGCCATTCCCGGCGAGGAAGTGAGGCCACGCCCACATTGAGGCCACGCCCCTTTCCCCACCCACATAATGTGCAACCACAGGACGCGCAGCGGACGAGCGCAGCGGGAGCGCCGTCTGCGTGCCGAAGGCGCGCCTAAGGCAAGCCCGTCTGCGCCCGTCCGCGCACGACCGGGCCTAGGGCCAGACTCTATGCCAGTCCCGTCATCCACAAAGTTGAGCTACTCCCGCAAGGAGCTACTCAGCCTCAGACCCAAGAAAACCAGCGCATGCCACGTCCAGCATGACCCTAACACCCCCTACGTCAGCTGCCCCATTTGCAAACCGATGAAGCTACACCTCCCTAAACCCCCGATCCCACCGCCAGTCATCAAAATGGCGACAATCAATTGCAGATCGCTCCCGAAGCATGCCCTGCATATTAATCACCTAATTGAAGACCTAAACCTGGACATACTCTTCATGACTGAAACCTGGATCACGGGCCATTCCAATGCAGATATGGTAGCGGCTCTCCCCCCCGGCTTTACCATCCTGTCTCAACCTCGCCCTTTAGGTAGAGGAGGTGGAATTGCCATCATTTTCAGGGAACACCTATCCGGCCGTATTAACACAATGACAACCCCGGACGCAGAGAGCTGTCTTTTTACCTTTCAGCTCACTCCGACCAGTTCCCTCTCAGGCCTTCTGGTGTACCGGCCTCCTGGCCACTTCGCCCCCTTCGCAGCCTCCCTTCTGGAAATTGTTTCCTCCTCAGCCCACCTCTCATCAAACTTTCTCCTAACTGGGGACCTCAACATTCACTTTGACGACCCGTTGGACACAGGCGCCGTCGACCTCATCAGCGACCTAGCGTCCCACGACATCCTTCTTGCCAACTCAGGTCCTACACATGTCAAAGGACATCTTCTCGACCCTGTGTTCTCAAACATCCCTTCCCTCCAATTCACCAACTCCCACCCTCTCCCTTGGACGGACCATTTTGTGGTTACTTTCAACATTCCTGGAGCTATCAGGAAACCCCAGAAAGCCCGCACCTTCTCCATGAACAGATCGTGGGCCAAACTCTCAACAGGGGACTGGGCTACAGCGCTGGAATCTTCTACCCCGAGCCTTTCGACAGACCCGTCCGAGGCCGACACCCAAGTAAGAGGCTGGCTCCACGCCTCCCTTGATAGCCTCATTCCCCTAAAAAATCGGGAGATCAAAGACAGGCCAATAGGCCATGCTCCGTGGTACACCCCGGAACTCCGTAACCTCCGCAAGGAATGTAAAAAAGCGGAAAGATCGTGGAGGAAAGACTGGCTGCATAGTAAAAAAGACATCTACAACACAGCAGTTAGACGCTATAAATCGGCCATCAAACTAGCCAAGTCCTCCTTTTACGATAATAGAATTAAAAACGCGTCCAACTCCACTAAGGAATCTTTCCTGATAGTCAAGGAACTACTTAACATCCCCTCTGCTCCCGCAGCATCTCCCCCCCCACCGGACAGATGTAAGGACTTAGCCTCATTTTTTGACTCCAAAATCACGCGGATCTTGGAATCCCTCCCCCCTATCAGCCCCCCCATCCCGGGGGAGTTAGACGCCCACTCTACCAGCCCGCGGCTGTCTTCCTTTAGAGAAGTCTCCCTCGATGAGGTTACTAACACGCTGGCCAGAATGAGAAGTGGATCCCCCCTGGACCCAGCACCCGTCAGATTCCTAAAAACTGTGTCTCTCAGCACCTCACCGATCATTAGGGATCTTATAAACACCTCTCTGGCCCAAGGCATAGTTCCTTCCTCCTGGAAGGGCGCAGTCGTCAAAGCCCTGCTGAAAAAACCCAACCTCAACCCGGACGACTTGGCCAACTATAGACCCATTTCGCTCCTTCCCTGTTTCAGCAAGCTGGCGGAGAAACTGGTTAATGTGCGACTCTCCCAATTCCTCGAGTCGAATAAAATACTACGGCAGTCACAAACCGGATTCCGGCCAGGCCACGGCACAGACACCGCTCTCCTCTCCGTCATCGAGGAGGCTAGGTGTATCCTGGATTCAGGAGGATCAGTGGCAGTGATCCTCCTGGACCTCAGTGCCGCATTCGACACGGTGGACCACCGTGTACTGCTCCACCGCCTGGCTAAGGCAGGAGTTGTGGGGACCGCACATGCTTGGATCAAATCCTTCCTCACGGGACGCTCATTTCGGGTGTGGGACGGCAACTCCCGATCAGACCCCCTCCCGCTCACGCGTGGTGTGCCCCAGGGGTCCTCGCTCAGTCCCACCCTGTTTAACGTCTACATGGCCCCGCTGGAGGACGTGGTTACCCGCTATGGGATAAAAATAGTCAATTATGCCGACGACACACAACTCGTCGTCTCCCTGTCCCAGTTAGACAAGAACCCTGAAATCTTACTTAACTGTCTGCAAGACATACACACCTGGATGTGTGAATCCGCGCTGAAACTGAACGGGACAAAAACAGAAATCATGCTGCTGGGCAACAAATGGTCTTCTGTCCCTCCCTCAGCCTGGCCAGACTCCTTTGGTGACATCCCCACGCCCAAGACTGAAATTAAAACACTGGGCTTCTGGCTGGAGCAGGACCTTTCCTTGAAGACCCAGGCAGTTAAGACCGCGGGCACATGCTTCGGGCTTCTCCGATCAATCCGGAAGATCCTCCCCCTCTTGCCCCCCCTGTCCAGGAAACTTCTGGTCCAAGGGCTCATACTATCACGCCTGGACTACGGCAACGCTGCATATCTCGGTGCTCCGGAAACCACCCTGACCAAACTTCAGCGCGTACAAAACGCTGCGGCGAGACTCATTCTCAAACTTCCCCCCAGAGCCCATACCACACCGGCCCTCAAATCGCTGCACTGGCTACCGGTCCGCCAGCGAGTGGAGTTTAAGGCCTTGTGCATCACGCACAAACTCATTAATGGGGTTGGACCTGCCACCCTCAAAGATATGATCACACCTTACAAAGCCCATAGAAACCTCCGCTCGGACAACGAACATCTGGCCACAGTCCCAAGATTCAAGAAGGCGCGCACCGGTGGACGACGCTTCTCGGTCAAGGCCTCCTCCACATGGAACGCACTCCTTCGGCTGCTGCGTGTGGAACCCAGCCACACACTGTTCCGCAAAAGACTCAAAACCCTCCTCTTCCCAAAATAGTTCCTGGCTCTCGCCCGTCCCGGATTTTACAGTATCATAGCGCGGGGATGCCTTCGGGTCACCAGGCGCTTTACAAATCTCAAAATAAATAAATAATAATAATAATAGCTGCTGCAAAAGATGAAACTGCTTACCCACAGGCCTTCCCATCTACATATTCTTATCATTTATCTCCCAAACAAGTTCCTTATGCTTCAAAACCGTCAGTTGGGGACCGGCTGATTCCCAACATGGACCGCAGACTTTCATTGACCATAGCCGCACATGAGGGCATGGCTTCTGCACATGATGGAGTGTCTGCGACAGAGTGCATTTTACTACAACATTATTGGTGGCGTGGTTTATATAAACAAACCCATAGTTATGTGCTTTCTTGTGATATTTGTCAACAAATCAAACCTTCTACGATTTCACGTCCTCCACAGACACAACTATGTATATAAAATCAGTCACTCGGCTGTATATATCTTGATCTTGATCACTGCGGTCCTTTGACTTCTGATATTGCATATAAATATATTTTTGTTGCGGTTGATTCATGCACTAGATTCTTCTGGGTTAGGACACAACGCAGTGCGGACGCTTGATATGTCATTAGAGATTTGCGTGTCTTTGTCGGGACGTTTGCATGAGGCACCTTCCATTTGGACCAAGGTCCAGCGTTCGCCACCAAGGCGTACAAGGACGTGATTCACTTTTTAGGGCTGCTGGTGCAGTGTTCATCTCCATACAGGCCTGAGGGCATTTCTATAGTGGAGCGAATGAACCGTTACTTAAAGCAATCTTTGACAACTAGAGTCTTAGGTACTGGCAGGAACTGGCTGGGACAATGTGCACTTAATAATCTCCCTAGAAGATCTCTGGGTGGATGGTCCCCGTACGAAATGCTCTTTGGCATCAAAATGTTTGTGCCTGACCTTGATGGTCGAGACATGGTGGCCGTAGCTGCCACATTTGATGTAGATAACCATTCTACTATGTTACAGGACCTTCAAAAGAACCGTGACAGCTACGTTATTTAACATATACCCTCATCCACTGTCACAGCAATGCTGATTCCTGTCGCCGGCTGGCTTCCTAAGATTGGAGATCTGGTATGAGAAAAGCTGGAGAACAAAAAAGAATTTACTCCCTCTTATCGTGCATCAGTCCCAGTTCTTAAAGGTTACTCTTACAGTGATACTGCCACCTTTACCTGTTTGCAAAGACAATCGATACATTTCAATTGACAATGTCAAGCTATACCATCTGGCTGATTCTGAATAGTGTGACTCCAAGTGTTTCATGTAACGCTATTCCTTTGAATCTGGTGACACCTGCATCTTTAACTAATCCCTGTATCGTTGATGGCGAGATGGAAAGTCTGGCTAATCTTTCGCCTTCTGTGCCTTCATACATGGTGCCTTCCAACGTGGACGTTGAGTATATCTATCCATCTGATGAGTTCCATATTGAGGTACCAGACAGTGCTTTGCAACATGATGCTGCACTGCCGCAGTTACTAAACGTGGGTGTAAGGTTATTTTGAGAACCGAACAAGCTTCTCTTATGACTCCTCGTCGTCCTCTTCTATGGCACCTCCATCACCAAAAACAAGTATTTTTTATGTCTTTGTTCAAAAAGACTTACCTGGTCCCGCCCTGGACCTACATTTGGTTGGTGCTTATCCTGATTTTCCTCTTCATGTTGATTGGTTTGTGATAGTTTTTTTCTTGCTCATCAATGGTCATTATTTGCCAGAATGCTCTGCTGTGAAGTTGGACAATAGAATCCTGGCACCCCATACATCGTTCCATATCATTGAACGTGATCAAGCCCTTGTGAATATTTTGGCTTTCCCAGTTGCAGATGGGATCATTTGGAATAAAGTAGCATTCAAAATTCATGGTCCAACAGAGGTCCTCAAGATACCATACGTATCCTGCGTTTCCTTAGGAGATGTGGTAACACAGGACATACATTCTGATGATTGGAATATACAAGCAGAATTTTGTGAGAAAGTGCCATCTTTCTTGCATGGTATTCTCCCACTTTTTGCTGAATTGCTGATGGGCTTTGACTGAGTGTGCTCTGGGCTCCTGCCAACCAGGTACCCAGGGCCTGTGTTCCTTCCCTAAAACTGTTTTGAAACTAAAACCCAATTGGCATCTTTGGCCACCTGTCAGCCCCTGGTAAATGGTACCTTAGGTACCCAGGCCATTGTGACCAGAGAAGACCCCTAAGGGTTGCAGCACTTATTGTGCCACCCTTAGAGGCCCAGTACTTTGACACACATACCCTGCCTTTGCAGGCTGAGTGTCTTGGTGTAGAACCAAACAAAGTGTTGACATGGCACCCCTGTGTGCCATGCCCACAAACACATCGCCCTGGCATCCATCAGTCATCCCTCTAGCTGGGTTCACTATGCCAGTGGTGTGGGCACAGGTGCATGAGCCCTGTTTCCTTACAGTACCCAAGGCCATTCCTGGGCACTGTAAGTGCAGTGATGCCATTAAGAGTGTATAGTGCTGGGAGGTTGACATTACGAACTCCACAGCACAATGATGGCTTCACTGAAGACTGAGAAGTTTGATATCAAACTTCTCAGCACATTAAACTCACACTGTTGCCAGTGTGGGATTTAATGCCAAATGCATGACAGAGGGCAACTTAGAGTTGCCCCCTGAACCTAACCTACAATCCACATCTTGTCTGAGAGGCTGCCTAGGCTGGCACACAGCAGACATGTTGCTGGACCCTTGGATGGAGAGCCCCCGCTCTCCTGGGCCTGCAACAATGCCCATCCTGGGCGAGGTGCTAGGTCTCCTCCCCAAGGATGGGCAAGGGGAAGCTTGAAAGGCATGCCGCCTTTGTGAACTTCTCCAGGCCACTTGCTCTACTCAGCAACAGGCCCCCACCGGTTCTGAACCCCACTCTGGCGGGAAGACTGGCGGAAAACCCTATGTGAGGAAAGGGGGTGTGCCAGCCTGTGCCAACTCCACCCCTCAGGTGGGAGAGGCGAGGTGAAGCACAACTCCGGGCTCTGGCCATCTTGAGGATGAAGAGCCCTGCCCAATCAGTGATAGGCTCCTGCCCTCCTCCCACAGGAGAGGAGCAGGATAGGGGGTGTACTCACCCTAGGACAGGGACCTATTGGTCCCTGCCCTTACCCTACCTGTAACACCCCTAAATTTAGTATTTAGGGGCACCCTGAATCTTCCTTCTCAGATCTCAATTCGAATACAAGAAAGAAGATCAAGAAGAAGAAGACCTGCTGTGCAGCTGCTAACAAGAGGACAACACCAACTGACTCGGCCCCAGCCCTACAGGCCTGTTCATCCTTGAACCTGCGCCTGCTAAATCACGGCCCCCTGTGCCCAGATCCTGGGTGTCTACCTATCCTCCTAGATCCCAACCTACCCCTTGAAGTGATGGTCACTCTTGAAGAGTCTCCGTCCCAGAGCCAGCAGCCTTTGTTCACCTTCCAAAATCTCTATTGACTAACATTGAGCGCCCGACGGCTCAAAAGCACCTTGCACCCAGCCGCCTGAGTTTTCCTGGCAGTGCAACCGTTGTTCTAATCTACTTCCCCATTCGCCCTGAGCAAGTGATCAGGAGCCCAGCTCCCACAGCCACGTGGCCTGCAAGCCAGCAGCCACCAACCGCATGCCCTTTCCTCTCAGTGGATAACATTGGGCCTAACTACCTCTGCACCCCGCTGCCCCTGTGCCGCTAAGGGTGAACCAACTGTGCCTACCTGACCCTGGGAGACCCCTGAGTCTATGCCCGGAACCTTAACTCTGCCAGTCGAGAACTTACCCCAAAGCCAATAACTCATTTTTCTTCCATAGGGTAGCCTTGACTGGTTTCACTTGGAAAGTGTGGAGTTTTGAAACTTTACAATCTTCACCTAAAATCAGCTGAACAACGAATTCTGATTTACTCACCTGTTATCAGGACAGAACCCAGTGCTGCATCTTTCAGCCTAGCACCCTGAAAAGTAATCTTAACTGTACTTACCAGTAACTTGTATTTCCTTCCGTAGGAACCCATTGTCTGGTTTTCACCTGATAATGTTTTAAGTGTCGATTTCCACAAACTACAAATATTTCTTAAAAAGCTCCTGTATGACTTAAACACATTCTTTCAACTATTTACAGGAGATGCACCAGTGCTGGATCCAGGATCCAACACTGAGTAAGAAAAAGTAACCATAACACTACTTACCTGCTAAGTGAATTTCCTCCCACAGGATAACATTGGTGATCTATGTGAAAAAGTATCAACTTTTAAAATACAATAATATTCCTTAAAAATCACTACTTTAACCAAAACACTTTTACTCAACTGTTTACAGGAGATGTTCTAGGACTGAATCTAGGATCCAGTCCTGTGGTTAGAAAAGTAATCCATAAAGTAATTAATTGCATTTAACTAGAAATTCCCATTGAGCTCAATATTGCATTGTGTTTGAAATTGTGTTGCCCATTGCAACCACTGTAACTACTGAACTTAAAAAGTCTATTGCCTATTTGCAAAGTATTTAAACTAAAGCAATTCATTCCGAGAAAGTATATTTTAATACCTTGTTGGTTCTAAAATAAAACAACTATATATTTTGATACAAAACAATTGGCCTAGAGTTCAGTTCTTGAGTGTGTGAGACAATTTGCTGACTAAGTGTGTACATCAAATGCTTCACACTGTCCTCTGATACTGCATTACTGCTCGACCAAGCTACCACTTTAGAGAGTAAGGTTATATCTAACTTTAGCCTCTGCCAAACCTCTGGGGACTGTGGACTCTGGATACACTGTACCTTACTTTGGTCCAGTATATACAGAGCCGCTTTCTTACATATATTTATTGTTTTCTGATTGGAAATATTATGCTGTATTCGATGATAAAGATTTGTATTTAAATACTGCCAGTTATGCTGATTTATTCTTCGATCACAATAATGGCCACCATTTCTTGCACAAAACAAACACGTTAAGACCTACTTTTAATTACACGCAGAGGGAACATTGTCTGACTCCCTTACGGGAAAGTTAAAAAACACTTAAATATAAGTTCACCTATTTCACTGATTACAACACGTCCAATCCAGACTCCTATTTCTTTTAATTGAAATTGCAGCATCAATCAAAATGTATTTTGACTCACACAAAGTTAATATTTTCAAACTCTTTTAGAAGTCAATTGACCTTACGTGGGTATGATCACTGGAGGAATACCATTGATTTCAAATCGATTTTGGGCTCTAGGATTTGGCAAGTGCAAGGAATCGAGGCTTTGCATCGTGCATGTCTGATACCGACTCAAATATTGTTTTTCAATGACACAGTGCAACAAACAACTTGTTTTGGCCTGGCTACTGCCAAAAATTTGAATACCCTTTCTATCCTGTCATTGGCTGAATATGATAATTTGTGTCAATACACAAATTATATAATAGATGTCTTACAACCTCTGTTTCAAAATTAAGCATGGGCTGAAAATTCGTTCCGCTCGCGGAATTTGCAGATTTTCAGCAATTTCGCGATCCGCGAATGTTGCGAAATCGCGGTAAAATCCGCGAATCAGCGGGGATGTATTTTCAGCCAAGCACTTACAGGGTTACAGCAGCAGGTGCAAAAGTTGAAGCACATTTTTTGTAACCTTTTACAAAAGGGTTACAAAGAAATTAACTTCAACTTGGGCACCTGCTGCTGTAAGCCTGTAAGTGCTTCCTGGCGCCTCGTTGCCTACTTGCAACTATTCTCTGACCCTGCTCCGACCCTTGAAGCAGGGTCAAAGAATAGTTACAAGTAGGCAATGAGGCGCCTGTCACGAAAATTAAACCTCAACAGGAAGCACTGACAGATATAAAAACAAGCATTTGCAATGCAATAGGTCTCGCATTAGGAAAGTTTGAGCTATTGGTCTTGTAAATGACATTTTTTTTTATTTATGTGTTGGTTTTGAAAATAGCTAAATTCATAGCTTTGTCATTTAAAATGGCAATAGTTATAACTTTCGCAAATGTGACACCTATAGCATTTGTAATGCAACATGTTTTGTATTTACGTGACTTAGCTGTATTGATATTACAAATTACAATGGCTTTTAATTTTTTTAATAATTAATACTTAAATAAAAGTGATTTTAATTTATAATGGCAATAGCTTAAACTTTTGTAAATAACTTTTGTGAAGAGGGTGGCAGTGATGAACCAGAGGGTGACAGTGATGAACCAGAGGGTGGCAGGGGTGAACCAGAGGGTGACAGTGCTGAACCAGAGGGTGGCAGTGCTGAACCAGAGGGTGGCAGGGGTGAACCAGAGGGTGGCAGTGAAGAACCAGATGGTGGCAGGGGTGAACCAGAGGGTGGCAGTGGTGAACCAGAGGGTGGCATGGGTGAACAAGAGGGTGGCAGTGGTGAACCAGAGAGTGGCAGTGGTTAACCAGAGGGTGGCAGTGCTGAACCAGAGGGTGACAGTGGTTAACCAGAGGGTGGCAGTGGTGAACCAGAGGTGCTGTGATGAACTAGAGGGTGGCAGTCGTGAGCCAGAGGGTGGCAGTGGTGAACCAGAGGGTGACAGTGCTGAACCAGAGGGTGGCAGGGGTGAACCAGAGGGTTCTGTGATGAACCAGAGGGTGGCAGTGGTGAACCAGAGGGTGGCAGGGGTGAACCAGAGGGTGGCAGGGGTGAACCAGAGGGTGGCAGTGGTGAACCATTGAGTGGCACAGATGAACCAGAGGGTGGCAGTGGTGAACCAGAGGGTGCTGTGCCCATACATGACATCATGGGTAACTTCGCCATGCAAACGGCCTTTCGAACACGCATAAAGCCCAGCAAACACGCAAAAAAGCCCGCAAACACGCAAAAAACCCTGCAAACATGCAAAAAAACAAAAATCTGCAAATTCGCACGAATTCGCGGATTTTGCAGATTGCAAATTCGATTTCGCACGAATTTGCGGAACTCGAATTCGCAAATTTCGCCCATACTTATTCAAAATGACAGTTTCAATATCTCTGATGTTGACCCTTCAGGATGGTTGATGTGGCAAACCTACTCTAATGCTTGTCATCTGCATTTTTATAATGCAACAACAGGTTTCACACAAACTAGACCTGATCCCCGATACCCACATTCAAACTCGGTCACCACATATTCATTGGGAAAAATTGTGTCATCAATGGTTGGAACACTTCCCTCTGTCGTCAGTCAAACAACACCTGTCTCAATTGTCAAACAACATCAATTTGGCTGATTTTCTATTGGGTCCTTATTTTCCCAGATGCAATAAATTATGTAAACTTTCTCAAATTGAAGCAGCAACCCATCTGCACCAAATTGACAAAGCTAATTTGGAAAAAGTTCTTGCAGTAGTCGATAATAGCATAAATACACTGTCTTCCCACATTTATACTTTAAATAATATTGTTTCATCTGTTATTGATATTGTTCAAAATGATGTTTCTGTGTTATATCATGGTCAAAATCAATTATGATCTGTAATGCAATTTGCATGGACATTGCAGACACTCAAAATGGGAAAAGTACTGTGGGATTATTTGAAGGCTGCTGCTTTGTTTTTACCATTAAATCTAATAATTTCCGCTCTCACATTGCTTGCTAGTGGCAGTTATCTTATTTTGAACAACAACAACCACTGTGGCTTACGGGCAGGCATCCCGTATATACTTACGGTTTCACTGCGTGTTACTTTTTGTAGCAATGTGCTTTTTCCACCCCCACATGAGGCTGTAGATAGTTCCCTTTGGCCTTCCAATACAACTTTGAAAACAGATTTCAATAAATTAAGCAAGCTCAATTCGCTATTGTTTCAACAAGAAGTTGCTCTCACTTCGGCTCGAGAGACCTTCAAATTGCAGTTGGCTAGAACACCTAGTGAGATCCAGTCAAGACTTAACACAAATCTCCCACTACATTTTGGAGAACTGATACCTAGAATATTTAATGCATCTGACACAGAAGACCTTGCTCATATTTCTTCGTGCACCATAAAGGCAAGGGTACTCGGGGGAGAAGCTAAAAGTTTTCATAAGTATTTGTTTTTGACCCCATGTAGTTTGTTGACCACCTTGTAACCCCAAACGACACTGTCATACCTTGTCATGGGGATGTATTTCTCATTGTAAACCTTCAAATTTGGCAATAAGGGTTTTCTCCTTACTCTTCTGGCAAAGTCCGATGTTGCTCCTGTGGCCGTTGCTAGCATATTTTTCTTGAGTGCATGCTGTGCCACCGAGGTATCAGTTTCATCAAATACCACACCCAGATATAGGTAGGTTGCTACATTGGACAAGACCCAGCCTTTACAAATGACTGATTTCTTCTCACGCTTTCAGCTGCCCAGTGACATTATATGGGATTTTGTAAAATTGACAGAGAGGTCTAAAGCGACCATAAAATCAATAAAAGAATTAACAGGACGTTTCAGTGCTATTGGTGCCCTGGCAAGTAAAACTGCATCATCAGCATATAAAAGGACAGGGATAGGTTTAAGACCTACTCTCGGGGTATCCATACTTGTATCGCATAAAATGGCCCCCAACTTATTGATACAGAGTGTGAATAGGACCGGCGCAAGGGTACATCCCTGCCTCACTCCCCTTTTTACCTTCCATGATTTTGTTAAGGAACAATTTTCATTATATCTGGCAGAGGCAGTTAAATTAAAATGAGACCAGTGCAAGAAAGATACCAAGTTTGCATCCATACATATTTCTAACAATAAAAGTCATAATTTAGATCTATTCACTCTATCGAAGGTGGATGTCAAGCCCATTAATGCAATAAACATACAACCTTTTTTGGCTAAAATATATTTGCTGGTCATCATAAGTAAGTGCATGCATTGGTCCACCGTTCCCATACCTTTTCTAAAAACAAATTGCAAGTCCGATAGCACATTGCTTTCTTCCAGCCAATTACTTAGATGATCTCAAATTACCTTGCCCATTATTTTTGCTGAAGAATCTAATAGCAAAATCTGGTGGTAGAATGCTGGGTCGTCCCTAGCACCCTTTTTATAAATAGGCAAGATCACTGCCATGGACCAGGAATGAGGTACACCTACCATTGTAGCAGCATTAAAATCCTTGGCTCAAAATGTTGCCCAAGTGCCTGAGTCTGATTTGTAAAGATCCACCGGTATCCCGTCAGGACCTGGGGCTTTCCGTGCGGATGCATCCTCAATCACTTTCTGAACTTCATTCACTCCAAAACCTAGTGAAAGTGGTGCAGTAGAGGGTATCCAGGACGAGTCTATTTGGTTTAAGGCCACCTCTGCATTAATCTGCTCAAAATGACTGACCCATCTATCAGCAGGGATAACACATTCTGTTCTCGTCATATGATCATTTTTAAAGAAGGGACTGTTTACAACCTTCCAAAATTCAGAACTATTGGCCAAGGTACTTGCCTGATTGAGATCCTCCCAAATATCATATTTCCTTAGCTTTAGAACCTTATTATATGCTTTCCTGTGAGCCTTAATCAGTTTGTGATCCCTGGGCTTATTCTTTAGTGTGGCCATAGGGGCTTTTTGTATTTTGGAACAATCTGCATTAAACCATTTGGCCCCCTTGATACCTACTAAACTTCCTTTGCTCGTTAACTTATTTGCGATCCACTTTGCCAATTTATCAAATGCTTCTAGGACCTCCTCAGGCTCATTATGGGTATTGAGACATTGTTTAATGTCTTCTTTGCCCTACGTATACAACTGGGTTAGTAAGTGCTCCGGAATGATCATACCCCAACTAATTTTACGAGCCTGATCCGTGGACTGAAATTCCCCATTTGCAAGGTTCTTTGGCTCGACACCCTGAAGGAACATCAAACCCTTGGATTCTGCAGTGATTGAGTTGTGGTCACTGTAGCCTATCCATGATGATCTCACTCCTGTTATATTTTGAAGTAATGGGGCAGATGCCACAATATAGTTTATGGTTGTGCAACACCTCCTCCCAAAAAAGGAGGGTATTATCTCTACTTCATTCATGTGCTCTATACAATGTAAATTATTACTAAAAATGCTTTCTAACAGAGTGCCTTGAGGTGCATGTTCAAAATTAACCATGGGAGTCAAATTGTCCAATGTCCCCCTGTCCAGTATGCAATTTGAAGGGCAACGGTGTACGTTAAAATCCCCCATTATAATCATTTCACAGGGGATGGGTCTATCCTGTGCAATGTCCTCTATAAAACTTTCCAGGGCAAATATATGCTCACTGACATTTACCCTGCAAAGGGAATTGTAAAACTGTATGATCACCAGGGTAGGACACCTGGAGAAGATTAATACAACTGCTAACAGGTTTGGGGATGGACTGAGCAGGCCCTTAATAGTGCATGACAATTTAAGCAATATTAAAATAAGCAGACCTCCCTTTGCTCATCCGATATAAGAAGGAGGTGCATCTTTATAAAGGGACAACCATCCATAACAAAAGAATCCAACAAGTCCCAGGTTTTTTGCAGTACAACAATGTGGCCAGATTTTCCTATTGCTGTCCACTGCTTGATGTCTTTTTTCGCCCTCAAACCCGCACTATTCCTAGACATAAAATTATAAACAGAAAGGTCTATCACTTTATGGTCACACTCTGGCCAGATCTGAGTAATCATTTGAACTAGTGAAGGGGAGTTTGTTCTGGTCATGTCATCAATAGGGGCTGGTAGTTAGTCAATGCTTTCAAGATCCCTTAATGGGGCAAATCTCGTATTGGTGCACACATTTTGACCTTGCAACGACATCCCTTGAGACTGGCTGCGCAAGAGGGTGTGTCACATTACCCACAATACAGTCCCCCACACCGGTCTTTATTTGTTGCTTTCCCCACCCAGACCACTCTCTAGCCATGAAGGGGGGCAATGGAATGACCATTTGTTGGTGATCTATTTAGCAGTATGTCACCTTGTGTATTAGGTCTATTGTCGATTCCTTAGAGTTCCCCTGCAAAGGTGGCACACCTACAAAAAAAGTCGCTCAAGGAGCTGACTCAGAGGTAAATATAAAACATTGCTTCTCTCATCCAGCCAACTTGGATGGTTGGGGGATTTTGGGCCAGGTATCTCAGTCCCCAGGGCTTCTTTTGGCTCAACCCCTAATGGTCTGTGGAGGACTCCATCTCGGGCAACTCATTTATCCCTGTTGCTTTTAGAGCGTCTTGCACCTCCCTGTGGACCCATCCTGTCTAGGGGCTGATTGTTGAACTCCTGTGCACTAAATGCATCGTACTGCTTGTTTTCAGCCCAATGCTGGATGTTGGCCCTGTGGCATCATGACCATCCGACTAGGTGGAACCCGACCCTCCCTTCGACCCCCCTGGTTTCAACCCCTTGCCATTTGTTACAAGACTAGAGAGACACTCATTAGATTGACACAATAGTAATTCAAACGTATCCAACGGTGCAACAATAGGAGCTAGATATGACTTTAAAATGTGTTGTATTTTTTGAGAAAATGTGTTCATAGTTTGGCTCAGGGCCTCCTTGGCTGGATACATTGTGTCTGGTTTCATTTGCTTTTTAGAAGGCTGTGCTATTCTGTTGCCTCCACCTCTTTTCTTTTTTACTGGGGGTTCCAACATAGATACACCCTCTCCTTGGTTGCCCTCGATTTATTCTAACAAAACAGCTGACGGAATAGGCACAGTCTTGCTTTGCCCTGCTGTTGGGGCTGAGCTATGTGAAGATGCCGGGGCTCTGGGGCAGAATAGTTAATTCCAAAGAAATTCTCCTTTCCGTTGGGGTGATTTCATTAGACAAGACATTTGCTGCCCTGGCCAGAAATGAATCAAGAGTCGTGACAGCCGCCTCTCCGCCTGACCCTAGCATAGTTGGCTTTCTCTTACCCATATCTTTTCACCAGGCCCACAGACGCTGGCTCCAACACAATATGTGCCAGCAAAACCCCTTCCAGCCATGAATACTGGGATGGTGTGGTTAGAGGGGTGGCCCGGCCCGGCCTCCTCCGAGCTCTGACGGGTGCAGATGGGCCCGCCCTTGGCCCGGGCTTTCCCTGGAATGCGGCCCGGACAAGTCTGCACGCATCCCATGCTGTGGAAAGCCCTGGCCCCTTTTCAGCACCTCTGGGTGCGGGCCGACATCAAATTGGCGGCACTTGAGCTGCAAGAATCCTGTGAGATTCAGTCCTCCCCAGATGCAGGCAACAACAACAGTGAAACATGCTCACGTTCTGCAGGAAGCCCTGGCCCCTTTTCAGCGCCTCCCGGGGCAGGCAGACGTCATGCTGGCGGCACTCGGGTCGCGAGACTGCTGGGAGATTGAGTCCTCCCCAGTTGAAGGCAACAACAACAGTGAAACGGGCTTAAGTCAAACGGGAAATTAAATTACATTTGGTAACAAAAGGAAAAATGTGCCTTATTTTGTAAACGATGGGTTAGATACTGTAGTAGATCACGTACAGAACACACTACCATGATCTTGACTTTTCTACAATCAACATAAGTTAGTGAAAGTGTGAAGCAATGAGGGTAAAAGGGCCCTGCAACAGGATGTTTGCAATTGTCAGGTAAATGGGTTCTTGGGCCACAAAGACCTATAAGATGAGATCCCATGGTGTTTTCTGGGAGGTCATTCCATACCAAACGGGAACAAAACAATAAGTAATTAGGCACTGTGAAAAGCGATTACCTCTACGTCCTTCGTCCTCGACCCAGTCATCACTCATGAGGTATTCCACCGACAGGAAACAAAACAGGAAACACTTTTAGGTTCCACCCCCCTCCTGCCAGGTGCTATATCAGACCTAACCACCAGAAGCACATCCTGTTTTGTTTCCTGCCGGTGGATTACTTGATGGGAGACGCTGGGGTGGGTGCCAGGCACTTACCTCCATCTTAGTCTTGTGGATTCTCCTCTGCTGGGCTCTGGGGGGCTCCCATGGACCATCGTGGGATTCTTTGGAGTAGGGCTACTGGGCTTCCCTGTCTCCTCCTGTGCTTGGTTGACCTGGGCTGCTGGGCTTCTCTGGTCTTCCTCCTTCTTCTTCATGCCAAGTTACCTGCTGCTGGATGGATGCCGGCTCCTCGTGCTCACCTGATGGCAGGTAGGGGTTGGGAGCGCTTGTATGCTGTGTGCGCGCTCCTCCCCGTGTTGTTCCTCGCCCCCCCCGGTGTTGGCATTCTTCCCGGGCGCCAGTTTGGACGGACGCCCAGGTGGGCTCCGGGCGCTCTGGTCCTTGGGGGCATTTTTCAGCTGTGCCGCTGCCGCCAGGCCCTGGCACCCCTGCGTCCCGATTCTGACGTACATTACTGGTTCGCTGTGGTCGTTCTGGCGCTGGCGTAGCCTCGGTAGGTCGGACAACACGGTGACTGTGGCCTATTTCAATCACCAGGGGGGGGACCCGCAGTTCATCCCTGAATCTGGTGGCCTGTTACGCCTCGGCTTGGGCGGAAATTCATCTTTTGGCCCTGTCTGCTCCGCATATTCGGAATGTGAACAAAGCGGTGGCGGACTCGCTGTGCCGGAGGTTTCCTTCATCTCTGTCCCTGTGTCTGGCTCCCAGGTCCTTTCAGATGCTTTGCCTGAGGTTCGGGACTCTGGATCTGGATCTGTTTGCCTCCAGGTCGAATGCCTTGGTTCCCCTGTTCTGCTCCAGGTCTCCGGAGGTGGGCGCCTGAGGGGTGGATGCCTTGTCTCTCCTGTGGCCTCCTTGGCTTCTTTATGCCTTTCCTCCTTTTCCTTTTCCTTTTCCTTTTCCCCTGATTCCTGCCTTTTTCCTGAAGGTTCAACGGGAGGGGGCTCAGGTGGTGGCTGTTCTTCCACACTGGCCGAGGGGGTCTTGGTTTCCTCTGTTGCTGGGCCTAGCGGTAGGCCCTCCTTGGCTTCTCCCCCACTACCCCTCCCCTCTGAGGTCCCCTTCCCCCTTTCTGGTCCCCCTCTCCTTGTCGGTCTGGAGGTTGAACGGTTGTCTCCTGGGGTCCGTGGTCTGCCCGACCATGTCATTTCTGTGATGCGGGCCTCTCATATGCAGTCTACCTTGTCTTCCTATTCGAAGCACTGGTCTTCTTTTTCGGGGTGGAGTTCCTCCTCTGGTCTGTCTTCTACCTCTTGCCCTGTGTCTTCTGTTCTTCAGTTTTTTTCTGGTTGGCTTTCAGAAGCGCTTTGCTTTGTCTACCTTGCGGGGCCAGTGGGCTGCTATCCGTGCCTTCCGGGACCCGGATTCCTATCTACCTTCGGATGGCTTGTTGGTTTCACGCCTGTTTCGAAGTTTCTCTCTCTCTTCCCCTTCTGTTCGTTGTCTGGTGCCCCCTTGGGGTCTCTCCTTGGTGTTAGGTGTTTTGCAGTCTTCCCCTTTTGAACCTTTGGAGTCCGTGGACCTTAAGTTCCTGTCCTGCAAAGTGGCTTTTCTGGTGGCTATACCATCTGCGAGGCGGCTGGGGGAGCTTACGGCCTTGCGTTGTTCCTCCCCATTTTTGCGTTTTTGGATGACGCTGTGGTGCTTTCTTTGGTTCCTGGGTTTGTCCCCAAGGTCCACTCCCATTTCCATTCCTCTCAGGAGCTGGTTCTTCCTTCTTTGTGTCCTTCTCCTTCCTCTCCTTCTGAGCTGTTGCTTCATTCTTTGGATCTGAGGCGTGCCTTCTCCATTTCTTTGCATATAGCCATTGTCTGACCTAGGGTGGTGTGGAGTGCAAAAAAAACGATGGATTTAGGACCAGATCTTTGTACTGGGGTGAATGTAAGACATTGTTCTGAATTCTGTCCATCAACTGTGTTTTTTGCAATTCTCCATTTCTGTGGCTCGTTCTGGAGAGTTTCGCTCTTCTAACTCTCTCTTCGTGACCTTTGGTTTGGCTGGTAAGGATATGGCTACTTCTGGGCTCCCTTTGGGTCGCTGGATTACGGCTGTCATCCCTCTTGCCTATCTTGGTGCTGGTTTGCCTCAGGCGTGTCTACTTCCTGGGCTGCTTACCATGGTGTGTCCCTTGATGAGATTTGTAGGGCTGGGTCCTGGGCCTCTGAGTCCACATTTGTGAGGCACTTCAGGTTAAATTGTGCCCTGTCTGACCGGACCAGTTTTGGTCGTGGGGTGTTGCAGGCTGTGGGGGTTTCCCCTCTGCTCTGATTCTGTTTATTTATTAAAACTTTCACTTGCTGCACTCCTTTGTGTCTGGTCTGTGTTTTGATGTGTTTGGGTTGCCAAAGGCCTGTTTGGGCGTTTCTTTGGTATGCCTCATGAGTGATGACTGGGTCAAGGACGAGGGACGTAGAGGTAATGCTATGATTACGTTTGGTAATCCCCATTACTCTTAGTCCTACTCGTCCTCGACCCAGTCATGCTTCCCACCCTCCCTCCCTGTCCAGGACTTTGTTGCTTGGTGTGTCAGAATGTGCTTCTGGTGGTTAGGTCTGATATAGCACCTGGCAGGAGGGGGGGTGGAGCCTAAAAGAGTTTCCTGTTTTGTTTCCTGTCTGTGGAATACCTCATGAGTGATGACTGGGTCGAGGACGAGTAGGACTAAGAGTAATGGGGATTACCAAACGTAATCATAGCAATATATTGCAGCCACAGAATCATGTTATCATTAGTCTCTGGTTAAACTGGTGGAATCCATTGATTGAAAGGAGAAGTAATTAAAATCAGGAAAAATATTGCTAATAGAGAAGAGTTCCAGAACATGAAATATCAGAACGTAGGCCATATGACTAAAAGTGAGTAGAGGAACACAGAGGCTCAGAAACACAGAGAAAAAGAGTATCTGTGTGGAGTAGCAGGATAAGGAGATTCGTAACATAAATAAGAGTACCTAAACGAGCAGAAAGCTGCATATTTCTCGTGCCCTTGAACATAGAGAAACACATCACTTCATTGAAAATGTGAAATAACTTGGATGGGGAATTGAGAAGTTCAGTTATATAGTGGTTGACTGACAAACTGCATAAGGTTCGAGGTTCACAAAGAGTATTGAGATGGTGAAAATCTCAGCAGAATGGAATAGTGTGACGGCTACACACTAGTGGAATGTGGAAATTAAACTTTGAGTGCTATGTTATACCAAAACATATAACATAGGGAGAGATGATCCATGGCTGTACAGCTTGTTGCTCCATAGCTGTGCCAATATCAGCAGACAAGAATGGAAGATATAACAGAAAGTGGCAACTCAAGTCAAACAGAAGCTTATGGAAGAAGGATCAGAGAGGAGGGATAAAAGCAATTGATCAAATAGGGAATGCTATGTAGGGGTTAAATTTACATCAACGTATATGCCACCCCGTGCCTTGTAATGAGATCACAAGCAAGAAAAAACAGCCCTAGTGAAAAAAAGAATCAGAAGAAACAGGAGAACGTGATAAAGCGTAAACTAACTCAACTAAATGAATTACAACATCCCATGCTGGATTTTTATCGCTGTCTGCTGGTCTGTGCCACTACGGAATGCGGCCACCATTATGCAAACTAGAGCAGTTCAAATTGAAAAAATGAAATATGAATCACACTGCTAGGTCACACCCATTCAGCAGAAAACACAAGCACATCTCTCATCATTTCTAGTTGGAGAGATGTAGTTTGTGTTACGATGCACAGTGAACAAGAGCTTCACAGCTGGGCATACCCATTTCATTTAAGGAGAGGAGCAAATGTCCTGGTAATGCTTGAGCTAACACATTTAAATGTCAAAATGTATCTGACTTATGATGGTAAGTGATGAAAGCAATCGATGTATTTGTCTAAAGATCTGGTTGGCTTTTACAACTTATATAAATTAAGAATCCATGTTGACATTACGAATGACACTTTTCAAGTCTGAGTCTGTGTATGGTGATGCATTACAATGTAAAGAAAGAGCTTCTCAAGTACATGCTCTGGGAAGTCAAAAAATAACAAGTGAAAATTGGACTGAAGTGAAATGAAAACATTTCTTTATGTAAAAATAGCACCCATTTTGGTTCTAAAAGAAGTGGTTCTTCAAAGGCTCTCTTTGTAAACCTCCCAGTTTTTCTTTCTCCTCGGACTCTTTGAATGCACTTGGCTCGCAGAGAGTTCAATTCCATGATCTTAAACTTGGCACCCTTAATAAAGAAGCTGCTGATTCAGAGGAGAGATGGCGTTTGTGTCACAGGGCAAAAGCTGGCACACGTTCCAACCCCTTTTACTGTTCTGTCAGCTATTGCTTATCTTTCTGCTCCGTTCCTGTCTTTACTGCATTTTATCTGAAAAGAGACTCCATTTTCACCGTATTTATACAGAAATGTAATGTTAGATGGATTCAAAGGGCCTCCTTAAGACATCATCATTGTGCTCGGCTACTTTGTTCAAAGTTGTACGGCCATTAACCTCCCAGGGATCACACCAACATTTTAATTCCCTCAGCAGAAAGATTTTCATCTCTGGCATCGTTTTCTGTGCATAATGTTTCTTTTGTGTAAATGTTGCCTTTTCCCCTCCTCCCGCCCTTGGAAATGGCAGTGACTTGAATATCAAAAAGGCAACAGTCAGCTTTGATATAGTGTCTGACGGAGTTGAAAACTGTAATTTTAAGCAATTTACTCAAATCTCTCATCCATCCTTGTTTTTGTTTTCAGATAAGACTTTTTATGGCTTCTCCTGCTAGAGCTTTCTTCAAAAATGAATATGGTGCCATTGATGAGAGACAGTGGGGTACTGTGTGTGGCTCCCTTCTTTCTCTACTAACACACACGCTGGCAACTTCAAAGGTTTCGTCATCCTGTTTCCATTTTCCCGTGGGTCCGCGTCGTGGCCTGGCTCAACCGCATGGTTCAAAAGTGCAAGCGCCTACTACCAGGGTCAGTTTCTAAATAACCCATGCGTCGCTGTATTGCGCTAAATTCAGAAACTAAACATGTTTTGGGTCAATCATCTTTATCTACTCTTTACATTCGTTTAATTTTTTCAGTGTTTTTAATTTTCTGAGATTGCTTATTTAACTTGTATCTTATTTTAAAAAAATCAAATGTTAACCATTGCCTCGTGGCTGCCCCCGCTCTGTTTATGTTAGCATGTAATAGAATCCTGCTTGAGGGGGAAGAAAAGTGATGCAGAGTTTAGATAAATTATGAAGTTTGGCTTTATTTGTGCGTGGCTGCTGGCAAAGACAGATTTATTTTCCCTCTGACTACGAGAGCGAGTCCCTCCTGCTGGAAACATTTAACCGGGCTTCTGTTCACCTGGCAAACAACCTCTTTGCCTCAAGAAACACTAGAGGTGGGTGGGCACGCTGTTGTTTTTTAGCACACATTGCATGGTTTTGGCAACCCTTGAATTCAGTTTGTGAGGTGCTATGTACAGAACATCTCAACCCTCGGGTGCTTGGAGCTTCCAAGGAGAAGCCAATTTCAAGCCAGCTGATCCACATAAGCATTACACTAAAAAGTCTGGAATCTCATCTGCTCCAGAGGGCTTTCTGTGTCCGTCTTCACTGTTTCTTTCTCAGTTTCACTATTGTAATATGTGAATGGTTGCGTCCTTCGGTCCTTCTGCTGCTCGTGATCAGAATCTGAATGAAAGGCATCCAGGTTGTTGAACTGGTATTGCATATAGGTCAACTTCCAAGAGGAGCATTTATTTGCAAACAATGCAGAAATGGCTCAATAAAAAACATATTTTAATGATGGCAGATACCTATTGCAATATATTATTAACCATAAGCCTTGAAGCCATCCATCCTAAGTGAACTTCTTGTGACCACAGACTATGGGCCTGGTTTATAGTTTGGTGGACCAGTTATTCTATCACAAATATGGCAGATAGCCTGCCCGCTATTTTACAAGTGTCTTATAGCCTATGCACTTGCAATACTGAGGGCGGAGCAATCTGTCTGCCAAACTATAAATCAGGCCGCATGTGCAGGAGCAGCTCCTGTGCTAAGGCAGAGGAGCATCACCCGACTGCTCTTAGAGCAGGAAAAAGGAAAAATAAAATGACGACAAAATCGAAATTATCATTTTATTTTTTTGGCGCTAAAGAGCTGGGTTAGGGCGGGGAGGGGTTGGTGCCACAGGGAAGGAGTGGTTCATGCACTTAAGTGCGCATGATGGTTTGGCTGGCCGTCTTGAGCCGGCCAAACAGTCATGTGCACTTTTTCCCCACCAGGCTGTAATGCACAGACTGGTGTGGAACATGCACAGGTTCCCAGTCCCTGTCTGAGAGCCGAACCACGGCTACATTGCAGCATTGTGATTGGCTTACGGAGTATGTGTGCTTCTAGCTTCTGGGACTCATCAGGTGAAGCTGAGGAGAGACGGCGACCATGAGAAGGTGTGTTTTTTCATTCTTATTTTGTTCCCCTCGCCTTACCACTCAGTTTCCCTGCCAGCTGTCACTGCGCATGTGTAGAGGCAGACAAAATCTGTTTATGTGTAAATCTGTGGAATTTTTTTTCAAATTTCTTGAGGAAAAAAGATTAATTATGTCTGAAAAAAATTGAAAAGCTGCAATAACAATTTAATGCCTAACCAATTATTTTTTAAAATTATTTTATTTATTAAATCCCGCAAGATGGCCGCTGGGTCAAGAAGTCCGAATTCGAGCTCCGGGCACGGACACGAAAAATAACTATTACTACCCTAGCAGTGCCCCCCCCCCAAGCTGGCCCACTCCTACGATGCCCACCGCTCAGCTCCTGGCCTCGTAACGAATACCGTGACCTCAAGAAGTGCCGCCTGACTCGCGCTCGGAGAACAGGGTCTGCTCGCCGGATCTCCCCCTCTGGGGATCAACACTCGCCTGTTCTCACGCGACCCCAGGACATCACCGGATTGGAGCCTCTGCATACCGGAGCCGCCCTGACCTCTCCCGGCTCCTCGACACCACCGAGAGATCCAGTCCAAGGAAATCCACATAGATGGATTCTCTTCCCCCATGCTGCCGACGGCGCACAGCTCGGCTCCACCTCGCCTGGACCCAAAATGGCGGATTGTGATGACTCCGACTGATCGGAGCCTCACTACAGCCGCCTGAAACGCCACGCCGTGACAAGAACGACACCGGAGCTACCCTGGATCAACCTGCGCTGCTGTCCGCCACACACGGCGAAACTCCGTCATACTGCTCGAATCTCGCAGCTCGATTCCTCCATGCCTGACCTCAAAATGGCGGATCGAGAGGACTCCTTCTGATCGGAGCCTCACTAGAGCCGCCTGGGCAGTCCCATACTCGTCCAAAGTCATACCTGAGCACCCGAGAGTGTCCTCCGCGGTGAGCCGGCGCTCACACAGCACTTCCCTTAAGACTCTGGTGTCTCCCAGCTCGGCTCCCCCTGCCTGGCCTCAACATGGCGGATCGTGAGGACTCCTCCTGATCGGAGCCTCACTGGAGCCGCCTGGTTCAACCTCTACCTGATCGGAGCCTACCTGAGTCTCACCAGAGCCACCCTGGAGCCACTTACGCTACTGTCCTCCATTGCACTTTCCCTAAGCTGCCCAAGTCCTGCAGCTCAACACCCCCACGCCTGGCCTCAAAATGGAGGATCGCATGAACTCTTCCTGTTCGGATCCTCACTGGAACCGCCTGGATCATCTTCCACTCGACCAAAGCCTCACTGGAGCACCCTAGATTGACCTCCGCTGGTGCCCGCCTCACAAGAACAGGTGAGCTGCGCCGGCGCTAATCCCTGGCGACCTGTCTCTTACCTTCTCCGGCCACCCAGCAGCCCCTTCCTAAGAACTACACCGTCACCCTCCCGCACCCGACCTTTAATGGCGGACCAATAAGGACTGTCCACCCCCCGGATCCCAGTTACACAGATCCACAGGACTCTGCAGCTCAGATACAGGTGAGCCGCGCCGGCGCTCAGCCTGGCGATTGAAACTCTACTCTCTCCCTCCACCCACTAGCAGCCCCCGTCTCATCCTGTCACCCCCTGTTCCTATCCCGCCAATTCCCCCCACACGTGCACCCCGCAGGTCACTATACCATCACGATGGCTCGTGACTCGCCTCCCCCTCCCACCCAAGACCTAACCCCCCACCTAATAGCCCGCAGCTGGAACTCCTTCACCATCTCCTTCCCCCCTCACCTCTCCACAAAAACGAGACGCCTCCTCAAGCAGAAACTTATCCGCCAACACAAAGAAACCCTAATCACAGACATCTACCACTCGGCCTCCAATGGCCCGACTAAGATGGACTTGATATTCCACACTGAGAGACCGGAAGACTGGATCTCCTTGATCAGAAGGCAACTGCATATCGCCAAAACCACATCCACTTCCCACAGTTGCAAACTAACCTCTATACTCCCTATGAGCTCAGTTGGAAGAGGGTACACTTCCGTGACCATCTACTCGAACGGCACAGTCCTCATTCAGGCTAACAATAAGAACCTTGAAGCCTTCGAATCCTTATTACCCACATTAAGATCAGCCCTCCCATCCCTACTGCACTCCGCCCCTATCCGCACCTCACCCACATCCACTACCTACAGAGAAGCCTTTGTCCCTCCCTTCCGCGATACCGACTCGGCCCTTCAAGCTCCTCCTCTCCCCATCACCTTCCAATGCACGCTCACAGCCAACCGACCACAACTGAAAATTCTAACCACATCCTCTATTCCCCATGCCAGCCATCCTACTTCCCACACCTATCATATCCCTCAGCCCTGTACGGATAACGATACCCCACCTTCATATGGGATCCCGCCCCAGCAAACCCACAGATTCAATATGCCGACAGAGACCACCCTCCCCATGGACCTCATCCCAGCTCTCAGACACTCAAAACCTCTTACTGTACCGTCTCCTCCTCTATCTCCGACCTCTCCCTCTTTCCCTAAAAAGGACAACCCCACTTTTTCCACCATAAAAAGACCTCATCTCCTTAACCTGAATGACAACACTCTAGAAGCCCCCAACTCCTCCCTCGATTCCGTACCACAGCGTCTCGCGGCTCTGGAAAGCCAGATAGACGCAATCTCCCAGGGCCTAACGGAAATCCTCTCCAACCTAGGTTTAGCCCGTAAACACATGAAACTCCCACCCAGGGCTCCCCACCCCGTCAGCACCAACCACCCCCCTGGGCTCGCAGAATCCACTAGTACCCTGCTACACAGCCCCCCCGACTTGGGCCCGGAACCATATGCACTTAAGGACCCAAAAACAGCCCCCTTCCCTAAGACCAAGATCCATACATTATCAGACACAAAACTCCTGACCTCAAGGCCCTCCAGAACAAAAGCACCAATATCAGACTGTGAAGCAGCCCTTCTTGCTGCTGCATACCACACTCCCGCCTCAGACTCTCCTAAATCCAAAATTCAAGTAATCACAGGACACCGGAAAGACCCTACCTGCTCCAAAACACTGAGACACCCTATCCTGACCGCCATACCGAGGGGGACCAAAGATAGAACTACCAGAAATCAGATACCTTTCACCAACTGCCTACTAATCAACTGCAGATCGGCCTCACTACACGCAACGGAACTAGCCAAGGCTATCCTTACTCATGATATTGACATTGCGTTCCTCACGGAGACCTGGTTAAATAAGTCATCTTCTCCCTGTCTAGACATGCTCGTACCACCTGGCTTCTCCCTCATCACCAAAGACAGGATAGAGCAGCGAGGAGGAGGGGTAGCTACCATCCACAAGGATAGTTTGGCTATCTCGGAAACCACCGCGTTCGACTACAATTCCTTTGAAGGCCTATCCGCCATACTCAAAACCAAAGACAATGACTTTCTAACATGTCACCTGCTCTACCATCCCCCAGGCAGAAACAACGCTTTTGGAGAACAACTATCCGACCTGATAACACAAGGTGCACTCGGTGACTCCAATAGTCTAATTCTTGGGGACCTGAATCTACGATGGAATGAGAGTCACAACCCTCTAATCCAATCGCTAACTAGCCTCCTCGAGGATAACAACCTTAAACAACACTGCACTGAGGAAACTCATTACAAAGGAGCCACATTGGATGCCATCATTCGCAAAAGAACTCTATCATGATCAACCACATACTTCCCGTCGACTGGTCAGACCACCACATGATCCTATTTCATATTAATCACCCCACTATCTCCAACCAACCTCCACACGACCCCCCCAAAATGGATGAGAAACATCTCCCATGTACCCCTGGATACCCTGGCAGCGCAGTTAAGCTCACTCCTCCCGGACAACAAAACCCACCTCTCCACCAAAGATCTCACGGATTGGTACAATTCCGAGCTAGGATCCATTCTCGACAAGCTAGCTCCACTAAAGCTCAAAAGAAGCAGAACCACTCCTTCTAGAACCTGGTTCAATGATGACCTTAACACAGAAGAGAGAAACCTAAGAGCCAAAGAAAGAAAATGGAGAAATAACCCAACTGCCATCCTTCGTGACCAACTGAAATCAGCCCGCAGGAAGTACAACAACCACATCAAAAATAATAAATCCAACTTCTTCCGCGAGGCACTAGACATGGCCAAAAACAGACCGAAGGAACTCTATAGCATCATCAGACAACAAACCTCCAAACCAGTGTCCTCTTCTGTTCAGCCGTCTAAAGAACTCTGTGATAACTTTACTCATTTCTTCAACGATAAGATAGCAAGAATCGAACTATCACTAGACATCAATGAATCACTCCCTAAGATGAGCAGCTCGGCTGTACCCCCTGCCCTCACTCCTGGCTCTTCTCCTACCCCCTGGCTCAACTTTCGTCCCGTACTTGAAACAGAGATAATCTCGCTGATCGCGTCCTCCAAACCATCAGCCCACATCTCCGATCCCATTCCTCCCCTACTAATCAAGAAATTAAAACATGCTTTTGCACCTATTTGGGGCAAAATCATAAACTGCTCCTTAAAAAATGGATGGTCCCTGACTGTTTAAAAATGGGACAAGTCACCCCCCTGCTGAAAAAACCCGGTCTTGACTCGGCAGATCTGAATAATTTCAGACCTATATCCAACCTCCCCCTGCTCTCAAAAACACTTGAACGCTGCGTTCTTCATCAACTGGCGCAGCACCTGGACAACATCAACCTTCTAGACCCCCACCAGTCTGGCTTTAGAAAAGGCTGCAGCACAGAAACCGCGATGCTGAACATCATAGATGACATCCATGGTTCTCTAGACTCAGACAAATGCTGCCTCCTCATTCTCCTTGACCTCTCGGCAGCATTTGACACAGTGGACCACAAACTCCTCATCAAGGCTCTCCAAGAAAGAGCTGGCCTCGGTGAGGTAGTTCTCAAGTGGTTCTCCTCCTTTATACACAACCGCACCCAATTAATAAAAATCAAGAACTTCACCTCCGAAACCCAGCAAGTTAACAAGGGCGTCCCCCAAGGATCGGTGCTCTCTCCACAGCTTTTTAACATCTATATGGAACCGCTCGCCAAATTACTCAATAAAACCAACATCCGCTTCCACCTCTACGCGGACGACACGCAGATCTACCTGGAAACCTCCTCCCTCACTGACATCCAAAGACTAAATGATGTCCTGAAAGATGTCCAAGAATGGCTAACAAACAACCATCTGAAGCTAAATCTTGACAAGACCGAGACACTCCTCATCTCAAACAAGGATGACAACCCTCAAATCACTGAATGGCTAAAGGCAATCGATGCGCTTAAAGGGAATCTTACCCTAGCAGACTCTGTTAAATCTCTTAGCGTCACCCTGGACCCAAAACTAAACATGATGAAACACATTAAGGGCTCTGCCAAAAGCGCATTCTTTAACCTCAAACTTCTGAACAAAATCAAACCCTACATTCATAACAAGGATCTCAAACTGGCCACTCAATCCCTGGTACTGTCAAGACTGGACTATGGGAACGCAATTCTAACAGGTATTCCTAAATCACACCTGGCACCGATCAAAAGAACATTACATGCGTCAGCCAGAATGATCACCGGCATCAAAAGATCTGACCACATCTCCCCGGCACTCAAAGAACTCAAATGGTTACCAGTAGAAATGCGAAGTAGCTTCAGGACGGCCTGCTTCACCCACAAAGGCCTCCATACCGGCAAACCCGAATACCTGGCAAAAAAACTCAAAAAAGCTGATCAAGCCAGAAACCTGAGAAGCTCTAACTCCCTCCTGCTTATCATACCTAAAAGTAATAAGAAAAGACAGCGGACTGCTCTTTCACGGGAAACGCCCCTAAAATTTGGAACTCCATTCCCACGCACATCAGAATCATACCGTCCTTTGTTGAATTTAAAACACAACTCAAGTCCCTGTTCCTCATCCAGTCTCTTGGCTGTGGATAAGATGTAACGGACTGCAACATTAAAACTTTGTGCTCGCATGGAACCCTGATACCAAAGAAGTTCTGCAGTACATTTATACAGCTCCTACTTTATTTTTATTTTTTCTCGTGGACTGTCAATACCTTTCCTATATCATACCTTTGGGGATTACATGCGACTCTGTAAAATGTATTGAACCCTTGAAACCAAAGTAGCTCTGCAGTACACATATGCAGCACTCACTGTGACACTCGTATGTTGTCGAAAACCCGTCATATGTCATGCTTTTGTCGTTGTTGTTTATTATATGCTATGGTCTATTATAAAGCGCTCTGTTACCTCTGGGTCTTGACAGCGCTATAGAAAACTTCCTAAAAAAAAAAAAATTAACAAAAACAGTGCAGTCATATATTCTGGCTGGGTATAGTATGACATCAGAATACATAATTTTTGTTGAAAGATACACAAAAGCGACACGCAAATCATTTATCATAGCAGAGTTCTAACAGGTAGTTGGAGAGTACAGCCAGTTGACAAAATATACATAATCAGCATTTCAATTGACTTAATAATGGTATCATGTGCATAAAAGTTCGTCTTCCAATACATATCCGAGTAGGTGAAGAAAAGTTACAGAACAACTTTGTTCTCTCGCTCCACCCCGCCTCCTTTCCCAATAAATACTTTTGTATGGGCCCCAAAAACCCTTAGGCCGACTCTGGGGGGGGCAGTTCATTATATGTCAGACTATGTATTACAACATCATGTCTGTATGCCAGTCCCTTATAGTCGGTACCAGGCCCCTAGCTCATCGCATCACAACATGGCGGTGGGATGTATCATGCAGTATGTATGAAACCAGTTTTTTACTTATGATAGCATTGACATTCCACTGCGTTGCGTAACCCATAGCGATGAAGTCTCTCTGATGTATAATAAACTCTGTTTACATATTTAAAGTGAATTGATCGGTGTCCACCGTTCAAGAAAACCCGCTTAGTCATGTATCAACAATATTGCCAGCGTTTTTCATGGATAACTCTATCAAGCTCTCTCTGCGATTCCAGGCGTGCCTTCATCAAGTGAGGCCTCCTTGACTCATGTGCAAATCCATAGAATCTTGTCACAAATTTATCAGGGACAACTGTATGTATTAAAAATGAAAGCACTGTCATATCTGGGAGTTCCTGTATATCACCCCCAAGCAGATCACGCATGGCATGTCGGACTCAGTAATAATGAAAATATTAAGAGTCGAAAGCTGTGAGGAGGGCCTGTGTAACATCTCTCTCTATTTCCAACGGGAACCATGTGCACCACTCCAACAGCACATTTGGGCAGTACAGTAAGGAGCCAGCTTGTTTCTCCAGTAAGCTCCGCCAAGTATGTGTCATTGAAATTAGGGAATCAAACGTGCCATGTCGCCGCACCGGGTCACTAAAAAGTGCCTGAAGACGTTTGTGGGGATCAGCAGTATTCCGCTTTATATGTAAATGTGGCAGCTTTCATGGACCATGAAGCCAATAATATGCATGTGAGCTCTGTGCTGCTCTATAGCCCACTTCAAGGTCTGGCACGCCCAACCCACCCATATTGTATTGCAATGTAAGGACATCCCACCTGACTCTTGGCTGTTTGCCAGCCCAAGCCAACTTAATCAGCAAAGAGCAGAGAGTTACAAACAGGGTCTGTGGCAGAAGCATTGGAATATTCTGAAAGAAGAACAGGAATCTGGGGAGAACAACCATCTTCATAAGAGAGATGCGTCATAATAAATATAATGGCAATTTAATCCAGCAAGCCACATCATCCACTAGTTTGAGAATCGCGTTCTCAATTATTTTCAGGATTACTATCACTGGGCCAGTGTGAATTTGTATATATAGATATCGCACAGAATCTGTTCACCACTGTAGAGGGAATTTTAGTCTTAAAGGCATTTAGGAGTCCTAAAGTTAGGACTACTAACTGCTGTGAATACCGAAATGAGTAAGTGCCTTCTGTGAATAGCGAAATGAGTAAGTGCATTCTGTGAATACCAAAATAGTAGTAAGTTTAGGATTGAGTCTTAAGTTCATTCTGTGAATCGGGCCCAAAGAAACAGTGTGGAGCACACATGGGGTTAAATGTTACTGGCAAACATCTCCACCATTGCCCCAGCTACTCCAATGCAATGCAATACTTTATTTATACCCCCATTATCACATTTAGGAACCTGACAAGCACTCCCCCAACTCTCGTCCCCAAAGCAGCAAAGTAGAAATGAATACCAGCAGGTGATGTGCAACATGTCCTAATGAGGAACAGATCCCACCTCCCCTCAATGAGATGTGATAACTAGTAGCAGAGGCTTAGTGTAACATAATATAGGAACCGTCTTACCTATCTCTCAAGGCCTGATACCAGAGTCCGACCACCTAAGTCAGGCCTCTATCGAATTAACTGATATAGTCCGTAATGTGATTTGGGGAGTCAGCTGGCATAGCTACTGCCATTTGGGTGCAGTGTTAGGACCTCACTGGATCCCCATCGCACCCTTAGGATCAAGTGTTCTCTGGGTTAGAAGGTGCAACAAAGTTCGTTTTAATCATCCTCTGTGTCCAATGTTTTGTTATACATGTTGGAGGCAGTTCTAGCAGACCCGCTCCGAGAACCAATACTGTCTCTTTTTCTAAGGATCTGAAGAACTTGTTTCAGGTCAGTAAAACCATGTGACTTCTCCTCAACTAGAATCCGTAATTTAGCAGGATACATCATGCTGTATTCCAGTTGGAGATCTCAGAGTTTCCTTTTTACAGGTAAATATCGACGGCTTGCCTCTTGTACCTGCTGTGTGAAGTTGGGGTAAAGGGTTCAACTCCATTATGTCAGATCTTAGTGTCTTTAACTGTCCAGCCTCTCAGAGAGTAGCGTCTCGATCTCTATGGTTCAGTAGTCTTATTGGATGAGGGTTAGCTCCAGGGATTGGAAGGGCAAGGGAGCGATCAGCGTGCTCTACTACGAAATTTCTGAAAAGATATCTCTGCCCAGCAGAGCGATTTGAAGTTGCTCTACATATTGTTCCATTATGTCAATTTTTGTTGACTCTGCTACTGCTATAATCCTTACGTCATTCCGCCTTGAGCGTGCTTTCAAACCTTTGGCTTTTGCCTTGCAGTGTATGGAGCAATTTATACATTTTTGTGTGTTCGACGACCCAGCGCTTAATTCATCCTCTCCATCAGATACCCTCTTCTCAGCCATATCTAACTATTTTGTGTGTTTATCCAACCTCTCTGTCATTCTGTCCATTGTAAAAGAGAGGGCATCAATTTTCCCATCTATTTTTGTCAGACTGCGCAAGTATCTGTTTTAGGTCTGAGATCACAGCAAGGGCATTGGACTCTGAGTCAAATTCAGAGGCATTATTGTCTGGCTCCTGTTGCCGAGGGATTTGGTGCGGTTCAAAATGTAACTTTGATTGTGACCTATCAGCTGTACCCATATGGTAGGCTATCAGTTGCGTTTCAGTGTAAGTTGATGACTAGGATGAAATACATCACAGTTTCCATCTCTCCTCAGCACTCTAATTCAATGAGACATTGTGAAGGGAGCAATTTATAGTGGTGTTATCCTTGATGTGTTTTATCTTAAGCCAGGTGTGGTGAAATAGAGGCGTTAGGCTGCTGTTTGAATGGAGTACCTCTAAATTGTGGCCATCTTGGTGCCAGGCAAGCTCCGGCCCCTCCCTAACCCAATTTTTAAAACATAAAGTGATATTTTGGATAGTTCATTGTTTACAGAATTGATGCATGTTAAATGGAATGTATAATTTAATAATAATAAATGAGTTATAAAAATAATTAAGTTCCAAAGCAAAGATTAAAAACTATATAGAACTGCACTTTCTGTATGTATCTATTGTCAACAATCTTGCATATTTGACAAGCACATAGTTGCAAATAAAACAGTTCTCAGTCTCACTCATGTACATCTTTCCTTAACTATTGTTTGAACCTCTCACACACTTTTTTCTTCAGTGTCCATTGAGGTAATATGAATTTTCATGGTCAATTGTGTCCCCTATCGTAGACCCCAACGGCTCCATGTACGTGCTTCAAGTACATGTATGTTCCCTCCACTTCCAGCTATGAAGACGCAAATACATTTGCGTCCAACGTTAACATGTCCTCTTTCAGATCCACCATGAATGGGTCGGATATTCGGTTCCTAAGTGTGCCTTGCCAACGTCTTTACATGGTGCACTTTTCATGTTTTACTCGCTCTGGTGAGTTAGGCCCTGATTCCTGCCATCGAGCCCTCTCTGACTTCTGTTTCTGAAAGCTACAGTCTGCTGCTTCCTGACCTCTGCCTTACTCCCTGTGCGGCGAGCGGTGCCTGGCTCGGCCTGCTTGCCTGCCAAGACTGTATTCAGCCTTCAAGTTATCTGCTCCGCTCCTCGAAAATACATTCCTGTCTAGTAGTTTAGGAAAACATCCTTCCCAGCTGCAGAGCAAAGGGCCCGGCCTCACTGTCTCCATGCAAGTAATTCATAGCTCCTGTTACCATGGTAGGCCCATGGCCCCCTTGCTTTACACGTAGACACGTAGTCGCATATGCACGCACTAGCAGTCAGTATAGAATAGCCTCTGCCCGAGAGACCTTTCCTTCTAGATAATACAGTTCCTCAAACACAAGATATTAGATATGATTTGGGATTAGGTTGTTCTGACACCCCAGACTTCTGTCTCCACATGTAGGGCTAAATGTCAAGTCCCCTTCACCCTCCAGTTCCATGTCAATCACACGTCATGCTGCTGCGCGCGCATCTCTGCCACATATTTCTGCTGACACCGCAGGATTCTTCTATGGATCCACCCACCTGTGATACGTTTCAAGTGACGTTGTCTAGCACACACCTCCGTGTACGCCCTTATGCACGCCTTCTGTTACGTACATGTGTTCTTATCTCGTTTCTCTCAGCTGTTACTCCTTCTGCATCTATTTCTACTGTAATGCATTGACTATATATATGATGTTCTGTTATTAAAGCATTGTACATGTCCATGTCCATTCCCTTCCTGAACCCTTGTGGTGATGGAACATGATACCTGGTTCGAACCAATTCCTTTTTAAGGAATAAAACCCTTACAAAACTCAGATGCCACGGATTCTGCCTCTTATTTTTGACTGAGTTATTTTTATTGAACTTTACCGCATAAATTAAGTATAGGTAATTTAAATTTACCACATAATTGGCGCCCGAACAAGGACCCCTCCCCCACCTTACGCGCCGGCGGTGCGTTGCAGGCCCGGTCCCCTGCCACAGCCGGACGGACAACTACGCGTACCCGCAGGATTTCCTGTATCTCGCTCAGGCCAACGGAGGTGGCTGAGGCTGCGATCGACACCCAGACGAGGCGGTGAGGAGTGCGGAGGATCCCGACCAGAGCCTAGCTGAGAGAGCAAAGTCCGAGGTATTCAGAGGCCCACCAGTTCCGAAGTTCCGAAGTGCCTACGTCACAAGTCGAGTCGAGTCCAGTCCGGTCCAGTCCAGTATCGGGTTTCCGAGGCCTTCCGTTCCGTGCTTCCCGGTGAGTACCGTTGCTGGGGACGCATCTAGACGGGTGCATTAATTTGTGCCCGGTCAAGACGGGTTTGGGTACACAGACCCGGTCTGCACTGTTTAGCGGTGTATCTGTACTGTTTAGCAGTATATCGAGTATGCAGGTAGCTAGTTTTATTCTAGTTATTGTTGTTCGTTTTTCAAAGTGTTTAAATGTGTTCTAATGTCGTGGTATGAGTGATTGTTCGATCTACATTATTGTGTATATTGTATTAATTGTGTCCAAGTCCGAGTAAGTATCAAGTACCAAGTAGTACGGCTGAAACATGCCGCTGTTCTCTAAACTAAGACAGATAGGAACTAGAAAAGGGATACTAGAGGAAGCTGTTCCCATTCCACCCAGGGTATTTTATGTACCACAAACACGGCTTAGATGCTGTATTATATCTCGACTTATGGGTGGATTACACCAAAGATTTAGCAGAGAATCAGAGATGGCCCGCTACTGGGACATGGGATGCCGATTGCATCATGAGAGTAGAAGAAGCATTATGGAAAAAGAAAGCCAGACAGTCACAGAAAGATGCCATTGAACTATGGCGTAAAGAGTCACACAGACGGACAGAGAAAGCACTCAGAAAAGCAGAGAAAAGTAGAGAGGATTCAGACAAAGCCCGAGAAAACGTATTAGTTGAAGAGGGGATACGAGTAAAAGCAGAACAAGTAGACCGACAACGAAACACTCTTGTGAATGGTATGTATCCTCTTCTGGCCGAGGGTTTACCTAAGGCCACTCCGGAAAAACCAAAGGATCTGCCCCCTCCATTGCTCCCGACTAAATTACGTCACAAGACCGCAGAAGACATATTCCTTTCTTCCTATTTAGACGACGTAGCTCCCGCATATACAAATCCACGTGTCCCTGCACCACCCGCTGACGGCACCCCACCCCGAGATAATCTACACCCACTTCCGCAACAACAAACTCCTCCTCCCGTTCCACATCCTGCACCTATTCCCCCCGCCCTTCCTGCACCTATTATTCCTGGCATAAACCCACTAAATCCTTTTGGACCTGGCACTTCGGGAGGTGCGGCAGGAGGTTTTCAAACGCCGCCACAAGCACATCGATTGACTTATAGGGATTTAGCACAACAACGTACACCTCAAACAGCGAGTTACGACATACTTAAAGAGCCTCTTACAGACTGTAGATATGATCCAGTACCCGGTAAAGACGACAGAATGATGCTAGCATCAGTACGTCTACGACGAGTTGCAAACTATTTAATGTTACTACCAGGAATGATTGATCATCTAGACAGAATATATCATTTTGTCCAAACGGGGGAAGGTCCTGAAAGTATTGGCGAGGCCATGGCATACCAGAAAGTTGACACTCAAGGTATGATATTACGTTTCTTCATAAACTGCTTGATAAGAGACCAAGATAGGCCTGGTGTAGACAAGGAAGAAATGATTGCACTTAACAAATGGGGTCAGAATATAGCAGACGGAAAACATGATAAACAGAGTTGTATAGACAATATGTACCGAAGGATCCGAAAAGCAGTATTAAAAATACACGAAAGAAGACAGCCTGAAAGAGAAATAGATACAGACAAAAATGAATCCGAGGAGGAGGAGGAACAACCAGAAACGACAACAGGAGCATTGCAATTACCAGCTAGAGAAACAATAGCATATGTAGGTAAGGGAAGACCTTTTAATAATTCAATACGTCCGGTACGTCCAGAAAGTAAGAGACTTTTTCAAGCTGCCATGTCACACCCGAAGACCCCTGAACATCTATTTCAGGCTACCGATAAAATACTTCAAGAACGAATGGGGTACCATGTACTCGATTCCATGGATGAACAAGAACTAGCCAGGTCAGCCGTACAATGGGCTGACAATTCTGATAAATATAGTGATGACGGCTTAGCGCAGACCTTTTTGAACCTTTCCCCTGATGAACAGAAATTAGCTGGAATATACATGATTCTGCATCTCATTACGTTGTTTAAAGGCCAACATTCTGATCCAGGTCCCTTACCTGATATTTTAGTAGAGCTACTCTCGAATAGATGGAGAGGTCTAGGTACCGACTTAATTAAAGTAATTCTAGAACATCGACACAGGTATAGTGTTTTTCTGAATACACAGTTTGTTCCAGCTCCACCCGCTGAAAGAAAAATGTATTACATAGACAGACAGAACCCCTTGCGAGAAGTGCATCCAGTTAGGGATGATGATAATACCCTTAGACGTGTGTTTGTGTACACGCCCATAACTAAAATGGAACTGTTAGAAATGAAGAAACTAGTGCCTAGTCATGACAAAGACCCAGCAGGTTTCCACCGTGAAATAAAAGACATGTTACTCATGGGTGATTATACCTATCCTGACATTATGAAAATACTGAAAGTATTATTGCCTGCCGGTATTTACGAGAAACTGAAAGAAAAAGAATGGGAGGTGGGAGAGCAAAAGATTGAGTGGGCTGCATTAGAAAATGAAGAAAATACTCGAACCCCAGGCCTAGGGCTTGGGGACAAAACTAAAGCGTTACCAGGATTGTTAGTACAAGTATTGCCACGTTTGTTAGCAACGAAAAAGGAGGACTGGGATGCAATCTCAGCCTGTAAACAGAAACCCGATGAAGACACTAGTGATTTTTATTCCCGATTTGAGAAATGTTTTGTTATTAATAGTGGCCTGAAACCAAGTAGTGAGTCATATCCACATCTTTTTGTATCCAAATTGGTCGAAAATTCTCTGCCCCAAGTTAAGAATCGTGTTCTGAAAGTCGAGAGCACATGGCACGCAAACACGCCTTCACAAATGTTACAAATGTTACAGTACCACCAGAACAGAATTAGAGAAGAACATGATCACGAACAAAGACGTATGAAAGACACGAAAATGAAAATGTTAGTTGCTCAGTCAGTTCCAGCTGACGGTCAGAAAAAGGGCATGACACAGTCCAATAATTCAGCAGCTCCTGTTAAAGGGATATGCAACTATTGTAAACAGCCAGGTCACTATATAAACGATTGTGCAGTTTTGAAGCATAATATAGCTACGGGTAAAACTAAAGAAAGACCGCGTCCTCCTAGACAGGACCAGGTCCATCAACAAGTATCACAGAATATCCAGCCTATGCAAGCTTCACAACAGACAGTACAGGCCGTAGCAGTACCACAGCCACAGCCCATTGCCGCAACACAACATGCAACACAACAGATGTACCAATATGCACAAACAGACTATCCCGATTATCAGCGATACACATGAAATAGCCTAGAGAGGGAAGTTGGCTTGCCTCTTATCGAGGTTCCTGTAGATCAAGAGGGTCCTTACGTACATAGCCAAGTGTTAGGAAAAGATAGAAAGTTTTTGATTGATACAGGGGCAAGCAGACCAACGATAAGCCATGATGAGGTTCCAGGGGCACCCCTCTCAGGCTCTCAGAATGTTTCCCTTGGATTTTCAGGCAAACCTATTGTAAATGAAGTATCGAAACCAGTACCTCTTTTAGTTGGTCCGTTGTCTCGCACTACAGACTTGTTATTAACGAAATCATGTCCAGAAAACTTGTTAGGTATCAAGACACTGAAAGCTCTAGGAGCTGTTATTTGCTGTTCTCCGGAAGGAGTAAGATTGTTCTTACGTGACTTTAAGGGTCACTATGTGTTGAGAGATATTGATCCCAGATTACAGAATGTTCCTGCACATTTATGGGCACAAGGCCCCACTGATGTAGGTTGTATGCACATTACACCATATCGAGTCACACTCAGACCAGGAGTAGTCTTACCACGAATCCGACAATACAAGTTACCTCCAGATGCTGTAGCGGCTTTACTGAAAATCATTGACGAGCTCATTGCACAAGGAGTGGTTGTAGAAACCGACTCGAATCTATGTAACTCCCCCATTATTCCAATTCTTAAACGTACTGATCCAAATGCACCCCCAGTTTATCGATTAGTTATCGATTTGCGCGAATTGAATAAATGCATCGTACCACAGTACCCCGTGGTCCCAGACATCTCGTCTCTATTGACGGCCATTGATTCCGAAGCAGCGTTCTTTACTGTAATTGATCTGAAGAACGCCTTCTTTAGTGTCCCCATTGATTCGGAAAGCCAATATCTTTTCGGATTCTGTTTAAATGGTCAAAGCTTCAAATTTGCACGCGCACCTCAAGGATTCACAGAAAGCCCCAGCATCTATAGCCAAGCATTGAAAAGACAACTAGACAGTATACACATGCCTGCCAACACTGCCCTGTTACAGTATGTCGATGATCTGCTGATCCCCGCCCGAAGCGAACCTGAATGTGAGCAAGCGTCACAGACGGTTTTGCATTTCCTGGCTGACAAGGGACACAAGGTGTCCCCTTCGAAGCTACAATTCTGTGTTCAGCAAGTGGTTTACCTTGGGCACTTGCTGTCCAAAGGGGGGAGACAGCTAACCCCTGACCGCATTCAGTTAATTGTAAACATGTCACAACCCAAGACACAAAAGGAGGTAAGAGCCTTTATAGGCCTCACTTCTTACTGTAGACAATGGATCCCTCAGTATGCATTTCTAGCGAAACCACTCATACAGTTGACAACCCAGGAGGCAGCGACATCGACTGCCCTCCCTTGGACTCAGGAACACACACAAGCTTTTGAGGACTTAAAGAAAGCCTTATGTCAAGCACCAGTTTTAGCGACACCATGTTACAGCAAGCCTTTTACACTTTTTGTCACAGAACGTGAAGGTACCGCATTGTCAGTACTCACTCAGGATCAAGCAGGTTCACACAAACCGTGTGCTTATTTTTCTAGTACATTGGATCCAGTAGCCCAGGCTCTGCCTGCGTGCTTGAAATCAGTAGCAGCAACAGCTCTAGCAATCAGACAAAGTGATTCCATAGTGTTAGGACATCAATTGACAATACAAGTTCCACACTCCGTGGAAGTTCTTTTAAACCGAACACAAACCCAGCACTTGACTATAGCAAGACTGACAGGTTATGAATTGACATTGTTTCAGCCACACATAGAAATCAGACGTTGCAACACATTGAACCCTGCTACACTTTTGCCATTAAGTGAGACAGACCCATTGGCACATGATTGTATTGAAGTCATTACCATTAGGACGAAACCCAGACAAGACTTGACAGATACCGCATTACCAGATCCAGACCTGACACTTTATGTGGATGGTTCATGCATGAGAACAAGTACAGGAGAATTAGTGGCCGCCTACGCAGTCACGACAGAAACTGAAGTCATAGAAACAAATTGTATTGACACCCTGTCAGCCCAAGCAGCAGAGCTCATCGCTCTGACTCAAGCCTGTATTCAAGCAAAGAACAAGAGAGTTAACATATATACAGATTCACGTTATGCATTCGGAGTCGTACACGACTTCGGTGTCCTGTGGCGAGAGAGAGGTTTCTTGACCTCTCACGGAGCCAAAATTCAACACGGCCCCCTCATTCAAACTCTGTTAGATGCAATACATCTGCCTACAGCAATATCCATCATGAAGTGCAGGGCACACACAAAAGTCACAGATACAATTTCCCAGGGTAACGACCTGGCAGACCGAAAAGCAAAGCATACAGCCCAGACTCAGACTCACGCAACTGATCTGACAAAGACAATAGTCCAGACACCGACACATTGCATGACAGTTAAGGATCCCGCCCTAGATGTAATGGATATACAGACACATGCTACACCAGACGAAATCAAGAAATGATTGAACTAGGAGGGGTCCAGACAGAACAGGGATGGATGACGAAGGGAAAATCTACATGGTTTCTCCCTGACTCTATGGTCCAAGTATTCATTAACACAGTACACAGTCCTGCACATTTAGGAGAAAAAGCCATGTTAGACAGTATTCAAAACCTCTGGTTCAATAAACATTTACGAGCAGCAGCCAAACAGAAAGTGCGTACTTGCATGATCTGTTGTCAGTTCAACCCAGGTAAAAGCATTCCCGTAGAGCAAGGTGGATTTCATCCTCCCGATCACCCTTTTGAAGTCCTCCAGATGGATTATATCCAGATGGAACGTTGCCGAGGATTCAAATATGTCCTCGTAGTTGTATGTGCACTCTCCCGTTGGACAGAAGCATATCCAGTCCCAGATTACACTGCTCCGACCACTGCCAAGCAGCTGGTTCGTGAATTCTTCCCCAGATATGGTTTGCCCCGCATCGTATACTCCGATAACGGTCAGCCATTCTCGTCCGAGCTTATGAAGCAGGTATCTCTCCTGCTCGGCTTTCAATGGAAGTTCCATTGTGTCCGACATCCCGAGGCAGCAGGCCTCGTGGAGCGTCATAATCAGACTCTGAAAATTCGCCTTGCCAAGATCTGTAGAGAGAAAGGTGTCGACTGGATAGTAGCTTTACCAGTCGCACTCTTTTACATGAGAATGGTCGCACACTCCAGAACAGGGCTATCCCCGTATGAGGTGGTCTTTGGTAGGCCACCGAATATGTGGGGGATGCCTCTGCCTCACAAAATCACTGATGTTGACTGTAATATTGAGGTAATATGAATTTTATGGTCAGTTGTGTCCCCTATCGTAGACCCCACCGGCTCCATGTACGTGCTTTAAGTACATGTATGTTCCCTCCACTTCCAGCTATGAAGACGCAAATACATTTGCGTCCAACGTTAACATGTCCTCTTTCAGATCCACCATGAATGGGTCAGATATTCCGTTCCTAAGTGTACCTTGCCAACGTCTTTATGTGGTGCACTTTCATGATTTCTAGCTCTGGCGAGTTAGGCCCTGATTTCTGCCATCGAGCCTCTTTCTGCTTTCTGTCTCTGAAAGCCGCAGTCTGCTGCTTCCTGACCCTTGACTTACTCCCTGCGCGGCGAGCTGTGCCAGGCTCGGCCTGCCTTGCCTGCCAAGACTGTATTCAACCTTCAAGTTATCTGCTCCGCTCCTCGAAAATACATTCCTGTCTAATAGTTTACGAAAACATCCTTCCCAGCTGCAGAGCAAAGGGCCCGGCCTCACTGTATCCATGCAAGTAATTCATAGCTTCCGTTACCATGGTAGGCCCATGGCCCCTCACATCTCATGTAGACACGTAGTCGCATATGCACGCACTAGCAGTCAGTATAGAATAGCCTCTGCCCGAGAGACCTTTCCTTCCAGATAATACAGTTCCTCAAACACAAGATACTAGATATGATTTGGGATTAGGTTGTTCTGACACCCCAGACTTCTGTCTCCTCCTGTAGGGCTAAATGTCAAGTCCCCTTCACCCTCCAGTTCCACGTCAAGCATACGTCATGCTGCTGCGCGCGCATCTCTGCCACATATTTTCTGCTGACACTGCAGGATTCACTTATGGATCCACCCACTTGTAATACGTTTCATGTGACGTTGTCTAGCACACGCCTTCATGCACGCCTTCATGCACGCCTTCTGTTACGTACATATGTCTTTATCTCGTTTCTCTCAGCTGTTACGCCTCCTGCATATGTCTTTATTGTAATGCATTGACTATATATATGATAACCTGTCAATAAAGTATTGTCTATCCCTTCCTGAACCTTCGTGGTGATGGAACATGATTAACTGGTTTAAACCAATTCCTTTTTAAGGAATAAAACCCCTTTTAAATCCTCAAATACCACGGATTCTGTCTCTTATTTTTGACTGAGTTATTCTTATTGAATTTTACCGCATAAATTCCGCATAGGTAATTTAAATTTACCACATAATTGGCGCCCGAACAGGGACCCCTCCCCCACCCCACGCGCCGGAGGTGCGTTGCAGGCCCGGTGCCCTGCCACAGCCGGACGGACAACTACGCGTACCCGCAGGATTTCCTGTATCTCCCTCAGGCCAACGGAGGTGACTGAGGCTGCGATCGACACCCAGACGAGGCGGTGAGGAGTGCGGAGGATCCCGACCAGAGCCTAGCTGAGAGAACAAAGTCTGAGGTATTCAGAGGCCCACCAGGTTCCGAAGTTCCGAAGTACCTACGTCACGAGTCCAGTCCAGTCGAGTCCAGTCCGGTCCAGTCCAGTGTCGAGTTTCCGAGGCCTTCTGTTCCGTGCTTCCCGGTGAGTACCGTTGCTGGGGACGCATCTAGACGAGCGCATTAATTTGTGCCGGTCAAGACGGGTTTGGGTACACAGACCCGGTCTGCACTGTTTTAACGGTGTATCTGTACTGTTTAGCAGTATATCCGGTCTGCACTGTTTTAGCGGTGTATCTGTACTGTTTAGCAGTATATCGAGTATGAAGGTAGTTAGTTTTATTCTAATTATTATTGTTCGTTTTTAAATGTTTCAAATGTGTTTTAATGTTGTGGTATGAATGATTGTTCAATCTGCATTATCGTGGTTATTGTATTAATGGTGTCCAAGTCCAAGTAAGTATCAAGTAGTAAGGTTCAAGATGCCGTTATTCTCTAAACTAAGACAGATAAAAACTAGAAAAGGGATACTAGAGGAAGCTGTTCCCATTCCACCTAGGGACACTCCAGGGTACTTTATGTACCATAAGCATGGCCTAGATGCCGTATTATATCTCGATTTGTGGGTGGACTACACCAAAGATTTAGCAGAGAATCAGAGATGGCCCGCTGCTGGGACATGGGATGCCGATTGCATCATGAGAGTAGAAGAAGCATTATGGAAAAAGAAAGCCAGACAGTCACAGAAAGATGCCATTGAATTATGGCGTAAAGAATCGCATAGACGTACAGAGAAAGCACTTCGAAAAGAAGAGAAAAGTAGAGAGGATTCAGACAAAGCCCGAGAAAACGTATTAGTTGAGGAAGGTATACGAGTAAAAGCAGAACAAGTAGACAGACAACGAAACACTCTTATGAATGGTATGTATCCTCTCCTGGCCGAGGGTTTACCTAAGGCCACCCCGGAAGTACCAAAAGACCTGCCACCTCCATTGCTCCCGACAAAATTACAGCACAAGACCGCAAAGGACATTTTCCTTTCTTCCTATTTAGACGATGTAGCCCCGAATATGTTAATATTCCGCCGCCACGCACACCACCTGCTGACGGCACTCCACCCCGAGATAATCTACCGCCACCTCTGCAACGACATACTCCTCCTCCCGCTCCACCTCTTCCGCTTATTCCTCCGCTTCTTCCCGCACCTATTCTCCCCCCTGCTATTCACCCAACAAACCCTTTTGGACCTGGCACCTCAGGAGGTGCCACAGGAGGTTTTCAAACGCCACCACCAGCACATCGATTGACTTATAGGGACTTAGCACACCAACGTACACCCCAAACAGCGGGTTACGACATACTTAATGCGCCTCTTACAGACTGTAGATATGATCCGGTACCCGGTAAAGATGACAGAATGATGCTATCATCAGTACGTCTACGACGAGTTGCAAAATATTTAATGATATTACCAGGAATGATTGATCATTTAGACAAAATATATCATTTTGTCCAGACGGGGGAAGGTCCTGAAAGTATTGGCGAGGCCATGGCATACCAGAAAGTTGACACTCAGAAAATGATATTACGTTTTTTCATAAACTGCTTGATAAGAAACCAAGACAGGCCTGGTGTAGACCAGGAAGAAATGAAAGCACTTAATAAATGGGGTCAGAATATAGCAGACGGAAAACATGATAAACAGAGTAGTATAGAAAATATGTACTGAAGGATCCGAAAAGCAGTAGAACAAATACATGAAAGACCACGGCCCGAAAGAGAGGTAGATGCAGATAAGACTGAATCCTCGGAGAAGGAGGAAACACCAGAAACGACAACAGGATCATTACAGTTACCAGCTAGAGAAATGATAGCCTATGTAGGTAAGGGAAGGCCCTTTAATAATTCAATGCGTCCGGTACGCCCAGAAAGTAAGAGACTTTTTCAAGCTGCCATGTCAAACCCGAAGACGCCTGAACACTTATTTCAGGCTACCGATAAAATACTTCAAGAACGAATGGGGTACCATGTACTCAATTCTATGGATGAACAAGAATTAGCCAGGTCAGCAGTACAATGGGCTGACAGTTCTGATAAATATAATGATGACGCATTAGCACAAACCTTTTTAAATCTTTCTCCTGATGAACAGAAATTAGCCGGAATATACATGATTCAGCATCTCCTTATATTGTATAAAAGCCAACATTCTGATCCAGGTCCCCTACCTGATATATTAATAGAATTACTCATGAATAGATGGAGAGGTCTAGGTACCGACTTAATCAAAATAATTCTAGAACATCGGCACAGATATAGTGCCTTCCTGTGTCCGCAGTTTGATCCAGCTCCACCCGTAGACAGAAAAATGTATTACATAGACAGACAGAATCCCTTGCGAGAAGTACATCCAGTCAAGAATGATGATAATACCTTTAGACGCGTGTTTGTGTACACGCCCATAACAAAGATGGAACTATTAGAAATGAAGAAATTAGTGCCCAGCCATGACAAGGATCCAGCAGGTTTTCACCGTGAAATAAAAGACATGTTACTCATGGGTGATTACACCTATCCCGACATCATGAAAATATTAAAAGTATTATTGCCTGCCGGTATTTACGAGAAACTCAAGGAAAAAGAATGGGAGGTGGGAGAGGCAAAGATTGATTGGGCTGCATTGGAGAACGAAGAAAATACTAGAACCCCAGGCCTAGGGCTCGGGGACAAAACTAAAGCATTACCAGGATTGTTAGTACAAGTATTGCCACGTCTGTTAGCAACGAAAAAGGAAGACTGGGATGCAATCTCAGCCTGCAAACAGAAACCCGATGAAGACACTAGTGATTTTTATTCCCGTTTTGAGAAATGTTTTGTTATTAATAGTGGCTTGAAACCAAGTAGCGAGTCATAGCCACATCTTTTTGTATCTAAATTGGTCGAAAATTCTCAGCCCCAAGTTAAGAATCGTGTTCTGAAAGTCGAGAGCACATGGCAAGCTAATACGCCTTCACAAATGTTACAAATGTTACAGTACCACCAGAACAGAATTAGAGAGGAACAAGAACACGAACAAAGACGTATGAAAGACACGAAAATGAAAATGTTAGTTGCTCAGTCAGTTCCAGCTGACGGTCAGAAAAAGGGTCAGACACAGTCCCATAATTCAACAGCTCCTGTTAAAGGGATATGCAACTATTGTAAACAGCCAGGTCACTATATAAACGATTGCGCAGTTTTGAAACACAATATCTCTACAGGTAAAACTAAAGAGAGACCGCGTCCTCCTAGACAGGACCAGGTCCAACAACAAATACCACAGAATATCCAGCCTATGCAAGCTTCACAACAGACAGTACAGACCGTGGCAGTCCCACAGCCACAACCCATTGCCGCAACACAAAACACGACACAGCAGATGTACCAGTATGCACAAAATGATTATCCCGACTATCAGCGATACACATGAAACAGCCTAGAGAGGGAAGTTGGCTTGCCTCTTATTGAGGTTCCTGTAGATCAAGAAGGTCCTTATGTACATAGTCAAGTATTAGGGAAAGACAGAAAGTTTTTAATTGATACAGGGGCAAGCAGGACAACTATTAGTCACGACGAGGTTCCAGGGGCACCCCTCTCAGGCTCGCAGAATGTTTCCCTTGGATTTTCAGGAAAGCCTATTATTAATGAAGTATCGCAACCACTTCCCCTTGCAGTTGGTCCATTGACACGTACTACAGATCTATTACTAACGAAATCATGTCCAGAAAACTTGTTAGGTATAAAGACATTGAAAGCTCTAGGAGCTGTTATCTGCTGTTCTCCGGAAGGAGTAAGACTGTTTCTACGTGACTTTAAAGGTCACTATGTGTTGAGAGATATTGATCCCAGATTACAGAATGTTCCTTCACATTTATGGGCACAAGGTCCCACTGATGTAGGTTGTATGCAAATTACACCGTATCGAGTCACACTCAGACCAGGAGTAGTCTTGCCACGAATTCGACAATACAAGTTACCTCCAGATGCTGTAGCGGCTTTACCGAAAATCATTGACGAGCTCATTGCACAAGGAGTGGTTGTAGAAACCGACTCCAATGTATGTAATTCTCCCATTATTCCAATTCTTAAACGTACTGATCCAAATGCACCTCCTGTTTATCGATTAGTTATCGATTTGCGCGAATTAAATAAATGCATTGTACCACAATACCCTGTGGTCCCAGATATCTCGTCTCTATTGACTGCCATTGATTCCGAAGCAACGTTCTTTACTGTAATTGACCTGAAGAACGCCTTCTTTAGTGTCCCCATTGACCCGGAAAGCCAATACCTTTTCGGATTCTGTTTAAATGGACGAAGCTTCAAATTTGCACGCGCACCTCAAGGATTCACAGAAAGCCCTAGCATCTATAGCCAAGCACTGAAAAGACAACTAGACAGTATACACATGCCTGATAACACTGCCCTGTTACAGTACGTCGATGATCTATTGATCACCGCCCGCAGCGAACCTGAATGTGAACAAGCGTCACTGACGGTTTTGCATTTCCTGGCTGACAAGGGACACAAGGTGTCCCCTTCGAAGCTGCAATTCTGTGTTCAGCAAGTTGTTTACCTTAGGCACTTGCTGTCCAAAGGGGGGAGACAGCTAACACCTGACCGTATTCAGTTAATTGTACACATGTCACAGCCCAAGACACAAAAGGAGGTACGAGCCTTTATAGGCCTCACTTCTTACTGCAGACAATGGATTCCTCAGTACGCATTTCTAGCAAAACCACTCATACAGTTGACAACCCAGGAGGCAGCATCTTCGACTGCCCTCCCTTGGACATACACAAGCTTTTGACGACTTAAAGAAAGCATTATGTCAAGCACCAGTTTTAGCGACACCATGTTACAGCAAGCCTTGTACACTTTTTGTCACAGAATGCGAAGGTACTGCATTGTCAGTGCTGACGCAAGAACAAGCAGGATCACACAAACCGTGTGCTTATTTTTCTAGTACATTAGATCCAGTAGCCCAGGCTCTGCCTGCGTGTTTGAAATCAGTAGCAGCAACAGCTCTAGCAATCAGACAAATTGATTCTATAGTATTAGGACACCAATTGACAGTACAAGTTCCACACTCCGTGGAAGTTCTTTTAAACCGAACACAGACCCAGTACTTGACTATAGCACGACTGACAGGTTATGAATTGACATTGTTTCAGCCACACATAGAAATCAGACGTTGCAACACATTAAACCCTGCTACACTTTTGCCATTAAGTGGGACAGACCCTTTGGCGCATGATTGTATTGAAGTCATTACTATTACGACGAAACCCAGACAAGACTTGACAGACACTCCATTACCAGATCCAGACCTGACACTTTATGTGGATGGTTCATGCATGAGAACAAGTACAGGAGATTTAGTGGCCGCCTATGCAGTCACGACAGAAACTGAAGTCATAGAAACGGATTGTATTGATACCCTGTCAGCTCAAGCAGCAGAGCTCATCGCTCTGACTCAAGCCTGTATTCAAGCCCAGAACAAGAGAGTTAACATATACACAGATTCACGTTATGCATTCGGAGTCGTACACGACTTCGGTGTCCTGTGGCGAGAGAGAGGTTATCTGACTTCTCACGGGGCCAAAATTCAGCACGGTCCCCTTATTCAAACTCTGTTAGATGCAATACATCTGCCTACAGCAATATCCATCATGAAGTGCAAGGCACATACAAAAGTCACTGATATCATTTCCCAGGGTAACGACCTGGCGGACCGAACAGCCAAGCATACAGCTCAGACTCACGCAACTGATTTAACAAAGACAATAGTCCAGACACCGACACATTGCATGACAGTTAGGGATCCCGCCCTAGATGTAATTGACATACAGACACATGCTACACCAGATGAAGTCAAGAAATGGACTGAACTAGGAGGGATCCAGACAGATCAAGGATGGATGACGAAGGGAAAATCTACATGGTTTCTCCCTGACTCTATGGTCCAAGTAATCATTAACACAGTACATAGTCCTGCACATTTAGAAGAAAAAGCCATGTTAGACAGTATTCAAAACATCTGGTTCAATAAACATTTATGAGCAGCAGCCAAACAGAAAGTGCGTACTTGCATGATTTGTTGTCAGTTCAACCCAGGTAAAAGCATTCCAGTAGAGCAAGGTGGATTCCATCCTCCTGATCACCCTTTTGAAGTCCTCCAGATGGATTATATTCAGATGGAACGTTGTCGAGGATTCAAATATGTCCTCGTAGTTGTATGTGCACTTTCCCGTTGGACAGAAGCATATCCAGTCCCAGATTACACTGCTCCGACCACTGCCAAGCAGCTGGTTCGTGAATTCTTCCCCAGATATGGTTTGCCCCGCGTCGTATACTCCGATAACGGTCAGCCATTCTCGTCCGAGTTAATGAAGCAAGTATCTCTCCTGCTCGGCTACCAGTGGAAATTCCACTGTGTCCGACATCCCGAGGCAGCAGGCCTCGTGGAACGTCATAATCAGACTCTGAAAATTCGCCTTGCCAAGATCTGTAGAGAGAAAGGAGTCGACTGGATAGTAGCTTTGCCAGTTGCGCTCTTTTATATAAGAATGGTTGCACACTCCAGAACAGGGCTATCCCCGTACGAGGTGGTCTTTGGTAGGCCACCGAATATGTGGGGGACGCCTTTGCCTAGAAAAATCACTGATGTTGACTGTATTATGCTGACCGATTACCTTGCCTCCTTGATGTCTGCACTACAATCTTGTCGTTCACAGGTAGCTGCAGCCTTTCCCGACAACACCGAGGTGAAGCCCCATGAAGTGGTTCCCGGCGATTACGTGTTCATCAGGAACTTCGACCGAAGAAGTCCGCTGGAGCCCCGTTGGCAGACGCCAAAATTAGTACTTTTAACCACAAGGACTGCAGTGAAAGTCGAGGGCCGCAAGGGCTGGCTTCACTCGAGTCATATTAAGAAATTTCATGGACTGCTTCCAGATCTGAACTTTCAGCCGCCCGGCCCTCCTCCACAGACTGACTCAAAACTCCCCCTGGTCGAGAAAACTTCTTCCCAGAATTACAGACTTAAATTGAGGTCTAGCAAGTCAGACAGTTTAATTGTTTAAGTCCTCCCCTAGGTGAATCGGTTGAACGAGTTTTCTGACATGTATCCCCTAGACCCCAATAGAGAGAGAGATAAACAGAAACAGCTCAAGAAACGTGAATATTGTAAATCTCTTCGCAGCCACTGCATTGTGACACTATTGATTATGTTTTTTCTAAGTCTTCTGATTATTGCTGCGAGTATATTGTTACACATCTACTACCCTATTTTTAAGCATGCACATTCTCCCTTCAATGTCACTGCCGAGCATTCTTTCAGTGAACTACCCCCGCATGAATTGTCTTACCGACTTGCGCTGCGCAACAACACATTCATTAGTATGTTACATCATTCCCTTCAGACCAGCAATGCTACCAATTGTTGGATATGTGGCCGACTCCCTCCCTATCAGAAATACAAGGGAGTTCTGCCCCTCTTCCCGTACCCGTTTACACACAATGGTTCCTGTGGGGCATGGTTTAGTTTAATAAACTCTCTAGATTCCAATTCTGTAGTTTACCAGGGCAACGGGGTATGGGGTAATCTGAACACAGTTCTGCATAAAGTATGTTTTCCTGACAAGGAGGGTCTACCAAAAAGAACAGGAACTGATCTAGAAAATGAAGTATATGGTTTAGGTAATTTTACGCTTAACCTCATGATTCTGAATGTTGAATCCGAATCCGAACCAGTCTTGCCTGCTATGTCTGTACTACCAGTCAAAGGTGAATTATGTGTCAGAAAGAATGGTTCAGTACACCTGGGTCATAGTAAATGTACTACTGTGATCGAATTCAGTGATAAGGGCAAGTCTGCGTTTAAAGCTTCCCGTCATTCCTACTTCGTTTGTGGTCATACCGCATATATACGCTTACCTCTAGATTGGGATGGCACCTGTTACATTGCATTCCTTCTGCCACCTGTTTTCCTAGCCCCTCCTGATTATCATAGGGACACCCATCTAGTACACAATAGGCCACAGAGAGATCTCCCGATTGTCGACTACACTGAAACGGCATGGGAGCAATACACAGACTTCAATAAAGGTTTCTTTCCCTACTTAGGTGCTGTCTTTAATAGTAAATTGATACGAAAATTAACCAGAACCCTCGAAGCAGTAGTGAATGAAACTACTTCCGCCCTAGGTAACTTAACAGAGGAGCAGTCTGCTATGCGGATTGTTGTTCTTCAAAATCGTCTTGTCCTTGACGTCATCCTGGCCGATAGGGGCGGAGCTTGTAGAGTCATCGGATGGAGCTGCTGTGTTTTCATTCCAGAAAACGCGCCATCAGTCTATAGAGCCATAACCCGTCTTCACAAGATTGCAAGTCAGATACACCAGAATCCAGGCACCTGGACTTGGTCCGGTTGGTTCTGGAGCGTGTTGTCAGCCTGGGGATGGAAGGTCCTATCCTTCCTAGGTATAGCCCTTCTCATAGTATTCAGTTGCTGCCTATGTCTGCAATGTGGGCCAGCGATTTGCGGCTTATGCACCACATCATGTATTCCTCATTCAAGTCCTCATTCAAAACACCGTAAGAAGAAGGAAGAGCAAATGATGTTACATGAACAGATTGATAGATTAATGAGGATTGATATATCATGAAGGGTCCGTAGGGGACAAGGAGGGAATGAGGTAATATGAATTTTCATGGTCAATTGTGTCCCCTATCGTAGACCCCAACGGCTCCATGTACGTGCTTCAAGTACATGTATGTTCCCTCCACTTCCAGCTATGAAGACGCAAATACATTTGCGTCCAACGTTAACATGTCCTCTTTCAGATCCACCATGAATGGGTCGGATATTCGGTTCCTAAGTGTGCCTTGCCAACGTCTTTACATGGTGCACTTTTCATGTTTTACTCGCTCTGGTGAGTTAGGCCCTGATTCCTGCCATCGAGCCCTTTCTGACTTCTGTTTCTGAAAGCTACAGTCTGCTGCTTCCTGACCTCTGCCTTACTCCCTGTGCGGCGAGCAGTGCCTGGCTCGGCCTGCTTGCCTGCCAAGACTGTATTCAGCCTTCAAGTTATCTGCTCCGCTCCTCGAAAATACATTCCTGTCTAGTAGTTTAGGAAAACATCCTTCCCAGCTGCAGAGCAAAGGGCCCGGCCTCACTGTCTCCATGCAAGTAATTCATAGCTCCTGTTACCATGGTAGGCCCATGGCCCCCTTGCTTTACACGTAGACACGTAGTCGCATATGCACGCACTAGCAGTCAGTATAGAATAGCCTCTGCCCGAGAGACCTTTCCTTCTAGATAATACAGTTCCTCAAACACAAGATATTAGATATGATTTGGGATTAGGTTGTTCTGACACCCCAGACTTCTGTCTCCACATGTAGGGCTAAATGTCAAGTCCCCTTCACCCTCCAGTTCCACGTCAATCACACGTCATGCTGCTGCGCGCGCATCTCTGCCACATATTTCTGCTGACACCGCAGGATTCTTCTATGGATCCACCCACCTGTGATACGTTTCAAGTGACGTTGTCTAGCACACACCTCTGTGTACGCCCTTATGCACGCCTTCTGTTACGTACATGTGTTCTTATCTCGTTTCTCTCAGCTGTTACGCCTTCTGCATCTATTTCTACTGTAATGCATTGACTATATATATGATGTTCTGTTATTAAAGCATTGTACATGTCCATGTCCATTCCCTTCCTGAACCCTTGTGGTGATGGAACATGATACCTGGTTCGAACCAATTCCTTTTTAAGGAATAAAACCCTTACAAAACTCAGATGCCACGGATTCTGCCTCTTATTTTTGACTGAGTTATTTTTATTGAACTTTACCGCATAAATTAAGTATAGGTAATTTAAATTTACCACATAATTTTAGGTCCTGATATTAGGGTCTCTCTTCCCCTAACACACATAACAGTAACTTTCCTACTTCCCAAAGTCAGGGTATCAACTGGCTCACAAATCTCACCGCAGGCTCTATTTGAAAGTTTGTGACATTCAGAGCAGACACACACCAACAACATTTACTAAACTGGAAGGCAGAAAATGGCAGGTATTCTGCCCCTGTAAAACAGTAAGCAAAAACTCCATTTGGTGAAGCAACAATAACCTCCACATCTATAACACACAGTCTGTCTTTATGAGGCCATGATGACCTTTGATCTTTATGATCAATGGGGTACACCCAAATAGCCCCATTTAACGGCTAATTCTATGAGCATGCTCAGTGGAATATCAGTGGAAAAATAAGTTTATGAATTTATTTTCTCATTATACTGGGATGCAAAACCAGAGGAACCATTTTTCTGAGTTGAGCATTAGGACATTTTCTGACAACCAGGAGCGGAGTTGAAAAGGGAGAAGAAGCCCTTTATAGTCAATGCTCTTAAGTAAATTTGCTGTTTGATTAATGTTGACTGGAAAACTTAGTATCCTTAAACAACAAACTTAGGGGATCTGGGTATATGGTGAGCAAACTATAGGGTATAATTGAGCACTGGGGAATGTGACATTGTAATGCAACACTTACTGAGATATGCTTTCACATCTTTACCACTTGATGGTTGTTGAGAAATGAGACCTACAAGTTCAGGTCCTGGCCACAAAATTTTATATGAATCTCCAAGGTTTCAATAAATGATCAACTGTGTCAAAGTGGGCACTGACAAATCAAGAATTAGGAGCAGCCCCTCAACCAAAATGTGGTGCACGTCATGCACAATCTCCAGTTTCGATGTTGTATTTAGAGCAGACACCTGATTGGGTATTATGAGGGAACAGGAGTATTATATGGTGTGGTTGTGTGACCTCACCATGCAATACACTCACATTACCATCTTAGGTCCAGTTAGGCTTGTTTGTGAAACCTTAGCTCAACCCTGGATAGCTGTGTCTTCGAGCAGTCAGACTTTAACAAAATAACAAAAGGAAAGCATTTAGAAGTTTTAAAACAATGAAATAAAGTCATACAACACAAAAGAAATGCAACACAAATATATAAATCTAGATCTCATTTTTTCAGTGGAAATACAAACAACCAAGCTGGTTTGGCAAATGTTTTTCCCTCTCTGTCCCCACTCCAACCTGTCTATCTTGACAAAAGGGAAAGCCCTCTTGTGTGTTCCCATCATTTGCCCTTGAAAGGCAATTTCTCATTTGATGCTTGCTTTTTGGGCTTACAGGTTTCCTGCCTGGGAGAAGTAACACCTATTTCAACAGAATTATTCTATAGTGTCCTTACCTGGGAGTCGTTCACACTTCTCTCCAAGAGGACTTCTCTTGTGTCCTGCATCTGAGAATGGCCACTGGAAACTTAGGCAATGAGGTGGCAACTTTGTAAAGTTGCCTTTCACTTCAAAGTTACATTAAATTCGACTTGGTCACCAAGTCAGGTTTAATGGAATGATTCTTTTGATACAATTGAAACCCCAACTTTAGTAGTCCCATACAGAAATTAGCACAGCTGAGATGTCAGCATGTAGCCCTGAACTCACCAATGGGAATACTAACCTCTCCAAACTAAGAACAACAATTTGGGGCTTTTACTGTTAGAATATATGAAAATACATGTCCTACATTTTTAATATACAGCAACCAGCTTTGGGGCACAATCAGCAGAGCTTAAGGGGGGGACATATATATATAAACTGCTTAGACAGAGAGAGACCCATTTCATTTTGCTACTAGATACCATGATTCCTAACGGGTTAAACAACAATGAGGATTTACACAATTTTAAAAAAATATATAGGCCCGCATTTTATTGGTATAGAGGCAATATTGGTCAGGTTGTATTTTTATGGTGTTAGTTCTTTTCGTATGAATAGTTTAATTGAGTATCTCTATAAACATCGCTGTAGATGAAACTGATTTTTCTATCTGTCATTGTAGGTTTCTCACATTGAGCCTCTGTTCTGCTGCTAGTGTTTTTGAATGTTTTCATGCTTTATTTGCACATCACACTTTTTGCACATTTAACAACATAAGTGGCTTGACTTTGCATGAGTTGGCATTGTATTGTATTGTCATTTTGATATTTCTTGCTTTTTCTTAAGAGGTTCAGGTCAAGAGATTAAGCACTTTAATACTGTGAAATTTGCATTTTATTTTATTAGGCAGCTGTCATTCAATAGCATTTTAATTATGATGCCATGGAATTTTCTGCACTTGAACTTTATTCCTTGAAATACTTTATGCTGTTCTTTTTCAGTTATTCCGAATGGTTATTTCTTATATAAATGATTGTTGTGATTTTAGTGCCACTCGCCATAATTATGATCACTGAGGAATTACTGTGTTTATCAATTGCGCATTAATTTTTCATTCCAGCTTGCATATTTCCTGTAATTGTATAACCGCTCTTTGCTGTTATCTGTCGTTCTGCTTTATTTTTTGCACATTGCTGCCCTTCAGCCTATTTTTGAGGGTTGTTTAGGCTTTTACGTTCACTTTAAATTTGCACTGCTTGCTGGGGCTCGTCATGTGATCAAGCTCCATTCAAGGAGCGAAACGCGTCATGTAATGTAATGTAATGTAAATGTAATGTAATGTAATGTAAAAATTACTTATAAAGCGCGGCATACACCGGACGGTTTCTTGGCGCTGTTCACTATATTCGGTGGGAGGCAGAGGGGGGTGGGGGGGAGAGAAAAGCCTATGAATAAACACTACAGAAGAGGTGGGTTTTAAGGAGAGACCTAAATTGAGGGTGGGAGCGGGAGAGTCTAAGTTCCAATGGGAGAGAGTTCCAAAATGAGGGGGCCAGGAAAGAAAATCTGAGACCTCCATGTTTTTTGCGCCTGTATCTGGGTACCTGGAGGAGTGCTTGGTCAGAGGATCGGAGGTGCCTGGAGGGGACATAGCGATGTAGGAGGGAGGAGATGAAGGAAGGGCCGATGCCGGCCAAAGATTTATGAGTGAGGCAGCCAAGTTTGAACTTGCAGCGCTCTGATACAGGGAGCCAATGAAGGGCTTTGAGCAGAGGGTGGACGTGATGATGTTTGGGTTGATGATAGATTAGGCGAGCTGCTTGGTTCTGTATCAACTGCTGTCGTTTGATCTGATATTGAGGGATGCCTACATACAAAGCGTTAGCGTAGTCGATCCGAGAGATGACTAGGGCCAGCAATGCCAGAGTGAGGGCTTCGGTGGTCAGGAAGTGGGCTATTTTTCGGATCTTCCTAAGCTGAAAAAAGCAAGAGGACACAGTGGCATTGACCTGATGTTTCATAGGGAGATCGTGGGAGATGTAAACCCCTAGTCTTTTCACTTTGTCGGCAGGGTGGGGAGGGGGGCCAAGTGAGAGGGGCCAGAAGGTGGAGTTCCAAGGGTTGGATGGGCCTCCGACAAAACAAGCTCCGTCTTGTCGGGATTAAGTTTGAGGTGGTGGGCGCCCATCCAATTGCTGATATGGCAGAGGGTGGATTGGAAATTTTGGGCCGCTTCGTCAGAGGAGTCAAGGTTGAAAACGAGCTGAATGCCGTCTGCATAGTTAAATGCGGAGACATTTCTTCCCCGGAGGGAGCGGATCAGGGGGGTGAGGTACAGGTTAAAAAGAAGTGGTGACAAGGACGAACCCTGTGGAACACCGCAGGTAAGCATCCTCCTGTCAGCCGAAAACTGGGAGAGTCGGACGGATTGGTGGCGGTTGGTCAGAAAGGAACGAACCCAGTTAAGGGCCGTCCCACCGATGCCCGCTTCTTTGACACGGTCGACCAAGATGGTGTGGTCGACCGTGTCACAGGCAGCTGACAGATCCAGAAGGACCAAGGCTTGGCTGATGTTGGAGTCAGCGCCTCTACGGAGTTCCTCCATGACAGAGAGGATAACCGCCTCGGTCGAGTGGGCAGGTCTAAACCCGGCTTGCTGGGAATCAAGGAAGTTGGAATCTTCGATGAAGGAGCTGAGGACGCTGGTTACGTGAGACTCAAGTTCCTTACTCAAGTAGGGGAGCAGGGAGATGGGGCGGAAATTGCCCAGAACCCGGGGATCAGCGTTGGGTTTTTTCAATATAGGAACCACCTCAGCGTTCTTAAAGTGGCTGGGAACCTGACCGAGCAGTAAAGAGTTGTTCAGGAGGGTCAGCGGAGGGGAGGGGCAAGCCGAGAAGGCGGCCCGGAGAATCGTAGGAGGGCAACAATCTGTGGGGGAACCAGATGAAACTTTATTAAGTAGGGAGAGAAAGTCTTCCTCTAGTATGGGGGGGAGCTGAGTGAGGGAGTGGGGTTGAGGGAGGAAGTGGCCTTAGAGAGGGCCGTCGCCGGCGGTCCGGAAGATATGCTGTTTTTGATTTTACTGATTTTCTCTATAAAAAAACAGTTGAGGGAATCGCAGAGGGCCTGGAACGGAAGGGAGGACATTCGTTCAAGAAAATGCAAATAAATTGAAATACTGCTCACACAATCCTGTGTGTTGGTGGCCCGTCATTGTACGTGAACCTTTTTTGGGTGAAGAGGTCCGCACCTGCTTGGTTCCACCATGGTATTGGCGGTCAGGAATTGTACTTCGACATTCTAAATCTGATTTGGCTGTTTCCGTTCTGCAGGACCCTCCCATTCTTTGAGGCACAGCGTCTGCACATCCAATTATGCTTTTGCGTATACACAATTCAACTCGGATGAGTTTAGCGCCTTGCTGAGCCCCCCGCTGAAAATCAACTAACGGTTGCCGGTGTACCAGAGGTTTTTGACAGCGTGGCATTTGAGGAATCCGTAGGGTCGGCTGACCTTCGTGAGCCCCACCGCCGATTCCGGTAAGGCACTTCGTGCAGGCAACTTCACTTGCACTTCAAAATTCATTGCGGGTTAAGGGATATTTCCCCTATTGTCTACAGATCACTATTTGCCATCCAGCAGTGAAACAGCGAGATTCTTTTAAAGTGCCAAACTATCACATTTGCAACATGCTTTCCAGCGACGCGCTCCGAAACAGGGAGTCAGTAGCAGAGGCTCTGTTTGATAACCTACCAGCGGTGATTGAGGAACCGCGTGTTAACAGTGTGATCAACGTAAGCAGTGATGTAAAGACTCTACTCAAAACACTTTAAATATTGTTACGTAATGAACTATCAAAATGGTGGGAAAAGAAATCCCTAGAAAAATACCGCAATGCCAACCGTGTGCCTAGAGGCCTTTGTGTGCTAATTGTACCAACGTAAGAAAATCCTGACCCAAAGATGTTGCAGGAATGGGCCGATAATAATCTCCAAGCTTCAATGAACATGCCACACATTCTTATTAAATATGCTCAATCAGATAGAGATGCGCTTTTACTGGAGATTGACCGCATTAATGGGCTATTGGATGCTACGCGCTAATCGGACCTCATAGCTAAAACAAAGAAGGAGATTGAGGCTTGTATTGTTAAATACGAGGAGTCCATAAAAGAACGCAAAATATTTAAGTTTGCGAGGGACCAAAATGACTACGCCACTGGCCGTATTTTTATCTTTGCCTGGAAGTACGACAACTATAAACGCCAAGCCCTTACAAGTCACAAGAGTAAAGGTCTAGGAGCAAGCAATAGTGCAACAGCTGCTCCTGACAATACTGATTCAGATGCGGCTTCTCTCACTTCGAACAGCGTCTCGGATTATAACAGATCGGGCAGTTCTTTGGGCCAAGACGAATTAATGAGTTTCACTGTTGTAGACGAGCTTAATTTTGTAAGCGAGGACCGTAGGTATTCCCTGCATCCCCGCAATCCTCCACAGAAGCAAGGAAGTGTTCAAACAGGGAACGGCGCGCCAGGAGGTGCAAACACAAACAAAGGCACAGCGCGAGGCAATGAGAGAAGGAATTGGAAAAGGTAATTGCAACAACAGAAAATACAGTGATTAACTTAACTGACGTCGTACTTTCCAAAGCAGAAGAGCAACTCCTTTCGCTAGGACTTACATTCTGTCCTAAGAACAATTTTTCCTACAATCAGGCGCGCATAGATGTTTTAAAATTTATACGGAAGATTAAATTAATCAAATACTTCCAATTACATCCTATGTTGAAAGCCAATGAATCTGCTATAACTGAAAGTGAAAGCACCATTAATCCATTGCAAGTTAGAAATTTAGGTGGTTTACAATCTCTCCTTGATCTTGCTCATGAAGACAGCTCTCAAGGTGCTCCTACAGTCAGTCAAGCTATCACTGTAAATAAATCTACTCCCAGGCCATTCCGTCCGAAATCGACATTTTTGCCACTCATGCCCAAAGATGCTGTTGATGGGTTTAGTGACAGGTCATCACAGAACTGAAAGAACTGAACAGAGTAACTTTGGGGAAATCTAAACAGACCAATTATAACAACAACCAATACCATCTTTTTATTAAAAAACTACAGAGTAACCCGAACATCATCGTTAAAAACTCTGACAAGGGTGGCAATACTGTCCTATGGTTGAAGGATGATTATTTGAAGGAGGCTGAAAGACATCTATCGGATCCTACTTGTTACGGCAAGACAACTAAAATCGTCATGAGAAAGAGTGAGGACTTCACTCGGAAGAAAATCCACCATTGGCAGAGAAAGGGTCTGTTATCAAAGGAGGAGGCGAAATTCTTGAGTATTGAATATCCTATCACTCTGGTCTTTTACCTTCGTCCAAAAATTCATAAACTGGTTACTCCTGTCCAAGGCCGCCCCATTATTTCAGCCCAGGGTAGTATGAATGAGCATCTATCGAAATATGTTGATTTCTTTCTCCAACCTCACATGACCAAATTGCCGTCTTACCTCAAGGACACTACTGACTTTCTCATTAAAATACAGAATGGGAATTGGTGTTCGGATTATTGGTTTGTTGTAATGGACATCGAGTCCCTCTATATTAGTATACATCATCGACAGGGTATGGAGGCAATCAAGTACTTTTTTGACAACCGAGATGTTGCTTTCAGAGACCACAACCTAATGCTCCTTGAAATGACAGAAATTTGTCTGTATAATAACTTCTTTCAATTCCAAAATTATATTTATCACCAACAACGTGGGGTGGCTATGGGCTTGTGCTTCTCCCCCAGCTATTCATGCTTGCATGTTGGCTGGTGGGAGGAGTACGAGCTGGGCATTACCCATCGTCAGTGGAGACCCTTCATGGTCCACTTCTGGTGCTATATCGATGATATTTGCATCATCTGGGGCGGGACACAGGAACAGGCACATGCCTTTGTGGGCGAGATCAATAACAATGACCGAAATTTGAGATTCACGGCCTCAGTCACTAATAATCCAGCTGAGTTTTTAGATGTGCACTTGTATATTGAGGAGGGCAGACTTCACACTAAACTCCATAGGAAGTCTACAGCGGGCAATTCGATTTTGCATGCTCGTAGTGCTCACCCTGCACATACTATTAACAGACTACCATACGGGTAATTTATTCGTATTAGGCGCATATGCAGTGACACTACTACATCCAACCAATGCTTAGCTGAATCCTTTCAAAGGTTTCTCGCTCGGGGCTATAAACCCAAATTACTGAATCAGGCATTCTCTAAAGTAACATCTAAATCGAGAGATGAGTTGATGAGACCTAAGGCTGTCAAAACCATTGATCCTAATGTATGTGGTCCTATCCGCCTGATTACAACTTTCTGTACCCAAGAGAGGAGGATAAGGTGCATTCTATACTCTGAATGGCGATTGTCCTCACTGACAACATTTTAGGCCCCATTCTTCCATGTCAGTCCGCTATTAACTTTAGAAGGGCGACCTCTATGAGGGAAGCACTTGACAGATCTGTGCCGGAAAATGTACCCAAATGCACCTGGTTATCTGAAATGTTTTTTTTTTAATGCACTTCGTGCTGTGCTTGCACGTTTGCGAAGAATGGCATGTACTACCAATCTGCTTTTATTGTAAAACAGATAGTCATCCCAGAGTATCTGACCTGCCGGTCGGAATACGTTATCTATAAACTCAAATGTACTTGTAATTTGGAGTAAATAGGTAGTACGGAACTTCCAGTTAATAAACGCATCCTACAGCACGTGCGGGCTACTGTTAATTCGGACAGTAAATATCCAGTAGCCAGACACTTTAAAGCTGTGCACGATATTAAACTTAAAGATCTCAAATTTACTGTTCTAGGCTCAGTTCCCAATCCCGGACGGGGTGGCAACTGTGACAAACTGCTTAGACAGAGAGAGACCCATTTCATTTTGCTAATAGATACCAGGGTTCCTAATGGATTAAACATCAATGAGGATTTCCACAATTTTTTATAAATATATAGGCCCGCATTTTATTGGTATAGAGGCAATATTGGTCAGGTTGAATTTTCATGGTGTTAGCTCTTTTCGTATGAATAGTTTAATTGAGTATCTCTATAAACATTGCTGTAGATGAAACTGATTTTTCTATATGTCATTGTAAGTTTCTCACATTGAGCCTCTGTTCTGCTGCTAGTGTTTTTAAATGTTTTCATGCTCTATTTGCACATCACACTTTTTGCACATTTAACAACATAAGTGGCTTGACTTTGCCTGAGTTGGCATTGTATTGTATTGTCATTTTGATATTTCTTGCTTTTTTTTAAGAGGTTCAGGTCAAGAGATTAAGCACTTTAATACTGTGAAATTTGCATTTTATTTTAATAGGCAGCTGTCATTCAATAGCATTTTTATTATGATGCCATGAAATTTTCTGCACTTGCACTTTATTCCTTGAAAGACTTTATGCTGTTCTTTTTCAGTTATTCCGAATGGTTATTTCTTATATAAATGATCGTTGTGATTTTAGTGGCACTCACCATAATTATGATCACTGTGGAATTACTGTGTTTATCAATTGCGCATTAATTTTTCATTCAGGCTTGCGTATTTCCTGTAATTGTATAACCTCTCTTTGCTGTTATGCTTTATTTTTGCACATTGCTGCCCTTCAGCCTATTTTTGAGGGTTGTTTGGGTTTTTACGTTCACTTTAAATTCGCACTGCTTGCTGGGGCGCGTCATGTGATCAAGCTCCGTTCAAGGAGCGAAACGCATCATGGAGGACAATCGTCCTAGGAAATGCAAATAAATTGAAATACTGCTCACACAATCCTGTGTGTTGGTGGCCCGTCATTGTACGTGAATCTTTTTTGGCGGAAGAGGTCCGCACCTGCTTGGTTCCGCCGTGGTCTTGCCGGTCAGGAATTGTAATTCGATATATATACTATTGGCAACGCAGGTTGGGAGCTAGGGGACCCAGGGAGGCTGAACTCTTTTACTGCTGTCTGGCACAGATGATTTCCACGTAAACGCGCCCTTTCCCTATTAACTCTGCCCACTACACCCACAGCCCTTAATATACTGCATTCTGGGAACTGGAGTCCAACTTGGGAGTAGTGGCAGCGCGAACATGTGATTGGGGGCTGAACTTTGAACCTCCAATCGCTGCAAGCATAAGGACACTTGAAGGCGCGGGTGGAAACTCTTCCAGACACAAAGCGGCATCTGACGAAGGCTACAACGCCGAAATGCATCGTGCCTATGCTGTATCTAATTAAAGGCTTTCCCTGCTGACCCCTGCTGTGGCCTCTCACCTTCTGTAACCGGAGCGGTGGTTTTTTCATGTTTCACGCACCTGCCAGTGGCGTGTTAGAGGCCCGGCTCCCTCACTGTGGCAGGAGACTCTGGCACCAGCTGTTCCAGCTTCATCTAATTTTCCAAGGTATTGGATTATCTCCTGCCCGCCTACGCTGCTGATAACGCCAGGGACTCTGCTAGCAGCAGCTCGCGACTTCACGAGGAGCCGCTTTTGCACACCGGCATTGCGACTCATGGCGCGGCTGAACTATTGGCAACGCAGGTTGGGAGCTAGGGGACCCAGGGAGGCTGAACTCTTTTACTGCTGTCTGGCACAGATGATTTCCACGTAAACGCGCCCTTTCCCTATTAACTCTGTCCACTACACCCACAGCCCTTAATATACTGCATTCTGGGAACTGGAGTCCAACTTGGGAGTAGTGGCAGCGCGAACATGTGATTGGGGGCTGAACTTTGAACCTCCAATCGCTGCAAGCATAAGGACACTTGAAGGCGCGGGTGGAAACTCTTCCAGACACACAGCGGCATCTGACGAAGGCTACAATGCCGAAATGCATCGTGCCTATGCTGTATCTAATTAAAGGCTTTCCCTGCTGACCCCTGCTGTGGCCTCTCACCTTCTGTAACCGGAGCGGTGGTTTTTTCATGTTTCACGCGCCTGCCAGTGGCGTGTTAGAGGCCCGGCTCCCTCACTGTGGCAGGAGACTCTGGCACCAGCTGTTCCAGCTTCATCTAATTTTCCAAGGTATTGGATTATCTCCTGCCCGCCTACGCTGCTGATAACGCCAGGGACTCTGCTAGCAGCAGCTCGCGACTTCACGAGGAGCCGCTTTTGCACACCGGCATTGCGACTCATGGCCCGGCTGAACTATTGGCAACGCAGGTTGGGAGCTAGGGGACCCAGGGAGGCTGAACTCTTTTACTGCTGTCTGGCACAGATGATTTCCACGTAAACGCGCCCTTTCCCTATTAACTCTGTCCACTACACCCACAGCCCTTAATATACTGCATTCTGGGAACTGGAGTCCAACTTGGGAGTAGTGGCAGCGCGAACATGTGATTGGGGGCTGAACTTTGAACCTCCAATCGCTGCAAGCATAAGGACACTTGAAGGCGCGGGTGGAAACTCTTCCAGACACACAGCGGCATCTGACGAAGGCTACAACGCCGAAATGCATCGTGCCTATGCTGTATCTAATTAAAGGCTTTCCCTGCTGACCCCTGCTGTGGCCTCTCACCTTCTGTAACCGGAGCAGTGGTTTTTTCATGTTTCACGCGCCTGCCAGTGGCGTGTTAGAGGCCCGGCTCCCTCACTGTGGCAGGAGACTCTGGCACCAGCTGTTCCAGCTTCATCTAATTTTCCAAGGTATTGGATTATCTCCTGCCCGCCTACGCTGCTGATAACGCCAGGGACTCTGCTAGCAGCAGCTCGCGACTTCACGAGGAGCCGCTTTTGCACACCGGCATTGCGACTCATGGCCCGGCTGAACTATTGGCAACGCAGGTTGGGAGCTAGGGGACCCAGGGAGGCTGAACTCTTTTACTGCTGTCTGGCACAGATGATTTCCACGTAAACGCGCCCTTTCCCTATTAACTCTGTCCACTACACCCACAGCCCTTAATATACTGCATTCTGGGAACTGGAGTCCAACTTGGGAGTAGTGGCAGCGCGAACATGTGATTGGGGGCTGAACTTTGAACCTCCAATCGCTGCAAGCATAAGGACACTTGAAGGCGCGGGTGGAAACTCTTCCAGACACACAGCGGCATCTGACGAAGGCTACAACGCCGAAATGCATCGTGCCTATGCTGTATCTAATTAAAGGCTTTCCCTGCTGACCCCTGCTGTGGCCTCTCACCTTCTGTAACCGGAGCGGTGGTTTTTTCATATATATATATATATATATATATATATATATATATATATATATATATATATATATATATATATATATATTAGTAAGGCATGTCTAGGCTTTGTCATTAGTTGTAATAGAAAAGTCGAGTTAGGTAGTGAGAGAACAGTTTAGGATGAAGAAAGGCGTAATTTGACATATTTGTATAGGTGAATTGCATAGATATTAAATAGAATTTTTTTCCTTATACATGAATAGCATGTCAAAAATATTGTTGCTACAAAAATATAGAGAAACACTTTATAGAAGGCAAGAATATTTTTTGGAAATGCCGCTAAACAGTTAATGTTTGATTTATCGTCCTATGCTATGCTAGATAATGAAGATTCCTATTTGAATGCTATGCTGAAAATTGTTTTATTTCCATCATTATGGTCATCACTACATTCTCAGAACTAGTAGTCCATGAGGAGAAATATCTAACTAACACACAGCCAAGAGCATTATAGGGCCCACCCTTAAACAGTTCAGGTATAATCCCGGTATTTCTACCATGTTGACAGATCAAACCCATCTGCTTAATGTTTTTCCAGTAACCAGAGAAAGTCCTGAAAAACTTGATTGCAAATGACAGGTTTATATACTCAGAACATTTAATTGAAACCACTGGGGCCGCATTATTCAAAGTGTCTGGGTGGGGGGGGGGCTACAATGAACATGTGCCCCCGCTTAATGCTGCCCTGGGCCACTTTGGTATTACAAAAAATGGACCACAGATGTTTGTCCTGTCCCTTCTGTATTACAGATATTGCTGGTGCACATGTAGTGCCAGATATATCTCAAGATGGTGTTTTCTGATTTGCTCGGGCCGTGGCCCACACAAATGACGCAAATGAGGGTATCTCTTTACCTCTGCACCATATTATAGATGGTTGAACAAAGGTAAAGAAGCTGTCAGGAGGTGCAGTGATAGTGCGCCACAAAAAGGTGGCACACTGTCATCTCACTATCTAGAGGGGAGAAAGGAGCTCCCATGGGCCTCCCAGAAATCTCCTTGCAGGTGGGTGCAGTCCCTCACTGCAACCACCTGCAAGAGGATCATTCTCCTCCATTAAAAGTGCAGGAGGGTTGCCATCTGCCAAGGGAAACACAGAGCGACTTTGAAGCAGCCGCTCCATATTTCACTTAAATGCTCTGCCCCCAGGGCAGCACGAGTTCACAGCTGCCCCGAGAGCAGTAAATTCAAAATAATAGGTCACATATTCCCTGTTTGCACACAGCACACCTGTTGTTTCAAGGGGTGCTGTGGTGCAAACAGGGAAACTGTGCCCTATAACTAATAGGGACACTGCTGCCCAAGGATATGAATATTGCAAGGAAAACATTCATGAGAAAAACAATTGGGGCACTAAGTTTGATAAATTAAAGTCGCAGAGATATTATTTAAAGCATTCATGATACCCTGGGAAATTATATTTTTAAACAAAACAATTCAGTAGTTGAACTGCACAAGGTCAACTTCCACTAGGTATGTAAAGGCAGCATCTATTGCAAATGTTATTTGCACACAGGTTTTCAGTTGGTGGTGGAAGGAAAACATTACGGATACGGAATAGAACATCATGATTCAGAATGGGCCCACAACTTGACTGTAATTGATTTCAATGGAGTTGCCCTGTGGCCAATATATACTAATGTGTGTATGAACAGCTTTTTTTCTTTAGCACCTGATCCCTTAGTTAAATAGTTCAGACCCTAGATACATGATTTACACTCCCATGGAAGTAAACATTATGTGGCTAGTACAGTCCATATTAACTGCTGTAAAGGAGCATGTGCCTAACTTAGTGAAGATATGGATTTTAACGATTTCCTTTGAGTCCACATTATCTATGCCATTTCTAAAGAATTAAAAAAAAAGACGCTGCAGAAAGAATAGGGCAAGCAGATACAGAAATAAAGCAAACAACATTATTATTTGTTGAAAATAGTTTCTTGACACTCTCCCAAGAAGTGTTCTCAATCAGCACTATAAAGCCATAAACCATGCATCATCTGAAAGAAGATTTAAACTTTTTAAAACATGGACAAACTCAGATGAAGGTCATAACACAATGAGATTGAGCATTAAAAACCTTGAAGACTGGTAATAAACTGATCAATGAGTGTGTGTAAGAAAGTGGCTCTGTATATACTTGGACCAAAGTAAGGTACAGTGTGCACAGATTCCACAGTCCCCAGAGGTTTGGCAGAGGCTAAAGTTAGATATAACCTTACTCTCTAAAGTGGTAGCTTGGTCGAGCAGTACGGCAGTATCAGAGGACAGTGTAAAGCATTTGTTGTACACACTCAGAACTGAACTCTAGGCCGATTGTTTTGTATCAAAATATATAGTTGTTTTATTTTAGAACCAACAAGGTATCAAAATATACTTTCTCAGAATGAGTTACTTTAGTTAAATACTTTTCAAATAGGCAATAGACTTTGTGATTACAATAGTTACAGTTGTTGCATTAGGCAACACAATTTCAAACACAATGCAACATTGAGCTCAATGGGAATTTCTGGTTAAATGCAATTAGTTACTTTATAGATTACTTTTCTAACCACAGGACAGGACACTAGATTCAGTGCTGAGACATCTCCTGTACACAGTTAAGTAAAAGTTGTTTGGTTACAGTAGTGATTTTTAAGGAATATTATTGTATTTTAAAAGTTGACAGAAACTTTTAAACATAGAATCACCAATGTTATCCTAGGGGAGGAAATTCACTTAGCAGGTAAGTAATGTTATCGTTACTTTTTCTTACTTAGTGTTGGGTCCTGGATCCAGCACTGGTGTATCTCCTGTAAACAATTGAAATAATGCGTTTAAGTCATACAGGCGATTTTTAAGGGATATTTATAGTTTTTGAAAATCGATACTTAGAAACTTTTCTGGTCAAAACTAGACAATGGATTTCTACGGAAGGAAATTCAAGTTACTGGTAAGTACAATTAAAATTACTTTTAAGGGTCAGTGCTGGGCTAAAAGATGCAGCACTGGGTTATCTCCTGATAACAGGTGAGTAAATCGGAATTCGTTGTTCAGCTGATTTTAGATGAATATTTTAAAGTTTAACCCGATCTATGCTCATGATGGAGCCGCTCCGTCATGAGCCTCGGTTGAGCTGTGCTCATGACGGAGCGGTTCCGTCATGGCCCGCTCGGCGCGCCTGCGCGGGGCGAATTTCGCACCTGCGCTGAACGTTCCATTGAGCGGGGCGGGCCATGAGGGAACCACTCCGTCACGAGCACAGCTCAACCGCGGCTCGTGACGGAGCCGCTCCGTCACGAGCATGCGAGCGCCGCTCGGCCCCCCGCCCCCTTAGCGCTGCGGGGGAATTCCCGCCGCAGCGAAGGGGTTAAAAACTCCACACAGAAGAATTTTCAATGGAAATCAGTCAATGTTACCCTATGGAAGAAAAGTGAGTTATCGGCTTTTGGTAAGTACTCGACTGGCAGAGGTAAGACTCAGGGGTCTCTCAGGGTCAGGTAGGTACAGTTGGTACACCCTCAGCGGCACAGGGGCAACCGGGTGCAGAGGTAGTTAGGCCCATTGTTATCTTATGAGAGGCAGGGGGCCTTCGGTTGGTGGCTGCTGGCAAGCAGGCCACACAGCTGTGGGAGCTGGGCTCCTGGTCACTTGCTCAGGGAAAATGGGGAAGTAGTTTAGGACACAGGCTGCACTGCCAGGGGCACTCGGGCGGCTGGGTGCAGGGAGCTTTTGAGCCGTCGGACGCTCAATGTTATTCAATAGAGAACTTGGAAGATGAACAAAGGCTGCAGGCTTGGGGACGGAGATTCTTCAAGAGCGACCAACACTTCGAGGGGTAGGTTGGGATCTTGGAAGATAGGTAGGCCCCCCGGAGTTGGGCACAGGGGGCCGCGAGGGGCACCGGGTGCAGGGGTGTCTTTTTATGTTGGGAAATCTTACCCGCTGCTGGAGGGGTCCCTGTTTGTGTGGCTGCAGGCGTCGTCTGGGTAGTCGAGGAGGGTCCTTGGGCACTGGATTTCAGGTCACAATCACTAGAGGGATGTCCTCAGGGTCTTTGTCCACTTAGGCATGGGCCGGGCTCGGCGGGTGCAGAGTGTGCTGGATTTGCGGTTCATGGCTGGCACCAGGGTTGTTGCTTTTTGAGCAGAACCACTGCTCCTGGGAGTACCAGTCTTGGTAGAGTCTCAAGGCAGTCAGGTCCTTTGGGATTTGTGAGGTAGCTGACCACTGAAGGTGCCAGAGTTTCGCAGGAGCAGGTTCAAGGATCAACAGGCCGGTACGGCTGGGGCCAAGTCAGTTCTTGTCGTCCTCTTGTGAGCAGCTGCACGGAAGGTCTTCTTGTTTCTTGATCTTCTTACTTGTTTCAATTTGGGATCTGAGGAAGGAAGGTTCAGGGTGCCCCTAAATACTAAATATAGGGGTGTTACAGGTAGGGTAAGGGCAGGGACCAATGGGTCCCTGTCCTGAGGTGAGTACACCCCTATCCTGCTCCTCTCCTGTGGGAGGGGATAGGAGCCGATCTCTGATTGGGCAGGGCTTCCCATCCTCAAGATGTCCGGAGCCCGGGGTTGTGCTTCACCTCGCCTCTCCTACCTGAGGGGTGGAGTTGCCACAGGTTGGCACACCCCCTTTCTTCACTTAGGGTTTCCCGTCAGTCTTCCTGCCAGAGTGGGGGTCAGAACCGGTGAGTGCCGGTTGCTGAGTACAGCAAGTGGCCTGGAGAAACTCACAAAGGCGTCATGCCTTTGAAGCTTCCCCTGCCCATCTTGGGTGAGGAGACCTCGTGCCTCACCCAGGATGTGCATTGTTGCAGGCCCAGGAGAGCGGCGGGCTCTCTTCCCAGAGGTCCAGCAACATGTCTGCTGTGTGGCATCCTAGGCAGCCTCTCAGACAAGATGTGGATTGTAGGTTAGGTTTTAGGGGGCATCTCTACGATGCCCTGTGTAGTACATGTTACATTAAATCCCACACTGGCATCAGTGCGGGTTTAATGTGCTGAGACTTTGATATCAAACTTGTCAGTCTTCAGTGTAGCCATTATGGTGCTGTGGAGTTCGTAAAGACAATCTCCCAGCACCATATACTCTTAATGGCATCACTGCACTTACAGTGCCCAGGAATGGCCCTGGGCACTGTAGGGGCACAGAGCTCATGCACCTGTGCCCATACCACTGGCATAGTGCACCCAGCTAGAAGGGTCACTGAGGTACGCCAGGGCAGTGGGTTTGTGGGCATGGCACACAGGGATGTGTGTCATGTCGACTCTTTGTTTAGTTCTGCGCCAAGTCATTTAGTCTGTAAAGGCAGTGTGTGTGTGTCAGGGCCCCTAAGGGAGGCACAATCAGTGCTGCAGCCCTAATGGGCCTTCTCTGGTCACAGTGCCCTGCTTACCTTGGGTACCATTTACCAGGGACTGACCTGTGGCCAGAGATGCCAATTGGGTTTAGGTTTCAACACAGTTTTAGGGAAGGAACACATGCCCTGGGTACCTGGTTGGCAGGAACCCAGGGCACACTCGGTCAAAGTACATCAGCGATGCAGCAAAAAGTGCATACCATGCAAGAAAGATGGCACTTTCTCACAGTGTGCGGTGTTGATCCTTATTATTTCATCTCAACACAAATGGCTAAAAAAGCATCAAGGGGGAAAGTATCACGGAGACAGAAAGTGCCTGTTTTCTGCAGAAAAAAATCCACATATCACATGGCTCCAAAACAGAGTAGTCTCCGTACAAATTACAGCTTTCCATTTTTATGATTGTGAAAAACACTGATCCTTGGTTTGGTATGAAAATGGTTTTCTTTACCATGCATTGGAATTTGAATTTGAATTACATTGCTTCACCAAAGGCAACCCATTATTCATAGGCACTAAACCTCTAAGACACTTAGTCCTCTGTGATTCTATTGCTTTGCACGGAGCATGTAATCCTTTGATACCAAGCTTGATTTTTAGGTCGCTTGCCACACCTGCCCCATTTATTCCCTTGTTTCATACTCTCCTACGAAATGGGTCATGTCTCATACGGACAAATGATAGTTGTTTTGGAATGTCAGCTCAGTATATCTACATGGTAATGCAGAAGGACATTCCTATAACCTCAGCTGCAGAAAAATGTGTCTTACAAGCAGCCAACTCATTTCACTGACCTGTTGCACACCATCTTCCATTCTTCAAACACAACAGGCATAATTCACTTTTTCAAAAACATTGAATCTGGCTTGCTGCCTGGCTTTGAGGCTGTGTCTGGATGTATTCCTTCATTCTTCAGTTCATAGATTTCCAGTCTAATTAGCGGATTTTCAACCACACTTCTGATAGTTGACCTTGCAATTCACATTCCAATTTTAGATATAGAGCCAGTATGAACACCAGTGCAAATTAAAATCAAGGCCATCCAACTAAGCAGCAGTGCAGAGAAGATATGGCATTTGATTTCTTTGGACATGTGTTATTGCCAACCAGTGAACATTAGACTTTGTCATTTCGCAAGCTAAAACTCTTCAAGTGAAACCATCTTCATGGTGCATAAATTGTATTGAAACAATCTGCTCAGATGTTCCCTTGGAATTGCCATCCATTGTATATTTCAACATTAGTGAAGCAATGTGACCGATAAAAATGCACCAGGCATACTGCACTCTAATTCAGTTACCCATCCTGAAGTATGCAGTATATGATGGGCTATCAATACCAAAACACCTGTTCCATTGCCTGGTCCATCAACTGCTCTGGCAAGGGAAAGACCACAAAGCATGTCTTCTTCCCTGGGTTCCATTAATGTTCACTTCAACATATGTGCATCACCTCCTCCTTGTCCACAACAAGACCGAAGTTATCAAGTTCAGCCAATGCTGTCCTGCAACCATAACAGCTCCCATTAATATCAACATGCATGGCTCATGTGCCTTCTATGCATTCAACTTCCAAATTCAGTGAAAGATTTATTTTAACAATGGCTGATGGAAAGAAGTAGCAATAACAAAAATCTTTATCACAGCATATAAAGAACCATTCCTGCTTTTTTTTAGAAATTATATGAAGATAAAGTATTTTAAAGGGGTCCGTTTTTACCTTTTATTCTTGCTTTTTCAATATATACTTTTTGCACCCCGCTTCAATCAGTATAGAATGATTTTATCTGTCTATTGTTTTCAGTTTGTCATTGTGTTTATAATCTCATACATATAAACACAAACATTCATTATATATATTTCTTATCATTCCATGGATGTCAAAATTTTAAACAGAAAAGCTGGGGAGGGGATGGGGGAAGCAGTGAATGCCTGGGGGGATGAAGACGTAACAAGGAGTTCATGTCGGTCTATGCAGGCAGGAAGCAGAACACTGGAGGGAGAGACTTAGAAAACACATGCACTCATGGAATACTGAAAGGAAAACAAAAAGAAGTTCCCAGAATGTGAGCTGTGGAAAAATACACTTAATCCAATCAAAAGGATGGTAACATGGCTGTGCTCCATGTAAAGGACAAACAAGCCATTGAATAAGAACAACACAAATGGGAATAACAAAAGAGCCAACCAATTGTACTCAAAGGTGTTCACATACAATCAAACAGAATATAGCCAGAAACAATTATTTTTTCATAGGGGCAGAGAGAGAGAAATCTCCTTTTCCTCTTGCGATCAAATAGTTCAGTCTTTAAACACAGAATATTCTCCTTGGAGATTAAGGGAAGTTGTCACTCATCTTTACTCTTGGGTTTCATAGGGTCTAAGTGCCAGGTTCTCTCCTGTCATATTTCCCACTCTGGTGGCCTGTTGGGATAATTTGAGTAGAGTGTGGCTGACTTGCTGAATATCTCCAAGCAACCAACCATTTAATAGAAGTTCTGGCCTTGCATAGGGGAGTAGTGGCCAAGCTCCTCCCTGGCTAAATCTCATGCAAACCTCATGCAGCTCCTGGTTGGGTAGAGGTAGCTACAGGCAGAAAGTAGGTAGAACAAAGTGTGTAATATGGACCTCTAGTCCTGTATTAGGGAAATATATTTTTTCATTTTCTTGTGGGTTAATAATTAGCTACATGAATGTGGAAATCCATCCATTTTCAAAAAATGTTAAAAGAAGGGAGCACAGAATGAATTTGTTAATGTTTCATTATTTTATTATAATGCCCTACTGTTTTGAAAGGAAGAAACCTACAAAAGGGATGTGGAGGACTGCTTCTACTAGAAAAGCAGTGACTGTATTTATATATATTTTACATTACAGTTGGATGAAGTGTCTACTGCTGTTGGAATGTTGTTAATTATATATTTAGGAAGGAAAAATTGTTATGCATTAGAATGTCTTTTGTTTGAATTTGCATAAAATCTGATCAGCGTCCTGCATAGTTTCAAAGAATTTTGAGTTGAAATAAACACACTTTTTCTGTTGGAAAACAGTTAATAAGAAACGTGGAATTAAAATCATATTACTTAAAAGAACCATATCCATTGTTCATGATTGGGATAAGAAAACACACAGGTAAGAGAAATGAAGAAATGTGGTATGGCTATGTCAACATTACATACTATCTAAACTTTTTACAAAACTAGATACTAATGGTTCACCATAATTGCCCTTGTACTTTACCAAATGATAATTAATTACTTGCATCCCCACTAAGAAAAGAGGTACGCTCTTGACCCACCCATAACAATATTGATGTAAGCCCTAAATTGGATGCCACCTCAACCTTTTAAAGGCTTTTGTGTTCCTGCAGATAACTTCTGGATTCTAACTGGGAGGTTTTGATGTTAGTGAGTAAGTAAGGATTGTTTGGGCTAAGCAGTTGACCAATTTTTTCGTAACTGTTAGATCCTCTCTCTCTTGTTTCCCTTTTAGTAGTTTCTTGTGCATTCTTAAGATGTCTCTCTTTTGTATTTCTACTCAGCTAATCATGCCTTCATAGGTTGGTACATCCTGGTCCATATAGTGACTAAGAATATAAATTGAAGAATCTCATGGAAATAAGAAAGAGTCCGTACTTTGTGAACAGGCATTTCTGCCAAGACTGTCAAACACCTTCACTGTCTGTAGTATGTTCTGCATCTCGACAGAAGGTTTGTGGAAGGGTTTGCTACTATTTGGACTGCCTGATTTACTGATATACATGGACCATATTTGCATATTAGGTCTTTCAGGGCATGAAGATTACTACATTGTTGTGCCATTTGTTGCACCTCAGCCCCACCTTTGTCTTCAAAGTTAGCCACCACACAAATTCATTTGTACATGAAACATATACTTTCTATGTTTGATTTAAAACTGGTCATGGGTGTGAAGGCACTATATCAACGAAAACAATATCAACATACCCAAATATAGTCAAAAAAATTAAAAAACATAAATATCATGACTCTATACTTAAACAATAATCACACAGATATCAATGACAAAACTATTCTGGAAAAAAAGACCTAGAGCACAACAATATTGTAAAAAAAAGATAACAATAACAAAAATTGTTTACACATTGAAATATAACAACAATCACGAAAACAAACTATCAAACACCAGAAATCTGTCATAATTCTAAATAAAACACACCAAACACCTATACCCACAAAAAGAACTCAAAATAAAATGTATATCAATTAAATAAAAAAGGAAAACACAAATTAGGGTTTACCTAACATGGCACAAGAATAATTATAAAACTAGTCTCCATCCAACCAATGAAATTAAACTTAAAAACAGTAAACAAGCATAAACACCTTTCCAATGAACAAATAGTATAAAAAGACCACGAAAATGCACAACAAAATGCTTCCTGAAAAAGCATTGTAGCAGTATAGCATCACCTTCCTGGATTGCAAAACTATAAAAGAAGACTGCAACATTCAAAATCTGTAAACTATAAAAGAAGACTGCAACATTCAGAATCTGTAAACGTTATTTCATGAAGTATAGTGGGCTTCAAGCAGAAAAAGTCAAACCCTGATTGGCTGGCCCTGGTGACTCAATTTGATATATTATGTTTCCAGGAATCATGGTAAATTGACACGATTATTATAGATGGTTATCGGTACTTTGAGATGCCAGCAATAAGGTCCAGGGATGGCCGATCAAGAGGAGGATTAGTAACATCAGTGGCTAACACATTAACATTAAAGGTGATAAAACTTTTAAACACTACTCCTTACTCCCAGTTTTTTTATTCGAGGTGCATAAAGGCCGTAATTGGATCCTTATTAACTTTTACAACAATACATTTGAGGGTAACCAGGAAATGGTGTTGGACCCCCTGGAAACAGACATTACCGACTTTTTGGAAAAATCACATAAAAGTTGTGACATCGTCTAGATGAGCAATTACAATGCCCACAGTTGCAACGGAGCGGCTCAACTGTATGTGATCTGACAGATGTTGATGGGAAGCCCCTGTTTCACTTTTCTCACAACGATTATGGATGTATTCTAAGTAGCATAATAATGTCTAATAGCCTTGATATCATTAACGCATATGATACTATAACTGGCCAACTAGATTCCACTGTTTCTACCGGTTCTTATTTTCAACCCTAGGTTATATTTTAGTTTCAAAATCCATTAAATCATATTTTAGTAATATTAAGTCCCACTTTAATGCTTTTAGCGATCATGTGGCAATCACTCGCTGCACAATAGCTCATAGGCGTAAACCATCAGAGAAATGATTACCAAAGTTCTCTATAGAAAGGAAAAACAGGGTTGTTTTGAAGTGGGAAAAAGTGGATACTGTAGAGTTCATGGACCGAATTGTAGGCAAAATGGACCAGGAGATTATGACCTGCTTGGACTTAAAAACACCCTATATTGATTTCCCGGCGGCCTTTGAGTGGATCCTATTAGAGATCAAGGATAATTTGTCTTGTCAGGTCTCAAATGGGACTCACAAGAAGGTTTGCTGGTTTGATAAGGTGTGTGTAAAGGCCCTTAAAAATCTACAGGACACCCCAAGGTCAAAACCCAGAGATTAGAATTTAGTGAAGTCATCAGGATTGACATACCAAAAAACAAGATTAGATAGATTATACTTGCTTAGAGAGGAGGTCTGGTAGATTTTACAAAGAGCTGCAGCATTAAACAGCAGCAGGGACTTTTGGTCCATATTAATACTCCTTTCTTAAGAGAGGAGAAGGTGATTTCTCTAGAGTCCCGTGTGGATGAGGACGCATGGGTTACATTTTGGAGCACTTTTTGGGAATCCAGGGCAAGTAAAAGCCCAGTGTATAGCCTTACCAATCTGTAATTCCGGAGATCCCTAAACCTTTAGTTTGGATGAAATTAAACTTGCTCTGAATCATTCTAAGAGATCTAAGGCCCCTGGACCCAACAGGGTCCCAATCAACTTCTTCCTGGATAACCAGGGCCTCTGGGTCCCATTACTCATGAATGTTTTTAACACCATAGTCCAAACAGGCAAGCTGGTATCCTGGAAAAAGTCAGTCATAATCCAGATTTTTTAGAAAGGGGATAAGGCCACACCAAAAATCTCTAGGCCTATCTCCCTATTAGATCCGACAGCAAAACGAATGGGGTGGGTACTCCTGAACAGATCGGAGAACCTGGCCTCTGAAAAGAACATAATAATTCCTAGCCAATATAGCTTTAAAAAAAGGAAGGGGGACGGTGGACCAGTGCCTTAATTTAACCCTTAAAACTGTGAAGTATACGGCGGCTAAGCATGCCCATTTGTATATGGCATTTATGGACATATTGGCCGCCTTTGATTGTTTGGCCTATTCTAAGTTAAGGGGCAATAATGGAGGACATGGGAATAGAGATCCAGATAATTAATTTCTTCTGAGAGATGTATGCTAATGCAAGTGCCTGTCGACGCTACAGAAATAAGGGAGAATGTACACCGTATTTTAAAATTACCAGTGGCGTGAGACTTTGCTTTGTATACTAATGCGGTGGAGTCAGTCTTGGTAGGTTCTACTCCAGATGTCCCCCACATAAAATCTTCTCCTGTCCTGATACTCCTCTATGCAGACGATGCAGTGCTTCTGGCACAAACTGGTAACACACTGCAGAGACTCATAAAGGAGTACGTAAAATTTATGAACAATCTTGACATGAGGATTAACCAAACTAAGTCATTTGTACTTGTGGCGGATACGACTCTAACGAAACACCCCACTTTGTCTATTGAAGGCTAACATTTCGAGTTTGTGAATTTATTTAATTATTTTGGGTTTATTCTTAACAGGAAAGATACTGGGGTGGTTATGGTGATTAATCGAGGAACCCTAATGGGAAAAAAGTATTGGAGGGCTTTTTAGATACATAAAGAAACTTGGCTCAAAGCCATTAAATGTAATAACAAAGATCTATGAAGCAAAAACACTATCTATTGCTGTGCATGGGGCATCTGTTTGGGGCTTTTCGGATATTGCGAAATTACCGACTATAGAGGAGTTTTTTTTAAAAAGATTGCTAGGCGTTCCACAATTGTTTTCCTCTTACATCTCCACTCTGAGCTGAGTTCTCCTTATATAAGAGATAAAGTTCGTAGTGCCCCAATCTTTTTGTGCCCCTCTGTGTGGAGAAAAGAAACCCTAAATCTAACTAGACATATTTTAGTGGACTGCCTGAATTTCGATGGGGTACATAAAATCAAATGGCTAAAATATGATGAGGTCAATCTCCAAGCAATAGGGTTACATAAACTATATGAGGACCCAAATTCACGTTTGACCATAGCCAAAAAAGAATTTGTAGCTTCGTCTATTAGTTCATTTTGAAACGAAAAGGTATGACCTCAACGTTTGACCACAGTAAAACATTATATAATATAATCAATACTTTGACCTCATACCAGTCTTTTGTAATCTTCAGCAGAGATATATGACAGAGATTTCAAATAAATTACATCCCCCTTATGTTAGGTTATCCCCCGAATTCTTACTCCATTGAAGCCCTTTCTTTATGCCCATGTGATAACCATTCTCCTCAGAATGATTTGCATATTGTCTTTTTCTGTAAGCTGTATCTGACTAAAAGGAAAAGATACATCCTCCCACTTATTCATAAATTAAATATCAGACAATGTTGCCCAGCACTTTATTACTTCTAGCAATTACTGGATCCCCAGGTATGTTTCTGTTTGGCCTTGTTTTTCTTACCCGCTATAAAGACAAGAAGTCGAAATCCCTAAGGTGAATTTTATAAGTAATGTAAGGGACACTTGATTAATTTTTGATCTTATATTAGTGAATTTCTTTTATTGATCATGTTTTTAATCTTCTTTTTAATTGTATTTAATGCATCTGAGCATTTACAGATATCTATTTTATCTTGTAATGTTTTTCTAATACTTTGGAATGTATATTTTGTAGAATAATTTTTCCGAATATAATTCTTTCGGCGAAATAAAGTTATTTGATGATGATAACTGCAACATTTCAACGGGCCACTGAAGACTACAAACAAAGTAACTTTAACTATCAATGAATGGAAGCTGACAAATTTAAAACAAGTATTTTAAGATAACAAATAGTTAAAACTATTCTATGTATTTATTTCTCCAAATTACAGGTGCATCCTCTACAAGAAGGAATAAAGGCAAAAAATAAAATAAAATAAAGACAAAAACACCAAATTTGTTGAAATTCAAAAAAGGCCACCTCAAAAGGAGAATAAAAATAAAAAACATGCATTAACAAATTAAAAGAATAATAGAAATCAATTAGCCCCAACTAAATTTTAAATTAAACAATAAACCAACACAGCTAATAATAAATTATTCCTCTCCACAGACTTCAATCAAAGAAAACTGTACCAAAAACAACAACAAACAGGCTCGCAAAGCAAACATCTACAACTAAAAGAAAGAAAAGACAACAGTTAAAATTTGTACCTGCAATGCAAAAATTGATGTAACTTAACCTATTATTTCTTCATAAAATTAATAATTGTGAAGTGAGGTACAACTGCAAGGCCCAGTAGGCTCTCTTACCAGGAGGAGGAGGCGGGGCTTGAAGCACACTTAAGCGCATCACCATTTCCAGCAGCATGCAACACTCATCGTGGTTGGGCCAGGATTGCAAGGCCCAATGTTTTCTGCTTCCAGGAGGAAGATGAGGCGGGGCTTGTAGCACTCTTAAATGCATCACCATATTCTGCAGCACAGGATGCTCATTGCAGAGGGGGCCATGACTGCAAGACCCATAATGCTCTGCTTCCAAGAGGAGGAGGACAGGCTTGCAGTGCTCTTAAGTGCATCGTCATCTCCACCAGTGTGGGACGCTCCTCGCATTGGGTGCCAGGACTGCTAAGCCCAGTGTATTCTCCTTCCAGGAGGAGGAGGCAGGGTTTGCAGCTCTCTTAAGGACATCGCCATCTCCTGCAGTGTGGGAGATGCTCGGGCTGTGCATAAGCCATGAATGTGCCAACACCAAGCCTGTCTTCACTCGTCATCGCCCTGAAGAGACTGTGCTGGGCCATCCCTCTTGGTACTTAGGATATGACATCAGTGGTGAATGGTGGTTGAATCATGGCCCCCTGGGAAGGTGCCAATTTTTTGTGACTGTTCCATTTCTCCTTACTGTGTATCTCCATACATGCGAGTTTACTTCTATTAATTTATCCACCTCGATATCTTGTCTCACTTTCTCTGTACAAAACCCTGCCTGATTTATTAGGCACATCGTCTGATGACTGTGGCGCGCTGGAAGGCTAGAAGATCTGCCACTGAGGGCAATAGGAAAAAGAAAGATGCCTGGGGGAGAGATAAAACCGAAGCCCCAAATGAGCTCCATTGCACCACCTTGGATTTCTTTTTTGCGAGAGCTGTCGAGGTCATCTCTAAAGCAATTGACGTGGCCATTCCTGTATCTCAGCGACCTCTCGACTCCCCTCTCATTTAATCACCTATTATCTGTTACATTGGGTACACGCATCAGTAATACCCCATTTGTGGAAGCTGTCACCAATGAGCCTTCGCCATTAAGAGGTGACTTAAGTGACACAACCATTTCACATGATAGTGAGGTAGGACCTACAGCTAAAAGGAAAAGGCAATCATAGAGCGTCTGCAGCATCTAGGCTCGTACCACCAAGCACACAGGAATAGGCAGGAGTCTCCCAGACCATGAATATCCAGAATCCCTTTTGAGTCAGGATGAAGGAAATGCCAACTTCCATTGGGCCCAGCTCCTCTTGAAAATAAAGATGATTGTTAACACCAGAGTAAACCCCTTGATGGAGAAAGTAATGAGTTCGGAGTGTGCAATTTTAAAATTAACCAATGATTGTAAGGAGGATCAAGCGTCGCTTAAAAATGGACCAGAGGGGCCAATGAACGCCATCATGGACAAGAAAGTGTAAACACTAACACAGCCACAAGGGCCTACTGCTGTTGAAGCACAGACATCTCCAACTGGTCGCACTTCCATGTTAAGGGAAAGGGGGACACAATCACAACGAAGTACAGAGAAATGGGCTATTTCTCCAGGGTGCGACCTAGAAGGGAAGAACCCGCAAGAAGATATAATCGGCCAGCCTCACCTTAATCTTCCACCGGGATGTTGCCCCTACATAGCAGTTATGTTTAATGTTCCACAGCTTCCCAACATAAAAAAAGGTGTGTCGTTAGCCACCTAAAAATTAAAATTTTCACACTGCATAACATAAAGACATTCTTTTTGTTAGGAGAGTACGATTGATTGGTCCTTCAGCCAGACATCCCAGGGGTACTACGTTGTCATCAATTGCAACAATATAAATTTAGCCTGCCATTTGACCTCGAATAATAACCAAAATGTTTAGCTAAACTCCATGAATAACTGTATCAACTTCTTACCTCTAGGTTATTTCTACTGTCATCTTTCGCCTAGGCTGGAAACTGTGGACTCGCTGCCCAGCCTAACTCTTGCAAAATCATCAACCCACACATCTCCACTACGAAGAGATCTGCCCATCTGATCTGGAAGTCTTAGATCGACAGCTATTAGATTCTCTACCGCCCCGGAAAGTATTATACCTCCAAAAAGATGAAACCAACCCTAAAAGGGCATATCTGGGAGTGGCCTATGAAAACAACCGTCTGACATATTTTGTTTGTTGGAACATTGCAGGCTATAGTACTAACACAAGGGCCTACTGCTGTTGAAGCACAGACATCTCCAACTGGTCGCACTTCCATGTTAAGGGAAAAGGGGACACAATCACAACGAAGTACAGAGAAATGGGCTATTTCTCCAGGGTGCGACCTAGAGGGGAAGAACCCGCAAGAAGATATAATCGTCCAGCCTCACCTTAATCTTCCACCGGGATGTTGCCCGATTGGTTTTACTACATTTAAAAATTTGGTATTATATTGATGCAAGAAACCTGGTGTCTGGAGGATATTCAAAAGCTTCTCTGTATTAGCCACTGCCTCTGCTGGCGGCGGTGCATGTGAGGGGTGTCTAGTCATGATGATCCATATCTCTACATCTTTTAAGGTTGTCCCAATTGCTTGTAGAAATTCTGGAGTTCAAGCTGTATGGGTTTTTCTTTCTAACATTTATTCTCATACATTTCTACAACTCCGTTCATGAAGTGGATTGCCAAATTGATACTTAATTGAATGTATTAGCCATTTTAAGGGCCAGATCTCATTGATTACTAATAGACTTTCATGAAATCATAGGGAGTGATTTTAGTGCAAAATTTGGTAATAATACAACCCTGTTTGATTAATTTCTGGCTAATGATAACATATTGCTCGCTCAAAGTTCTGATAGTTAAGGTCTGAAAGTATTGCATGCCTTACTTAACTTTAAGCTATACAATATTGCTGAAATTGTGGCTTTTCTTTCTAAACAGACTCCCACCTTCGTTGGCTGGGGCCAAGAAACAATAATTGATTATATTTTTATCTCCAAGTATATGGAAGAATATGTCCATTCTGAAACTGGCCACAGTAATCATAGCCCCATTGAGTTAGTGCTTTGTTTTCCAGCTAGCTCCCAACATCCCGAGATTAAAGGAGTGACAGATATTGTCCCAAAAAATAACGGCCATAGACTAAGTTGGTAGGAAGCGCGTATTCCTACCCTGTGAACTGCAATTGTTGGGAGGAACCTCAATCTAATCATTGATCTTCTCTTCATAGTTAGCCTCCAGCCCTAGAAACAAATTAGGCTTTTACCAGACCAACAGGTTGCCCCAAATCTGAGGGTTCCCCCGGCCAGGATGGTTTGATAAAGCGTGTAGGGCCATGCACCACAGCTGCATACTACCCTTAACAACAAGCCCAGGAATACTCTTCTAATCGCAGAACTGAGGCTAGACTATAAACTGATCTTAAAGAAAAGGAAGCGAGCAATCAAGGAAGAAACATAGGAATGTTTCGTGAATTCATGTTAAAATAAGGATATTAGGGTGTTTTGGATAATAGTGACTGGAAGTAAATCAAATAACCCTGCCTGAGGGGCTGTGCACCAACATTAATCCAGACAGATAGGTGGAGCACTTTAATCAAATTTACTCCTTTGAGACTAATAATATGAAAGATTATCATGAAAATGCCTCGTTGTTCCCTGTGGAAATTTAATGATCTGCTTGAAGAGGTCGTTACAGGTATGCACGCTAGCCCCGACAAAAAAGGCGCCTTGTACTGATGGGGTCCCTATAGACCTCTTCAAGGTGAATGTCCTTTTGTGAGGCCCTATAATAACTAATGTTTTGAACACCACAGTATCTTCCAAAATTCCTGCCTCATTGCAGACTGCTAGCACCGTTCCAGTTTTTAAGAAATGCAACAGGTAGGAATCCCGCAGCCACAGACTCATATCACTGTTAGATTCTGGGCTAAAGATTGTGGTATATATTATCCTGAATAGGATAGAGGAATGGGTGCGGATAACTGGTACTCTTAACATTGTACAGTTCAGGTTAAGAGAGGGGCTGGGGACTCAAGAACAGTGTTTGTATCTCCACTGAATTATAGGGAAATCAATGTTCCCGGAAAAGGGATCACTTCATCTAGCTTTTATTAACCTTAGCAGGGCCTTTAACCATGTTAACCATTCGAAATTATAGAATAAATTAGCTCAAATTCACCTGACCCAATCTTAGGTAGAATTTTTGTGGGCACTTCACTGCGGGGTTACCACATCAGTTAGATATACGTTAGGGGTGGAGTATTCGCTGAACCTATTGTCTATTTGGTTGGGTATGTCAGGGCTGTGTTTTCTCCTGTATTCATTTTTTATTTTTTATTATTGATTGCAAACACATAGCACATGATATAAAAAGAAAAAAACTTAATTTTTTTTACCCCAATAAAACACCCCCCTCCCCACCCACCCCACTACACATTTAAATACCAGAATTTTTAACCATTGGTGCAATACCATATTTCATGACAAATTCATTCAAATTCATACAAGTTAATACCAAGAAAGACAACAGGTAGGAATCCCGCAGCCACAGACTCATATCACTGTTAGATTCTGGGCTAAAGATTGTGGTATATATTATACTGAATAGGATAGAGGAATGGGTGTGGATAACTGGTACTCTTAACATTGTACAGTTCAGGTTAAGAGAGGGGCTGGGGACTCAAGAACAGTGTTTGTATCTCCACTGAATTATAGGGAAATCAATGTTCCCGGAAAAGGGATCACTTCATCTAGCTTTTATTAACCTTAGCAGGGCCTTTAACCATGTTAACCATTCGAAATTATAGAATAAATTAGCTCAAATTCACCTGACCCAATCTTAGGTAGAATTTTTGTGGGCACTTCACTGCGGGGTTACCACATCAGTTAGATATACGTTACGGTTGGAGTATTCGCTGAACCTATTGTCTATTTGGTTGGGTATGTCAGGGCTGTGTTTTCTCCTGTATTCATTTTTTATTTTTTATTATTGATTGCAAACACATAGCACATGATATAAAAAGAAAAAAACATAATTTTTTTTACCCCAATAAAACACCCCCCTCCCCACCCACCCCCACTACACATTTAAATACCAGAATTTTTAACCATTGGTGCAATACCATATTTCATGACAAATTCATTCAAATTCATACAAGTTAATACCAAGAAAGACAGAAAAAAAAATATAAGCACATCCATTAGGGACAACCAATGGGCAATCAAGGTGCCTCGGTCTTTTATAAATGCCAGATTAAAGTGCATCGTCTCTAACATCAACAACTCCTTACTTCTATCCAATCCAATAACATACTCCACCTCCTCAGGCCCTTCCTTTTATTAAAAATCACCTTCCTTAAAAAGATTGCCTTTTCTAAATTGCAAGCTGCCAGTACCCTGGCTACCCATTGTTGGAACACGGGTGGATTGCTGTCTGGCCAGGCGAAGGTGATACATAGAGGATAAATGGTCATAACGATAAAGACTAGCTCTCTACCTCTTGCTGGTCTCTCATTTTCAGATACTCCCTGAAGGATCTCAGCAGGGGATAGAAATACGTGAATATTTAATTTGTTAGAGAACAAATCAAATATCTGGGTCTTAATGAGAGATAAAGACGGACAAGTGTCAAAGACATGCATGATATCAGCCCCCCTAAGTTGACATTTAGAGCATCAAGTGCATTACTGTCCCCCCATTTAATAATCTGGCTGGGAGCATAGTATGAATCAAAACATGTCTTATAATACTGAACATGCAATTTAGAAGATATGGATGATGACTGAGCCAGAGAAAAGGATTCCCGGAACAGGCGTCAGAGATGGCCAGTTGTTCTTGACATCTCAGTGAATGTTTGTCTAAGTCATCCTTCATGTGTTTGTTAAGGAGGGAATAGATAAATCCAATTGGGAGTTTGCGTTCAGCTAGCAGTGCATCGACCAGATTGCACTCTTGGAATCCAATCGCCGCTCCGGCATTGCAAAAAAGAAAATCCCTAACTTGCAAAAACTTTAAAAAAATCATTATTATCAAATTCATCCCTAATCTCTTGGAATGATTTTATCCCTCTAGTGGAAAAGAAAAGGCCCACCTTGTTTTAGCTAGTTTTGACCCAACGTAAAATATGTGGATCTGAAAAAATTCCTGGGAGGTTTATGTTATCATTCAAGGGAGTGTAAAAATTAAGTTGATCCAGATCCATTAATTTACGGACTGTAGACCAAGTTTCAAAGGCGTTCCGTAAGTCTTAAAACGAACATGCCTGAGTAGCTTAGCTCACTTTGCCTCCATAGGTCCCCCTACGCCTATTCATCTATCAATAATTCAAATGGGGAAGGGATATAATCAGCTCCGACTTGCCCATGTGTTTTCTCTTGTAGCAAGGGCCCAAGATTCTGTAAGACCATAGCCCAATAATACAGTTTTAAATGTGGGAGTTCCCACCCTCCACAGTCTTTAGGGAGAGTCAAACATGTCACTGCTCGTCTGAGTTTGGCATAAGACCACACACATTGGGAAATTATTTCATTTAGCTTTTTAAACCACCGATTCCCTATCCCTAAAGGAATGGCATGAAAAAAATAAAGAATTTTGGGGAAGAAAATAATTGTAATAATGTTGCATCGACCCGCCAGGGATAAATTCAGTTCATTTAGCCTTTGCAGGTTTTTCTTCGATTTTTCGATCAAAGGTATGAAATTATCCTTAATAATACAATCCACATTGGGAATGATGGCAACTGCCAAGTATGTTGCACTCGTGGCTACCTGTGAATCCTGCCAAGATAGCTTATTATCTACCAGAATTACAGTTGTATCCCTTTTTAAAGAATAGCCTGTGATACGTCCAAATTCCCCTGCTTCTTTTTTGATCTCAACAATTGTAGTAGCAGGCTCGGGCATAATAATGGCGATGTCATCAGCATAGGTAAGCATTTTGGTATCCCAACCGTCTTATGTCATAGGCGAGATCTTCACATTAGACTCTAACCTACGAATAAAAGGGTCGATATAGAGGGAGAACAGCAATGGGGAGCAGGGACAGCCCTGGTAGTCCGTCTTTAAAGATAGTAAATGACTCCGACAGTTCCCTAGCAACAAACACCCTGGCCTCTGGTTTGAAGTATAGCGCCTTAAGTGCTTGCTGGAATTCGTGCCCTATATTTACCTTTTCATGCACTTACCACAGGTAGCCCCAGGAGACCCTATCAAATGCCTTCTTGTCTTCCGCTACCTGGGCGTCGTCGATCAATGTGATTACCCACCTAATGTGGTCTGTAGTGCTTTTCGCGGGTATAAATCCATGTTACCGCCCACTTACTACCTTACTTATGATAGGGGACAGATGGGAAGCTAAGATTTTAGAATATATTTTAGAGTCCCCATTGATGAGCGTAATCGGTCTATAAGAGCTGAGCTCCGTTCCAGAGTTGTTCTTTTTAGGGAAGACCACAATCTTTGCTTGAGACCATGAAGGAGGAGGTTTATTACCTTCAAATGTATGTGTAAGTATTCTCAATAGCCAATCCCTAAGTTCCGGTGCAAAAGCTCTATAGAATTCAAGCGGAATACCGTCTTCACCAGCGGCATTCCCGGTCACCAGTGAAGAGATGGCTGTTAAAATCTCTTCCCAAGGGAGGTCCCTTCTAAACCTGCCTGCTCTTCTTCATCAACTTTGGTAGTTACAATTAGATCTGAATAGTTGTAGATGTCATCCTGCTCCCTCATTCCAGTTTCCAGATACAATGTCTGGTAGAATCTTTTCAACGCTGATCTTATACCAGCTGGATCAGAAATCATGCCCAGGACTAGATCCCCTATCTACCTAACTTCATTCTGGTCGCTCTTTTGCCTGGTCCTTATAGCAAGTGTGCGCCCAACTTGTTCTCTATATTCGTAGGCTTGCTCTCTATGAACTAAAGTTTTTGCTGCTTTCTTTGCTATTGTGGTGTTATTTATTGTTGCTTTAGCAATCATAACCCCTATCTGCACTTATTCACTATTGCCCCCGTTGTGTAGCAGTAATTAATTTTTTTTCTTCCACAGCTAATTGGGCATATAGCTCTCGCATCTTTTGCTTGTCCTTCCTTACCCTAGTTGTGAGAACTGCAGGGTTTCCCCCCGAATCCCAGCTTTTAATGTATCTCAAACTATTTCCAGGGAAGTGCTACCAAGCTTTTAAGGAATGTTGCTATCCCAAATTCTCATGTGGGTTAGAGATTCATCATTAACCAGTAATACCCGCCCGAAGCTTCATTGACTGCCCTTTCTACGGGGCCCACCCACCCCCACTCACCCTGATTACTAAAACTAGAGGGTTATGATCAGCCATGACCCGGGGAAAATTTCAATATCACAGTCTTGGTGAAGAGAAAAAAGTAAAGCCATGTTCGGTTGGCCTCATATTCTGCCACACGTCCATCAGGGTGTGATCTTTACAGAGACTTTTAAGAGTCTGGAATACCCTGGGTTTCCTGCTGGAGTATTTATACTGCTCCTCACAGGACCAACTATCAGATAAATTAATGTTTAGGTCTCTGCATAGAACAATGGGAGCCAGCCAGGACACCAGTTCATTATTCAAACAATCATTCAGCCTGGCATCATCTAGAATTGGTCCATATATAGAGCACAGTGTGAAAGTACGAACATTTTACTGAAATTCCAGATTAACCCATCTCCAACAGAGTTGTCTCTGCTGGACACCCTGGGTTTTAAATTGGTTGCGGGGATGCCTCAAAATACGCAGACCTCTGGGGTTGCAGTTCTAGTTAAAAGAGATTTTAATCTGTTTGTTTAACACGTTTGCACTGTTTTCTCTTGTATTCAAAAGATGTGATTTATTTTTTAACTAGCAGCCCGTCCCGACCTTGTCCGGGAGCAATCAGGCTTCCCCGACCCCCCTCACCCTGTTGAAAATATAGTTTACAACAGAATGTTCATGTGCAAAATTCCACTACCACAAAGTTCAGAGAAGTACAAACATGCATTTAAACATATTCGCAGAAACAGGATTTCTGTGCGTCTCCACACCTTCCATGAGAGCAGCAGTCGGGGTATAGAAAAACGCGTAGGCGCCAGTATTTGTAAGCTTCCCTTTCACTTCTGGGAGGCATAAACATACAGTGGTCGAGGGGATTTAAACCAGATAGATGTTCTTTTAACACCTGTCTCCTACGCCCTGGAGAGTCCTGGCCCAAAGCTATTAGCCAGCCCCCGCCCGGCCCGTCCCCCGCCTGCCCCTGCAGCAGCCGACCCCAGCCCGGCCCCCGCCCGGGCCATCCCCCGCCTGCCCTGAACCCCGCCTGCTCCGAGATGGGTCCCCATACCTCAGCCGCCGCTCCTCAGTTTACCGCTCCTTGCCGCTTCACCTCACCGTTGCTGGCCTGTCCATTGCTCCTCATGTCACCGCTTGTCCCCCGTGCCACGTCCGCCGCTCCTCGTCTGGCTCCTGGATGCCTCTCCTCCCGGCGCTCCTGATGTGAGCACGTACGTCGCGCCCGGCGCTACTTTGGAGGGACTACTTTTTTTTTACTGTAAATTTTTGAAATAACGTTTTTAAAAAAATGTATATAGCCTATAACCATCTACACACCCTGACGATTCCAACAGTGTATCGGGTGTGTGGATTGGCGCTGTGGTTCCCGAGTTTACCCGCCTCAAAGGCTGAAATTTCTTCCTTTATTATAGTAGTATAGACATCACAAGAGAAGGATCTACCCAAGGGAAAATCTACTGTTGTCTCTGCTCTGCGGGTATCAAGCCATTTTGCTTTCACGCACACCAAATGGCCTTTAAGGTCTCAGAGAAAATGTTGTCATATTTTTGGACAACCTGGTTAGGAGTGCAATATTGCAACAACTCTTTATATGACTTGTGGTCAGCAAAACTCTAAAATCTGACACATCTCAATTAAAGGGAAAAATATCACCAAGGTCAATGAAAGTTCCTGCCTTGGGTTAATGTTTGATTCACATATTAGTTGGGTTCTCTCCATCCCTAACCGGGGACTCTGAATTAATCACTCTGTATGGACCCTGTTTGGACTCTTGACTACTGTTGGCAGTAGGCCTTCACCGCCCTTGCTGGAAGTTTATAGACTTAAATGTCTTACAGTTTTGACCTGTTGGGTTGCCATATTGGGGTTTCATGATTACTCTAAAATAGAGCAGGAGGAGAACAGTTTTTGTGGGCAGTTTCTGGCACTAGGCATTAGTAACCCTGATTATTTTCGCCAGGAGGAATTGAGCATACCTATGTGGAAGACCCCATAAAACCCAGGCCACTCTTCTTTGGATTGTGTTAGGGAGTAATTGGCATACATCATTTAATCATGATGTTATAACGGATTGTCTAGCTTTTGATCTTGGTATAAGATCCCATGCCTGAGTTATCTCAGGAGAACTTCCTAAGCACTAGACAGACCGGACTTGCACCCATGATCCCAGACAGTGGGCATCTGGGAATGTGCCACTGTAAGGGAGCTTCTCGTGAAGTCTGCATCTGAATATGAAGAGAGCAGAGAACTGGAAAAAACGGAACAGGGAGACTATATAGTCCTCAAAACATGTGGGGGAGATTTAGCCTTATTTAGTGCTGGTTCAATTAGAAGTCACCCTTGTTTTCCACGAAGGCAGTATGATCCTAAGCTCATATTGGTCTGCTCTTGTGATAAACCTCACCTCAGACTCTGACCCATTTGAATTTTCCTATACATTTTATGATGATGTTTATTAACTGTTCTTAGAACATGCATTTTTAACTTAGAATTTTCATACAATTTAAAAAAGCTAATAGCTTTAGCATACGTTTGTGTAGCAGAAGTCACACTATGTTATGACATGATACCGGATTCCCCCTGTTACCAACACCATGAAAACTAACTCATTATAATGGGGCATAAGGGTGACACAATTCCTTCTAAAAAGCACTTGGAAAAAGCCTCTGGGGCATATTCACAAGGAGCTATTTCCAAGTGAACAGCACTTTATCGCAGCCAAATTCACAATAAATGTATCACCTCATTCACAAGCTGGTGCTAACAGCCCATAGCAACAGCTTACCTGCAATAGCAGCAGCAAAATAATTCGCCACAGATGACCCCCGCAACTATTACTAATGAGCTGCAGAGTAGGGGTTCCTGAGCAAAAAGCCACAACAACACCACTCCGCAACATTCTCAACGACCAGCCACATCAGCGATAAGATCCCAAAACAGGCGATAAGGCGCGTTAGCAGCAGAAAACTAACACCTGCTCTGACCTGGTGTAAAGTTGGACCACAGCCTACAACACAAAAGGGAGGCCAGCCCAGAGCCACATCTGAGGAACAAAAGATGCCATGGAGCCACTGAACATGCGGGTTGGACACACAAGAGGGCCACAACACCCACCGCCACCCCCCCCCCCCCCTGGGCCCCCATCGACACCCCCGACCAACACAGAGGCAGCGCAGACAAAGTCAGCGATTCTCCAAAAATGCACCAACCTCACAGAGAATGTCATAGCCCACTACCTGCACAAAAGATTAACCATTCTCCGCATCCTGATCACCGTTGCACACAGGCTGACAGTACCAACACAGAGGACAACAACATCCCACTTCAGAACAAGCTGCTGGCCGTGATGCACCTGTTGGCTACTGGTAACCTCCAACCAACATCCACGCAGCCAGCCCAATCCTAGTCCCTCACACCGGTCATGTATGACGCCATCAGCCTGGTACCCCACTATCTATACTTCCCACACACTGTGCAGGAACAGCTGGAGACCAAGCAAGGCGTCTATGCCACAGCTGTCTTCCTGCACATGTGAGAGGGCAATCGACTGCACACATGTCCTACTCATGCCCCCTGGAACAATGAGCACAATAAGCGCTACAGAAAGCGCACGCATCCCACCAATGTCCAGGCAATATTGGACCACTCAGGAATCTCCGCCAACATTGCCGCCAACCCCCCAGGCAGTGTGCATGATTCCTACACCTTCCGACAGTCCATCATCAACCTGCGCTACCAGGATGGCACCCACGGAAATGCACAGCTCATTGGGCACTACCAAATGAACACACCACACACCTTAATGGATATATGTCATTACCACGCGCGCGTTACAACGACCTACCATTACAACGCGGTTGTAACAACTCAAGTCGTTACAACGACTTGCGTTGGGGGGGCGCAAATTTAAAACATTTAATTTACTATTCCAACACCAGTCCCCGTGGATAGTAGGGAAGGTGTTGGGATAGTAAAGTAAATGATTTACTATCCTCGAGCGCCCCCCAGCGCAATGCGTTGTAACAACTTTCGTTGTTACAACCGCGTGATAATGGTAGGTCGTGGTAACGCGCGCGTTGTAAATGTTGCGCACCCACCTTAACTCCACAATCATGCAACTCACAACACAGGAAATGCACTCGTGACAAGCTCACATACAACATGCACACCCACCAGATACGACAACACAACTTATTGTGGGAACCCGGGCCAGCCATGTACGTTAGCCATCAATGGCATAGCACCTCAGCCACACGTCAGCAGATTGTGGGGAAAGGTGGGGACAAGGCATGTGCGAAGGAGGCAAGTTATGTTATGTTATGTTATGTTATTTTGGCTCTTTTATAGCGGCTACTTCATGGAGTGTCCCGGCGCTTTGACAAAGACCCGAAGGAGAGACAATCCAGGGCAAATGCAGAGCAGCAGAAAAAATTACTGGGTAAAAAGCCATGTCTTCAGTTCCTTTCTGAAAACCAGAAGATTGCTGATTTTCCTAAGGGAGACGGGCAAGGAGTTCCAGCATCGTGGTGCCAAGTATCGAAAGGAGCGGCCTCCAATTCTAGCCAGTCTGATGGAAGGAACAGAAGCCATGGCCAAAGATGCCGATCTCAGAGTTCTGGAGGGCCGATAAAAGGCAAGACGCCTTCTGATGTATTTAGCCCCTGCAAGATGAAGTGCCTTAAAGGCGAGAGTCAGTGCCTTAAAAGTAATCCGTCTCGCGACAGGTAGCCAGTGAAGCCTTTCAAGCAGCTCCGATGCACTCGCTCTTCGAAAATGGCCCTTGCAGCGGAGTTCTGCACTAGCTGAAGGCGCGCAAGAAGAAATTTTGGCAATCCCAGATAGAGAACATTCGCATAATCTAGGCGGGAGCCTATCAAAGCCTGTACTGTGGTCTTTCTGTGCTCCAGGGACAAGATCGGAAGGAATTTCCTTAGCATTTTTAAATGCCAAAGCATTTCCCTGTGAGCTCGCGAATCTGAGGCCCAAAGGAAAGGCCATCATCAATCTGGAAGCCAAGATTCTTCGCCTTGGAAGAGGCATCTGCCAGAGGGCACATGTCAGGAAGCCACAGGCCTTCCATCTCGGATCAGGAGAGCAGCCAAAGAAAAGCAATTCCGATTTATCGGAATTACATTTCAGACTGTGCTGTTTAAACCAGTCAAAGACAGCTCCCAGACAGTCCCTGATCCGCATACCATCAAAGTCAGAGCCCTTAGTGCAGGTGAAAAGGAGCTGGGTGTCATCAGCGTAGGATACGATCTGGGCACCAAACGACTCTGCCAGAGGGGCCATGTAGATATTAAAAAGGGTGGGGCTCAAGATAGAGCCCTGAGGCACCCCCACCTCCAATGGCGCCATGGCGGCGGAGAAAGGTGGCGCCCAGAATGACTCGAACCACTTCAACACCACTCCACGCAATCCGATCTCCCAGAGTCTTGCAAGGAGACCGTCATGGGAACGGTGTCGAAGGCCGCCGACAAATCCAGCATAACTAATATGGCCTTTCCACCTAAATCCAGAATTTCCCGGATGGCATCAGTAACTTGAAGGAGAGCGGTCTCCGTACTCATGTTGGTGCAAAAACCCGACTGAGTATCGTGAAGGATGTCGTTACTCTCAATGTAGTCAGAGAGGGAGATGTGAACATGCTTCTCAACCACCTTTGCCAGAGCCGGGAGAAGGGAGATTGGCCTATAGTTAGCATGGATTAGATGGTCCAAATTGGGCTTCTTGACAAGCGGCAGGATCAAGGCATGCTTCCAGGCCTGGGGAACCACCCCTGTGCTTAAAGACATGTTGAGCACCGGGTTAAACAAGGAGTTTAAGGCTGGTGCTACTTTTCTAAGGCATTTAGCGGGACAGGGATCCTGCGGGGATCCAGACTTGAGCTGGGTGAGAAGGTCAATAGAGGCAGGTAGGGACAGAGGGGGAAACTCAGAAAGAGAGGGGCCTTCCACTACCAAGGATGGAAACCGAGAGAGCCTGTGCTCAGATACAGATACTAAACTCAGAGGGGAAAAAGTATCTTGAATAGCTTTAATTTTAGAGGTGAAAAAGATTGCAAGTTGATGGACCCATGCTTCCGTGTGGGAGTGGGATGGCAATATCGATGTAGGGGAGATAAAATCTTTTACAATGCGGAAAATTTCTTTACTCTTATTCGTCGCGTCCTCAATTCTTTTGTCATAATAAGCTTTTTTCCCAGCCATAATATGGCGGTGATAGAGCTTTGTGAGTTCCCTATATTTATTTTTGTCACTGGGATCATACATGCGGCGCCAGGCCCTTTCAGCTTTTTTACACTCTCGGCGCAGCTCACCAAGAAAAGGAGTGAACCACGGTGCCGAGGCGCGGTTGCAGGATTTTCTAGGAATAGACATGAGAGCTAACTCCTCAAATCTATCCACTAGCCACCTATGTAGCGGATCCAGATCTTCCTCTAAACTACCAGACAGTTGACAAGGGTGCATAGAGAGTGCAGATGCCAGCATTTCAGTGGAGACCCGGTGAAAAGCCCTAGCAGTCCCTCTAGGGCCTTCCAACGGTCTGGGGGAGGTAGTGATGACAGGAGAAATAATAAAATTTATTAAAAAGTGGTCAGACCATAGGACAGGGATCGGGTGGGATGCACAGATCACAGCTGTAGAAAAAATTTGGTCTAAAGTGTGGCCTCTGTTGTGTGTGGGGACAGAAACATACGGTAACAGCCCTAGAGGAGCTGTAATGTCCCACAACTTAACAACATCCAAATCACTACCATCATCCATGTGCAAATTAAAACCACCCAATAAAATGCAATGTTTGGATTTTAAACAAAGTACAGAGAGGACAGCCTGCAGTTCCTCGAAAAAAAGGCCTATGGGACCCGGAGGTCTATAAATTAAAAGCTCAGCACAGGCTTGGCGTGGGGATAGAGAGAGGGTAAAGCCAAGAGATTTACAGCCTGAAATATTATCAGTGGGGAGAGTGGCGCAGGGGAAGCTCTTGTCAACTACCAAAGCGATCCCGCTTCCTAAGGCCCTGTCCTTTCTGATAATAACATAGTCAGTAGGAATGGCATTCGCTAGGTCAGGGCCAGAACTTTCTCCCAGCCAGGTCTCAGTTAAAAAAAGACAGGGCGGCTTGGACTCATGTGTCCCACTCAAGTGACCCATGAATGAGAAGGTACACAATGCCAAGTGTAGGGTGGATGTGATGGCCAGACTGCAGTATGCAGACCACACACATATCCATGTTGACACACACCGCTGGTGTCTGGAGTGTAGTGGACAGTGGACGCAACCATGTCACTCCACCAGTGGGGAGGAACGCGGAAATGTAGCTTGTCACGTCCCCCCATAAGGGTCAGCGGAGTGGGCTGGCCCGGCGTACGCCAGGCCAGTGTAGGGGTGTGAATAAAAGGTTTGTTACTCTGGGCATGGTCCTCTTCTGGAATGCCCAATGTCCCTGCCAGGGCGACGCCTCTCACCCTGCCACGAGGCAGACGCCATGAGCGCTGGTGCCTGCGATCCTGTGGGCCTGCTGCACCCTGGGCCGCTGCTCCCTGAGACCGTCTTGGCCGCCCCTGCGCACCTAGGCCTCAATGCCCACCTGCTGACACAAGCATGTGTCGAAGAGGGCCCATCACGTGCCGGTGCAAGCTCCAGGCCCGAGGCCCATGACCTTGGCAGCCTCCTCGGACCATCAAGGTCTCCGCGACACAGGCCTGCAGAACTCCTTTCTCATTGACGTACTCCTCTGGCATACACAGTGGACAAGTAGGAAACACAATTGGAACTGAGTCTTGATTACACCATGGCAGGGAACATTATCTAAGGCTGAGGTTAAGTCACTATACTTCCTTCAAGTGGTGCCACCAAGTCTGTGCATAGCATCACAACCGCACATGTCTGTGGGCCCACGCGGATTACTGCACCAGGGCCACACTAAGCTCGAGTAGGTCACACATTTGGAATTGAGTCTTGATCATGCAGTGGCCGGGTACACATAGCAATGCAGACTAGACTTTTCTTCACTGTACCCCCTTCGACATGGTGCCACTAAGTCTGTGCATAGCGTCACAACCACATGTTTCTGTGGCTCCTTGCTCGAAACGCCTACCGCCTACACTGCGGGCGAGTTGGTGGCCCTACCTCAGTGCACCACAAGTCACCGTCCCGTGGCAGGGTGCCTGGGCCGGCCGCTGTGCATCCGGGGCCACTAACTCTGTGCTGGTCAGGTCAGGGAACTGTTCTTCTGAGATGTTGGATGGCCTCTAAGGCGATGGCCCTGGGGTCATCAATGCCATGCGTCTGTGGCCCAACGCTGTCCTCTCCCTCTGGCCTCAACTGCGGCCCACCAGGGCTCACACATCAAATCAACTCCTGACCGGCCCGGATGTCGCATCACCGCAGGAGGCACACGCCACCATCGCAAGGACCACCTCCAACCGCCATCTGCCAGAGTTGAAAAAGTGGTACTGGCAGACTGATGGAGTTGCTCGCACCTATTGTGGATGCCATCTTCTGCCTAATCCCCTGCTCAGCACTCCAGGTGCCACTGACTCATTGCACCGCAACCTAGGGACCTTTACTGATTGAGTTTTGTGCTGTGGAGAGCTTGTGCAGCAATGTCACCTCAAGCAGTGTGGGAGACCTGGGATGTTGATAAGGAAGATGATGCAGGTCTAATACATCCCACTGCATCTACATCAGGAATATCTCGAAGGGACACAATCCTAGACATTTTCTTCACATGAGTGTGCTCAGCTCTAGTGCTCTAACCTCAGTGCACTGCAATTCACGGACACTTCTGTTTGCATATTGGGTGTCCTCTGGACTTGCTACAGCTCCCTCCATGTTGCTGAGCAGTTGACTCTGTTATGCAGGTGTTTTCTATTTCTGTTGCACTGGTGTCCACTGTTCAAGTTGTTGCCAGCACCAGGCACCACGTGCGGGCTGGCTTACACTGACCCCATACACATCCAGCACAGGCGTCACTGTACATGTGGCCCTGCCAATAAAGGAGGCTGGCGCACGTACCTGTGGCCAGTTCAACATTTTATCTGCAGTTTGTTCCTGTGGTCTTATTGTATGCATGAGGGCCCTGGGCCCTACAACATTACATTGTGCTGTGTACGACGGGCGAAGACATGTCACTGCAGGCAGCGGGTTGGAGCTTGGGCATGTAGCTTTGTCGTCACTGACTCAATAAGTAAGAGGAGTGGCCTGGGCCGTCGTATGCATAGCCAACGTGGGTGAGTGACGCTATTTGCGTGTCTCTGGGCGTGGTTCTGTACTGTGAATGTGAATCTGCATTTGTCTCTATGACAGTATGGATCTCCTTTGTGGGGTGTAGGTGGTCCCTGAGGATAATAGACACCCACGTATGTGATCTAGTTTGCTTTCCATGGGTTCGGACCCCACCCGCACCTGTTCGGCCACCTCCATTTGGCTTTCTGACACCTGGCATTGGGGTGCCATGTGTGGGTGGGTGAAGTGTTGTGAGCCAGCTGTGCTTGCAGGTGCTTTCTGCTGTGTGGTCTGTTGCAGGGTCTGTGTTCTCCTCTAAGTCACTTGGCTGCCCGGCTTCTGGTAGTGGTTTGCGTGGGATGTCCATGGGCTGTTGTAGGGAGTTGGTGTCGTAGGTGTGGTGGTCCTCTCTGCCATCACACATGTGTTGTCTTCTGTGCTCTGCTGGAGGTGTTGTGTGGCCCTCTGGAATGTGAAGGGGAGATGCATGTTGACATTGTGTTGACATGTATCTTGGTGCATTGTTCTTGTTTACCTGCAGACTGCATGACAATGTACATTGTGACTGTTTGGAAGGTGCAGGATTTGGATGCAGGAATGTGTTGAGTTAGAGTTTTTCTGGTGGGTTGAATTTGTAGCTTTTATAGTGCATTTTCCCACCAGACGCGTGGGATTTGCAGGCCTGTCGCTGCTTTTTACTGCTTTTTGTACCGCGATTGGCCTCATCGCAGGATTTTTTGCGTTCGCGTTTTGCATTTTTGCGGTGTGGTGTTGATTCTTACGCGGACATTTGAGGCGTTATCTGGAGGCTATAGCATGGTACTGCCGTGTTGAGAATGCTTGGTTAACACAGTGTTATTTTCCAGCCATAGACTGCGATGTTGGAAGGTGCGTTAAGTAACTTTTGCGATGGTTATCACACGTTGTTGTAAATATGCAACTCTGTACATTGTACCAATTCCTTCAAACACTTAGAAAAGAGCAAAACTACCAGAAGCTGACAATGGAACAATCCCTAAATCAACTCAAATCAAAAGTCTCCATACAAACTCAGCAAATTCATGAACTCCTAGCTTTCGAACTAAGAATCTTTATTAACAACTGAGGCTGAGTCAATAGCAAGAACCCTATTTTTAAAAAAAGACACTAAATTACAACACTATTTAACCTGCCTAAAACACAAACACTCATTTTTTATGAATATTTATTTCGAAATATTATAAAGTCAAATTTAAAATAAAAATTATTCAAAAAACAAAAACGTATATTGATCATTACAATTTCCTATAGTAAATATTTAAAACTATATTCATATGCAATACAAAACAACCACAATTATTTTATCTAAATAAACACTTTCTACCAACTATAAAAATCTGCCACTTTCATTAACAAAACACATAAAATAAATAAAGAAACATAACATTCAAATTTGATATTACCCACCCACCCAAACATAAATAAAGTAAGATAACCAAATGATTTCATAGCTGAAACCATGGTCAGTGAAATGATGATCCACAAAATACAATCCGAAATAAGTTCATAAAAAAGAGCCCCAAAAAAAGCAATTGTAAATCATACAATGTTAGAACATCCAATATGAGTTCAATAATCCACAGAAGCCATTCAAACCCCCCCAAAATGGGAATAAAAAAAAATGCTCCAAGAAAATCGAAATATGAAGTAAAAAGAAGAAAAAAAGTTTGGATAAAAAATAACACACCAAGTTTAAAAATGAAACTTCAATGTCCAAATGCAAATAACTGTTAAATTATGTTATGTTCGACGATTTATACAGCAACGGGGCATCCCAGCGCTAAAACCAGATATAGCATTGCAGGATGGAAAGCAGAGGAGGTGTGAATTAGTTCGGGGAAAAGCCAGGTTTTTATGGCTTTTCTGTAGGCCTGATGGACACAGGTAGAGAGTTTAAAGAGTGTTGATGCCAACGCCTTAAAAGAGCGACACTCGGCTCTTGCTCTTTTGACTCGGGGGATGCATGCTAGATGCCAGTCAGCTGAGCGCAGCCTCGCAGTGAATATGGCACTAGCAAATCAGAAAGAATAAGAGGCTCTTGTAGGATGAGAATTTTGTGAGCAAAATATAAGGTCTCAAAATGAATTCTCTTATAAATTGGTATGTGTTTTGATGACGTGCAAAATTTAGGGAGACCGAAAAGACATTGTGCTGTCGTGATTTGTACCCTCTGTAAGTGCGCCTAAATAAAGAGTTAAAATAATCCAGACTAGAGAAAATCGTCAATTGGAGGATGATCTGGCGCGTTTGCGGGTCAAAAAACCCTAACAGGGGCTTGAGTCCACGAAGAAGCCCAAAACATGCCCCTGCGACCGCTTTTGTTTGAGCTTCGAAGAACAGAAGACTGTCCAACCAAACACCCACATTTTTCACAGCCGCCTTGAGCTTGGGCGCAGGCCCCAGCGCACCTGACCACCATTTTTCTGTCCACAGATGGCTGCCTTTCCCCAGCAGCAGAATTTCAGACTTGCTGGCATTCAGCTGTAGGCAATTAGCTGCCATCCAGTCTGCTATCGCCAACATATCTTCCTGAAATTTGGTGAGGTTATGCTTGCGTTTTTTGGAAAAAGAGATAACTAATTGGGTGTCATCAGCGTAGGATACTGATGACAACCCTCTATTTTTTTCCACTGCCACCTGGGGTTGTAAGTAAATATTAAAGAGCGAAGGAATTAGCATCCATCCCTGTGGAACTCCGTAATGAACGGTGTATTCCCAAGAGTAGTAAGGGGGTGCAGAAACCTAAAAGGTCCTGCCATCCAGAAATGATCTGAGCCAGGCCAGGGCGATGCCACCAATACCTATCTCCTGCAAGCGAAGCATTAAGATCTCGTGAGATACCGTATTGAATGCGGCGCTGAGGTCGAGGAGAATCAAAGCTGCAGAGTTTTCTTCATCCAAAGTGCTGCGTAATTGTTCCGTCACTGCCAAAAAGGCGGATTCGGTGCTGTGGTGTGATCTGAAACCGTTCTCTGAGGAATCCAATATCTCATTGAGCGCTCCAAACTTCATGAGGATGGAACTCACGTAGGATTCAGTGGGATATTGGGCGGTGGTTTTACGGATTGGATGCGTCCAAAGAGGTTTTTTTTTAAAAGCAGGGCAACTTAGGCATGCTTCCATGCAGGTGGAACTGATGCCGTGGTAAGTTAAAAACATAAAAACCCACCCAAAAACTCTTACAACTCTAGTACAAAACTAAGCACAGGAAACAAAAAGCATTAAAAAATCAATTTTATAACACTCAGAAAACACAAAGATCACATTTCACACGAAGGCCTATCGCAAGACAATAAACTAACTAACATACAACACCAAATAAAAATACACTAAAACAACAAAAATATTAGCCAAGTTAGGGGCTGATTTATATGTTTACATGTGGAAGTATGTCTGTCAGAGAGACAAAGTCAATTACTCCTTTGCCATGATGGAGTCTTGAAGGTTTGGTGGTCATTTCTAAAACATTGGCAGAAACCGCTGTCACTGCGGGTCCTGTCAGTGCTTTTTAAAGTTTGACGCACGGTGCGGTCAACATGATGGAGCCGTGCGTCAAATATTTTTGTTTGTTATTTCCAAAAAGAAAATCCAAAAGCATTTTTTTTTGCACATAAAAAAACAGAGGGCCTCATTTATGAAAGCCTTGTGCCACTGGTGTGTCACTTTTTCCCATGTTAAAAGTGACGCAACGGCGGCGCAAGGCCTTCATAAATAAAGCCCAGAATACCTGCTTTACCATGTCAGATATCTCCTATAGAAATTGGTGAATTAGACAGTTTCACTTTCCTTTACCGACAGGGTTTTCATGGAGGTGAGTGCAGTGAAAACTGACCTGTTTGTTCACTCATCTAAATCAGGTGGGCAGAAATAGAGGTCAAACTTCAACGGCCCTTACTCCATCGGGCTGTTAGCGGGCCGTAACCATGGCAGAGACAGAGTAGTCTCCGCCATGGTTACACCAAAGTTCCGCCCTCATATAAATCAAGCAGAGGACCATTATGTTGGCAGTAGGGATACACTCTTTTGCATGCTACAAAAAGCTACTAAATAGATAAATATTTGTGATCACATCCGCTTACTTCCACCTCCAACATTTGTTGAGATCAGGCATAGGAAGGGGGGTTCACGCAGAGTGGTCATTGAAGGTATTTGCAAGTCTGGTCCTTGGTTACCGACTCACCAACATACTTTCCAACATTTCGGAATAGAGAACAGTGGGTTAAAAAAATTATTAACATTTAATTTCCTGTTACCTGCCATTAGGCAGCGGAATGTTTTAGGTGGGAGAAAGCTCAAATAAAGATATTCTCCTTGATGTAAAAGTCAGAAGTGTCCCGCCTAAATGAGCAGTGTTGGTTTGTATGCATCTGGAATGCCCTAACAACTTTCTAAGCATGACTTTGCAGCACATCCAGTCATCCTATGGCCTACCCTTGAAACTCATCTTATTTACTGCCCAATATACATTATAGCAAAAGTTTTGGGTTATGTTATATTAAGGAGGGCATTATTAAAAATAGAGGCCCCTTAGCCCGTTTAGGCCTGGGTGGGCCAGCTGATGAAAAAGTATGCTTTGAAGGTGAGAAATTATGCTTTTCCTTGTTGGAAGTAATTCTACCTATTCTTTGACTGAACAACACTTACACAATATATATATATATATATACTAGCAGCCCGTCCCGACCTTGTCCGGGAGCAATCAGGCTTTCCCGACCCCCACCCACCCCGCTGAAAATATAGTTTACAACAGAATGTTCATGTGCAAAATTCCACTACCACAAAGTTCGGAGAAGTACAAACATGCATTTAAACATATTCGCAGAAACAGGATTTCTGTGCGTCTCCACACCTTCCATGAGAGCAGCAGTCGGGGTATAGAAAAACGCGTAGGCGCCAGTATTTGTAAGCTTCCCTTTCACTTCTGGGAGGCATAAACATACGGTGGTCGAGGGGATTTAAACCAGATAGATGTTCTTTTAACACCTGTCTCCTACGCCCTGGAGAGTCCTGGCCCAAAGCTATTAGCCCAGCCCCCGCCCGGCCTGTCCCCCGCCTGCCCCTGCAGCAACCCGACCCCAGCCCGGCCCTCGCCCGGGCCATCCCCCGCCTGCCCTGACCCCCGCCTGCTCCGAGATGGGTCCCCTTACCTCAGCCACCGCTCCTCAGTTTACCGCTCCTCGCCGCTTCACCTCACCGCTGCTGGCCTGTCCATTGCTCCTCACGTCACCGCTTGTCCCCCGCGCCACGTCCGCCGCTCCTCGTCTGGCTCCTGGACGCCTCTCCTCCCCGTGCTCCTGATGTGAGCATGCACGTCGCGGCCGGCGCTACTTTGGAGGGACTACTTTTTTTTTTACTGTAAATTTTTGAAATAACGTTTTTTTTTTAAAATGTATATAGCCTATAACCATCTACACACCCTGACGATTCCAACGGTGTATCAGGTATGTGTATTGGCACTGTGGTTCCCGAGTTTACCCGCCTCAAAGGCTGAAAGTTCTTCCTTTATTATAGTAGTATAGATATAGATATATATACGAATTTGATCACAGGTAGGTTTGGGTTTTGGGGTACAGGGGTATTTTAAGGGTTCAGGGCTAGGTTTGGGATTTGGGGTATAGGGGTATTTTAGGGTTCAGGGGTAGGTTCGGGTTTTGGGGTACAGTGGTATTTATAGGGTTCAGGGCTAGGTTTAGGCTTTGGGGTACCGGGGTTTTTTTAGGGTTCAGGAGTAGGTTTGGGTTTTGAGGTACAGGGGTATTTAAAGGGTTCAGGGCTAGGTTTGGGTTTTGGGATACATGGGTATTTTTAGGGTTTATGGGATAGGTTTGGGTTTTGGGGTACAGGGTATATTTATAGGGTTAAGATGGGTTAGTGTTTAAGGGTGTTGGAGTATTTTAAGGAGTAAGGGTGGGTTAAGATTATGGGGTGCAGGGGTATTTAAAGGGAGCAGGGTAGGATTAGCACGCAATATGATACATGGCATGAAGGGCGAAACGTACCACATGCCCCCAGAGTTTTCCACGCTCCCAGCAAACGCCCACAGCACAACGCAGACACGCCCCCAAGGGACTACTTTGCTGGCACAGTTCTTTTACCTTTTAAATTTATATGGGGGGCGTCTGCATAGCCTATGTCCTTCTGCTGCGCAACTGCCCTTTCCAACGCTGTATTGGGTGTTGTGATTGCTGCTGAGGTTCCTGAGATTATATATATATATATATATATATATATATATATATATATATATCCTATGGTAAAAAATGTAAGGATGCAAGGCGCTCGGCTATTTTCATTATGTTCACTACAAATCAAATGAGAGAGCAACTACTTCAATGCTTGGTTGAGGGTAGGGAAGGAGGTTTTATTTTATTGACTACTTTTCACCACTAGATGTCACAGCAACTGCATAGAAACGCGGCGACTGATAATGATGTATGATTACTATTAGCACGTGTCACTTTAAAGTGTTATATTATATGCACTAGTCACTTTAGACTTACAGTACTGTAGCAGGATGGTATTTTGCCCGAGCTTAAGGTTTTCACGATTTGAAAATCCAATTGGAGCTACATTGGTATTGAAATGGAGGTTAACGATTATAAATGTAAAGTGAACACTGTGATCTCAAAAACCAATAGGAATTATCATAAAATGAACTATAGAACTCAGAGACAAAATCGTTTTCTTTTAAAAATGTAACACATAGTTATATATTGTTTGTTATTGCACACTGGTGGTTTAATGTTTTGTGAAAAGAAAAAAAATATATTTTTTTACGTTTAGGTGAGCACTTAGATGTAAGAATATTAGTATGGTATTGTAGTAGTATGTTTAGAAAAGGACATGGAATTTTAGTGGCATTTATGAGGAAAACACTATGAAAGGAAAATATGATGTTGGTCCCTTTCATTTATTATACAAAAAATTTTTACTCCTCAAAATGGATTGTTTATATTGATATGCATTTATGCAGATATTACGTTGTAACATATGCGCAAACATTAACTTCATTTGTCGCTATTGGCATAAGTATGTATTGAAACAGTGATGTACCTTTTCCATGTCTATTACAATTATTGATGCACTGGCACTTTAAATACTGGGCTTGTGATGTAGCATTGTCATGTGATCAAGGCAGCGGAGACGGCCGAAACCCGTAGTGACTTGTGAGAATAAAAAAGCACTTACACAAAAGTGGTCTACGCCTCGTGATTCCGCTGCCAGGCGGTGTTTTGTGTGCCAGGTTATGCGCATATATATATATACTAGCAGCCCATCCCGACGTTGTCCGGGTATGAATTGCTGCCGGCCAGTAGTATATTGTTTTGTAGGATTTCGTTTTGATAGCATTTCTTATCTGTGACAGGCCTATGAAACGCTCCGATTCACAGAGCACTGCTGATGCACTTAAGAGTGCGCGTTCAGTAGTGTGTAAACTCAAGTTTCCCTACTTTATTTTTCCTTGCAATATTATATAGCGCGAACTCGACAACATGGCATGAGCACAATTTACATTACAGAAGAACACATTCATTTGTGGTAGGCACAGAGAGACAAAGCGATTTGCCTGGAATCACAGGATGTTGAGCTGACTGAGATTCAAACGTAGCTCTCCAGCTCTAAAGTTCGAAATTCTAGAACTTGTGGCGGGAAGTGTGTCTAAAAGTGTATGTCGGTGCTGGCCATCAATGAGAGAGACCTGTGGATTTTTCAAATGAGTGGTGAAAAAATATGAGTATGTTGCTGGAGATGTGGGCCACCGTGCCTCCAATGTACTTACTGGGGGAGGGTAAACACCCATTTTTCCGCAACTTTCTCTCCGCATACCATCACTCCTCATACTTTCATTACGAAAGTACCATGACTCCGCAATGCCATTATAACGCATGGCATTGCATTTTATATGCTTTTACCACGCATACATTTTCGTTGTAAATGCATGAATGGTAAAAGCATGTTTTTTTAATGTTTGGTTAAGGTAAGTATGGGGATAGGGGTATATGTTTTGGGGTACTGAGGTATATGTTTTAGGGTGTTTGGGTATTTTAAGGGTCCAGATATAGTTTTGGGTTTTGGGGTATAGGGGTATTTTAAGGGTTCAGGGCTAGGTTTGGGTTTTGGGGTACAGGGGTATTTTAGGGTTCAGGGGTAGGTTTGGGTTTTGGGGTACAGGGTTATTTTTAGGGTTCAGGGCTAGGTTTGGGTTTTGGGGTACAGGGGTATTTTTAGGGTTCAGGGGTAGGTTTGGGTTTTGGGGTACAGGGGTATTTTAGGGTTCAGGGGTAGGTTTGGGTTTTGGGGTACAGGGTTATTTTTAGGGTTCAGGGCTAGGTTTGGGTTTTGGGGTACAGGGGTATTTTTAGGGTTCAGGGGTAGGTTTGGGTTTTGGGGTACAGGGGTATTTTAAGGGTTCACGGCTAGGTTTGGGTTTTGGGGTACAGGGGTATTTTAGGGTTCAGGGGTAGGTTTGGGTTTTGGGTACAGGGGTATTTTTAGGGTTCAGGGTAGGTTTGGGTTTTGGGGTACAGGGGTACTTTAAGGGTTCAGGGCTAGGTTTGGGTTTTGGGGTACAGGGGTATTTTAGGGTTCAGGGGTAGGTTTGGGTTTTGGGGTACAGTAGTATTTATAGGGTTCAGGGCTAGGTTTGGGCTTTGGGGTACATGGGTTTTTTTAGGGTTCAGGGGTAGGTTTGGGTTTTGAGGTAAAGGGGTATTTAAAGGGTTCAGGGCTAGGTTTGGGTTTTGGGGTACAGGGGTATTTTTAGGGTTTAGGGATAGGCTTGGGTTTTGGGGTACAGGGTATATTTATAGGGTTAAGATGGGTTAGTGTTTAAGGGTGTTGGAGTATTTTAAGGAGTAAGGGTGGGCTAAGATTATGGGTTGCAGGGGTATTTAACGGGAGCAGGGTAGGATCAGCACACAATATGATACATGGCATGAAGGGCGAAACGTACCACATGCCCCCAGAGTTTGCCACGCTCCCAGCAAACGCCCACAGCACAACGCAGACACGCCCCCAAGGGACTACTTTGCTGGCACAGTTCTTTTACCTTTTAAATTTATATGGGGGGCGTCTGCATAGCCTATGTCCTTCTGCTGCAACTGCCCTTTCCAACGCTGTATTGGGTGTTGTGATTGCTGCTGAGGGTCCTGAGATTACCCGCCTCAAAGGTTTGGGCTCTCTCTTTATTATATTAGTAAGGATATATATATATATATATATATATATATATATATATATATATATATATTACCTACTGGCGATAGCCGGTAGGTATATATAGTTAGGATTTTTTCTCTATGGAACTTTTGAAAATTCTATGTCTAATAACTTTGGCGTTTGTGGACGGAATCGGCTGAAATTTTCAGGAAAATGGCACATTTCGTTTCTGAGCAGCCCCTGAAAATTTGGGGGGGTTTCGTCAAGGGGGGGCCGAGAAAAAAGGGGGGTCCCAAAACGCGTTTTTCCCATTAATTTTTCCATAGGGCGTTTGGCCTCACTTTTAGCTCAAACGGCTGAATGGATTCACACGAAACTTGGCAAAATTGTAGGGACTGTTAGCCCGATGTGCCTTTGCTGGGTCTCAATATATGTGCTCCAGTGGATTTTGAGAAATTAACGTTTTAAAAAACAGATACATCTGTGACAGCGTCCCGGATAGCGAACCAGTTCGCGTACTTTTCGCGTAACGGAGCTTTGCGAAGCGAAGCTGATTGGCTCTCCGGTGTCTGTCAACATTCTAAACAGTCCGGAGCGGCCGCCATCTTGTCTCTCGGTAGGATCGAGAGACAAGAGGAGGCCAAAACAAAGGGGGAAATGAAGGAAAGGGGGCAAGGTAGACCCCTTCTGACCCCCTAGGATTGATGAGGGGGATATTAAAGTGCCCCGCGGGGCCCAAAAAAAAAATTTGCGATTTTTCGTCGTAGAGGCACGTCTTGGTACGCGAACCGGGCAGCTAACAGGGCAGCTAACCGGCAGCGTAACGGGAGTCTGAGGAGAAGCTGATTGGCTGTCAACATTGTAAACAGTCCGGAGCGGCCGCCATCTTGTCTCTCGGTAGGATCGAGAGACAAGAGGTGGTGAGAAACAAAGGGGGAAATGAAGGAAAGGGGGCAAGGTAGACCCCTCCTGACCCCCTAGGATTGATGAGGGGGATATTAAAGTGCCCCGCGGGGCAAAAAAAAAAAAAAAAAATTGCGATTTTTCGCCGTAGAGGCGCGTCCCGGTACCCGAACCGGGCAGCTAACTGGGCAGCTTACCGGCAGAGTAACAGGAGTCTGAGGAGAAGCTGATTGGCTGTCAACATTGTAAACAGTCCGGAGCGGCCGCCATCTTGTCTCTCGGTAGGATCGAGAGACAAGAGGTGAAAAAAAAGGTGTAAATGAAGGAAAGGGGTAAGGTAGACCCCTCCTGACCCCCTAGGATTGATGAGGGGGCTATTAAAGTTCCCCGCGGGGCAAAAGAAAAAAAAAATTGGGATTTTTCGCAGTAGAGGCGCTTCCCAGCTAACCGGCAGCGTAACGGGAGTTCGACATCTTGTGTTTTTGGAGCGTCCGGTTTGCGTACCGGGTAGCGTTCCGGTAAGCGTAACAAGGGGAAAACCAAGAGAAACAGTAAAATAAAATTTAAAGGAATAGATTTCCACCAAACTTGGCAAAATTGTAGGGACTGTTTGTTTGATGTGCCTTTGCAAGGCCTCAAGATATGTGCACGTGTGGATTTTGTCTAATTAAGGTTAAAAAAATATATATATATCTGTAAGCGTGCTCCGGCGCGCTTACGTTACGGGTTTTGTTTGCGCTGCAGAGACGATACGTCACGTTTATGCGACGCGTCATGAGGCGTCTCACGTGGCTACGTGATAC